>NC_136427.1:27005000-28415000 GCF_052849685.1 Lactuca virosa
CAACCGAAAACCAAACATCAAATTTTTCCATATTTTTGGTTGTCGATGCTTCATAAAGAACAATAAAGACCACCTCTCAAAATTTGAATCAAGGTCGGACGAAGGAATTTTGCTTGGTTACTCATTTTCTTCAGCTGCTTATCGAGTACTGAACAAACGTACCAGAGTAATTGAAGAAAGTACCGATGTTCATTTCGATGAATTTTATGTCAGGAAATTGGATCGTGAATATTTTGGTTAAAAAATGATCGATAATATTTTTCAAAATCCAATTCAACAAACACCTTCTCCTGACAGAGATATTGAAATCGATCTTGATTTACTTTTTGAACAAACCAAAACCGCTTACAATTATGAACTTCTAACTACTTCTATTGATTCTACAGGAACGACCACTGAAGGAACTCCACAAACAAACCGAAATGATGCAGATCAATTCAAGGGGGAACCACCTACACATACTTCTTCATTGGAACAAACACCAAATCCTCCTTTAAATACCCCATCCCCAAATATCCAAAACAATCCCGATGCATCATTTATGGGGGAACCTTCAAACCTATTACAAGATGAAACTCCCGGAGAAGAACAATGGGATACTGAAATTCCAATTATTATAGCGGAAGAGAATCGCTTAATAAAATAGACCAGAAACCACCCAACTGACCAAATCATCGGAGATCCAAACTCAGGCATCTAAACTAGAGCCGCAACTTCTAATGATTGTTTATTTGGAGCCTTCTTATCCATGACTGAACCCAAAACCATACATTCTGCTCTCAAAGATCCAGACTGGGTAAAAGCTATGCAAGAAGAGCTAGAAGAATTTGAAAGAAATGACGTATGGAATCTTGTCCCTAACCCACCCGATGTTTCTGTTATAGGTTCAAGATGGGTATTCAAAAACAAAACTGACGATCAAGGAATCGTTTGTCGAAACAAGGCACGTCTCGTAGTCAAAGGATATTCACAACAAGAAGGAATCGACTACGATGAAACATATGCTCCAGTTGCCAGAATTGAAGCAATTCGCATCTTTCTTGCATATGCTGCACATAAGAACTTCAAAGTATTCCAAATGGATGTTAAATGTGCATTCCTACATGGAGAGTTAGATCGCGATGTATACATCCAACAACCACCAGGTTTCGAAGATCCCAAATTTCCTGATCACAGCTTCAAATTGCAGAAAGCTGTCTATGGCTTGAAACAAGCACCCCGAGCCTGGTATGCCACATTGACAACCTTTCTCGAAGAATCAGGTTTTAAAAGAGGTTCAATCGATCAAACCCTCTTTCGTAAAATCTATAATAAACATCTTTTAATCGTACAAATATATGTTGATGACATTATTTTCGGTTCTACTGATGAATCTTTGAGTATTAAGTTTGCAGATCTAATGAAGAGCAAATTTGAAATGAGCATGATTGGGGAGATGACTACTTTTCTCGGACTTCAAATCAAACAGTCAACTGATGGCATTTTCATCAACCAAGAGAATTATGTCAAAAACCTACTCACTCGCTTTTCAATGGACAAATCCAATACCGCAAAAACCCCAATGGCTTTTGGATACAAAATCGATGCAGACTTAAATGGCAAACCTGTTGATCAGAAAAGATATCGTGGAATGATCGGATCACTCTTATACCTCACTGCCAGCAGACCTGACATCATGTTTTCTACATGTGTCTGTGCCAGATACCAAGCAAATCCTATGGAATCCCATGTAGTTGCTGTGAAACGCATCTTCAAATACCTAAAAGGCACTCCCAAACTTGGCCTTTGGTATCCAGCTAAATCCGATTTTCAGCTGAACGCTTTCACCGACTCAGACTATGGAGGATGCAAGTTAGATAAAAAGAGTACATCTGGTAGCTGTCAATTCCTAGGAGGTAGACTAGTGAGTTGGACTTCAAAGAAACAGACTCGTGTATCCACATCAACAGCAGAAGCTGAATACGTCGCTGCCGCCAGCTGTTGTTCGCAAGTCATATGGATGCAAACTCAACTGCGAGACTATGGCTTAAAATTTTCACAAATTCCCATATTTTGTGACTCAACTAGTGCAATTGCCATTTCTCATAATCCCGTTCACCATTCCATGACAAAGCACATCGACATTCGATATCATTTCATCAAAGACAACATTCAAAAGGGTCATATCGAATTGCACTTCATCAACACCGAACATCAAATTGTCGATGTCTTCACTAAGGCTCTCGATGAAACAAAGTTTCAATACTTCCTAGGCCGTCTAGGAATGTTAAATCCAGATAACATCCATCCTTAAACTTTTACTTTTTGTTTGTACAAAAGTGTGTTTAATTTCATTCAAAAGGAAAATTCAAAAACAATTGAAAATTGCTTTCCTTTCAAAAATACCAAAAACATTCAAATAACCAATATTTCCAAAAACATTCAGAAAAACAAAGCTTAAAAAAAAAATTAATAAAAGACTTGCCATAATAAGCTTTTATAGAACCTTGTGATTAATCTTCTCTTGACTTAATTTTCAGATGCTTATGCTCGATGAAGATTTTAAGTCATATTGATTCTCAATTGGAGTGAAGGTTCAAATATCCTACTTTTCATAATGTATATAAGTTTATTTCCTTCGATTTTATTTCATTATTGACGATTTTAAACAATCAAGGGACATAAGGTTAGGAGGTTCAGATGAAAACAAAAACCCATGTGAGAATTTGTGCCTCGTCGATCTAAATCATTGTGGAAATCATTTCTTGTGAGCTTAGGTGTGTCACTATTGCTTATAAGGTATACCCAATTATATATTGTCACGGTCTCATTTTTGCTTAGATATCAAAATGACCAGGGACGATACATTCATTTCTTACATACTAGACAAACTGTCTTTTATGCCACCTATCCCTACCTAGATAAAAGCCAACCAAAAATGAAGACTTGCGATCCCATGATCCATCAAGCAAACAACGACATATCCTTACAAGAAAACCAAAGGAAAAACAAATATCTATCAACATCCAATCCTCAAAGACAAATCAACAAGAAAACAAATGGATTCAATAAAGATATACCAAACAAAACAAAAAAAAATATATTCTATATTTGGTATTTTCAAACAAACTTTCAACCAAATGGTTATTTCAAAACAAAAATCATAAAATCCCGCGATTTGTTTTAACCATTTTTCACAAAAGAAGATATCTCAATCACTCAAGTCAAATACTCTTAAAAGGGTCTCAAATGTAGCAAATTCTCAATGCTAAAACAAAATATCTTTTTACAATAAATCGATATTGATCAACAAACAGGATACTATCAAAGAAGAAGCTGCAACAACAATGGATTTCCCGGGATACTGTAGCCTTCATCACTGAAGAATCTTAGTTGCAAACTGCACTATGAAAATTGCTAAACCCCTCTACATGTATTTCCCGACGGAGAGAGAGTGAACTTTAATGGCATGAATGAAGAAACCCGCTGAGTAATGCCGAAACCAGTCTTATGTGATTGATTATCTAATAATGCGACTAAGTGACTTTACAGGAAAAGCATAGCTGAACACCTTCGATATGAGTGTGAGTCGTCAGAGAGAGATATCACTCATTTTTAGTGATCATTAACTTGTTCTGCTGCCAGAACAACCAAACACCCAAGTGAAGTGTGAGCTATACCTATGAGCGTTCATCTGAATCGACCTGTTAGACCACTTGTCGTCATTAATAATGCTATAAAATCTAAGGAAATTTCTTTAGATACATATATGACTACCCTTTGATAACCGAACCCCAGACTTTGATTCGGAAACAAATTTCTGAAAATCTTTTACATAAGATATGTTAAACCAAGTCACAAACTTTCAAAACGATTACAATGGTTTTATATATATCTTCTCATTGACAAAACTTTTATCCCAAATCTTCAAGATTAAAACTGTTAATGTGATTATATCTATCCTTATTTCATCAATGATCACATAGGGGGAAATTGTTGAAAAATGTTTTTATATGTGATCATCACTGAAATAAGACGAATTGGTTTTATATTATCTAACAAATATTATCAGTTATTTCAGGTTGCGTGGATTCGTGCTTAATTATGAAATAGAAAAATATGCAAAAGACGAAATACGCAAAGACGGAAAAATAGACGCAATATTTGGTCGTTTGAAGACAAAACAAATCAACACTAAAATTGTCAAGAATTTAAAAACCTCAAGGGTCAAAAATGGAAATTCAATTCACAATTGGATATATATATATATATATATATATATATACAAGTGTTCGTGTGTGTATATATATATATATATATATATATATATATATATATATGTATATATATTATATTGTATATATATATGTATGTATATTGTATATATATATATATATATATATATATATATATATATATATATATTGGAAAGAAATCTTCACAAAAGCAAAAGTACCAAACATCATGTGTGCTTCCAACCTTTACAATCAATCACTTCATTACTTTTCCTTAAACAAACAAGAGTTGCTTGATTCCTTTGCATATATATAGATGCATGTTTACATGAGTTTTTGTGTGTGTTTTGTGTTTCCTTGTAATATATCTTCTATTACTCTCTCATCTCCAGAAGAATAAACACATAGCCAACCTCAAAATACTCTCCAAACACCCTCCAAATACCCTCCTTAAACCTCCTCCAAAAACCCTTTCAAATCACCACAACCATCACCACCTTGCTGTTTTTCGACATCAGAATTTGCAAGTTAAGAAAAAATTCACCGAGCACAACTCAACAAGATAATACGGGAGAGATTTGCACCGCAAATTATTCAGGACCTTACTTACATCCAGGAATTTTCCTCGATTTTTTTGACCACTGCAAACCCCAGAGAGACGCGAGAGAGAATTGGCTATCCAGAGAGATTTACTACGAAAATCTATATTCATAACCACCCAAAGCTCTTTCAACATCACCCTCTTTGTTACCTTATACCACCAAAACTACAACCTTATTCCACTTTCTACCACCCTCCAAATACCCACTTCAACCTCATCAAATCACCTTAAAAAAAACCCATACGCACATACAAAAAACATTACCCGTGTATTTTGTATCGTTTTGTAAACAATTCATTGTTACATAAAAAGAACTTATTGTTACTTACCGGATTGAACTTTGAACAAATAGAGACACGGTCTATTAAGATCCAGTCCAACCCTAAGCCTGTTAGTCATTTATTTGACTAACAACTTGACAAAACAGTCGTTCCACAAGTCCCGTTCTAACATCACCTACTATATATATATATATTTATATATTTTATTAACGCTTTATGTCATTTAAATACTGTCATTTATTTCATTTATAGCTTTCAGTCATTTATAGCTTTCCAGTATTTATTTATTCCGCACTTCTTATCTTTCCGCATCTAATCTCATTAAATATATATATCTGTCACCCAGTAACTGGTAACCGAGCCTTTTATTCGTGGTAATCAGATTGTTATATATTTCTAACAGTTGTCATCATGAGAAATAAAGTATGTTGCCCAAAAGAGATGCAACGTTCATATCCTCATGGGAAATAAAGTTTGTTACTATAAGGAGCAACGAAGTTCGTTGCTAAAACAAGTAAATAAGTATGTAGTAACAAAAGTTCGTTGTTATAATGAGATACAAAGTCTCTTGCCATAATGAGAAACAAAGTTCATTGCTATAATTAATAAACGAGTTTGTTGCCATAATAAATAACATGTTTGTATGTGTATGAGCAAACAATGAGTTCCCAACCAAGCCTATGATTGATGCCCTATCAAGATCTATGCTTATCGTTCCATAGATTATATGGTATCATGCACTCCAGCAATCGGGCGAGTGAGGAGTTGCCAATTCCTAATAGCGCTATCCATAATGACCATTGGCTCAAAGAGTTAATGGTTGGATTAAAGTATCTGGGAAGGGACTTAAGACGATAAGTTCTCATGTTTCGTGTTGCATAGACATACATAGCAAAATATAGCAAATTATAGCAAAATATAGCAATCAAGTTTGATACAATTCAATTTAAATACAACGAATAATAAATAGCTTTTTGGACATGCTTTTCCACCCCAAAACATAAAACCGAAAATAGGGGAGTCGTGAATAATCACAATATGTATTGAGATGATGCAAATGATGCCTTGAGCTAAGTTCCACTTGTACCACTATCGATTCCTACAATAATGGTATTCGCTAGTGAGTCTCTAATCGATATCTAACACTAGTATACTTACTACTACAATAAAATTATGTCAATATTGTGTCAAAATTTAATATTGATAAGTTACAAACATTTTTCTGTGAAAATTAAATTTCAATGAATCAATTGTTATATAACAATTTAATTGGAAAATTCACATTATTGAAATGCTAATATTTAACATTTTAAGAGGTGTTCCAATGATTTAATATTCAAAAACTAAATCAATTTAGTTCTAAAATTTCCCAAACTTTGCATTTCAGTTTTAATTGAAGTCAAAGACCTTAAGATAAATTTTCTTGAATTTTTGATTTGTCTAACTATTTTTCACGATTTTAGTTTCTTAAATAACCATAAAATCATGAAAAATACTAAACAGTTAATAAAAATTACCAAACTTCAGATTTTGGTTCTAACTACGTTAAAAGACTTCCAGATAAATGTTCTTGGATTATAGATATGTATAACCATTTTTCTTATATTTAATTCTCTAAATAGATAAAAATTCATGAAAAATAGCAATAAGTTAAGAAAATACCCCAAACGTTTTATAATACTACCATTACAC
Source organism: Lactuca virosa (assembly GCF_052849685.1). Taxonomy (NCBI): domain Eukaryota; kingdom Viridiplantae; phylum Streptophyta; class Magnoliopsida; order Asterales; family Asteraceae; genus Lactuca; species Lactuca virosa. The sequence goes on from NC_136427.1 coordinate 27,011,789, forward strand.
ATACTTAAGCCGGGAAAAACATAAAAATGGATTTCTAAACTGTTTAACCCAATTTTATGATTTTTATGCATTTAAGTGTATTTAATCTAGGGAAAATAGATGAAAAATAGAATACAGAAGAGAAAAATTATCAAAATTTTTATTTAGCATCCTAATATATTATAAGGTGTTAGTAAATTTTCAAGAATTTTGGATGAGTAAAACTATTTTTCCTGTTTTTAGTCCATTATAAACACAAAAAATCATGAAAAATAGATATGAATTTTGAAAAATTTCCAAAATATTTTTCTGAGTCTTCCACGTAGGGTAGAAGCTGTAAAAATTATTAGATACCCTTTTTTATATTCCCTAATGTGGTTTTATGATTTATTAGAGTTAAACAAAAGGAAAATTCAAAACCATATTAAACAAACAAAAGTCATTGAAACTTCATGGGAGATTTTTATTAATTTAAAGGATCATCCACGAATTTTTCCAGAATTTATTTACTAGTGTAAGTATTTTATATGATTTAACACTCTATTTTCTTATTATTTTCATGTAAAAATAAAGAAAATATATATTGAGCTGAAAATTCCCAGAAAGCATCTTCATACAATTTAATAACAATGAAAAATTGTTTTCTTATTTTTGATGTCGAAAAACATGCCTAAAGGCTCAATAAATTATAGAGAAAACTTGGTTCTTGTGATTTTGGTAAAGATTATTGATGTTACTTTGAGAATTTTTGCAACATGTTCCAAAGACTTTTGAATCAAGATCTTTTTGTACCTCTTAATACATGACGTTAAGAGTCAAAATAATTTTTGAATGATTTTTAGTGATGAATAAGTCCTTTGAACATGCAACACAAAACAAATGTTCATAAGGAAAGTGCTGTTTGAGCAACAGTTTTGTAAAAATTGTTAAAAATCGAAATATTGGAATTTTCTAGTGAGGTCAGATGGTTTTGAAACTATCTCAAAATATTATATTTCAGAAAAACAATCGCGAATTTTGGTTAAGGAATTAGTGAGATATGGCAGTTTAAAGTCAGGTAAAGAAATCTGGCAGATTGCATGCATGATGATTGGTTAGAAAAGTGAGTTTTCATCATTTCCTTAAGTAAATCTTTTGAAATATTTTAAATATATCATGATAAACTCATATTTTAGTCATGTTTCCAGAGATCAAAAGATTAAAACTTATCAAAATGTATACATGCATTTATGAACAAAATTTTGTTTCTCAAAAACTCTTAACTTGAGTTTGATGTTTTAATCCTTAAAATCGATTTTTGCACTAAGATCATGAACATGCAACCTTGTTTATCATATATGAATGGTGTTAAAACACATCCATGATGTTCTAAAAACCATTTTAACAAAAAGAAAACAATTTTGAAGAAGATGAAGAAGGAGAAAAAGGAGAAAGTGTAAGAAAATAGCAAAACTTGAAGGAAAAGTAAAGTAGAAATCGATTTTACCTTCAAGAACACCACAATATGATGAAGATGTGAGTATCTTGAGTGTTCTTGGACTTATTTTCGGGAGAAATTTTGTGGTTCTTATGGGGAGGAAGAGAGAAAATGGAGTGGTGTTTGGAGAGAAAAAAAATTAGAGAGAAGGTAGAGAGAGTTTTCTAGAGAGAGAAAGAAGAGAGATGTGTGTGTGTTGGAGAATGAGAGTGTGAGAGAGAGATATGGGGAGAGAGTGATCCGAAATTTTGAGTATAATACCCCTTTCTCATTCATTTTGTTTTATAAAATTTAAGTTCTTTTATAAAATATTTCAATTTTTATATAATATGTGCACTAAAATCAAGTTTTTATTCATAAAACCTTGATTTTTGATTTATAAATTAAGGGTAAATGTTAATGAGTTAAATTTTATTTTCCTTGAATGCATTTTTATAATTTTAATTATTATAAGATCATATTATGAGGTTTATAACTATGTTTATAGAATTTTTAAGGTTAAATTTCATAAATTTAGGTTTTTAGGGCATTTAGGATTTTTGAGAGTTTGTAAATCTTAGGATATCAAAATCAATAGAATCTTTGAGACTTAAATTTATCTTATGGTATTATAACTATTTTATAGTTATAATAATGTTTCTAACTTATTTTATCGGCTTATTGGCATTCTATGTAGTGGTTTCGAGATTCAAGCGAAATTGAGGAAATCAAGTATACTAGTCCTAGTTTTCAACATTGACTCAAGTTTCTATGAGATTATGACCTAATTTCTACTACTAGGTCAAGTGCAAGATTGGTGTATATGATTCATGAAATGGTGTTCAAGTCAAGTAATGACCCGAATGTGGATAGTCACTAAAGTTAAGTAGTTGTAGAATTCACATAACCATGTGAAATCTATGTACACTATCATTCAATTCTACTTGTTTCCAAGCTTCTAGTAGGTTATACTTAGCTTCTAGTTACTAAATCAAGTATGTTTCATGCCTATATGTGCAACTAAGTTTAGTCAAATCTAAAACCGACTCAAATTTTGACGGTTGTCACAGTCACCCCCGGTTGAAAGAATTTCGTCCCGAAATTCAATTCGTGACGTATTCTATTAGAACTCAGCCGAATACAATTGTATAGTTGGAGAGGTGGTGACTTGAAGAGCTCTTTGATTATTTTAGGTTAATTCTTCAAGGGAAGAGTGCAACTCTTTAGCTATCAACAAATTAGTGTTTCCTTAATTCGAGTTCTTTCGTCTAGATTATGGAAAATTTGGGTCATGGAATCATGATCCAACCATGGCGACCTAGTCGAAAAAGATCATCTAGTTAGATATTATCTGAATCAAGAGAGCGGTATAAGTTTTGTTGAAGCACCAACTGTACTGAGCATTAAATCCGCATTGATCCTTAAGTTGCATTCTAAATCAACACTAAGTGTAAATTTGCCGCCTAATAAAGAAAAGATTAGGAACAATTTGTTCCCTTCCGGGTTGGCTACTAAATCTGGAAAAATATATATTCCGAAATAAGAAGGGGCAGCACGAATGAAAGAGAAGCAATCGACGGTAAGTTCCTAATGATACGTATTAAGGGTAGGAAACGAAGTTTTGGTACATCTCGAATGTAAAGGCTATTTAACTCCTGTCTAGAAAAGAAATTACGAAACGATCGAGGATTTCTGAAGCTATAATTTCTACTGCGGGTACTCTCACTATAACAGAACCATGATTGAAGAATATAGTTAGAGAGTCATTGTTTCTAATGAAGGCGGTGAAAGTTTATGATATTTTAAATCACATTATTTAGGTAGCATTTTGAGCGTTTAAAAATGATAAGTAATCTCACTGCTATAAAAAAAATATGTGATAATTCCAAGAGAATGAAGATACATGTGTGACAATAAAACGAAGTAGTAAATAATAAAGAGATTAATGAATGTTAAATGTTTAAGTCTTCAATGAGGGAATTTATATAGAAATATTGATATTACGCTTTTTGAAAAATTGTCCACTTGTTTAAGTCAGGACAAATTCGAGTTTCCGAGTCAGAATATTTATGAAAACAAGGCTGTTAGTTTAGGAACTCACTGAAACTTACAAAGTAAAATGCTATTTAAGAAATGTGTAAAAATATCGATCATTGAAAATAGTGCATTCTTAATTTAGTGTTTCTACAAAAACAATCATTTCGAGAATAGATAATAGAAAAATTCAAAACTTTTGATGTATTTAAAGAAAAGAAGAAACATAAGGAAACATATCTTTCAAATATACTTTCCGGTTATAGAAAAATTATAAGCGTAAGGGTATTCATCTTGTGTATTAATTATAAGGAAAAATACAATGAAACTTGCACTTTAAATCAAGTTTCCGAATTTAAAACGAAATAGCAAATGTAAATAAGGATTACTTGTTTAAAAGTAGATTTCAAAATAAAAATGAAAAGTATATGATAAATGACGTATCTGAATATATCAAAGTTGACTAAATCAAAATTAAAACTATACACGTATTAATCGCTCAAAACGAAAGGGTAGACTTCTAGTCTATATGTGTACGGACATGGTACCAAGAGAAGAAAAATATAGAAAAACAAAGCTAGACAATGTATTATGTTATTATTATGGGTTTGCGAGATCTCATATCAGAGGGAGAGCAAGAATCAAGTTCGGTGGAAAGAAAAAGGAAGGTATCGGCGGCAATGATTGCTATTGTTAAAATTTTAAGAACAATACATATAGGTAGATTTAAAACCAGGTAGAGATATATTTCAATCTTCAACTTCGATGTATGTTGATGATAAAATATACATGTGAAGTTTTAAAGTGTTTGCTAAAAATCATGAGTGATCTATTAAGTTAAACTCCATTTGTGAAAAAGAAGAAGCACTACAACTGGTAATTGAAAATATGACAGTTTAGACCTTTTAGACTGGAGTCCAATAATAGTTAAAATGGACAAGGTAAAGACTCAATAGATTTAGAATAGTAATTATACAATGTTGAAAGCATGTCACTGGAAAATTTAAAAGTGAACATTAAGTTTTGCAATGCTTTATATTTTAGAAAATTTATACATTATAAAACTAATTTGAAATAAATAAATAAATGAGGTATGTTGGAAATTTAGGAATTAGAGATGTCTTATAAACATGTTTGGTGTAGAAAATTGTAAAAATATCATGTTAGATTTCAAGAAAACACATTTAGTAAAGTACAATGCCTAAATGAGAAAGTGGTCAAAAGTGTCAAAACAAAAGTGTTTTGAAGATCCGATGAAGCTTTTACACATAATATAAACTTTAATGTCATGTGTTTAAGTTTTATAGCATAGAGTTTAAACACTTTCATAAAAGAAAATGTTTCCAAGTTTTTCAAAAACGTGTCAAAATTGTATGCAAGGTTTAAAATGGTATATATGCCCCTTAAAAGGACATCTATCCATTGAAATGGATTTGAAATGAAATTGAAATAGAAAGGTTAAAACCAATATTGGTTAAATTGAGTTTTGAAGAAAAGTGTTAAGTTAAAGCAAGTTATCAAAAGATTTTAGCGAGGATATGGCTCACATTGTTAAGAAAGGTCTACTAAGTTGTGTGAAGTGGTTATAAAGTATTTTATTGATGATAAATAAAACCGATGAAGTGAAATAACTTTTCGATGGAAGATTAAGAAGTAAGGAATAAGTAGATTAGTGTAGTTTATCATACCTAAATACTAAGGCGAGTATAAGACGAGTATAAGGCGAGTACCGACGTCTTTTCCCCAAGATAAAGGACAAGAAAAATTGTTTGTAAAATATTTTATGGTGCCAATGCAGTTTCGCAGCCTTTTATAGAGGTCAAATGTTAAGTTAGAGGTTTGGTGCCTGACTCACGACGTAAGAGGATGTAATCCTTTATAACGATAGAAATGTTAGTGATGTCACTACGGCTCAAACGAATGTATGAAAATAATAAGGTTCGAAGGAGGATTCAAAATTTGAAGGAAAGATTCGTACAACGAAGTAATGCGATGTTTAATCAGACATGAAAATTTAAGGTTGAAGGTTGGGAAGGAATCATGTTTGTAATTTGAAAAGTGTAAGATGATCGTATACTCGAGATGATCACGAATGTATATGGGGGTCTCGAACTAAGGCTTGTAAATTTTTCCATAAGGGGAATGGTTTGTGATTGAATATAAAGTAAAGATGGTAAGGTAGGAATCACCAAAGATAAGGTTTAGAATCAAAGAGGTATCCTAGACTAAATTTTAAGGTCAAGATGGAAACAATGGATAACTAAAATCGTAGCGTAGAAGAGAAGTCTCACGTATCAGTAGTAATGGGTTAAACCTCTGTGTCTCCTCGTGAGTCGAATCGGGAATGCTCGCCAATGGTATTCAAGTGATTACTCGTGGCGACTCATATACTTTCTAATGTCATGCTCCAATTCTTATCCATGTCGGTATCAGAACGCTTTTTTATTTGTAACTCTAGTACGAAGAGGATGAATAGGTATTGAGGTATAATTGGTATAGGTTTTGACTTAAGATTATTACTAGTATCTATCTAGATACTGACCTTATGTCTAAAGTCAATAGCTACCGATGAATACTCATTCTCAATACTAAGTAGATCGCTCCTAGAGTGGCTAGTAATATAACCTAAATGGTTAACCTAGCACTTGATAAGGGATAAGAATATTTCTAAATAAGACATTATGGTAAATGTGCACTTAGTTTCTAAGTGTACCTAGATGAATGCCTATAATATGCAATGCCCGTACGCACACCGAAAAATTTTGTTTTTCAAAAGTTCAAGTTGAAAATCATTTTGAACATAATTCTACTATAACCATTTCCAGTCTCGCATTAAGTTTCCTAAACTAAGCATAGTTGGCCAGGCTATACTTCGTTAAAGTCCAGTAATGCATACTCGAATTAGTTATACCAGTAGTATGTTCAGTATTTAAAAAACATTTTGAAATTTTTTGGCTATAGTTGTGGTTCTGCAAAGGAAAACCGGTATTCTCTATAACTTTCAGCTCTGATACCATTTTCTGTCACACCGCGCTAAAGCGGAAATACGAGGCGTGGCAGTACAAAGGGTCTCATAGGAAAAGTTAAAAGACAACACCAACAATAGTATTAAAAATCATTACAAATTTACAATGAGTTTGAACAACTTTTTAAAAGAAATTACAATGTATTTAAAAGTCAACACATGCAAATGCTCCTACAAGTGAAGTGTCTCTAGGTGCCTCTTACTAGATGATACCTGAAAAAGCATGTAAAATGAGCGGCCAACTACCGAAATAGTTGGTGAGTTCACAAGTTAAAAATAATATTGGTTTCATGAATCGAAATCAAAGTTTTGATATAAGTTTCCGTAGATAAAAAGTATATTTCTAAAATGAGTAAATAAGTTCGTATAAACAAAGTTCGTTGTCATCATGAGAAATAAAGTATGTTGCCCAAAAGAGATGCAACGTTCATATCCTCATGGGAAATAAAATTTGTTACTATAAGGAGCAACCAAGTTCGTTGCTAAAACAAGTAAATAAGTATCTAGTAACAAAAGTTCGTTGTTATAATGAGATACAAAGTTTATTGCCATAATGAGAAACAAAGTTCATTGCCATAATAAATAACATGTTTGTATGTGTATAAGCAAACAATGAGTTCGCAACCAAGCCTATGATTGATGCCCTATCAAGATCTATGCTTATTGTTCCATAGATTATATGGTATCATGCACTCCAGCAATCGGGCGAGTGAGGAGTTGTCAATTCCTAATAGCGTTATCCATAATGACCATTGGCTCAAAGAGTTAATGGTAGGATTAAAATATAAGGGAAGGGACTTAAGACGATAAGTTCTCATGTTTCGTGTTGCATAGACATACATAGCAAAATATAGCAATCAAGTTTGATACAATTCAATTTAAATACAATGAATAATAAATAGCTTTTTGGACATGCTTTTCCACCCCAAAACATAAAACCGAAAATAGGGGAGTCGTGAATACTCACAATATGCATTGAGATGATGCAAATGATTCCTTGAGCTAAGTTCCACTTGTACCACTATCGATTCCTACAATAATGGTATTCGCTAGTGAGTCTCTAATCAAAATCTAACACTAGTATACTTACTACTACAATAAAATTATGCCAATATTGTGTCAAAATTTAATATTGATAAGTTACAAACATTTTTCTGTGAAAATTAAATTTCAATGAATCAATTGTTATATAACAATTTAATTGGAAAATTCACATTATTGAAATGCTAATATTTAACATTTTAAGAGGTGTTCCAATGATTTAATATTCAAAAACTAAATCAATTTAGTTCTAAAATTTCCCAAACTTTGCATTTCAGTTTTAATTGAAGTCAAATACCTTAAGATAAATTTTCTTGAATTTTTGATTTGTCTAACTATTTTTCACGATTTTAGTTTCTTGAATAACCATAAAATCATGAAAAATATTAAACAGTTAATAAAAATTACCAAAATTGAGATTTTGGTTCTAACTACGTTAAAAGACTTCCAGATAAATTTTCATGGATTATAGATATGTATAACAATTTTTCTTATATTTAATTCTCTAAATAGATAAAAATTCATGAAAAATAGCAATCGGTTAAGAAAATACCCCAAACTTTTTATAATACTTCCATTACACATACTTAAGCTGGGAAAAATATAAAAATGGATTTCTAAACTGTTTAACCTAATTTTATGATTTTTATGCATTTAAGTGTATTTAATGTAGGGAAAATAGATGAAAAATAGTATACAGAAGATAAAAATTATAAAAATTTTTATGTAGCATCCTAATATACTATAATGTGTTCTAGTAAATTTTCATGAATTTTGGATGAGTAAAACTACTTTTCCTGTTTTTAGTCCATTATAAACACAAAAAATCATGAAAAATAGATATGCATTATGAAAAATTCCCAAAATATTTTCCTTAGTCTTCCACATAGGGTAGAAGCTGTGAAAATTATTAGATACCCTTTTTTATATTCCCTAATGTGGTTTTATGATTTATTAGAGTTAAACAAAAAGAAAATTCAAAACCATATTAAACAGTAACAAAAGTCATTGAAACTTCATGGGAGATGTTTATTAACTTAAAGAATCATCCACGAATGTTTCCAGAATTTATTTACTAGTGTAAATATTTTATATAATTTAACACTCTATTTTCTTATTATTTTCATGTAAAAATAAAGAAAATATATATTGAGCTGAAAATTTCCAGAATGCATCTTCATATAATTTAATAACAATGAATTTTTTTTTCTTATTTTTTATGTCGAAAAACATGCCTAAAGGCTTAATAAATTATAGAGAAAACTTGGTTCTTGTGGATTTGGTAAAGATTATTGATGTTACTTTGAGAATTTTTGCAACATGTTCCAAAGACTTTTGAATCAAGATCTTTTTGTACCTCTTAATACATGATGTTAAGAGCTCAAAATAATTTTTGAATGATTTTTAGTGATGAATAAGTCCTTTGAACATGCAACACAAAACAAATGTTCATAAGGAAATTGCTGTTTGAGCAACAGTTTTGTAAAAATTGTTAAAAATCGAAATATTGGAATTTTCCAGTGAGGTCAGATGGGTTTGAAAGCTATCTCAAAATTTTATATTTCAGAAGAAGAATCACTAATTTTGCTTATGGAATGAGTGAGATATAGCAGTTTAAAGTCAGGTAAAGAAATCTGGCAGATTGCATGCATGATGATTGGTTAGAAAAGTGAGTTTTCATCATTTCCTTGAGTAAATCTTTTGAAATATTTTAAATATATCATGATAAACTCATATTTTAGTCATGTTTCCAAAGATCAAAAGATTAAAACTTATCAAAATGTATACATGCATTTATGAACAAAATTTTGTTTCTCAAAAACTCTTAACTTGAGTTTGATGTTTTAATCCTTAAAATCGATTTTTGCACTAAGATCATGAACATGCAACCTTGTTTATCATACATGCATGGTGTTAAAACACATCCATGATGTTCTAAAAACCATTTTAACAAAAAGAAAACAAGTTTGAAGAAGATGAAGAAGGAGAATAAGGAGAAAGTGTAAGAAAATAGCAAAACTTGAAGGAAAAGTAATGTAGAAATCGATTTTACCTTCAAGAACACCACAATATGATGAAGATTTGAGTATCTTGAGTGTTCTTGGACTTATTTTCTGGAGAAATTTCGTGGTTCTTAGGGGGAGGAAGAGAGAAAACGGAGTGGTGTTTGGAGAGAAAAAAAATTAGAGAGAAGGTAGAGAGAGTTTTCTAGAGAGAGAAAGAAGAGAGATGTGTGTGTGTTGGAGAATGAGAGTGTGAGAGAGAGATATGGGGAGAGAGGGATCCGAATTTTTGAGTATAATACCCCTTTCTCATTCATTTTGTTTTATAAAATTTAAGTTCTTTTATAAAATATTTCAATTTTTATATAATATGTGCACTAAAATCAAGTTTTTATTCATAAAACCTTGATTTTTGATTTATAAATTAAGGGTAAATGTTAATGAGTTAAATTTTATTTTCCTTGAATGCATTTTTATAATTTTAATTATTATAAGATCATATTATGAGGTTTATAACTATGTTTATAGAATTTTTAAGGTTAAATTTTATAAATCTAGGTTTTTAGGGCATTTAGGGTTTTTAAGAGTTTGTAAATCTTTGGATATCAAAATCAATAGAATCTTTGAGACTTAAATTTATCTTATGGTATTATAACTCTTTTATAGTTATAATAATGTTTGTAACTTATTTTATCGGCTTATTGGCATTCTATGTAGTGGTTTCGAGATTCAAGCGAAATTGAGGAAATCAAGTATACTAGTCCTAGTTTTCAACTTTGACTCAAGTTTCTACGAGATTATGACCTAATTTCTACTACTAGGTCAAGTGCAAGATGGGTGTATATAATTCATGAAATGGTATCGGTTGTGTGTCCGAATGTCATTTGAATGTTAGTTATATATATTATGTATATGTTTATAGCTATAAAAGTTCTTCATTCAGTTCAATATGTTTGGGTGGCAAAGGTGTACAAACATGATCAGTCATACAAACAACATTACTAGTAAACTATAATAGGTATAGTTTAGGAAGTCACTACTTACTATTTCTAGAACAATGAAACATAAATGAGTCAGTTCAAACCTACTATAACGAGATACAATACATACTATACACTAGACAGAGAGAACATACTATACACTAGCACAGAGAGAACATACTATACAAATACAAGAATACTATAACATTAATGTGAGCCACTACTTCAGGGCATGACAATATACTTTTGTGTCATGTTTTGTATCCAGAGTCTCATGGAGGGAGAGCGTGAGTTTGTGTATAGATCTATACGGGATTGACCATCCTACACCTTGCTGCTAGCTACAGTGGGACCTGCAGGTCTACAGGTGACGAATGTCATATCATTTCGACGTCTTTGATCGTCGTGTTTACTAGTCAATCAAGTATGGTTACAATCTTATCACATTTTACCTTAATTAAACAAACATGTTTAAGGTAGTTAGTACATTGGTAGTTACTTAGATAAAACTACAGTACATCTTTATTTTCCCATTTCATTCACATTGTGATCTTCTCACATAAACGGTAATGAAAACTATATTTTGGTAATGATAGTCATACTTTGGGAAAACACTCACTTTTACAAAAGATCAAACATAAAGAACAGTCGGGTCTTGGTAGAAGACTACTTTAGTAGAAAATATAGGATTTTATAGGAAGTTTACAAACTTTTACATCAAACATTTACAAACATTTCATCAAACTTATACAAAAAATGACACTAAAATACTTATGAACTCACCAACTTTAATGTTGATCTACGCTTTCAAAATAACTTGTATTCTCAGGTCACCACTAGACAGGTACCGATGACCAGGTTTTAAGAAGATGGAGCACATTCAATACTCATCTCTTATTTTGATTCTTATTTTTGGTGTCTTTCAAACTATTCAGAACACACTTGTATTAAATTATATTATTAATTGAATGGATGATGTTGTTGCTTTTTTTTACTATTATGCATTGTTATGATACTGTACATGACGTCCTCCGCCCCCAAACGTTTCCGCCGTTCTGGTTTGGGGGTGTGACAGATTGGTATCAGAGCATTATTTATAGTGAATTGAGTATATCAACCCATAAAAGATATACAACTATAAACACAACTGGATTAAAACACTCTGACAAAGAGTTAATACTTTTAAAATAATAAAAAGGTTTTAATAAAGTATTCATAAAATCATTCATACTAGGATCAGTGTCATACTAGAACAGAACAAAAGTATTATGGTTTTTGGACAGCACAAGTAGGCTTGGGGACATATAATCAGTTCTGGGAGTGATATAGCCTAATCAACTATATCTTTCCGAGAAATGATTAGCATGTGCCTAGGAATGGTTGTGGTGTTGCAGCAAGTCTAAAAACTTACCAACACTACTACAATGAAAACTTTAGAACAAAACATAAACTTAAAATACTATAGGAGCATTTTGTGTTACTATAATTACTTATGTGCAAACTAAAAGGATCTTTATTAGTATGTCAATAGTTACTGAGTGGATACGCTAAGGTTATATGTGACTAAGGTGCCATAGACTTAGAATTTGTGATCTTTGCTTTACTTCCTGTTCATTGTTTGGTTGTGGACTTAGAGTTAGGGTCACTTATTCGAAGGTCTCTTCTATTTTGGTTACATATAATTGGTATGCACTACGAAAATGTTGGAGTAACTGGTAAGGATCATCTTATAATTATCTTAATTAGTACGTCTATTCATTATTTCTTTTACCTCTATTCTCGCGTAGATATCATGGCGGGATTTCATCCTCATGGAGATACTTACTATCCCAACCAAGGACATGGGGGATGGCTCGATGCAGAGCTAGAAGAGAATTAGGCAATTCCGTTAGACGATGACTTCGCAGAAGACTTTCCAGAGGATTCTGACCCAGAGCCAGAAGTCAATGATCAACCCCTGGTAGCTCCAATCCCAAATCCTAACCCTCGTCCGGCTTTTCAAGGCCCGACGCCTCTGTGGGCGGAACACTTAGGAACATGGAGTGAAGAGAAGGGTTAACCCATGTCATACAACGGAGACAGAAGCTTCTACAACCTGAGCGAGGGAGGCTCAGCAGACAGAATCCTGCCTATTTTAGTACGCACGGTTGCTCGAAATGAAGAGCAGGGTAGGTCGGCCATCAACCGAATCATGGAGGTTGATGCCAATGCGGGAGTTAATACAGTCCGCATTCACCGTCTTGAAGATGCTCGTGAGAGAGCTACGAGAGACAATGAGGCACTGCTGCAAGAACTAGCTGCAACTCGAGCTGAAGTCATAGAGCTCCGAGTACACCAACGAGTGCATGAGAGACACCTCCTTGACGTTGAGCATCAGCTGGCTGAATTGAGGGTTCGTCCGAGAGGTTCCCATCGCCAGTAGGAGATGCTCTGCTCATCTTTTCTTTTAATCTAAGGATTAGCATTCTTATCTATGCTCTAAGTAGCACTTTTTCCTGTAATTTCGTGTTTATCTTAAAACCTTGGACTTTCAATCCTTAGGTCTTTGTTCTGTCAAAATTTTCTTATTTTGGTTTGATGTAAGACCTACTTTTTGGTAATTTTTCCCGAACTCGTTACATCTTTAATGCAAATATTATTGACAGATATCTAACCTCATGGGAAATTATTATCCAAATGCTTTCATCTTTATATTGTTAGAGAGAAGGTAGAGAGAGTTTTCTAGAGAGAGAAAGAAGAGAGACGTGTGTGTGTTGGAGAATGAGAGTGTGAGAGAGAGATATGGAGAGAGAGGGATCCGAATTTTTGAGTATAATACCCCTTTCTCATTCATTTTGTTTTATAAAATTTAAGTTCTTTTATAAAATATCTCAATTTTTATATAAAATGTGCACTAAAATCAAGTTTTTATTCATAAAACCTTGATTTTTGATTTTTAAATTAAGGGTAAATGTTAATGAGTTAAATTTTATTTTCCTTGAATGCATTTTTATAATTTTATTTATTATAATATCATATTATGAGGTTTATAACTATGTTTATAGAATTTTTAAGGTTAAATTTCATAAATCTAGGTTTTTAGGGCATTTAGGGTTTTTGAGAGTTTGTAAATCTTTGGATATCAAAATCAATAGAATCTTTGAGACTTAAATTTATCTTATGGTATTATAACTCTTTTATAGTTATAATAATGTTTGTAACTTATTTTATCGGCTTATTGGCATTCTATGCAGTGGTTTCGAGATTCAAGCGAAATTGAGGAAATCAAGTATACTAGTCCTAGTTTTCAACTTTGACTCAACTTTCTATGAGATTATGACCTAATTTCTACTACTAGGTCAAGTGCAAGATGGGTGTATATGATTCATGAAATGGTATCGGTTGTGTGTCCGAATGTCATTTGAATGTTAGTTATATATATTATGTATATGTTTATAGATATAAAAGTTATTCATTCAGTTCAATATGTTTGGGTGGCAAAGGTGTACAAACATGATCAGTCATACAAACAACATTACTAGTAAACTATAATAGGTATAGTTTAGGAAGTCACTACTTACTATTTCTAGAACAATGAAACATAAATGAGTCAGTTCAAACCTACTATAACGAGATACAATACATACTATACACTAGACAGAGAGAACATACTATACACTAGCACAGAGAGAACATACTATACAAATACAAGAATACTATAACATTAATGTGAGCCACTACTTCAGGGCATGGCAATATACTTTTGTGTCATGTTTTGTATCCAGAGTCTCATGGAGGGAGAGCGTGAGTTTGTGTATAGATCTATACGGGATTGACCATCCTACACCTTGCTACTAGCTACAGTGGGACCTGCAGGTCTACGGGTGACGAATGTCATATCATTTCGACGTCTTTGATCGTCGTGTTTACTAGTCAATCAAGTATGGTTACAATCTTATCACATTTTACCTTAATTAAACAAACATGTTTAAGGTAGTTAGTACATTGGTAGTTACTTAGATAAAACTACAGTACATCTTTATTTTCCCATTTCATTCATATTGTGATCTTCTCACATAAACGGTACTGAAAACTATATTTTGGTAATGATAGTCATACTTTGGGAAAACACTCACTTTTACAAAAGATCAAACATAAAGAACAGTCGGGTCTTGGTAGAAGACTACTTTAGTAGAAAATATAGGATTTTATAGGAAGTTTACAAACTTTTACATCAAACATTTACAAACATTTCATCAAACTTATACAAAAAATGACACTAAAATACTTATGAACTCACCAACTTTAATGTTGATCTACGCTTTCAAAATAACTTGTATTCTCAGGTCACCAGTAGACAGGTACCGATGACCAGGTTTTAAGTAGATGGAGCACATTCAATACTCATATCTTATTTTGATTCTTATTTTTGGTGTCTTTCAAACTATTCAGAACACACTTGTATTAAATTATATTATTAATTCAATGGATGATGTTGTTGCTTTTTTTACTATTATCCATTGTTATGATACTGTACATGACGTCCTCCGCCCCGAACGTTTCCGCCGTTCTGGTTTGGGGGTGTGACAGATTGGTATCAGAGCATTGTTTATAGTGAATTGAGTATATCAACCCATAAAAGATATACAACTATAAACACAACTGGATTAAAACACTCTGACAAAGAGTTAATACTTTTAAAATAATAAAAAGGTTTTAATAAAGTATTCATACAATCATTCATACTAGGATTAGTGTCATACTAGAACAGAACAAAAGTATTGCGGTTGTTGGACAGCACAAGTAGGCTTGGGGACATATAATCAGTTCTGGGAGTGATATAGCCTGATCAACTATATCTTTCCGAGAAATGATTAGCATGTGCCTAGGAATGGTTGTGGTGTTGCAGCAAGTCTAAAAACTTACCAACACTACTACAATGAAAACTTTAGAACAAAACATAAACTTAAAATACTATAGGAGTATTTTGTGTTACTATAATTACTTATGTGCAAACTAAAAGGATCTTTATTAGTATGTCAATAGTTACTGAGTGGATACGCTAAGGTTATATGTGACTAAGGTGCCATAGACTTAGAATTTGTGATCTTTTCTTTACTTCCCGTTCCTTGTTTGGTTGTGGACTTAGAGTTAGGGTCACTTATTCGAAGGTCTCTTCTATTTTGGTTACATATAATTGGTATGCACTACGCAAATGTTGGAGTAACTGGTAAGGATCATCTTATAATTATCTTAATTAGTACGTCTATTAATTATTTCTTTTACCTCTATTCTCGCGTAGATATCATGGCGGGATTTCATCCTCATGGAGATACTTACTATCCCAACCAAGGACATGGTGGATGGCTCGATGCAGAGCCAGAAGAGAATCAGGCAATTCCGTTAGACGATGACTTCGCAGAAGACTTTCCAGAGGATTCTGACCCAGAGCCAGAAGTCAATGATCAACCCCTGGTAGCTCCAATCCCAAATCCTAACCCTCGTCCGGCTTTTCAAGGCCCGACGCCTCTGTGGGCGGAACACTTAGGAACATGGAGTGAAGAGCAGGTTTAACCCATGCCATATAGCGGAGACAGAAGCTTCTACAACCTGAGCGAGGGAGGCTCAGCAGACAGAATCCTGCCTATTTTAGTATGCAGGGTTGCTCGAAATGAAGAGTAGGGTAGGTCGACCATCAACCGAATCATGGAGGTTGATGCCAATGCGGGAGTTAATACAGTCCGCATTCACCGTTTTGAAGATGCTCGTGAGAGAGCTACGAGAGACAATGAGGCACTGCTGCAAGAACTAGCTGCAACTCGAGCTGAAGTCATAGAGCTCCGAGTACACCAACGAGTGCATGAGAGACACCTCCTTGACGTTGAGCATCAGCTGGCTGAATTGAGGGTTCGTCCGAGAGGTTCCCGTCGCCAGCAGGAGATGCTCTGCTCATCTTTTCTTTTAATCTAAGGATTAGCATTCTTATCTATGCTCTAAGTAGCATTTTTTCCTGTAATTTCGTGTTTATCTTAAAACCTTGGACTTTCAATCCTTTAGGTCTTTGTTCTGTCAAAATTTTCTTATTTTGGTTTGATGTAAGACCTACTCTTTGGTAATTTTTCCCGAACTCGTTACATCTTTAATGCAAATATTATTGACAGATATCTAACCTCATGGGAAATTATTATCCAAATGCTTTCATCTTTATATTGTTAAATCTCTATTACAATCATACTCTCATCTATTTGTTAGGCTATGGAGAGTTAGTCCATGATTCACTCTCATCATTCTCTCTATTGAATACTTACCAATATCTTCATCTTTGTGATCTTACAAATACAAGATGCCTCCTCGTAGATCGAACGGGCGCACTACTCCGATAACTCCGAATCAAACTCCACCACCTCCTCCACAATACAATCCTGCAGCAATTCAAGCTGCTTTAAATGCGACTCTTACGGCATCTCTGGCTCAATTCAACACTACCGGTACTAGCGGGAGTGGAACAAACGTGCATTCCACTCCAGGCGATGCTCATGTGCGCCCTAGAGAGTGCTCGTATAAGGACTTCACAAACTGCAAGCCCAGGACCTTCAACGAGACTGGCAGGATCATTGCCCTCTCGCAATGGTTCGAGAAAACGGAGTCGATCTTCAAGATCTGCTCCTGTCCGTAAGGGAGGAAAGTTAAATTTGCTACCTGCACCTTCGCGGACAGAGCCCTGATGTGGTGGAATAGCCATGTCAAGTCACTAACTTTAATAGTGGCTAATGTTATGGGCTGGGAAGCTCTGAAGGAGCTCATGATCGAGGAATATTACCCGAGAGGCGAGGTTCAGAAACTGGAACAGGAAATGTGGAGCCTAACCATGAAGGGCTCCGACATAGTCGCATACACTGCCAGATTCAGCGATCTGGTGGCACTATGTACGGGAATGGTCCCTACTGAGGGAAAGAAGATAGAGAGGTATATCTGGGGGCTGGTGCCTCTATTTCAGGGGAATGTTTTAGCTTCAAACCCAACTACCTTCGACAGTGCCAAGCGATTGGCACAACGGCTCACTGATCATGGAGTCTGCACCCCGACAACGACAACAACCCTGGCAATCCTAGAACCCTCCAAAGCCGCTGACAACAAGCAGAAGTTTTGGGATAACAAGAAGAAGAACGCGTTGCAAAACGCTGCCAAAAAGCAGCAGGTTGTAGTTGTTCATGCTGGAATAACACCTACTGCTACTGCGCCAATGAAGCAGTATGCTGGAAGCTTGCCTATGTGCAACAAAAGCAACTTCCACCGTAACGGACCCTGCCGGAAATGCAGTGCTCTAACTGTAACAGTAAGGGGCACACTGTCCGTTTCTGTAAGGCTCCGGCAAGGCCAATCACCCAAGTCCCCGACGTTGGTATGGGCCAGGCTTGCTACGGATGTGGCGAGGTGGGCCACTACAAGAGAAACTGCCCGAAGGCAGGGAATGCCGGCGGAGTGGGAAAAGTTTTGGCTATAGGCCACGAGGAAGCAGTTGCCGACCCCACAATGGTCACTGGTACGTTTCTCCTCGATAACTCATTTGCATGCATACTGTTTGATAGTGGAGCGGAGAGAAGTTTCGTGAACCAGAAATTTGCTCACTTACATAAACAACAATCACGTGCACTTAAAGAACCATTCACTGTAGAAATGGCTAACGGAAATACAGAGACCACTAGCTGCATATACATAGGATGTACACTAACTCTAGATAGCCATTCATTTCCAATCGACCTCATGCCGGTCTCAATTAAAAGTTTCAACGTTATTATCGACATGGATTGGTTGAGTTCTCATCGTGCCGACATCATGTATTATGAGAAAGTCGTTCGTCTTAATCTACCATCTAGCGAAATCCTAGTGATATACGGAGACAAACCTCACACGAACCTCCGTATCATCTCGAGGATACAAGCCCATAAGTACTTACAAAAGGAATGTCACGCATTCCTTTCTCTTGTTGTCGATATGAGCCAAGAGCCGAAAGACATAAAGAACATCCCAGAAGTACGCGACTTTCCCGACGTCTTTCCAGAAGAACTACCAGGCTTACCTCCACAGCATCAAGTCGAGTTCAGAATCGACTTAGTTCCAGGGGCTACCCTAGTAGCCAAATTGCCCTATCGTCTAGCACCAGCTGAGATGCAGAAGTTATCCAGTCAACTTAACGAATTGCTCAACAAGGCTTTATTAGACCAAACTTCTCACCCTGGGGAGCACCAGTCTTATTCGTGAATAAGAAGGACGGATCGTTCCGTATGTGCATCGACTACAGAGAACTGAACAAACTTACCTTCAAGAATCGTTACCCTCTGCCTCGCATAGACGATTTGTTCGACCAACTTCAAGGGGAGAATTAATTTTCAAAGATAGATATGAGATTCGGGTATCACCAGTTACGAGTGCTAGAGGAGGATGTTCCGAAGACAGCCTTCTAAACTCGTTATGGACACTAAGAGTTTGTAGTGATGCCATTCGGATTGACCAATGCACCCGTAGTATTTAGGACTTAATGAATAGGGTGTGTCGTCCTTACTTGGATCAGTTCTTCATTGTATTTATCGATGACATACTTATCTACTCTCGTAGTAAGGAACAGCATAGTCAACATCTACATCAGGTCTTAGAAACACTACGATCAGAGAAGCTTTACTCTAAATGCGAGTTTTGGATTCGAAGAGTCGAATTCTTGTGTCACGTGGTCAGCGAAGAGGTAATTCACGTGGATCCTTCCAAAGTAAAGGCCATTGAGAACTGGTCAGCTCCGAAAACGCCTACATAAATTCGTCAATTTCTAGGCCTCGCTGGCTACTATTGCATATTCATTCAGAACTTCTCTCGGATTGTGAAACCGCATACAACGTTGACCAAGAAAGGCGTGGCCTTTGACTGGGAAGAGAAACAAGAAAAGGCCTTCCAAACGCTGAAGCGTTCCTTATGCACCGCACCGATACTATCCCTCCCAAAAAGGATAGAAGACTTTGTGGTTTATTGTGATGCATCCAACCAAGGGCTTGGCTGTGTTGTTATGCAACGAGGAAAGGTCATCGCCTATGCCTCAAGAAAACTAAAGACATACGAAGACAACTACACCACATATGATCTTGAGTTAGGAGCAGTGGTATTTGCTCTGAAGATATGGAGACACTACCTGTATGGTACGAAAAGCACTATCTTTACAGACCACAAAAGGCTACAATATATATTTGACCAGAAGGAGCTCAACATGAGACAACGACGGTGGGTCGAGCTACTCAGTGACTATGAATGAGAAATTCGTTATCATCCCGGCAAGGCCAACGTAGTAGCTGACGCCTTAAGTCGGAAAGAATACTCTGTTCGTAGAGTCAAATCATTGACTATGACCATCCATTCACATCTGTGCACACAAATTAAGGAGGCTCAGCTTGAAGCCTTGAAGCCTGAAAATGTGGCGGGGGAATCCCTTAGAGGGATGGATAAAAATTTGGAAGTCAAGGGTGGCGGGGCCTTATATCTCATGGATCGGATCTGGACACTGAAACACGGTGGTTTCAGACACTTGGTCATGACCGAAGCGCACAACACTCGATATTCCGTCCACCCAGGTTCAGATAAGATGAATCTGGGTCTGAAAAATCTATACTGGTGGCCTAACATGAAAGCAGAGATTGCTACTTTCATGAGCAAGTGTCTTACTTGCGCCAAGGTTAAGGTCGAATACCAGAAACCCTCAGGATTGCTACAAAAACTGGAGATACCTGAATTGAAGTGGGATCGGATCATAATGGACTTCATAACCAAGTTGCCCAAGACATCGGGTGGTCTCGATACCATTTGGGTGATCGTAGACAGGTTAAAAAAGTCCGCACACTTCCTGCCTATCAAAGAAACTGACAAGATGGAGAAGCTAACAAGAACCTACATTAGGGAAATTGTACGACTACATGGTGTTCCCATATCTATTATCTCTGATAGAGATAGTAGATTCACTTTAAGGTTCTGGCAGTCGCTAGAAAGTTCCCTGGGCACTAGGCTGGACATGAGTACAGCCTATCATCCGCAAACCGACGGACAAAGTGAGAGGACTATTCAAACTTTGGAAGATATGTTGCGAGCCTGTGTGATAGACTTTGGGAAGGCATGGGATACTCATTTACCCCTTGTCGAGTTTTCCTACAACAATAGTTATCACACGAGCATAAAGGCTGCTCCATTTGAAGCCCTCGATGGCCGTAAGTGCAGATCACCTCTGTGTTGGGCTGAGGTGGGCGACACTCAGTTAGCTAAAGGATGAATTCATGACAGCACTCTCACAGGTCTGGAAAGCATTCAGGAAATGACAGAGAAGATCGTTCAGATTCATGAACGACTGAAAGCCTCTAGAGACCGACAGAAAAGCTACGCAGACAAGAGAAGGAAACCTTTGGAGTTCCAGGTGGGTGATCGTGTTCTATTGAAGGTCTCACCCTAGAAGGGCTTGATACGCTTCGGAAAGCTAAATCCAAGATACGTAGGGCCTTTCGAGATTATCGCTAGAACGGCCCTGTAGCTTACAAACTCAAACTACCTCACAAACTTAGTAACATACACCCTACTTTCCACGTCTCGAACTTGAAAAAGTGTCTGTCTGACGAGACTCTTGTAATCCCACTCGACAAGATCGACATCAACGAGAGCCTCAACTTCTTTGAAGAACCAGTAGAGATCATGGACCGAGAGGTCAAGCAATCGAAGCAAAGTCGTATCCCGATAGTGAAGGTTCGTTGGAATGCCAAGCGAGGGCCTGAATTCATTTAGGAGCGCGAGGATCAAATGACACTGAAATATCCTCATCTTTTTACTTAGTTATTTGTAATTTCTTAGTTGCTTAAACTCTAATTTCGGGACGAAATTCTCTCTAACGGGGGGATGATGTGACAACCTAAAATTTCTATCTTGTGCAGTCATTTAATTCAATCACAGTCAGACTTGTTTCTTCTATCTTTTATCATTGTTTAGGGTCTTTTTGAGTGTTCTAAGCCTAGTACATTCAAGGTTTGGGTTTAGGGATGAGTAAACTTAAGTTCATCATGTTGCATTCGAGCCAAGAACTCCATCAAGAGGAGTTTACGGCCGCAAACATGAGTTTACGGCCGTAAACTCAAGGTGACCATGAACACATGCCGACATATGTGATATTCTTTCACTTTTCTTCATTTTTCACACTTCTAAGTCAAGAAAGTCAATTCTCTCTCAAGTATCATAAAGATTTTTCATCCTAATCTTCCAAAGTGTAAGTCATTCTTCCATTTGTTAGTTGATAACCTTCTTAATCTAGTAAAACTCTATGATTTCATCCATGAAATTATCTCTTTTGGATAGATCTTCAAATCTTCATCACTTTCACCAAGAACCCCAAGAACACACACTAGTTCTTGGGCCGTAAACTCCATAAGAGCCCTCAAAAGTGTGAGTATCTCTTCTATCTTCTAGTTAAGCTTGAGAAACACTTGATTCCTAGCCTTGAATCATCATATAATGCAAGAACAATAAGAGTTTACGGCCATGAGCATCTCCATTGGCCGTAAACCCTTGTTTGGTGCATGTCTTGGCCTCAAACTCGTCTTATGTCCCAACATAGGATCGTGAACACTTAATGGTTGCTAGATAGGGCCGTAAAACACCTCTTTTGCATGTTTCTTCAATGGGTGTATGGCCGTACACTCCTTGACCGTACACTCCTTGACCTTACACTCCTTGACCGTACACTCCTTGACCGTACACTCCTTGACTGTACACTCCATGGCCGTAAACACCTTGGCCGTAAACACCCTTGTGTGGCCGTAAACCCCTTTAGTGCAATCGTATATGATTGTACCACTTCAATCTAAGTGTTTGCTAGTCCCTAAGGTGGTTTCCTTGCATAATTAGTTGTTATAAACACTAATTACATTCATATATGTATCACTATATTCTTAATAGGATCTGTTTGTGCTCGAGACTTCACTTGACACTTAGCATCCTATATCGATCTTTCATTCGAATCACTCACTACAAGTGAGTTCATACCCCTAACTTCTCTTTTAAGTGATTTTAAATTCTTTTATGGGGGGAATACAAGTAGAAACATTTATAGTTATTATATCAATCACATGTGATTAATAACTACCAAACAAATGGATTTCGTATACTTCAAACTGTGTTATCAAACAAACTGCTTCAAATCGTTTTACAAACTCTTTTATATGCTAAATCATTTTATCAAAACTCTGTTAAACTTATATATTGTCAAAATCAAGTCTATATAGATAAAGTTATATAAGTAGGATTGAAAGGGCTTAGGACTGATAACTCGCCTTATTTCTTGTTCCTTGTTTCGTTGTGGACTTAGGGTATCGGTTTTTTCTCCGAATGTCGTTTGAATCTTAGTTATATATATTATGTATATGTTTATAGATATAAAAGTTTTTCATTCAGTTCAATACCTTTGGGTAGCAAAGCTGTACAAACATGATCAGTCATACAAACAACATTATTATTAAACTATAATAGGTATAGTTTAGGAAGTCACTACTCACTATTTCTAGAATAATGAAACATACATATTATACACTAGACAGAGAGAACATACTATACACTAGAATAGAGAGAACATACTATACAAATACAAGAATACTATAACATTAATGTGAGCCACTACTTCATACCATGGCAATATATTGTTGTGTCACGTTTTGTATCCAGAGTCTCCTGGAGGGAGAGCGTGAGTTTGTGTATAGATCTATACGGGATTGACCATCCTACACCTTGCTGCTAGCTACAGTGGGACCTGCAGGTCTACGGGTGACGAATGTCATATCATTTCGATGTCTTTGATCGTCGTGTTTACTAGTCAATCAAGTATGGTTACAATCTTATCACATTTTACCTTAATTAAACAAACAGGTTTAAGGTAGGTAGTACATTGGTAGTTACTTAGATAGAACTACAGTACATCTTTATTTTCCCATTTCATTCACATTGTGATCTTCTCACATAAACGGTAATGAAAACTATATTTTGGTAATGATAGTCATACTTTGGGAAAACACTCACCTTTACAATAGATCAAACATAAAGAACAGTCGAGTCTTGGTAGAAGGCTACTTTAGTAGAAAATATAGGATTTTCTAGGAAATTTACAAACTTTTACATCAAACATTTACAAACATTTTCATCAAACTTATACAAACAATGACACTAAAATACTTATGAACTCACCAGCTTTAATGTTGATCTACGCTTTCGAAATAACTTGTATTCTCAGGTCACCAGTATACAGGTACCGATGACCAGGTTTTGAGAAGATGGAGCACATTCAAGACTCATCTCTTATTTTGATTCTTATTTTTGGTGTATTTCAAACTATTTTGAATACACTTGTATTAAATTATATTATTAATGCAATGGATGATGTTGTTGCTTGTTTTACTACTATGCATTGTTATGAAACTGTACATGATTTCCTCCGCCCCCGAACGTTTCCGCCGTTCTAGTTTGGGGGTTTGACACTCTCCACCAAGCAATCCATGTTTACTTAGAACTGACATGACCTTCTCACTCGTGTGCCCCAACCTACGATGCGACAACTCTGTCTTGTCATCACCTTCATTCAAGGATTGGGAGATAAGCACCATTCCCATAACCACACTGCCTTCTAGGATATAGATCCCTCCATGATTCATATTCCTTTTCATTATAACTAGAGAGCCTTTGGTCACTTTGACCCAGTCACCTTCACCAGCATACCTCATCCCATTCTTAGCCAATGTGCCAATAGATATTAGATTCTTCCGAAGTTCTGGAACGTACCAACAATCTAACTTCACGATCATGCCATCATGCATCTTGATCTGCACTGTGCCACTACCTTTGATACTGCTCATCCAATCATCACACGTCTTGACTGTGCCATCCCACTATTTTAAGGAGTCGAACCAGTCAAGATTATACGTCATGTGATAGGATGCTCCAAAATCCAAGACCCAAGCATCAGCAGAACTTGATGTACACACAGTCAGTACATCACCACCGTCCCCTTCATCAGAACTTTCCTGAACCACATCAG
This sequence comes from Lactuca virosa, assembly GCF_052849685.1. Lineage (NCBI taxonomy): Eukaryota > Viridiplantae > Streptophyta > Magnoliopsida > Asterales > Asteraceae > Lactuca > Lactuca virosa. Next base: position 27,036,381 of record NC_136427.1, read on the forward strand.
TAGTGTTATTGCTGCTTGATTCACTCTTGGACTTACCATTCCTCAGTTGTGGATAATTTCCCTTGAAGTGCCCCTTCTCCTTATAGTTATAACATTTCATGTTTGATGAACCTTTAGACTTTGAATTTGAACGTGCTCTCCCTTTGTTTCCCCATTTCCTCTCTTCTGTCCTCCCTCTCCCTGCAAACAAACTGGAACTGGACACCTCCTCTCCACCTGAAACTTTTCTTTTCAGTTCCTTGCACATCAGAGAGTCCTTAACATCATTCACAGTGATCGTTTTCCTACCATAAAGCATGGTCTCAACGAAATTCTCATGACTTACGAAGCGAACATAAGAGAATGAGCGCCTGATCTTCATCTTCAATCTTCACATCATCACCTTGTAGATCCAATATGATATGATTAAAGTTATCCAGATGATATTTCACTTGGGTACTTTCAAACATTCTAAGAGTGTACAACCTTTGCTTTTGATACAACCTGTTCGTTAGTGAGTTCTTCTGGCACTTGTCACAAAGTTTATCCCAGAGCCCAGAAGCAGTTGTTTCATCCACAACCTCCCTCAGTACTTCATCTGTCAAGCTCAATAGAATGGCACTATGTGCCTTCGTCAGAATATCCACCTTCTTATCATCTGCCATGTCCTTTGGCAGTTTTGCCTCTCCTTCCAGTGCCGTTGCTCATCCTTGTTGAACCAGAAGAGCCCTCATCTTAACCTTCCACAAAGTGAGTTCATTTGAGCCATTGAACTTCTCCAAATCAAACTTGTGAGTAGAGATCTTCAATCATAGGAACACAAACCGCAGCTTTAATACCATTTGTTAGGAAGTAAAGCGGATAACAAGCAAAACCAAAAGCACAAAAGACACAGTATTGTAATGCCCCGATTCTAAGGTATTGATAGTACGACTTTAAATTTCAAGTTTCAAGGTCTACCCGACGAGTGGATGCCCTGACTCGTCGAGTAGGAGCGGGATCAGGCCACGTATTTAAGTGACCAACTCGCCGAGTGGGCAGCGTGACTCGACGAGTTGGAGCTGGAGGGTGAAACCCTAATCCCCAGAAGAGAATCAGGCAATTCCGTTAGACGATGACTTCGCAGAAGACTTTCCAGAGGATTCTGACCCAGAGCCAGAATTTAATGATCAACCCGTGGTAGCTCCAATCCCAAATCCTAACCCTCGTCCGGCTTTTCAAGGCCCGACGCCTCTGTGGACGGAACACTTAGGAACATGGAGTGAAGAGCAGGGTTAACCCATGCCATACAACGGAGACAAAAGCTTCTACAACCTGAGCGAGGGAGGCTCAGCAGACAGAATCCTGCCTATTTTAGTACGCAGGGTTGCTCGAAATGAAGAGCAGGGGAGGTCGGCCATCAACCGGATCATGGAGGTTGATGCCAATGCGGGAGTTAATACAGTCCGCATTCACCGTCTTGAAGATGCTCGTGAGAGAGCTACGAGAGACAACGAGACACTGCTGCAAGAACTAGCTGCAACTCGAGCAGAAGTCATAGAGCTCCGAGTACACCAACAAGTGCATGAGAGACACCTGCTTGACGTTGAGCATCAGCTGGCTGAATTGAGGGTTCGTCCGAGAGGTTCCCGTCGCCAGTAGGAGATGCTCTGCTCATCTTTTCTTTTAATCTAAGGATTAGCATTCTTATCTATGCTCTAAGTAGCACTTTTTCCTGTAATTTCGTGTTTATCTTAAAACCTTGGACTTTCAATCCGTTAGGTCTTTGTTCTGTCAAAATTTTCTTATTTTGGTTTGATGTAAGACCTACTCTTTGGTAATTTTTCCCGAACTCGTTACATCTTTAATGCAAATATTATTGACAGATATCTAACCTCATGGGAAATTATTATCCAAATGCTTTCATCTTTATATTGTTAAATCTCTATTACAATCATACTCTCATCTATTTGTTGGGCTATGGAGAGTTAGTCCATGATTCACTCTCATCATTCTCTCTATTGAATACTTACCAATATCTTCATCTTTGTGATCTTACAACTACAAGATGCCTCCTCGTAGATCGAACGGGCGCACTACTCTGATAACTTCGAATCAAACTCCCCTACCTCCTCCACAATACAATCCTGAAGCAATTCAAGCTGCTTTAAATGCGGCTCTTACAGCATCTCTGGCTCAATTCAACACTACCGGTACTAGCGGGAGTGGAACAAACGTGCATTCCACTCCAGGCGATGCTCATGTGCGCTCTAGAGAGTGCTAGTATAAGGACTTCACAAACTGCAAGCCCAGGACCTTCAACGAGACTGGCGGGATCATTGCCCTCTCGCAATGGTTCGAGAAAACGGAGTCGGTCTTCAAGATCTGCTCCTGTCCGGAAGGGAGCAAAGTTAAATTTGCTGCCTGCACCTTCGCGGACAGAGCCCTGATGTGGTGGAATAGCCATGTCAAGTCACTAACTTTAATAGTGGCTAATGTTATGGGCTGGGAAGCTCTGAAGGAGCTCATGATCGAGGAATATTTCCTGAGAGGCGAGTTCAGAAACTGGAACAGGAAATGTGGAGCCTAACAATGAAGGGCTCCGACATAGTCGCATACACTGCCAGATTCAGCGATCTGGTGGCACTATGTCCGGGAATGGTCCCTACTGAGGGAAAGAAGATAGAGAGGTATATCTGGGGGCTGGTGCCTCCATTTCAGGGGAATGTTTTAGCTTCAAACCCAACTACCTTCGACAGTGCCAAGAGATTGGCACAACGGCTCATTGATCATGGAGTCCGCACCCCGACAACGACAACAACCCTGGCAATCCTAGAACCCTCCAAAGCCGTTGACAACAAGCGGAAGTTTTGGGATAACAAGAAGAAGAACGCGGCGCAGAACGCTGTCAAAAAGCAGCAGGTTGTAGTTGTTCATGTTGGAATAACACCTACTGCTATTGCGCCAATGAAGCAGTATGCTTGAAGCTTGCCTAAGTGCAACAAAAGCAGCTTCCACCATAACGGACCCTGGCTGGAAATGCAGTGCTCTAACTGTAACAATAAGGGGCACACTGTCCATTTCTGCAAGGCTCCGGCAAGGCCAATCACCCAAGTCCCCGACGTTGGTGTGGGCCAGGCTTGCTATGGATGTGGCGAGCTGGGCCACTACAAGAGAAACTGCCCGAAGGCAGGGAATGTAGGCGGAGTGGGAAGAGTTTTGGCTATAGGCCACGAGGAAGCAGTTGCCGACCCCACAGTGGTCACTGGTACGTTTCTCCTATCAGCATCACTATAGGCACGTAACTCAAGAGAAGACGTCGAGGGAAATAAGAGAGTCTGAAACTGAGTGCCACGAAGATATCTCAGAATACGAAGAACAGTTCCCCAATGAACAAAGGTAGGTGCAGTAACAAACTGACTGACAATATGAACAGCATGAGCAATATCTGGACGAGTGACTGTGAGATAAACCAAACTTCCCACCACAGTACGATAAAGATTCGGATCAGACAAAGGAACACCATCAGTAGGAGAGTATCGAGCATTGGTTTCAAGAGGGGTATCAACAGTCCGATTGTCAGAAAGTCCCGCCCGTGTAAACAAGTCAGATATATATTTAGTCTGGGAAAGAAGGTACCCTTTCTTAGACTGAGCGGCCTCAATACCCAAGAAATAATGCAACAAGCCCAAATCCTTCATAGCAAATCGACGAGCTAGATCATGCTTCAAAGACTCCATACCACCATGGTCATCACCTGTAATAATCATGTCATCCACATATAAGGACAGAAGAATCCATCCTAGTGGAGCGGAGAGAAGTTTCGTGAACCTGAAATTTGCTCACTTACTTAAACAACAATCACGTGCACTTAAAGAACCATTCACTGTAGAAATGGCTAACGGAAAGACAGAGAGCACTAGCTGCATATACATAGGATGTACACTAACTCTAGATAGCCATTCATTTCCAATCGACCTCATGCAGGTCTCAATTAAAAGTTTCAACGTTATTATCGGCATGGATTGGTTGAGTTCTCATCGTGCCGACATCATGTGTTATGAGAAAGTCGTTCGTCTTAATCTACCGTCTAGCGAAACCCTAGTGATATACGGAGACAAACCTGACAGGAACCTCCGTATCATCTCGAGCATACAAGCGCAAAAGTACTTATAAAAGGAATGTCACGCATTCCTTTCTCATGTTGTCGATATGAGCCAAGAGCCGAAAGACATAAAGAACATCCCAGAAGTACGCGACTTTCCCGACGTCTTTCCAGAAGAACTACCAGGCTTACCTCCACAGCGTCAAGTCGAGTTCAGAATCGACTTAGTTCCAGGGGCTACCCTAGCAGCCAAATCGCCCTATCGTCTAGCACCAGCTGAGATGCAGAAGCTATCCAATCAACTTAACGAATTGCTCAACAAAGGCTTTATTAGACCAAGCTTCTCACCCTGGGGAGCACCAGTCTTATTCGTAAATAAGAAGGATGGATCGTTCCGTATGTGCATCGACTACAGAGAACTGAACAAACTTACCTTCAAGAATCATTACCCTCTGCCTCGCATAGACGATTTGTTCGACCAACTTCAAGGGGCGAATTACTTTTCAAAGATAGATCTGAGATTCGGGTATCACCAGTTATGAGTGCTAGAGGAGGATGTTCCGAAGACAGCCTTCCGAACTCGTTATGGACACTACGAGTTTGTAGTGATGCCATTCGGATTGACCAACGCGCCCGTAGTATTCAGGACTTAATGAATAGGGTGTGCCGTCCTTACATGGATCAGTTCGTCATTGTATTCATCGATGACATACTTATCTACTCTCGTAGTAAGGAAGAGCATAGTCAACATCTACATCAGGTCTTAGAAACACTACGATCAGAGAAGCTTTATGCGCAGTACTCTAAATGCGCGTTTTGGATTCGAAGAGTCGAATTCTTGTGTCACGTTGTCAGCGAAGAGGGAATTCACGTGGATCCTTCCAAAATAAAGGCCATTGAGAAATGGTCAGCTCCGAAAACGCCTACATAAATTCATCAATTTCTAGGCCTCGCTGGCTACTATTGCATATTCATTCAGAACTTCTCTCGGATTGTGAAACCGCTTACGACATTGACCAAGAAAGGTGTGGCCTTTGACTGGGAAGAGAAACAAGAGAAGGCGTTCCAAACGCTGAAGCGATCCTTATGCACCGCACCGATACTATCCCTCCCAGAAAGGATAGAAGACTTTGTGGTTTATTGTGATGCATCCAACCAAGGGCTTGGCTGTGTTGTTATGCAACGAGGAAAGATCATCGCCTATGCCTCAAGAAAACTAAAGACACACGAAGACAACTACACCACACATGATCTTGAGTTAGGAGCAGTGGTATTTGCTCTAAAGATATGGAGACACTACCTGTATGGTACGAAAAGCACTATCTTTACAGACCACAAAAGCCTACAATATATATTTAACCAGAAGGAGCTCAACATGAGACAACGACGGTGGGTCGAGCTACTCAGTGACTATGAATGAGAAATTCGTTATCATCCCGGCAAGGCCAACGAAGTAGCTGACGCCTTAAGTCAGAAAGAATACTCTGTTCGTAGAGTCAAATCATTGACTATGACTATCCATTCACATTTGTCCACACAAATTAAGGAGGCTCAGCTTGAAGCCTTGAAGCCTGAAAATGTGGCGGGTGAATCCCTTAGAGGGATGGATAGAAATTTGGAAGTCAAGGGTGGCGGAGCCTTAAATCTCATGGATCGGATCTGGACACTGAAACACGATGGTTTCAGAGACTTGGTCATGATCAAAGCGCACAACACTCGATATTCCGTCCACCCAGGTTCAGATAAGATGTATCTCGGTCTGAAAAAGCTATATTGGTGGCCTAACATGAAAGTAGAGATTACTACCTTCGTGAGCAAGTGTCTTACTTGCGCCAAGGTTAAGGTCGAATACCAGAAACCCTCAGGATTGCTACAAAAACTGGAGATACCTGAACTGAAGTGGGAGCGGATCATAATGGACTTCATAACCAAGTTGCCCAAGACATCGGGTGGTCTCGATACCATTATTTGGGTGATCGTAGACAGGTTAACAAAGTCCGCACACTTCCTGCCTATCAAAGAAACTGACAAGATGGAGAAGCTAACAAGAACCTACATTAGGGAAATTGTACAACTACATGGTGTTCCCATATCTATTATCTCTGATAGAGATAGTAGATTCACTTTAAGGTCCTGGCAGTCGCTAGAAAGTTCCCTGGGTACTAGGCTGGACATGAGTACAACCTATCATCGGCAAACCGACGGACAAAGTGAGAGTACTATTCAAACTTTGGAAGATATGTTGCGAGCCTGTGTGATAGACTTTGGGCAGGCATGGGATACTCATTTACCCCTTGTCGAGTTTTCCTACAACAATAGTTATCACACGAGCATAAAGGCTGCTCCATTTGAAGCCCTCTATAGCCGTAAGTGCAGATCGCCTCTGTGTTGGGCTAAGGTGGGTGACTCTCAGTTAGCTAAAGGACGAATTCCTAACAGCACTCTCACAGGTCAGGAAAGCATTCAGGAAATGACAGAGAAGATCGTTCAGATTCGTGAACGACTAAAAGCCTCTAGAGACCGACAAAAAAGCGACGTTGACAAGAGAATGAAACCTTTGGAGTTCCAGGTGGGTGATCATGTTCTATTGAAGGTCTCACCCTAGAAGGGCTTGATACGCTTCGGAAAGCTAAATCCAAGATACGTATGGCCTTTCGAGATTATCGCTAGAACGGCCCTATAGCTTACAAACTCAAACTACCTCACAAACTTAGTAACGTACACCCTACTTTCCATGTCTCAAACTTCAAAAAGTGTCTGTCCGACGAGACTCTTGTAATCCCACTCGACAAGATCGACATCAACGAGAGCCTCAACTTCTTTGAAGAACCAGTAGAGATCATGGACCGAGAGGTCAAGCAAATGAAGCAAAGTCGTATCCCGATAGTGAAGATTCGTTGGAATGCCAAGCGAGGGCCTGAATTCACTTAGGAGCTCGAGGATCAAATGACACTGAACTATCCTCATCTTTTTACGTAGTTATTTGTAATTGCTTAGCTGTTTAAACTCTAATTTCGGGACGAAATTCTCTCTAACGGGGGGATGATGTGACAACCCAAAATTTCTATCTTGTGCAGTCTTTTAATTCAATCACAGTGAGACTTGTTTCTTCTATCTTTTAGCATTGTTTAGGGTCTGTTTGAGTGTTCTAAGCCTATTACATTCAAGGTTAGGGTTTAGGGATGAGTAAACTTAAGTTCATCGTGTTGCATTCGAGCCAAGAACTCCATCAAGAGGAGTTTACGGCCGCAAACATGAGTTTACGGCCATAAACTCAAGGTGACCGTGAACTCATGACGACATATGTGATATTCCTTCACTTTTATTCATTTTTCACACTTCTAAGTCAAGAAAGTCAATTCTCTCTCAAGTATCATAAAGATTTTTCATCCTAATCTTCCAAAGTTTAAGTCATTCTTCCATTTGTTAGTTGATAACCTTCTTAATCAAGTAAAACTCTATGATTTCATCCATGAAATTATCTCTTTTGGATAGATCTTCAAATCTTCATCACTTTCACCAAGAACCCCAAGAACACACACTAGTTCTTGGGCCGTGAACTCCATAAGAGCCCTCAAAAGTGTGAGTATCTCTTCTATCTTCTAGTTAAGCTTGAGAAACACTTGATTCCTAGCCTTGAATTATCATATAATGCAAGAACAATAAGATTTTACGGCCATGAGCATCTCCATTGGCCGTAAACCCTTGTTTGGTGCATGTCTTGGCCTCAAACTCGTCTTATGTCCCAACATAGGATCGAGAACACTTAATGGTTGCTAGATAGGGCCGTAAAACACATCTTTTGCATGTTTCTTCAATGGGTGTACGGCCATACACTCCTTGACCGTACACTCCTTGACCTTATACTCCTTGACCGTACACTCCTTGACTGTACACTCCATGGTCGTAAACACCTTGGCCGTAAACACCCTTGTGTGGCCGTAAACCCCTTTAGTGCAATCATATATGATTGTACCACTTCAATCTAAGTGTTTTCTAGTCCCTAAGGTGGTTTCCTTGCATAATTAGTTGTTATAAACACTAATTACATCCATATATGTATCACTATATTCTTAATAGGATCTGTTTGTGCTCGAGACTTCACTTGACACTTAGCATCCTATATCGATCTTTCATTCGAATCACTCACTACAAGTGAGTTCATACCCCTAACTTCTCTTTTAAATGATTTTAAATGGTTTTATGGGGGAATACAAGTAGAAACATTTATAGTTATTATATCAATCACATGTGATTAATAACTACCAAACAAATGGATTTCGTATACTTCAAACTGTGTTATCAAACAAACTGCTTCAAATCGTTTTACAAACTCTTTTATATGCTAAATCATTTTATCAAAACTCTTTTAAACTTATATATTGTCAAAATCATGTCTATATAGATAAAGTTATATAAGTAGGATTGAAAGGGCTTAGGACTGATAACTCGCCTTATTTCATGTTCCTTGTTTGGTTGTGGACTTAGGGTATCGGTTTTTTGTCTGAATGTCGTTTGAATCTTAGTTATATATATTATGTATATGTTTATAGATATAAAAGTTCTTCATTCAGTTCAATACCTTTGGGTAGCAAAGGTGTACAAACATGATCAGTGATACAAACAACATTATTATTAAACTATAATAGGTATAGTTTAGGAAGTCACTACTTACTATTTCTAGAACAATGAAACATGCATGAGTCAGTTCAAACTTACTATAACGAGAAACAATACATATTATACACTAGACAGAGAGAACATACTATATACTAGAACAGAGAGAACATACTTTATAAATACAAGAATACTATAACATTAATGTGAGCCACTACTTCATACCATGGCAATATACTGTTGTGTCACATTTTGTATCCAAAGTCACTTGGAGGGAGAGCGTGAGTTTGTGTATAGATCTATACGGGATTGACCATCCTACACCTTGCTGCTAGCTACAGTGGGACCTGCAGGTCTACGGGTGACGAATGTCATATCATTTCGACGTCTTTGATCGTCGTGTTTACTAGTCAATCAAGTATGGTTACAATTTTATCACATTTTACCTTAATTAAACAAACAAGCTTAAGGTAGTTAGTACATTGGTAGTTACTTAGATAGAACTACAGTACATCTTTATTTTCCCATTTCATTCACATTGTGATCTTCTCACATAAACGGTAATGAAAACTATATTTTGGTAATGATAGTCATACTTTGGGAAAACACTCACCTTTACAATAGATCAAACATAAAGAACAGTCGGGTCTTGGTAGAAGTCTACTTTAGTAGAAAATATAGGATTTTCTAGGAAGTTTACAAACTTTTACATCAAACATTTACAAACCTTTTCATCAAACTTATACAAACAATGACACTAAAATACTTATGAACTCACCAGCTTTAATGCTGATCTAGGCTTTCAAAATAACTTGTATTCTCAGCTCACCAGTAGACAGGTACCGATGACTAGGTTTTGAGAAGATGGAGCACATTCAAGACTCATCTCTTATTTTGATTCTTATTTTTGGTGTATTTCAAACTATTTTGAACACACTTGTATTAAATTATATTATTAATGCAATGGATGATGTTGTTGCTTGTTTTACTACTATGCATTGTTATGATACTGTACATGATGTCCTCCGCCCCCAAACGTTTCCGCCGTTCTGGTTTGGGGGTTTGACACTCTCCACCAAGCAGTCCTTGTTTACTTAGAACTGACATGACCTTCTCACTCGTGTGACCCAACCTACGATGCGACAACTCTGTCTTGTCATCACCTTCATTCAAGGATTGGGAGATAAGCACTGTTCCCATAACCACACTGCCTTCTAGGATATAGATCCCTCCACGATTCATATTCCTTTTCATTATAACTAGAGAGCCTTTGGTCACTTTGACCCAGTCACCTTCACCAGCATACCTTATCCCATTCTTAGCCAATGTACCAATAGAAATTAGATTCTTCCGAAGTTCTGGAACGTACCAACAATCTAACTTCACGATCATGCCATCATGCATCTTGATCTGCACTGTGCCACTACCTTTGATACTGCTCATCCAATCATCACACGTCTTGACTGTGCCATCCCACTATTTTAAGGAGTCGAACCAGTCAAGATTATATGTCATGTGATAGGATGCTCCAGAATCCAAGACCCAAGCATCAGCAGAACTTGATGTACACACAGTCAGTACATCACCACCGTCCCCTTCATTAGAACTTTCCTGAACCACATCAGTAGTGTTATTGCTGCTTGATTCACTCTTGGACTTACCATTCCTCAACTGTGGACAATTTCACTTGAAGTGCCCCTTCTCCTTACAGTTATAACATTTCATGTTTGATAAACCTTTAGACTTTGATTTTGAACGTTCTCTCCCTGTGTTTCCCCCTTTCCTCTCTTCTGTCCTCCCTCTCCCTGCAAACAAACTGGAACTGGACACCTCCTCTCCACCTGAAACTTTTCTTTTCAGTTCCTTGGACATCAGAGAGTCGTTAACATCATTCACAGTGATCGTTGTCCTACCATAAAGCATGGTCTCAACGAAATTCTCATGACTTACGAAGCGAACATAAGAGAATGAGCGCCTGATCTTCATCTTCAATCTTCACATCATCACCTTGTAGATCCAAGATGATATGATTGAAGTTATCCAGATGATATTTCACTTGGGTACTTTCAAACATTCTAAGAGTGTACAACCTTTTCTTTTGATACAACCTGTTCGTTAGTGAGTTCTTCTAGTACTTGTCACAAAGTTTATCCCAGAGCCCAGAAGCAGTTGTTTGATCCACAACCTCCCTCAGTACTTCATCTGTCAAGCTCAATAGAATGGCACTATGTGCCTTCGTCAGAATATCCACCTTCTTATCATCTGCCATGTCCTTTGGCAGTTTTGCCTCTCCTTCCAGTGTCGTTGGTCATCCTTGTTGAACCAGAAGAGCCCTCATCTTAACCTTCCACAAAGTGAGTTCATTTGAGCCATTGAACTTCTCCAAATCAAACTTGTGAGTAGAGATCTTCAATCATAGGAACACAAACCGCAGCTTTAATACCATTTGTTAGGAAGTAAAGCGGATAACAAGCAAAACCAAAAGCACAAAAGACACAGTATTGTAATGCCCCGATTCTAAGGTATTGATAGTACGACTTTAAATTTCAGGTTTTAAGGTCTACTCGACGAGTGGATGCCCTGACTCGTCGAGTAGGAGCGGGATCGGGCCACGTATTTAAGTGACCAACTCGCCGAGTCGGAAGAGTGACTCGACGAGTTGGAGCTGGAGGGTGAAACCCTAATCCCCAGGGTTTTGCACCCTATTTAAAGGATCCTTTGCCCCCTTAGCCTTCCCTTACAGCCCCTGTGAGTCTAGAAACCCTAAATCTCCATTTTCTCTCTATACTTGTGTGTTTAAGCTTGAAAGGTGGATCTTGGTGAGGAAAGGCTTGTAGATCAAGAAGCTTTGAGCAAGGAACAGTTGGAGATCTGAAGTCTACCTTATTTTATCATCATTTGAAGATATCAAGTCATCACCTTGAGCTTCTTCTAGCTAGATCCCTTTTATATTTGAGTTTTGGGACCATTTTGGGCATTTGGTGTTACATTTCGAGTGATGAACCAAGATCTGAAGTTGCAACTTCAGATCTAGGCTCATCTTGGCCCTTATCATCATAAAGTCTCAGTCTTTAGCATGTTGGTGAAGCTCTTTTTCCTAGAACCCCTTCTTTAGCCTGTTTTAGGTCATTATCACCTTGCATACACGTAAAGTTTGCAACTTTACGTGATAAACATGTCTTGGGAAGCTGGATCTACAATATGGAGCCTTTGAATGGCTTAAAAAGCATCTATATGGATGAAGGATTGAAGGGACTCGGCGAGTCGCAAGGTCGACTCGGCGAGTCATATGAAGATGGTCATGAACTCGACGAGTTGATGAACAACTCGGCGAGTCCGATGAAGATTGCCTTAGGCTCGGCGTCTCAGACGAGTGACTCGGCGAGTTGGCAAGTTATGCAAGGAACTCGACGAGTAGATAAGGGTACTCGACGAGTTGAGGTCAGCATGGACTGTTGACCGTGACAGTTGACTTCTAAGGGTACTTTGGTAAATTGAATATTGATAGCAAAGGACATTGGTGAATATAGGTGTTGGAGTTGGAGCTACATCTGGAGGAGTTTGACACTACCTTCCGAGCTACTTGCGAGGTGAGTTATCCTCACTATACTCAAGGGTCTAAGGCACCAAGGCCGGCCCTTTGAATTGTTATTGGTTATCTTATGCTGGTATGATTTGTTAGATGGGTATCCTAGGGGATAGGATGACATTACGTGACATGTGGTATGACCTATTAGTTCGGTATCCTAGAAGGTAGGATAATATTATGTGGTATGTGGTACGATCCGTTAGATCAGTTGTTGTCTATAGACTATTATGTGATTATCTGTTATATGTGCACATGTTTGTTTGGCGGTTGAGGCTTATCTGCTTTGTGCGAAAGCCAATAGACCTGGGCATTCCAACCTATTGGTTGTGGGCTGTGAGTATTCCATCCCGAGGATGACGGGACACATAGTATGTGGGCATTTCAACCTGTTGGTTGTGGGCCTGGGGTATTCCATCCCGAGGATGATTGGACCCATAGTATGTTGGCATTCCAACCGGATGGTTGAGGGCCTGGGGTATTCCAACCCGATGGTTGACTGGCCCCATAGTATGTTGTTTATGATTTATATGTGTATTCTTATGGTATGGGTATTTTTGGGGAACTCACTAAGCTTTCGGGCTTACAATTTCAGTTTATTTTTTTAGGTATATCAGGGGATCGCGGCAAGGCAAAGGCGTGATCGTACAGCTCTTCACTTTTTATGAATTTGTTTCTGGGATACTCTGATATGATACATTTTGAAAACAAGTTTTGTAATGGTTAATGGTGTTGGAAATGTTTTAAAAGTTTTAAATTGGGCATGATTTTTATGTGTGTTACATGTTGGTATCAGAGCCTTGGTTTGAGTGAATTGGATGAACACTCGTGTGAATCCAGTCTCAAATCAAGGAAAGATTTTCAAAATGATTTTTAAATGGTTTTCAAAATAAGTAAAAGAGGATGCAAAATGTACGATCAGCCGGAGCCAGTAAGTAGACCCCAAAATACCATACAAGTTATTTGATATTATGTGATATGTTAGAAAAGCATGCTAGTAATAAGATAGGGATCCTCAGGAATCGTATGATAGAATTGCCTGATCTTTGATGCCTTATCTTATGTATAGTACCTCAATTGATTGTTTGTGACTCTTTCGCGTGTGAACTAACTATTGGGTGAATACTCTAAGTCATATGCTACATGGGTTAAATGTTCTTAGGGTAAGGGATTTGGTCCTGCTGCGCAACTCTTGTCTGAGTCCAACCGTTGTGGGATTAAATCTTTTAGTCTAAGATTATTTAAGCCGTGCGGTATGTGATTGTATTCATGCAATAGTTAACTGGCACCAATGGAGGGTCATGTGGCAGTTGGTGGATGGGTGGGTAGTGAGAGGCCGGGAGGCCAGTTATGAAATATTTAGCATTCCTCTAGGACTGAGGATTTATCGCTCGCTATGTATATGTATATTGTAGGGTGTTGTGGTGATACTTGAGACAAATATGGGTAGGTGTGGAAGGTAGTATGGGCACGTACTACTGAAAGCACAGGACCCATACGCGTATCAAGGAAGTCACAACCCCTAGGGTTTGGTTGGGAGTAGGTTCCCCGTCGTGTATGCAGATTATCTGATATCTTCCTGGTATATGTTCAGTATGGTGATGGCGAATCGATTTGAGGCGGGATCCGGATCAGGATCGGGAGCGAGTGGCCAGAATAGGCCGGTATTGTCCTTCGATCAGATACGGGAGATGATTTTCGTGGAGGTTTCTCAGATTTTGCGATAAGAATTGTTCGGTGTTGTGGACCGGGTCACCGCCAGGGTGATCACCAAGTTCCAGGAGCAAGTTGCAGCGTTGCAATCTGTGAGAGATGTTGCTACCGGGATGAATACTGGGGGAGTGTCTGTGGTGGGGTCACAACTAGGAAAGAGGAGGAGGGACTTTTCAGCAGAGGACGAAGAGTTGGAGACAGCTAACCTAAGTACTGGAAGTCAGGAGGGTCAGGAGGTGTGTGGCAAGTTTGGAGGAACCCACGGATTTTCTTGTCACAAATTCAGGTGCTACAAGTGCGGAGAGAGAGGGCATGTGCAACGGGAGTGTAAGAAGGATAAGATATGCTTTCACTGTCACCAGCTAGGTCATTTCAGGTCCAGCTGTCTTGCGTTGAGGACGGAAGGAATTCAGATTCCAACGGTCATCGTTCCTCAGGAGGTGAAGGTCGAGTCGCAAGAAGTCCCTGGTATGTAATTGGAAAACCCCATTCTGTAATAAAATTGTGGTCAAATCGTCTGTGATCGGTATTTATTTTTGTCTTGGAGTATTGTTGAATATGGATAAGCAGTAATTTCGGGTTAGTTGTCTGTTCTGTCTGATATATGTGTTGCGGAGTTTCATGAGTTGTTAAGCCATTGGAGGTGTCAGGAGAAAATTATTATCAAGTGATTGTAGGTGATTAGAGTTCAGGGATTCATTAGAAGAAGGGAGGTAGAGTGATTGACTAGAATTTTATCATCTATGGCAAGGGTTGTGCCCTTTCGGTTTTTCGAGTTTGAAGGAGTGAGCAGGCTTGTGACCCCAGGATCAGTGTATTCCAGCTCTGGTCAGTTGGTTGCAGGGATTGGCGATATTATTTCAGCGCCGATGAGCGCAGGTGGTTCGATGCGGCATAAGTATTTTGTGAGGTTCGGTGTGCCTTGGATCACTTGTATTGAGCGGTAAGGATTGATTGTGCGGCCTATTGCACTTTTGGGATTGTAGACTCTATTTTGGGAGTGGTTTGTAGTCCGGTTTAGGGCAGAGGTTGCTTCAGCTGTTGCAGTTCAGCTGTGGATGTTTAAGCTAGTAAGTGAGTCAGGGTGCGAACCCTGAAGAGAATGATTCTAGAGCCCGAGAGCGGGAAACCTGTTTGGAGCATCTTGGGAAGAAGGGTATTATATGGGAGGTCTACGGACAGGGTTCCACATGATGGTTATTCAGCTTTGTCAGTAATCATTGGGTTTAGCAACCGTTAGTGGTTGACGGACTAAAGCGCCAATGGAAGTAACTTGTCGACGAGGTATTAGTTGGAGCATCTACCTTTTGGTCTCCAGGACTTGAACGTGGGGTCATCCAAACATTTGGGACTGTCGGTTTCACTAGGATTCAGGAAGTATTCATCTAGTTATTAGAAGCATGTGATCATTTGGGGCGGCTAGTAAGGAGTACTAGTGGGTAACGTCTGATTGTCATCAGATCGATCGTTGGAAGTAAGAAGGATTGGGAATTCTCAAATTTCCATGTATTATGAAGATTTAGTTGAAAGTGGGGGAGAGTCGAACCGGAATGCAGAAGCAGGATCAGTTTTGAAAATGGGATAAGTTTCGCATCATTGTCAGGAAGGAAGACAACCCAAGTGGCTGCTTGGTTTGAGTGTTGTGTGAGTGGGGAGTTCGGTAAAGCTCCCCACCATGTGAATCACGTCTTCTCGGCTCTTGATAGCAGAACTTGGGGAAAAACAGGATTGGATTCTAGCCATGAATTAAGTTCAGTTGTGAGTTAGGTCGATCGCGTGTTAGGTCGATCGCGTGTTCGACCGGTATGGGAAGTGTTATAAGACTGCGGGGTTAGCATAGCATTCACTAGAAGCAGATAGTGTGAGAAGTGTTATAAGTCTACGGGTGTAGCCGTAGCATTCACAAGGTTAGCAAATAGTGCTAGAATGATGTAAATCTTTGGGTGTAGCCACAACATTCTCTAGGTTGGTAGATAGTTTGAGCGCGTTGCTAGGACGCGGAAAGAACAATAGTACCCACCAGTTCAGGTATACGAGTGAGGATATGGAAATCCACGGATTGGTTTTGGGTTTCCCCAGAGGGATTAGACCTGGTTAAGCCAACGATAAGACTGTAGGAATGCCACTACAGTTAAGAGATCAAGGAAGCAAGGAATTGCTTAAGGTCGTTTGTGATATAAGTCTACCGTTTGGCAGGTAGCAATCACTTTTAGCCTTGGATTTGGGTGACGTCAGGATTTGACGCATGGATCCGATCGGTTGGATCAGGAGGTTGTTAGAGTCGCAGAGGCATGATATCTGGTGCCAACTAGTTCCAGGGAAGGATTTCGTTCGGAAGTCGTGTGAGGCAACTATATGGGATTCCTTTAGCTCCGCAACCGGGCTGAAACCCGGTATTTCAGATGAGTGTTACTCAGTTGTGACGAAGCAGAGGATTTTCGATGAGATGAAAGGATAGGTCCTTGGATTTGAAGTTATGGGTTAGACCCGAGTTATGTATAAATTGGTATTCCAATCTAGGGTATTCCATCGTGAGGATGACCGGACCCTACGATTGAGCGGAACTGACGTGTTTGGTATTCCAACCCGAGGGTTGATTGGACCAAACATGTGCGTGATACGAGGGTATTCCATCCTAGGGATGACTGGACCCGTCGTAGGCATGCCTGGTATTCCAGCCCGAGGCTGATTGGGCCAGGTATGAGTATTTGTGCTTATGAGCCGACTATTATATGTATGGGGATGGCGGTGGATTCTCCGCTTGTGAGTCTGATCAGAGACGCCCAGGTTGAGGGCATGCGACCGGAGAATTGGAAGCTGGAGAGGATCAAGAGTGAGAACACCTGGTTTGTGAAGCATAGTTGGGGATTATTGACCTGATGCGGTCGGGTTTGGGTTCTGATGTCTGGTGGGGTCAGACAGACAGTCTTGGAGGAGGCTCACAAGTCTCATTTTTCTATTCGCCCGGGGGACACCAAAATGTACCGGGACTTGAGTTTGAGTTACTGGTGGCCATGTATGAAGCGAGAAATCACTTGGTACGACAAGAGGTGCTTGACCTGTAGGATGGTCAAGGCGGAGCATCAGAGGCCGCATGGCAAGCTGCAGCCCCTGGAGATTCCCATGCGGAAATGGGAACAGGTCACGATGGATTTTTTTACCAAGTTGCCGAGGACGGAAAAGGGGTTTGATGCTATATGGATCATCTTGGATCGATTGACCAAGAGTGCCTATTTCTTGTCCATACGGGAGAGTTCATCGGCCGAGAAGTTAGCCGACGTGTATGTCCGCGAGATTGTTGCTCGCCATGGAGTCCCAGTCTCCATTGTCTCTGATCAAGATGTTAGATTTACCTCCCGTTTCTAGCAGAAGTTCCACGAGGAACTGGGCACGCGGTTGCATTTTAGCACAGCATTTCACCCACAGACCGATGGTCAGAGTGAGCGAACCATTCATACCCTTGAGGACATGTTGAGGTCGTGAGTAATTGACTTCGGTGGGAGCTATGATTCCCACCTACCCCATGCAGATTTCGCCTACAACAACAACTATCATTCCAGCATTGGCACTCCGCCATTCGAGCTGTTGTATGGGCGGAGATGTCGCACCCCGGTTTGTTGGGGTGAGGTCGGACACAGGGTGATGGGTCGGACGGAGGTAGTCTTGCAGACTACCGAGAAGATTCAGTAGATTAGGCAGCGGCTGCAGACCGCTCAGAGTCGGCAGAAGAGTTACGCCGACCGGCACCGATCCGAGTTAGAGTTTCAGGTCGGTGATATGGTACTCCTGAAGGTCTCGCCCTGGAAGGGTGTGATCCGCTTCAGGAAGAGGGAAAATTGGGTCCCTGATATATTGGGTCGTTCAGGATTGTTGCCAAGATCGGCAAGGTGGCATACAGGCTAGAGCTTCCGAAGGAGCTTAGTCGGATTCACAACACTTTCCACGTTTCGCAATTGCGATAGTTTGTTATGGACTAGGAGGCGGTGGTATCCTTGGATGACATTCAGGTCGATGAGCGCCTGAACTATGTTGAGAGGCCCGTGGCCATACTGGAGAGGAAGGTGAAGATTCTACGGAACAAGGAGATACATTGGATGAAGGTACAGTGGGATCATCGTAGGGGATTCGAATAGACGTGGGAGCCGGAGGCTGAGATGCGGGAGCACTATCCGGAGTTGTTCACAGCAGCAGACTTCGAGGGCGAAGTCTAGTTCAAGTGGGGGAGAATTTTAACACCCCGATTCTCAGGTATTGATAGTAAGACTTTAAATTTCAAGTTTCAAGGTCTACTCAACGAGTGGATGCCCTGACTGGTCGAGTAGGAGCGGTATAGGGCCACGTATTTAAGTGACCAATTCGCCGATTCGGAAGAGTGACTCGATGAGTTGGAGCTGGAGGGTGACACCCTAATCCCCGGGGTTTTGCACCCTATTTAAAGGATCCTTTGCCCCCTTAGTCGTCCCTTACAACCCCTGTGAGTCCAAAAACCCTAAATCTCCATTTTCTCTCCATACTTGTGTGTTTAAGCTTGAAAGGTGGATCTTGGTGAGGAAAGGCTTGAAGATCAAGAAGCTTTGAGCAAGGAACAGTTGGGGATCTGAAGTCTACCTCAGTTTATTATCACTTGAAGGTATCAAGTCATCACCTTGAGCTTCTTCTAGCTAGATCCCTTTTATATTTGAGTTTTGAGATCATTTTGGGCATTTGGTGTTACATTTCGAGTGATGAACCAAGATCTGAAGTTGCAACTTCAGATCTAGGCTCATCTTGGCCCTTATCATCATAAAGTCTCAGTATTTAGCATGTTGGTGAAGCTCTTTTTCCTAGAACCCCTTCTTTTGCTTGTTTTGGGTCATTATCACCTTGCATGCTCGTAAAGTTTCCAACTTTACGTGATAAACATGCCGTGGGAAGCTGGATCTACAATATGGAGCCTTTGCATGGCTTAAAAAGCATCTATATGGATGAAGGATTGAAGGGACTCGACGAGTCGTAAGGTCGACTCGGCGAGTCATATGAAGATGGTTATGAACTCGACGAGTTGATGAAGAACTCGGTGAGTCCGATGAAGATTGCCTTAGACTCGGTGTGTCAGACGTGTGACTCGGCGAGTTCGCAAGTTATGCAAGGAACTCGGTGAGTAGATAAGGGTACTCGACGAGTTGAGGTCAACATGGACTGTTGACCGTGACAGTTGACTTCTGAGGGTACTTTGGTAAATTGAATATTGATAGCAAAGGACATTGGTGAATATAGGTGTTGGAGTTGGAGCTACATTTGGAGGAGTTTGACACTACCTTCCGAGCTACTTGCGAGGTGAGTTATCCTCACTATACTCAAGTGTCTAAGGAATCAAGGGTGGCCCTTTGAATTGTTATTGGTTATGTTATGCTGGTATGATCTGTTAGATCGGTATCCTAGAGGATAGGATGACATTAAGTGATATGTGGTATGACCTGTTAGTTCGGTATCCTAAAGGGTAGGATAATATTATGTGGTATGTGGTACGATCCGTTAGATCAGTTGTTGTCTATAAACTATTAGGTGATTATCTGTTATATGTGCACATGTTTGTTTGGCGCTTGAGGCTTATCTGCTTTGTGCGAAAGCCAATAGACCTGGGCATTCCAACCTTTTGGTTGTGGGTCGTGAGTATTCCATCCCGAGGATGACTAGACTCATAGTATGTAGGCATTCCAACCTGTTGTTTGTGAGCCTGGGGTATTCCATCCCGAGGATGATTGGACCTATAGTATGTTGGCATTCCAACTGGATGGTTGAGGGCCTAGGGTATTCCAACCCGATGGTTGACTGGACCCATAGTATGCTGTTTATGATTATATGTGTATTGTTGTGGTATGGGTATTTTGGGGGAACTCACTAAGCTTTCAGGCTTACAGTTTCAGTTTATTGTTTCAGGTATATCAGGGGATCGTGGCAAGGTGAAGGCATGATCGTACAGCTCCTTACTTTTTACGACTTTGTTTCTGGGATACTCTGATATGATACATTTTGAAAACAAGTTTTGTAATGGTTAATGGTGTTGGAAATGTTTTAAAAGTTTTAAATTGGCTTGAATTTTATGGGTGTTACAAGTATTTACATGATTCGGTCAAGGAGACCTACATCCACGGGAAGGAGGGGAGTATTCTTTATTTCAGAGTTCTGAACACATAGGTTACAAGTACAATTACACAGAGATTCACCTATCACTCTAGAATTCAAGATACAAAATGACCTAGCATGCATCCCTATTTATACTTGAGGGATCAGACCTGAAACCCTAATGGGCCAAACCCATTGGCCCATACGTCGATGAAGGGTGTCAACTAATCATAATCCGCCATGCAGCATCTTCTGGAACATTCTTGAGCATTATCATCTTTTAGGCATACATGGATTAACATGGCACAACAAAGGAATCAATATGGCGCATGATGTACCTAGATGGTCCATGATGGTGTAATAGCTTCTTCATGGCCCAACAACAACCCTAGTTGGCGCAACAGGGATCTAAATAGCGCAAAAGCATCAAGTATGGTGTACAACATCAATCTTGGAGCAACAGCATCACCATGAGCAACAGGTACATGCATGGCTCAAAACGTCCATGCATGGCTCAACAAGAAAACAAGATGGCACAAAAGGAGAACAAGATTGCTCAAGAGCATCCCTATTGACCCATGTCTTCATCATGTGGCGCAACAAGGACCTCTTGTTGCTCCATATCCCTTCTAAGTGCTCCAAACCTCTTCCAAGTGCTCGAAACTCCTTCCAGGTTCTCCAAACCCCCTTGAACATGATCCGTTCCTTTGGCAATTGATCAGTTCCTTTGTATGATGATCCATTCCTCTCTCAGAAGATCCGTTCCTTTGTCACATGCTCTATGAACCCCAAGTGCTCCATTGAGGTCCAAGTGCTCCAAATGCTTCATGAACATGATCCCAATGCTCCAAATGCTCGAGTCACATTTAACACCTCTCATAACCAGAACTCACACTCCAAGTAACTCTCTAAGATGCTCCTCATACAGCTCCTTGGTCTTGGAGTAGACCAGGATATCATCAATGAAAACAATAACTGACCAGTCGAGCATCGGCCTGCATACTTGGTTTATCAAATCCATGAACGTTGCAGGTGCGTTGGTGAACCTAAAGGGCATCACTGTGAACTCGT
Source organism: Lactuca virosa (assembly GCF_052849685.1). NCBI lineage: Eukaryota > Viridiplantae > Streptophyta > Magnoliopsida > Asterales > Asteraceae > Lactuca > Lactuca virosa. Next base: position 27,057,536 of record NC_136427.1, read on the forward strand.
ATTGACCATAACGAGTTCAGAACGTTGTCTTCTCCTCCTCCTCCTCTCTGACCATCATCTGGTGGTATCCCGACCTCATATCAATCTTGGAGAACCAAGATGCACCATGTAACGGATCAAAGAGATCTTCAATCTTGGAGAGTGGGTAGCGATTCTTCACTGTCAATTTTTTCAACTCCGTTAATCTATGTATATACGATGAGAACCATCCTTCTTCTTCACAACCAGAATCGGTGCTCCCAAGGGTGAATCGCTCGGTAGGATAAACCGCTTGCCCAACAACTCCTAAAACTGAGAGTACAACTCCTGCATCTCTGACGGTGTGAGGCGATATGGTGCCTTGGCAATCAGTGATGTACCAGGGATCAAATCGATCTTGAACTCCACCAGCCTCACGGGAGTCACACCGGGTAAATCCTCCAGAAATACACCTGGAAACTCCCTGACCACTGGCACATCTGAAACTGAAGGTCTCCCCTCATCCTGAGTGTCAACCACATATGCAAAATGAAACATCCCAAAAATACAACCCAAAAATTTTTCGTTTGAAAACTTAACTAAACCATAATATTAAATATTAAAAGATAAATTCATGGATCATACGTCTCAAAATGTCATAATAAGTTAATCAAATCAACTGATGTCAAAACATATCAAAATGTCTGAATAAAACTCCCAGGATAAACTGAAGCTGTGGTGTGTGCCATGCCATCATCCCGAGCTCTTCCCCTTACTAGCGGAACTACCTGAAACCAAAAACTGAAACTGTAAGCACAAAGCTTAGTGAGCTCCCCCAAACTACCACATACCATACAATAGCATATAAAGCAACTACTGGGCCTTGCCCACTGCATTGGACCGAAGTCCAGAAACTGCATCGGACCGAAATCCAGAACTAACCAGGGCCTTGCCCTCTGCATTGGACCGAAGTCCGAAAACTGCATCGGACCGAAGTTCGGAACTAACCAGGGCCTTGCCCTCTACATCGGACCGAAGTCTGGAAACTGCATCGGACCGAAGTCCGGAACTAACCAGGGCCTTGCCCTCTGCATCGGACCGAAGTCCGGAAACTGACTGAACATAGCATAGCATAATCATAACTACTAGCATAAACACATATACTGCATATTGCATCATAACGAAGTCCGGAACACATAACATAAAGTCATGCTTGAATCACAAAGACATCAAGCACACTGAACTACTGCATCGGACCGAAGTCCGGAACTACTGCTAACTAAACGGGTCGGCATTGTGGCCGTAGACCCGTTCCTACTGGAAGGAAAACTCACCTCGTAATGCTGGCTGCTGAGTTGCTAAATCTGAAACTGTCTGACTGCTGCTCCGGAACTCCCCGGCTCAAAGAGGACTGAAATGCAACCAGAAATCCGGATCTACTTGCTTCCCTTGAATACTTCCCTTTTCTCTTCTTCCCCTAAATCTCCAAAATGCACCAAAACCTTCACAAGTGAGAAAATGCTCCAAAAATGCTTAAGGACGGTTAGGGTTTCGTATGGGACTCTTTGTGGGTGAGGGAGGCTGGTCTTGGGGCGCATAAGGTGTTTAAATAGGGTGCAAACCCTTGAAATTAGGGTTTCATCCAGACTGGCAGACTCGCCGAGTCCGGAATATGGACTCGTCAAGTCGCCAACTTAAATCGCATGCAACTCCCGACTCTACTCGACGAGTCGGGCTACTGACTCGTCGAGTACCTCTTAAGGAAATCAAAACTACTTGTTTAAATCACATACCAGAAAATGGGGCGTTACAATTCTCCCCCACTTATCTTAGACTTCGTCCTCGAAGTCTGCTGCTGCATCTATAAATATCTCTGGGTAATGCTCCTTCATTTCTTCCTCGGCCTCCCTCGTCCATTCCGAACCCTTCCGGTGCTGCCACTGTACTTTCACTAGGTGGACTACCTTGTTCCTCAAGGTCTTCGTTTTCCGATCCAAGATCGCAACTGGCCTCTCAATATAATTCAAGTTGCTATCAACCTGAATATCCTACAAGGGGACTACTGCTGACTTGTCCGCCAAACACTTCCTCAACTGAGAAATATGGAAAGTGTTGTGGATCTGGCTAAGCTCCACTGGAAGATCCAACCGATAAGCAACCCGACCCACCCGGGCCAAAACCCTAAAATGACCAATAAACCTGGGGCACAGCTTGCCCCTCTTCCGGAACCTGATAACACCCTTCCAGGGTGATACCTTCAGGAGGACCATATCGCCCACCTGAAACTCCAAGTCCGAACGCCTCCTGTCGGCGTAACTCTTCTGCCGACTCTGCGCATTCTGCAGGCTGCTACAGACCTGCTGGATCAATTATGTGGTCTTGAGTACCACCTCTGTACTCCCCATGACTCGCTGACCAACCTCACCCCAATAGATTGGGGTCCTGCACTTCCTCCCATAGAGCGTCTCGAAGGGAGGTCGGTCTATACTGGAGTGATAGCTGTTGTTATACGAAAATTCCGCCAACGGAAGATACATATCCCAACTGCCACCAAAATCTAATACACATGCCCGAAGCATGTCCTCAAGAGTCTGAATCGTCCTCTCGCTCTGTCCATCCGTCTGAGGGTGGAAAGCGGTGCTGAAATGGAGATCAGTACCCATCTCGTCATGGAACCGCTTCCAGAATCTGGAACTAAACCGGACATCCCGGTCCGATACTACTGATACAGGCACCCCGTGCCGTGCGACTACCTCGCGCACATAGATATCGGCTAGCTTCTCGGCCGATATGCTCTCCTGAATTGGTATGAAATGCGCGCTCTTGGTCAGCCGATCCACTATGACCCAAATCGAATCGACTCCACGTGCGGTCCTGGGAAGCTTAGTGATGAAATCCATAGTGATATCTTCCCATTTCCACACGGGAATGTCTAACGGCTGCATCTTGCCGTGGGGTCTCTGATGCTCCGCCTTGACCTTCCTGCAGGTCAGGCATCTCTCCACGTACCAAGCTACGTCCCGCTTCATGCAGGGCCACTAATAAACGGGTCGAAGATCTTTATACATCTTCGTCGCCCCTCGGTGAATGGAGAACCGAGACTTGTGGGCCTCATCCATCAGTACCTGTCGTACTCCTCCCCAATATGGTACCCAAACTCTCCCATGAAGGGTCAACAATCCTCGACTGTCATAGTCAAAGGAAGCTACTCGGCCCACAATCCTCTCACACTTCTGCCTCTCCTCCTTCAGACCCTCAACATGTGCCTCTCTGATCTGCTCCAACAATGGAGTAATCACTGTCATCCTCAGACATACATCCCTGATCGGGGCTGCTACCGCCTTGCGGCTCAAGGCGTCGGCCACTACGTTGGCCTTGCCCAGATGATAAAGGATCTCACAGTCATAATCCTTTACCACGTCCAACCATCGGCGCTGCCTCATGTTCAGATTCGGCTGATCCATGAGGTACCTCAAACTCTTGTGATTCGTGTAAATGATACAGCGGACCCTATAGAGGTAATGTAGCACCTGGTTCCTGCTATGTATTTTATTTAAGTATTTTGCATTTTTGACCTTGGACTCGGCGAGTTGAAGGACCAATTCGTCGAGTAGAAGCGGGATGAGACGCGGGATTTAAGTGATGGACTCGTCGACTCGGGTCCCGGACTCGACGAGTAGGCTTTGTATGGACAAAACCCTAATCTGAGGGTTTGCACCCTATTTAAACAACCTTATACAGCCTCCATTGCCCCTTTATGCTCCCAGAAACCCTCTATAGCAAACCCTAAGTGTTTTGGTGCAAGATTTAAAGCTTTTGAGTGATTTTTGGTGGTTTTGTTCACAAGGAAGAAGGAAGAGCATAGAAGGATCAAGAGGAGACTGAAGGATTCGAGTTTGGTTCATCATGTTTAGTCTTTGAAAGGTATAAAGTCTGTATCTTGCTCTTTCATTTGATAGATCCCTTTTTGGGAAGATTTAGGGCTTTTATAAGCCATTTTGGTAACCAACCATGATTGCAAACATGGTTGGGGGTCAAGACTTCGGACTTAGCACTTGGGAAGAGCCACAAGGCAGATTTGGGTTGCTTTGCACCCAAGAAAGGTCCCATGCATCATAAGAGCTCATTTTATGTCCTTTTGAGTTCAAAGTCCCATGCATGCATGTAAAGTTTGTAACTTTACGTGCTAGAACGATTGAAGGAGCTTAGATCTACCTTTTGGTGAAGTGTTGTACATCAGAATTCGAGGATTTAGGGTATGGATGTCATCGACTCGGCGAGTCCGTTCTTGGGACTCGACGAGTCCAAGGCTTTGAGTCCCATATCTGTTGAGGGTCAAAAGGACTCAGTTGGGTGTTAGAAGGGTTGTAGCAGGACAGAAAGAGTGACCCAACGCATTGGACTTAACTTTAGACCTGGAGTTCATGGGACTCGACGAGTGCTAGAACAGACTCGGCGAGTCCAAGGCAATCTCTTTATATTTGAAGATGAACTCGACGAGTTGTTCATACAACTCGGTGAGTCAAGTTCAGGACTTGTTCATCAGTTGAAGGTGAACTCGGCGAGTGTTCATCCGACTCGGCGGGTCGTATGAAGGTTCATTGATGTCCGTAAGGAGGGGAACTCGTCGAGTCGTTGCTAAACTCGACGAGTCGAGTCGTGGATAAGGACGAGTAAAGGGAAGGGACTCGACGAGTTGACAACCCAACTCGGCGAGTCGGGTCAACTGGAAGTTGACTTTGTCTTGGACTTGGTTGGGGGTAAAATGGTCATTTTACCCTAAGAATAGATATCAGTCTCTAACTGAGTGTTTTGTGGGGATTGTAGCCGGAGGATTTCTGGAGCAGCAGCGGACGGAGGTTTCCCACACAGATTATCAGCAGCTACTTGTACAAGGTGAGTTACCTTCTAGTAGGGGTGGGTGTAAGGCCACAACGCCGGCCCACCAAAGAGGAGTATTTAGAAGATGATTGTCTTTATGATAATTATCTTGGTCTGGTTACGTGCTTTGGTCATGAGTTTTATCTGTATGATATGTTACGTGTGTAATAGGGATTAGCTTCCCTGACAGCGGTCCTTAGGACCGAAGGTTAGGTCAGTACCCGGATATGCCTGACTGTAAGTTTATATCTTGTTGTTGTATGCTAGAGGTAGGGGGTGGAATAGTCCCCAGTTACCGGTTGAAAGATACCGATGACAGTTACCGGTTGAAAGATACCGATGATGATTACCAGTTGAAAGATACCGATGATGATTACCGGTTGAAAGATACCGACGATGATTACCGGTTGGAAGATACCGATGTTATTGTATGGTATGTGGTGTGATGGGGGAACTCACTAAGCTTTGTGCTTACGGTTTCAGTTTTGGTTTCAGGTACCTCTTCGTCTAAGGGGAAGGAGCCGGCGGCATAGCATCGCATCACACACACACACACATGATTTCCGCTTGGAGTTTTCTGGGATTGTACTCTGATATGTTATTATTTTATGACTTGGGTTTCAGACATGATACATTGTTTCATGAGATGATGTGTTTTCACAGTATTTTCTTATGAATGTTTTTATGAGTCAGTTAATTAAAAAGAAATTTTTGGACTCGAAAATTAGGATGTTACAAGTTGGTATCAGAGCCCTGGTTTGAGGGATTCGGACACACCCTCGGGGGTGTCTGGACTCAAACTGAGGGGATGAAAGGTTTTTACAAGGAAAAATGGTTTTCTAAAATCTAAATGGAAGGATTTCTAAGAAAGACGAAGTGTGTGATGCATGCGACCGGCCGGGCTCGAGTAAGTTTTCCCCAAGATACCCATACTTGATATGTTATGCTATATGGTTTTGGTTCAGAAAAACTGCATGCTAGAATAGGACTAAGGATCTAGGAAGATGCCTTGTGTGCCTGATATATGATTCTGAGAATTGCATGCTAGTTAGGGCTAAGGATCTAGGAGGATGCCTTATATGCCTGTTGTATGAGCTGTATGCTAGAACTGTTTAGTTAGCGGTAGGTTATGCCTAATTTGGTTACCCAATGCACGAATGCTGCTTGCTTTGTGCTATGGGGGTTCCGGCCATTTTCAACTAGCTAAGGAATGGATATGTAACAGTATCCGCAAGTTAGTTAGGGAATGTGGTGGGGACTCCTAGTGCAGCTGATGGCAGAGGGTAGGTCAGAGAGTGCCCCAGGAAAGCCTGGGATGAGACTAGATGGAAAGGGATATTGGTTAAGGGACCTGGTGAAGTCGAGACAGCCCTTGAGGAAAGTACGGATAGATGTGGAAGGTAGTATGGGCCCGTACTACTGGAAGCAGAGGATCCGTACTCGAATCAAGGAAGGTTGAGACAGAACCGGGAACCTTGGGGAGTGTGTTAGACCTCTCGAGAGTATGTATGATTCTGACATTTATGCGTGTATTTCAGCATGGTGACCACGCGTCATGGAGCAGGAGGTTCCGGATCAGGATCAGGATCAGGCTCGGGTGCAGGATCCGAGCAAGTTGATGACGGGCTGCGCGAGTTCATCGCGTCTGAGATCACGAGAGGCATTCTTGAGTCGACCCCGGTCATTTTCGGGTCGATCAAGGAAGGGATTGTGTAGCTGATGGAGGATCGCCTCCGGGCATTCAGGAGTGATATGGCATCTAGCCATACGAGTACGCGCACACTGTCCTTTAAGGACTTCCGTGGGAGTGGTGCACCGGATTATCACGGGGTGAAAGACCCCATCACTGCCAGTAGATGGATCACAGACATTGAATCTGCGCAGTTGACGAGCTTCTGCCCGGAAGGGTCGAAGTTTCGCTTTGCAGCGGGATGTTTGAGGGATAGAGCTAGAGACTGGTGGGAGTCGATTGGTGACTCATATGGAGCCCCAGCCGTCGAGGCTATGACGTGGTCAGATTTTGTGACCAGATTCAGGGCCGAGTTTGCACCAGCCGTGGAGCTCCAGCAGCTGACCAGGGAGTTCTTGGATATGAGACAGACTACGGAGACGGTGGCGGAGATCACCGCCAAGTTTCGGGAGAGGGCATTGCTGGTGCCCCAGTATGCGGGTGATGAGGATATGAAGAGGATCCGCTACCATGACATGCTACGAGCTGACATTCGGGAGCATGTCAGTTTCTCAGCTTGCCCTACCCTGGATTCCATGATTGCCAGGGCTAGGGAAATGGAGATCGATCTGGAGCACATCCGGAAGAGGAAGGCAGCGGAGGGGCTGACAACGGGGGCTTCGGGGAAGAAGCCCAAGGGATCCGATGGTAGGCCGAAAGGCCAGTCAGGGCAGGACCACTGTGGGAAATGCGGTCGGTCACACGAGGGAGCTTGTTGCACTGGGTCGGGTTCAGGCTGCTATAAGTGTGGCAAGGTTGGGCATTTTGGCAGAGATTGCACTGCCCCTACTCCTGCGATTCAGATATCAGGCCTGATTTGCTTTTATTGCAATCAGAAGGGCCATAAAAAGGCCAATTTCCCTAGATTGACAGCAGCAGCGGCGCCGGCAGTGGCGCCGACTCCAGCGACAGCACGGGTTGGGGATGGCCGGAAGGCCAAGTTAGAGGCTCCAGTGGTTCGGAGCTGAGCATTTCAGCTGACAGCCGAGGAGGCACGCGCTGCACCCGATGTGGTGATGGGTATGATTTCTTATTTTTTTATGCTTTTATGTTATGTCGCTGTGATTTTGATATATTATGTGCCTTGCTTACGATCGTTCCATGTGAACGGTATCCCAGTTCAGGTGTTGTTTGATTCGGGTGCCACTCGATCGTTTGTCTCTCTTGCGCTTAGGAAGAAGTTTCCGGAGTCTTCGGGCATGTTGGATTTCCCTTTAGAGGTCGAGATTGCGGACGACCGGTCGGTACTAGCGTCAGAGGTCTACCGGGATTGTGTTTTGAGGCTGTTCGAGGAACGTTACCTGGTGGACTTGGTTCCCATACCTTTGTGGGGGAACAAGGTTATTATTGGCATGGATTGGCTGAGCCCCAATGGGGCAGTGATTGACTGCGCGCAGCAGTCAGTACGGATTAGGACCCCTAGTGAGGGAGAGCTGGTGGTTCAGGGCGAAAGGCCACAGCGAGGACAAGCTTTATGTTCGGCAGCGAGGGCTAGGCGCTACCTCCAGCAGGGTTGCGCAGGTTATGTCGCCTATGTTGTGGATACCCGGGAGGCGGGTAGGGCGATGGTGGGCGATGTGCCTGTGGTACGAGAGTTTGCGGACGTATTCCCCGAGGAGTTTCCTGGGATACCTCCGGAGCGACAGGTGGAGTTCAGGATCGACCTAGTCCCTGGTGCGGCTCCGATAGCCAAGGCACCGTATCGGTTGGCTCCTCCTGAGATGCAGGAGTTGTCTACACAGCTGCAGGAGCTGTTAGACAAGGGATTCATTAGACCGAGTAGTTCACCCTGGGGAGCCCCGATTATGTTCGTGAAGAAGAAGGACGGGTCGCATCGGATGTGTATAGATTATAGGGAGCTGAATAAGGTAACGGTGAAGAACCGTTACCCACTCCTGAGGATTGATGACCTCTTTGACCAGCTACAGGGAGCATCTTGGTTCTCCAAGATTGATTTGCGATCAGGGTATCATCAGATGAGGGTCAGAGAGGAGGATGTACAGAAGACTACATTCCGGACACGATATGGCCACTATGAGTTTGTGGTGATGCCTTTCGGGCTCACCAATGCTCTTGCTGCGTTCATGGACCTCATGAACCGCGTGTGTAGACCGATGTTAGACCGGTCTGTGATAGTGTTTATTGATGATATCTTGGTTTACTCCAAGACGCGAGAGCAGCATGAGGAGCATCTGCGAGAGGTTCTGGAGACTTTGAGGAGGGAGAGCCTGTATGCTAAGTTCTCCAAGTGTGAGTTCTGGTTGCGCGAGGTACAGTTTCTTGGGCACCTTGTCAACCAGAACGGGATATCGGTGGACCCGACCAAGGTTGAGGCCGTGATGAGGTGGGAAGTCTCGAGGTCTCCATCTGAGATTTGGAGCTTTCTGGGATTGGCAGGCTACTATCGGAGATTCATTCAGGACTTCTCCAAGATATCCGTGCCCCTGACCAGGCTGACGAGGAAAGCTGTGGTCTTTCGATGGGGGCCTGAGCAGCAGGCCGCATTCGAGACATTGAGGCAGAGATTGTGCGCGGCGCCAATCTTAGCCCTGCCAGAGGGCATGGAGGATTTTGTTGTATACTGCGATGCGTCCATCTCGGGTTTGGGCGCAGTATTGACGCAGAGAGGGCATGTCATTGCTTACGCTTCGAGGCAACTGAAGCCTCACGAGGCGAACTACCCGACGCATGATTTGGAGCTGGGGGCTGTTGTGTTCGCCCTCAAGATTTGGCATCATTACCTCTATGGGGTTCGTTGTACGATTTACACGGACCATAAGAGCCTGAGGTATCTCATGGACCAGGCCAAATCTAAACATGAGGCAGCGTCGGTGGTTGGATGTGGTGAAGGATTATGATTGCGAGATCCTCTACCACTCGGGGAAGGCCAATGTCGTGGTCGATGCGCTTAGCCGCAAGGCAGCGCCGATCAGGGATATCTGTCTGAGGATGACAGTGGTGACTCCGCTGTTGGAGCAGATTCGGGAGGCCCAGCAGGAGGCCATGAAGGAGGAACATCGGAAGAGCGAACGGATTGTGGGGCAGGTTTCCGCCTTCGACTATGATAGCCGAGGGTTATTGACTCTTCACCATAGGGTGTGGGTCCCTTATCATGGAGGCGTGCACCAGATCCTGATGGAGGAGGCACACAAATCCAGATTTTATATCCATCCCGGAGCGACGAAGATGTATAGAGATCTTCGTCCCGATTATTGGTGGCCCTGCATGGAGCGGGACGTAGCATGGTATGTGGAGCGGTGCTTGACCTGTAGGAAGGTCAAGGCCGAGCACCAGAGGCCACACGGCAAGATGCAACCGTTGGATATCCCGCTGTGGAAATGGGAAGACATTACGATGGATTTTATCACAAAACTTCCCAGGACCGCGCGGGGAGTGGATTCGATTTGGGTCATCGTCGATCGATTGACCAAGAGCGCCCATTTTATCCCGATTCAGGAAAGTATTTCAGCTGAAAGGTTAGCTGATATCTATATCAGGGAGGTAGTGGCGCGGCACGGGGTGCCAGTATCGGTGATTTCGGACAGGGATGTGCGGTTCACTTCCAGGTTTTGGAAGAAGTTTCATGACGAGCTGGGTACTCGTCTGCATTTTAGCACCGCCTTTCACCCACAAACGGATGGTCAGAGCGAGCGGACCATCCAGACATTAGAGGATATGATGCGGGCATGTGTTTTAGACTTCGGAGGTAGCTGGGATACCTACCTCCCATTTGCAGAGTTCTCGTATAATAATAGCTATCATGCGAGTATTGACCGTCCTCCCTTCGAGATGTTATACGGGAGAAAGTGCAGAACCCCGATATGTTGGGGTGAGGTTGGCCAAAGGGTCATGGGGAGCATCGAAGTGGTGCTCAAGACGACAGAGAGGATTCAACAGGTTCGGAGCAGACTTCAGACTGCTCAGAGTCGGCAGAAAAGTTATGCCGACAAGCGCCGATCGGACCTGCAGTTTCAGGTCGGGGATATGGTTCTCCTGAAGGTGTCGCCATGGAAGGGCGTCATCCGATTCAGGAAACGGGGCAAGTTGGGTCCCAGGTATATTGGACCCTTCAGGGTTATAGCCCGGGTGGGCAAGGTGGCATATAGGTTGGATCTGCCAGCCGAACTCAGTCAGATTCATAGCACTTTTCACGTCTCCCAGCTACGGAAATGTTTGGTGGACGACTCGGCAGTGGTACCATTAGAGGACATTCAGGTCGATGACAGCCTGAATTACATTGAGCGGCCTGTAGCGATTCTCGACCGGAAGTCGATGGATCTGAGAAACAAGAGGGTGGAGCTCGTGAAGGTGCAGTGGCAGCACCGGAAGGGCTCGGAATGGACCTGGGAGCCGGTGGATGAGATGATGGAGCATTACCCAGAGCTATTCCAGGATCGAGCAGCAGACTTCGAGGATGAAGTCGAAAATAAGTGGGGGAGATTTGTAGCACCTGGTTCCTGGTATGTATTTTATTTAAGTATTTTGCATTTTTGACCTTGGACTCGGCGAGTTGAAGGACCAACTCGCCGAGTAGAAGCGGAATGAGACGCGGGATTTAAGTGATGGACTCGTCGAGTCGGGTCCCGGACTCGACGAGTAGGCTCTGTATGGACAAAACCCTAATCTGAGGGTTTGCACCCTATTTAAACAACCTTATACAGCCTCCATCGCCCCTTTATGCTCCCAGAAACCCTCTATAGCAAACCCTAAGTGTTTTGGTGCAAGATTTAAAGATTTTGCGTGATTTTTGGTGGTTTTGTTCACAAGGAAGAAGGAAGAGCATAGAAGGATCAAGAGGAGACTAAAGGATTCGAGTTTGGTTCATCATTTGCAGTATTTGAAAGGTATAAAGTCTGTATCTTGCTCTTTCATTTGATAGATCCCTTTTTGGGAAGATTTAGGGCTTTTATAAGCCATTTTGGTAACCAACCATGATTGTAAACTTGGTTGGGGGTCAAGACTTCGGACCTAGCACTTGGGAAGAGCCACAAGGCATATTTGGGTTGCTTTTGCACCCAAGAAAGGTCCCATGCATCATAAGAGCTCATTTTATGTCCTTTTGAGTTCAAAGTCCCATGCATGCACATAAAGTTTGTAACTTTACGTGCTAGAACGATTGAAGGAGCTTAGATCTACCTTTTGGTGAAGTGTTGTACATCAGAATTCGAGGATTTAGGGTATGGATGTCATCGACTCGGCGAGTCCGTTCTTGGGACTCGACGAGTCCAAGGCTTTGAGTCCCATATCTGTTGAGGGTCAAAAGGACTCAGTTGGGTGTTAGAAGGGTTGTAGCAGGACAGAAAGAGTGACCCAACGCATTGGACTTAATTTTAGACCTGGAGTTCATGGGACTCGACGAGTGCTAGAACAGACTCGGCGAGTCCAAGGCAATCTCCTTATATTTGAAGATGAACTCGACGAGTTGTTCATACAACTCGGCGAGTCAAGGTCAGGACTTGTTCATCAGTTGAAGGTGAACTCGGCGAGTGTTCATCCGACTCGGCGGGTCGGATGAAGGTTCATTGATGTCCGTAAGGAGGGTAACTCGTCGAGTCGTTGCCAAACTCGACGAGTCGAGTCGTGGATAAGGACGAGTAAAGGGAAGGGACTCGACAAGTTGACGACCCAACTCGGCGAGTCGGGTCAACTGGAAGTTGACTTTGTCTTGGACTTGGTTGGGGGTAAAATGGTCATTTTACCCTAAGAATAGATATCAGTCTCTAACTGAGTGTTTTGTGGGGATTGTAGACGGAGGATTTCCGGAGCAGCAGCGGACGGAGGTTTCCCGCACAGATTATCAGCAGCTACTTGTACGAGGTGAGTTACCTTCCAGTAGGGGTGGGTCTAAGGCCATAACACCGGCCCAACAAAGAGGAGTATTTAGAAGATGATTGTCTTTGTGATAATTATCTTGGTCTGGTTACGTGCTTTGGTCATGAGTTTTATCTGTATGATATGTTACGTGTGTAATAGGGATTAGCTTCCCTGACAGCGGTCCTTAGGACCGAAGGGTAGGTCAGTACCCGGATATGCCTGACTGTATGTTTATATCTTGTTGTTGTATGCTAGTGGTAGGGGTGGAATAGTCCCCAGTTACCGGTTGAAAGATACCGATGACAGTTACTGGTTGAAAGATACCGATGATGATTACCGGTTGAAAGATACTGATGATGATTACCGGTTGAAAGATACCGACGATGATTACCGGTTGGAAGATACCGATGTTATTGTATGGTATGTGGTGTGATGGGGGAACTCACTAAGCTTTGTGCTTACGGTTTCAGTTTTGGTTTCAGGTACCTCTTCGTCTAAGGGGAAGGAGCCGGCGGCGTAGCATCGCATCACACACACACATGATTTTCGCATGGAGTTTTCTGGGATTGTACTCTGATATGTTATTATTTTATAACTTGGGTTTCAGACATGATACATTGTTTCATGAGATGATGTGTTTTCACAGTATTTTCTTATGAATGTTTTTATGAGTCAGTTAATTAAAAAGAAATTTTTGGACTTGAAAATTGGGATGTTATAGGTACTGTCTCCAAATCTTGAGGGCGAACACCACCGCCCCCAGCTCTAAATCGTGTGTCGGATAGTTAGCCTCGTGAGGCTGCAACTGTCTAGAGGCGTAAGATATCACATGGCCTCGCTGCATCAAAACCGCTCCCAAACCTATGATCGAAGCGTCACAGTAGACTAGAAAATCCTCTACTCCCTCTGGCAGGGTGAGAATCGGCGCCTCGCACAATCTCTGTCTAAGGGTCTCAAATGTTGCCTGCTACTCAGGCCCCCAGCGAAACACCATCGACTTCTTGGTCAGTCGGGTGAGCGGAACTGCTATCTTGGAGAAATCCTGGATGAATCTCCTGTAGTACCCTGCCAGTCCTAGGAAGCTCCGAATCTCAGTTGGAGACCTCGGGACCTCCCACTGCTTCACAGCCTCTATCATGGCCGTAGATCAATCTTGGAGAACCAAGATGCTCCCTGAAGATGGTCAAACAAGTCATCTATCCTCAGGAGCGGGTAACGGTTCTTCACCGTCACCTTGATCAGCTCCCGATAATCTATGCACATACGGTGCGACCCATCCTTCTTCCTCACGAACAGGATCGGGGCTCCCCATGGTGAACTACTCGGCCTGATGAAACCCTTGTCTAGCAGCTCCTGCAGCTGCGTAGACAACTCCTGCATCTCTGGAGGAGCCAGCCGATATGGTGCCTTGGCTATCGGAGCCGCACCCGGAACCAGGTCAATCCGAAACTCAACCTGTCTTTCCGGAGGTATCCCCGGCAAGTCCTCCAGGAATACGTCCGGATACTCTCGCACTACTGGTACATCATCCATTGTCGCCTTACCCTTCTCCCGGGCATCTATAACATAGGCGATGTACCCTGCGCAACCCTGCTGAAAGTAGCATCTCGCTCTCGCTGCTATACAAAGAATCGGTCCGCGTTGTGGCCTCTCGCCCTGAATCACTAACTCTCCCCCACTAGGAGTGCGAACTCTCACTAAGTGTAACTCACAATCAATCACTGTCCCATTAGGGCTCAGCCAATCCATACCCACTATAACCTTATTCCCTCGCAGGGGAATGGGAACCAAGTCCACTGAAAACTGCTCATCAAATAATTGCAGCGAACACGCCCTAAGTACTCTCGCGACCTTGACGGTCCTGTCATCAGCTATCTCAACCTCAAGTGGGCAATCCAGCTCCCCCGGAGCTCTACTAAACCTCTTGCTAAGCGCAAGGGAAACAAATGATCGGGTAGCCCCCGAGTCAAACAATATTGTAGCTGAAATGTCGTTCACTAAGAACGACCCTATACAAAAACATATAACCATGAGAAACAATCAATATCAATAAGGAGATAAGAGAAAAACACATACCTGTCACCACATCAGGAGTCGCTCGCGCCTCCTCTGCTGTCATCTGAAAAGCTCTACTCTTCGCCACTGGCATCTCACCTCGGCCCTGACGGCCGTCTATAATCCTCAAAGTAGCAGGGGAAGGTGCTGCCACCTTCCCTGCTGCTGCTAAACTCGGGCACTCGGAATTTTTATGTCCCCTCTGATTGCAATGGAAGCAAATCAGATCAGCTGCTGTGGTGATGGTGGTAGTAGCTGTACAATCTCTACTCATATGCCCGGTCCGGCCGTACTTATAGCAACCGACACTACCTGCCTTGCACGCCCCATCGTGCAATCTCCCACACTTGCCACACCGACTGTGGCTATGCTGTCCTCTGGATATGTGATTTGATACCTTGGGCTTTTTGCCCGAACTCCCTGTACCAGAAGCCACCTCTGGCTTCCTCTTCCTCTCCATCTCCAGGTCTATCTCCCTCTCTCGAGCCCTCGCAATCATATCATCCAGCGTTTTACAGCTGGACCGACTCACAAACTGGCGGATATCATTCCGCAAAATCTCATGATAACGGGCCTTCTTCATCTCCTCATCAGCTGCATACTAAAGAACAAGAAGAGCCCTCTCCCTGAACTTGGCGGTAATCTCCGCCACTGTCTCTGTAGTCTGGGTGAGATCCTGAAACTCCCTGGCTAACTGCTGCACCTCAATAACCGGTGCAAACTCGGCTCTGAACCTGGTAGTAAAATCAACCCAAGTCATCGCATCAAGCGCTGCGTCATCCCCGATGACATGTCCGATCTCCACCCACCAATCTTGTGCCCTGTCTTTCAGGAGACTGGATGCTAGTCTGACCTTGTCCCCCTCGGGACATCTGCTAGTGCGGAAAGCGTTGGCAACATCAGCCAACCATCTGGAACTCGCTATGGGGTCCCGCGCCCCATGATAGTCTGGAGCTCCACAAGCTCTGAACTCCCTGAACGTCAATGTGCGCGATCCCATCATGGCCGCTACCTCAGTACGGAATGCGCCTAGCTTCTCATCCAGAAGCTCTAGGATACCCTCCTTGACCGAACCGAAGATCACAGGAGTCTGCTCAAGTATGATGCGTGTAACCTCTGAAGAGAGGAACTCCCTGGTCTGCTCATCTAGATGATCGGGCCCCAAACATGATCCTGATCCCTCGTCGGCTCCTGAACTGCTGACTGCTGGCCTAGGGCGTAAAACCACCATTCTGAAAACACACCATGACAAACGTCAGAAACACTGATATATCTCGAGGGATCGCTACTACTACAAGTTTCCTGGTCTCATTTCGGCCTTACTCGATTCAAGTACGGATCCTCTACTTTCAGTAGTACGGGCCCATACTGCCTTCCACATCTCTCCGTACTTTCCTCAAGTACTGCCTCGACTCCACCAAGTCACTTCTACTACTACTGATCTCTGCTACTCTCATCCTAGGCTTGCCCTAGGGAAATCTCTGACTCCACCCAATCCAGTCCTCAGCTGTTGAAGGCCTCCTTGTAATGCCAATTAGCCATCCCCTAAATACTATCACATGTGACGAGGCTCAGATAATCCTTCGAGTAAAAGACTCGTCCCTACAACGGTTAGACTCAAACAAGAGCTGCGCAATAGGGCCAAATCCAACACTCTGAGATTATTCAACCCTGATCACATGTGACGTGACGTATTCACCTAATGGTTAACTCCCATCACTCAGAGTCCTACAAAGCACAAAGCAAGCAACATTCGGACATAGGAAACTACTCAAGCAAATCTATTCGCATAACGAGAAACTGTACTAGCATACAATGCTAAGCTCATACTATCAGGCATAACCTAAACAGGCTATCCTACTACTGTCTACTCAACACTAGCATGCAATTCTCATGAAGCTGAAACACATATAGCAGGCACATAAGGCATCCTCCTAGATCCTTAGTCCTATTCTAGCATGCTATTCTACTGAAACTGAAACTGACAATCATAAACTTGTATGGGTAATTTGGGAGTACTTACTTGAGCTCGGCTGATTGCATGCACCACACCTTTTTTCTCTTTTCAAAGTTCTTTTCCTTTCTAAAAAACCTCTTTGCTTTTCTAAAACTCTTTTCTTTTTAAGTTTCTTTTTCCAACAATTCTTTCGAAAACATTTTCTTTTGAAAACCTTTTACCATTTCCTTAGTTTGAGTCCAGTCATACCCGAAAGTGTGTCTGGATCCCTCAAACCAAGGCTCTGATACCAACTTGAAACATCCCAAAAATACAACCCAAAATTTTTTCGTTTGAAACTTAACTAAACCATAATATTAAATATTAAAAGATAAATCCATAGATCATACGTCTCAAAATGTCATAATAAGTTAATCAAATCAACTGATGTCAAAACATATCAAAATGTCTGAATAAAACTCCCAGGATAAACTGAAGTTGTGGTGTGTGCCATGCCATCATCCCGAGCTCTTCCCCTTACTAGCGGAAGTACCTGAAACCAAAAACTGAAACTGTAAGCACAAAGCTTAGTGAGCTCCCCCAAACTACCACATACCATACAATAGCATATAAACCAACTACTGGGCCTTGCCCACTGCATCGGACCGAAGTTCAGAAACTACATCGGACCAAAGTCCGGAACTAACCAGGGCCTTGCCCTCTGCATCGGACAGAAGTCTGGAAACTGCATCAGACCGAAGTCTGGAACTAACCAGGGCCTTGCCCTCTGCATCGGACCAAAGTTTGGAAACTGCATCGGACCGAAGTCCGGAACTAACCAAGGCCTTGCCCTCTGCATCGGACCGAAGTCCGGAAACTGACTGAACATAGCATAGCATAATCATAACTACTAGCATAAACACATATACTGCATACTGCATCGGACCGAAGTCCAGAACACATAACACAAAGTCATGCTTGAATCACAAAGACATCAAGCACACTGAACTACTGCATTGGACCAAAGTTCGGAACTACTGCTAACTAAACGGGCCAACATTGTGGTCGTAGACCCATTCCTACTAGAAGGAAAACTCACCTCGTAACGCTGGCTGCTGAGGTGCTAAATCTGAAACTGTCTGACTGCTGCTCCAGAACTCCCCGGCTCAAAAAGGACTGAAATGCAACCAGAAATCCGGATCTACTTGCTTCCCTTGAATACTTCCCTTTTCTCTTCTTCCCCTAAATCTCCAAAATGCACCAAAACCTTCACAAGTGAGAAAATGCTCCAAAAATGCTTAAGGACGGCTAGGGTTTCGTATGGGACTCTTTGTGGGTGAGGGAGGCTGGTCTTGGGGCGCATAAGGTGTTTAAATAGGGTGCAACCCCTTGAAATTAGGGTTTCATCCAGACTGGCAGACTCGCCGAGTCCGGAATATGGACTCGTCGAGTCGCCAACTTAAATCGTGTGCAACTCCCGACTCTACTCGACGAGTCGGGCTACTGACTCGTCGAGTACCTCTTAAGGAAATCAACACTACTTGTTTAAATAACATACCAGAAAATGGGGCGTTACACAAAATAAACCAGACACCCATGTTGAAAATACTGTCGAGCCCTGGAAGCTGAGAAAAAGGTCGAACCAACCTTGGTACCCTCACCATAAATAGTCAGTTCTCCTCTGCTTGGGGTTTGATCTATCACCAACTATATCTCAAGTCAATCATAGCGCTAAGTCTGCTAAACCAGTCCATCCCTACAATCACACACAAATCCCCCATAGGGATGGGAATCAAGTCAATTAGGTAAGACACTATAAATATCTCCAAGGTACAATCCCGAAAAACGCTCAAAGCTACAACCCCGCGTTCATTGGCGATGGAAACTCGCAACGGACACTCCAACTCCCCAATAGTCATAACAAAATCCCTACTGAAGGAGCTAACCTCTCCCTCTCCACCAGCGATACATACATAGTAAGGAACATCTCTGTAAACTTCTCTCATATCATTGCGGCCTTTTCCTAAGGAGAATAGGCATTGTTCACCATCTTCCACCAGTCCTTAGCCCCTAAATGAAGAAGGTTCAATGCAAAGTTGACCTCCTAGTCCTCTGGGCACGAGCAGGTGAAGAAACAACCCTCCACATCAGATAGCCACCTCATGGAAATGATAGGGTCCTTGACCTCGTCGAATTTTTGGGGATTCGTTTTACTAAAGTTACAGTACTACATCTTCCCCCTCCCCTGGAGTCCCACAGCAGCAACGATTATAGTGGCTGTGGCAGCAGCAGCCTTGGCGACGGTAACATAACGTTTATCAAAGATCTCGATCATGGTGCTCTTAATATAGCCAAATACCTCCGGTATCGCCTCACTAACAACCATGGTCACATGGGTGGTGATCATCTCACAAATCTCATCGTCAGTCAATACTGGTCTCGTCAGGCCGCCCGTTCCTGATCTTGAACCTCTAGTGATCGACATACTAAAAATAAACTGGAAAAACATAAAAAATATTCATAATCCATACTACTATATCATTACAGAGCTACCAACCCCTCGGGTATTGTGACTTCAATGGTCCGCGTACGGGTCATGTACTTCCAGTAGTACGGGCCCATACTACCTTCCATACCTACCTGTATTTGTCTCAGGTATCGTCACGGACCACTCGCCCACAAGGCCTAATAACTAGGATATAATACATCCAATACTCACTCATTCGAGAGTGGCAAATCATTCCTTATGTTGGATTCTACAAAACACACTCACTCATGAAACTTCCACTAACCCTACACCCGTTTGTGTATGCAAACCATACATAACACTGGATTCGATAGACAGTCGAATACCTGATTCTACCCAAAGCCCACAATCAAACAAGAAACAAGAAATAAGGCAAAATCAAACATTCTCAGGATATAGAATCTTAATTATGTACCACTATGATGCATATACTAATAAACCACAGTAATAATGTCAGTTCCATATAACATAACAAGAAACTTTCCTAGGTTATCACGCATCATAAATCAGGAAATTCTATCATGCAATTCCTGAAGATACCTAGCCTACAACTAGCATGCAATTCTATCATATCATCAATACATAGAATAAGTGTGGGCATCTTGGTGAACACTTTCCTTGGCTCCGACTAATTGTGCACATCACATCATTTATGCCAGTCTTTTTAGAGTTACTATTAAAATTATTTTGCAGATCCTTAGTTTGAGTCTGGAATCACACAAGCGTTTATCCATTTCTCTCAAACCAAAGCTCTGATACCAACTTGTAACATCCCAAAAATCAAGAATTTTTTAAAAAAAAACCATATAATAGCCCGTAAATCATACAAAACACTGTTTCAAAAAGTTAAATTCACCAATCAGAGTATCCCAACATCATAGTTCAAATAAATATCCAAGGATGATGTGTATAATCACCCCTTTGGTTTTCCCCGTCCTCAGATCTACCTGAAACGATGAATCAAACTGTAATTCAATGCTTAGTGAGTTTCTCCTAAAGTATCCCACACAACAAAACATATAGAAACATTGCATGTTGGGTCCACATTCTCCGGACTGGATTACCCCTGGCCCAAAGTCTCCCGACTGGATTGCCCCTGACCCACAGTCTCCCGGTTGGATTGCCCTGGGTTTATTGACCTATAGCACAAATCAGTAACGCCTCAACCCACCCACACTATGTTGACATATGCGACATATAAACATATAACCAGCAAGTAAATGTAATCATACAAATTTACCAATCTAACATTAATCAACAAATACATATAATCATACAGATCTACCAATCTAACTGATCACTATAGCATAACATTATCATATATACTAGGATACATAACACAACCTAGTGGGTCGGTATTGGTGTCTTTGACCCACGAGTATAGTGAGGAAAACTCACCTCAAGGTCTAAAAATTAACTGAACTGATCACTAATCCAACATTGGCTCTACAGACCACCTATACAACAAACGGGGACCGAGTCTCAATGTACTAATCAAATACCCAAAATGACATATATATAAACTTGGTCAAAGTCAAACGATCCATAGTCAAAAAGTCAAAAGTCAACACTCAGCCAGGTTACGCCATGTGTAACCTTTCTATGCCCAACATAAGGCTTAAGGTGGAAAAAAGATAAATTATGGGGCTACGCGCTACTTAGCCAAAGTTACACTATATGTAACTATGTTGATGCCAAACTTCCCATTAAGTGCTTAACACAGAAAGATATCACGTCCAACTCTCAGATTTGGTCTTAACAAACGTCCTAATTGATAATGCTTCAAACTTTATATCTTTGCATGTCTTGTCAACGCTCAAGAACAAACCCTAATCTCATAACAACTTCTAATGATCTCAAACTCGTGCATGGATGGTTGAATATGGTCAAGATACCAATCTTATGACTTAATCACCCCAAATACCTCTAGAAACACACTCTACAAGGTCTAGAGTAGCTCATACTCAAATAGACCAATATAATGGGATAAAATGGCATAACTTCAACATCTAAGCTAAATCTAACAATGTAAGTATAAAGGTACAAACTTTATACCTTCTGGAGATGGATGAGAGTCACAAAATCCTATTTCCACAAGTTTGAGTACACCAAATTTTTAACAATAG
The DNA here is from genome assembly GCF_052849685.1 of Lactuca virosa. Classification (NCBI taxonomy): domain Eukaryota; kingdom Viridiplantae; phylum Streptophyta; class Magnoliopsida; order Asterales; family Asteraceae; genus Lactuca; species Lactuca virosa. The sequence goes on from NC_136427.1 coordinate 27,078,562, forward strand.
GGACTTCCTTCTACCAAAAGCACCAAACTATCACACAATGGCCTTAAAAATTACTCAAGGGAATTAGCGTTTGAAAGGGACACGTTTAAGGAATAGAGGACGATGATGGAAGGGTCCTCAAGTGTGTTAGAGTCCTTAAATAGGGCTCATAACCCCGAATTAGGGTTTTGATTCTGGGTTGCTACGCGTTGCGTAGCTTAAGCTACGCATGACGTAGCTCATTAAATCCCCACATCTAATGTCCCTCCTATGTTGTAACACCCAGTTTAGGCAATCATTTTGTTAAGTTATTAAAGTAAATCTTTTGGTTCAAACTTAGCTCACGTCGTGAGCACTGGCATGTCACAGGGTGAGGTGGCTTCTCATTTATGCGCATGATTTTGGAACTCATGACGTGACCATGCGTGGGTCTCGACAAGATACGTGGCTGCAAGGCAAACCCTAATTTTGGGGGATTTATCCCGTATTTAAAGGAAGTGAGGGCTAAGGTTAGCACACCCTCAAAATCCATCACCTCCTAACATCCCCCCTTGTAAACCTAATCCTTCATATTTGATTTTGAGCTCCTTTGTGTTGATTTCTAGCAAAGAAGAAGAAGATCATTTGATACACCATATCATCTTGTTAGCCTCTCCATCATCCTTTCTCATCTTTTGGACCCTTATGAGTATTCAAATTTTATTGCTTTATGATTCGAAGTGCTTAGATCAAGGTTTTCCATGGTTTTTCTTTATGTTATGGCTTGTGAGAGTGTTGGGGTTCCATAAATTTTCCAAATTTATGGATTCCTAGGGTCCTTTTATGGATTAAGGCCATGGATCTGGAGTTGTATAGAACTTTGAGCTTTTGCATGATATCTTGGCCCTATTTTGCACCATTTTAGACCTAGCTTGTGGTTGATGCATGTATTGGCCACACATGCATAAAAAGCCACGATTTATAATGTTTTGAAGTAGATAAGACATTTTGGAAGTTTTGGTTGCTTGTCTAAAAGGATTAAGAGCTTACTATATCAAGCTATTCATAGCGTTTCTCACGACATGAGAATGGAATGACCCCGACTATTTTGTCTTATTAGGTCATGATATGACAACTGGTTGTGTGACTTAGAGTAGAGATTTTGACCATTGATCGTCGACCAAGTTTGACTTTAGGTCAAATGTAGTAATTTGAGTAGTAGGTTGAGGCTTGGTCCCTAATTGTTGTATATGTGACATGTAGAGTCCGTATTTGGAGCAGTGATCAATGCAACTATCTTTTGGATTTTGAAGTGAGTTTTTCCTTACTGTACTCGTGGGTTGAAGACACCAATGTCAGCCCACTAGGTTACGTACCTTGGTATATAGGATGATGTTATTTTGATTATATGTTAGATTGGTAGATCTATATTATTACATGTACTTGTTGGTTATATGTTTATCTGTTGCATATGTCGACATAGTGTGGGTGGGTTGAGGTGGTACTGTTTTGTGCTGTAGGCCAACAAACTCGGGGTAATAGACTATGGGCCAGTGGAAATCCAGTCGGGAGACTGTGGGCCAGAGGGGCAATCCAATCGGGAGACTGTGGGCCAGGGTAATCCAGTCAGGAGACTGTGGACCCAATATGTAATGTGTGTATATGTTTGTTGTGTGAAGTACTTTGGGGGAACTCACTAAGCTTTGACTGACAGTTTGATTTTATGGTTTCAGCTACCTCTGAGGATAGGGGCAAGGCGAAGCCATGATTGTGCACATCATCCTAGATATTTATTTGACTTGTGATTTTGGATACTTTGATTTATATTATGGCTTTTGGAAACTATGTTTTGTATGATTTATGGATTTTGATATGGTTTTAAAAACAAAAATTTTGTCATGATTTTTGGGATGTTACATATGCGTTGCGTAGGAGACTGCATTACACCATGCGTAATGACCAAAATCTCCAAAAATTACATTTTTAAGTAAGTAAAGAAGTTTAAATAAAGTATCGGGTGTTACATGTTCATTGACATTCAGTTCTAGTGTTTGTCAAGTTTCCGTAGAGAAGTTATCATCGACTCTTCATTGAAATACCCGATCTGGATGGGCTTGAAAATTAAAATATTGCCTTTCTTCCGTATAATCCTTTACTTTTCCATTAGAGAGGATTTAATTAGGGCATATCTATTTTAGTTTTCAAATCTGATTTTCTAAAGACATCTTAAAAGGTGGTTTTAATACAAATCAAACGTACTTGTTCAACACTGAAACTGAAAATAAATCAAATTTATCAAATTATATATGTATTATCTTGTTTTATAATTGTTATTTATTTATTTTTTCAAAACATTTTCCATATATTTTTAAGTATATAAAGGATGTTGAAATTCTCTAGAAAAGAGAGTCGGAAAGTTTGATTCCACTACATTAATCAATTCAAACCCATTCTCCAAAACCGTGAGAACAAACAACTGAATCTTCAATCCAATGGAATAACGAATCAGATTTGTGTATCGAAGATATGAAATCATTGAAGAAACTCACGAACAGATTCAAATTCAAGGAAGAAGGTAAAGAAGAGTCATGGGAAGAAGAAGAGGTTGATATTTTTGCTTGAACATTAAAAGTTGATTGGTCAATGTGTAATTAAAGAATGCAAGAACAATAGGGTCTATCCCAATGTTTTAAAAACCGGTTTTTTAGTTGAACCGGTATGGCGACCGGTTCCCCGTTCAACCGGTTCGACCGCCGGGTGAACCAGTTTCTATATTTTTCATGTTTTTTCCTATATTCCTATACATACATACATTTATAAATCATGAATTTGATGTTTACAAGTTCAAAAATTAAAAATACACATAAAAATAAATTGTAGATGAATCCAAATACATTAAAATAACACATAAGTATAAATTTTAATGTTTTACATCAATCAATATACATCAAAGAGAAAATAAAGTATAATATCGAAACAAAATATAGTTATAGAAGAATACAAACACATCAAAAACTTTATAACATTTACCATATGTTTTTTATTTAAAGAAAACTAAATAGATATGAAAAAAAAATCAACAAATTTTATTATGTAAATAGTTCTTTTTCAAGTGTTTTTATTCGGTTTAATTGGTTCAACCGGTTTATTTTGACCAGTTCAACCGGGTTTTTCTAATAACCGGCCGGTTCAATCCGGTTCAGAAATCGACGTAAAATCGGTAATAGTTGAACCGCTCCCTCTCCCGGTCCAACCGGCCGGTTCAAACCGGTTTTTAAAACATTGGTCTATCCATAGTTCTCGACAATTATGTATCTCCAAAAAACAAGAGGAAAATTTAAAACCTTTAAAAATCAATGACAAATCAGACCATAGAGAGTTAATGTAATCGACATAAACAAACTTATTTCATGTCTTGAATTTGTTTTGTAGCAATGATAATGTAATCAACATAGGTGTGAACATCACTGATTTAGCTTTTATATGATCACATTGACAACTACATGCTAAATTACTCCACCATAATTAATATGCAAGCATCACAGTTAACAGTAGAAACAAGAAACTTCAAGTTTACCCATTAAGCCAAACTGTTGAGGTTACTAAACATACTAACCGATTACCAAAAATGTATTAACTTCTAATATATAATGCACTTAACTTTTTCTCAACTTCATCTAATCTAAAGATATCTTCCTCAATTGTCCACTCCAAAAGTCATTCATTCTAGGCTACACGTTGCAATGTGGCCATCATCTTCAACCTCGATGCTACCAATCAAAACTAGTGTTTCCATGAAGGAATGCACAGAGAATGTTTCAGGTTTTCCATAGATTTCAATATAATTGAAGCGTTCAAAGTTGGGCTCATACACCACAAGTTGACTCTGTTCATAAAAATCATGAGCAATTTCCACTTCCATTATAGGTTGACCACTCTTCCTAAATCCAAGTGTCGTTATTGACTTTGACCAATATGGTGGAGCCTCAACAGTAAATCTCTTTGTAAATGATTTTTCAACACCATTCTCCATCATCCATACACCACAAGCACGTTTCACAAAGCTATCATATTCAAGCATGACAATAGAATCCCTTACCTTAGAAATACACAACTGAGTAGGAGAGATGCGCCTTAAACTATCTGGGAGTTCTACAACTCCAAAACTCTCATTGATTATATCAAATGACATTATCACATTATGATTTGGTAACCCGTTATCCATAGTCAACGGGTCAAAAGCACACCAATATATAAACCTATCAACAACCACCTGAGGCCAGAAGACACGAAATGGTTTCCTTGGAACATTGCTAGATAGATTTCTCCATTTGCCTGAGCTCACAGTGTAAACTTTAGCTTCACAATGGTAGCTAGTTTTGTGAAATTGTGAGATCTCAACGATTGTAGGGTCACTAGTAACAGGGGAAACCCCAAAACCAAGATCAGTTTCAGGGTCCAGATTAAACTTGTTAGGCATAGGAACAGTAATTGACTTTCTAATCGAAGGATTCCAAAGAACAATCGTCTCAGTTTCCATTTTGGGACAAAAATCCTCTCCCAGTTCATTATAACCGTGAAAGCACAACAACCCGAGAGAGCTACCGACTATATTTGACTGTTTAAGTTGTGTAATGGAGTGAGGAAGGGTATGAACAAACCTCTGTTCAGGGAATGTGTCATCATCTAATAAAGAAACATAGTTTCCAACAGTGTCAAATTCCTGATCTTCGTACCTTAGAAGCAGATGCTGCGACTGAGTAACGCTGTGAGCAGCGATAAACTTAGAGCTGTCGATCAAAGATTTCCATGCTTTCGAGACGGATCTGAACTGAAGCAATGATACGACAGGAAGCCTTTTGATGATCTGCTCTTGGACATGGAAAGGAATTTCGTCTGACATTTTGATTTTCGATACTGCCGCGTATGGAATTCTAGGGTTTTGTTACCGGAGAGCGAAAGGGAGATTTGGGGGATTGTGTAATCATCCAATATGAAATTTGAGATCAGATCATAAAACCGTTTCTAATATCGGATACTATTCGGAATTGATTAACCTAAATCTAACCGATATAATTAATTTTATATGTTTTGAAAAAATTACTAGTTAACAATGTATTTTGGAGTGACGGACCGGGTCTCCGGGATCGTGGATGAGTATTTTGGAGAAATTTTTTTTGTTTTAAAAAAAATAAATTAATAGTTGGTCATTGTTTTGTGTTAATGGTTTTTGAAAAATAAATAGTATATTTGCAAAGTATAACAATGCTTGAAACCCTGATATCTATGACAAAAAGTAATAATTACATAAAATTAAAATATGTTTTAAATAATGCTACAATGTTCAAATAGGTCTTTATTTTTTCTTGTTACCTCATACAATTTCTATGATTCGCTTGCGAAATGACATGACTAGGTTTTGATTGAACTCTCTATACTCAAATATTTCCCAGCAGACAACATTTGTAGGAAAAACATAAAAATACTCAACAATCATCTTTACCACCTGACAGTTGTGGTACGTCTGTGTTATATTCATCTTCTGAAAATAGTCGTCATTTCAGTGACTATCGTGTTGGAGTTTATTTAGGATTACGTTTTGTAGCCTATTGTTATCTTTTGCTTATCTTTTTTTCCTAAGTTATCTTTATTCAAGTTTCCTAGTTTATCTAGTTTTCCAATTATATAAATATATATAGGTCTTTGTAATCTCTCGTTTATTGAATAATAACAAGAAATATCCAGTATCAATTTTATTATGGTATTAGAGCAGAGAGCTCTGATAATCTTAATCTGGAGATTCGCGTGATATGACGGGAGGAGAAACCCATGTGTCGTCATCATCGACTGACAAGCCCATCGACATATCATCTCCATACTTTCTTTCATCGACTGGTCATCCATGCTTAAACATCGTTGGTGATAACCTATTAAGCGATGGGAACTACAACGATTGGGTGAATGAGATGACAAATGCTCTTCACGCCAAAAACAAGTTCGTGTTCGTTGATGGTTCACTTCTCAAACCAAAAGATGGATCCAAAGATTTCATGAATTGGAAGAGGTGTAATGCTATGGTTCGAGGGTGGCTTGTTAGTTCTATGGAAAAAAGATTTCAAGAATAGTGTGAAATTCGTTGTTACTGCTCAAGAGATATAGGAAGATTTGAAAAAAAAATATTTGGGAAGGAGAATGCTCCATGAGCATATGAACTCAGAAGATCCACCACTCTGATTCAACAAGGAAACATGAAGGTGTCCGCTTATTACACAAAACTCAGAGGAATATGGGACGAGATACGATCTATCAATCCAACACCAACTTGTTCGTGTTAAGGATGTTCCTGCAATATCACAAAAGAGATTGATGTGATGCGTGAAAAGGAAAGGTTGTACGATTTCTTGATGGGGTTAAGTGAGGAATATAGTGTGCTAAGAACTCAAATACTAAGCACGATCCTCAACCCACCTTAGGAGTTGCATTCCGCTTGATCAGTCAAGATGAAGAGAAAAAGCAAATTGGAAACTCACATGTAATTAACAATGACTTTGTTGTGTTTCAAACATCAAAGAATTACTCCAAGAATCAGAATAAAGGAAAGACAAATCAAACAGCCAACAAGAAAAGGAATGATGATCGTTGGTGTACTTATTGTCAAAAATCGGGGACACAACATGGAATGATGCTTATAGTTGATTGGATACCCAGAATGGTGGACATCAAGAACACCAATCACAAAGACTTCCGCTGGAAAAGTAAAAGTGCAGCCACGTGCAGCAACCACTATTGCTAAAGATCCACAAATTCAAGGCCTTAGACTTACAAAAGGTGAATATGAGAAGCTGGTAAAGATGATCTGTGACACTAAAACAAACAATACAACTCTCACTGTAAACATGACAGGTAAAACTAAAACTCATGATGAATGGATTATATATTTTGGTGCTAGTGAACATGTTACTCACGACAAGGCATTATTCAAAACAATGAAAGAAGATCTAAACAACACATCTGTTACAATACCTGTCACACCCCCAAACCATGGATGGCAGAAACGTCCTGGGGTGGAGGACCTCATGTATGGTATCACAACAACGAGTGTAATAGTGCTCAAAGTAAATACAACCATCATAAATATTATTGAAAAGGTTACACCATAGTATATGTTTACATGTTTCAAAATCAATTACATTATGATGACAAAATGAACTGTTTGACGATTTAACGTCTCATCCTCAAAATGCTGTTGAATTCCTGTTTCACTGATTTCCTGAGAATACAAGTAGTTTTGAAAAAGTGTCAACAATTAAGTTGGTGAGTTCATAAGAGTTTTATTTGAGAAAGAAGTCATTTTCCTTGTAAAAGCGATAGAGTGTGATTCCAGAAAATCCAATATTTTCTTTGATAAGAGTGAAATGAACGCCCCTATGTTATGCGATAATGTACCCTAGATAGACCCGTAGATTCCTTCTATAATCACCCAGCGTATACAAGTTATATAAAATTTAAGTTATATAAACCGTACATGCAACCTAACTATACCTATTATAGTTTAGCACGTTTGTTTGTGGTGTATAATAGACTTAACTTTACTTATTATAATTTATTTTAATTATTTGTAGTGGTAGTACTTCTTTGTATATGATTCATACCTTTAAACTAAGGTAAATAATATATACTATCAGCAACATGTATTCAAATAATACTACACACCTTGCTCAGCAAGTTACAAGGTGTAAATAGGATTGTTAACTATTTATAGTTTTTAACTTTTCTGTTCCTGCTATTGGAAAAATTTATAGAAAAATCATCAGAGGTCGAAATTTAGATCCGTAAACTCTGAGGGTCTAGAAAATGTGTCTATTTTATTCATAATTTTTATCATGATTTTTAGTGACCTTTAACTTGTGTAAAAATATCCAACTTCACAGACTGGTCCGAAGTGGTTTATGAAATGATAGGCTGTTTTGTAAAAATCGCCATAAATTGTAGAAAAATCGTATGGAGATGTGCAAGTAGTCATTTTAAAGGTATAAACCTAAACTATTTTCAGATTAAACAGTTTTGAAAATATTAAGTTTAAGATGGTCAAAACAGTCCGTGAATAGAACTCAACTTTTCTGTTGAAAGATGATGTTTGAGTTTATGAACTCACCTTGAGTGATTTCAGAAGGTGGATGATGAATAGAAGAAGTTTCCAAGTCAAGAACACTTGGGAGATGCTTGAAGATTTGAAAATCTAGCAACATGATGATGTTTGTGTAAGAAACCCATGATTTGAGTGAAAGGAAGTAAGATAATCAAGTGTATGATGATGTTACTTACGAAACTTAGAGGGAAAAAGCTCAAGAATAGCCTTCAAATTCGAGTTTTAGAGAGAGGAAGTGAGAGAGAGAAATGGGTTTGATCCTTGGTGAAAGTGTGTAGAATGTGGGAGGTGGAGTAAAGATTTTCAGCCTTGATCACCCTCATATGTTGGAGAAAGAGGGTGGAAGGACTAATGATTGATTGAATAGTGATGAATAGTGACTGGGGATGGACATGGAGTGTGTGTGTGGGATTGCTTGTGTCATAACCTAAAGATAAAGTCAACACTCCACTCATAAATCTTACCTACTAGATTTTATCCTTAGGCAATGATTTTCCCTAAAATGTGTTTAAATTATGAATATATAGGGTCTTATATGTTAAAATATGAGTTTGGGTGCAAATCCCATGTTAAAATAATGAAAAACGGGCTTAAAACGAAGTCGTGGTCGAAAACCAGGTGAAAGATGCATTTCAGCGAAGCTTCTCGGATTGGGCCGAAGGTTCGGTCCCTGCTGCTGGGCCCGAAGGCGAAACAGACCGAAATGGGCCGAAGGCGAAGGCAGGAAGAGAAGCGAAGGCGAAGTTCGGATTCGGTTCGCATGGTTCGGTTTCGGCAGTCTTCGGTTCTTGCAAGAGGGTTTCAGTTCTTATGGGTTTCGCTTCTTAGGGTTTCGGTTCTTATGGGTTTCGCTTCTTAGGGTTTCGGCCCTAAGAAGGTTCGGTCCTATAAGGCTGATTTTCATATCAACTTCCCATTTTGAGCGGTTTTTCACCAAGTTAAGTGTCGGGATGCCCCAAATGATTATAAAAAGTTAGAAGAGATTTTGAGAGAGATGTGGGAGAGATTTGGGAGAGATTAAGATCGATAAAGAGAGATTGAAAGAGACTTTGTTTGTGACCTTTTTGAGTGTTTAGCTTCGCAACTCAAGGTTCGTAAACCCCGTTATGAATTTTTATGAGTGTTATACACCCCCGAAGGGTATGTATCAGTGTTTTATCGAGTAGTTCCATCACTTACCTTGATTAGGGTTTAAGAATTCTGAACATATGAATTTTCCAAGTGATAACTCTTTATTAAAAATAGTAAGTTGTACAATAGTAACATAATGTAATCCCTAATATACAAGGGTTAGTTGAGTTGACCGATTTGACTTGTTAACTTTATTTGACTTTGACTTGACCGGAAATTGACGGTTGTCACATCATCCCCCCGTTAGAAGGAATTTCGTCCCGAAATTAGCGTTTTGACTGGGACTACGAGAGTTTGGGGAAAAGATGTGGGTACTTTTCGTAGCACATGGAATTGATATGGTAAGGACCAAGCCATCTTATGTTAATTGACGACGTTTGGACATCTTATTGTAACCGGTGTTAAGTCGATTTAAAACCACCAGTGATTGTTTTGGAATGGTGGTGTATTCTATGTATATTCCTTTATGCTCTCCGCTTTATCCTTGGTATTACTACTCCGAATATTTTATAATGTAATTAGTGAGTTCTATTAGTACGAGTGCTTCAACAATTAATGACGAAATTTGCAATATAAGTCCTACCAGATCTTTTATAATCGCTTGGTGTAAACTAATCATATATCATTAAGATTGCAAGGGCATTCGAATGAGTGACTCTGACTTAAGCCCACAACCAAACAAGGAACAGGAAATAAGGTGAAATTACACATCCTAAGTCTATAGAACTTTAATGATATATGACCATGATGTTTACACTAACCATTATAGATTCACCGGTAAGAATCCTGAGTTTTTTTTTAAACGATATGACTTACTCGGGGGAGAGGGGCAGTTTACGAGTAGGGTTTGTCGTGTTTTCGAGATGCTTTCAGCCTTTCTCGAATTTGTACTAAGTCATAAGTGATAACTTCTCCTCGGAGTGCTGCATAGGGCCTGCTTTAGTGTTTCTCGTTTGATTAGATCGGTAGGGAACATATGGGTTCGTTTTACGCGACTAGACTTATTCGGATGGTAGAACGTTCACTCGCACTCATGGGTAGCCTTGTCCCGAAGTTCATGGTAGGACTCGTACCTGGTCCATCTATCATTAACTTAAGCATATAGGTCGTATGTAATTAAGGTTGGTAAGACAGTTGGATGGGTGACTCTGCCCCAAGTCCAAAACCAGACAAGGAACAGGAAATAGGGCGGAAACACACATCCAATGTCCGTAGAATCTTAATTATATATTATCCTCGCGTATACACTTAGTAGTGATAGACTAACCGTATTCGTCCCAAGCTTCTGTGCTTGAACCTTATATGCTGCATGCGTGACATTCCCGAATGGTCTTCTGGAAATACTTGTGGAAAGGTTTCGGAAGTGTTGAGAGAAAAACTTAGAGATACACTTGAACAAAACGTTAGAACAAGTATATTGCGGAATAGTTAATCTCAAAGGATCTGAAAGCTCAACAATAATATTAATAAGTTAGAGTTAAATAGTTAGAGAGTTAGTTGCGGAAATGTAAAGAAATAGAAATGACGACAATTGTTATATCAAGAAAACACACAAGTTGATTCATAACAAAGAATGCATTCAAACCGAGTTAATAAGGTAGATCAAACTTGGTGATTAAGTCTCAAAGACTAGCTCCGAAGAGAGGTTATAATCAGTTATGTTCCAGTAACAAGTAAGAAGTGAAGAGTAGAAAGATAGAGAAATAGAGAAGATAACTTCAGAGAAATGTATTTAGAATAGAAGCATAAATTATCCGTATTGGATACAAGAGAATAAGTCTCTATTTATAGAAACTCAGAAATGCACTCGATTACATCTCTATACGTAGCCATGCAAGGCATACTGGATAATAGAGTGTATTACAATAAAGACAAAAGAAGTAATCTAGCTAAGTTGACTGCGGTAGCAAGAGTCCGGTTGCGGTTGCTGATGAAAAGACTGACTGCGGGTGCTGAAGTGGCTGTGGTAGCAAAGTTCAAGAGGGTCACTTTCATGATTCAACAATTTCCCCCTAAGTGACCTCTTTAACTTCGGTTCAGCTATCAAGTTTGAGAAACTTGATCAGAATCCACCAAAACTTCCTGATGTTTTCCAGCCAGGTGATTCTTCTTGAGATCTCGAACTTGACTTCTGCGGTGGTGTGCTTCGATCTTTCGACTGCGGTTTGGCAGATGTCAAGTTGTTTTCTGGTGAGGCGATGCATGGCAGTCATAGGAATGAAGTATTTGACATTGTCGGTCTTCCTTTTGAATATGACTCCAAGTTCAGGAAAGTTTGTTGCGCCTAGAGATCTTTCTTGAAAGCCTTCAGTAGGCATTGGCACAGGTTCAAGAGGTGGGAGATCAAACTTCTTGAGGATGGTGGGGTAGATATCCGCATCTATCTTGGCAAAATCGCAGACAGTTTCTTTCAGAAAAGTGTTGGCCTTTTCAAGCGCAATTTTCATTTTGGGGTGCTTTTCTGATTTGTTTTGAAACACCTTGGCAATGAGGAAGATTTCTTCCGGATTCATGAAAGGAAAATCTGCCTGGCTGCGGACGTAGTCATATTCCCTTCTTGTGAGGGTGTACTGGATGTATTCAGCCTTCATAAATTTCTGGACTTTGTAGTTCTTGACTGCGGATGGTCTGTTGTTAGACCATATGTTCTCAATGGAGGAGGCATGTTTAGCGTGAAAAAGACTAAGTTTCTCAAACTCCATTGGCAGTCTCTTGTGGTCAGGAAGGCTGCGGTCGAATTGCTCAAATACTGTGAAGTACTTGGCATTTGGAGAAATTGGTACATCCCAGTACCCGTCCGAGGGAGGTTCAGCGTAGGTAAGGTGGGGTCGATAGTCTTCATACAGCAACCTGCAGTGAGGATTGATCCAAGAATTTATCAAGGATTTATCCATCATGGTATCAAAACCGCATTCTCTCTAGATAAGCTCTGCCAGTTTGGCTGCCTTCCAGTCGTGTTTTCTTTGTGCGGTGGCAGGAGAGTCTGTTGAGCTTGGAGATGACATGTTCTCCGCAAGGTTTTTGAAGTGGGGAGGAGTTTCTGGCTTGTTGGGAGTGAACTCCTTTCGAGGTGAAGTGTGAGGAGATGAAGTATGTTGAGATGGTTGCGGTGAAGGCTGCGGTGTGGGAATTTTTTCTGTGGTGATGGGGGGACTCTGATGTTGAGAAATGGATTCAGAATGATGGACTTCCTCTTCTTCTTCTTCTTTACTTCCCCCTCTTGAGGGATGCAACGGAGGAGCTTCCTCAAGCCATTGCTTAAGTCCATCAACCTTGGCACAGACTTCTTGGAATTGAGCTTTTAGAGCTTCTGCCAATTGTTGATTGTTACGTGTGGAGGAGCTGAAGAGCAGTTTGTGGATTTCCTTTGTGAGCTGGAGGATCTCTGGACCATGGAAGTTGGAGGACAGGGATTTCTGCAGTCTGTTAATTGTGGCTTGAAGAACAGAGATAGTGGACTCATAAGCAGTATGAGTCTCATCTATCAATTTCTTAGACTGAGAGGCTTGATCCGTGATGGCCGCTTGGAGATCCGTTTTGATTGCGGTCACCTCAGAGATGAGGCGTTCCGCTGCAGTCATAAATTCCTTGTGGTCCGCCTTGCGGTTGTTGTCAAGGGACCGGATTCCCATCTCTACTTTAAGAGAGATTCTTTCAGCAGCCATGCGTTCGCTTGTTTCCAGACGTTCAATACGTTCGATCAGGGACTGCGGTCCTGGAGTATCTTCAGGTTGCGGTTGAGTGGGCTTGACCGCAGCCAAAATCTGATCAACTTTGGCTTGTAGGCTTAGGAACTCTTTTCTGGAGACCGCATTCTTCTTCTTTTTCTTCTTTTCTTTAGGCTTGGAAGTTGAATGGTGGGAACCGTTGGACTCCTCTTCCTCATCAAACATCATTAAGTCATCATCTGAGGGGCTGGGCTTGTTGACCTCTTGGATATCTTCATCATCAAGACCAAAGGTGGGTGCAGAACTGACTTCGACTGCAGTACCTTCGTCTTGGGATTCACGGACTGTTGGAGTGGGAATTGGATTGGGGGTTGGAGTAGGAGGGACGTTGGAGGTACCCGTGGCTGCACCTGAAGCTTGAGCTTTTAAAATTGTTTCAGCCATCTCATCCATCCAAGCTTGAATCTTTTGAATGATGGCTACGGTACTGGCATTGCTGATGGCATTTGCCCAATACTTAGCCACGAGCTGGATTTCTTGCTCCTTTTGCTGCTGCTGCTTGATCTGTTGGAATGCCCTTCTGAATGCAGCATATTTCTTTTTATCTGACTCGGTTACTGGTGTGTACCGTAACAAGGAATCATTTGAATCTTCTCTGTCAAATCCTGAAAAACGCACCGAAGTGTCCTTCGGGTCCACGGATCCTAGCATATTTGTGCTCACCGTGCCTAAACCACCTGTAAAAGATGTAAGCATAGTAGGATTTCATGAGCTTCCTCGGTCTCCTTGACCCGTGGTCAAGTGTGGCCTCGGCTCAGTTCTGGCATGGGCGGAAGAAGTGCCCTGCGGGTGGGAAGGTGTTTGTAGTGTATGGGTGACGTTCAAAAGGATGGAGCGCAACTCCTCTGGTGAAAATAAATGCAGTCGGGAAGCCCTGGAGACCTTAGGGCGTGCACCAGTATCATCCCCTTGGGAGTGAACTGGGGGGGAGTCTCCACGATGTTGTGAATCAGACTCAGTTTCTAAGTCTGACTGGAAAATGATGGTGGTGTTGAATGGGTCTGCGGCCACCCCAAGGACTACTGGAGCCTTTTGAGAGGCTTCGGCATCGGTCCGGTCACGCATTTGGCTAGGGGAATCGGTTTTTCTTTTCTTGAGGATAGCAATCGGTTGCCTATCCTCATCATAATCACTGCTAGATGGAATTGGGGTAGGTTTGGTTTTTCGTTTCTTCGTGGGTGCGGTTGGTTTGGGAGCGTTTTTCTTTGGGGTTCTCTGCTTCTTGGTTGCCAAATGCTTTCTTCTTTGAGAAAGATTGGATAGTGTAGTGGCAGAGGGGACCGCGGTACCCTCAGGGTTTATAATTGCGGATATTTGAGGAAGAGGTGGGGTAGGAGGGTATGGGGCAATACCTTCCGTAGCCTCAATGTGGTCTGAAACATCAGCAGTCTCAAGACCAAGGGTTGAAAGAATGTGAGTAGGGAGCCTGCGTATTGGTCCAAAAACAGATTGATTGGAAGAGGGATTGTACCTTTTGAGATCCTTAGTGACAAAGAAATTGATGTCACTACCCATATCTAGTCCAGCGTCCGCATGTAGGTCTGATATGCAGAGAGACCAGAATCGAGCAAATGTGAGCTCTGTTGGGTTCTCCTTTGGGCTCTCCTTGGGAATGTACTGAAGAAAGTCGTCCCAAAGGATCTGCCCGTAGTTGACGTCATGTCCGGTGAATATGCTCCATACTAATTCCAAAAGCTTTAATCCCATGTTGTCAATGCCTCCTGTTCTGCCAGATAGACAGCGGATGACAAAGTGGCATACGAACTGCCAAACCGCAGGTAGCTGGTTCTTCTTGAACTCACCAACCCCTCTGATTGGTTTTTGATACCCCATTTGATAGAGTGCAGATGTAACGTCCGCCATTGAAGGTGAGAAAATTTTGATGGATGGATGAACCAGAAGATTAATGGCAGATAAGAACTTTTCTTTGGACAAGATGACCAAAGAATCGTTAATGAGGTTGAGGTGAACTTCTTGGGGGTTTTCTAGTGGGCGATATGCAGAAAAGGCACACTTGAAGAGAGTTGAAACTGGAACAACATCTGTGAATGCGTCAAATGGACCAAATAGGGGATGGTTCTTCAGAAATTTGATCATGAGCTTGGTTGGAGCATTGTATGAGGGATGATCTTCAAACACTGCTCGAAAGTTGCTTGATGCGATTGTTGGAGTGTCTGATCCAGTGGGGTTTACTGAGCCTGAAGCCTTAGATTGCTTCTTTGATGCACCTGATTTCACCATTTTTGAGAGCTTGAGAGAAGAAGTAGAAAAACAGAGTTCTTGAAGTTTTTTTTGAGAGAGAGGCAATAATCGATGTTCAGAAAGCGTGAAGTGAATTTGGGAAGAAGATGGGTTTACAAAGGGTTGAAAGATTTTAACCCTAGGTAAAAGATAAAGATAGGGTAAAACGTCGTTTGGTATTTGGGGGGAATCTTTGAATTTGGGGTTAAATCTCATCCACAAATAATTAAAACGGTTTAAAAAAGATTTGGGAGATTTACTAAAAGGGGTTTGCATTTAATGAAAAGTCAGGCCTCAATCGATGTGTCAGGTGATCGTGGGGGTGATGGGAGAGGAAGTTGTAACGGATGGGACGTATTCGGGAGAGGAAAGGACAAATTAAGGATACGTTTATAGGAAAACGTTCTTTTTGTCATCATCCCTAAAATAGGTCTGACACAAGGATTATGCATAAAGAGAATGAGACAGTTTCTAAGGGGATGTTTTTTTTATTTAATGTTTTATTTAATGAAGGATCATTAAATAGCACACAAAAGATTTAGGAGTTGATGAAACAGTTGAGAAATGAGCAATGTGATCGCGGATGGAAGTTTCATTGCGGTTGGAAAGTCATCGCGGATGGAAATTTCATTGCGGTTGGAAAGTCATCGCGGATGGACAAGGAAAAGACTGCAGTGAGGAACTGAGGAGAAACACTTGTACAAAGATTAGTAATAACAGACAATAAAGACCCATGAGAGATAAGTATAATATATGGTTGCGGTACCTAGACTGCGGTACCATAACCATCTATCATAGATAACTCTTAATTAGAACCGCAACGGAGACCAAGGATGGTATGCGGTAGCTAACAACTCAAAAAGAATTACGGGTCTGGATTCATCATTCCTAACATTTGCAGGAAGGTGTTAAGCTTTGTGGAATCGAGCGCTTTTGTGAACACATCAGCAATCTCTTCATGAGAAGGGACAAAGATGAGTTCAATGTTACCTTTTAAGATGTGGTCTTTGATGAAGTGATATCGTAGTTCAATATGTTTAGTCTTGGAGTGCTGAATTGGATTGTGAGAGATAGCAATAGCACTTTCTGAGTCACAATAGATCGGTATCCGCAGCATTCTATACCCGTAGTCCATTAGTTGAGTTTTCATCCAAAGGACTTGAGAGCAACAACTGGATGCGGCCACATACTCAGCTTCTGCAGTAGAAAGAGAAACATAGCTTTGTTTTCTTGAAGACCAGCTGACAAGTCTTCCACCCAAAAATTGACATCCTCCTGAAGTACTTTTGCGGTCTAATCTGCATCCGGCATGATCTGCATCTGTGACAGCTTGCAGGTTGAAGTCATTGCCTGCAGGGTACCATAGACCAAGAGATTTGCTTCCTTTCAGGTACCGTAGTATCTGTTTGGCTGCGGTCATATGTGACACTTTTGGGTCCGCCTGATATCTTGCACATACACCAGTTGCAAAAAGAATGTCTGGCCTGCTTGCGGTGAGGTACATCAAAGAACCAATGATACCTCGATAAGTCTTGTGATCTACAGATTCGCCTGCGGGATCAGCAGAGATCTTATAACCGAAGGCCATGGGGACCTTAGCAGAAGAACAGTTGTCCATGGAATATTTCTTTAAAAGTTCAGTGGTGTATTTCTCTTGATGAATGAATATCCCTTGCGGAATTTGTTTCACTTGAAGTCCTAGAAAGAAATTGATCTCTCTATTCATGCTCATTTTGAACTTGTTGGTCATGAGCTTAGCAAATTCATCCACCATGCCTTGATCAGTCGAACCGAAGATGATATCATAATATATTTGTACAAGCATAAGGTGGTCACCATTAGCTTTTCTAAATAACGTGGGGTCAATCACTCCTCTCTTGTACCCGGATGAGACGAGAAATTCAGAAAGAGTCTCATACCATGCTCTTGGGGCTTGCTTCAGACCGTAGACTGTTTTTTCAAGCTTGTAGCAGTGGTCTGGGAATTCAACGTTTTCAAACCCTGGAGGTTGCTGAAGATAGACCTCTTCTTTTAGTTCCCCATTGAGAAAGGCACTCTTAACGTCCATTTGGTGTACCTTGACGTTCTTGTGGGCTGCGTATGCAAGGAAGATCCGGATAGCTTCCATGCATGCTACCGGAGCATACGTTTCATTGTAGTCAATGCCTTCAAGTTGACTATACCCCTTTGCAACTAGCCTTGCCTTGTTTCTGACTACCGCACCAGATTCATCCAGCTTGTTTTTGAACACCCATCTAGTGCCAACAATGGAGTGACCACATGGCTTTGGAACGAGTTGCCAAACTTTGTTTCTTTGAAATTCTTCTAGCTCTTCTTGCATTGCAGCTATCCAGTCAGGTTCAAGCAATGCTTCTTTGATCGTTCTGGGCTCTATCGAGGACATGAATGCTGCGTAGTGGCAGTGGTCAGATAGGTCCTGGGAAGATCGAGTTTGAATGCCTGTGGATGGGTTGCCGATGATTTGACCTAGTGGGTGGTCCTTCGTCCATACATGTAGATGGGGCTGCAGATGATCAGCAGCTGCGGTAGAGGGAATATCTTGAATATCAGAAGAAGATGCGGTGGGGGATGGCAGTTCCCCCTGGATTTGAGAACATCCTGCTGAGTCATCTTGGTTTGTTGGAACGAGAGTGGAGTTTTCTTGAACGGTTGGGAGAGGTTCCCCCTGGATTGCGGATGGGAGTTCCTCTGGAACCGGAGAAGGTTCCCCCTGGACTGCGGACGGGAGAGTGATAATCCTTGGATCGGTGCTGGTGTCAATGTTTTCTATGATTTCATCAACCGAATCCGAAGATACGTTTGATGGTATTGCTTCTCTGTGGATGGGACTTTGAACAGCATCAGGTACTGGAACCTCGACAGTTGTTGCTTGATCCGGAGTAGAGCTTTCCCCCTCAACCGGAGAGGTGAAAGTATTGAGAGATGCTACTTCAGATAAAGATGGTCCAGAGACATCAGCATGTTGTTGTTGAGCTGCGGGTGACACAAGAACCTCGGATAGTTTCGCCGTTTCAACAGGATCGAAAAGATCATCATAATTGACTTCAACTAGATTCAAGGGTCCTGAAGAAGCAGGAATGTCACTCTCCATGATTGCAGTGGGTTCAGTGGATGGAGGGGCGTTGCGGATGTGAGAATCATCAAATTTCACATCGAAACTTTCAATGATCAGCCTTGTACGCCTGATGAGCACTCGATAAGCAACCTTGTTAGTGGAATAACCAAGGAATATGCCTTCATCAGACTTCGGTGCAAATTTGTTAAGCTGATCGCGGTTGTTGATCACGAAACATCTACAACCAAAGATATGAAAGAAACGAACATTTGTCTTGTGGTTGTTAAGGCCCTCATATGGTGTTTTATTGAGGCGTTTGCACACAATGCTTCGGTTTTGGACAAAGCATGCGGTTGCTACAGCTTCAGCCCAGAAGTAGAGAGGAAGATGGGCAAAGTTAAGCATGGATCTGGCTGCTTCTACTAGAGTGCGGTTCCTTCTTTCAACTACTCCTCTTTGTTGCGGTGTATATGGGGCTGAGAAGTTGTGAGTGATGCCCTTTGACACCAAGAAACTGTTGAGAAGATGATTAGTGAACTTAGTGCCATTATCACTGCGGATGCGTCTAACTGGAAGCTTGATCTGAAGTTCGATTTCTTTGATGAAGTTGATGAAAATCTGCGGTGTCTCTGATTTGAGTCTGAGAAAGAAGACCCATATGAAGCGTGTATAGTCATCAACAATAACTAGTATGTATTTCTTGTGGTGGAGACTGGCTACGGTTGATGGACCGCAGAGATCAATGTGCAATAGCTCCAGAGGTTCAGAAATAAAAGAGTCCATTATCAGAGGGTGACTTGCTTTGGACTATTTACCACATTCACAAGCCGGACAGAGAGTATCGTTGCTGAATTTGAGAATAGGGAGACCTCAGACTAGTTCTCCTGTGACCAAGTTGTTGATGTACCTGAAGTTGAGATGAGCTAGCTTGCGGTGCCATAGCCAGCTGACTTCTGATACAGCTTTGGACAGGAAACATAACTGCGGTCTGCCAATGATCAGAGAGACATCTAAGGGGTACATGGTACCTTCGGATCGGGATTTGATCAGGCATGTGTTCCTGTCACTTGTCATTACGTAACAAAATTGATCATCAAATTCAACACGATGTCCTGCTTTACATAATTGGTCAACACTGATTAGATTGTGTTTGAGGCTTTCGACATAAGCAACCTTCTGAATGGAGAAGTTCCCCGTAGTGAGAACACCGTAACCGCGGATGACACAATTCGCATTGTTGCCGAATGTGACATTTCCACCATTGCATATTGGCCTGAAATCCCGAAGGTACTCTAACCTTCCGGTCATGTGCAAGGAGCAGGCACTGTCAATTAACCACTCATCTTCTTGTTCCTCCTTGCACAAAGCCTGAGAATTACACGGTTAGTTTAGGCATCCAAACTAGTTTGGAGCCTGGGGCAACTGATGTGTTTCTGAATGATGCATGGACCGAGGTTGCAGGGACAGGTCTCTTGTCAACTTCTAGTCCTAGTCCTGGGTGTTTGATCAGATCTGGAGTGTTGTGAGTTTTGGAAAAAGTATTAGGTTTCTGACTCTGATTGGATTTGACATAAGATAAATTCTTCTTACAACTGAACTGACATTTACAAAAGGAGGTTTTGTTTTTTGTTCTGACATTATGTTTGGTCAGTGGTTTAAAGGATGAATTGGACTTGTTCCGGTCCGAGGTGGGTAATTCCTGACATGAGTGTTGTTGGATTTCGAAAAAGTACATTTTTGAAAAGATTTTGCACATGTAGATTTATGAGTTCCTTTTGGTGGAGTTGGTAGAATACCCTTCCATTTGTTGAAATTTTGACGTGACTTTAAAAGTGTTGGTGTGGGTAAAATACCTTTCCATTTAGGATCATTTGAGGAATAGACCCGAAAACCATTTTTTTGAAAAGACTGAACACCCCTTTTTGTTTTGACAGAGGAAATAGGAGTGATTTTTGAAGTTGGACTTTCCTTTTTATTTGTTTTCTTGATAGGAGAGTTTTTTGACATGTAGTGTGAGAAAACAAATTTTTCTGGACTCTTGGACTTAGGAATTCTGACATGCTTCTTATTTTTTGAAAAACTTTGTCTGTTTGTGCCTCGAGATCTAATTTCCTTTTTGAAGGCCTTTTTGGCCAAGGATTTTGGTGAACCGCAGTCATTGATGTTTAACTGCGGTTTCCTGGAATTCTTAGGATAATTTTGAAAACGTGGGCTTGAGTCATCCGAACTTGAAGATTCTGGGATCTGAGAGCATTGTCCCACTTCAAAGTTCTCTATAGGTAATTCATGATGAATCGCCCGAAGAGTCACAGTTCCTTTTGCTAAGGACTGCGGTAGTGATGTTTTAACTACTGCAGAGTAAGTCTGAGTTGAGACTGCGGTGGGACTTTTGTGAGATTTTTGACTGCAGTGTGATGAACTGCGGTCTGAGGACAGAGGTGGAATTAGATCACATGTGTGACCCGAAACCTCAGGCACTATTTCCTCAATGACACAGTTATTGCTTAGACTATGCAGTCTACCGAAGTGAGTTTTGATATCTTCGGGAAAGGTTTTGTCATTGACAGGGAAATAAAATTCTCGGTCCGGAGGGACATACAATTTGTCTTTGTTGAACCGGGGTGAGGAATCCATTGCGGTAGGATATCCATTTGACCAACCCCAATTGTATGTATTGTCCATGGTTCCATTGTTCACCAAATTTTCAATAGCTTCACTTTCATTAAACAAATTTTCAATTAAGAGATTTAAGCATACAATTTCACTCTGAGCTAAATCTCTCTGATTCAAAGCTATCTCTAATTGGGTTTCACTTAACATTCTTGCATCTTTTTCTAACTCTAGGTCCTTCTCTAACATAGCCATCTTAAGTCTTTTGTTATCTAGTCGTCCTCTTACGTGGAACATCTCTTGCAAAGTGATTCTCTTTGAAGTTTTTGAAGGAGTCTTCCAAACTTTCACCAGTATGAGCTTTGAAGTTGTTGAACTCATTGAGTACGGTAGTAAGCTTCTTGTCTTGTGCTTGTTCTGAGCCTTCGTACAAATTCTTGAGAACTTCCCAGATCTCTTTTGCTGATTTGCAATTTATGATAATATCGAAGTTGTCAGGAGCAACTCCACAGGAGATTTCATAAAAAGCAACAACATCATTTTCCATTTTATCGAGATCATCCTTGGTGGGACGGCTCATGACTGGTTGACCTCCTCCTAATCTGGTTGTAGCGCCGTCGGTTTGAACAGGTGTAAGTACTGGGACATGTGGTCCTTCTTCTACGGATCGCCATACATCTCTACCAAGTCTTCTCAAGTACCTTTCCATTCTTTGTGACCAGTGATGATATTCATTTGCTACCAGTATTGGGGCTCGGTTGGAACCACCAACACTGTTGGAAACATTCAGAGATAACGATTGAGCCATTTTGAAGTTGTTTTTTTTAGAGACGAGCTTAAGTGGTATAGAAAGCCTTTTGAAAAAAAAAATCAGAGTTCCGTTTTCAAAAAGCAACCACTATGGCTCTGATACCAATTGTTGAGAGAAAAACTTAGAGATACACTTGAACAAAACGTTAGAACAAGTATATTGCGGAATAGTTAATCTCAAAGGATCTGAAAGCTCAACAATAATATTAATAAGTTAGAGTTAAATAGTTAGAGAGTTAGTTGCGGAAATGTAAAGAAATAGAAATGACGACAATTGTTATATCAAGAAAACACACAAGTTGATTCATAACAAGTAATGCATTCAAACCGAGTTAATAAGGTAGATCAAACTTGGTGATTAAGTCTCAAAGACTTGCTCCGAAGAGAGGTTATAATCAGTTATGTTCCAGTAACAAGTAAGAAGTGAAGAGTAGAAATATAGAGAAATAGAGAAGATAACTTCAGAGAAATGTATTTAGAATAGAAACATAAATTATCCGTATTGGATATAAGAGAATAAGTCTCTATTTATAGAAACTCAGAAATGCACTCGATTACATCTCTATACGTAGCCATGCAAGGCATACTGGATAATAGAGTGTATTACAATAAAGACAAAAGAAGTAATCTAGCTAAGTTGACTGCGGTAGAAAGAGTCCGGTTGCGGTTGCTGATGAAAAGACTGACTGCGGGTGCTGAAGTGGCTGC
This sequence comes from Lactuca virosa, assembly GCF_052849685.1. Lineage (NCBI taxonomy): Eukaryota > Viridiplantae > Streptophyta > Magnoliopsida > Asterales > Asteraceae > Lactuca > Lactuca virosa. Next base: position 27,100,973 of record NC_136427.1, read on the forward strand.
GGTAGCAAAGTTCAAGAGGGTCACTTTCATGATTCAACAGGAAGGTATACTACTCCTTTGGTGAGTGTTTTGGGGTTTCGAAGCGAGAGATGACCCGGAGGTCCGTGTCGGATTTGTGTTTATGAGAGACGAGGGTTTCGATATTCAGTGGGTTAGGTGAAGGGTCCTTTCGTAGCCGTTTAATCGGGAAGGTGAGGACTATACCAATCAAAATCGAATGACGACAACAAATCTTTTTAGGTAAAACATGTGTTAAGTTGTATTCGCACGAAATGTTCGTTAGAGTGATAGTGCATCGTGTGTTTCTTTTCAGTGTGTTCCATTTGATCGATGTTATTGTTACTGCAATTGATTCACATTTATGTTACTAGTACTGATAGTAGGAATGTTGCAAAACTAGGGTATTAGTTTTCAAGTAAAGTATTTCCCGATTTTTTTTTGAATGTTGCAAACAATTCATAGTAGAAGTATATATAAATAAACTTATGAATTTAGTAGTAATGACTCGAATGTAATCTTGTAATCTTTGTTCCACGCCTGATCCACTCCTAAGATCACTTGGCATATACCAGTTGTGTATAATTAAGGTCCAATAGGCCATTGAACTTAATGAGTCTGCCCTAGGTCCACAACCAAACAAGGAGCAGGACCTGAGGCGGACTCATCATTTCTAAGTCGATCGTCTCTTAATTACACATAATCTTGAGGTATACATTAAGTAATCTTAGAGTCATCATAAGCAAATCAGTTGTAATACCAGGTTATGAAATATGTGGTAAACTCCCAATGAAATAAAATGCATGCCAATTTTATTGATATACTCTAGTTCATAGAGTACAGGAAAGTTTCACCCTTATATTAGGTCTATATTTCGTTAATGTAAGGAAAAACTTTGACGGCGGCACGACCCCTTGAATAGTGTAGCCTCTACATTTGAAGGTCGAATTTATGTATATGACGGGGCAGTGTTCAAACGTACGCCAGGAGTTTGAGTCTGTAATGGTATGTCAGTAGTGTACACACTACTCATGGCGGGTGGGGTTTCGTGGGCCATAGTATGAAGACATGAAAGTCTGCATTGTCCTATCCTCTGCTCTAGCTTCTGTTATTTGATGTCCTGCTTTTACCACACGTTTTCTCTAACGCTGTTTGACGTTCCCGATACTCCCTAATCTCGGCTCGAGTTGCGGTCACTTCCCTCTGAAGGCTTTGATGTGTTCTTTGATCTGTTCGTGGCCTCCATCTAGGTGACGAAGGCGAATTGTGGTGATCTTGGTGGTAGCGCCAACCTCCATGCTTTCGGCTGACCGTTGCTCGTGTTTGTACGCTCAAGTGAGTGATGTGGCGTATTATGACAAGGAGAGCTGTGTCTACTAATCCTCCTCTGTTGAAGTTGTAGAAGCCTCATCCGTGTCATAGGGAGGGGGTTAATCTTGTTCCTAACTCCGTCTCTATAAATCTACGGCTTATTGAAGCGTCGGACCATGGAAGCCTCGTCGGGGTCTTCTCCCATTTCTTCTTTTCCTTTGTTTTCCTTCGGGTTCTCTTCCTCTCGTTCCTCTTCCGAATTGTCTTCGGGGTCTTCCTCTATTATTTCTTCAGGATCCTCTTCGAATTTCTCTCTGATCCAACCACCATTTTCCTGGTTAGGAAGAATAGGGTCTCTTGGTAGTTGAGCTCCCGTTACGTTGCTTGTGCGAGAATAGGAGTAGAAGAGATAATTAATAGACGTCTAATCCTATAATTACTTATAGGGGTGATCCTTATTAGTCACGTCTATAATCACATAGTGCATACCAGTTATACATAATCTGAGATAGAACAGACCTTCGAATAAATGAGTCTACTCTAAGTCCACAACCAAACAAGGAACAGGAAGTAGAGCAATAGTCATAGATTCTGAGTCTATAATATCTTTAATTATGTGTAACCTTAGCGTATGCACTTAGTCATTATAGACCTACTAATAGGGGTCTTTAGTTTTCACATAAGTTGGTTATAGTATCACCAATACTCCCATAGTATTTTAATGTTTGTCTTAAGTTTTCAATGTTTCTTTGTAGATAGAGTTGGTAAGTTTTAGACTTGTTGCAACACCACAACCATTCCCGGGCATATGCTAATTACTTTTGGGATAGACATAGTTGATCAGGCTATGTCATTCCCAGACCTGACTATGCATCCCCAAGCCTACTTGTGCCGTTCAACAATCACCACTTTTGTTTTGATCTAGTATGATGCTGACCTGAGTATGTATGCATGCATGTATACTTTTAACAAGAAACTATTTATTTCTAAAAGTATAGTCATTTGAAAATGTTTAATCAGAGACTTTAGTCCCAATGCATTTATAGTTTGTATATCTTATGTGGTTCGATATACTTAGTTCACTATAAACAATGCTCTGATACCAATCTGTCACACCCCCAAACCAAGGATGGCGGAAACGTCCGGGGGTGGAGGACTTCATGTATAGTATCACAACAACGAGTGTAATAGTACTCAAAGTAAATACAACCATCATAAATATAATTGAAAAGGTTACACCACAATATATGTTTACATGTTTCAAAATCAATTACATTATGATGACAAAATGAACAGTTTGACGATTTAACGTCCCATCCTCAAAATGCTGTTGATTTCCTGTTTCACTGATTTCCTGAGAATACAAGTAGTTTTGAAAAAGTGTCAACAATTAAGTTGGTGAGTTCATAAGAGTTTTATTTGAGAAAGAAGCCATTTTCCTTGTAAAAGCGATAGAGTATGATTCCAGAAAATCCAATATTTTCTTTGTTAAGAGTGAAATGAACGCCCCTATGTTATGCGATAATGTACCCTAGATAGACCCGTAGATTCCTTCTATAATCACCCAGCATATACAAGTTATATAAAATTTAAGTTAAATAAACCGTCGAATATAATGGGTCTGCCCTAGGTCCACAACCAAACAAGGAACAGGAAGTAAGGTGGGCCCACCAATTCTAAGTCGATTGTGACTAGATTCTTATATAACTCTAGCATATACACTTAGAAATTATAGATGAAGTCTAACAATTCTAGATGAAATGTAGTTTTAATATCATAAAAGCCATTTTGTGTAAACCCGGTACTTTATAATGTACCTCTTTTGTATAAACCAGATACTTTGTAATGTACCCCTTTTGTATAAACCCGGTACTTTGTATTTGTACCCCGTTTATATGAGAACCCGGTACTTTGTAATGTACCCCTTTTGTATAAACCTGATACTTTGTAATGGACCCCTTTTGTATACACCCGGTACTTTGTATTTGTACCCCGTTTATATGAGAACCCGGTACTTTGTAATGTACCCTTTTTGTATGAAAACTCGGTACATTGTATTCGTACCCTGTTTAAATGAAAACCTTTTGTAATGAGTTCGAAATGTAAATGAAACATAAACTATACCTATTATAGTTTATCATAATGTTTGTATTGTACATGCAACCTAACTATACCTATTATAGTTTAGCACGTTTGTTTGTGGTGTATAATAGACTTAACTTTACTTATTATAATTTATTATAATTATTTGTAGTGGTAGTACTTCTTTGTATATGATTCATACCTTTAAACTAAGGTAAATAATATCTACTATCAGCAACATGTATTCAAATAATACTACACACCTTGATCAACAAGTTACAAGGTGTAAATAGGATTGTTAACTATTTATAGTTTTTAACTTTTGTGTTCCTGCTATTGGAAAAATTTATACAAAAATCATCAGAGGTCGAAATTTAGATCCGTAAACTCTGAGGATCTAGAAAATGTGTCTATTTTATTGATAATTTTTATCATGATTTTTAGTGACTTTTAACTTGTGTAAAAATGTCCGACTTCACAGACTGGTCCGAAGTGGTTTCTGAAATGATAGGCTGTTTTGTAAAAATCGCCATAAATTGTCGAAAAATCGTATGGAGATGTGTAAGTAGTCATTTTAAAGTTATAAACTTGAACTATTTTCAGATTAAACAGTTTTGAAAATATTAAGTTTAAGATGGTCAAAACAGTCCGTGAATAGAACTCAACTTTTCTGTTGAAAGATGATGTTTGAGTTTAGTTAACTTTTTTTTTTGTGTTCTAACTTGTATTATCCCCCTAAAACTTGAAGAAAACATGAAAATGTGGGGGTATGAACTCAACTTGAGTGATTTCAGAAGGTGGATGATGAATAGAAGAAGTTTCCAAGTCAAGAACACTTGGGAGATGCTTGAAGATTTGAAGATCTAGCAACATTTATGATGATGTTTGTGTAAGAAACCTATGATTTGAGTGAAAGGATGTAAGATAATCAAGTGTAGGATGATGTTACTTACCAAACTTGGAGGGAAAAAGCTCAAGAATAGCCTTCAAATTCAAGTTTTAGAGAGAGGAAGTGAGAGAGAGAAATGGGTTTGATCCTTGGTGAAAGTGTGTAGAATGTGGGAGGTGGAGTAAAGATTTTCAGCCTTGATCACCCTCATATGCTGGAGAAAGAGGGTGGAAGGACTAATGATTGATTGAATAGTGATGAATAGTGACTGGGGATGGACATGGAGTGTGTGTGTGGGATTGCTTGTGTCATAACCTAAAGATAAAGTCAACACTCCACCCATAAATCTTACCTACTAGATTTTGTCCTTAGGTAATGATTTTCCCTAAAATGTGTTTAAATTATGAATATATATGCTCTTATATGTCAAAATATGAGTTTGGGTGCAAATCCCATGTTAAAATAATGAAAAACGGGCTTAAAACGAAGTCGTGGTCGAAAACCGGGTGAAAGATGCATTTCAGCGAAGCTTCTCGGATTAGGCCAAAGGTTCGGTCCCTGCTGCTGGGCCCGAAGGCGAAACAGACCGAAATGGGCCGAAGGCGAAGGCAGGAAGAGAAGCGAAGGCGAAGTTCGGATTCGGTTCGCATGGTTCGGTTTCGCCAGTCTTCGGTTCTTGCAAGAGGGTTTCGGTTCTTATGGGTTTCGCTTCTTAGGGTTTCGGCCCTAAGAAGGTTCGGTCCTATAAGGCCGATTTTCATATCAACTTCCTGTTTTGAGCGGTTTTTCACCAAGTTAAGTGTCGGGATGCCCCAAATGATTATAAAAAGTTAGAAGAGATTTTGAGAGAGATTTGGGAGAGATTAAGATCGATAAAGAGAGATTGAAAGAGACTTTGTTTGTGACCTTTTTGAGTGTTTACCTTCGCAACTCAAGGTTCGTAAACCCCGTTATGACTTGTTATGAGTGTTATACACCCCCGAAGGGTATGTATCAGTGTTTTATCGAGTAGTTCCATCACTTACCTTGATTAGGGTTTAAGAATTCTGAACATATGAATTTTCCAAGTGATAACTCATTATTAAAAATAGTAAGTTGTACAATAGTAACATAATGTAATCCCTAATATACAAGGGTTAGTTGAGTTGATCGGTTTGACTTGTTCACTTTATTTGACTTTGACTTGACCGGAAATTGATGGTTGTCACATCATCCCCTCGTTACAAGGAATTTCGTCCCGAAATTAGCGTTTTGACTGGGACTACGAGAGTTTGGGGAAAAGATGTGGGTACTTTTCGTAGCACATGGAATTGATATGGTAAGGACCAAGCCATCTTATGTTAATTGACGACGTTTGGACATCTTATTCTAACCAGTGTTAAGTCGATTTAAAACCACCAGTGATTGTTTTGGAATGGTGGTGTATTCTATGTATATTCCTTTATGCTCTCCGCTTTATCCTTGTTATTACTACTCCGAATATTTTATAATGTAATTAGTGAGTTCTATTAGTACAAGTGCTTCAACAATTAATGACGAAATTTGCAATATAAATCCTACCAGATCTTTTATAATCGCTTGGTGTAAACTAATCGTATATCATTAAGATTGCAAGGGCATTCGAATGAGTGACTCCGACTTAAGCCCACAACCAAACAAGGAACAGGAAATAAGGCGAAATTACACATCCTAAGTCTATAGAACTTTAATGATATATGACCATGATGTTTACACTAACCATTACAGATTCACCGGTAAGAATCCTGAGGTTTTTTTTAAACGATATGACTTACTCGGGGGAGAGGGGCAGTTTACGAGTAGGGTTTGTCGTGTTTTCGAGATGCTTTCATCCTTTCTCGAATTTGTACTAAGTCATAAGTGATAACTTCTCCTCGGAGCGCTGTATAGGGCCTACTTTAGTGTTTCTCGTTTGATTAGATCGGTAGGGAACATATGGGTTCGTTTTACGCGACTAGACTTATTCGGATGGTAGAACGTTCACTCGCACTCCTGGGTAGCCTTGTCCTGAAGTTCATGGTAGGACTCGTACCTGGTCCATCTATCATTAACTTACGCATATAAGTCTTATGTAATTAAGGTTGGTAAGACAGTTGGATGGGTGACTCTGCCCCAAGTCCACAACCAGACAAGGAAGAAGAAATAAAGCGGAAACACACATCCAATGTCCGTAGAATCTTGATTATATATTATCCTCGCGTATACACTTAGTAGTGATAGACTAACCGTATTCGTCCCAAGCTTCTGTGCTTGAACCTTATTTGCTGCATGCGTGACATTACCGAATGGTCTTCTGGAAATACTTGTGGAAAGGTTTCGGAAGGTATAATACTCCTTTGGTGAGTGTTTTAGGGTTTCGCAGCGAGAGATGACCCGGAGGTCCGTGTCGGATTTGTGTTTATGAGAGACGAGGGTTTCGATATTCAGTGGGTTAGGTGAAGGGTCCTTTCGTAGTCGTTTAATCGGGAAGGTGAGGACTATACCAATCAAAATCGAATGACGACAACAGATCTTTTTAGGTAAAACATGTGTTAAGTTGTATTCGCACGAAATGTTCGTTAGAGTGATAGTGCATCGTGTGTTTCTTTTCAGTGTGTTCCACTTTGATCGATGTTATTGTTACTACAATTGATTCGCATTTATGTTACTAGTACTGATAGTAGGAGTGTTGCAAAACTAGGTTATTAGTTTTCAAGTATAGTATTTCCTGATTTTTTTTAATGTTGCAAACAATTCATAGTAGAAGTATATATAAATAAACTTATGAATTTAGTAGTAATGACTCGAATGTAATCTTTTAATCTTTGTTCCACGCCTGATCCACTCCCAAAATCACTTGGCATATACCAGTTGTGTATAATTAAGGTCCAATAGGCCGTTGAACTTAATGAGTCTGCCCTAGGTCCACAACCAAACAAGGAGCAGGACCTGAGGCAGACTCATCATTTCTAAGTCGATCGTCTCTTAATTACACATAATCTTGAGGTATACATTAAGTAATCTTAGAGTCATCATAAGCAAATCGTTTGTAATACCAGGTTATGAAATATGTGGTAAACTCCCAATGAAATAAAATGCATGCCAATTTTATTGATATACTCTAGTTCATAGAGTACAGGAATGTTTGACCCTTATATTAGGACTATATTTCGTTAATGTAGGAAAAACTTTGACGGCGGCACGACCCCTTGAATAGTGTAGTCTCTACATTTGAAGGTCGAATTTATGTATATGACGGGGCAGTGTTCAAACGTACGCCAGGAGTTTGAGTCTGTAATGGTATGTCAGTAGTGTACACACTACTCATGACGGGTGGGATTTCGTGGGCCATAGTATGAAGACATGAAAGTATGCATTTTCCTATCCTCTGCTCTGGCTTCTGTTATTTGATGTCCTGCTTTTACCATGCATTTTCTCTAACGCTGTTTGACATTCCCGATACTCCCTAATCTCGGCTCAAGTTGCGGTCACTTCCCTCTGAAGGCTTTGATGTGTTCTTTGATCTATTCGTGGCCTCCATCTAGGTGACGAAGGCGAATTGTGGTGATCTTGGTGGTAGCCCCAACCTCCATGCTTTCGGTTGACCGTTACTCGTGTTTGTACGCTCAAGTGAGTGATGCGGCGTATTATGACAAGGACACCCTGTCTACTAATCCTCCTCTGTTGAAGTTGTAGAAGCCTCATCCGTGTCACAGGGAGGGGGTTAATCTTGTTCCTAACTCCGTCTCTGTAAATCTACGGCTTATTGAGGCGTCGGACCATGGAAGCCTCGTCGGGGTCTTCTCCCATTTCTTCTTTTCCTTTGTTTTCCTTCGGTTTCTCTTCCTCTCTCTCCTCTTCCGATGTTGTGATGATGCAGAGGGGACATGTGATTGCATACGCTTCGAGGAAGCTAAAGTCACACGAAGCAAAGTATCCCACACATGATTTGGAGTTGGGGGCGGTGGTTTTTGCCCTTAGATTTGGCGTCACTATCTCTATGGTGTTTGGTGTACTATCTACATGGTCCATAAGAGCTTGAGATATCTTATGGATCAGCCTAACCTGAATATGAGGCATAGGAGGTGGTTGAATGTTGTGAAAGACTATGATTGTGAGATTTTGTATCACCCGGGAAAGGCTAAATGGTGGCCGATTACTTGTGCCGAAGAGCCGTGAGTGCCCCGATTCGGGATGTATGCATGAGAATGACTGTGATGACCCCTGTTTTGGAAATTATCAAGGAAGCACAGTCAGAGGCCATAAAGGAAAAAAAACCAGAAAAGTGAGCGGGTGGTCGGCTAGATTTCATCTTTTGATATCGATAGCCACAAACTTTTGACTCTTCATGAGTGGGTATGGGTACCGTATGCGGGTTGGGCCCGGCGTATTTTGATGGAGGAGGCCCACACGTCGAGATTTTACATTCAACCAGGGGCTACTAAGATGTATCTCGACTTGAAGCATATTTGCTGGTGGCCCTATATGAAAAGAGGTGTGACCTGGTTTGTAGAACGATGTTTAACCTGCCGGAAGGTCAAGGCTGAGAACCAGTACCCTCATGGCGAGTTGCAGCCTCTGGAGGTTCCCCTATGGAAGTGGGAATATATCACCATGGATTTTATTAAGAAGTTGTCGAGAACTGCGAGGGGTGTTTGACACTATCTAGGTGATAATGGATCGTTTGACGAAGAGTGTTCATTTCTTAGCCATGATCGACAACTCTTCTGCAGAGAAGTTGGCTAAGATTTATGTTCGAAAGGTGGTGGCTCGACATGGAGTGCCGACTTCTATTGTGCCAGATCGGGATGTACGTTTTACTTCCAGGTTCTGGAAGATATTTCACGAGGAGTTGTGGACCCGACTACATTTCAATACTCCATACCATCCACAGATGGATGGGTAGAGTGAGCAGACTATTCAGACTCGTATTTGTTGGGGAGAGTGTGGACAGAGGGTCACGGGGAGCATCGAGGCAGTTCTCAAGATGATTGAGCTTATACATCAGGTTAAACATAGATTGTTGACAACTCAGAGCACTAGAAGAGTTATGCCGAACAGTGATGCTCTAACCTAGAGTTTCAGGTGGGGTATTTGGTGCTTCTAAAGGTGTCACACGGGAAGGGTGTTATCAGCTTCAGGAAGCAGGGAAAGATGGGCCCCAGATTCATTGGCCCTTTCTATGTTTTGGCCTGTCTGGGCAAGGTGACTTACCGTAGGAGGTTAGACAGATTCATGATACCTCCCATGTTTCCCAGCTGAGGAAGTGTATAACAGACAAGACAACTGTGGCCCCTTTGGAGGACATTCAGATCGATGATTGGTAGAACTATGTTAAGAATCCTGTGGCAATTTTTGATCAGAAAGTAAAGACCTTGAGGAACAAGGTAGTGAACTTGGTTAAAGTTCAGTGGCAGCACCGGAGAGGTTAGAAGTGGAGGTGGGAACCCGATTACGAAATGCGTGAGCAATATCCTGACCTGTTTCCTGAGGCTGACTTCGAAAGCGAAGTCTGATTCTAGTGGGGGAGAATTGTAACATCCTGATACCATGTATTTTTATTATCGCTCTTGTCTTTATCAAATGTTGCACAATTGGTCCCTTGAGGAAAAAAGGATTGCATTGGTGGTCGTACGCTGGGCGTACTTAAGAATACACATAGCGTACTCATGCTGCATGGAATCGTGGATGACGAGCTAGGACGCTAGGGATACGTGTGGTACATCGGGCGTATTAGCCCAGACTCCAAAACCTAATCTTCGGGGTTGCCCCTATATAAAGAACATGATGCCCCCATTTGATCATCCTTATCAGCCACCATACACTCCCTAAACCCTAATTTATGAGTTTAAGAGCTTGTGTGAGTGTTTTTGAAGGGTTTTGAGCATCCTAACAACCCTAAGGTGCACATACATCCCTAAATGCTTTGGAACTATGTTTTCTCTATTATACTTGCAAAATTGATGTCCAAAGCATTTTCCTATGTAGAATATAATCATAGGTACTTGTACAAATAAAAACTAGATAGTAATACATACCTCTTCTTGTAGTTGATTGCTTGGAGCTTTAAGAGCCTAGCACCAATAATGTGAATGCCTCAAGTGGAATCACAAATCACCACAACAACTTGGAAGACTTGAGAGAATATGATCACTCTTAGAAATTGGCTATGCTTTTTTATCTCACACACTAGTGCCGATTTCTAAAGCCTTGGACTTCTTTATATAGTATGGATGATTAGGTTTACATCCATGTAACCCTAATACCCATGACCTTTCACATACTTAGGATCCATGGATCAAAAGCTCCATGGAATATCCATGGATCAAAAGCTCCATGGAATATCCATGGACTTCCATGCAAGCTTAGCCCATCCTAAATAATCAATTGGCCCATACTATTAGAATCCATATTTAACTAGTCTCTTTTGATCATTAAATTAATCCAAATTAATTCTTGATCAATACTAATTAAATAATATGATTTCATATTAATATACTATAACTTATAATATATTAATAAACCATAAACATACTCTTCTCAAAAAACTATCCATACAAATTGTTCCGGTGAAGTGCAACCCAAATGGACCATGTCGGGTCGAGTCACGTGACATACCAAATATAGATATGGACTTAGACACCTTATCCAATAGTCTCCCACTTGGATAAGTCTGATAACTATAGTTGCAAGCATGACTTCAGAAATCGACCAACAATCGTAGCTCTTAAAACTTTGTCGAACTATGAAATGCCATTTTAGATAAGTGATCACATAATCCTTCGTGCTCAAGATATCAGCCGGACAAATACATGGAACAACGTCGTACTTATTGTCCAGCAGTTTGTTTCCCGATTTCCGATTTGTTTGACATAGAAATCAATGGAACACATCAATTTAGTTCTGACCGGGCCCGGCACATAGGTCAAAAAAAATCATCGAGGGGCCCAAGATATCCCTTTTAATCTTCCAAGGACTAAAAGGAACAGATAAACTTCGACTCATATGCTTGTACTAAGTACTCGCTGAATCATGCACAATAGCACATTTTATAACATCAAGTTACTGATGTGTTTTCATAGTATCAATGTACAACCAAGTCATAGTCAACAACTCATATCTCTAGGTTTGAAGACTTATATGATATTACCGTCTCACGATCACTCGAGATAAATTCCATGAAGTGATACAAGCGAGCTTGGGTTTAATCCAATACTCAGAACTTATGAGCACTCATGAATGTTGTAGCAACCATTCCTATGTCTAATACAATTCAGAAAAATCTACAAACCCAATTCATGATAGTCTTATTTCAATACCTACTTCCAAAGTATGATTGATTGTGGAAAGTTTGAATAATATAATTATTCTAAAAGTCAAAACATGCAAAGTTGAAACAATAGTAAATGATTGACACAAGATAGTAACTTTACTCATAAACAAATAAGAACTTTTATTTAATCATCAAGTGTCAATTATATTTTACAAGTTTCAGAAATAGCTATCTAATTATTAAAAATAATATCGTCCTTCAGCCCAATGCTCCTTGCATGCTGCAAATGCTTAACCCTAGTTAGTCCCTTCGTGAGGGGATCTGTTGGGTTATCTTCTAACGATACCCTCTTTGGCATGAGGAGTCCTTCTTCTATCTTGTATCTTATGAAGTGATACTTTTTGTCAATGTGTCTGGATCTGCCATGATCTATTAGTTCCTTGGCTAAGGCAACCGCAATATTGTTGTCACAGAAAATCTCCATAGGCTCCTTTATAGCTGGTACCACACCAAGGTCTCCAATGAAGTTCTTCAGCCATATCGCCTCCTCCGCTTCGCTTGCTGCTATGTACTCTGATTCACAAGTTGAATCAGCTACTATCTCCTGCTTGGAACTTTTCCAAGTAATCGCTCCTCCATTCAGGTTAAATACCCAGCCCGACTGAGAGCGGAAATTATCTCTGTTGGTCTGAAAGCTGTTGTCACTATACCTTGTCACTCTCAAGTCATCACTCCCACCGAAGTTAAGGACCCAGTCCTTAGACCTTCGCAGGTACTTGAGAATATTCTTTACCGCAGTCTAGTGGGGTTTGCCAAGGTTCCCCTGATATCTGCTGACCATGCTTAAAGCAATGGCCAGATCAGGTCGAGTACAAGTCATAGCATACATGATCGAGCCAAGAACGAAAGCATATGGTAATCGACTCATCTCAGCTATCTCAGCGTCTGTACTCGGGCACTAAGTCTTACTCAGTCTGGCATTGCTCTATATCGGTAAGTCACCTTTTTTGTAATTTTCCATGTTGAAAATCTTCAACACCTTGTCCAAGTAGGTACTTTGACTAAGTCCAATTAGTCTTTTACTCCCGTCTCTCAATATCCTTATCCCTAGTATATAGGCAGCTTCTCCAAGTTCCTTCATAGCGAATCACTTCCCAAGCTAGGACTTAACCTCCTGCAAGGTTGGGATGTCATTTCCTATGAGTAGTATGTCATCCACATACAATACCAAAAAGCTAACTATACTCCCACTAGCTCTGACGTATACACATGACTCATCTTCGCTTCTCGAAAAACCAAACTCTTTGACCTTCTCTTCGAAACAAAGAATCCATCTGCGAGATGCTTATTTTAATCCATAAATGGATTTCTCAAGCTTACACACTCTATTAGGGTGCTTCACATCGACAAAACCCTCTGGCTAACTCATTTAAACATCCTCAGCCAACTTTCCATTAAGAAAAGCGGTTTTGACATCCATTTGCCATATTTCATAGCCATGAAATGCAGCTATGGCTAGCATAAGCCTAATAGACTTAACCTTTGCTACTGGCGAGAAGGTTTCATCATAGTAGACTCCCGGAGTTCGAGTGAAGCCTTTCGCAACCAGTGGAACCTTGTATGTGTGTACCTTCCCATCCATGTCGGTCTTCTTCTTGAAGATCCATTTGCACCCGACTATCTTACGACCCGGTACATTGTCAACCAAGTTCCACACTTGATTGTCATACATGGATTGGATCTCGCTGTCCATAGCCTCTTTCCATTTAGCAGACTCAGGGCCTGCCATGGCTTCCTTATAGTTGTTAGGTTCATCCAAATTTACCAGTGTACTATCACCGATTAATGTATCACCTTCCGTAGTAATATGGAAACCATAGTAATGATCAGGTGGATTCCTAACTCTGGTGGAACGCCTGAGAGGTACAGACTCGTCAGTTGGTTCAACAAGAGTTTCCTCCTCAGGTTGATTGCTAGGGTTTGAGGTTCCTTCACCACTTGACTCTTGAAGCTCTTCAAGGTCAATTTTCCTCCCACTGTTTCCTTGGCTTATGAATTCTCTCTCACGAAAGACTCCTCTCCTTGCCATAAAGACCATATTTTCATTGGGTCTGTAGAAGAGGTAACCAATGGATTTTTGTGGGTAGCCGATGAAAATACACCACTCACTACGAGGTTCGAGCTTATCGTGAGTCTCGCGCCTCACGAAATCCTCGCAACCCCAAATGTTCATGTGGTCTAAAGTGGGAGCTTTCCCAGTCCACATCCCGTGAGGTGTTTTGGCAACCATTTTAGTTGGGACTAGATTAAGGATATATGCGGTAGTCTCTAAGGCATACCCCCAAAATGAGATTGGTAACGAAGCTCGACTCATCATGGAATGAACCATGTCCAACAAGGTTCTATTGCGCCTCTCGGCCACACCATTAAGCTGTGGTGTCCTAGGAGGTGTCAATTGTGAAAGAATTCCACATTCCTTAAGATAGTCAAGAAACTCTATGCTAAGATACTCACCACCTCAATCGGATCGAAGCATTTTAATGTTCCTGTCCAGCTGATTCTCCACTTCCTGTTTAAACTCTTCAAACTTTTCAAAGGTTTCCGACTTATGCTTGATCAAGTAGATATAGCCATATCTACTGTAATCATAAGTAAAAGTCACATAGAAGTGGTTAGCATCCCTTGTGGCGGTTCTGAAGGGACCACACACATCGGTGTGTATGAGATCCAACAAACCCTCACCCCTTGCACAAGTACCAGTGAAGGGTGACTTTGTCATTTTTCCAAGAAAACAAGACTCACAACTATCATCCGACTTTAAGTCAAATGATTCCAAGACTCCAAACTTTTGGAGTTGGCCTATGCGCTTCTTGTTAACAATGCCACAAGGATGCCTTATCCAAACTAGTGGAAGAATCAATATGCAATACATTATTTCCTAAGTTATCTACAACATTCACAGCTTCATATACACCATTGCAAGGTAATGCTTTAAAATAAAATACATCATTATAAAAAACATTAATAGCACCACATTCATTATCAAATGAAAAACTATAACCTTGTTTGTACAAGCCATGAAAAGAAATAATATTTCTCGCCATTTCAGATGAGTAACAACATTTATTCAAAGCTAATGCTAACCCACTACCTAGCAATAAATAGTAAACTCCAATCTTGGTGACAGGTGATGATTTCCTATTCCCCATGATTAAGTTTATCTTCCCGTGCTCCACATCCTCACTTCTTTTTAGTCTCTGCAAATCAGAACAAATGTGAATTCCACACCCTGTATCAAGGTCCCAAGAATTAGTATGTGGTGAGTTATTAGACAATATAGTGTAAAAACCTGCAAAGGATGGTTTGATCTTCCCATCCTTTATATCCTACAAGTACTTGGGGCAGCTTCGCTTCCAGTGCACCTTTTCCTGACAATAGAAGCATTGTGCATCTTTTGGGTTGGAAGAGGGAGTAGCAGAACTACCCTTGGTTCCACTTGAAGAAGAGCCATCAAGAGACCTTCCCTTGGTTCCCTTCGAAGAGGTCTTCCTCTCTTTCCCTTTTCCTTGTCCGATTGCCAGAACAGGGGCGGTAGTAGGAGTGGTAATAACATTCTTAGCTTTGAGACTACTTTCAGCAGTTCTCAAAAGTCCTTGAAGTTTGCTAAACGTGACTTCCTATTTGTTCATATAATAAGTCATACGAAACTGATCATAACAAGAGGGTAAGGAGTATAGAATAATGTCTATTGCTAACTCCTCATCAAAGTTACCATTTAGCTTGAGCAACCGGTGCACGAATCTTTGCATTTTCTGCAGGTGGCCCGTGATGGACTCTCCATCATTCATCTTAGTTGTTATCATGGAGGTGATGATTGCATACCTCTTTTGACGAGCAATCTGATGGTACCTTTCCATCAGATCCTGGTGCATCTCATAGGGGTAGAAATCCTCATAGGATTTTTGGAGTTTTGCTGTCATGGTCGCCAACATGATGCAGGATACCTTAGTGGCATCCTTCTCATGAGTAGTGTATGCAACAATCTCCTCTGGAGTAGCAGAAGACTCATCAATGAACTTTAGCTCCTTATCAAGAACATACTCCTTGTCTTCATAATGAGTGACCATCCTTATGTTCCTAATCCTATCATTGAAATTAGTCCCATCAAAGATGACTCTCCCGCAAAGATTCATGAGAGAAAAGGAGCCAGTAGGGTTTGAGCCAGAAGCATTGTTGGAAGACATCTGAAAAGGAAGAAAGACAAGTTTATATTAGATAAAGAGTCCTTAATAAGACATCCAAATGAAATATTAAGGCTAGGACCCAACACAATATTCTATAACTTGGAAGAGGGATGCCGTAATCCAAGCAACAAAATATTTGAAGGTAGGTAAATGACGATTTACCAATTTCCACCATGAAAACAAAATATTATTAAGTTTTAAATGAACTGAAATTCCTAGATTCTTTTGAGATTCATTGAACTTTTCAGTGGCATGTTTAAATCTCGATTGTGCCCTTCAAGTTTGTGACTGGGATGCTGAGGATCACAAAAGAAGGTGTGAATAACCATGCAAATTAACTTGGTACTCTTAATTTTATCACCTAATCAATGTGTCGGTTAACCACACACACTCCACCAATCTATGACAAGCATCAAGCTACCCTTTTCCACTCTTACTAGTCCATGTTAGTGTGTTGGATAACCACACACGCTCCACTAACGACTTGGTAAGGTACAAAGTGTAATTTAATGGGTTAGCACCAAATTCACATTTTCCTAAAGTAACTAAGATTGGGAATTTATAAAAGGTTTAGTTACTTTATATTTATCATTATACTTTTTAATGAGAATTATAGTGTTTGTCCTACCCGTTCGGCTAACGACCCTCCACCAGTCAAGGAAGCGGTGGGTGAGAGTGGACACCCATTAAGCTGCCATTTTATAGGGAACAACCTTACACCCCCTTATAGACCGACTTCGTGAATGAGGCCTACTAACGGTAAGACTGACTTGTTCTTATACATACATATATATATATATATATATATATATATATATATATATATATATATATACATATATATATATATATATATATTATTAAAATTATACTATTATAATAGTATAAGGGTTGAATTTTAAACTTTTAAAATTCTAGGTATTGGAATTAAAGTATTAGTGTGTGAGACTTTACAAATTCCAAAACTTGAGGGCAAGTTTTGAAACTCTTCAAAACTTTTCAACTCCATAACTTGTGAGTTTAATGGCCTATTAAAATGACAACTCTTCATTTCTATAACCTATGAGTTCTTAACTACTTTTTTTAAAGAAAATACTTTTGGTGATCCATAACTTGAGGACAAATTATAGACTCCATCAAAACACATGATCATATTCAAACTCATAGAAAAAAGCAATTCATATCGTCAATCTTCAAGACATTAAGCATAATCATATTAACAAATTCTTGAAATTATGACAATTACCTTGTAATTAGATTAGGATAAACATTACCATATCATAAAAATAGTTCAAATGATCCTAACCCAATTCTAGCCAAAAAAACTCAATCAACTCGTCGAGTCTTGTCATGGACTCGCCAAGTTGAGCAGTCAGACAGCAAGTCCAACTTTGCAAAATCACAAATAAGCAACAATATAATAGAAAACAAGCCTAGGCTTTGATACCACTAAAGCGTTTTGAGCATCCTAACAACCTTAAGGTGCACATACAACCCTAAATGCTTTGGAACTAGGTTTTCTCTATTATACATACAAAATTGATTTCCAAAGCATTGTCCTATCTAGCATATAATGATAGGTACTTGTACAAATAAAAACTAGATAGAAATACATACCTTTTCTTGTAGTTGATTGCTTGGAGCTTTAAGAGCCTAGCACCAATAATGTGAATGCCTCAAGTGGAATCACAAATCACCACAAAAACTTGGAAGACTTGATAGAATATGATCACTCTTAGAAATCTGCTATGCTTTCTTATCTCGCACACTAGTGCCGATTTCTAAAGCCTTGGACTTCTTTATATAGTATGGAGGATTAGGTTTACATCCATGTAACCCTAATACCCATGACCTTTCACATACTTAGGATCCATGGATCAAAAGCTCCATGGACTATCCATGGACTTCCATGCAAGCTTAGCCCATCCTAAATAATGAATTGGCCCATACTAGTAAAATCCATATTTAACTAGTCTCTTTTGATCATTAAATTAATTCCAAATTAATTCTTGATCAATACTAATTAAATAATATGATTCCATATTAATATATTTTAACTTATAATATATTAATAAACCATAAACATACCCTTCTCAAAAACTATCCATACAAATAGTTCTGGTGAAGTGCAACCCAAATGGACCATGCCAGGTCAAGTCAAGTACATACCAAATATAGTTATGGACTTAGACACCTTATCCAACAGTTTCAAGCTTATTGAGTGTTTTTGGTGCATTAAGTTGAAGAAGGAGACTAGAGAAGAAGGAGTGGGTGTTATCAAGTTTGTAGATCCATAAACCTTTCCTATTTGTGCATCATTTTAAGGTATAAAGTTTATACCTTGTTAAGTTTTCCATTAGATCTATATGGTTGAAGTTGTATGAACTTTTGTCCCCAAGATTGGACCTTTATGAGTTTGGAGCACTCCAGGGGTTTGTAGCTGTCCTTTCACGCCTTATAAGGCTTGTAGGTTCATAAAAATGATTGCTTGATCAACTCTTATGGCTCATGCATGAGTACAATGGCTTGGGATGTGTTGGAAGTATGGGTTTGTTGCATTGGGACTTTTCTATCCATGCTACGGCTTAAAGTCGATGGCTTTATGGAATAAGACGACCTAGCATTGTAAGATATGTGGTTGGGTTGGTTGTCTTAAGTGATTAAGACACAAAATGGGTGAAAGTGGACACATACAGAGTACGACGTGCATACTCCTGGCTACGCCCCGCGTAGCCGGTTCGAACCCCGACCATACAATGATCGAGTTGTAGGCCCCGTGTAAGAAGAAGTACGCCTCACATACGCGCTGGGCAAGTGACTTTTGTTGACTTTTGACTTTTGGTCAACATTTTGGGTTTTGGACCAAGGGAATGGCAAGATGGTCTATTTTCCTTTAGAGGACTTTGTTATGGGACTTGGACTCGCAAGTTGAGTTTTGAACCTTAATTATTAAATAGGGTTAATTATTTCGTTAATTAGGTGGAGTCTAGTTTCGACAGTTCGGGTGTGAGGTTTACTTGTCGTCAGTATTAGGTGAGTCTCTTTACCTATTCTCTCTTGTGTGGTAGAATAGCCGTATCGATGATGAGCAGCTGTGTCTAGCTGTTATTATTATGTTATGCTGCTATGTTACTGGGACTGCTGATAGTCCCCAGGGTTGTTGATAACCCATAGTTGTCTATTTATATTGTGTTATATGTGGTATCTTGGGGAACTCACTAAGCTTCGTGCCTACAACTGGTGATTTGTATGTGGCAGGTACTTTTGAGGACCGTGGGAAGGTGAAGGTCTGATTGTACTCACTCCCTGGGAGATTTATTGTTGGGACAATTATGAACTCTGATATTTGTATTAATGGTTGTTTGAGTAATTATGTGATTGATAACTTGGTTTATGAAACTTTATTTTGGTAATTTAAAATGAAATTTTTGATTTAAAATTTGAGGTGATACAAGTGACCCATTATTTGGTTTAGTGCACCTTATCCTGATGATGGGATCAGGCTTTGATCTTTGAGCCAATACATCTCCAAACTTCTTTCTGTCGATCCTGGCATTCAACTTTGAAACTGTGCTCTGTTTTTCCACATTACTGTTGAACAACTAAATATTCTTGTTTTTAACATGAATGCTTTGAACAATGGCACTCTCATCAGCAGAAGCAAGAGCCTAAGAAATTTTAATGGACCGACGTTCTTCTTTTCTAGCTTAAATGGCAACTATATTCTCTATAATAATTCTTGTAACTTCCTCAACATTTATCTCCCATTCGTTAGATAGGTCATTTAGATCAATAGTGAGCTTTCTTTTCTTGGAAGGAGGAGGAGCTGAAGGATCACCAGTGGCAGAGGAGCTTACATCTTCAGCGTCATTAGCTCCTCTTGAGAGGGAAGCCTTTCTTTTTCGAGGATTAAGCCGATCATTATCAAACTCCATGTCAATAATAGCTCCTTGAAGAATCTCCCCCCTCAAAATATGAATCGGGGTAAAGTCAAAGGAACAGTAGCTTGTGCCATAAATCCTAGATCAAGAAACCCTTTATAGTCACCAGTCTTAGATTGATCACCAGCGTCTGAGATAGGCTGATCATTTGTTGCATCATCTTCTGGGATGTTGCTATCTTGTTTAGCCATAGCGATTGCGTTTTCAACCGTTCCTGATTTAGACATTTCAGGTTGAGATGGAGTTGGTGCGATCACTACCATTTGCATTTACTAATCAGGGCTTTCTTGACTATTCTCACCTTTTTTGGCAGCATCAGATTCGGGAGGAGAACTAGGAGGTGGTGAAGGAGTGTGAGGAGGGGGATGATATGGTGGAAGAGGATTTGATGATGGAGGTGGAGGTGGATTATTATCTGGAGAATTTGATGGTATGTCATCAATCACCATATTATCATCATCACCCAATGTCACAATGTGTTTCATATCAGACACATCCTTTTCCACTCTAGTCAGTATTTCTCCCAAAGATTAAGTTAACTGGACTAACAGAGAGAGTTGAGAAAGTACATTAGTTTGAAAGTTTGAGTTGGATTCTCCCTGAAAAAAACTAGGAGTTTGAAGAGGCAATGACATTAGAGGAACATGTTTAGCTTGATGAGATGGAGAAGCTGATCTTGGAGAGATAATATTTTGGGTTAGTTGATAAGTAGTTTCCACTTTACGTGGGGTTGACCCATGCTGCAACATATCATCTACAGAGGGAGTGGATGAAGAAGTAGTTGAGAATCGAATGTGCTTGTTTAATCTTGGAGGAGACTTCATTCCCTGAACAGAGTCGTCTTTATTATTGGCAATCTCATCTTCTTCATCATCAGCGTCTTCTTCTTCATCAGCCCCTTAATCATCTTCAGCGTCTTCTTCAATATCTTCATCATCATCCTCATCATCCCCTTCTTCAGAGTCATAGGATTTAACAGTTTAGGGATTTGCAATCCAGTTTGCCATTCTCTGAGTAATATGTTTTTATCCATCAATAGGAATAATGTTGATGATCTTTAAGGACAAGACAGGAATTGGAATGATGATCCCATGATTTTCGACATATCCTTCATCACAAGCCAAAATCTGACCAAACCATCGAGGATAAGGGACATGCGCTGGCTTCTTTTTCCCAGTGATACAATCAATCAACTGATCAATAAAGAGTTGACCAACGTCCAATATTTTTTTGCACACCATGGAATACAAAATTCTTTGCTAAAAATAGATTCAATTGATCTAGACTCCCAATCTTGTGACCAAGACATTTACCGATTACTCCTGATAAATACTTCCACCCTACACTAACACATTGAAAAAGAGTGTATTTGGATGGATCCCGAGAAGTGCCCTGAAGGGAAAAAATGTACCCTAGTGTTTCACGAATGGATTTTCACTTTTCTTCTGAAGGAATTTCAAAGTAGTTTTTTGATTGAGGAAGCCGAAGAGTTGTTCGAAAGGATTCCTCATCAATAGTAACCCTAGATTGACCATCTCCAATGGTTCCCGTAATGTTTTTAACGTCAGAATCAATAGATCAAGATTAGTAGAACTCACATACTTGCATAGGGTATAATAGGTCCGGAAAATCGAAGAAGGTGTATC
Organism: Lactuca virosa; assembly: GCF_052849685.1. Lineage (NCBI taxonomy): Eukaryota > Viridiplantae > Streptophyta > Magnoliopsida > Asterales > Asteraceae > Lactuca > Lactuca virosa. The sequence goes on from NC_136427.1 coordinate 27,122,353, forward strand.
GAAGAGAGCAGCTTTTTACATAGTTAACCAAGTCTTTAATTCCTGAGTTGATGAACTACTTCAGGATGGCATCAGAAAATGCTACATTGTTTTCTTGAATAACAATGGGGGAATTAGGGGCATCAGAATCTTTGACGACATTGGCGTTAGGAGCGAACTCATGCAGAGGCTTTGACATGATGATAGCTTGAGGAAGATGATGGTTGAGATAGCCTTTTTTCGAGAGATAAAGCCAATTGCTTGAATAACTTATGAAAGTAACATAGGAGGGAATTTTTCCAATTTATTTGGAAATTTCTTCCCTTTTATGTAATCCCGATTGAAGAGATCGGGGCCGTAAAAATCTCGTATCCCAAGATATTGATAGGCCTTCTAATCGTCATCCAAAAAGTTACCGTTAAGATAAGGAAGTTACATCAATGATAGATAGCATCAATCACAACTATTATCAACGAGCGCAATTAGCTTATTAGAGTTATAGTTAGTAATAAAGTAGGTTTGCGATGTCTCCTGATATTATGGGTTTGAACTATCATTCATTGAGATAGTATTGCGAGATTTCATCAACTTGTGGTTTCAAAGCCTGACTCATTAATCACTTTTGTTAGAAGAAAATGGAAAGAGTGGTAGGATGTATGATATAAGCTGTGGTGTTTTAGTTAACCATGGACATAGATTTTTCATGCTCTCATCAACATATGGTACATTAGGCTGAATCATAAAGTTTCAAATAAGAATTTAAGGAGAGAATAGTGTGTTTCAGGCACACTCGGGTGGAATCACTGTGAATCATCAACAGTGATAACCCATCAACAAGAAGAGGTTTAATCCTTGCATCATAGAGTTAGTTGTAGTCCAGAACCAAAGATTCACTGTCAATTCGATATTATACCATGTTATACCTCTGTCTAGGAGGTCAAGGAAATGAACAACCTTTGTCATTTAAGGACCACACAAGGATATGCTCAACGTTTCAGCAGAACATCAGACTTGATGCATATGGAAAGCATGCTTCCAGGGACGGATTCATGTAAGATTGTTAGCTAAAGATAAGTACCTAAGCCTTTCTATAGTTTTTATTTGAACTAGGTAGTCTCACTTAGAAAGTTTAGACGATGCTAGACAATCAGCATGAGGGGGTGGCTCAATGTCATCTCAGTAGATGGTCTCGCTGATGAGATACTTAGAGAGATTTAGGCATATACAGTAGCATTCTTCTAGGGACAATTATTTGTCACTAGTTACATACTTGGCTTATGAAATGCCACCATCAAATCCTTAAGAGGGTAAAAGATAAAATAATAAATAATATAAGAATACAAACAAAAGAATTAGTCAAATAAGGAAATATTCTAAAAGCGATATTTGTGCAGCTTTTTTAGAACTGAGATAAAGACTCGATTCATCAAATCTTTTTAGTTGAATGGTCATAAATGAACTTCCCTTTTTCGAGAAATCTATCCCTCCATACTATCTATAAAAATAATGTACAAAACAGATCAAATATATCAAACCAAAACACAACTTATAGAGCCAAAGTGAAAATGCCTTTAATCGTTGAAGTATTGCAGATTGATTCCAAGCTTCATGTTCACTAAGAACAAAAGAAGAGCATGAACCACTCTTTATAACCAATGAGTTCAACAGATCTAATCTTTGTAACCTTCGAGTTTGAGAGTCACCAAGATAAAAATCGAAGGTTCCATTCTTTATGGTGTGTGAAGGAAGAGAATGAGATCATTATCTTGTTGAAGGGGTCTTTGGATCTATGATGGGAATCGGTGTTGTGCTGAGAGCGTCTATGAAAATAAGACATGCTATGTCATCCAGCTTCACTTCATCCCATTATAACAGAAATAGGTTGTACAAGAAGAAAGATATATGTGCCCAAAAGAACATACTTTGGCATAGTTATCTCCTATTTCGTCTCATCAACAAGATGCTTCATGTTAATCATCATGAGCATCAACGTCAGGGAGTGAGCAGTTGGCGCTGAAGAAAAGATCTAGAGCTAACTTCAACTAGCTCAACTCTGAGATGTTTTACCGAAGGAATGATACACTGATCAAATAAGTTAAGATCAATGTCGAGATGGAGACAGAAGATCCCAAATCTTTCAGAAGGAGAGAGAGAAAAACAAACATTGGCAATGTTAGTAGCAAAATGTACAATGTACACTCTTTTGCTAAAATAAAAGTCAAAAAGAATTTTTTTTAAGCAAAAAATCAAAGTAAACTAAAACTGTAGCAGCTTATGTTCATAAGTGCTAAAGTAGCAAAGCATAAACAAAACTGAAAACATAAAGTAGAAATGTCTAAACGTAAACTGAAAACATAAATTAGCAACGTCTAAACGTATAAAATTAAAGCATGTAAATGTTGTGTCCCTGATTGTAATGAGCACAATTTTGTTCTTAGAGTCAAGAACCTATCCTTCATGACAATCAAAGAGAACCTTATAACCAGCATCACAAAGTCGATTGATGGAGATAAGATTACTTTTTAGACCCTTGACATAGAACACCTCCTTCAGCTTGAACGCCCTGCACTCAAAAGATCCAACTCCCATGACAGCTTCTTCATTGTTGTCGCCAAAAACCACAATTGGACCATCATTCTCTATAAAATCCGTTAACAGAGACTTGAGACCAGTTGTGTCTCTGGAGCAGCCGCCGTCAAAGAACCAAGTATGTTATAGATTTTGACTTGACCCTTGGATAGATTGAGAGGTATCATTGTCACACATATTGATATTACCATCATGGAATCATTGATAAGAGTCATAAGACCCTTAACAATAAGCCCCTCATCTTTATAAGTCTCCTCTTCTTCCACCCATTCCTCACGATCCTCTTGTTTTGCAATGAAAGCTTTTGGTAGAGACATGTTTTAATTCTTCATGTAAGACAACAACTTTTTGTACAACACTTCATAGTTCTTTGAACTTTGAGCTTCTTTCTTATCTTTGCAGTCCCTGAAAAAATGGTCATGGCTTCCACAATTAAAACAATCACTTGAGTTTTTCTTCTCTAAAGTGGATCTCCTCACTAAACTGTCTCCCTTAAATTGAGCTCTTCGAACACCATTTGATATGCTTTCTTCATAACGTTTGAAAATAAGTGCAGCGCTGACAATAAGTTCATCATCGATTTCTTCACCACTCTCTTCACCCTGATCTGAGTCATCTAAGTCGCTGATGTGATTCATTGCTTCCTTTCGAGAAAATAATGCTACAGACTTTTCCTTGCATGATTACTTCATAATGTGTTTACGAAGAGCATTGGTCGCTTCATAATTTCATAGATTTCCAAAAAAGGAGTTTAGATCCATGACATTAATATTTTCACTGTCTTTATGGACATCAGCGTGATGTTCCCAGCTTTTCCCAAGAGAGTAAAGGAAATTTAGAACCAACTGAGAAGAATGCTTGAAAATTCCAATCTTGCGCATATCATTAACGAAACAGTTAAATCTGTTAAAAGTTTGAGTTATTGATTCACCTTGTTGAGCGAAGAAATGCTCATGTATCCGATTGAGGTTGTTGATAGTAGTGGCTTGAAATTCCATAGTGCGTTCATAAGCCACTGTCAGTGTATCCGTCATTTCTTGAGATGACTCACAATTATGTATAATATGGTGGACATGATAAGGAAGAGAGTTTCCTATCGTTGCTCTAGCTTTCACATCAAGACTAATCAGTTTCTTGTCATCGTCGTCATAACTAGTATCTGTTTTTTGCTTCAAAGGACCAACGGGAGCATTGTTGACTATAGGTTGATTCATAGGAATGTGAGGACCCTTCTCGACAATGTTAGGCATTTCATAGTCCATGGTTTCAAGGACCACCATGGCCTTGGTTTTCCACATGGTGGAGTTATGCTCATCGAAAGGATGAATTTTGTTGAGACTAACATTTTTTGGAACTATATGAGGTCGACATGATAAATTGAGTGTATCAAAAACCCGATCTGATACCAATTGAAGGTTTGTATCGATCGGATACACTTCAAGTATAATAAACAACAACAAAGTAACTAAGCAAATAAAGAACAGAAAAAGTAAAGAACACAGAGGATTCACCAAATTGTCTTTCACCAAGAAAGAGTTTGTTTTCACCAAGAAAACGGGTTGTCACAAATTGTAACACCCGCAAACCGGAACGACAGAAACGTTTAGGGGTGGAGGACGTCATGCTTAGTATCACAACACATGCATCATAGTAATCAAAGTAACAAGCAACCATTGCATTAATAATAAAGTGTTTACAAGTATTCGATTCACAAAATATTGACTCCAAAAGTAAATAACAAGACAAGACATGAAGGTACTATGCTCCATCTTTTGAATCCCTGTGCGTGTACCTGTCTACTAGTTTCCTGAGAATACAAGTTATTTTTAAAGAGTACATCAGCATTTAAGGTGATGAGTTCATAAGTATTTCAGTTATGAAAAGTAAATTATAAGTTCTTTAGAAAAGTTTGCCTGTTCCTCCAGAAAATCCTATATTTTCTGATGTGATGAATGATAAGTAAAAATGACTCTACAATTCCTTCTATGAGTATTAAATGGATACAAGCTAAATACAATTTAGAGTAAACAGACAATTGATTATGTGAATCTGCCCTAAGCCCAAAACCAAACAAGGAACATGAAATGAGGCGGAAGTCACACATCCCATTGTTTGTTAGATCTTCATTGTATATAACTTTGGCATATTTATTTGGTACTTATGGAGTTAACTGTAACAGTTCTTTTATATTTGAAGAAAACATTGCTTAAGAAAATCATATATTTTCTTTAGTAAAATGGTAACCACAATAGTCCCTTCTATAATCACCTAGTTTATTCGAGCTATATATAATCTAATATCGAGCGGACAGTTAAATATATGAATCTGCCCCTAAGTCCACAACCAAACAAGGAACAGGAAGTAAGGCAGAAAACACACATTCAACTGCCTATCAGAAATTAATTATATATAACCCTGATGTCTAAACTAAGGTATTATAGAATTTACCATTTAAGGTCCTTTTAGTTATACTCGTTTAATAATGCGTATCAAACCCTCTTTAGATAAGTTTCTAGTTTCACCTACATAATGTTTTATCCGAAAAGTATGTTTTTGAACTAGAAAAAGTCATACTGAATTTGTATGTTATGAACTGACCCATACCTATTACTCCCTATGATTACTTGGTGTATACAGGATATATATATATATATATATATATATATATATATATATATATATATATATATATATATAGCTAAGATCGAATAGATAGTAGACTGTGTGAATCTGCTCTAAGCCCACAACCAAACAAGGAATAGGAAATAAAGCGGAAAGCACACATCCTACTGCCTGTCGGATCCGATTAATATATATCCCTAATGTATCCACCAAGGAATCATAAAGTTAGCATTATAGGCCCCCTTCTAACTGAATTTTCATGTTACTAGGAAGTTATGTGGCGCTATTCTATTGGTTAGCAAGACTACTAGAAGTATTGAAATCCTATACTCTAAACGCCTCAGTCATACTATTGTGAGTTTTATATATTGCTATGTTTTATTTACTATTGTCCGATACTTTGTAGATGTACACTTTTTAAATAAAATCTGGTACTTTGTAGATGTACCCCATATATAATCCGGTACTTTGTAGATGTACCCCATATATAACATGGTACTTTATAGATGTATCCCATATATATCCTTATACCATGTGTATTATGATATTTTGTTTTAAACAAATGAATTAATGCTACGTTCCCTTCCTTGGTTACTGGGAGTGTAAAGTATACGTACGTGAATCATGTATTGTTCCTCTGTTCTAGAATGTAGTATGTACTGAATCCCTAAACTATACCTATTATAGTTTACTAGTATGTTTGCTTGAACTATTTCTGATTTGTAGAAAAGACTCAATTAGCTACTGAGTTAAACATGTACTTTAAAAATGGAGTTTTATAAACAACAATCTAACATATTTTAAAAGAGTTTTTGAATTGATTTAATTACTTACTAAAGCATAAGAAATTGTTTAATGTGATGGTTATCACAGGTAAATATTAACACAATTTAATTGTGTTCAACTTGTATTCCCCCCCTTAAAAGCATTTAAAACCATTTAAAAGATAGATTATAGGGGTATGAACTGACCTTAGGTGGGTGATTCAATTGAAGATTCGAATAAGGATGATAAGCTCTACGAATGAAGTCCCGAGGCACAAACGAGTCCTAAATGACATATAATGATACATATTGGCATGTAATTAGTGAATCTAACTACAAAGGTGATTGGTAAACGACCTAGGATGCAAGAATAACTCACCAAAAGAGTGCTAGAAGCAAGTTAGGAGGCTGAAAGGGTGTTCACCGCTGGGCTTGAGGTGTTCACGGCCCAATAGGGTGTTCACGACCCAAATTGATGAATGGTTCATGGCCTTGGGAAGGTTCACGGCCCAGAAATGGTGAAGAACACTTAAAGATCTTGTTGTTTGGTGAGTGTTTGAAGGCTCTTTGATGTATTCCAAGAAGATGGTAACGAAAAGGGATGAAAAAGAGTGAAAGATGAAGTTCTTGTGGATGATACTTACGATATATTTGAGAGGATCACGGCCAAGAGGTGAAGAAATGAAGATAAAAACGATCAAACACTTATATATAGCGAGGTAATTGCGGCCAAGGAGTTCACGGCCGTGAAACGAGGGTTCACGGTCTGAAGCCGTTCAAGTCCTCGTTCACTGCTGCGAGGTTCACGACTCTGTGGTTCATGGTTCCGAAGTTGTTTGCGGCCATGCGAAGGTTCTTGATTCTTAAGGCTTTTCTCTTCTAAACTCTAACACTCCTAGTTAACCAGGCATCAAAACTTATAAACAAATAATCCATCTAATTTAAGATAATGGGAGAAATAAGTTTGACCAAAGTTGACCTTTAAGAATAAAATTTTCGGGTTGTGACATCATCCCCCCGTTAGATGGAATTTCGTCCCGAAATTAGCTTTCTCAGCTGTACTCTTGGGGTCGTGCTCCTCTGAATGGTAGAATATCCACTCGTAGACCTGGGTAACTTTGCCCTGAAGTTCATGTTAGGATTCATACCTGGTCCATCTATCATTACCTTATGTATACAAGTCGAATATAATTAAGATTAGTAAGACGGTCGGATGTGCGACTCTGCCCCAGGTCCACAACCAAACAAGGAACAAGAGATAGGGGGGAAAGATACATACTAAATCTGCATAATCATAATTATATACCACCCTCGCGTATACACTTAATAGTGATAGGTGGGCTATATTCGTCGTTATCCTCTGTGCTTGAATTTGATCTGTTGGACGAGTGGTAGTTCAGGAAGGTCTGTTGAGTATACGGTGGCAAGGTTTTGGAGGGCAAGGTAATCCTCGCATGAGTACTTTAGGGTTTAGAAGACAAGAGACAATTCTGAGGTCTAGGTTGGGTTGTCGTTATGAATGAAGAGGGTTTCGTTAATTTGTCGGTTAAGGCGATGTATTTTCGAAACACATGGACTTGGTATGGTGAGGACCACGCCAAATCCAGGACAAATGATGACGACAAACTCTTTATAGAAACAAATGTTAGGCCGATTTGAAAGAAATGTTTGTTATACGATGGTGTATCTTGAGTGTGCTTGCCAATGAATATGTGAAGAATTTATAGTGCTTTCAGTTTTCTCTTTGATATTACCAGTGGCACATATCATACCGCGATAAGCGAGTACTAAAAGTGAAAGTGCTTTGATAACTTGTGTCGATACTTTATATTATGATCCTCCTCGGTACCTCTATGATCGCTTGGCATTTACAAGTTACGTAGAATTAAGATGAATAAGACGGTCGACTGAGTGACTCTGCCTTAAATCCACAACCAAACAAGGAACAAGAATTAAGGCGGAATCACTCACTCTTAGTCTGCAAAATCTTAGCTATGCACAACCCTGATGTACATACTAAGCCGTCATAGCTCACCAATACAGATCATTAGTGTTCTTGTGAATGCTGTGACTTGTTCGGACGAGTGAGTTACTATACTTACTTTTTAATTTCCCCAATTTTTAATCTTAATATGAAGTATAAATTAAATCTTTAAAGTAAATTTATTTAGAAGACGTACCAAAATCTCAAAAGAGGGGTTCCTCGTTGCTCCCTTATATCTTGTCGTTAAATTCCTCTTTCTCCTTCGTCACTTCTCTCTGTTGGACAGTCTCTTTTATAATGTCCCATTTCACCACATGCATGGCATACTGGAACTATACCAGCATTGGTGGTTGAAGTGATGTGCTGAGTCGGAGTTCTACAGAAGCGAGCTCCTTCATCATTTCTCTCTGTTGGACATTCCATCTTGAAGTATCCAGATTCACCGCACTTATAATAAGCCTGGTTTACTTGGGAGATTGGTCGTGCCGGCGCCCTGCAGAAACGGACAGTGTGCCCCTTCCTGCGGCAATTCGTGCACTACATCTCTCAGAAAGCTCCGGTGTGGTGGTAGGTGAATTTGTCACAATTTGGTAGATTTCCAGCATATCGTTTAATGGGGGTTGTAGTGGCAGATGAAGTTCCAGATGCTGTGACTGTTGTTGTGGCCGCAGGGGTAGTCACGGGCTGTCGTCTCTTCGTAGAACCTTGAGCCGACTTTTTCCCCTTTTTATCCCAGAACATTCATTTCTTGTTCTTAGGTTTGTGGTCTGGGGTCTCCTTGTCAACAGACACTCGCTGGTTCCCTTGATTGTTACTGCGATTAGCATGACCGTCACTGCTTCCGCTTCCGCTGGCGTTATTAGCATTGAACTGTGCCATGACGGCTGTCACATCAGCTGTGACCACAGGCTGAAAAGTAGCAGGGTCTATCTGCAGAATTGGTGCCTCGCCAGTTGGCTGGTTTCCTCCTTGTGAAGACATGATTTTGTTACATGCCGAAGAATGATCTCGTGATTAATGATGGCCATCGCTAGTTGTATTCCACAAAATTAAATATACTTAATAATTTCACGTTTTGGTGGACTATTCTCAATGGTTCTGACAACATTCCTGAGATGTGCCCATGGCAGTGGGTAGAAGTAGTTATTGTACGAGTGTTATTTAAACTAAGTTATCCCTGTTTCCTGGTGTGTCATGTTCTGACTTTCGTAAGCTTCTGAAAAATAATTCATAATGGGAGTCTATATAAAATAAATTTTATGAATCGGAAGTGGCTATCCTCGAATGAATTTTTGTGAATTGAATATCTGTTACTGGCTGCACGAAAAGGAAATAATCCTAACACATAGTGTGAGTAGTGTATTCACTAGCTCACTAACTCATTTTGGATTATTATTTATTAGTGTGACGAATAGGACGTTTGATTTCTTCGGCTGATCCTTCCTTGGAAAAACTCCTCATGAACCACTTCTTGTTCCTCCTTGACTGCTCTGCTAACTGCTATGACAGAGTGCTTACATCTATCTGGGTTTGTCGTGCGAGAATGGTAGTGTCTAAAGAATTAATGAGATTAAGTGAAACATTATGGGGTGATCCTTACCGGTCCTCCTATAATTGCGCAGTGTACACAAGTTGTATATAATTTAAGATTAAATAAACCTTCGAATAAGTGATCCTACTCTAAAACCACAACCAAACAAGGATCAGGAAGTAGAGCATAGATCACAAATTCTAAGTCTATAAAATCTCAATTATATAAAACCTTGGGATTACACACTCCGGAATTATAGACCAACCATAAGGTTCTTTTAATTTTTCACATAAGTTATTTTATAGTGCCTAAAATACTTCTATAGTATTTTAATGTAATGAACTTGGTAAGTTTTAAACTTGTTGTTATCTTATAGTATCATAAAATACTCCTATAGTATTTTAACTTTATGTTCTGATCTAGAAATCCTTCGTGTATAGAGTTAGGTAAGTTTTAAGACTGTTGCAACACCACATCACTCCCAAACAAATGTTGATCATATCTCAAATAAATATAGTTGATCAGGTTATATTGATCCCAGATATGATTACATAATTGTGCGGGTTTGACCGTAGTGTCCAACCTTTAAATACTTCTATTTTGTTCTTCTTGTGATACTTGTTCTAGTATGTGTATATGTATATGAAGGTATGTATACTTTTATAAGAATATTGTCATATTTTTAAAAATATACTTTTAGTCAGAGCACTTCGGCCCCATTGTATTTATAGTTGCATATCTTTAATAGGTTGATATACTTAGTTCACTATAAACAATACTCTAATACCAATCCGTCACACCCCCAAACCGGAATGGCGGAAACGTTCGGGGGTGGAATACGTCATACCTAGTATCACAACACATGCATCATAGTAATCAAAGTAACAAGCAACCATTGCATTAATAATAAAGTGTTTACAAGTATTCGATTCACAAAAGATTGACTCCAAAAGTAAATAATAAAACAAGACATGAAGCTACTATGCTCCATCTTCTGAGTCCCTGTGCGTCTACCTGTCTACTAGTTTCCCGAAAATACAAGTTATTTTGAAAGAGTAGATCAGAATTTAAGCTGGTGAGTTCATAAGTATTTTAGTTATGAAAACTAAACTATAAGTTCTTTAGAAAAGTTCGCCTGTTGCTCCAGAAAATTCTACATTTTCTGATGTGATGAATGATAAGTAAAAATGACTGTACAATTCCTTCTATGAGTACTAAATGGATACAAGTTATATACAATTTAGAGTAAATAGACAATCGATTGTGTGAATCTGCCCTAAGCCCACAACCAAACAAGGAACAAGAAATGAGGTGGAAGTCACACATCCCATTGTTTGTTAGATCTTCATGGTATTAACCATGGCGTATTCATTTGGTACTTATGGAGTTAATTGTGATAGTTCTTTTATATTTGAAGAAAACATTCCTTACGAAAATCATATATTTTCTTTAGTAAAATGGTAACCACAATAGTTCCTTCTATAATCACTTAGTTTATACTAGCTATATAAATCTAATATCGAGCGGACAGTTAAATGTATGAATCTGCCCTAAGTCCACAACCAAACAAGGAACAGGAAGTAAGGCGGAAAACACACATTCAACTGCCTATCGGATATTAATTATATATAACCCTGATGTATAAACTAATGTATTATAGAATTTACCATTTAAGATCCTTTTACTTATAATGGTTTAATAATGCATATCAAACCCTTTTTAGATAAGTTTCTAGTTTCACCTACTTAATGTTTTATCCGAAAAGTATGTTTTTGAACTAGAAAACGTTATACTGAATTTATATGTTATGAACTGACCCATACCTGTTATTCCCTGTGATTACTTGGTGTATAGAGGATATATATATATATATATATATATATATATATATATATATATATATATATATATATATATATATATATATATAGCTAAGATCGAATAGATAGTAGACTGTGTGAATCTGCTCAAAGCCCACAACCAAACAAGGAACAGGAAATGAAGCGGAAAGAACACATCCTATTGTCTGTCGGATACGATTAATATATATCCCTAATGTATCCACCAAGGAATCATAAAGTTAGCATTATAGGCCCCCTTCTAACTGAATGTTCATGTTACTAGGAAGTTATGTGGCGCTATTCTATTGGTTAGCAAGACTACTAGAAGTAATGAAATCCTATACTCTAAACGCCTCAGTCGATACTATTGTGAGTTTTTTATATTGCTATGTTTTATTTACTATTGTCCGATACTTTGTAGATGTACACTTTTTAAATAAAATCTGGTACTTTGTAGATGTACCCCATATATAATCCGGTACTTTGTAGATGTACCCCATATATAACATGGTACTTTATAGATGTATCCCATATATATCCTTATACCATGTGTATTATCATATTTTGTTTTAAATTAGTGCTACGTTTCCTTCCTAGGTTACTGGGAGTGTAAAGTATACGTACTCGAATCATGTATTGTTCCTCTGTTCTAGGATATAGTATGTACTGAATCCCTAAACTATACCTATTATAGTTTACAAGTATGTTTGCTTGAACTATTCCTGATTTGTAGAAAAGACTCAATTAGCTACTGAGTTAAACATGTACTTAAAAATGGAGTTTTATAAACAATAATCTAACATCTTTTAAAAGAGTTTTTGAATTGATTTAATCACTTACAAAAGCATAAGAAATTCTTTAATGTGATGGTTATCACAGGTAAATATTAACACAATTTAATTGTGTTCAACTTGTATTCCCCCCTAAAAGCATTTAAACCATTCAAAAGATAAATTATAGGGGTATGAACTCACCTTATGTGGGTGATTCAATTTAAGATTCGAATAAGGATGATAAGCTCCACGAATGAAGTCCCGAGGGACAAACGAGTCCTAAATGACATATAATGATTCATGTTGGCATGTAATTAGTGAATCTAACTACAAAGGTGATTGGGAAACGACCTAGGATGCAAGAATAACTCACCAAAAGAGTGCTAGAAGCAAGTTAGGAGGCTGAAAAGGGTGTTCACGGCTGGGCTTGAGGTGTTCATGGCCCAAATTGATGAATGGTTCACATCCTTGGGAGGGTTCACGGCCTAGAAATGGTGAAGAACACATGAAGATCTTGTTGTTTGGTGAGTGTTTGAAGGCTCTTTGATGTATTCCAAGAAGATGGTAACGAAAAGGGATGAAAAAGAGTGAAAGATGAAGTTCTTTTGGATGATACTTGAGAGAGATTTGAGAGTATCACGGACAAGATAAAAATGATCAAACACTTATATATAGCGAGGTGATTGCGGTCGAGGATTTCACAGCCGTGAACCGAGGGTTCACGGTCCGAAGCCGTTCACGGCCTCGTTCACGGCTGGGAGGTTCACGCCTCGGTGGTTCACGGTTCTGAAGTTGTTTGTGGCCATGCGAAGGTTCTTGATTCCTAAGGCTTTTCTCTTCTAAACTCTAAAACTCTTAGTTAACTAAGCATAAAAACTTATAAAAAAATAATCCATCTAATTTAAGATAATGGGAGAAATAAGTTTGATCAAAGTTGACCTTTAAGAATAAAATTTTCGGGTTGTGACACAAATACAGTCTCCAAGACTTACATTAGGGTTTCACCCTAATGTTGAATATATACTAATCTATACAAGTATATCCCTTTAATGAAGGGATTGTATCTAATCTATACTAAGAACTGATCTTTGTCACAAAGATATTGGGTCTGCTATCTATTCTATACATATCTATATAATTTTGTAATATACAAAGATTACATTAGATTACATAACTACAAGCTGATGCTAATCATTTTGCAGCTGACGCTGACGTTGGTGGTGATGTTGGCGCTAGCGCTGGTGGTTTGTGTATAGAGTGTTTGACTCATCAGATCATAAGGTTTGACCGTATAATATCACATTCCTACTAGCACAAGTCAAAGTCCCCATATATGCGCGTCCAAAACTTCATCGTTGTTATATAGGTGAGAAAGGCATGGGGAAACTCTAGCCAAGAATCTCGTTGTTCATATAGACTATGAATGTTAGGTTCTATACTACTATTCAACGGCGTTGGGAATTGACATGCAACATCTTTCCTTTTCATCTATATCCATGGGGACTTCATCCATGTGAATAGATGTTTTTCTCGATGTGGATGCCTAAGGGCCAGCGGTGACATTTTGTACTTTAACCGAGGAATCACTTTTAGATCAAATGGGTCTACATATCGATATATCTTCTCAGGTCCTTTATTTGTCGGCGATATAGGAGTAGCTAACCCATATACATGGTCCCATAAGTCATCATCATGTGTAGTATCAATGTCCTCTATGATATGTGATTTTAGGGCTCTATAGTATTTAATTATAAACGATGCAATAACGGGTATACTATGAAGTTAAATAACAATGTACGGGAGTGAAATAACTAACAATGTGCCTCCACCCCCTATGAGGTACCATCATCATCTCTAACATCCTTATTACTAGGTTGTACATGTATGCCTACCGTAGCTTCAAGTTGTAAAATATACATCTCATGTGCCGTCAACTACTTGTGACATTCAACAAGCTCCTTTTGCAACTGAATAATGATTTGGTCCTTATCTGTTTATGGTATAATGGTTAGTGGTGGTGATGGGTCAAATGTATATGAACCTTCGGCGCCAACATCTGGTCGCACCTTATTTTATGGAGGCTCATAAGTAAGTGAGTTGTAAGGTGATGGTATCAGAGAAAGTGCCATATGAATGGGTTAGGTAGCTAAAACATGGTGTTCAATCCACGCAGAGCAAAAAGAACACTAGTCAATACGACTTTCATCTACTTTCAACTCCAACTTCTTTATAAGTCTATTATCCTGCTAACAAAACCGTAAAATTATAAATAATCATAAATTATACATATACGTGAAAGTTATAAATTACATAATAATCATGTTGGGTTTTGAGCATTCTAACACTCCTATGGTGTACATGCAACCCTATAAACCTTGGATCTATGTTTTCTCTATTATACATGCAAATATTAACTATTCTAAGGTTTCATCCTAACTAGCATATTATGAAGCACCTATACTACAAAGTTCTAGTTAGATGACATACCTTTTGATGTAGCTTGATGTCTTCAAGCTTTAAGAGCTTAGCCCCAATAGTGTGGAAGCCTCAAATGGAATCACAAATCACCAAAACACCTTGCAAGAACTTGACAGAATATGTATGCACACTAAAATCGGCCCACTCTAATTTTCACACACTTGTGCCAATTTTGTGAGCCAAGGACCCCTTTATATATTATGGAGGATTAGGGTTACATCCATGTAAACCCTAATACCCATGACCTTTCATTTACATAGGATCCATGGGTTAAAAGCTCCATGGACCATCCATGAAAGCTTAGCCCAACCTAAATGAACTTGGCCCATTCCATATATATAAGAGTCCATATTTAATTAGTTCTTTTTGATCACTTAATTAATTCTAAATTAATTCTTGATCAATACTAATTAAATAATATGATTCCATATTAATATATTAGAACTTATAATATATTAATATAAATCATAAATATACTATTCCCAAAAGACTATCCATATAAATTGTGCCGGTGAAGTGCAACCCAAATGGACCATGCCGGGTCGGGTCAAGTACATACCAAATATAGTTATGGACTTAGACATTAATCCAACAGTCTCCCACTTGGATAAGTCTAAAACTATTATTGAGTATGACTTCAAAACCTAACTGGCAATCGCAGCTCTTAAAGCCGCTGTCGAACTCTGACCTTGTCAATGACTTGTCCATTAGATAAGGGATCATATATTCCTCCATTCTAGATATCATATGGACTGAGACATGGATTATAATCATTCTCTCTGTCCATTTGTTGTTTCCTGATTTTCGATTTATTATGACTGACTGATTGAACAAATCAAATCAGTCCTGCCTTGGCCAAGCACTCACATGTGTCATCGCTAAATCATCGAGGGGCCCACATATATCGCTTTTATCCCGAAGGTAAAAGGAATGGATAAACTTCAACTCATATGGCTTGTTCTACTACTTGTTGAATCATACACAAAGGCACGTTTTATAACATCGAGTTACCAAATGCGTTTTTGTGCAATCAATGTATAACCAACTCATAGTAACAACTCATATCTCTAGGTTTGAAGAATATAAGATATTATCGTCTCATGATCACTCGTGATAAAATCCATGAAGTGATTCAAATGAGCGCGGGTTGAATCCAATACTCATAAGTTATGAGCACTCATGAGTGTTGTAGCACCACTTTGTCCACCAACTTGGACCTCTACAAACCAACCCATGACAGTCTTGATTCATATCTACTTCCAACATATGACCGACTGTGGATGGTTTGAATAACTTAATCATTCAGGAAGAGTGACTTAGTTATTCTGGAAGTCAAAACATGCAAAGTGAAACACAAGAATAAATGAATCAAATATGGTATCAAACCCTATGAATATAAATAAACACTTTTATTTATCACCATACTGATTACTCATTATTCATTGTTTCGGTTTTATCAACTTTATACTTGAATTAAAAACACTAGTTGTCCCATGCTCCAAGCATGTACACAATGTTTTTCTTAAACAATAGCTTTGCCATACACCAAGTATGCACTCTATGTTTTTCTATGATCCTTACTTTGTGAAATAAACCAATTGAACATAATTTCAATGATTCTAATTTCACACTCCCAAATCCTTATCGAAAAATGTGAGAATTTCAAATTCCTACCATTTATCGAAATCTGTTTAGATTTTAAACTTATATGCACTGACCCTCCTGTAATGAATATGTACAAAGTCACAAAGACTTGTCAACAATCATTATAAGGTATTCCAATGGAGATCAACTCCATAGAAACTAAGTCTCATATTCAAAGTACATTGCTTTGGACATGCTTCTTGCATTAAGTTTTCTAATCTTACACAGATAACTTCCACCTATGGAGACAACTCCATATTCTCATTTTGACTATCACTTCTGAACAAGAGATGCCTCTTTTCAGAATATGTCAATATGGTCCTTCTAAAATTAGCACTATACTTCCAACTGACCCCGAGCAACCAATCTTTGGTAAACCTCAGATTGTCCTCGACAATTGCTTAATCATTTTAGTCATATCCAATTCTAGACCTTTTCCCTTCTTAATGCCTCTGGGCATTTGGAAAAATTTAGAAATGACAAATATTATAGCACATGCAATCGATCCTGTACCCAAAGCAAATGGTACACGATTCATGATGTCTCACATAAAGACATGATTCTAGACCAGTCTTTTGCTACAATATTTTTATTTGCCATGTTTTCAAAATTTGACTATGAAGAGGGATGCCGTAATCATAATCGAATTTTGAGAACGCAATATATAGAATTTCCTTAAGTTGAACCAATCCAACATGAAATTCATATATATATTCTTGACTAAAGATGACGAAGGTCTCAATCTAAGCCTTTAGAACTGAAATGAAGTATATCCTCTCCCTTAATTATAGCAAAACAACTTTTTCAATCCCTACAGCCTCACGAATTGAAACTTTTGTTTTCTATAATTAACATTGCTAACTTGCAACACTAACAATAATTATCATGCTCCCACTAACATGATGATTATTAGCATAACACTTATGCTCCCACTAGCTTTGACATGTACTCAGAAATCAGCTGGACTTCTAGAAATCAATACTTTATTGACTTTCTTACCAAAGTTCAGATTTCTGATACGAGATGCTTTGATAAAACTTTATCAAAATCATACACCTTTCCTTAGATAGCATGCATGTGTGTCTAAACAAATTCAGAACTATGAAAAGGGATGCCGTAATCATAGTCTCAATTGTTTAGACCTTTCGCCATCTGCTTCAAATCTACTTGGTGGAAGTGTTTCCTCACCATCATTTTCATGAATCGTTGAGAAACCTTATGACCCTTAGATTTTATGGTGTATGTGTTATTATCCATGTGAATCGTCAAAACCATAGTCACAAGACAAGGATAATGACAAATCCAAACTCATATGGACTGAACTTATGCAATCTTAACTTCTTGCCACCTGGCAGTACAGGGCCTGCCATTGCTTCCAAGTTGTTATGCAACCAATTGAGAACTTTTAGAACTCCTATGCAAAGCCAACTTTAACTGGAATAGGCACAGAATATGTCAACACGATAGGTTATAAACCTCAAGTCGTGTGCTAGTGAAGAACCTCAGGTTTTATTCTTGATTAGTTCTTGAAATTCTTTTTAGGATCTTTAAGACTCCCACTATCCTCTTGACATATAAGACTATCTTGCCAAATATTCAAGAGATAGTGCGGATTCTTTATCAAGACAAAAACTTCACACAATTGGCCTTAGTTGGTCTTTGTTTTATCCAAAACATCACAACTTACCAATTTCAAATGTACAAGAGCATGACACTTTTACTCTTACATTTGACATGTGTTTTAAACCTTTCTTTAAGATATGTCACTCAAGTTACAATCTTGGAGTATGACTTTAAGAATTGTTTTGGAACGAAGTATGACTCATCTTCCTGATCTAACCATTTCAACAATTCATGACTCCTCTTCTTAGTCATAAGAATGCACTAAGAAGACCTTTAGAGGACTAATTGTGATATGATTTCTAAATCATTAAGATGATCACAAACATGATACTAAAGTACTCACCCATCTTTTCAGATATGAGAAACTTTTATCTTTCTGCCTAATTTGATTCTTCCCATTCGTTCTGCCATACATTGAGACTTTTCCAATGTTTCAGAATTATACTTAAACTTGTAAGTATAACCATATTTACTAAACTTTAGTAAATCAAATAGTCTTAACGAGCTTTGTGGTGAACATGACCAGTGCACAAGAATGTGTACTCGATCCCTTTAGTCCTTCACTTGACTCACACATCCATGTGAACAAGTAATTAGTCTTGATTTTCCAATGCTTGAAAGTTCTCATTCATCATACTATTCAACTTGCATGATTCCAAGTTTCGGTCCAATTGAAACTTGGGTGATGAGGAACTTTCCTGATTTGGTAAATTTAGACACTACCACAAATGAAAGAATCAAATTCATTTTCCAATATTGCTGTCAGTGGAATCATATAAGCAACAATTTTCCACAAATGCCATTGTAAGGATACTTCAAATAAATAAAATTAAACAATTTTCTTTTATTTTAAAACTTTGCAGAAAAACTTATCCTTACAATCCACATGGAAAATTGTTGTTATCTATTCCTTAGCAATATATCATAACTTCTTAAGCAACTGCTCAAAATTCTGATGCGATCGAAATCCACCTTCGCGATCAGAATCAGCATATACTTCCTTTAAGATTTCTCTCTATTCTTTGATTCTTAAAACATCAACATGTGACCCAGTCACATCATGTAATGAGGATCTCAGAATAGAACTTAACAGAGTTAGATAATGGGCTCTACCTGATGTAGAGTCAAACTTATTGACTTTAACATCCTTAGGTAAATTTGGCAGCTTTGCAATCAACGCCCCTTCCTTTGGCAAAATAAACATATGGACCCTTTGGTAATGGGACTATCTCAGACTTAGCCTTTCTCTTTACCATTTGGTCAACCGGGTTGACTATGGCCAATCCCTTTCCATTGGGAAGAGAATGCTTTTTCTGGATTTCCAGTGTCACCATTGTCACTGTCCATAAAGTTTTTGGGAAGTTGATCTTCTAATCAAATTTGCTTTACTATCGTTCCAAATCATTGCTGATTCAGCAGCACCAAGCAAATAGATATGATCATTAAGGTTCATGTCATAGTCTGTTTCATAGTAGTCCCAAAGGAACTCACTATGTGACTTAGAAAGTGATTGAACATCCAACTTTCTCAAGACTTTGACACCCAACTCTCCCGGCTTGTCAATATGTGACTTCATCTCTAAGATGTGATCACACATAGACCTTGCTTGCCATTAGGGCTTGAGTGACCTTGAACTTGTGGGTTAGGGAGAATAATTGGAGGAGGTGGAGGAAGAGAAGTATGACTTCCATGAGCCAAACTCGGGAAGTCATATTCATTAGGAAAGCTTGGTTTGGGAAGATCATTGTTGTCTAAACCAGACATCAACAATGGGAGAAATTCACGTAAAGTTGATTTAAGTCCTTAATATAACACCCAATATGATATATTAAGGCTAGGACCCAACAAACTATTTTATAACTTGGAAGAGGGACGCCGTAATCCAAGCTATAAAATATTTGAAGGTAGGTGAATGACGATTCACCAATTTTCACCAAGATAAACGAAATGTATTATTAGGTTTTAATTGGTTTTGAAACACCTAGATTCTTTTGAGATTCATTGAACTTTTCAATGGTATGTTTCAATCTCGAGTGTGCCCTTCAGGTTTTGTGACTGGGATGCCGAGGATCACAAAACAAGGTGTGAAGTAACCATGCAAATATACTTGGTACCCTTAATATTTACCCCTCAATCGATGTGTCGGTTAACCACACACGCTCCAACGATACTATGATAAACATTAAGTTACCCTTTGTCTACCGTGTTAAGTCCAGGTTAGTGTGCCGGTTAACCACACACGCTCCACTAACAGCTTAAACAAAGTGCAAAGTGTAATTTCATGGATTAGCACCTTATTCACATTTTCCTAAGTAACTAAGATTGGGAATTTATAAGTGTTTAGTTACTTAGTATTTATCATTATACTTATAATGAAGGGAGAATTATAGTCCTTGTCCTACCTGTTCGGCTAACGACCCTCCACCGGTCAAGGAAGCGGTGAGTGAGAGTGGACACCCATTAAACTGTCATTTTATAGGCAGTAACCTTATACCCCCCTTATAGACCGGCTTCGTGAATGAGACCTACTAATGGTAAGACGACTTGCTCTTATACATATAATATATTAAACTTTTAATATTATAATAGTATAAGGGTGTATTTTAGACATTTAAAATACTTGGTGGTTTAATCTATTAATTAAACTAGACTTTTAATTTAATTAAACTCAAACCATATATTTATGGATTTAATAATACTCTTTTAATTAAACGCTTTAATTAACTATTAATAAAGTTCATAAGAGTTAATTTGAACTATTCAACAAAACATCATAATTCCAATTATTAAACTCAAAATTAAAACCATTTAATTAATTGTTTAAGTTATGAACCCAAAAGTTTTAGAATTCAATTCTTTTTTTCATAAAAAACTTTTCTCAAATTCCAAAACTTTAGGGCAAGTTTTATAATTCTTGAAAACCTTTGGATTCCATAACTTATGGAATTAATGGTGCTTTATGATGAAACTTTCCATGTTCCATAACTTAAGAACAAGTTATGGAATTCTTTAAAACATTAATACCAAATTTTGTAACTCCATAAAAACTTTGAATCAATTTTTTTTTTAAAAAAAAACTTTAATATCCATAACTTATGGAAGTTTCAAAAACCCTTAAGATCACAACTTTAAAAAAAAATTTGAGCTCCAAAATTTTATGACAAAATATGTAACTCCTTAAAACATTTAGATCAAACTTTTAAAACTAATAAAATAATCATATCATTTTATCTTTTACTAAATTTGACCTAATTCAACTCATATAACAAATGATTCAAATTTTACAAATAATTCGTTTTTCACAAACCAAGTAGTTATCTTAAAATTTGACACACATCATGTTTTTTTTCCTTTTTTTCAACTTGAAAATAAAACATTTGCATCAATATAACAGAAAACAACCCATGGCTCTGATACCACTATTGGGTTTTGAGCATTCTAACACTCCTATGGTGTACATGCAACCCTATAAACCTTGGATCTATGTTTTCTCTATTATACATGCAAATATTAACTATTCCAAGGTTTCATCCTGACTAGCATATTATGAAGCACCTATACTACAAAGTTCTAGTTAGATGAGATATCTTTTGATGTAGCTTGATGTCTTCAAGCTTTAAGAGCTTAGCCCCAATAGTGTGGAAGCCTCAAATGGAATCACAAATCACCAAAACACCTTGGAAGAACTTGAGAGAATATGTATGCACACTAAAATCGGCCCACTCTTATTTTCACATACTTGTGCCAATTTTGTGAGCCAAGGACCCCTTTATATATTATGGAGGATTAGGGTTACATCCATGTAAACCCTAATACCCATGACCTTTCATTTACATAGGATCCATGGGTTAAAAGCTCCATGGACCATCCATGAAAGCTTAGCCCAACCTAAATGAACTTGGCCCATTCCATATATATAAGAGTCCATATTTAATTAGTTCTTTTTGATCACTTAATTAATTCTAAATTAATTCTTGATCAATACTAATTAAATAATATGATTCCATATTAATATATTAGAACTTATAATATATTAATATAAATCATTAATATACTATTCCCAAAAGACTATCCATATAAATTGCGCCGGTGAAGTGCAACCCAAATGGACCATGCCGGGTCGGGTCAAGTACATACCAAATATAGTTATGGACTTAGACATTAATCCAACAAATCATACCCCGTCAACATTAAGAAAATTGTGGCATTGCTCTGCCTCTAACTTCTTCAGTTTTGACCATCCAACGGCCCAAGGCATCATAGTTGATTGTCAGGTACAAAACAAACTACTCACAGGAAAACTCTCTAAAATCCATATATATGAAATAATCATGTATTATAATATTAGTAAACAAAAAACGTTATAGTGATAATCATGTATTTTATCTTAAAAATGTATAAAAATCAGCTTAGGGCATATATAATTTTTTGAGGTTGTGTATTTTTTGGTATCACATATGTATATGGTTCCCAACCTTATTGAATACAGTGCCTACTTGAGTTTAAATTGAACCTTGGAGAGTTCTAGATCGCCCAAGTCTTTCCCAACAACACTTGGCAAGAAGCCAAGCTCCATACTAGCGGGCGTGCTAGCAAGGGTACACGATTTATGTCCGCCAACAGACATTATCACTTTGCGAAGAAAGGAAACCCCTCTGGACAAAAGGTAATGATCATAGAATTACTACCTGAACCTGTCACAAGCTTTAACAAAGGGAAGAACATGATCATCCTATAAGATCCTTTGAACCTTGTCAGATTTGACGCCTTTGTCACCTGTATGGACCGATCAGAGGGCCTAAATATAAAAGGTATCCATATCCTTTGGCAAAGGATAAGTTCTCTCTTACTCAAAAAATCAATACACTCCCTCTCTCATTCGACTAACTTTGGCTATTGAATCTTTTTCCCAGGATCCACTCTTGAAGAACCGTTGGTGTTTTCCTTCTTTGTGTGATATCACATCCTTGTAGTTTTCAGGGGAGAATACATGCACAAATTGTCTTTAAGTTTATATAAACTTTATATTGTTAGTTAAAAGCTTATGTTATTTATATTTATGTTATATATAACAAATGGTTGGTAAAAATGAACTAAATCAACCCATATACATAAATATGATGAACAAAACTTAATGATCTATGTTTTACGTTTGAAAGAACTAAAGATATAGTTTTTGTTATATTTATACACAATAATGATTATTTTATAGTTTGCAAACATAATCGACAAAAAAGTTGTTAAAATGTCATTTTTATTTATAAATGATATATTTACTCTTTTATAAACGTGTACATTATTTTGATATTGCTGGTTTTTTACATTGGGTAAAATCTTGTTTTGGTCAAAATACAGTCGTTATGATGCCCGATTTTTGTTAGAAAACTTTTATACAACACATGAAGATTACGTGTAATAAATAGTTAATGTTTAAGACACAAACTCATATTTTTGAACGATTTGAACTTAACAAACGAATTATAATGTAATAAAATTTTTAACTGAATCTTAGGACACAAATGCACACACTTTTAGATCTGTTAAACTCGGGAGTACTAACTGAGTTGAACTCCTCATCAACTAAGAACAGAAAAACTTAGTAAAGTCCTTTGTGCTATAACGTTAATCCGTATAGAGTGAGGAACATTTTGTATAGATCTATACGGGCTACCTCCTGCTTGGGGTTGCTAGGTACAACCTACGTCAGACGAGTCGTAACGGGCGATAATATCCATTCTCTAAATCTCTTTCACGAAGTCAATAAAGCGTTGGTGATGTTCTTGACACGCCACTTTTAGTGTCACATGGAGGCCTAATCGTCATTTAGCTTGGTTATAGGCTCATAATAGTCCCATAGTACACTCTAAAAGCACTCATATAGAATTGAAATAGTATTTATACGTAGCCTGATCACACATATAGAATTGAAATAGTATTTATACGTAGCCTGAACACTCGTATAGAATTGAAATAATATTTATATGTAGCCTGAATACTCGTATAAAATTGAAATATTATTTATACGTAGTCAGAACACTCATATGAGTTGAAATAAGACTATATGTAGCACAAACACACCATTATAATGATAGTTTCATTATATTTTTATAAGTAAAACAAATACTTATAAATATACGAAGAACCTGGACTTTTGTTGTTAATAAACTTATATTTTTATAAGTAAACAATTATAAAAAACAAGCACAGTTGTATAGAGTCACCAACACGTCTTTACATAAGTAAGGTAAGTACTTATACCTCACAATCTCACACTTCTAAATACACTTTTTGTTTTAAAGTACACAGAGTCAAAACATGTGGAACTCACCAACATTATAGCTGACGTATTTTAAAACACATGTATTCTCAGGAACCTAAGAGTTGGATATGCACACACCGATTAGTTATAGATCTCATGTTATCAATCACATTTCTCTATTTTATTATTACCTATCTATTTAGGAAAAGGTAATGTTTTAAGTTTACGTTTTGTTGAACTTGTATCATTTTAACGTACTTTTGGAATTTCAACAATGTAATCAATATCAACCGATAATAGAAGTATGTGATGTTTAGTATAATTGTTGTACTGTTCAATGTATATGGTAACTGAGATCCAATGTAACTTCACTCACCCAGACACTTCACCGCGGTCAGGGGTGTGATAAAACTCGGCCCGTGCCTTATTTTGAAGCTCGAACTTAAGCTCAATAAAGTAACCGAGATGTTTTAGGGCTCAGCTCAACTCAGTTAGCTATTAGAAAGGGTAAAAGTTCAAATAGAAATGCAATTAAGCTCGTGATCTCGACTCAACTCGTATCTATAATATGTAAAGATGAATAAAACAAAGGATAGAAGTGTAAATATAACAATTCTCGATTATGCTCACGAATTTCACAAGCCGGGTATTTCAATACTCAAGATCGGATTGATAATGTACTCGAGTAGCTCAAGCTCGAGCTCGACTCAACTTAAAGAAAGTTGATTTTGAGTATTTTTCAATTCGGTCTCAAGTATCCCACGAGTTATCTTCACTTAGTTACACCAATGTTTGGTCCTTGTTGTTTGAAAACATGTCCGTCTTTTCTTTTTGGCCAACGTCGTCCATTTGTAGCCGTTAGTCGTGCAAGGTGGCGTACATGTCTTCCACGTCACTCTAGCTCATCTAACTATTTGACAAGTGTCGAATTATTTCCCACCAGGTCCCTATGGTTTCCAAAAATTGTCCTCCAAGTCCTTTTTCCAGCTTTTTATGTATTTTTTTTGTCTTTTTTGAAAACATGTCCGTCTTTTCGTTTTGGCAAACGTCGTCCATTTGTAGCCGTTAGTCGTGCAAGGTGGCATACATGTCTTCCACGTCACTCTAGCTCATCTAACTATTTGACAAGTGTCCAATTATTTCCCACCAGGTCCTATGGTTTCCAAAAATTGTCCTCCAAGTCCTTTTTCCAGCTTTTTATGTATTTTTTTGAAGTTCTTTTTTGACTTATAAGTGTTTTTTTTTGTAATTGTTTTTACTTATAAGTATTACAAATGTATTAATTTAAAAAAAAACACTGTGTGCAAACAATAAAAAATACATTACAAGAGACACAACCATTATCAAACCAAGAAATAAGACATTATAATATTTAAAGAACAAGTACTACCAAATCCATAACAAATAAAACAAAAACAATATTAACAAATCTATAACAATCAAAACATCCAATGCCAAACACAAAAAAACAACACTTGACAACCAAGAAAAAAATAACCTCATAAATTCATATGGTAATTAACATAGGATTTTCGATCTTTTTAATGTTTCTCAAGCCTTGGCTAGATAAAATCAATGGATCTTTATACCTTAAAAGAAAATGATGTGATTAAGTAACGAAGTGAGCAGCAATAAACTAAAGTTGTTGATCAAAGACTTCCATGCTTTCAAGACGGATCTGAACCGAAACAATGATATAATAGGTAGCCTTTTGTTGATCTGTTTTTGGATATGGAAATAAATTCCGTCTGTCATTTTGATTTCAGATACTAATGTGTATGAAATTCTAGGCTCATGTGATGGGAGAGAAATAAGGGATATTTGGGGAAACTGTGTTGTTGGACGATTGTGTAATCATTTGAAAGAAAATTAAGATCAGATCACAGAAACGTTTCTTATACCGGATATTATTGGGATACTAACTAAACTAACCATGATTTTATATAAATTTAAAGATACTAATATACATTTTCCAAATATCTAACAAGTTTGGAATAAAGTATTCCGGACCTACAAAAAAATATATTTTTTTTCTAAAATCTAACAAAAAACAAAACAAGCATATTAATTGAAAAGTATATATGATCAAAAGATTAAAATGAGACATTTTATTGAAAAATAATGATATAACGCACTTTGAAATTGACATTTTGGATAAAAGTTGATATATTTCTTTGAAAAAAAATTGAAAATGTAAAAAAAATCTTAAACTTCAAGAACAAGTCTGGAATGGAGCATTCAAGAGAAAGTGGTAATTTTGACAAACTGAAAATATTGTTATTTTTATTAAAAATCTCACGTAAAAAGGCTGGTTTAATTAGTAGAAAAAATTGCAAGAATGGTCCCTGTGGTATGTCAAAACTAGCATGTTCGGTCCAAAATGGGTTTGGCTCCTAAGGATGAGCCAATAGTTTCGTTTTGTTGCGAGTTTGGTCCAATTTGGTTTGAACTTTTTTGTAAAGACGATTTTACCCCTTATTATTTAATTTTTCATTTTTATTATTACCAACAATTAAAAAATAATTAAAAATAAAACTAAAAGAAAATCTCTCTACCTATCTATCTATCTCTCTCTCTCTCTCTCTCTCTCTCTCTCTCTCTCTTAATGACGATCCCCATTCCAAATCCCGCATCCATGATCTTCCAGATCGTAGATTCAAGAGGTAAGAAAAAAGTTCTAATATTTCATCAATTTGTGTCATCAGATCATGGAGGGTTTGGCAGTATGTTTCATATGATTCAAAACTTGACGTGAATTCATCCACGCGATTCTCGATCCCGCCCTAACGCCTCCGATTTTACCGATGAAGGAGACAGATGATAAACGTATCGAGTTCAGAGCTCCGCTGTGGATCGCGTTTTCGATCGTTGTGTGATGAGTTGAGGAGTTTGGGAGAACAGATTTGATATTCTTCACCTCAAGAACATGTGTTCATCATCCCTCGTCCTGACATAATCATCAACATCGCAACACCCAAACCATCACCATCTCATCCCGAAACCATCACCTAATTCACCTCAAGAACATGTGTGTATGTGTGTTTTGAATCGATTTTTTCCTGAATAGTTTTTCTGGTGGATTTGAGAGGCAGCGGCTAGGGCTGAGTTGAAAGTTTGCTCAATTTTAACTCTGACCGATATGCATATCCTTCACCTTGATCCATATGCAGTGAAACAAGAACATGGCTTCTTTTCTTTTTCTTTTTTGATTTTTTTGTTGGTGTAGTAAACAACAACAGGGGATGTCGATTATTGAAGTTTATGGAGGTGGGTGAAGAAGACAATGACTGGATGGAGCAATAAAGGTGTTCTTCCATGAGTGGCCAGCATCTATGAGATGATGAACTTGAAAAACCAGGTGTTCTTCCATCTGATAATTAGGGATTTAACGACCTTGGTGTAGAGAATAACATATTAGCGATTTGGGGGTAGGATTTACAATCAGGGAGTTGGTAAGATCATGAGGATAAAGCATATTCATAACAAGAGTGGAGATGAATGTGATTGTGAATCGATTGTATGTGAGTTTACAAAAGATGAATGTGAATCTAAATGTGTGTTTATCTACTTTTAGGGTTTTTTTTTTCTGTTTTTCTAAGAGAGGGAGAGGGAGAGAGAGAGAGAGAGAAAGAGGGAGAGAGAGAGAGAGATTTTCTTTTTGTTTTATTTTTAATTATTTTTTAATTGTTGGTAATAAAACAAAAATGAAAAATAAAATAATAAGGGGTAAAATCGTCTTTACAAAAAAGTTCAAACCAAATTGGACCAAACTCGTAACAAAACGAAACTATTGGACCATCCTTGCGAGCCAAACCCATTTTGGACCAAACTTGCTAGTTTTGACATACCACAGGGACCATTCTTGCAATTTTGTCTAATTAGTATCCGAATATTATTAAAATACCCATTTTAATGTAAATTTTAAGGAAATAATTCAAAATGCTTATTTTAAAGTAACTACGACATCCCCATTTTTCACAGTCCTAAAATATCATTTATTTATTTATGCTTATTTTAAATTAGAGTGATCTTTATAAATGTGGAATATGAGAAAATTCATCAAATGACCAAATAAAGGGGGGTGTATGAAGCAATTAACCATGAAAAACTAAAATTTGCAAAATGACCATGACTTCCGTAGAGAGGGGCTCTGTGGAAGCCTTAAACCTATGAGGAACCTGAATATCACTGAAGAAATGAGATGGCAAGGGTATTTATGTAAATCACCAAACATAAAATTGGGTTTATAGTGTTGGCTGCGGGAGGAGGAAGGGTTTGGGGGAGGTTTACTGCAGAACGAAGACGAGAAACGGGAAAGAAACAATCGATCAAATCTCGAAGAAATAAGAACGCATATGGTGAGTAAATAGCTAGAAAATTCAGAATTTGGCCATTTTCAAATGGAGAACAGTTCCTTAGAGCTGTTCGGATGAAGAACAGATCCGCGGAGGGCATTTCCGCGGATCTCTATGAGTGGACAATACTACATCAAGAATTCCATAGCAATATGTGTGAATAAGGCAACCCTGAGGGGGGGGGGGATAGGGTACCGGAAAGAACAACTTTCATTTTCCCTAAAAAGTATTATCATTAACACAACCTTCTAGTCTTCCACTGGACTACCTAGAATAGTTAATGGTCATCACCTATACTTTGTTCGATGACTGGTCCCGCTAATACAATGTGTGACCTCTCACCATTATTTTATTTTAATCAAAACCTACCCAACCCGCTATTCTATTTTTCCAAAAAACATGTTACTACCCAATATGATTAAGTAATTTATATAAAATAGAATCATATCATATTATAGCAGAAATACCAAGTACGCAGACAACAAGCACATATACCATTTCATAGATACTTCATATCTGTGTGTAAGCTGGAAGTAACTATGCACTCACTTGATAAAGTGTATGATTGGTGATTTTGGCAGAGCTTCACCTAACACCTTGACTTTTCCCATTGATGTGACATGGGTATGATTATAACTATGTCTTAGTTTTAGATTCCAGGAAACTAATGATAGTCTTGATTCCTCAACAATCCCAATGTCTAGATTAAGATCTATCAACTAAGAAACAACCAGGTAGGATCATATCGAAGGTAGGGTTCGTTTGGTATACAGAGTATACTGTTCGGAAATCCCAGTTTAAACACCTCACTAAATCCAGCCTAGGCATCACTCTAGTAAGTAGATTGTAACGGCCCAAATTTTCAAAGGAAAATTTTCATTTTTAAATAATCAAACATTTCCAATAAACCACAAAAATCTCAATAACATTTTTTTTTCAAATTCATAACATCAACAATTTTATTTCGAATATCAGAGTGTCCCATCAAAACAAGTGTCGAAGAGTGCATGCCGCGCTATCAAGCCTTGCCCTTGCCCTTAGGCTCAGATGTACCTGAAACAAATCCACGAACTGTAAGCTAATGCTTAGTGAGTTCCCTAGAGCATACCCCACACAGTCCATGTAATCACATATACCATATCAGCTATAAAAGCTACATAAACAACATAAGCCATGCATACAACATATACGGATGTCATGGAAACCATCCAAGGTCTTACACCTAGTGCCACTGGAACCCCCACGTGGTCTTAACTACCTGCCATAGGAACCCCCACATGGTCTTCCTGCCATAGGAACCCCCACACGGTCTTTACTACCAAAAAAATAACATACAAGCTACACATGCAAATATACTAGGATGCCATGGAAACCCTCCAAGGTCTTACACATAAGTGCCTCGGGAACCCCCCGAGGTCTTTCATGCGAGTATCACAAATAACTAGCATACCACATATCCCATAACCAAGTAGTCATATCTCACAAGAATAATGGCCTGGCGTTGGTGCCTTAGACCCATTGGTATGGTGAGGAGACTTACCTTCTCAAAATGCTGAACTGATAAGATAAGATCAGTTAAGTCCTAACACACAGCTCCAACTCAACTGCCTATAACCATCATGTGATTAACTTGTCAAAATCCCGAAATACCATAAATACCCTCTAGGTCAAACTTGGTCAAAGTACAAGTTAACAGTCAAGGTCAACAATCCATGTTGACCCCAACTCATCGAGTGCATCTAGCAACTCGTCGAGTTCCTTCAGAGTCCAGAAAACTGGGACAAACCCTAGCCAACTCGTCGAGTTGTCTCATAAACTCGATGAGTTCACTCAATATCCAGAAGGCGGGGAAACCTGATCCAACTCGTCGAGTTGTCGGGGCAACTCGTCGAGTTTCCCATATCTTCACGCATTCAGTCCTTTCCAGTCGAATCTAAAGCTCCATACAACAGATCCTTAACCACAGAGACATCTAGAAGGGTAAAATTTCCAACTTTACCCCCAAAGACCATCTAATATGCCTTAGACTCAAACGCTAGCTCCTTTGAGGAAGGCCTTGACTCATGAAGCCTTTAAACCCTCATCCCATCGACCCAAAACATACATCTAAAGTCCAAGGGTGGAAAAATCACATAAAGTTTCTAACTTTACGTCCATGCATGCGTTAAATACTCTCCAAGATCCATTTTATCCTTCATTGTCGACATAATGCATGAATGGGACATGGAGCTATTAAATTTTGCAACTTTAATCCTCTAGAGGTCTTATAGAGGCCAGATCTACAATCCTAACCTCTGGAAACCTTTTATCTTGGAACATCCAACCCAAAGTCCCAAAACAAGCCCTAAACTACCAAAAGACGAGATCTAAGCACATAAAGGTCAAGGTAGCAACTTTATACCTCAAGATGGTTGCCAATACAGAGTAGATGTCGGATCTACTGTTCCTCTCTCTACTACACCTTCTTCAATCTTCAAAATCCTTCACAACCACACTAAAAATCACTCACCAAAGCTCTCTCACACACTCTAGGAAGTATAAGGCTCGAACTAGGGTTTCTCTGGGTTGTAAGGACAATGAGAGAGGCTAAAAATGAACCATAAGTTCCTTAAATAGGGTAAAAACCCCTGAAAATTAGGGTTTTCCTTTATAGTGTCTACTCGTCGAGTTGGGGCCATCCAACTCGTCGAGTAGATCCTAAGTCCCGCGTCCAAAAATGATTTATACTCAATAAGTTGTAGCTCCCCAACTCGTTGAGTTCCGGTCTAAAACCCTAAAATTTTGAGAAATAACTGATACTTGGAACAAGCGTTACAAATCTCCCCCACTTGAAGTATACTTCGTCCTTGAAGTCCACTGACACAAACAAACCCGGATAGTGATCTTGCATCTCCTCTTCCGGCTCCCATGTCCATTCGGAAACTCTTCGGTGCTGTCATTGCAGCTTCAGTAATTTCACCTCCTTGCTCCATATAACCTTGGCCTTCCTATCCAAAATCGCAACAGGCCTCTCAATCTAGTTAAGACTCTCGTCCACATGAATGTCGTCCAGAGAAACAACCGCGGCCTCGTCTGTGACACACTTCCGAAGCTGGGACACGTGGAAGGTGTTGTGTATCTGGGTAAGCTCGTCCGACAGATCCAAGCGATAGGCCACCTTGCCCACCCGGGCAGTAATCCTGAACGTCCGATATATCGGGGCCCTAGCTTGCCCCTATTCAGAACCTAATGACACCCTTCCATGGTGATACTTTCTCCAAGACGAAATCCCCCACCTGAAACTCAAGATCCAATCGGCGCCAGTTAACATAGCTTTTCTGAAGGCTCTGTGCAACTCGTAGCCTGTCGCGCACCTGTTGAATCAACTCGGTAGTCTTAACCACCACCTCGGTGCTCCCGATGACTCGGTTACCCACCTCACCCCAATAAACATGGGTCGTACACCTCCGACAATACAACATCTCAAACGGTGGTCGGTCGATACTAGTATGATAACTATTTTTATATGAAAACTCTTCTAGTGGGAGGTATGTATCCTAACTCCCTCCAAAATCCAACACGCATGCCCGAAGCA
Source organism: Lactuca virosa (assembly GCF_052849685.1). NCBI lineage: Eukaryota > Viridiplantae > Streptophyta > Magnoliopsida > Asterales > Asteraceae > Lactuca > Lactuca virosa. Next base: position 27,154,369 of record NC_136427.1, read on the forward strand.
TATCCTCGAGTTTCTGGATCGTCCTTTCACTCTGGCCATCTGTCTGGGGGGGTATGCCGTGCTGAAATGTAACTGAGTGCCCAGTTCCTCATGGAACTTTTTCTAGAATCTAGATGTAAATAGAACATCTCTATCAGAGACTACCGAAACTGGCACCCCGTGTTTAGCCACCACCTCTCGCACATAAATACTTGCCAGTTTCTTAGCAGAGATGCTCTCAGAGATCAGAATAAAGTGAGCACTCTTTGTCAACCTGTCCACAATCACCCATATGGCATCCACACCCCTCGTTGTCCTTGGTAATTTTGTGATGAAGTCCATAGTGATCTCTTCCGATTTCCACATGGGAATGGGTAGCTGCTGCACCTTTCCATAAGGCCGCTGATGTTCGGCCTTGACCTTCCTACAGGTCAAGCACCGCTTCACAAACCAGGTGATCTCCCGCTTAATGCCGGGCTACCAGTAGCTCAGCCTCAAAACTCTATACATTTTTGTGGCTCCCGGGTGTATAGAGAACTTGGACTTATGTGCCTCCTCTAATATCTTCTGTCTCACTCCCCCAATCACCGGTACCCACACCCGACCACACTATGTCAGAAGACCTCGACTATCCCGAACAAACAAGGGATACTGACCCCGAATTCGCTCTATCTTCCATTTATCTTTCTTCACCCCTCAACCTGAGCTTTCTTGATCATATACAACAATGGAGAGATCATCGTCATCCTCAAACAAACGTCCCTACTCGGAGCACTTGCCGCCTTGCGGCTCAAAGCATCAGCCACTAGGCCCTGGGTGGTATAAAATCTCGAAGTCATAATCTTTCAGTTCATCCAACCACCTCCTCTTCCGCATGTTCAAGTTCAGCTGATCCATCAAATACTTTAAACTTTTATGATCAATGAAGATGGTGCAACGAACTCCATACAAGTAGTGCCTCCAAATCTTGAGGGTGAACACCACTGCCCGCAGTTCCAGGTCGTGAGTGGGGTAATGCGCCTCATGAGGCTTCAACTACCTCGAGGCGTACGCGATCACATGCCCTCTCTGCATCAGTACAACGCCTAAACCTGTGATAGACGCATCATAGTACACCACCAAATCATCCAACCCATCGGGTAGTGCTAAAATCGGGGCCTCACATAACCTTTGTCTCAAGGTCTCGAAATCCAACTGTTGATCTGAGCCCCATCGAAATGTCACATTCTTCTTGGTCAACCGGGTCAAAGGCACAAAAATCTAGGAGAAATCATGAATGAATCTCCGATAGTACCCTGCTAGACCCCAGAAGCTACGTATCTCTAATGCATTCTTCGGCACCTCCCATCGCATCACTGCCACAATCTTGGCTTGTTCAATTAAAATTCCCTCTTGGTTGATGATGTGCCCCAAAAACTGCACCTCTCTCAACCACAAATCACACTTTGAGAACTTGGCATAAAGCCTTTCCATCCTCAATGTCTCCAATACCTCCCTCAGATGCTGCTCGTGCTGCTCCTTGGTCTTAGAATAGACCAAAATATCATCGATAAACACGATCACTGACCGATCCAACAGCAGCCTACACACCCTATTCATGAGATCCATGAATGCTGTTGGGTCATTGGTGAGCCCGAATGACATCACCACAAACTCAAAGTGCCCATACCGAGTGCTGAAAGCTATCTTCGGTATATCCTCATCCTGAATCCTCATCTTATGGTACCCCGACCGAAAATCAATCTTGGAAAACCAAGACGCACCCTGCAGTTGATCGAACAAATCATCGATCCTCGGAAGCGAATAACGGTTTTTCATCATTAACTTGTTCAACTCTCGATAATCACTACACATCCTGTGTGACCCATCCTTCTTTTTCACAAATAGGATCAGTGCTCCCCATAGGGAACTGCTCGAACGGATAAACCCTCGGTCTAGCAGCTCCTGAAGTTACGTAGATAGCTCCTGCATCTCGGGCGGAGCTAACCGGTACGGTGCCTTGGCTATCGGAGCGGCACCCGACATCAAATCAATGCGAAACTCCACTTGCCTCTCCGGAGGTACTCTAGGCAACTCCTCAGGGAAGACATCCCAAAATTCTCGTACAACTGCCACACTATCCAAATCCGTTGAGGCCTCAACCCTCGTATCCGAGATATATGCAAAAAATCCTGAACAACCCTGCTGAAGAAGTCTCATGGCCCTCGCAGTTGAACAAAGAGTTGTCCCCTGCGAGGCCCTCTCTCCATAAATAACCAGTTCCCCCCCCACTTCGAGTTCGAACCCTCACCAGCTGGCGCTCGCAATCGATCATGGCCTCATTGGCCCCCAACTAGTCCATCCCAATGATCGCATTCAGCCCTCACAACGGTATCGGGACTAGATCAACACGAAACCTCTCCCCAAGCACATTCAGGACACAGTCCCGATACACCCTCACAACACTCACAGTGCGGTCATCCGCAATCTCAACCTCAAGCGGGGAATTCAAAATCCCCGGCGCATCCCGAAACTTCTTGCTAAGCGCAAGAGATACAAATGATCGGGTAGCACCTTAGTTAAATAGAACGTGAGCCGACATACCATTGACCAAAAAGGTCCCTATACATGAGCACATATATACACATAAGAAATACAAATCAATATCAAGTAGGAAAGATAAAACACATACCAACAACGACCTCTGGCGCTTCCCGAGCCTCCTCGGTAGTCAACTGAAATGTACGACTCTTCACCGCTGGAGCCACCGCCTTAGCAGGGCGGCCATCAGTGATCCTCAATTTGGCGGGCGTAGGCACCGCGACTGCTCCTCCTCCTCCCTGCAACCTCGGGCAATTGGCATTTTTATGGTCAGTCGGTTTGCAGTGGAAACAAATCAAGCCCTTTTTGGGGCCATCCCTACTCATGTGGCCCGGCTGACCACACGTATAACATTTCGGGCCCGTCCCCTGGCAAGCTCCACCATGACATCTCTCATACTTGGCACACCAGCTACGGACCTACTAGCCCCTACTGCATGAATCTGAGGTCTTAGGCTTTTTAGCCTAACCTACTGCTGTATGTGCCTGCTCGGGCTTCTGCTTGGTGCGGAATTCCAACTCCATCTCCCAATCATGGGCCTTATCTACCATCTCGTTCATGGTTTTGCACCCTGTAAAGCTCACGAACTCACATATATCATCCCTCATCATGGAATGATACCTCGTCCTCCTCATATCCTCATCCTCAGCATACTACGTCATCAATAGTGCTCGCTCTCGAAACTTGGTGGTGATCTCCGCCACAGTCTCTGTGCTCTGCTAGAGTTCCTGAAACTCCCTCACTAACCGTTGCACCTCAATAGGTGGTGTAAACTCCAGGCCAAAGCGTCTGATAAACTCTGCCGATGTCATCTCGGGCACACCAGCTGCTCCCACCTGGCTAGTCACGTCTCCCCACCAATCTCAGGCTCGATCCGTCTGCATACATGAGGCAAAACCCACCTTTGCCACATCAGGGCAAGAAATTGTGTGCTGGGCGTTCTCCATGTCCGCCACCCAGCGTAGGCTAACTATGGGGTCCCTGACCTCGAAGAACTTCGGATCCCCGCACGCCTTGAACTCCCGGAACGAGGGAGTTCGGGCCCCGACCTAGCCTGCAACAATCTCAACTCTGAATGACCTGAGTCTCTCCTCCATAATCTCCATCATCCCTTCCTTGACCGTCCCAAAAATCACTGGGTAGCGTCAAGGATGCCCCCAGTAACCTCGGTTGCAATGAGCTCGCGCAGGTTCTCATCATTGGGCTCGGTAGCATCGCCCGACCCAGATCCGGATCCTGATCCGGATCCTGATCCCTCTACTCCAAATCGCGTCACCACCATCCTGATAAGAAAGAATGATCAAGATAATCAAAAGGGGATCCTCCCACACCGGTTCTCCTTAGAGTTTCCAAATCTAACATCAGTTCGGGTACAGGTCATGTGCTTTTAGTAGTACGGGCCCAATACTACCTTCCACACCTACGTGTACCTTCCCCAAGGATCTACCTGATGACTCTAATTTGTCCCAGAACAAAACATATCTCACATGCTACCTCATAGCTCAAATCCTAGGTTATTCGAAGATTTGCTCCATCCATATCAAACCAGAAATCAGGCCAATCATTACAGGTTGCCTTTATACATGCAAAATATACACAGAAAATGATCAAATAGACATTCGAATAATCAATTCTACCCTAGGACCACAACAAAACAAGGAACATGAAATTAAGGCCAAATCAGTCATTCTAAGGCTATAAGCTCCTAACCGTATACAATTTTAAACGCATACACATAGGAAAATCCATCTGACTATCATAATCCAAATATCAATATCATATGGCTAACATATTGGCGAACCACTTACATTAGCTCGGACGATTACGTCCATTGAACTCTCCTCTTTTTCCATTCTTAGGAGTTTTTAAATTATGAATTTTGAAAACAAACTTACCATTTCCTTAGTTTGAGTCATGACACACCCGAGAGTGTGTCCAAATTCTTCAAACCAAGTATCTGATACCAACTTCTAACAGACCAAATTTCCAAAGAAAATTTTCATTTTTAAATAATGAAGCATTTCCAATAAACCACACAAATCTCAAGAACATTTCCTTTCAAATTCATAACATCAACAATTTTTTTCGAATATCACTCACCAAAGCTCTCTCAAACACTCAAGGAGGTATAATGCTTGAACTAGGGTTTCTCTGGGCTGTAAGGACGATGAGAGAGGCTACAAATGAATCATAAGTTCCTTAAATAGCGTACAAACCCCTGAAAAATAGGATTTTCCTTTACAGTGTCTACTCGTCGAGTTTGGCCCTTCTAACTTGTCGAGTACATCCTCTGTCCCGTGTCCGAAAATGATTTATACTCGATGAGTTGGAGCTCCCCAACTCGTCGAGTTCCAGTCTAAAACCCTAAACTTTTGATAAATAATTGATACCTGGAACAAGCGTTACAAATATGTAATCTGAAAGTTGTTGGATTAATGTCTAAGTCCATAACTATAATTGGTAAGACTTGACCCGACCCGACAAGGTCCATTTGGGTTGCATGGCATCATGCATTTGGATAGACTATAATGAGAGAAATAACACTTAAGGTTTGTTATTATATTATAAGTTATAATATATTAATAAGATTATTTAATTAGAATTGATCAAGAATTAATCTAGAATTAATTAAGTGATCAAAAGAAGACTAATTAAATATATGAGTTGATTGTGTAAATCACCCATACTTGTATAGTGGGCTAATGCTCCATGGATTGTCAAGTTGGGCTAAAACCCATTAGATGCTCCATGGTATGTTTGAACCCATGGATCCAAGGAAATGGAAAGCCATGACAATTAGGGTTTACCCTAATTATCACTAACTATATAAGCATCTTATTGTTGACAAAATCGGCCACTAGAGTGATAAAAAGGCTAGCCGATTTTCATGGAGTGTGTATGTTCTCTCAAGTTATTCCAAGTGTATTTGGTGTTGTGTGAACCATTTGAGGTGTCAGACTTGGGGCACTAGGCACTCAAGCTTCATGAAGTCATTCTACATCAAAGAGGTATGTATTCTAACTTGTTATATTTCATATGAATCAAAGTTTTTGTATGCTAGTTAGTATAATACCTTGGATATTCATATTTGCATGTATAATAGAGAAAACATAGATCCAAAGTATTTAGGGTTGCATGTACACTTAGGAGTGTTAGAATGCTCAAAACCTAACAGTGGTATCAGAGCCTAGGCTTGTTTTCTTGTTATACTTGCAAAAATGGCTGAAAAATCGAATTTTGTTGCTGTCTGAACAGCAGACTCGCTGAGTCCATGAAGGGACTTGACGAGTCCAAGGCAAAATGCATCCAACTCGCCGAGTTGGTTCATGCACTCGACGAGTTGGACCCCTAGACAGCATATATTTGACTGTTTTGGCTGGAATTGGACTAGGAACATTACCCTAAGCTGTTTTTGACCTTATAAACTTGTTTTTGATGTGGTAATGTTCATGCTAATCCAATTTCAAAGATAATTGTCAATAGATTCATGTTTTGTGTTAGTTTAAAAGTTATGCTAATTACATGGAAAAGTTTGATGTGAATTATCTTTGTTCATATGAGTTGCTTAGATTAATAGAAAAATTTAATTGATTATGTGTCTTTAATCCATTTTAATCTAAGAGTTGATTCTAAAATGTGTTTGTGTAACTTGTCCTCAAGTTACATGAAAGTTCTTATTTAAGTTTCTTAAAACTCATAAAAGTTGGCAAAGGTTACAAAATGAAGAGTCTTGTCCTCATTAAATGGTTTTATGACTCCATAACTTGTCCTCAAGTTATGGAGGTTCAAGAGTCACTTCATTAAATAATAAAAATGTGTAACCTTAATTAGTTCCATAAGTTACAAAAGAAGAAGAGTTACATTCTTTAATAGTTTAAAGTCTTCCATAACTTGTCCTCAAGTTATGGAACTTGAAGAGTTTTAATTAAAACTACTTTAAACACATAAGTTATGGAATTAAATGGTTTTGAATATTTTCAAAACTTGCCCTCAAGTTTTGGAATTTGTAAAGTTTCTCTCATGAATACTTTAATTCCAAGTTAAGCGCTTAGAATTTTAAAAGTTAAAATTCAACCCTTATACTTTATAATATTATAAGTCAATAATATATATATATATATATATATGTATAAGAGCAAGTCAGTCTTACCGTTAGTAGGCTTCATTCACGAAGCCGGTCTATAAGTGGGGTATAAGGTTACTGCCTATAAAATAACAGTTTAGTGGGTGTCCACTCTCACCCACCGCTTCCTTAACTGGTGGAGGGTCGTTAGCCGAACGGGTAGGACAAGGACTATAATTCTCCCTTCATTAAAAGTATTAATGATAAATACTAAGTAACTAAACACTTAAAATTCCCAATCTTAGTTACTTAGGAAAATGTGAATAAGGTGCTAACCCATGAAATTACACTTTGCACTTTGCTTAAGTCGGTTAGTGGAGCGTGTGTGCTTTATAGGCACACTAGCTTGATTTAACAAGGTAGGAAAAGGGTTTCTTAAAGTTTATCATAGGTCGGTGGAGCGTGTGTGGTTTACCGGCACATCGGTTGGGTGATAAACATTTAAGAGTACCAAGTAATTTGCATGGTTACTTCACACCTTGTTTTATGATCCTCGGCATCCCAGTCACAAAACCTGAAGGGCACACTCGAGATTGAAACATGCCATTGAAAAGTTTAATGAATCTCAAAAGATCTAGGAGTTTCAAATCCAATTAAAACTTAATAAATTATATCGTTTTTCATGGTGGAAATTGGTGAATCGTCATTCACCTACCTTCAAATATTTTATAGCTTGGATTACGGCATCCCTGTTCCAAGTTATGAAATAGTTTGTTGGGTCCTAGCCTTAATATTTCATATTATGTGTTATATTAAGGACTTTGAATCAACTTTCTTGAATATCTCCCAAAAGATGTCTGGCTCAGACATCGATGATCTTCCCAAATCTCTTGGAACTTTACTTCCTCCACCTCCTCCAATTATTCTCCCTAACCCACAAGTTCAAGGTCACTCAAGCCTTAATGGCAAGCAAGGTCTATGTGTGATTACATCTTGGAGATGAAGTCACATATTGACAAGCCGAGACAGTTGGGGGTCAAAGTCTTAAGAAAGTTGGATGTTCAATCACTTTCTAAGTCACATAGTGAGTTCCTTTGGGACTACTATGAAACAGACTATGACATGAACCTTAATGATCATATCTATTTGGTTGGTGCTACTGAATCAGCAATGATTTGGAGGACTAGTAAAGCAAATTTGATTAGAAGATCAACTTCCCAAACTTCCATGGACTTTGAAAATGGTAACATTGGATATCCAGAAAAGCTTTCGCTTCCCAATGGAAAGGGATTGGCCATAGTCAACTCGGTTGACCAAATGGTAAAGAGAAAGGCAAGTCTGTGATAGTCCAGTACACCTTTCCTAAAGAGTTCATATGTTTCTCTTGCCAAAGGAAGGGGCATCGATTGCGAAGCTGCCTATTTACCTGAAATATCATAAGGTTGATCAAGTCAAGAAGTTTGACTCTACTTCAGGTAAAGTCCACTATCTAACTCTGGTAAGTTTCTACTCTGAGATTCTTGTTACATGATGTAACTGGGTCACATGTTGATGTTTTAAGAATCAAAGAAATGTGAAGAAACTTAAAGGAAGTATATGCTGATTCTGATCGCGAAGATAGATTTCGAACGCATGGTTCGGTGATCAGAATTTTTTTTGAGCTACTACTTAAGAGTTGTGATAGATTGTTTAGGAATAGATAACAACATAGTTTTCATATGCATTTGCATTGTAAGGATAAGTTTCTCCGCAAGTTTTAAATAAAAGAAAATTTTGTTTTATTTATTTTTATATATATCCTTATAGTGGCATTTGTGGAAAATTGTTGTTTATATGATTCCATTGATAGCAACATCGGAATATGAAATTGATTCTTTCACTTGTGGTAGTGTCTAAATTTACCAAATAAGGAAAGATTATCATCACCCAAGTTTCAGTTGGATAGAAACTTGGAATCATGCAAGTTGTATAGTATGATGAATGAGGATTTTCATATTTGGAAAATTAAGACTAATTCCTTGTTCACATGTATATGTGAGTCAAGTGAAGGACTAAGGGATCGAGTACAGATTCTTATGCACTGGTCAAGTCCACCACAAAGATCGATAAGACTATTCGTCATGATTTACTTAAGTTTAGTAAATATGGTTACACTTATAAGTTTAAGTATAATTCTGAAGCATTGGAAAAGTCTCGATGTATGGCAGAACGAATGAGAAGAATCAAATTAGGCACAAAGATAAAAGTTTCCCAAATCTGAAAAGATGGGAGAGTACTTTAGTATCATGTTTTATGATCATCTTAATGATTGTGAGACCATATCACAATTCATCCTCTAAGGACATCTTAGTGCATTCTTATGGCTAAGAAGGGGAGTCATGAAATTGTTGAAATGGTTAAATCAAGAAGATGAGTCATACTTCGTTCCAAAACAATTCTCACAGTCATGCTCCAAGATTGTAACTTGAGTGACACATCTTAAAGAAGGTTTATTAACACTTGTCAAATGTAAGAGTAAAATGTTTTCTACTCTTGTACATTTGAAATTGGTAAGTTGTGATGTTTTGGATAAAACAAAGACGAACTTAGGCCAATTGTGTGAAGTGTTTGTCTTGATAAAGAATCCCCACTATCACTTGAATATTTGGCAAGTGAGTCTTATATGTCAAGATGACAGTGGGAGTCTCAAAGATCTTGAAAAAAATTTGAAGATCTAATCAAGAATAAAAAACCTGTAAGTTTGACACTAGCACATGACGTGAGGTTTATAACCTATCGTATTGACATTTTTCCTATTTCTGTGCCCATTCCAGTTAAAGTTGGCTTTGAATATGAGTTCTGAGAGTTCTCAATTGGTTGCATAACAACTTGGAAGCAATGGCAGGCCCTTGTGTTGCCAGGTGGCAAGAAATTAAGATTGAGTTCAGTCTATATGTGTTTGGATTTGTCATTATCCTTGTCTTGTGACTATGGTTTTGACGATTCACATGGATAAGAACACATACACCATAAAATCTAAGGGTCATAAGGTTTCTCTCCAATTCATGGGAATGCTGGTGAGGAAACACTTCCACCAAGTAGATTTGAAGTAGATAGCAAAAGGTCTAAACAATTGAGACTATGATTACGACATCCCTTTTCATAGTTCTGAAATTGTTTAGACACACATGCATGCTATCTAAGGAAAGGTGTATGATTTTGATAAAGTTTTTATCAAAGCATCTCGTATCAGAAGTCTGAACTTTGGTAAGAAAGTCAATAAAGTATTGATTTCTAGAAGTCCAGCTGATTTCTGAGTACATGTCAAAGCTAGTGGGAGCATAAGTGTTATGCTAATAATCATCATGTTAGTGGGAGCATGATAATTATGATAAAGGTTGCAAGTTAGCAATGTTAATTATAGAAAACAAAAGTTTCAATTCGTGGAGTTGCAGGGGTTGAAAAGTTGTTTTGCTATAATTAAGGGAGAGGAAATTATACTTCATTTCAATTCTAAAAGCTTAGATTGAGGTTTTAATCATCTTTAGTCAAGGATATATATGAATTTTGTGTTGGAATGACTCAACATAAGAAAATTCTATATATGGGTTTATTATTTTCGTTCTAAAATTTGATTATGATTACGGCATCCCTTTTCATAATCTGAATTATGAGAACTTGGCAAATAGAAATATTGTAGCAAAAGGACTGGTCTAGTATCATGTATTTATGTGAGACATCATGAATCGTGTCCCATATGCTTCAGATATAGGATCGATTGGATGTGCTATAATATTCATCCTTTCTAAAATTTTCCAAATGCCTGGGGCATTAAGAAGGGAAAAGGTCTAGAATTGGATATGACTAAAAAGATTAAGCAATTGTCGAGGACAATCTAAGGTTTACCAAAGATTGGTTGCTCATGGACAGTTGGAAGTATAGTGTTAGTTTTGGAAGGACCATATTGACATATTCTGAAAAGAGGCATCTCTTGTTCAGAAGTGATAGTCAAAATGAGAATATGGAGTTGTCTCCATAGGTGGAAGTTACCTGTGTAAGATTAGAAAACTTAATGCAAGAAGCATGTTCAAAGCAATGTACTTTGAATATGAGACTTAGTTTCCATGGAGTTGATCTCCATTGGAATACCTTATAATGACTGTTGACAAGTCTTTGTGACTTTGTACATATTCATTACAGGAGGGTCAGTGCATAAAAGTTTAAAATCTAAACAGATTTCGATAAATGATAGGAATTTGAAATTCTCACATTTTTCGATAAGGATTTGGGAGTGTGAAATTAGAATCATTGAAATTATGTTCAATTGGTTTATTTCACAAAGTAAGGATCATAGAAAACATAGAGTGCATACTTGGTGTATGGCAAAGCTATTGTTTTGAAAAACATAGTGTACTTGCTTGGAGAATGGGACAACTAGTGTTTTTTAATTCAAGTATAAAGTTGATAAAACCGAAACAATGAATAATGAGTAATCAGTATGGTGATAAATAAAAGTGTCTTATTTATATTCATAGGTTTTGATACCATATTGGATTAAATTATTCTTGCGTTTCATTTTGCATGTTTTGACTTCCAGAATAAACTAGGTTATTCTTCCCGAATGACTAAGTTATTCAAACTATCCACAGTCAGTCATATGTTGGAAGTAGATATGAATCAAGACTGTCATGGGTTGGCTTGTAGAGGTCTAAGATGTTGGACAAAGCGGTGCTACAACACTCATGAGTGCTCATAAGTTCTGAGTATTGGATTCAACCCACGCTCATTTGAATCACTTCATGGATTTTATCACGAGTGATCATGAGACGATAATATCTTATATTCTTCAAACCTAGAGATATGAGTTGTTACTATGAGTTGGTTATACATTGATTGCACGAAAACGCATTGGTAACTCGATGTTATAAAATGTGTCTTTGTGTATGTTTCAAAAAGTAGTAGAACAAGCCATATGAGTCGAAGTTTATCCATTCCTTTTACCTTCGGGATAAAAACAATATCTGTGGGCCCCTCGATGATTTAGTGATGACACATGTGAGTGCTTGGCCAAGCCAGGACTGATTTGATTTGTTCAATCAGTCAGTCATCATGAATCGGAAATTGGGAAACAACAAATGGACAGAGAGAATGATTGATAATCCATGTCTCAGTCCATATGAGATCTAGAATGGAGAAATATATGATCCCTTATCTAATGGACAAGTCATTAACAAAGGTCAGAGATCATCGGCAAGGTCAGAGTTCGACGGAAACTTTTGAGAGCTACGATTGCCAGTCGGTTCTTGAAGTCACACGCAAAAATAGTTTTAGATTTATCGAAGTAGGAGACTGTTGGATTAATGTCTAAGTCCATAACTATAATTGGTAAGACTTGACCCGACCCGGCATGGTCCATTTGGGTTGCATGGAATCATGCATTTGGATAGACTATAATGAGAGAAATAACACTTAAGGTTTGTTATTATATTATAAGTTATAATATATTAATAAGATTATTTAATTAGTATTGATCAAGAATTAATCTAGAATTAATTAAGTGATCAAAAGAAGACTAATTAAATATATGGGTTGATTGTGTAAATCACCCATACTTGTATAGTGGGATAATGCTCCATGGATTGTCAAGTTGGGCTAAAACCCATAAGATGCTCCATGGATGCTCCATGGTATGTTTGAACCCATGGATCCAAGGAAATGGAAAGCCATGACAATTAGGGTTTACCCTAATTGTCACTAACTATATAAGCATCTTATTGTTGATAAAATCGGCCATTAGAGTGATAAAAAGGGCTAGCCGATTTTCATGAAGTGTGTATGTTCTCTCAAGTTATTCCAAGTGTATTTGGTGTTGTGTGAACCATTTGAGGTGTCACACTTGGGGCACTAGGCACTCAAGCTTCATGAAGTCATTCTACATCAAAGAGGTATGTATTCTAACTTGTTATATTTCATATGAATCAAAGTTTTTGTATGCTAGTTAGTATAATACCTTGGATATTCATATTTGCATGTATAATAGAGAAAACATAGATCCAAGGTATTTAGGGTTGCATGTACACTTAGGAGTGTTAGAATGCTCAAAACCCAACAAAAGTAACTATGCACTCACTTGATAAAGTGTATGATTAGTCATTTGGGCAGAGCTTCGCCTAAAACCTTGACTTTTCCCCTTGATGTGACCTAGATATGATTATAACTATGTCTTAGTTTTAGATTTCAGGCAACTAATGATAGTATTGATTCCTCAACAATCCCAATGTCTACATTAAGATCTATCAACTAAGAAAACACCAGATAGGATCATATCGAAGGTAGGGTTCGTTTGGTATACAGAGTATACTGTTCGGAAATCCCTTTTTAAAGACCTCACTAAATCCATCCTAGACATCACTCTCGTAACTAGATCAATAAGTATAATGACTTTGGAATCACTAATAAATCTTAATTATTGGTTGATAATAATGACTATGTCTGTAATTAAATGTTACACTTGAATAAAATAAGGGTAGCTTAACTTACAGAGCCTTACGGTGAAAATCAGAGATTATGCGGGCAGAACTTTGACCCAGGAGCTTCTATTCACCGGCTATCTGACACTGCAGGGTTTCTACGGATCCCAGGGCTTCTCTGAAGACTAAAACTATAGGAAACTTTCAACCAACATCAAGAGAATTCGAGAGAGAAATTTTTAGAGTGGGTGAGAATGCACTGAAATTTGATTGCTATTTATAGCTGAATTTGGATTGCATGTCACGCACCTAGTCTATACATGTCGCACAAATTGTCGGAAGAGGTGATGTGTCGATGAGTGGATTGTGCCACATGTCGAGCATCTGGTAGAGTGTTAGTGCGTGCCGCATTTACTGTCTGTGTGTGAGGCTGCGCACATAAATTTTAAATTTCTTAGAAAGTTTATATATTTTAAGTTTGATCTCCATTTTTGATGGGTTTTATATCCATGTGTAGCTATCGACGAGATCTACAACTTTCATTTAGACTCTGTCGGCTAATTTTGACTTTATTTTAAACTTATATTTTTAAGTGACTTAGACTGTTCAAGTCCGTTATAAATTAATAACTCTCTCATATGATATATGTTATCGACTATCTTTATATTGACGGATAGGTATTGATGGGATCTTCAACTCTTGTTTAGATTATTTTTCCTAACAATCGACCGATTTCAATTTCGGTTTCCGAGTCGTATACTACTACACTGGAATATTAGAAAAATCATAACTTCCTCTAAGATCTGCGAATTCTCTATATGTACGGAATCCTTGTAACATAAACTATAACATTGGTTAATATTATATATCCTAAATAATCTTTTTATCAAAAAGTCACTTTAACGCTTAGTATGACTAGCCTGAATCTGCGAGTGTCCCAATTATCTCCCGCTTAGGATGAGTAGGTCCCGGAATCGTCAACAAACAGGATTTGTAGAATAACTTCATACTTTAAATTTCCATCCTAGACAATAAATGTAACTCCTTGGATTTATTGACCAATGGCGTTGTTCAATCTCACACCTGCTCTTCCTTCTAAATTCGATCTTCATTGGAGGCCCATGCTCCTTGTAGAATTAACTTATCCTAAGATAAGGTCTTAACTTTGACTATCGTAATAGACCGATGGGTCATTGTAACATCCCTGAATAAGGTAAATTTATCATTCTTTGAATCTTTATCAAAAGTGTCACTTTTGGTCGGTAATAGAGGAAGTTTGCAAAAAAGGGTTGTACGTGGGGCGTACTTATGAGTATGGTTAGCGTACTCATGCAACATGCATGGTTGCAGAGAGCCAGCTAGTACACTGGACATACACATGGTATGTTGGGCATACTATCTCATATGTAGAACCTTAATTTTAAGGGTTGCTCCTATTTAAAGAACATTATGACTTCATTACCGGCCACCCTTATCAGCCGCCAACCCTCCCATAAACCCTAATCTTGTGTGTGTGTGGCTTGTGTATATGTTGTTGCAAGTTTTGAGTGCCTTGGCTCTTATAGTTGAAGAAGGAAGTTACAGAAGAAGAAGAAGGTGATAGCATGGTTGAAGATCCAGAAAATTCCTACCTTTATGCATCATTTTCAGGTATAAAGCTTGTACCTTGGAAAGTGTTATTCTAGATCTCTTTGGTTTAAGATCTATGAGCTAAAAGTCCCCAAGCTTGGACCTTTTTGAGTTTGGGACTCTCTAGAGGGTTAAAGATGTCCTTTCATGCATATTAGGACATTTAGATGTATAACAATGGTTGCTTGATCTTCCACTTTGGGTCATGCATGAGTAAAGTAGGCTAGAATATATGAAGTGATCTTTTGATATTTTCCTTGCCATGCAATGGCTTAAAGCCCATGACTTTATGAATTAAGAGGCATTAAATTAGTCAGATTTGTAGTTGGGTTAGTTTTCTTAAAGGATTATAACATCAACTTAGTGGATTTGGAGACTGATGGAGTACGTCGGGCGTACTCCTGGCTACTTACAGTGTAGCCTGATCCTTCCCTGATGCATGCTGACCTGGTTGTATGCCCACTGTATGGAGTAGTACGCTTAGCGTATAGGGCCGAGTGTTGACTTTCATTAACTTTGACCCTTGGTCAAGTTTTGGGGTTTTTGGATCATGGGAAGGGAAATGGTCCTTTTTCCCTTAGAAGGATTATCTGTGGGATTTGTACTCGTGAGTGAGGTTTTGACTTTCATTATTAATTAGGGTCAATTATTTTGTTGCCAAGGCGGAATCTAGATCCAGCAGTCCGGGTGTTAGGTTTTTTGTGTCGTCAGTATCAGGTGAGTCTCCTCACTTACTCTTACCTATATAGCAGGATAGTTGTATTTGTGATGACCAGCTGGGTCTAGCTGTTATATTATGTTATGATAATTATATGTGAATGAGTTTACTGATAGCCAACCAGGGTTGCTGATAACCTACCGGGCGTGCTGTTAGCTCACTGGGACTGCTCATAGCCCCCAAGGGTTACAGATAACCCATACTTGTTTATTTATGTTGTGTTATATGTGGTATCTTGGGGAACTCACTAAGCTTTGTGCTTATAGTTGTTGATTTATATGTGGCAGGTACTTCATTGGACCGTGGGAAGGAAAAGGTCGGATTGTACACACGTACTGGGGAAGTTGTTACTAGGACATGTTTATGAACTCTGACAATTATGATACTTGTTTTTTTGGGATGATAATGTGTTTTATAGCTTGTTTGTGAAACTATGATTTTTGGTAACTTAAAAATGATAAATTTTGGTCTAAAATTTGAGGTGTTACAATAGGGTATCAGAGCCCTGGTTTGAGGGATTTGGATGAACCTATGGGTGATTCCAAACTCAAACTAAGGATATGAACATTTTGTTAGAAATTAACAAAAAAATGAAGAATTTTACAAGAGAAAAACCCAGGGAAGCAGTGTGTACAATCGACCAGCGCTCGAGCGGCAGTTTCCCAAAATACCTTAATTTCTATTTTGAGTAGTGCAGAACAGATATGTTTATATTATATGTTGATAAAATTTCATGCTAGCTAGAGATAGGCTAAGTAATCTTGCAAAGTGAGTGTGAAATGTTGCCTGAATTGTGATGCCTTAGCCTAGGAGTTCATTCTTGTGAGATTGATCCTTTCTTTACTATTTTCTTTGTGTATGCTACATAATTGCACGTAGTTAGGATTTTATAGCCTTAGAATGCCTGATTTAAATTTTCTTCCTATTCCTTGTTTTGTTGTGGATTTGAGGTGGAATTATTTATTCGAATGTCTACAGAGTCTTGTACTATGTACAATTGGCATACGCGAATTAAATGGCGAGGACATCGGAGGTCTCAGGAGGCGGAGTAGTGTTGGAGAGCAGTATAGAGTTAGAGTCTAGCTGCTTAGTAGTGGCTCCACTAGAACCTACAGAGCTAGTTCTTAGCTGATGTAAGGAGGTAGAGTCCTTGCGACTCAGGGTCTTGAGGGTGTGACTCAAGTAAAATATGGGTTGGTGTGGAAGGTATTATTGGGCCCGTACTACCGGAAGAACTGGATTCGTATACGGCTTGAGGAATAAGCTCAAGGGACTAAAGAGCTTGTAGGGTTGTGGGTATTGGTAAGTGTGTTTAACCTATTTGCTAATAATTTTCTTATGTGTTTTAGTATGGTGGTTTCCCGAGGTTCAGGCTCCAGCGACCCCGAGAGGCCGAGTTCCAGTGATGATGAGATCTGCATGATTGTTGCCGCAGAGGTGGTCGCAACAATAAGAGAGGCTATCCCGTTGTCACTGAGGTTCCTACTGTCACAACCACCATAACTCTTGCTGTTGCGAGACCGTAGGGGGTGATTCGTTGTGGGATCAGGAGTTCACCAAATCGAAGCCACCCAAGCTTGATGGGACCTAAGATCCAATTTCCGCTATGAGATGGATCTTTGATGTTGAAGTATGTTTCTGTACATGCTCCTGTCCAGAGAATTTGAGGGTTTGATTCGCATTGAACCTGCTTCTCTTGGGGGCGAATGACTGGTGGAAGTTTGTGACAGCTGACTACGTGCTTGCAGAGCATGCTGAGATGACTTGGGAGAGGTTTATTGTGATTTTCAAAGATAATTTTATACCCGCAATTGAGCGGGAAAGGTTAACCCAGGGGTTCTTCTCTCTTAAGCAGAAGACAAACACAGTGACTGAGATCACCATGATGTTTCATTAGAGGGATTTCTTCTGCCCTGAGCAGGTATCCATGGAGCAAGCCCATGTGACTCGGTATTTGAGTATTCTGAGGTGGGATATTAGGTGGTTCGTAGCAAACACCACGTACAGGACATTGGCTGAGCTGCAGGCCAATGCTAGGAGGAGAGAGATCGAGGTAGAGACCCAGGCTAGGGAGAAGAGGGAGACCCTGGGGAGAGACAGGAGGCCAGTGCAGTCGTAGCCGGTAACTAAGTGGGCCAGTCCCGCTGATCAGAGAGCTGGAGGCCAGAAGGGCCACAGTTGCGGAAAGTGTTGCAAAGGACACAAGGGACCTTGTCGGTCTGGATCAGCTTGCTACCTGTGTCGCAAGGAGTGGCATATGGCTAGGGATTGCCCCAAGGAATTTCGGGATTGTTTCAGCTGCAACCAGATGGACCACATGAAGGCAGATTTTCTTCACCTTGCATCAAGGGCGATTCAGACTCTGGCCCCAACGACCCTGCGTATTATACATGGCCGGTAGGGGAAGGCCGAGACACTGATGGCTCGAGGGAGACCATTTCAGTTGACAGCAGAGGAGGCCCGCATAGCTCCACACATAGTGTCTATCCATTTATTTATGTTGCTTATATTATCAATTGTGTATGCACTTTTCTTATGAATTATGTGTCTGTGCTCGTGCTTTTTGACTTGGGTGCGAGTCGATCGTTTGTGTCTTCATCATTTGGTCGTGGTTTTTGTGTTCTGCGAGAGAATTTGAGCAGGCCCTTGAGAGTCTCGATACCTTTTGAGTATCCTGTCTCTGCTAGTGATGTCCACCGGGGTTGTGTATTAAAGATTTTTGGTGTTGGATACCCGATAGATCTCATCCCCATCGCGATGGGAGATGTTTGTGTGATCGTGGGTATGGATTGTTGAGCCAGTTTGGGGCTTTGATTGACTATGAGTGTCAGCTGGTGACAGTTTGAGATCCTAGTGGGGGAGTGTTGACTATCTATGGCGAGGGTACTAGGTCGGTATCAACTTTCTGTACTGCCGCCAATGCAAGGCAGAGTTTGCAGCATAGATGTATGGGCTATCTGGCATATGTAGTGGATACTCGGGTTGAGAATAAGGGATCGACCTCTGTTTCTGATGTTCCGCTGGTATGTAAATTGTTGGATTAGTGTCTAAGTCCATAACTATAATTGGTATGTACTTGACCCGACTCGGCATGGTTCATTTGGGTTGCATGGCATCGGAACATTTGGATAGACCGTTTATGAGCAAAAGACATTTTGTGACATATTAATATATTATAAGTTCTAATATATTAATATGAAATCATGTTATTTAATTAGTATTGATCAAGAATTAATTTGGACTTAATTTAGTGATCAAAAAGAGACTAATTAAATATATGGGGATTGATTGTGTAAATCATTCATTCTTATATATGTGGGCTTATGATCCAAGATTCCTTTATGTTGGGTTTAACCCATGTGGTGATCCATGGATACTCCATGGAGGTTAAAACCCATGGAGCATAAGGAATGGGTAAAGTCATGAGTTCATGGTGTAACCCTAATAGCCACACTATATAAGAACCCCTTTAGTTCAAGAAATTGGCACTAGTGATACATATTTTGAGGGCTAGCCGATTTGAACATGTATGTCTTCTTCTCATGGTTATTCCAAGAGTTCATGATGTTGTGTGAACCATTTGAGGTGTCACACTTGGGGCACTAGGCTCTCAAGCTTCATGGAGTCAAGCAACAACAACAAGGTATGTATTCTATCTAATTTATTATCCTAGTATCAATGTTTTGGTATGCTAGTTAGGATAATACCTTGGATAATCATATTTGCATGTATAATAGAGAAAACATAGATCCAAGGTATTTAGGGTTTCATGAAGAAAATCATCCTACTCGGCGAGTAGGTTGATACACTCGACGAGTAGGAGCCCCAGACATCATATTTTCGAGTTTTTTGGCTAGAAATGGACTAGAAACATTACCCTAAGATGTTTTTGAACTTATAAACTTGTTTTTGATGTGGTAATGTTCATACTAATCCAATTTCAAAGATAATTTTCAATAGATTCATGTTTTGTATTAGTTTAGTGATTAGGCTAATTACATGAAAAAGTTTGATTTGAATTATCTTGTTCTTATGAGTTGCTTAGATTAATAGAAAAGTTAATTGATTATGTGTTTTCAATCCATTTTAATCTAAGATTTGATTCTAGAATGTGTTTTTGTAACTTGTCCTCATGTTATATGAAAAGTCACATTTAAGTTTCATAAAACTCATAAAAGTCGGCAATGGTTACAAAAATGAAGAGTCTTGTCCTCAAGTTATGGAGGTTCAAGAGTCACTTCATTAAGTAATAAAATGTGTAACCTTAATTAATTCCATCAGTTACAAAATAAAGAAAAGTTACATTCTTTTATTAGTTTAAAGTCTTCCATAACTTGTCCTCAAGTTATGGAACTTGAAGAGTTTTTTAATTAAAACTAATTTAAACACATAAGTTATGAAATTAATTAGTTTTGAATAGTTTCAAAACTTGCCCTCAAGTTTTGGAATTTGAAAAGTTTCACTTATGAATACTTTAATTCCAAGTTAGCCCTTAGAATTTTAAAAGTTAAAATTCAAACCCTTATACTATTATTATAATTTTAATTATATAGATATGTATAAGATAAAGTCAATCTTACCGTTAGTAGGCCTCATTCACGAAGCCGGTCTATAAGGGGGGTATAAGGTTACTGCCTATAAAATGGCAGTTTAATGGGTGTCCACTCTCACCCACCGCTTCCTTGACTGGTGGAGGGTCGTTAGCCGAACGGGTAGGAAAGGACTATAATTCTCCCTTCATTAAAAGTATTAATGATAAATACTAAGTAACTAAACACTTATACATTCCCAATCTTAGTTACTTAGGAAAATGTGAAGAGGTGCTAACCCATGAAATTACACTTTGTACCTTACCAAGTCATTAGTGGAGCGTGTGTGGTTAACCGACACACTAATAAGGACTAGTAAGAGTGGCAAAGGGTAACTTGACTCTATTATAGATCGGTGGAGCGTGTGTGGTTAACCGGCACATCGATTAGGTGATAAAGTTAAGGGTACCAAGTCAATTTGCATGGTTATTCACACCTTGTTTGTGATCCTCGGCATCCCAGTCACAAACTTGAGAGGGCACAATCGAGATTCAAACATGCCATTGAAAGTTCAATGTATCTCAAAAGATCTAGGAGTTTCAAATCCAATTAAAACTTAATTATATTTCGTTTTTCATGGTGGAAATTGGTAAATCGTCATTTACCTACCTTCAACTATTTTATAACTTGGATTACGGCATCCCTCTTCCAGTTATAAATAGGTTGTTGGGTCCTAGCCTTAATATTTCATATTGGGTGTTATATTAAGGACTTTAAATCAACTCTCTTGAATATCTCCCAAAAGATGATCTTCCCAAATCTCTTGAAACAAGCTTTCCTAAATGAAGATGATGTCCCATGGAAATCATACTTCTTTCACCTCCTCCAATTATTCTCCCTAACCCACAAGTTCCTGAAAAGTTTAAGGTCACTCAAGCAAAGGTCTATATGTGATCACATCTTGGAGATGTAGTCAGATATTGACAAGCCGGGAGAGTTGGGTGTCAAAGTCTAGAGGAAGCTGATGATCAATCACTTTCTAAGTCACATAGTGAGTTCCTTTGGGACTCCTATGAAACAGACTATGACAAGACCCTTAATGATCTTATCTATTTGCTAAGATCAACTTCCTAAAACTTTATGGACCTTGACAATGATGACATTGGATATCCAGTAAAGTTCTCTCTTCCCAATGGAAAGGGATCGGCCATAGTCAACTCGGTTGACCAAATGGTAAAGAGAAAGGCTAAGTCTGAGATAGTCCCATTATCAAGGGTCCATTGCCAAAGAAAGGGGCATTGGTTGTGAAGCTGCCAAATTTACCTAAGGATGTTAAAGTCAATAAGTTTGACTGTACTTCAGGTAAAGTCCACTATCTAACTCTGCTAAGTTTCTATTATGAGATTCTTGATACATGATGTGACTGGGTCACATGGTGATGTTTTAAGAATCAAAGAAAAAGTGAAGAAACTTAAAGAAAGAATATGCTGAATCTGATGGCATAGATGGATTTCTATCGCATAGTTTGAAGATCAGATTCTTGAGCTACTTCTTAAGAGTTATGATATATTGCTTAGGAATAAATAACAACAAAGTCTTCATGTGCTTTTGCATTGTAAGGATAGTTTTTCCGCAAAGTTTTAAAATAAAAGAATTTTTTTTTGATTTTATTTATTTTAAAATATCCTTACAATGACATTTGTGAAAACTTTTGTTGCTTATAAGATTCCATTAAGAGCAAGAGTGGAAATATGAATTTGATTCTTTCATTTGTGGTAGTGTCTAAATTTACCAAATAAGGAAAGATTCTCATCACCTAAGTTTCAGTTAGATAGAAACTTGGAATCATGCAAGTTGTATAGCATGATGAATAAGAACTTTCAAGCATTGGAAAAATTAAGACTAACTACTTGTTCACATGGATGTGTGAGTCAAGTAAAGGATCGAGTACACATTCTTGTGCACTGATCAAGCCCACTACAAATAATCGTTAAGACTATTCGTCATTATTTACTAAAATTCAGTAAATATGGTTATACTTACAAGCTTAAGTGTAATTCTGAGACATTGGAAAAGGTTTCAATGTATGGCAGAGCGAATAAGAAGAATCAACTTAGGCAGAAAGATAAAAGTTTCTCAAATCTGAAAAGATGGGAGAGTACTTTAGTATCATGTTATATAATCATCTTAATGATTAAGAGACCTTATCACAATTCATCCTCTAAGTGCATTCTGGTAGCTAAGAAGAGGAGCTATGAATTGTTGAAGTGGTTAAATCAAGAAGATGATTTATACTTCATTCCAAAAACAATTCTTAGAGTTATACTCTAAGATTGTAACTTGAGTGACATGTCTTAAAGAAGGTTTAAAACACTTGTCAAATGTAAGAGTAAAAGTTTTCTACTCTTGTACATTTGAAATTGGTAAGTTGTGATGTTTTGGATAAAACAAAGACCAACTAAGGCCAATTGTGTGAAGTGTTTGTCATGATTAGAATCCACACTATCTCTTGAATATCTGACAAGAAAGTCTTATATATCAAGAGGACAGTGGGAGTCTTAAAGGTCTTGAAAGTCTCAAGAACTAATCAAGAGAAAAACCTGAAGTTCTTCACTAGCATACGACTTGAGGTTTATAACCTATCGTGTCGACATGTCTGTGCCTATTCAAGTTGGCTTTGCATAGGAGTTCTGAGAGTTCTCAATTGGTTGCACATCTACTTGGAAGCAATGACAGGCCCTTGAGCTGCCAAATGGCAAGAATTTAAGATTGCACAAGTTTAATCCATATAAGTATGGATTTGTCAGTAACCTTGTCTTGTGATTATGGTTTTGACAAAATTCATATGGATAGGAACTCATACACCATAAAATCTAAGTGTCATAAGGTTTCTCTCCGATTCATGAAAATGATGGTGAGGAAACACTTTCACTAAGTAGATTTTAGCTAGATAGCAATTGTGATATTTGCATTCTCAAAGTCGTTAGTGGAGCGTGTGTGGTTAACTAGCACACTAACATGGACTTCTGAGAAGTGGTAAAGGTCTAAACAACCGAGACTATGATTGCGGCATCCCTTTTCATAGTTCTTAAAATTGTTTAGACACAACTGTGAGCTGTCTAAGATAAGGTGTATGATATTGATAAAGTTTTATCAAAGCAATCTAGTATCAGAAATCTGAACTTTGGTAAGAAAGTCAATAAAGTATTGATTTCTAGAAGTCCAGTTGATTTCTGATTACATGTCAAAGCTAGTGGGAGCATAAGTGTTATGCTAATAATCATCATGTTAGTGGGAGCATGATAATTATGATAAAGGTTGCAAGTTAGCAATGTTAATTATAGAAAACAAAAGTTTCAATTCGTGAGGCTGCAGGGGTTGAAAAAGTTGTTTTGCTATAATTAAGGGAGAGGAAATTATACTTCATTTCAATTCTAAAAGCTTAGATTGAGATTTTAATCATATTTAGTCAAGGATATATATATGAATTTCATGTTGGAATGGCTCAACATAAGGAAATTCTATATATGGGTCCATTATTTGCGTTCTAAAATTCGATTATGATTACGGCATCCCTTTTCATAATCTGAATTATGAGAACTTGGCAAATAGAAATGGAAATGTTATAGCAAAAGACTGGTTTAGTCTTTATGTGAGACATCATGACTCGTGTCCCATATGCTTCGGATATAGGATCGATTACATGTGCTATATTTATCCTTTCTAAAATTTTCCAAATGCCTGGGGCATTAAGAAGGGAAAAGGTCTAGAACTGGATATGACTAAAAGGATTAAGCAATTATCGAGGACAATCTAAGGTTTACCAAAGATTCGTTGCTCAAGGACAGTTGGAAGTATAGTGATAATTCTGGAAGGACCATATTGACATAATCTGTAAGGAGGCAACTCTTGTTCAGAAGTGATAGTCAAAATGGAATATGGAAATGTTTCAAAGTTGGAAATTATTCAATCTGTGTAAGATTAGGAAACTTAATGCAAGAAGGATATTTCCAAGGAGCTGATCTCCTTTGGAATGCTTTGTAATGGTTGTTGTCAAGTGTTTCTGACTCTGTGCATAATCATTACAGGAGGATCAATGCATATAAGTTTAGAATCTAACAGATTTCAGTAAATGGCATGAATTTGGGATTCTTGCATTTGCAGTAAGGATTTGGGACTGTAAAAGGGGATCATTGGAGTTATGTTCAATTGATCTAATTCACAAAGTGAAGATCATAGACAAACATAGTATGCATACTTGGTGTATGGCATGACTAGTGTTTAGAAAACATAGTGTACATGCTTGGAGCATGGGACAACTATTGTTTTAAATTCAAGAATAAAGTTGATAGCTGAAACAGTATACAATGAATAATATGTAATCATATGGTGATAAATAAAAGGTGTTTTATTTATGTTCATAGGTTTTGATACCATATTAGATTCTATTATTATTGTGTTTCATTTTGCATGTTTTGACTTCCAGAATAACTAGGTCGTTCTTCCTGATTGACTAAGTTATTCAAACTATCCACAGTCGGTCATATGTTGGATGTAGATATGAATCAAGACTGTCATGGGTTGGTTTGTAGAGGTTTAAGATGTTGGACAAGGGGCTACAACACTCATGAGTGCTCATAAGTTCTGAGTATTGGATTCAACCCACGCTCATTGGAATCACTTCATGGATTTTATCACGAGTGATCATGAGACGATAATATCTTATATTCTTCAAACCTAGAGATATGAGTTGTTACTATGAGTTGGTTGTACATTGATTGCACAAAAACGCATTCGGTAACTCGGTGTTATAAAACGTGCCTTTGTGTATGATTCAACAAGTAGTAGAACAAGCCATATGAGTCGAAGTTTATCCATTCCTTTTACCTTCGGGATAAAAGCGATATCTGTGGGCCCCTCGATGATTTGGTGATGACAAATGTAAGTGCTCGGCCGGGCCTGGACTGATTTGATTTGTTCAATTAGTCAATCGTCATAAATCGGAAATCGGGAAACAACAAATGGACAGAGAGAATAATTATAATCCATGTCTCAGTCCATATGATATCTAGAATGGAGGAATATATGATCCCTTATCTAATGGACAAGTCATTGACAAAGGTCAGAGTTCATCTACAAGGTCAGAGTTCGACAGCGGCTTTTGAGAGCTACGATTGCCAGTTGGTTCCTGAAGTCATACGCAATAATAGTTTTAGACTTATCCAAGTGGGAGACTGTTGGATTAGTGTCTAAGTCCATAACTATAATTGGTATGTACTTGACCCGACTCGACATGGTCCATTTGGGTTGCATGGCATCGGAACATTTGGATAGACCGTTTATGAGGAAAAGACATTTTGTGACATATTAATATATTATAAGTTCTAATATATTAATATGAAATCATGTTATTTAATTAGTATTGATCAAGAATTAATTTGGACTTAATTTAGTGATCAAAAAGAGACTAATTAAATATATGGGGATTGATTGTGTAAATCATTCATTCTTATATATGTGGGCTTATGATCCAAGATTCCTTTATGTTGGGTTTAACCCATGTGGTGATCCATGGATACTCCATGGAGGTTAAAACCCATGGAGCATAAGGAATGAGTAAAGTCATGAGTTACATGGTGTAACCCTAATAGCCACACTATATAAGAACCCCTTTAGTTCAAGAAATTGGCACTAGTGATACATATTTTGAGGGCTAGCCGATTTGAACATGTATGTCTTCTTCTCATGGTTATTCCAAGAGTTCATGATGTTGTGTGAACCATTTGAGGTGTCACACTTGGGGCACTAGGCTCTCAAGCTTCATGGAGTCAAGCAACAACAACAAGGTATGTATTTTATCTATTTTATTATCCTAGTATCAATGTTTTGGTATGCTAGTTAGGATAATACCTTGGATAATCATATTTGCATGTATAATAGAGAAAACATAGATCCAAGGTATTTAGGGTTGCATGTACACTTAGGAGTGTTAGAATGCTCAAAACCCAACATAAATTTCCTGATGTTTTTCCCGAGGAGTTACTAGGTATGCCTCCTGAGAGGCAAGTGGAGTTCTGGATTGATCTGATTCCGGGTGCAACTCTTGAGATGCAGGATTTATCCTCCTAGCTGCAGGAGCCATTGGGAAAGTGATTTATTAGGCCTATCAGTTGTCCTTGGGGAGCACCGATCCTTTTTTTCAAGATGAAGGATGGTTCGCACCGGATGTGCATTGATTATCGGGAACTGAACAAGCTGACCGTGAAAAACCATTACCCTTTGCCAAGGATTGATGTTCTCTTTGACCAGCTTCAGGGCACATCTTGGTTTTCTAAGGTAAATTTAAGGTCTGGTTATCATCAGATGAGGGTATGGGAGGAGGATATTCAGAAGACGGCCTTTCGAACTCGCTATGGGTATTATGAGTTTGTGGAGATACCTTTTTGGCTCACCAATGCACCAACGACATTCATGGACCTCATGAACCGGGCATGTAGGCCCATGTTGCATTGATCAGTGATCGTTTTTATCGATGTCATTTTGGTGCATTCGAAGACTAGGGAACAACATGAGAAGCGTCTACGAGAGATTTTTGGTGTTTTGAGGTTGGAGAGGCATTATGCCAAGTTCTCCAAGTGTGACTTTTGTTTGCGCGAGGTTCAGTTTTTGGGACACCTCGTCAATCAGAACGGTATCTTGGTCGACCTAGCCAAGATAGAGTTAGTGATGCAGTGGGAAGTACCGAGATCTCCATCTGAGATTCAAACCTTCCTCGGATTTGCAGGTTACTATCAGATATTCATCAGAGACTTCTCCAAGATAGATGTTCCTCTCACCAAGTTGACAAGGAAGGATGTTGCTTTCATTTGGGGGCCTGAGCAACAGGTATTATTAGAGACTCTCCGCCAGAGAGTGTGTGAGGCACTAGTATTTTCCCTCCTTGAGGCTGTTGAGGATTTTGTAGTCTATTGTGATGCATCCATTGTAGGATTGGGTGCTATGTTGATGCAGAGAGGGCATGTGATAGCGTACGCTTCGAGGAAGATGAAGCCTCACGAAGGGAGATATCCCACTCATGATGTGGAGTTGGGGGGCGGTGGTTTTCGCCATCAAGATTTGGTGCTGTTATCTCTATGGTGTCCGGTATACAATCTACACGGACCATAAGAGTCTGAAATATCTTATGGATTAGCCTAACTTGAATATGAGGCAAAGAACGTGCTTGGATTTAGTGAAAGACTCTGACTGCGAGATCTTTTATCATCCCGAGAAGGCCAATGTGGTCGCCAATGATTTGAGCAGGAGGGCGGCAAGTGCCCTGATTTATGATGTATACATAAGGATGGTCGTGGTGACTCCAATTTTAGAAATTATCAAGGAAGCGCACTCGGAGACCATAAAAGAGGAAAATCGGAAGAGTGACCGGGTGATCGTTCAGATCTCGACATTTGACATGGACAATCGAGGATTGTTGACTTTTCATGGGCGGGTATAGGTACCATATATGCGGGTGAGGCCCAACGGATTTTGATGGAGGAGGCCCACAAATCGAGATTTTCCATCCACCCGGGGGCTACCAAGATGCATCTCGACATGAATCATAATTATTGGTGGACATGTTTGAAAAGAGATGTCGCATGGTTTGTGGAGCGATGCTTGACCTGCCAGAAGGTCAAGGATAAGCACCAGCACCCTCATGGCAAGTTGCAGCTGCTAGAGGTTCCCCTATGGAAGAGGGAGTAGATTACTATCGATTTCATTACAAAGCTACCGAGGAATAGGATGGGTGTTGACACTATTTGTATGATAGTGGATCGTCTGACGAAGAGTGCTCACATCTTAGCCATTAGTGAGAACTCTTCTGCAGAGAAGTTGGCCGAGATTTACATTCTAGGGGTGGTAGCTTGGCATGGGGTGCCGATGTTTATTGTGTCTGACTGGGATGTACGCTTTACTTCTAGATTCTAGAAGAGATTTCATGAGGAGTTGGGTACCCGGCTACACTTTTGTACCGCGTACCATCCGCAGACGGATGGGCAGAGCAAGTGGGTTAGACGCTCGAGGACATGTTGTGTGCTTATTGTATTGACTTTGGTGGGATTTTAGACTCCTATCTTCCGTTGGATGAGTTCTCGTATAACAATAACCATCATGCCATTATCAGTATGCCCCCGTTCGAGCTACTTTATGGTCGAAGATGTCAGACTCATATTTGTTGGGGCGACGTGGGACAGAGGGTCATGGGGAGCACGAAGTTCATGCTCAAGACGATTAAGCTTATACAACAGGATAGAGATTATTGACCGCACACAGATGTCATAAGAGTTATGTGGATCAGCGATGATTTGAGATATTGTCTCAGGTGGAAGATCTAGTACTCCTAAGGGTGTCACCCTGGAAGGGTGTTATCCGTGCATGCTGGGCCCCAGTTTCATTGGTCCTTTTTGAGTTTTGGTTTGTGTGGACCAGGTGGCCTACCGATTAGAGCTGCCAGAAGAGCTAAAGCAAATTCATGATACCTTCCATGTGTTGGGCTTTGAGCACTATAACACTCCTATTATGCACATGCAACCCAAAATGCTTTGGATCTATGTTTTCTCTAATTATACATGCATTTTCTTATTCCAAAGCATTCTCCTTAACTACCATACAATTGAAGCTATATAACATAAATCATATTTTGGATGCTTACCTCTTGAGTAGAGTAGAGTTCTTGACCTTTGAAAGCTTGAGCACCTCAAGTGTGATGCCTCTATTAGTTCACAAACACCAAAATGCAAGAGGAGGTTTTAGGAGGATAAGATGCTTGAATCCAAAGAGGGTGTAGCCGATTTTGGCTTATGGGGTCATTATTTATAATGTAGCAAACACTAGGGTTACACTTGGTAAACCCTAATGCTCCATGACTTTTCACATTCTTATGCTCCATAGGTTAACCTCCATGGATTATCTTATTTGTTTAGCCCAACCATATAGTCAAGGATCATTAGCCCACATTACAAGAATCATTAATTTACATAATCAATCCCCATATATTTAATTTGTCTCTTTTGATCACAAAATTAATTCTAAATTATTTCTTGATCAATACTAATTAAATAATATTAATATATAATACTTGTAATATATTAATAACCTTATTCTCAAAAAATCCTTCCTATCAAATTACACTGGTGAAGGCAACCCAAAAAGGGACCATGCTACAATCGGGTCAAGTACATACCAGTAATAGTTATGGGCTTAGACACTAAATCCAACAGTCTCCCACTTGGATAAGTCTAATAACTATTATTGTTAATGCACTTCAGGATCCGACTTAGAAATTGTAAGCTTTAAAAAGCCTTTGTCAACTCTGACCCAGTCAGTGATGCATCCATTAGATAAGTGATAATATACTCCTCTGTTCTCAAGATATCAGCTAGACAAATACATGGAACAATGTCATACTCATTGTCCAGCAGTTTGCTTCTCGATTTTTGATTCGTCTTACATAGAACATAACCGAACACAACAATTTAGTTCTGACCGGGCCCGAAACATAATTCAAAACATAATCATCGAGGATAAAAGGAACATATAAACTTCGACATTATATGCTTGTACTAACTACTCATTAAATCATGCACAACGACATGTTTTATAACATCAAGTTACTGATGTGTTTTTGTGCCATCAATGCACAACCGACTCGTAGTCAACAACTCATATATCTTGGTTTGAAGATTATCTTATATTATCGTCTCACGATTACTCGTGATAAATTCCATGAAGTAATTCAGGTGAGTGCGAGTTGAAACCAATGCTCAAATCTTATTTCAAGAGCACTCATGAATGGTGTATGAAACTGTTTCTATGCCTAACTCCTTACACAATCTACAAGCCAACTCACGACAACCTTCTTTCATACTTACTTCCAACGTATGATCGGCTGTGGATAGTTTGAATAATAATAATAATAATCACATTTTTATTATTCTGGAAGTCAAAACATGCAAACTGAAACGATAGTAAATAATTGGCACAAGACAGTAACTTTACTTATAAATAAAACTCATTTTATTTAATCATCGAATGTCAATTACAATTTAGCTATTGCAAGTTTCTATTTATCTAACCACTAAAACTAATATCGTGCGTTAGCCTAATGCCCCTTGCATGTTGCAAGTGCTTAACCCAAGTCAGTCCCTTTGTAAGAGGATCTGCTGGGTTGTCCTCTGACGGTATCCCCTTTACCATGAGGTGTCCTTCTTCTACTTGATGTCTTATGAAGTGGTACTTTCTGTTGATATGCCTGGATCTACCATCATCTCTCGGTTCCTTGGTTAAGGGAACCACACCTTCATTATCGCAGAAAATCTCCATAGGCTCCTTTATGGATGGAACGACTCCAAGGTCTCCAATGAAGTTTTTCAACCATATTGCCTCCTTCGATGCTTCGCTTGCTGCTATGTACTCTGATTCACATGTTGAGTCAGTTACAGTCTCGTGCATGGAACTTTTCCATGTCACTGCTCCTCCATTCAGGGTAAATACCCAGCCCGACTAAGATCAAAAATTATCTCTGTCGGTCTGAAAGTTGGCGTCGCTATACCCTGTCACTCTCAAGTCATCACTCCTACCGAGGGTATGGATCCAGTCCTTAGTCCTCCGCCGGTACTTGAGAATATTCTTAACCGCAGTCCAATGAGCTTTACCAGGATTTCCTTGATATCTACTGACCATGCTCAAAACGAAGGCCACATCAGGATGAGTACAAGTTATAGCATACATGATCGAGCCAACTGCAGAAGCAGGACGAGTACAAGTCATAGCATACATGATCGAGCCAACTGCAGAAGCATATGATACTCGACTCATTTCTACTATCTCATCCTCTGTACTCGGACTCTGATTATTACTCAGTTTGGTATTACTTAGGATAGGTAGGTTACCTTTCTTGGAGTTCTCCATGCTGAAACGTTTCAACACCATGTCCAAGTATGTACTTTGACTAAGTCTTATTAGTCTTTTACTCCTATCTCTCAATATCCTTATCCCTTGGATATAAGCAGCTTCTCCAAATGTCCTTCATAGCGAAACACTTCCCAAGCCAGGACTTAACCTCCTGCAAGGTTGGGATGTCGTTTCCTATGAGCAGTATCTCATCTACATACAATACAAGAAGGCTAACTATACTCCCACTAGCTTTGACATAAACGCAGGACTCATCTTCGCTTCTCGAAAATCCAAATTCTTTGACTTTCTCATCAAAACAAAGATTCCATCTATGAGATGCTTGTTTCAATCCATAAATGGAATTCTCAAGCTTACACACTCTATTGGGGTACTCTGCATTGACAAAACCTTCTGGCTGACTAATGTAAACATCTTCAGCCAACTTTCCATTAAGGAAAGTGGTTTTGACATCCATTTGCAATATTTCATAATCATGAAATGCAGGTATGGCCAACATAACCCTTACAAATTTAATCTTCTTTATTGGTGAGAAGGTCTCATCATAGTCAACTCCCGGAGTTTGAGTGAAACCCTTCGTAACCAGTCGTGCCTTATATTTATGTACTTTCCCATCCATTTCGGTCTTTTTCTTGAAGATCCATTTGCACCTGACTGTCTTTCAACCCGGTACATTGTCAACCAAGTTCCAAACTTGATTGTCATACATGGACTGAATCTTGCTATCCATAGCCTCTTTCCATTTAGCAGACTCGGGGCCTGCCATGGCTTCCTTGTAGTTGTTAGGTTCATCAAAATTTACCAGTGTGCTATCACTGGTAAACGTATCACCTTCAGTAGTAATATGGAAACCATAAAACTCAAGTGTGTTCCTAACTCAACTGGAACGCCTCAGAGGTAAGGACTCGTCAATTGGATCAACTGGAGGTTCCTCCTCAGGTTGATTGCTAGTATTTGAGGTTCCTTCACCACTTGACTCTTGAAGCTCTTCAAGGTAAATTTTCCTCCCACTGTTTCCTTGGCTTATAAGTTCTCTCTCGCGAAAGACTCCTCTCCTCGCAATGAAGATAACATTGTCACTCGGTCTATAGAAGAGATATCCAAAGGATTTTTGTGGATAGCCGATGAAAATACATCGCTCACTCCGAGGTTTGAGCATTTTGTGAGTTTCTTTTCTCACAAAAGCCTCGCAACCCCAAACTTTGATGTGGTCTACAGTGGGAACTTTCCCTGTCCACATCTCGTAAGGTGTTTTGGAAACCTTTTTAGTAGGGACTAGATTAAGGATATGGGCGACAGTCTCTAAGGCATACCCGCAGAATGAGATAGGTAACGAAGATCGACTCATCATGGAACGAACCATGTCTAGAAAGGTTTAATTGTGCCTCTTAGCCACACCATTAAGCTGTGGTGTCCTAGGTGGCGTCAATTGTGAAACAATTCCACATTCCTTAACATAGTAAAGGAACTCGATACTAATATACTCTCATCCACGATTGGATTACAACATCTTTATCTTCATGCCCAATTGATTCTCTACTTCTTGCTTAAACTCTTTGAACTTTTCAAAGGTTACTGACACATGCTTGAACAAGTAAATATACTCATATCTACTATAATCATCAGTAAAAGTCACACAGAAGCGGTTAGCATCCCTTGTGGCGGTTCTGAATGGTCCACACACATCAGTGTGTATGAGATCCAACAGACCTTCACCCCTTTCACAAGCACCAGTGAAGGGTGACTTTGTCATCTTTCCAAGTAAAAAATATTCGCAACTATCATCCGACTTTAAGTCGAATGACTCCAAAACTCCATCCTTTTGGTGTTGGGCTATGCGCTTCTTGTTGACATGTCCAAGACGACAATCCCACAAGCATGATTTGTCCAATTCATTGGAAGAATCAATATTCAACACATTATTTCCTAAGTTATCTACAATCATCACAGTTTCATATATACCATTGCAAGGTAATGCTTCAAAATAAAATACACCATTACAATAAGCATAAATATCACCACTTTCATTATTAAAAAAAAGGTAAAACCTTGTTTATACAAATTGTGAAAGGAAATAACATTTCTCGCCATGTCGGCCGAGTTAAACAATTATTCAAATCTAAATTAAAACCATTACTAAGAAATAAAGAATAAACTCCAATCTTGGTCACATGCGACACTTTCCTATTTCCCATGATTAAGTTTATCTACCTGTTCTCCACATCCCTACTTCTTTTTAGTCCCTGCAAATCAGAACAAATATGAATACCACAACATGTATCAAGGACCCAAGAATTAGCATGTGATGAGTTATTAGACTTAATAGTATGAATACTTGCAAAGGAGGGCATGATCTTCCCATCCTTAATGTCCTGCAAGTACTTGGGGCAGCTTTGTTTCCAGTGCCCTTTGTCATGATAGTTGAAGCACTCTGCTTCCTTTGGGTTGGAAGAGGGATTAACAGAACTAACTTTGGTCCCACTTGAAGAGAATCCATCAAGAGACTTTCCTTTGTGGCTCTTGTAGGGAGCATTCCTCTTCTTGCCCTTCCCATATCTGATTGCCAGAACAGGGGCAGAAGTAGTAGGAGGAGACACGGCTGACTTGCCTTTTAGGTTGCTTTCTGCAGTCCTAAGAAGGCCTTGAAGCTTGCTAAGAGTGACCTCCTCCTTGTTCATATGATAAGTCATACGAAACTGATCATAACAAGAAGGAAAAGAGTGTAGAATAATATCTATGGCCAACTCTTCATCAAAATTGACATTCAATTTTAGCAAGCGGTCCAAGAATCTCTGCATTTTCTGCAAGTGGGCCATGATGGGTTCACCATCCTTCATCTTGGTTGTGATCATGGAGGCAATGATCTCATACCTCTCCTGCCGAACACTTTTATGGAATCTTTCCATCAAATCATGATACATTTCATAGGGGTAGAAGTCATCATAGGACTTCTGCAGCTCTACAGTCATGGTTGCAATCATAAGACACGACACCTTTGTCGCATCCCTCTCAAGTGTGTTCAGTGATTTGTTTAGCAGTAGCAGCGGTGACATCAATCTCTTTGAGCTCTTTATCAATGACATATTCTTTGTCCTCATAACGAATAGCCATCCTGATGTTTCGAATCCAGTCATTGAAATTCGAGCCATCGAAAATGACCCTCCCACATAGATTCATTAGGGAGAAAGATCCCGAAGGGATTGGGTTGGAAGCATTGTTTGGAATAGACATCTGTAAAAGAAGAAGAAAAAATTTTAGATTAGATGATAATCCTTAATATTACACCCAATATGAAACATTAAGGCTAGGACCCAGCACAATATTCTACAATTGCGAAGAGGGATGCCGTAATCCAATTGTAAAATATTTAAAGGTAGGTAAATGACGATTTACCAATTTCCACCATGAAAAATAAAATAGATTATTAAGTTTTAATTGGATTTGAAATTCCTATATCATTGAGATTCATTGAACCTTTTCAATGGCATGTTTAAATCTCGATTGTGCCCTTCAAGTTTGTGACTGGGATGTCGAGGATCACAAACAAGGAGTGAATAACCATGAAAATTAGCATGGTACACCCAATGTTAAAAATCACCTAATCAATTTGTCGGTTAACCACACATGCTCCATTGATCTATGTTTAACACCAAGTTACCCTTTGTTACACATTGTCAGTCCCAAATTAGTGTGCCGGTTAACCACACACGCTCCACCAACGACTTAACAAGGTGCAAAGTGTAATTTCATGGATTAGCACCATTTCACATTTTTCCTAAAGTAACTAAGATTGGGAATTTAATAAAAGTTTAGTTACTTTATATTTAACATTTTACTGTTTAATGAAGGAGTATTAATGTCCTATCCTACCCGTTCGACTAACGACCCTCTACCAGTCAAGGAAGCGGTGGGTGAGAGTGGAGACCCATTAAACTACCATTTTATAGGCAGTAACCTTATACCCCCTTATAGACCGGCTTCGTGAATGAGGCCTACAAATGGTAAGACCGACTTTATCTTATACATATATATGTATTATTAAACTTATAATATTATAAAGTATAAGGGTTGAATTTCAACTTTTAAAACTCTAGGGTTTGGAATTAAAGTTTCATTTAATGAGACTTTGCAAATTCAAAAACTTGAGGGCAAGTTTTGAAACTTGTCAAAACTCTTCAAGTCTATAACTTATGAGTTTTAATGTCTTTTAAGGAAGTGACTTTTCATATTCAATAACTTGACGACAAGTTATGGAGCACATTTAAAAGAATTTAGATCAATAATTTAACTAACACAATAATCAAATAATCCATACATGATCTATTGAAACTCATAAGAACAAAATAATTCATATCAAACAAATTCCATGTAATTGGCCTAATCATATAAAATAATACAAAACATGAAACTTTGACAATTATCTTTCAATTGGATGAGCATGATCACTACCATATCTTCAAAAACATATTTTTATCATTCAAAACAGTTTGTGGTAATGATCATATCCAATTTTGGCATAAAACATGAAATTTTGCACTCTGATTAGCCAACTCGGCGAGTCCATGAATTGGACTCGTCGAGTAGCTTCATTACTGCATGGACTCGTCGAGTTCCCCAGTGGACTCGGCAAGTTCATCAGGCAGAATGAAGAAAACTCGCTTTTTTAAACTTTGAAAACAAGTAAGCATCAAATATAATAGAAAACAATCTAGGCTCTGATACCACTATTGGGTTTTGAGTACTATAACACTCCTATGGTGCACATGCAACCCTAAAGTCTTTGGATCTATGTTTTCTCTAATTATACATGCATTTTCTTTTTCCAAAGCATTCTCCTTAACTAGTATACAATTAAAGCTATATAACATAAATCATAGTTTGGATGCTTACCTCTTGAGTAGAGTAGAGTTCTTGACCTTTGAAAGCTTGAGCACCTCAAGTGTGATGCCTCTATTGGTTCACAAACACCAAAATGCAAGAGGAGGTTTTAGGAGAATAAGATGCTTGAATCCAAAGAGGGTGTAGCCGATTTTAGCTTATGGGGTCACTATTTATAATGTTGCAAACACTAGGGTTACACTTGGTAAACCCGAATGCTCCATGACTTTTCACATTCTTATGCTCCATAGGTTAACCTCCATGGATTATCTTATTGGTTTAGCCCAACCATATAGTCATGGATCATTAGCCCACATTACAAGAATCATTAATTTACATAATCAATCCCCATATATTTAATTAGTCTCTTTTGATCACAAAATTAATTCTAAATTATTCTTGATCAACACTAATTAAATAATATTAATATATTATAATTGTAATATATTAATAACCTTGTTCTCAAAAAATCCTTCCTATCAAATTGCACTGGTGAAGGCAACCCAAAAAGGGACCATGCTACAATTGGGTCAAGTACATACCTGTAATAGTTATGGGCTTAGACCCCAAATCCAACATCATGTTTCTCAGCTAAGGAAGTGTATAGCCGATGAGACAGTTGTGGTTCATTGAGACGACATTCAGGTCGATGATCACATGAATTAGATGGAGAATACCGTAGCCATTTTGGATCGAAGAGTGAAAACCTTGAGGAACAAGGTTGTGAATTGGTCAATGATTAGTGGCAGCACCGTAGAGGTTTGGAGTGGACGTGGGAACCTGAGTCCGAGATGTGTGAGAAATACCCTAAGCTATTTCCAGAGAATGACTTCGAGGGAGAAGTCTGACTTTAGTGAGGGAGAATTGTAACATCCCGAAATAAGGTGCATTTATTATTCTTTGAATCTTTATAAAAAATGTCTCTTTTGGTCCCTAATAGAGGACGTTTGCAAAAGGGGTTTCTACGTGGGGCATACATATGAGTACACTTAGCGAACTCATGCAACATGCATGGTTGTGGAGAGTCAGCTAGTATGTTGGGCATACTAGCTCAAATGCAAAACCCTAATTTTAAGGGTTGCTCCTATTTAAAGAACATTATGAATTCATTTTTTGCCACCCTTATCAGCGTCCCACCCTCCCATAAACCCTAATCTTGTGTGTATGGCTTGTGTGTGTGTGTTATTGCAAGTTGTGAGTGTCCTTGGCTCTTATACTTGACGAAGGAGGTTAGAGAAGAAAAAGAAGGTGCTAGATAGGTTGAAGATCTAGAAACATCCCACCTTTGTGCATCATTTTTAGGTATAAAGCTTGTACCTTGGCAAGTATTATTCTAGATCTCTTTGGTTTAAGATTTAGGAGCTAAACGTCCCCAAGTCTGGACCTTTTTTAGTTTGGGACTCTCTAGAGGGTTAAAGCAGTCCTTTCATGCATATTAGGACATTTATATGTATAACAATGCTTGCTAGATCTTCCACTTTTGGTCATGCATGAGTAAAGTAGGTTAGGATATATGAAGTGATGTTTTGATCTTTTCCTTGCCATGCAATGGCTTAAAGCCCACAGCTTTATGAATTAAGAGGCCTTAAATTAGTCAGATTTGTAGTTGGGCTAGTTGTCTTAAAGGATTATGACATCAGCTTAGTGGATTTGGAGACTGATGGAGTATGCCAGGCGCACTCCTGGCTATGTATTGCGTAGCCTGATCCATCCCCGATGCATGCCGACCTGGTTGTATGCCCAACGTATGGAGTAGTATGCTTAGCGTACAAGCTGAGTGTTGACTTTCGTTAACATTGACCCTTGGTCAAGTTTTAGGGTTTTTGGATCATGGTAAGGGCAAAAAAGTCATTTTTCCCTTAGAAGGATTATTTGTGGTATTTGTACTCGCGAGCGAGGTTTTGACTTTCATTATTAATTTGGGTTAATTATTTTGTTGCCTAGGTGGAGTCTAGATCCAGCAGTTCAGGTGCTAGGTTTTTTGTGTCGTCATTATCCGGTGAGTCTCCTCACTTACTCTTACCTATATAGCAGGATAGTTGTATTTGTGATGACCAGCTGGGTCTAGCTGTTATATTATGTTATGATAACTATATGTGAATGAGTCTGCTGATAGCCAACCAGGGTTGCTAATAACCTACAGGGCGTGCTGTTAGCTCACTGGGACTGCTAATAGCCTCCAGTGTTGCAGATAACCCATAGTTGTTTATTTATGTTGTCTTATATGTGGTATATTGGGGAACTCATTAAGCTTTGTGCTTACAGTTGTTGATTTATATATGGCAGGTACTTCATAGGACCGCGGGAAGGCAAAGGTCAAATTGTACACACGCACTGGGGAAGTTGTTACTAGGACATGTTTATGAACTCTGATAATTATGGTACTTGTTGTTTTGGGATGATAATGTATTTGATAGCTTTGTTGTCAAACTATGATCTTTGGTAACTTAAAAATGAAAATTTTGGTCTAAAATTGAGGTGTTACAATATGGTATCAGAGCCCTGGTTTGAGGGATTTGGATGAACCTCTGGGTGATTCCAAACTCAAACTAAGGATCTGAACATTTTTTTATAACTTAACAAAAAAATGAAGAATTTTAGAGGAGAAAAACCCAAAGTAGCAGTGTGTACAATCGACCAGCGCTCGAGCGACAGTTTCCCAAAATACCTTAATTTATATTTTGAGTAGTGCAGAACGAATATGTTTATATTATATGCTGATAGAATTGCATGCTAGCTAGAGATATGCTAAGGAATCTTGCAAAGTTAGTGTGAAATGTTGCCTGATTTGTGATGCCATAGCCTAGGAGTTCATTGGTGTGAGATTGAACATGTTTTTACTATTTTCTTTGTGTATGCTACATAATTGTACGTAGTTAGGATTTTATAGCCTTCGAATGTCTGATTTAACCTTCTTCATATTCCTTATTTGGTTATGGATTTGAGGTAAAATTATTTATTCGAATGTCTATTAAGTCTTGTACTATGTACAAGTGGCATACGCGAAGAAAATGGCGAGGACAGCGGAGGTCTCAGGAGGCGGAGTAGTACTGGAGAGTAGTATAGAGTTAGTGTCTAGATGCTTAGTAGTGGCTCTAACGGAACCTGCAGGGCTAGTTCTTAGCTGATGTTAGGAGGTAGAGTCCTTGCGACTCAGGGACTTGAGGGTGCGACTCGAGACAAATATAGGTTGATGTGGAAGGTAGTATTGGGCCCGTACTACCGGAAGAACTGGATTCGTACGCAGCTTGAGGAATAAGCTCAAGGGACTAAAGAGCTTGTAGGGGTTTGGGTATTGGTATTTGTATTTAGCCTATTTGCTGATAATTTTTTATGTGTTTTAGTATGGTGGTTACCCGAGGTTCACGCTCCAGCTACCCCGAGCGGCCGAGTGCCAGTGATGATGAGATCTGCATGATTGTTGCTGCAGAGGTGGCCGCAGCAATCAGAGAGGCTATCCCGAAGATGTTTGGGTCTTTTAAGACCATGTTGATTGAGACTTTTGATGAGCGTTATGCCGCTGTCAATGAGGCTGTTGCTGTCACAGCCACCACAACTCTTGCTGCTGCGAGACCGCAGGGGGTGATTCGTTGTGGTATCGAGAGTTCACCAACATGAAGCCACCCGAGTTTGATGGGACCCAATATCTGATTGTATATGATGGATCTCTGGCGATGAGGGATGTTTCTATACATGCTCCTGTCCGGAGAATTGGAGGGTTCGATTCACATTGAACCTGCTTTGCTTGGGGGCAAATGACTGGTGGAAGTTTGTGACAATTGACTACACGCTTGCAAAGCATGCTGCGATGACTTGGGAGAAGTTTATTGCAATTTTGAGCGATGAGTTTGTACCCGCAGTTGAGCGGGAAAGGTTAAGCCAAGAGTTCCCGTCTCTTAAGCAAAAGACAAAGATGGTGATTGAGATCACCCGGATGTTTCATGAGAGGGATTTGTTCTGCCCTGAGCAAGTATCCACAGAGCAAGCCCGTGTGACTCGGTATTTGAGTATTATGAGGAGGGATATTATGTAATTTGTAGAAAACACCACGTTCAGGACATTGGTTGAGCTCTAAACCAATGCCATGAGGAGAGAGATCGAGTTGGAGACCCAAGCTAGGGAGGAGAGGGAGACCCAAGGGAGAGACAGGAGGCCAGTGCAGTCGTAGCCGTCGACTAAGCAGGCCAATCCCGCTGATCAGAGAGCTGAAGGACAGAAGGGTCACACTTGCGTGAAGTGCGGCAAAGGACACGAGGGACCTTGTCGCTCCGGTTAAGTTTACTACCTGTGTCACAACGAGGGGCATATGGCTAGGGATTGCCCCGAGGGATTTTGGGTTTGTTTCAGCTGCAACCAGACGGGCCACATGATGGCAAATGTTCCTCAGCTTGCATCAAGGGTGGTTCAGAATCCGGCCCAGCGACCGTACATATCACTGATGGACGGCAGGGGAAGGCCGAGACACCGAGGGCTCGAGGGAGACCATTTCAGTTGACAACAGAGGAGGCCCACATAGATCCAGACGTAGTGTCTGTTTATTTATTTATGTTTCTTATATTATTAATTGTGTAGGTACTTCTCTTTTTAATTTTGTGCTTGTGCTCGTGCTGTTTGACTTAGGTGCGAGTCAATCGTTTGTGCCTTCATCATTGGTTGCGGTTTTAGTGTTCCACGAGAGACTTTGAGCAGGCCCTTGATAATCTCGATACCTGTTGAGCATCATGTATTTGCTACTGATGTCTACCGGGTTTGTGTATTAAAGATTTTCGGTGTTGGATACCCGATACACCTCATCCCTGTGGCAATGGGAGATGTTTGTGTGATCGTGGGTATGGATTGGTTGAGCCGGTTTGGGGCTCTAATTGACTATGACTTTCAGTTGGTGACAGATTGAGATCCTAGTGGGGGAGTGTTGACTATCTATGGGGAGGGTACTAGGTCGGGATCAACTTTCTGTTATGCCGCCAATGCAAGGCAGAGTTTGCAGCATGGATGTATGGGCTATCTAGCGTATGTAGTGGATACTCGGGTTGAGAATAAAGGATTGACATTTGTTTCTGATGTTCCGCTGGTATGTGACTTTCCTGATGTTTTTCCCGAGGAGTTACTAGGTGTGCCTCCGGAGAGGAAAGTGGAGTTCCGGATCGATCTGATTCCGAGTGCAGCGCCAATCGCCAGGGCACCATATCGTCTTGCATCTCTTCGGATGCATGATTTATCCTCTAAGCTTCAGGAGCTATTGGGAAAGGGGTTTATTAGGCTAAGCAGTTCTCCTTGGGGAGCACCGGTCCTTTTTCTTAAGAAAAAGTATGGTTCGCACCGGATGTGCATTGTTTATCGGGAACTGAACAAGCTGACTGTGAAAAACCGTTAGCCTTTTCCGAGGACTGATGATCTCTTTGACCAGCCTCAGGGGACATCTTGGTTTTCTAAGATCAATTTAAGGTCTGGCTATCATCAGATGACGGTACGGGAGGAGGATATTCAGAAGACGACCTTTCGAACTCGCTATGGGTATTATGAGTTTGTGGTGAAGCCTTTTGGGCTCACTAATGCACTGGCGGCATTCATGGACCTCATCAACCGGGTGTCTAGGCCCATGTTGGATTGATTAGTGATCATTTTTATCGATGACATTTGGTTTATTCGAAGACTAGGGAACAACATGAGAAGCATCTACGAGACATTCTTGGAGTTTTGAGGTTGGAGAGCCTTTATGCGAAGTTCTCCAAGTGTGACTTTTGTTTGCGCGAGGTTCAGTCTTTTGGGAAACCTCATCAATCAGAACGGTATCCTGGATGACCCGGCCAAGATAGAGGTAGTGATGCAATGGGAGGTGCCGAGATCTCCATCTGAGATTTGAAGCTTCCTCGGATTGGCAGGTTACTATCGGAGATTCATCAGAGACTTCTCCAAGATTAATGTTCCTCTCACCAAGTTGACAAGGAAGGATGTTGCTTTTAGTTGGGGGCCTGAGCAGCAGGCATTATTAGAGACTCTCCACCAGAGATTGTGTGAGTCACCGGTATTTTCCCTCCTTGATGGTGTTGAGGATTTTGTAGTGTACTTTGATCCATCCATTGTAGGATTGGGTGTTGTGTTGATGCAGAGAGGGCATGTGATAGCGTACACTTCGAGGAAGCTGAAGCCTCACGAAGCGAGATATCCCACTCATGATGTGGAGTTGGGGGCGGTGGTTTTCACCCTCAATATTTGGCGCCACTATCTCTATGGTGTCTTGTATACCATCTACACGGACCCTAAGAGTCTGAAATACCTTATGGATTAGGCTAACTTGAA
Organism: Lactuca virosa; assembly: GCF_052849685.1. Taxonomy (NCBI): domain Eukaryota; kingdom Viridiplantae; phylum Streptophyta; class Magnoliopsida; order Asterales; family Asteraceae; genus Lactuca; species Lactuca virosa. Next base: position 27,196,447 of record NC_136427.1, read on the forward strand.
TATGAGGCAAAGAACATGGCTGGATTTAGTGAAAGACTCTGACTGCGGGATCTTTTATCATCCCGACAAAGCCAATGTGGTTGCCGATGCTTTGAGCAGGAGGGCGGAAAATGCCCCAATTCAGCATGTATGCATGAGGATGACCGTGATGACTCCAATTTTAGAAATCATCAAGGAAGCGCAGTCGGAGGCCATAAAAGAGGAAAATCAGAAGAGTTATCGGGTGATCGGTCAGATCTCGACATTTTACATGGACAGTCGAGGAATGTTGACTCTTCATGGGCGGGTATGGGTACCATTTGCGGGTGGGGCCCAACGGATTTTGTCACACCCCCGAACCGGAACGGCGGAAACGTTCGGGGGTAGAGGACGTCATGTCAAGTATCACAACACATGCATCATAGTAATCAAAGTAACAACAACCATCGTATTGATAATATAATATTTACATTATGTTTAAAACATTACTTGAAATACATAAAAAGTACAACAAAAGATAAGACGTAAAGCTCCGTCTTCGCAACACTCGGAAGAGAGTACCTGTCTACTAACGACCCTGAGAATACAAGTGGTTTGAAAAAGTGTCAACATTAAAGTTGGTGAGTTCATAAGTATTTTTGTTATAGAAAGTATATCCTTTATTCTTTTGAAAAGTTCGCCAATTCCTCCAGAAAATCCTATATTTTCTGTTGTTAAATGATAAGTAAAACAACTCGTGATTGTTCCTTCTACGAGTACTTAGTGAATACAAGTCATATACATTAAGATCGAACAGATAGTCGACTGTGTGGTTCTGCCCCAAGCCCACAACCAATTAAGGAACAGGAAATGAGACGGATTCCACACATCCCACTATCTGTCGGATCTACATGTATCTAACCTTGACGTATTCACTAAGTACATTTAACATTAAGTTTAATGATCCTTTAATTTAAAAACGTTCCTTAAGAAAATCCTATATTTTCTTAATAAGTGAAATGACTGAAGTTAATCCTTCTGTAATCATTCGATGGATACTAATTATATATAATACAAATCGATTAGACAGTTGAATGTGTGAATCTGCCCTAAGTCCACAACCAAACAAGGAACAGGAAATGAGGCGGAAGTCACACATTCCACTGTCTACCGGATCTTTATTATATATAATCCTAATGTATTCATCAATTAATTACATAATTAACGAATCTCTAGTAAAATGGTAACTACAATAGTTCCTTTTATAATCACTTAGTTTATACTAACTATATATAACCTAATATCGAACAGACAGTTGATTGTGTGAATATGCCCTAAGTCCACAACCAAACAAGGAACAGGAAATGAGGCGGAAGTCACACATTCCACTGCCTATCAGATATTATTTATATATAATTTGAATATATGAACTAAAGAATTATAGAATTAACCATAAAGGTCATTTATGTAATACTAGTTTAAAATTAAATATTAAACCTTTTGTAAATAAGTTTATCTTCCAAAATAACGATATAAACCATAGAAAATCCTATATTTTCTATAAAATCGATTTGTAGTCTTTATCGCTCCAAGACCGAGAAGCACAAGTATAATTACCATACTTAATTTAATGATACCCCGTTTTGTTTATCAGTAACACTATCTGAAGATGTAATTACCCTGAAAAATCGACGTGATGATACTACCCTCCTATGATCACTTCGTACACACGAGTTGTATAATACTGATATCGAATAGACAGTTAAATGGGTGAATCTTCCCTAAGCCCACAACCAAACAAGGAACAGGAAATGAGGCGGAAGTCACACATTCCACTGTCTATAGGACTTAAATTTTATCTAACCCTATTGTTTATACCGAGAAACCATATAGTTAGTTTTCCTTAGGAAAGTTTAGGAAAAGCATACCTTTATGTAAATAATTAGTTAATACTATTGTGAATATTCATTATAACCATACTAATGCAAAGTTAGTCCCGTATAGATCTATACACCAACTAGCGTTCTCCCTTATGAAGACTCTTGTTATAATTAAGATTCGAACGGATACCCTGAGTGGTACATCTAGTGGTTCACAATCATGTATTAATTATTTACATAAAATGTAAAACCTTTTTATAATTAAACAAGTAATTTTGTAAAAATATTTCCTTTTGTTTCATAAACTATACTTAATATAGTTTATTAGTTCATTTCCATGTTTTAATCTGGATTTTTGTAAAATAGTTCCTATGATCCATAAATCATACATATTATAGTTTATAAGTTGATTTCTATGACTTTAACAAGTTTCAAGTTCAAATACATTTAAACGGTAAAAAAACAGAATAAGTAAATTATGTTTTTAAACACAAGCAATCTTGTGTTTTACTTGTATCCCCCACCCCCCATTAAAACCTTAAAAAGCTTGGTAAATATGGGGGTATGAACTCACCTTATTTGAGGGATTCAAGAGAAGATTTGGTATAGATTGGTAAATTTACCGAGTGAAATCCCGAAGCACAAACGAGTCCTATTTAGTATATTATGACACATATATGTATATAGTTAGTGAATATAACTACAAAGGTGTTTAGGAAACAACGTAGGATGCTAGAATAACTCACCAAATAAGTATTAAACGCAAAGTTAGGAGGCTGAAATGGAGTTCAGGACCACCTAGAGGTGTTTACAGCCACCTGGAGGTGTTTACGGCCCAAAAACACCAAGTGTTCTTGAGTTCACGGCCAGCTATTCTTGAAGGATGATAAAGACTCAAGTTTTTAGGCTAGAGATTTGTGTGTGTTCTTGGTGTTCTTGAAGGAATGACGAATACCTTGAAGATCCATACAATAATCTAAGAAGATTTGAAGGTTTGAAAGATGATACTTGAGAGAGAATTGGTTGCAATCTCGAGTGAAAGTGAAGAAATGAAGCAAAAACTAACTGAAACATATCTATATGCGAGAGTTCATGGCCAGGAGTGGTTTACGGTCCGAAGTCGCCAGATGGTTCACGGCTGAAGGTTCGTTCACGGCTATAGCTTCATTTACGGCCGAAGCTTCGTTTACAGCTGAAGCCTCGTTCACGGTTAGAGCTTCGTTCACGGTCGTGAACCAAGAGTTCACGGTCCGAAGTTGTTTGCGGCCATGCGAAGCTTTTCAATTCCTTTTGCTTTTCTCTTCCAAACTATAACACACCTATTTAACTAGGCTTCAATACTTATAGCCCATCAAATTTTTAGAATCTTGGAAGAAATAAGTTTGACCAAAAAGTAATTTTTCAAGAATAAAATTTTCGGGTTGTCACAAATTTTGATGGAGGAGGCCCACAAATCAAGATTTTCCATCCACCCGGGGGCTACCAAAATGTATCTCGAGATGAATCATAATTATTGGTGGCCATGTGAGAAAAGAGATGTGGTATGGTTTGTGGAGTGATGCTTGACCTGCCGGAAGGTCAAGGATGAGCACTAGCGCCCTCATGGCAACTTGCAGCCTCTGGAGGTTCCCCTATAGAAGAGGGAGCAGATCACTATGGATTTCATTACAAAGCGACCGAGGACTAAGATGGGTGTTGAAACTATTTGGGTGATAGTGGATCGTTTGACGAACAGTGCTCACTTCTTAGCCATTAGTGAGAACTCTTCTGCAGAGAAGTTGGCCGACATTTACGTTCTAGAGGTGGTACCTTGGGATGGGGTGCCGACGTCTATTGTGTCTGATCGGGATGTACGCTTTACTTCCAGATTCTGGAAGAGATTTCATGAGGAGTTGGGTACCCGGCTACACTTTTGTACCGCGTACCATCCGCAGTCGGACAGGCAGAGCGAGCTGATGATTTAGACGCTCGAGGAAATTTTGATTGCTTGTTGTATTGACTTTGGTGGGAGTTTGGACTCCCATCTTCCGTTGGCTGAGTTCTCTTATAACAAAAACCCTCATTCCAGTATCAGTATGCCCCCGTTCGAGCTCCTTTATGTTCAGAGATTTCGCACTCCTATTTGTTGGGGCGAAGTGGGACAGAGGGTCATGGGGAGCACGAAGGTCATGCTCAAGACGATTGAGCTTATACAGCATGATAGTCATAGAAAATTGACCGCATACACACATCATAAGAGTTATGCGGATCGGCAATGCTTTGAGTTATTGTTTCAGGTGGGAGATCTAGTGCTCCTAAAGGTGTCACCCTGGAAGGGTGTTATCCACTTCAGGAAGCGGGGCAAGTCGGGCCCCAGGTTCATTGGTTTTTTTCGAGTTTTGGCCCGTGTGGGCAAGGTGGCCTACCGATTAGAGAGATGCCAGAGGAGATAAAGCAGATTCATGATATCTTCCATGTTTCCTAGCTGAGGAAGTGTATAGCCATTGAGACAATTGTGGTTCCTTTAGACGACATTCAGGTCGATGATCTCCGATATATGTGGAGAATCCTGTAGCCATTTTGGATCGAAGAGTGGAAACCGTGAGGAACAAGGTCATGAACTTGGTCAAAGTTCAGTGGCAGTACTGTAGAGGTTTGGAGTGGATGTGGGAACCTAAATCCGAGATGCGTGAGCAATACCCTGAGCTATTTCCAGACAATGAATTTGAGGGAGAAGTCTGATTTTAGTGGGGGAGAATTGTAACATCCCGAAATAAGGTGCATTTATCATTCTTTGAATCTTTATAAAAAATGACTCTTTTGGTCCCTAATAGAGGAAGTTTGCAAAAAGGGATTGTACGTGGGGCGTACATATGAGTACGCTTAGCGTACTCATGCAACATGCATGGTCGCAGAGAGCCAGCTAGTACGTTGGGCGTACTAGCTCAGATGCAAAACCCTAATTTTAAGGGTTGCCCCTGTTTAAATAACATTATAACTTCATTTTTGGCCACCCTTATCAGCCTCCAACCCTCCCATAAACCCTAATCTCGTGCGTGTGGCTTGTGTATGTGTTATTGTAAGTTTTGAGTGTCCTTGGATCTTGTACTTGAAGAAGGAGGTTAGAGAAGAAGAAGAAGGTGCTAGCCAGGTTGAAGATCTAGAAACTTCCTCCCTTTGTGCATCATTTTCAAGTATATAGCTTGTACCTTGGCAAGTGTTATTCTATATCGCTTTGGTTTTAGATTTATGAGCTAAAAGTTCCCAAGTTGGGACCTTTTTGAGTTTGGGACTCTCCAGAGGGTTGAAATTGTCCTTTCACGCATATTAGGACATTTAGATGTATAAAAATGCTTTCTTTATCTTCCCCTTTGGCTCATGCATAAGTAAAGTAGGTTAGAATAGATGAAGTGATCTTTTGTGCCTTTCCTAGCCATACAATAGCTTAAAGCCCACGACTTTATGGATTAAGAGGCCAAAAATTAGTCAGATCTATAGTTGGGCTAGTTGTCGTTAAGGATTCTGACACCAACTTAGTGGCTTTGGAGACTGATGGAGTATGCAGGGCGTACTCCTGGCTACGCGAAACGTACAATGATCCTTCCATGATGCATGTTGACCTGGTTGTATGTTTGGAGTATGGAGTAGTATGCTCAACGTACGCGCTAAGTGTTGAGTTTCGTTGACTTTCACCCTTCGTCAAGTTTTAGGGTTTTTGGATCATAGGAAGGAAAAAATGGTCCTTTTGCGCTTAGAAGGTTTATCTGTTGGATTTGGACTCGCGAGTGAGGTTTTCACTTTAATTATTAATTCGGGTTAATTATTTTGTTGGCTAGGCGGAGTCTAGATCCGACAGCTCGGGTGCTAGTTTTTTCGTGTCGTCAGTATCATGTGAGTCTCCTCGCTTACTCTTACTTGTATGGTAGGATAGTTGTATCTCTAATCACCAGCTCCGTCCAATTGTTATATTATGTTATGATAATTATATGTGATTGAGGCTGCTGATACCCAACTAGGGTTGTTGATAACCTACCGGGCATGTTGTTATCTCACTGGGGCTGCTGATAGCCCCCAGGGTTGCAGATAACCCATAGTTGTTTATTTATATTGTGTTATATGTGGTATCTTAGGGAACTCACTAAGCTTTGTGCTTATAATTGTTGATTTATATGTGGCAGGTACTTCATAGGACCGCGGGAAGGCGAAGGTCTGATTGTACACATGCACTGGGGAATTTATTACTGGGACATGTTTATGAACTCTGCTAATTATGGTACTTGTTGTTTTGGTATGATCATGTATTTGATAGCTTGGTTGTGAAACTATGATTTTTGGTAACTTAAAAATGAAAATTTTGGTCTAAAATTTGAGGTGCTACAGTCATGCTCTAACGACCTTTCATCGTATGATAAATTAGTTTGACTCGACTCTCTTTGATTTAGAATCTAGCATAGAGAATACCTTCCTTCGTGTTCTAATGACGTACAACCATATTGTTATAGGTAGCATTACTAGCTACTAACTACTTAGCTTTAATGATAATTATGATACTTCTGTTGATCACTCCAATTCTTCTTCCCTTTAATCCTTTGACTAAAGTCGTATGCTACATCGAACTTGGTTCCCTAAACCGAGTAACTCAGTTTATAGCTTTTATCTTAGTCAGACTTAGTTTACTATGACCACTAGGGTCAGAATAACATTTACCTTGTTAGTCATTACTGAAACAATGGTAATGACAAACATGAACAAAAGAAATTCCATTACTAAAGCCTTAGTAACCTTGTGACTAATCCTGGTTTAGGTACGAATCATGTGTGTCCGGTAGTATGGGCCCATACTACCTTTCACACCTATTCATACTCACCCCAAGAATTATATCGCGGTCCCGAAGTCATTACTACTAAAAGCAACTTAACACATACGGATGTGTCCAAACAAGCATATATAATGAATTTCCCTAGAATGCACTAGGATTTCTTTCATGCGTATCATTAATAGCAGTTTTGCTTCAACTTGGTTGACGGTGGAAACGCTAGATGATGGGATGACTTAAGGGATTACACCAAAAGTTCAATCTTCCCGCCAATCGAATATGCACTTCTCCCGTACCGAATGTATTATCAGACATATTATAAAGGTTTGATACCACTTTATAGTTATCATTTATGATATCTTTCGATATGTATCATTCACTATCGTAAGAATTTATTTCCTTCATTTGCTCACTTCGCTACGAGTCATTATCATGACATTCTTTTCCCTGGAAAAATCGTTGGAATTGTGAGTATATTATAATGGAGAAGATATTAATTATGTTTAGATGCATAATCCTCCTTATCACTCAAAACACTTATATTTCCGTTCTAATGCCATAATTAAATGTTTAGAAGTCTGAACACATAAAATTTCTTTATCCAAGTTATGGTCGGCTGTTGAAATTTCATTTACTTAAGTAATAGCTGTTTGGCAACCTACTTCATGGTAAAATATAAATCATTTAGCACATAATAGTAATTAAGGCACACTTCCAAACGTAATCTAGTGTTTGTGTCAGTTTAAGTATACTACCTAAAATAAAATAGACACGCACCTCACAATCATTGCTTAGCATTCTAAGTTTAAGTCTAGAAATTCCCTAAAATTCCTAGTTCGCTTAAACTAAAGCTCTTATTCCAACCGTAACATCCCCATTTTTCACGGCCAGAAAAGTTCTTTTTATTTATTTATGCTCATTTTAAATCAAAGTGATCTTTATAAATGTGGAATTGGTCCCATAAAAATATTTCTGAAGGAAATGTTTTTCATTGATTATTAAACTTGGGACGTCATAAATGATACAAGAAACATAAGCATAAACATATATATTAATGGCCTTACATTAACTAATAGCCTAAACTTCTCAAATATCTCAGTGGATTGTACATTCATACTGCTACATGTGATACAAAGAAATCGAGTAGGTTAGGCTTGAGAGCCCGGTGAGCACATAGGGTTTTCAACCAACATTATTGTAATTATATATTTTTCACAATAAACAATTAATTCCGATTACCCATTCCCGTTATTCTTGCTCTCTGACCCCAATAATGCTAAACTCAAAAGACCTACCCTAAGGATCTCTATGAGTGAACAATACTACATCGGGATTCCCATAGTAATATGTTTCAATAAGGCAACCCTGAGGGGGGGATAGAGCACCTGAATAAACAACTTTCCTTTTCCCTGAAAAGCATGATCATTAACACCTCCTTATGTTGTTCGACCAGACTACTTGGAATAATCAGTGGTCATCACCTATACAGTATTAGATGATGGGTCTCGGTAATACAATGCCTGGCCTCTCACCATTATTATATTTTCCTAAAAACCCTACCCAAGTCGTTATTCTATATTTCCCAAAAAACTGTTAATACCTAATATGATAAAGTAATTAATATAAATAAAATCATATCACATTATACCATAAATACAAAGTACATAGACGACAAGCACAAATAGCATTTAATAGATACTTCATATCTATGTGTAAGCTGAAAGTAACTATCCACTTATTTGATAAAGTGGATGACTGGTGATTTGGGCAGAGCTTCGCCTAACGCCTTGACTTTTCCCCTTGACGTGACCTAGGTATGATTATAACTATGTCTTAGTTTTATATTCCTGGCAACTAATGATATTCTAGATTCCTCAACAATCCCAATGTCTACATCAAGATCTATCAAGTGAGAAACAACCAGGTAAGATACTATCGAAGGTAGTTTCCGTTTGGTATACAGAGTATACTGTTTGAAAATCTCACTTTAAGTACCTCACTAAATCCAGCCTAGACATCACTCTCGTAAGTAGTTCAATCAGTATAATGACTTTGGAGTCACTAATAAATCTTAGTAATAGGTTCATAATAACAAATATGACTATAATTAAAAGTTACACTTGAATAAAAATAAGTGTAGCTTAACTTACAGAGCTTTCTGGTGCAAGGTCATAGATTATGCGGGCAAAACTCTAATCCGAGAGCTTCTATTCACCAGTTAGCCGACACTGCAGGGCTTCTAGGGATCTTGGGCTTCTCCGAAGATTAAAGCTAAAGGAAACTTTTGACCAAAATCAAGAGAATTCGAGTGAGAAAGGTTTAGAGGGTGTGAGAATGGACTGAAATTCGACTCCTATTTATAGCTAAATTTGGACTTTATGTCGTGCACCTGTTCTTTGCGTTCAACACAAGTTTTCAGAAGAGGTGACATATTGATCTATGGGTGGTTCAACACAAGTTTTCAGAAGTTTTCAGAAGAGGTCACATGTCGAGCATCTGGTAGAGTGTTAGTGCACGCCGCGCTTACTGTCTGTATGTGCGGCTACACGCGTAAATTTCTGATTTCTTAGAAAGTTCATATCTTTTCCGTACGAGCTCCGTTTTCGACGAGTTTTATATCCATGCGTAGCTATCAACAAGATCTAGAATTTTCATTTCGACACCATCGTATAACTTTGAATTTACTTTTAAATTTATATTTTTAACAAGCTTAGACTGTTCAAGTCTGTTAAAATTTCATAACTCTCTCACATGATATCCGTTCTTGACTGTCTTTAAATCGACGAATAGGTATTGACGATATATTCAACTCTTGTTTAGATTGTTTTTCCTAACAATCGACTGATTTCAATTTTGGTTTCTAAGTTGTATATTTCTACGTTGAAATATTAGAAGAATCATAATTTCCTCTCACGAAGTCAGATTTGAGCATTCTCTATATGTACGAAATCCTTGTCATATACACTATAACTTTAGTTGAGATTATCTACCCTAAATAATTTTTTATTAAAATGTCATTTTTAACACTTAGAAAGACTAGACTGGATTTGTGGGTGTTATAGTAACATGCATGTCCAAAATAGGGCAGTCCAGATCCGATTTTGGTCAGGTACCTGACCCGACTTTATTTCTTTATTATCCCTATATATATATATATATATATATATATATATATATATATATATATATATATATATATACACACACACACAATCAATGTTGCAAGAACAATTCTAAGTAACATTTAGAACTCTTGATTTTTTGAAGATAATGGCTTTTGGTTGAAGATAATAATATTGGGGAAAAGTTTTCTTTACAATAATTTTTTATAATATTCTCAATTTGAACTAGTTGAGAATACAAAAATCTTTATCGGGCCATGTAGAACATGTTTGGAATGCATTTAAATTCTTGATGAAACTATGTATATGAGTGATTTTGTTGATATTTAGGCATTTTTGATGGTTAAGAATGTAAACATATGCCTATAATGTATTTCTAGTAGTTGAAACATACACAGGTCTGAAACATGTAGAATGTAGCTGGGATGTGAAAAACTACTCTATAACACGTATATCTTGATCGAAACGTGATGCTATTTGTTTTCTTTTTTCAACATGATTGTGAATATGTAGGTAACATTAGTGTAATACGAATATACAATATTAAACCATCAAATTAAACTCATGAGTTTCATCACACAAACTATGACATCCCCTAGTTTCATAACCAAATACAAATTTTCTTTGTGCCTTCAAAACCATGTTGTCTTTCTTTTGTAGAAAGTCCCATTTTATTAAAATATTTTGAGTACAAATTTTGTTTCAAATTACAAAACCCTAAGGATGTCATAATCAATACACAACATAAGTTATAGCATAAAGACGTATCGGTCCCAACTACTATTGCAAGTTGTCTCTTAATTACTCAAAATTCTTTCTAAAGATCCATCAGTTAAAATAACGCTACCTGTGATGCATATAATTTGAGTGGGTTACGTTTAGGAACCTGGTGATACACATATGTTTTTCAATCCCACAGTATTATTATGATAATAACTCGTATTTAATAATCCTGTAAAACCAACTGTTACCAAGCAATGTAGATATATCATACAACATAAATATCTATAAGACACTATATCACAGTTTCCCAGCCCATCGATTCTCACACGTTGATCCTATAACAATGATCAGATGAGATCTATCTTGATGATCACTGAAAGCAACAAGTAGACCATACTACTTTGGGGATTCCTTGGAAAGTATAAGTCAATAAAGGCAACCAAGTTGGGGGATAAAGTACAAAACATCTACAGGAATAAACACCTGACAATACTCCACAAGACAGTGTAGAAAGAGTCATTGGTTTTCATCCTACTCCGGGAGTTGACTAGAAATACCTCGTCGGTTGCCTGATATAGACACATCACTTTTGGTTGTCTGAAGGAATATTAGTGCAGTACTCTGGTACATAACCTGACATTTAGATATTTTAAGTAATAATACTTCTATTACGATCTTCCTACAATATTACCAAATATACACTTAACACATATTCCAGATAATAAGCATTCAGTACTCATATATGCATTTTACTAATATTAAATACTTTAATTAAAATCATGCTCATAAGAGTAAGTATATACTCACAATACATATATACATTTAATTTTTAAAATAATAGATACTTTTATTAGCATCACGTTCAAGAAAGTAACTACACACTTACATACAATGCATACTTTTAATCAAGGTTGTGAAAAATGTTCGACGTTAGCTAGTCGGTGGACTAGAATTAAAGGATTAATGGGCTAGACGGGGATTAATCAAGCATGATTAATTGTTAATTTGTTGAGTTTTTTTTTAAAACTGACTAATATTATAACAAAGTTCGTAAATACCACTAATATCATAACAAAATAGGGTAATATGATTAATAAAACACTAATCATTCATCAAATAGTTTATATTATGATAGAACTTCTTCAGGATGTTATAATTTCATCATTTTCTACTGGTTCACTCATTGTGTATGCAAGGATTAATTTCAAGGCGCCCTCTAATCGGTTGAGTAGCGCCTAAGGATTAATCAGGACCTAGTCGGGATTTTTACAACACTACTTTTAATAAATACATATATTAAAATCATGCTCATGAAAGTGACCAAGCACTTACAATATAAAGTATTCATTTAAATTACTCAACACATGTATTAAGATTATAATCATGAAAGTAACTATGCACTCACCTTATTAAAGGTGAAAGACTTTCGGATGTGTTAGCTCTTCGCCTTACTTCTGGTTTTCCCTTTTAAACATCCCGGATACTAATATTAATGTGTTTTAGTCATATTTTATTTTTACTACATTCTAGTCATATTTTACGTTATTCGAGACTATACTAACAATATCTCATATTCCTCATTTGTCCCAAGGAATTCCAAGTTCTATCAAATAACGTATAACCAAATAAGATCAACTTGCAGGCAGGATCTGTTCGGTATATATATATACACTTACTATGCTTGTTAAGCGTAATTTGTATTTGTATTCATTGTCATTGTTATGTACCTATAAATAAGATTTACTAGTAATTCCAGTTATAATACTGACTGATCTACTTACAGGAGTGATGTCTAGGCAAGATCTCAGTGAGGTGTTTAAAATGGATTTCTGCAATATATATATATATATATATATATATATATATATATATATATATATATATATATATATATATATTGTGGAAATCCATTTTAAACACCTCACTGAGATCTTGCCTAGACATCACTCCCATAAGTAGATCAATCAGTATTATAACTGGAATTACTAATAAATCTTATTTATTGGTACATAACAATGACAATGAACACAAATACAAATTACGCTTAACAAGCATAGTAAGCGTAACTCACCTTACGAGACCGTCTAGCGAAAACTTAGAAACTCCGTGGGTAGAACTTCGTCGTTGAATCTTTCTTCTGAAAAGAGTCGTACAATGCTTCAATGCGCTGGTTGTGTTGAGTTTGTAATAGTTGTAAGGTGTCGAAGTGTCTTATGTCTGTTGTTAGTATGGAAGTCAGCTTTGTTTATTTGCATAAGGGTATTTTGTAATGTCGAAGCGTGAATGTTAAAACTTTGTTTGCTTTTGTCATCCCTAGAAATAGGGGTTAGATATTAGATTTAGAGTATCTTTCGAAGTCACAGCAACTTCTACTCTATTTTTCTCTGTATCTTCAAAAGCAATATATTGAGCGAAACATAATTTATTTACGAATCTATGTTCTCGTTTGATTCATACTCTGATTTCATTTCATACATTCGATTCATAATAAATACATGAAGAAATTTGTGTTTTATGGTGATTCACAAAGTGTTATTTGCATCTGCCATAATCCAGTGTAACATTCAAAAACCAAACACATTGCACTTTGCTATCACTTTATTACATATCATGTTGAGGATGACAACATTGAAGTTCATTTTGTAAAGACCACAGATCAACTTGCAGATATCTTTACAAAACCTCTAGATGAAAAGTCTTTTCTAAGGATTTTGTCGGGCTTAGGAATGCTTGATTCAAATGCTATTCCAAATGGGACTTCGTCATAAGGTTCCTTGATGGTGACATATCGCTGAAATCCAGTGTAACATTCAAAAACCAAACACATTGCACTTTGCTATCACTTTATTACATATCATGTTGAGGATGACAACATTGAAGTTCATTTTGTAAAGACCACAGATCAACTTGCAGATATCTTTACAAAACCTCTAGATGAAAAGTCTTTTCTAAGGATTTTGTCGGGCTTAGGAATGCTTGATTCAAATACTATTCCAAATGGGACTTCGTCATAAGGTTCCTTGATGGTGACATATCGCTGAATGGTTCAGATATTACTGGTCACGGTTAAGAATTCGACACGCTTCGATTTCGCAATTCCTCTGACCAAATCAAACTTCATTTAGTTACTCATAACATATCCTTAGAACAATATGTGGAACATTACGTTTTGATTTCTTTCAACTGTCTTTTCAAAAATCAAAAACACCAAAAATATTTTCTTATTTTGTTATTTCTTTTCAAAAATCAAAACCATCAATAAAAAATTCTTATTTTGTTATTTCTTTTCAAAAAAATTTCTTATTTTCTTATTTCTTTTCAAAAATCAAAAACATCAAAAAGATTTTCTTATTTTGTTATTTCTATTCAACAATCAAAAATACCAAAAAGATTTTATTATTTTTGTTCATTTCATGTCAAAAACAAAAATCCAAAAATATTTTTCTTATTGGGTTAACTTGTTTTTTGTAGATTGCTTTCAATGTTTCTTGGTGGCACTTGCATTTGCAACTTTAGGGAATGTTATTACTTCGATACTTTGCACTAGTTAGGTGTCCCTAGAAGTATGATGTAGCATGTAGTCCCAAGCCTCCTAGACTTAATGTGTTTCGAAGCCTTAATGGATCTCTCATCACAAAGAGTCCTTCCCAATCATGCTATATTAACATTAGTCACTGAGCTACCTTACTCTTCTCATGTCGAGTGAAGAGTTTCCTGCTTGGTCCAAATATATAGCAGAGGTACATTTCCTTTCTTAAACCAATCTTTTTCATCATGAAATTCTTTCACGATCACACACAATGACATATGCCCAAGAGATATCTGGTTCGAACCAACCAGGATTTAGGTACGTAAAAAGTATGTGTTTATGATCCGGATTCATGAGACTGTGATGATGGTGAAACCCAACATTTCGAAATCTTTAAGGAATTAACGATGAACTTTATGTTCAAGATTTTAAAGAAACACTTGTTTCACCACCACATTTTGATATTCAAAATAATATTTCTTTGTTTTGAGTGGTCTTGATAAAATGTTCTAAACCCAAGACATTTTTGTACAACAAGATCCAGCACTTTATTTTCTTGAAATATGAATTCCGTCTGAATATCTGTTTGAACTTCAGTTACTTATACAATTTGGTCAGTGATGAGTGGACCCCCACAACACCCCTACATTGGTCAAACAAGTAATTTTGTTTACAATTTCTCACACTTATGTTAAGTTGTGATTTGTAACAAAATTTAGCCTACCCACGAAGCCTTGAAAAAGAAGCCCTTCAATACTCCTCTATGAGTATTCGATTGTAATTCACTGGAAACCACACAAGCTGTTCGACTTCTCTCTTGATGTAGAATGAAGTGATTTTTTCCTGGGATCTTACTACATTTATGTCGATTTGTAATTGACATCACAGATCTACCTTTGTTTACCTTGTTCTCATCCCAATTTTTAGCACACTTATGCACACACCGAAATCATTGAGGTTCTGAGTAATACCAACTCAGGCTGATGATTTCGAAACATCTAGAAAATGACTTCGCTTCGCAACCCAAAAGAGGAAGAGCCCAACCTCCATGCCGACGGTTCTTTGGTGGTTTTTATCCTCATGGGGCACGCGAAACGACTGATTGATTTGACAGTTTGGTTGCTTCACGATTTTCAAGGAAAACTGCTCATCACTTTTCTGACGTGGCTACTTTTACGGCTATAGGCCCGATTTTCAAGGCATCGCGTGTCACGATTTTAATGCATAACTGCTTAAAATTCAAACTTTGGTTTACAAACTTTACACATTCAAGTTAAAGATTTCCCCAATCTTCTTTCCTTATACGCATTGTTATCTCAAGAACCTTCAACCCTAACAATGGCAGCCACTAATGTGAACATCGATCTATATCAAACCACTGATGAGGCAACATCACAACCACTCTTGAAGATTCAAACCACCAATTACAGGTTCAACCTAATGTTGATGCTTACCCTAATGAACTGAATATGCTCATCGTTTCTCTGAATAACTATGTTTTGTCTACTGTTATGACAACATCTTTTTCTATTCCATTGACCTACTTATCGCTTGCTGCCTCTACTTTTGTGTTCAACAAGACTACCAAAGTGATTACTTTCCAATTAATCAATGACAAGAAGTACAAATTAACCAAGAAGCAGTTTGCCAACATTTTGAATATTCCTTATGTCGAACCTTTTTATGAGGTTTCGAATGAACAGGTTGTTCATATGTTCAACGACATGGGGAATCAACCACCTCTTACCAGAATGAGTGATTTCAAGAAATCATTTATGCCTTGCATTTGGAAATTTCTTTTTGGCATCTTCCTTCGTTGCTTGACAGGAAGAACTGTTGGTTTGGATAAAGTGAAATAGGAGGTTTGTGCTATGGTCGCAGGTTTATACTACAATTTACAGGTAGATTATGCAACCCAACTATGGCAAGAGTTTGGAAACAGCATTGCTAACATAAGTGTGGAGAATGGAGTTTGGTGTGTGTGACAACCCGAAACTTTGTCCGTTTCCGTTACGCGATTTCCGTTAATAAAATTTCAAATTCGTTAACTTTTCTGTCAAACTTTTTGGTTTAGAAAATAATCTAGTTATTTATATAATTAAATTATTTACGAGTCGGAACCAAAATCGCGCGGAAACCCAATTATCTCGAAAAAAATCAAGCAATTCCGGTCTAAGTGGGATTACGACCGTAAACGTGTTTACAACCGTAAACTCGTTTACGACCGTAAACCTGTTTACGGTCAATGATGAGTGCACCCCCATAACACCCCTATAAATACGATGCATCCACCTTCATTAGAACATTTCTGGCCAAAAACTCTCGCTTTCTATCTCTAAAGAACCTTAACCGTAAACACTCAAAACGCCTTCAAACTTCGGAAATCATCGAGAAACCACGTTTGGAGTCACTTTGGAACGTCTGGTAACGCTCATCTCTTCGAAATCAGCAGTCAGTACCATTTTTCTCGAGTTTACGGTCCAACCTTCAAGAACCGTAAACCCTGTTCTTGAGTTTACGGTCCAACCTTCAAAGACCGTAAACTCTGTTCTTAAGTTTACGGCCGTAAACTCACCGAGCCTTCAGAAACCGTAAACCCCCATTACGACCGTAAACTATAAATCTCGGCCGTAAACATCTTTTTGGTGGTGCTTTTGGCTGAAAACTCATTTTCTTCGATTCGATCAAGTCCCGGTAACATCCCTCAACCGAATATAATTTTTTCCCTAACACGTTATCTAACGAAATCGCTAATTTAGATACATATATGTATTTATTTGATAATAGGATTTCGTTAAGTGTCACGTGCAACAACTCGAGGATCTTCATTTCAGTCAACGATTTCACGCAACAACTGTGAGTTCATACCCCTACATTTTCCGTATTTTTAATGTTTTCAAGGGGGGGGGATGCAAGCTAATCATAAATGTTTACAAGAATATACATAAAACTTATGCAAAACTCATACTTTAAATCCCTTTTGTACTGTGTTGAGCATAAGGGACGTTTTCACTAAAAATTGCATAGTTTTTTTCCGGACACGCTATTCACTACATTATACATGCAAACTATAAACGGTATAGTTTGGGATTTTTCTAAAACATATCAAGTATAGCAACTTTCATTACTAAACATATGTGCTGAAACAGAAACCGTTTACAGTTCACATCACTACTTTATTATGGTATTCATAACTGTAATTATCACTATATACGGTATACATACGGATTTTCACTACGGTAGAACACTACTACACTACATGTAAACTAGATTGTACGATACTGTGAGGCGCTACTTCACTACTGTACCCTTAGGTGTACAGGGATAAACCCTACCACTGTATAACCAGAGTCTCCTAGAGGGAGAGCGTGAGATTTGTGAATAGATCTATTCGGGACTGACAATCCCACATCTGGACTGCTAGCTACAGTTAGGCGGGCGCGCCTGAGATGTACAAATGTCATTTAACTCGACGCCTGAAGAACGTTGGAAAGGTCTCTAGTCATATCAAGCATGGTTATACGACTCACATTATGTATAAATCACCTTTAGCTTACAACCTGGCACTCTTCAACGGTTTTATTTATATTAAATAGAACTAACACACACTACGTATACTGGCTGAAGTCAGGGTCTTCAAACAGAACCGATTATGCATTGGTTTCACATAAAAAAACCTATACTTCATGATTAGCTCTAGCTAGTCACATGAGGTAGTATTTTCGCATATCACTACTGTTTTTAGTAACGAACATTCATGGTTTTATACAGAGTCGATAACGCTACGTTTTCACTAAAGAAAATATCGGATTTTCTTGAAGCTATACAAACATCTCTGTTAAAAACTACTGCCTATGAACTCACCAGCGTTATGCTGATATTTTCAAACTGCTTGTATTCTCAGGAAATCAGTAGACAGGTACATGTTGGGTTTTTGAAGAGTTGAAGCGATAAGAGTTTAATATTTATCTTCATACAAATTATATGATGTAATTCAAACAAGTTTCAGAATTGATGTAAACATTTTTACTTAAGTATTCACTGTAATGGTTGTGTTGCTATGATTGTTGTTATTCATTAGTTGTGATGCTATACATGACATCCTCCACCCCGGAACGTTTCCGCCATTCTGGTTTCGGGGTGTGACAGATTGGTATCAGAGCCCTTGTTTATAGCGAACTAGTATACCAAACCTTACGTGGTATACAACTATAAACACTAAGGGGCCTAAGTGCTCTACACTAAAAGTATATTTTCAAAATATAAAGTATTCTTATAAAAGTATACGAGCATGCATACATAACAAAATTCGTGTCGCTAGTAGAACAAAACAAAAGTATTTGGATGCTGGAACGTTGCGGTTAAACCTGGACAGTTATGTAATCATGTCTAGGGTGAATATAGCCTGATCAACTATATTCAGTCGAGACATGACCAACATGTGTTTGGGAGTGACTGTGGTGCTACAGCAGGTCTAAAACTTACCAAAATCATCTCACATAAAATACTATAGGAGTATTTTAGCTAGAGCCAAACTCAGTATGCAGATTCACTCTAAGTATTGCTACCTCTTCTCCCTTAAGCGATACTTACTTGTGTTAGTAACCTCTCTGTGCTTGTCGCTTGGTAGAATGCTTTTATTATCAGGATGGGATATATTTTGTTTTATATATGTCTCGAGGACTTACCATCCTCTTCTTCCTGATTGTTTCTAGAACAAGATGCCTCCCCGACCAAGACCCATCAGAAGGAACAATGACACTCTGCCACCACCACCACCCCCTCAGTTCGACCCCGTCATGTTCCAGGCCGCAGTTACAGCCGTCGTGACTGCAGCATTGGCACAAGTGAATGCTGGTGGGGCTGGAGGTGGAACGGACCCACAAAGGCAAGACGGATCCTAGGGACAACAAAAGGAGTGTTCCTACAAGGACTTCATGACTGCAAAGCCCAAGTCCTTCGACGGAAACGGAGGATTCATCGCTCTTAATCGATGGTTCGAGAAGATCGAATCCATCTTCGAAATTTTCACCTGTTCGGAAGCCAACAAGGTGAAGTTCGCCGCCTGCACCTTCACCGACAGAGCTTTGACCTGGTGGAATGGTCGAGTCAAAACCCTAACTCTGCCAGTGGCTAATGCCATGGGCTGGGAAAGACTGAAGGAGCTCATGCTCGCGGAGTACTGCCCGAGGGGCGAAGTGTAAAAGTTGGAGCACGAACTCTGGAACTTGAAGATGAAGGGTTCCGACATCTCTGCCTACACTGCTAGATTCTATGATCTGGCTCTTCTCTGTCCGGGAATGGTCACCCCGGAAAGCAAGAAAATCGAGAGGTACATCTGGGGACTGACGCAACCCACAAAAGGAAATGTCTTGGCTGCTAGGCTGACTACATTTGAAAGCGCCAAGGATCTGGCACAGACCCTGATCGACCATGGAATCGATCTGGATGATGTGGCAGCTGTCTCCGAGCCACAAAAGGATAGCGGTGGGAAGAAGAAGAAGTTTGGTAACAAACGAAAGGGTCAGTCTTCGCAGGAGCCCTCCAAGAAACAGCAAATAGTGGCAGTTCATGATGTTACTGCTCCTGCTGCTGCTCCTACTCCTGTTCCAACCACCCAATCTCCTACCGGTGGTTATGCTGGAAAACTACCCCTGTGCAACAAGTGTAACTTTCATCATCACGGACCCTGCCGTGAGTTGAGTTGCAACAACTGTGGAAAGAAAGGACACACAGCTCGATACTGCAAGGCACCGGCTCAACCAATCAACCAGGCTCCGGGAGCGGGCGCTGGTCAAACTTGTCATGGATGTGGAGAGGCTGGGCACTTCAGGAGAAACTGCCCCAAGGCAGCAACTGGGGGCAATACAGGAAGAGTTTTGGAGATGGGACAGGAGGAAGCAGTTGCTGATCCTACCGTTGTTACGGGTACTTTCCTCATTGACAACTCTTATGCATACATTCTCTTCGATTCTGGTGCGGAGAGGAGTTTTGTTAGTCATACATTCAAACATTTAATCAAATGTAAATCCCAACCTCTAACCGAAACATTTACCATCGAGATGGCTAACGGAAAGAAGGAGAGAACTAACGACATATTCATAGGTTGTACTCTTACCCTAGACAACTATTCTTTTCCCATCAACCTTATGCATGTGTCCATCAAGAGTTTCGACGTCATTATCGGCATGGACTGGTTAAGCTCCAATCATGCTGATATTCTTTGCTTCGAGAAGGCTATCCGTCTCAATCTTCCCTCTGGTGAAGTTCTCATACTTTACGGAGATAAGCCTAGCTCGAACCTCCGTATCATTTCGTGCATCAAAGCCTAGAAGTATCTGCGGAAAGAGTGCCATGCGTTCCTAGCTCATGTTGTTGATAGGACGCAAAAAGTTAAAGACTTTGAGAGCATCCCCGAAGTCTGCAACTTTCCTGACGTTTTCCCCGAAGATCTTCCAGGAATCCCTCCCGAGCGCCAAGTCGATTTTCGTATCGACTTGATCCCCGGAGCTACTCCTGTAGCTAAATCTCCTTACCGTTTAGCGTCAGCGGAAATGCAAGAATTATCCAGTCAGCTCAATGAGCTGATCAGCAAAGGATTCATAAGGCCGAGTTCCTCACCCTGGGGAGCTCCGATCTTATTCATGAAAAAGAAAGATGGATCCTTTCGGATGTGCATTGACTACCGAGAGCTGAATAAGCTGACCATCAAGAACCGTTATCCCTTACCCAGGATCGACAATCTCTTCGACCAACTTCAGGGAGCCAGTTATTTCTCAAAGATAGATCTAAGATCAGGGTACCATCAGTTGCGAGTTCATGAAAATGATGTGCCCAAAACAGCATTCCGAACTCGCTATGGACACTACGAGTTTGTAGTCATGCCCTTTGGTCTAACTAACGCACCAGCAGTATTCATGGACCTGATGAATAGGGTGTGCCGCCCTTTCTTAGACAAGTTTGTGATTGTGTTCATTGACGATATACTTGTTTATTCGCGGAGTGAAGATGACCATAAACAACACCTAAGGCAGGTGTTGGATACATTAAGGGTAGAAAAGCTATACGCGAAATTTTCGAAGTGCGAATTTTAAATCAGGAAGGTGAATTTCCTTCGACACGTGATTAGCAAGGAAGGAATACACGTGGACCCTTCAAAGATCAAAGCGATTGAGAATTGGTCTGCACCGAAGACACCCACAGAAATCCGGCAATTCTTGGGTCTCGCGGGCTATTATCGCAGGTTTATCCAGAACTTCTCCAGAATCGCTAAGCCTTTAACTACCCTGACACAGAAGGGTGTAACCTTCAGTTGGAGAGCCAAGCAAGACACTGCATTTCAAACATTGAAGCAGACCCTGTGCATGTTAGGAATCGGACCGGGTACACGCAGCGGAAACACACTATCACACACTCACAAACGAAACAAGAAAATAAATCAAGAAGAACACAAGAATATTACGTGGTTCGGATTCGGTGTAAATCCTACGTCCACGGGCTACAACTAGATTTTCTTATTAACTCAATAAGATTACAATTTATAACTCTACAAGTTATATTTGATGCACACTTTCTCTGCTACACAACACACATATATATAGCTGTATATGTGCATAAACTTCCAAATATATATTATTATATATATTGCTTTACGTCAATAAAATAAGAGAAAAGTAAGAGCACACAAATGTTAATTGTTGGAAATTGATGTTCACCAATTCTATGGCCATCTTCTTTGACCACCTTTTCCTCCACCAATTTTCTCCACCAACCAACAATCTCCCACTTGGAGAAAATAACCCAACAATTCTCCAGTAATCTTAAAACAACCAAGTCTTCCAAGCCTCCAGTTCCCAAGAACAAGCTAAACTTAGTCCAATTTTTCTAATTGCAGCCGCCCCTCATCATCATCTAGAAGGGCCAGTTGAAGTTCCCACTAGCTCCAACTCAGCCGTGGCTAATCCCACCACCGACTCATCCTATGTCTCAATCGGTTTGGACACTCCACCAGATCCAGAGATACACCGAGGACCACTAACACTCTCCAAACATAGCAAACATCCAACAGGAGAGAATTTTTCAGTCTTAGTCTTCAAAACCCAACGACTCTTTGTAACTTTACCCGAAACACGTCCCGTGCTCCCATTGTCACCCAATCCCCTGAATGGTTTAGACTTTCGAACTCGTTCAGCTAACATCTCTTTGGCTCCAGAGTTCATGTTTGCAAAATGAACTCTCTTAGCACCAGATTTAGCGAACCAGATTTTGTCATTCTTAACCGCGACGGTCATACTTCCCTCAGCAGGTACCTCAACCCCACACTTCATACCATGAGCAATCACTGAATTACCATTGACCACCCTCCATTTACCACCACCAAACCTTACTTCCAGTCCTTGTTTATCCAGCTGACCAACAGAAATCAATTTCTTTTTCAACTCCGGAATCACCCTGACATTCTTCAGGTTCCATGTAGTTCCCAATGAAGTAACCAGATCAATATCTCATATGCCAGTTACTTGAAGCATCTCGTCATTTGCCAACCGTACCTTCCCAAAATCTACTTCTTTTAGATTCACCATCGTTTCCTCGTTGTCCATGGCGTGAAACGAAGCCCCTGAATCCATGACCCAAGAGTCTACAGAACTTTCCATACTGAGTAACAATGCATCATCCCCAGAAAAATTCTCAGCATCAGCAATGTTCAATTCTTTCTTTGGACATTGACTCTTAACATGTCCCACTTCTTGACAGTTCCAACATTTCACATTCTTCAAAGTTCTAGAAGAACTTTTTCCCCGACTCCCACTGCTCCCACTATTCCTGCTATTCCCTCTACCTCTTCCGACATTTAATAAATCAGAAGAGGAAGATCCACCTTGATTCTTGCATCTGATATCCTCGCCTAGAACCA
Source organism: Lactuca virosa (assembly GCF_052849685.1). NCBI lineage: Eukaryota > Viridiplantae > Streptophyta > Magnoliopsida > Asterales > Asteraceae > Lactuca > Lactuca virosa. Next base: position 27,219,368 of record NC_136427.1, read on the forward strand.
AATCTCTAACCCCTTCAAAAGTCATACCACTGGTCCCCACGGAACTTGTAACAGCAGTAACTGTTCCGGACCAGCTATCAGGTAGAGAAGCTAGTAGCAGCGAAGCTTGAGTCTCATTATCAAATTTAATTCCCACAGATGATAATCTGGACAGAATTGAATTTAGATTGTTAATGTGAACCGTAACTGAGCCTTCCTCATTCATCCTTGTAGTGAACAGCTCCTTCATCAAGAACACCTTGTTAGCTGCCGATGGTTTCTCATACATATTTGACAGAGCCTCCATCATACCACGCGCCGTGGTTTCATTCATGATGTTGAAAGCAACGCTCTTCGTCAACGACAATGTAATAACCGCCTTGGCTTTCTTGTTCTTTGAGTTCCATGCATCTTCAGCAGCTTTTTCCATTTTCTCCGGTTTGTCTCCGAGTACCACGTCCAAGTCTTTCTGACATAGCAATGCTTCTAATTGCATTTTCCACCAGCTAAAATCAGAACCATTAAACCTTTCGATTATAACCTTGTCTTCAGCCATTACGGCAAACAAAAAAAAATAAGGTACACTCGTGTGTGACAGAAAAACGATCGTACCCTCCAAAACCTCGCTAACCAGGCTCTGATACCAGTTATTAGGAATCAGACCGGGTACACGCAGCGGAAACACACTATCACACACTCACAAACGAAACGAGAAAATAAAGCAAGAAGAACACAAGAATATTACGTGGTTCGGATTCGGTGTAAATCCTACGTCCACGGGCTGCAACTAGATTTTCTTATTAACTCAATAAGATTACAATTTATAACTCTACAAGTTATATTTGATGCATACTTTCTCTGCTACACAACACACATATATATAGCTGTATATGTGCATAAACTTCCAAATATATATTATTATATATATATTGCTTTACGCCAATAAAATAAGAGAAAAGTAAGAGCACACAAATGTTAAACAATTGTTGGAAATTGACGTTCACCAATTCTATGGCCATCTTCTTTGACCACCTTTTCCTCCACCAATTTTCTCCACCAACCAACAGTGCAGTGCACCTATCTTATCCCTGCCCAAAGGGACAGAAGATTTCGTTGTCTACTGTGATGCGTCCAATCAGGGCCTAGGATGTGTTCTCATGCACAGAGGAAAGGTTATCGCCTACGCCTCGAGACAGTTGAAAACACACGAGGTTAACTACACAACCCATGATTTGGAATTGGGAGCAGTTGTTTTTGCGTTGAAGATCTGGAGACATTATCTCTATGGAACCAAGTGCACTATCTTCACCGACCATAAGAGCTTGCAGCACATCTTCGACCAGAAGGAGTTAAACATGAGACAACGACGATGGGTCGAGCTACTCAGTGACTACGAGTGCGAAATTCGCTATCATCCCGGCAAGGCCAATGTGGTAGCGGATGCCCTCAATCGAAAGGAGTATTCAGGGCATAGGGTGAAAGCACCAACAATAACCATCTACTCCCATCTGTCCGCGCAAATCAGAGAGGCTCAGCTGGAAGCCTTAAAACCCGAATGCGTGACAGGTGAAGCTCTGCGAGGAATGGACAAGAACTTGGAGGTCAAAGGAGACGGAGTGTACTATTTCATGAACCGGATCTGGACCCCAAAGTTCGGTGGTTACAAAGAAGTCGTCATGAATGAGGCTCACAAGACTAAATACTCCGTTCACCCAGGTTCGGACAAGATGTACCTGGATCTCAAACAGCTCTATTGGTGGCCAAACATGAAAGCAGAGATTGCTACTTTCGTGGGCAAGTGCCTGACTTGTGCCAAGGTAAAAATAGAATACCAAAAGCCCTCAGGTTTACTTCAGCAGCCGGAAATACCTGAGTGGAAGTGGGAAAGGATAACCATGGATTTTATCACCAAGTTACCCAGATCTCCGAGTGGGCACGATGCCATCTGGGTAATTGTCGATCGGTTGACGAAGTCCGCCCACTTCCTACCAATCAAAGAAAGCTTCAAGATGGAGAGACTCACACGGATCTACCTTCAAGAGATAGTTCGTCTTCATGGTGTACCTGCATCCATTATCTCCGATCGAGATAGCAGATTTACATCAAGGTTCTGGCAGTCGCTGCAGAAAGCTCTTGGAACTAAGTTGGATATGAGCACGGCTTATCATCCGCAGACTGACGGACAGAGTGAGAGAATAATTCAGGCCTTGGAAGATATGTTGAGAGCCTGCGTCATCGATTTCGGCGCGTCATGGGACACTCATCTTCCTTTGGTTGAATTTTCCTACAACAACAGCTACCATACCAGCATCAAGGCAGCGCCGTTTGAAGCCCTCTATGGCCATAAGTGCAGATCCCCTCTGTGCTGGGCTGAGGTGGGTGACACGCAGCTAGCCAGGGGTCAAGTCCCCGACAGTACTCTCACTGGTCCTGAAATTATCCGAGAGACAACTGAAAAGATTGTGCAAATCCGAGAACGACTGAAAGCCTCACGAGATAGACAAAAGAGCTACGCCGATAAGAGACGAAAACCGTTGGAGTTCCAGGTTGGTGACCGCGTCCTTCTGAAGGTCTCACCCTGGAAAGGCATGATACATTTTGGGAAGTGTGGAAAGCTAAACCCAAGGTACATTGGACCGTTCGAAATCCTTGCTAGGATCGGTTACCCCGAGTGCTCAGCAACATCCATCCTGTTTTCCACGTATCGAAACTAAAGAAGTGTCTGTCTGATGAGACACTTGCGATTCCTCTCGACAGGATTGAAATCAACGAGAACCTCAACTTTATGGAAAAACCTGTTGAAATCATGGATCGGGAAATCAAACGAATGAAACAAAGTCGTATCCCGATAGTGAAGGTTCGCTGGAATGCCAAGCGGGGACTTGAATTCACTTGGGAATACGAAGATCAGATGAAACAGAAGTATCCACATCTCTTTCCTAATCCATGATTTGTAATCTATGCTCAAATTTCGGGACGAAATTCCCTCTAACGGGGGGATGATGTGACAACCCGAAACTTTGTCCGTTTCCGTTACGCGATTTCCGTTAATAAAATTTCGAATTCGTTAACTTTTCCGTCAAAATTTTTGGTTTAGAAAATAATCTAGTTATTTATATAATTAAATTATTTACGAGTCGGAACCAAAATCGCGCGGAAACCCAATTATCTCGAAAAAAATCAAGCAATTCCGGTCTAAGTGGGATTACGACCGTAAACGTGTTTACGGCTGTAAACTCGTTTACGACCGTAAACCTGTTTACGGTCAGTGATGAGTGGACCCCCACAACACCCCTATAAATACGATGCCTCCACCTTCATTAGAACATTTCTGGCCAAAAACTCTCTCTTTCTCTCTCTAAAGAACCTTAACCATAAACACTCAAAACGCCTTCAAACTTCGGAAATCATCGAGAAACCACGTTTGGAGTCACTTTGGAACGTCTGGTAACGCTCATCTCTTCGAAATCAGCAGTCAGCACCATTTTTCTCCAGTTTACGGTCCAACCTTCAAGAATCGTAAACCCTGTTCTTGAGTTTACGGTCCAACCTTCAAGAACCGTAAACCATGTTCTTGAGTTTACGGTCCAACCTTCAAAGACCGTAAACTCTGTTCTTGAGTTTACGGCCGTAAACTCACCGAGCCTTCAGAAACCGTAAACCCCCATTTACGACCGTAAACTATAGATCTCGGCCGTAAACATCTTTTTGGTGGTGCTTTTGGCTGAAAACTCATTTTCTTCGATTCAATCAAGTCCTGGTAACATCCCTCAACCAAATATAAATTTTTCCCTAACACGTTATCTAACGAAATCGCTAATTTAGATACATATATGTATTTATTTGATAATAGGATTTCGCTAAGTGTCACGTGCAACAACTCGAGGATCTTCATTTCAGTCAACGATTTCACGCAACAACTGTGAGTTCATACCCGTACATTTTCCGTATTTTTAATGTTTTCAAGGGGGGGGATACAAGCTAATCATAAATGTTTACAAGAATATACATAAAACTTATGCAAAACTCATACTTTAAATCCCTTTTGTATTGTGTTGAGCATAAGGGACGTTTTCACTAAAAATTGCATAGTTTTTTTCCGGACACGCTATTCACTACATTATACATGCAAACTATAAACGGTATAGTTTGGGATTTTTCTAAAACATATCAAGTATAGCAACTTTCATTACTAAACATATGTGCTGAAACAGAAACCGTTTACAGTTCACATCACTACTTTATTATGGTATTCATAACTGTAATTATCACTATATACGGTATACATACGGATTTTCACTACGGTAAAACACTACTACACTACATGTAAACTAGATTGTACGATACTGTGAGGCGCTACTTCACTACTGTACCCTTAGGTGTACAGGGATAAACCCTACCACTGTATAACCAGAGTCTCCTGGAGGGAGAGCGTGAGATTTATGAATAGATCTATTCGGGACTGACAATCCCACATCTGGACTACTAGCTACAGTTAGGCGGGTGCGCCTGAGATGTACAAATGTCATTTAACTCGACGCCTGAAGAACGTTGGAAAGGTCTCTAGTCATATCAAGCATGGTTATACGACTCACATTATGTATAAATCACCTTTAGCTTACAACCTGGCACTCTTCAACGGTTTTATTTATATTAAATAGAACTAACACACACTACGTATACTGGCTGAAGTCAGGGTCTTCAAACAGAACCAATTATGCATTGGTTTCACATACAAAAACCTATACTTCATGATTAGCTCTAGCTAGTCACATGAGGTAGTATTTTCGCATATCACTACTGTTTTTAGTAACGAACCTTCATGGTTTTATACAGAGTCGATAACGCTACGTTTTCAATAAAGAAAATATCGGATTTTCTTGAAGCTATACAAACATCTCTGTTAAAAACTACTGCTTATGAACTCACCAGCGTTATGCTGATATTTTCAAACTGCTTGTATTCTCAGGAAATCAGTAGACAGGTACATGTTGGGTTTTTGAAGAGTTGAAGCGATAAGAGTTTAATATTTATCTTCATACAAATTATATGATGTAATTCAAACAAGTTTCAGAATTGATGTAAACATTTTTACTTAAGTATTCACTGTAATGGTTGTGTTGCTATGATAACCGTTATTCATTGGTTGTGATGCTATACATGACGTCCTCCACCCCAGAACGTTTCCGCCATTCTGGTTTCGGGGTGTGACAGTGTGCTCGTTACTGGAGCCTCATATTGTAGTATGTTTACGAAAAGGAAGGGATCTTGGTACCTGTTGATGATCCTAAAGTTGAGTTTGGTATCTATCAACAGGATGATTCTGAAATTATTCCTACTTTTGAGAGGATTCCTGATGCAATGCTTCACAAAGTACATCCTGCTGATTCAGTTCTTATTGCTTATCTTCAAACAATCAATCCTTCGATTGAGACTGGTGTTCTGTTGGAAAAGGAGGCTAATGTGAAAAGGGGAAAACCTTCGAAGAAAGCAATGCAGGCTAGTCCGTCGAACCCTGCTACTGAGTCTACACCAAAAAATGTTACGAAGGCTAGTGTTTCAAAACCTAATCCAGTTTCTATTCCACAAGAAGTTGTTCAGCCTGTTCCCAAAAAGACTTCTCAATCAGCAAAGGTTGTCATGCCTTCGAAGTCTGGTATTCTCAAAGGATTGAATAAGATGGCTCACAGACCTCGTCATTCACCGGAAAGGCCTGATGTCGAAACAATTCCTGAAAAGTCACCATCTTCTACGAGGAGTATTCCTTTTACAAAGAGGATTCATAAGCCTCAACTCAATCGCAAGGGTGTCGTAATTTGTGAGATTCCAGCTCCTGTTTCTCCAATATCTAAGAAACAAAGAGCTCACGAAATGGTGAAGAAGATTCAAAAGAAACAAAATAAGGTTAAAGATCCATTGGATGAGGTGGTTATTGAAGATGTCGATGATAGTGGTAAGTCTCAATCTCCACTTATACATACTGATATGGGTTTTTTGTCACCACAGAGGGACTCACCAGTCAAGTCGACTTTCGAGGCGACTGGTGGTCTTGATGTAAATGTGGAAACATTTACAGTGGACACAACCATCCATCTTGGTGATCATTTGCAATTATCCATCCCTAAGCAAACTTCGATCATACCACCCAAATTTTCTCAAGCCAAGTCCAATATGGGCGAGGTGCGAACTTCAGGCATCACTGTGAATATATTTGATATGGACGCAAATGTCACTAAGGGTGAATGGGTGTCGAATTCTTAAGCCCAAGGTACTTCGGAATCAATTCTAGGCTCCTATACTTTCGAAACTTCTTATATTGACACGGGTACTTCGATACCACTATTTCAATCACCTGTTTCTACTTCCTTACCACAATCCACCATTTCACCTACCTTTCATACCATTCTCAATCAAACAATCACATCTCTATTTCCTTCGCAATCCACTAAAGGTCCAACATCGATTCCTGATACTACAACTGAGGATGATGATGTGTGTATGTCTTTTGCTGATCTTCAGTTTGATATAGAAGAGGAGGATATACCAGATCATATGTTAATGTCTGGTAAGCAATTCAAAATCCTCAATCGAAAACTTAATTCTTTACTCCAGCTGCATGCTGATGCTGGTATTCGATACAATGTCACTGGGATCGAGGTTGTGTGATGCTAAAGGCTCAAGAGCTTCAACTGAAAACAATGTTGGATCAGATGGACAAAAATAACGAACTTCGAGTGAAGTTTGAATCCGACTCGTTTAATCATGAGGTAAAGGATTTAAGAGTTGTTGCAAAGGAACGTCATTTGTTATTCATTCACGTTGTCAAACGGATTGAAGAAGATGTAAATTTGAAGATCGAAGAGCTTCGACAGGAGATGACACAGGAGGTTGCGAAAGTTGATTTAGAACTATTCGAAACTTCATACTAATGTTGATATAGTTTCTGATGCAGTCACGAAGCTAGTTGAATCTCACACTTCTCTAAACTCTAAGGAGTTGGTCCATTTTCAAGGAGTCTTGACAGAAGTGAAGGAAATGATTTCTAAGCTTTCTATTCCTCCTCCTTCAACAATTTCTCAAGAGTCCATCTCCCAACTGTTTTCTTCGTTGGAGTCCAGATTAAAATTCGATCTTGGTCCGTTAATCAATTTGGTGAATTTGATGCTCATGGCTGACACACCTGTTTCCAAAGGGGTGCAAGGGGGAGAGAAGGGTGTGGGTGCATCAAAGAACGTTGAACAAGGTGAAGTTGTTGGAAAGGTGTCAAGCACACAAATTCCCAATACATTTCATGTTTCTATAACAACTACTTCTACGACCATGACTTCGAAACCTTTAACCAAAGGTATTGTCATTGGGTCATCTACTGGGGGGGGTCAAGTTCGAAGCCACCACCATCAGCAAAACAATTGAAGAGAAAAGGAAAGGTGATCCATCCAAACACTATGGCTACAAAACAATTGAAGCTAATGTATTCAGTGGGGTTATGCACGAGCTTGCCAAAGTTCTCAAAAAGAGCGTTGATATTGAAAACTCAGATTTCAATCACCTTGACTTCCCAATCACTGGAATGATGTTTATCGCTTTTCAATATCAGATTATTGATAAGTTTGAAGACAAAGAGGAGTTTAAAAGGATGAAAATCATATTTCATGTTGTTCTTGGTAAAAGGGAAGAAGAGATTTGGTCACTGGTCAAAGGTTTTCGAGTGCTAAACATTTCCAAAGATGTTCTGTTCGAAGGTGTTCTGTAGAATTTTCGATATCATGCAGTTCAAGCAAACAATGTTGCATTCGACTTCCTAATAACTGACTTCCCATTGCTGAGTCTTAATGACCTCATCAGTATAGCAAAGATTTTGAAAAGTGTTGATACTTCGAAGCTACATTTGACCAAGAAAGAAGATTTTCTTCTTGAATTTGCTCACATAAATTTGTTTATAGACAATTACTATGATTGTCTTGCAATGAATGATGTGGAATTTGCACTTACTTTGGGAAAACAAATTACTGTTCCACAGTCTTTATTAAAAGGAGAGAAGAACTTCAAGAATTATGATGATGGAGAAATTTGTTTGAAGCCTTTGGGAATTGTTTTTGTTGGGAAGAACAAAAACAACAAGATTACAAAGTTTCTATTCAAGGTTGAAGATGTGGAAAGATATACGAATTATTAGTATACAAATTTAAATTTACTGGTTGGTGTCAACAATTGTAAGAAGAATTCAGAAGGGAATAAAGCTGAGGTTGTAAGTCAATCTTATGGCAGAGGTGCATTCTTTCGGTTAGGGACCCAACCGTAGAATCCATGATCAGTTGCAATCATTTATCGGGAAAGAGTGGTGATTTTCTTTAATCCAACAACAATGATCCCATAGTCAAGTCAAGAGCTAACAACATTATGTATATTAAGCTAAAATTGTTATAACTAAGCTCAAGCCAAGTGAATTTACCCCTAAATCGTAACTGAATTTTTATATATAATGTTGGTAAGTTTGTTGTATGAGCGTCAACCAGAACTATTTGTTAGTTGTGGTTTCCATTTCCTCTAAATTTATCCAAAAACTAATAGGTATTAGCTTGTTTTCTGTCAAGTTTATTTTGCGCAAGATCTTTGATGAGAATGAACTCTACTAAAGCCTTCATAAAAGGTATTTTTGAAATCATCATCAACAATTATATCAGACACTATAATGGAAAGTGAGTTTCTCATTCTAATGTATTACTTACTCTATATCTATTTCTTTTTAAAAATTAGTGTGGAAAGTTATGGACATGTGTTACTAGATTTTACTTGTGGAAAAGAGAGAAACTCAAACAGAATTATTTTACTAGTTGCTTTATGCATCACCAGACTATTTCACTTATCAACTACAAGTGAATCAAACAGTGCAAGGTCAAACACTTTTTGTTCTTAAATATTATGTCACAACACTATAATGGAAAGCGAGTTTCTCATTCTAATGTATTACTTACTCTATATCTATTTCTTTTTAAAAATTAGTGTGGAAAGTTATGGACATGTGTTACTAGATTTTACTTGTGGAAAAGAGAGAAACTCAAACAGAATTATTTTACTAGTTGCTTTATGCATCACCAGATTATTTCACTTATCAACTACAAGTGAATCAAACAGTGCAAGGTCAAACACTTTTTGTTCTTAAATATTATGTCACATTCATATGATTTATGGCCTATGGAGGAATCATTCAATATTAATTGATCTATGGCCTATTAGTGTATTAATTATGTTATATTTCAGGCCCATTGGTAGCATGTTGCATGTATATGTGCATTAGTCCTCTTCAGGGCCATTGCCCTTGTTTGTGTATTTATACATTTAATTAATGAGAATTCCAATTTTCACGAAATACAATATTCCACAATATTCCACCGATAACAAACCTCATGGTATTACAAATTGTAAATGATGCTCAAAACCTTAGACTATAAACCTAGAGGAAATGCTGAAACTCTGACATATTAATTTTGGGTGGTGCAAGGAATATGAAATTCTAGAACAGGACTTCAGGGTTCCATTTCTTGACAAATGGCGTTGATATCTTCATCATAATTAGAGGCAATCATGCACTGATGTTGCTCGTTACTATGTTTAGAGGAACACACAAACCCTTTTGGTCATAATTAATTAGGCGCAGTGTTGTATGGAAAGCAACAGAACATGATCACCACCACCAAAGTTAAACAAATAATAACTGAACATCACTCATAAAAGCTATAAAATTGATCTTACAGCCAACACGGCATCAACTTTTATATATAATGCATTTAACTTTTTATCAACTTCAACTAATTTCTGTAATTATCTTCCTCAATTGTCCACACTAAAAGCCATCAACTTCAGCCTCGATATTGCAATCAGACCGATCAAGCATTACCAGTGTTTCCATGTAGGAATTCACAGCGAATGTTTCAGTTGTTCCATAGATCTCAAGATCATTGAAGCGTCCTGAGTTGGGCTCATAGACCACAAGTTCTCTCTGTTCAGAAGTATCATCATAACGATATTCCACTTCCATGATAGGTTCACCACTCTTCCTAAATCCAAGTGTTTTTATTGTCCTTGACCAATATGGTGCATCAACAGTGAATAACTTTGTAAATGATTTCTCAACACCATTCTCCATCACCCATACACCACAAGCACCTTTCACATAGCTATCATATTCAAGCATGACAAGAGACTCCCTTACCTTAGAAATACACAGCTGAAGGGGAGGGTGGCGCCTTAAACTATCTGGGAGGTCTACCACTCCGAAATTCTCAATAGTCATATCAAATGACATAATCAGATTATGATTCAGTAACCCGTTATCTGTAGTCATCGGGTCAAAAGCACACCAATAGATAAACCTATCAACAACCACATGAGGCCAGAAGACACGAAATGGTTTACTAGGAAGATTGCTAGTAAGATTTCTCCATTTTCTTGAGCTCACAGTATAAACTTTAGCTTCACAATGGTAACTAGGTTTGTGGAATAGTGTGATCTCAACTATCTTAGGGTCGCAGGTAACAGGACAAACCCCAAAACCAAGATTACTTTCATGGTACGGATTAAACTTCTTAGGCACAGGAACATCAATTGACTTTCTAATCGATGGATTCCAAAGAACCATCTCTCTTTTCAAGTTGGTACAAAAATCCTCTTCCTCCTCATAATAAAACTGAAAGCACAACACTCCGAGAGAGCTACCGACTATGCATAACTCTTTAAGTAGTTTAATGGACAAGGGAAGGGTATAATCAAACCTCTGTTGAAGGAAACTGTCATTATCCAGAAGCAAAACATATTTGTTCTCAATTTTTACCGGATCTTCGTAGCTTAAAAGCATCTGGGGCGGCTCTTCGTAGCTTAAAAGTAGATGCTCCGCCTGAGTAACGCTGTGAGCAGCAATAAACTTAGAGCAGTCGATCAAAGACTTCCATGCTTTCGAGACGGATCTGAATTGAAGCAATGATACGACAGGAAGCCTTTTGATGATATTTTCTTGGATATGGAAAGGAATTTCGTCTGACATTTTGATTTCGTATGCTGCAGTCTATGAATTTCAAGGTATTTGTGAGAATCCGTAATAGATCATAAAACCATTTTATATACAACTCAAATTTTATAGGATATTTATTTTTAGGATATTGATACACACATACCTTTGAAGGAGACATTGATTTTCATTTACACCACATATAAATTACCCTAACTTTTCATTGAAAAATTAATATAATATTTATAATTTATAGGATATTTATTTTTGGGATATTGATACCAAAATCTTTGAGGTTGTTAATTTTTTACTTTGTTTCCGTGGCTCCAATTTTATGAGCAGTATTATCTTTAAATTTGGAAAGTTTTTTTTTATTTAATTTATGCAAATTTGAAGGTAAAACCGACAACCAACGATGACCACTACAAGAATATAAGCCTTTAGCGGCGACACTATTACCGGCGACATGGACTTTTAGCGGCGACTCTAGCATTTGTCGCCGCTAAAAGTCCATGTCGCCGGTAATAGTGTCGTCGCTAAAGGCTTATCACTCGAATCCGCGTTTTCCCCCTCTGTTAGATCTCAGCCGTTCAATCAAGTATCTAATCCAACGGCTGGGGTCCCTTATCCGTACAAACCTAATATCGGCGACATTTGTGTCGCCGCTAAAGGTCTAAAACGTCGCCGCTAATAGTTACCTAAAAAATGACGCGGTACCCTTCCCTCCAGATTGTCGTCGCTATTGACTTTAGTCGCCGGTAAAGCCCTAGTTGTCGCCGCTAAAGGCTCTCGCAGATAAAAAAAAAAACGCACGCAGATTGCTCATTTCTTCCCATTTTGCATTTTGTTTGTTGCTGCTATACGGTGCGCCTCTTCCAAGTTCCCTCGATTTTTTGTTCAATTAGTTGATTCCAACAACATATCTCCCCACATTGTGTGAGATTAGGGATCAGGGGTGGTTAGGGCTTCTTGGGAGCGATTTCTAGCTTCATCTATTGAAGAAAGGTAAGTTGAATTTCTTGTATCTCTTTGTATTTGTATGTTAATTTCGATTTCTAGCTGCATTTGATGATTAAATTGCAAGAAATTGTTCAATTTCAGTGTTTTTAGTGGTGTTGTCTTTGGGTTTACGGGTGAGGGTATTTTCGGGTGAAGACCAATTTTTTCGGCTACATATTCATTGATTTCCGCCACTACAGGTTCTATTATTTCAATTTTTTGTGAATTTGGTATTTGTATGTGAAAATTATGTGAAAATTTTCATATGTGAAAATTGTGTGTATTTTTTATATTTGTATGAATATATGTGAATTTGGTGTATATATGCCAATGTATGTGTGTTTGATGTATATTTGGTATATGAGTATTTAGTAGAAGTATATATATATATATGATGTTCTTATCTATATATATGTGAAATTATATGTGTTTGTTATAAGTAGATGTTATTGTGTGTGTATGTGAATGTATGTATGTTTGTTGTAAATGTGGTATATGAATGTGAAATTTGTGTATTTTGTATAAATAGGATGTTATTATCTATATATGTGAAATTATGTGTATTTGGTTTAAGTAGGATGTTATTTTGTTTGTATGTGAATGTATTTGTATTTGGTGTATATGTGGTATATGTATGTGAAAGTATGTGAATTTCATGCTCTTATGTATTATGTAAAAGTATGTGGTTTTGGTATAAGTAGGATGCTATAATTGAAAAAAAAAATAAAAAAAAATTATTGTTATAATTGGAAAAAAAAAACACAAAAAAATGTTATAAAATTGTTTAAAAACTTATATACAAATACTAGAAAGTTTCTAGTTTCTTCCCAAGCTAACCCCAAATTAACCAATAAGTTCTATAGTTAACTTATGATCTTCAAATTAACTTATAATGTTATATTTCTATAGTTTCATATTTATATTTTCATGTCTTTTTTGGTTTTTAAATTTTTTTTTGCAAAATATTTATACAATGTTATAAATAAAAAATATATATATTTTTTAATCTCGACGGTAAAAAAGAACAACACAACAACATAATATAATTGTTTAAATTGCAATCGTATAATTGAAAAAAAAATGTTATAAATAAAAAATATAAAAATGTACAATAGTAAGAAATGTTTTTTTTATGGATATCAAATTATTAATTTTTCTTTATTTAATATTTTATTCATTAAAAACTAATTGCTAAACATATTAAAAGAAACAAACAATTTTTTTTTCAATAATCATGGATATATTTGTACATCCAGTATAAATAAAACAAACGTGTGGAAAAAATTGATTTGTTGGATCTTTGACCCTTTTATTTAATACTTATAACTTTTGCCTATATAAATTACAAGTAATTGTAATTAAAATTAATTAAAAACACAAAAATAAAAAAATTTAATTTAATATTTTTAATTTTTTAATTTTTAATTTTTTTATTCTTTTAATTGTAAAAAAAATGTGGATTGGAAAAAAACAATACTAATTCTGTATACTAAACTCTAAACCCAAAATTATGTTTCAGCAACATCATGTCTATTGATAAAAGTTGGACTACTAATCCATATCGAAACCATCCCGAGTTCCAAGCAGGACTCAAAGCTTTTATCGAGAAGTCCAAGTCACACCTTGATAGTAATGGTAAAATCAGATGTGCGTGTGAAAAATGTGATAACTGTTACTTCAAGTACCTGACTGCAGTTGAACACCATATATTTAAAGATCGTTTCAGTAAGTCGTACAAAATCTGGATCTATCATGGTGAATCTTTTATTCCTCCAGTCGTCTTGCCAAGTAACAAAATGGCCGATTTAATCGACGATGTGATGTGGGAGTCGAGAGAAAATGATACCAACCTTGATGAAGGAACCTCGAATACAAGGGGTAGCGGTGTGGATGATGATTTTGCACAGTTGTTGGAAGAAGTGAAAACTAAATTGTATCCTGGTTGCATCTTTTCTTCCCTTGAGTTTCTAGCAAAGTTAATGCATATCAAGGTGAACAACAAATGGACTGATAGTTCATTTGATCAACTCCTTGAGTTGTTGCAATTAGCATTTCCCAAAGGCAACAAGGTTCCCCTTTCACATTATCTAGCCAAAAAGAAACTGAAGTCTATTGGTCTGGGGTATAAGTCGATACATGTGTGCAAAAACGATTGTTGTCTCTTTTGGAAAGAACACAATCATTGCAAGTTTGTCCCGTTTGTAAAGAGAGCCGATGCATCGATAAAAACACCAAGGGTACGAAAGTACCTCATAAGGTGTTACGCTACTTTCCTGTGACCCCTAGACTACGACGTTTATATTGTTCGAGGAACACTGCCAAAAATATGATTTGGCATAGTACTGGACGTTCAGAAGATGGTGTGATGCTTCATCCTGTTGATGGGTAACATTGGCAAGATTTTGATAAAAAAATACCCCGACTTCTCGAGTGAACCCCGTAACGTACACCTAGGTCTTTCAGCTGACGGTTTCAATCCATTTGCAAACATGTGTAATCCACATAGCACATGGCCGGTCATACTCACCACATACAATCTGCCACCCTGGCTTTGTTTGAAAGAGTCATCATTCATGTTAACTTTGTTGATTCCTGGCCCGAAAGCTCCTGGTAAGGATATGGATGTTTTCCTTAGGCCGTTGGTGGAAGAGCTTAAACATTTGTGGAACTCAGGCGTACGTATTAAAGATGCGGTGACAAACACATTCTTCACGATGAGAGCTATGTTGTTGTGGACAATAAACGACTGGCCAGCTCGTAGTAGTCTATCGGGTTGGAGTGGGCAAGGGTATAGAGCATGTGCTACTTGCAATGAAGACACTCCTTTGTACCGTACAACAAACAAAGTCGTATATATCGGTCATCGTCGTTTCCTAGATGCTAATGATACGTTAAGAAAGAGGTTGGACTTTAACGGGATGGAAGAGACAAGACCCGCTCCGAGACACTTTAGTAATGACGACATACAAGAGCAACTAGGTCGTCTACTAACTCGTAAACCGGGTAAACATCCTGAGCATAGAGGCGGGGAGCCAAAGCGGCAAGATTACGAGTTAAACTGGTCAAAACGAAGCATTTTCTTCAAACTCAAGTATTGGTCTTCTCTACAGTTGAAACACAACATAGATCTCATGCATGTCCAGAAAAATGTGAACGAGAGTTTGTTAGGTACTCTTCTAATGAACGATAAAAGAAAAGACACATCAAATGCACGAGAGGACTTGAGAATTCTAAACATTCGAAGAAATGAATGGTTGCAAAAAAATGGTGACAAGTTTCATAGACCCCATGCAAGATACTCTTTCATGAAATCTAGTCAACAACTCTTTTGTCAATTTATAAAAGATGTTAAACTGCCGGATGGGTTTGGTTCTAACGTCAGTAAGAAAGTGAACGATACCAATACTAACATTATTGGGTTAAAATCGCATGACCACCACATTCTTGTGCAACGTTTGATACCAATTGGAGTAAGAGGGTTGTTAGACAAAGACACTTATACACCTATTGTAGACCTTTGTATGCTTTTCAAGCAACTTTGTTCCATAACATTTAAGGTGGAGGATATGAGGAAAGCAAAAGTGGACATTATTGCAATCTTGTGCAAGTTAGAATTGATTTATCCTCCAGCGTTTTTTGACATTATGGTTCATTTACTTTTGCATTTACCTGATGAAGCGATTACCGGAGGCCCGGTATGTATGAGATGGATGTATCCCTTCGAAAGGTATATGAAAAAACTAAAAAACTATGTCAGAAACAAGGCGAGGACGGAAGGTTCTATAGCTAAGGGTTATGTTGCTGAAGAAGCTTTATCATTTTGTTCGATGTACCTTCGAGATGTAAAGAATGGTCCGGAAAGAAATGAAGATGTTGTCATTGAAAAAACAAAGTTTTGGATGTTTGAGTCTAAATGTCGACCGACCAGCACAACTCAAATCAAAACTCTTAATTTAACGGAAATGGGTAACATGGATTGGTTTGTATTGAATAGCTGTGAAGAAGTCACAAAGTATATCAAGTAACTAATATTATCTCTAACTTTCATCCTTAATTTTTTTTTATCTTTTTAAATCTATATCTTTTGGTCATCAACATAGGAAATTCAAATCTGAACATCCCTAAAGTGATGAAAAGAGAGAATTTCATAACTGGTTTCGTGAAAATGTAATATAAATTAATAAACAAATTTGTTTCATTGATCTAACGAATACATAATACATATTACTTTATAATTGCTAGGTTCATCAAATGAAAATAGAAAACTCTCCGGAATTCCACAAAGAGTTGTCGGCTCTTGCAATAGGTCCGCAAATGAATGCTTATTCTTACACCGCATGCATAGTCAACGGTGTTACGTTTATGGTACTTAGTCGTGACGTACAACGTACAACACAAAACTCTGGGGTTTTAGCGGTGGGTGAGAAAGGCGAGAAATATTATGGCCAGTTGGAAGAGATTATAGAGTTGAGGTATACACATGATTATTCAACTGTACTATTTCGTTGCAAGTGGTTTGATACTCGAACATGAGTTATTTCTAGTGATAATTTCACCAGTATCGACACACGAAGCGAAGCATACAAAGATGATCAACTCATATATGCTTCACAAGCCAAACAAGTGTTCTACATCAGAGAGACAAACAATAACCATCGGTGTGTTGTCGAGCATGTTAATCATCGAAGTATTTGGGATCTACCATCGAACGATGACCGTGTCCAAAATGTTGACAATGGCTCACACGAAAATGTAGACAATGTCGATGTACTTCAAAGTATCTCTTCATCCGATGCTCCACTTTTTATCGATTTCAGCATGTACTTTCAAAACATTCCTAGAGTCATTATTGATGTAGAAAGTGCAACTGAAGTTCCTCCGCCAACTGGTAGAGTCAATGATGTTTCCCGATTGCGAGACTGATTACGATGAGACCGATTCTGATTATGATACCGAAGAAGACACTGAAGGATATGAGGAAGATTCTTATTAGAATAGTTCTTATGTAATACGTGTTTGTAATATGAACTTTATTTGGATTTCTAGTTTAAATAGAAACGTTTATTCCTATATAAATGTTTAATTCTATGTAATGTGTATTTGTAATAAAAACTGTATTTGTATATCTTATAATTTTTCAGGAAATGATGACAATATGGCTTTTGTTTATGTATACCATGGCTGCTGTTATGGGTCGTGGACACGGAGGTGATGGAGTTGAGGACCCACCTCTCCCAGGTGGTAGAGGTGCTGGTCATCACGAGCAGGACGATAAGTCTTATTATGAATTTTTATTTACTATTTTCGTTCAGTTATTATAAATTAAATACCGTTTCTAATAATTTTTAATTTCATTTGTAGTTGAGCAACGTGCACGAAGGAAAGTTCGAGGAAAAGCGAAAAATATAAAGCTTGAAAAAGCGATCTTGCGAAACCAGGGCAAACCGATTAGCATGGAATATGATAGGGATATAACATTTGATCCCGTAGGAGAGCCGAAAGACATGTTTTCCCGAGAAGTTGGAAAAACAATGTGGCACATGGTCCCTTTTGATAAATGGACTTGGAAAAAAGTTTCCCCTGCAATACAGGACACCGCATTACAACATTTAGCGGTAATTATTTATTTAAATATATTTTATATGGTTAACTATAATTGTTTTTTACTTGGTTAACTTTTTTTTGTAGACAAATTTTGATTTGGATCAGATGTACCGGGATGTACAAGCTAATATGTTGACAGAGAGTTTTCAAGCAGCTTTGTTAAAAGGTTATCGAGAACGTAAAGCTGACGCAAAAGAATATTTTATGTCAGTCGGAGGGTATGAAGATATCCTGGGAGCATTAGCCAACCCTCCAAAGGGTATGGAAGTTGATAACTGGAAGAAAGCAGTTGAGTATTTCCAAACAGACGAACACAAAATTGCTTCAGAAAGGAACAAAAAAAATCCGTGAAATGAAAACAATGTGAATCGTGGGAGGTCGAATTCGTATAGCAGTACTTGCTATAAGAAGGTAACGTACGATACATGTAAATATTTATTTAAAATATAATCTAATTTTTAAAGTTAAACAGAACCTTAAGAGAGTGGAAACGTTTCGCAAAGCTCCTACCGATAAGAATGGTGTATTTGTTACTGCTAAGGCGGAACAACAATATGTAAGTATTTAATTATAATTTTATCATATAATTAAATGTTTATTTATACTTCATTGTTACTCACTTTTGGGAGTTACAGAATCGGTTAGTTGAAGAGCTGTTATAACAAACTCAAGGTGAAAGTGAGTTAACACCCGCTCAAGAAAGAGCTGCGTTTGAGAAAGTATTAGGAGAGTGACGTGGCCATATTAGAGGCATTGGTCGTAAACCTTCTGCTCTCCCGCTGATTCCACAGCCTTCGCAACCATCACCACAACCAACACAACCATCACATGTAAAACAATCTACTTTGGTTTTGTGGTGATTATTTGCTAAAAAGTTTGGTAATTAGGTTTTTGTCCCAAGTACAAAAAATAACACGTACTTTGGTTTTTTGTCTTAGTTTAAAAATAGCAATCTACTTTAGCATCGTAAAATGCATGTTGATTTGGTAATTTTGGTTGTGGTGATTATTTGCTAAAAACTTTGGTAATTAGGTTTTTGTCCCAAGTGCAAAAAATAACAACGTACTTTAGTTTTTTTTGTCTTAGTTTAAAAATAACAATGTATTTTGATAGTCTTTGTTTATGTTTGATAATTTAACTTATAAGTTTATATATGTTGTTATTAATTATGTAGTTGGAAAATCTTCGTGCAATGCTCAACGACCCGACATGTAGGGATGAGCTTTATTCGTTTTTTCAATCCCAAAATAATCGAGGAAACGATGGGAACGAAGATGATGGTATGTAGGGATGAGTTTTATTTGCATACGTTGTCACGCTTTGCTACTTGGTAGATTGTAAAACTTTGGTTGTTTTTTGTAATTACCGGCGACACTAATACCGGGCGACATTATTACTTTTTATATTTAATCGGATATTATGACTTTTGATATTTAATTAATTATAATCGGATGTTTGTTTTGTAATTAGCGTCGACACTATTATTTTTGATATTTAATCGAATGTTGTTATATAATTACCGAGGACATTATTACCGGCAACCAAAATCGTTAATTAAAAAAAAAATTAAAAATGAAAATTGTTATTACCGGCGACAGAGTTATTACCAGCGACTTCGTTATTAGCGGCGACAGACCTCGTTAGCGGCGACATCTGTCATTAGCGGCGACAAGTTGATCAATAGCGACGAAGTAGTAGCAGCGACTTATTACCGGTGATGCGTCACCACTATTACTATTACCGGCGACAACTTGACTTATTACCGGCGACTTTTGTCGCCGCTAATGCTCGTTTTCCTTGTAGTAGACATGCTGTTGATGATTGAGATTTTTTTGGTGACATGCTTGCCACATCAAGGTATTCCTTTAATTAGAGTGAAGTACAATGTTTAGAGTAAAGATGAGGATCGATCTGGAACCGAACCGAAATAGACTAATGACCGAAAAAACAAGAACCGATTTAGTGGAAAATGGAGAATCAGGAACCAGATTGAATACCAAAGTTTCGGTTCCCATTTAGTTCTATAAGTGCTCATGAGGGAAGTGCTCGATTTCGGACCCGACCGAACCGGATCGAAAACCAAACAACCAAAAAACGATTTAATGGGTAACGGAGAACCAAGAATTGGACCAAATACAGCGGTTCCGGTTCCAGTTTTTTTCTGGCCCGGTCCGATTCCACCGGGTTAATTGTTAACGGGTTGATAGGTTTTGAACCAAATACTTCTCGATTAAAAAAATGTATAGATTAAAAAATAAACTTAGTATTTAAAAAGTATAACATTATATATATATATATATATATATATATATATATATATATATATATATATATAGGGCTAGGTTCATGTGTTTCTTACATTTACTGTGTGTTAAAATGCACCAATATGAATTTAGTAAAATTAAATAACTATGTAATTAAATAAAGATATATATTAAATGATTTCTATAATTGTATGCATATATTAAATTATATCCATAATTATAATTCTATTTTTTATGGAAACCAATTAAATTGGCCACTAATGTCAGCAACAACATTTTTTCAAAATGAATTCGCATCTAAATTTTCATTCATGAGTTCGTGTTTTGTTTATGGACACACTCACTTAAAATACAACAAAGTTTTATGGAATATGAAGAACGAGAGTGTATTATACTAGAATACACTCTCAATATGTTAGAATATACTCTCATTCTATTAGAATACACTATCGTTCTCCATGTTCTAGGAAACTTTGTTGTATTTCGAGTGAGTGGGTCATTAAACAAAATATGAACTCATAAATGAAAAATTAGATGCGAATTTATTCTAAAATAATATTATTGCTAATATTAATGTCGAATTTAATTAGTTTCCATAAAAAATGAATTATATTTATGGATATCATTTAATATACATATAATTATGGAAAATATTTAATATTTATCTTTATTTGATTAAATAATAATTTAATTTTTACTAAATTCTTATTTGTGCATTCTAACACACAATAGATGAGAAACATTTGAACCTAGCTCTAGCGTTAGGTTCATGTGTTTCTTATATTTATTGTGTGCTAGAATGCATCAATAGGAATTTAGTAAAATTAGATAATTATTTATTTAAATAAAGATAGATATTAAATGATTTCCATAAATGTATGTATATATTAAATGATATCTATAATTATAATTATATTTTTTATGGAAACTAATTAAATTCGTCACTAATGTCAGCAACAATATTCTTTCAAAATGAATTCGCATATAGGTTTTCATGTATGGGTTCGTGTTTTGTTTATGAACCCACTGACTTGAAATACAAAAAAGTTGAATAGAATATGAAGAACGAGAGTGTATTTTACTATAATACACTCATTCTGTTATAATATACACTCATTCTACTAGAATGCACTATCGTTCTCCTTGTTCTAGGCAACTTTGTTGTATTTTGAGTGAGTGGGTCATGAAACAAAATACGAACTCCTACATGAAAAACTAGATGTGAATTCATTCGGAAAGCATATTATTGCTGATATTAATTACGGATTTAATTAGTTTTCATGAAAAAGGAATTATAACTATAGATATCATTTAATACACATAATTATGAAAATCATTTAATATATATTTGTCACACCCCTAGCCGGGGGCGGAAACATCGGGCAGTATAATGTCCTTCCTTGTATCACAGTTATATAACATATATTGAACCGTACAAAAGAGTTTTATAATCTACATACCTTTATTGATGATAGGAAGTTACGTTATTCTTGTTCCCTTGTATTTATCATATAGTCTCCGAACTATTGCATACGTTTTAACAGTTATATGTTCCATACAAAGATAAAAGATAATAGTAAAACTTCTCCTGTTCGAGAAACATTCAGCTTATCAAGTTCCTGAAAACACATGTGTTTTGAAAATACGTCAACATAAAGTTGGTGAGTCTACAAGTTTTGACTCTGAGAAAATAGTATTTTTCCAAGTTCGAAAAGTATAAAACATAGTTTAAAAATGTCTTTCAAACTCATACTTATCTCTAACATATTGTATATATATCCTAGGTATACTGGTTTACTTACCAAATAAATTATATACCTAAAATCTCCATATACTTAAATCAAGGAAGGTTACTACGTATAAATCATATTTCAATTCTATACGAGTATATATACTAGGTAATATTATTTACCTATAAATTCCTTGTACCTAGAGTACAAGTGATTGGGAAGCTTGTACTTAACATTAATACTTGTATAACGACAAAGTATAATGTTTCTAACAATTTGCTACCATGAGTTTGTAACCGCTACTATGACATACAAGACCTCTGACAAAAATCCCACCAATGGTTCCACGAAGGATTTCCACCATTGATGTCATAAAACTAGGGTACCACGAACGATACCACCCATATAAGAAAACACCGTACGCTTCATTGACGTTGGATCAATAAGCAAATAAAAGGACAGTTCGTCACTTGCCAAAAGTTGGGTTGTAGCTAACAACCACGAGTGGGGTTATCAACCTGTATAGTTTTATACACAACTTCCTCGCTCACACGGGATTAACAGTTACAGTTTAGAGGATTTCCCGTAAGATCCCCAATCTTAGTTGGTGAATAAAATAGCTCATGTAGACTTTGTCGGCTTCCTATAATTCTAACAACAAAAGAATATTCGTGTCTAATACCCTAAGTTACTAGGCTATGCTTTTAAAAATTACTCCTAATTTCATAATACTTAGGCAATACAACAACTATAACTTGAAGTAAAACCAGGTTTTATCTAAACATAAAGCCAGTAATAACAACATACTAAACAATTAGTATATAGAACTTCCGAGTATAACTTCAGAACTATATCGCACATAATATATATTTAACTACTGAATATAACTATGGGTCTATATTAGTTAAATCTATAATAACAACATGCTAACAAGTTTAAGATAGTTGTATGACTTCAAAATATCAGATATATTCTAGGTATATATCATACAAAACAACTATATCGTGGTTAATATAACTATCTATGTTGATACGAACATACTATCATATAAACATAACTTTTATATAACAATTAACATGCATTTTCCCTCGAAAACATTAAAAAGTAGGGCCGTGAAACTCACCCTACTAGCGTGATCTATAGAATCTAAACGGTCAGAGGCTCGTCGTTGTCAGGCTCGGGAAGGGAAACAGCCTTCGTAAATGAGAGAAAATGAAAGGAGAAGGTGTAAGGAATGAATGAGCTTTGATCGTTATTTATAGGTTGTTCAGGGCCCATTCATGTCGTGAACATGATAGGTTCACGTCGTGAGCTTCCATGATTCATCCCATAGTCTTAACACGTGTTTTCTAGCCACGATTAGTGTCCTAGACTACTTTCACGTCGTGAAGTTATTGTTCACGGCATGGACTTAAGGCGGCTAGGTTTTCTGCCACGTGTCATGCCCTTAGACAGCTACATCTTCGGAAGATCATAACTTTTGCATACGAGCTTCGTTTTTTAACGTTCTTTATATCCACGCATAGGTATTTCCGAGTACTAAAACTTTATTTTAGACTCCGATAGCTAATTCTATGTATATTTTATATTCCTCTTGTTACAAAGGCTATAATGATAAAATTTATCATAACTCCTTCATGTGAAGTCAGATTTAGACGTTCTATATATATTTGGAATCGTGCAGACTTGTAGTGTTGAATGAAAATGTCATTAAAGATTAAGGTAAATTGATTATATTATGTGTTTGTTATATTTAGGGGAATTATCTTTGACCTAATTTTGACTGTTATTACAATATCTTTTTTTGATTAAATAATAATTTGATTTTTACTAAATTCGTATTGGTGCAATCTAGCACACAATATATATATATATATATATATATATATATATATATATATATACATAGAGAGAGAGAGAGAGAGAAAGGTAGGTTCAAATATTTTAACTAATTATTATGTGGATGTAGGAATGATTGTTGGCCAATCATTTCAAAAACCTAAATAAGGGTAAAATTGTAATCTTACCTATTAATTATTTTTATTTATTAAATAAATATTTAATAAATTCCTAAAATATTGGATTAATTTCCCATAAATTCTGCCTAATATGTTACTACCAATCCATATCGTCTTCTTCAACCCAACCCTACCATTGATCGACTCCGTCTAATATAGCCCTCTATGCCTCCATCTGTGAAGTGCCTCCTAAACTAATCAATCATCTAATTCCCATTTCCACCATCACTAAACCCAAATTACATACTCAACTATCATCAAATAGAACATGGTGATATTAGTGGTGGCAGCAACCACCGACCTGACATCGTATGGACGGGCGACAGCGCTCTCAGCTATGGGAAATTGGAACCCCGACGTATCCTTTCAGTTATTGATCTCTACTTCCAATACCTCTCATCCATTTCTAGTCCCTAATTTGTATACCTTTCTAAACTCGAATTTCTTTTGTATAAACTTTTGGTAAAGGGGATTAGAATCCAAGTAAACGAAGATGTGAGATTATTGGAGCACGATAAAGGGATATCAGAGGAGGGTCATTTAGATAATCGATGTGAAAAGGTTACATCTGAGGTTGTCGACAAGATCATCTTCCTCAGAAAATACACTGCTATCACTAATCGCCCTGCTCTCACCATTCACCCAATTGGTATTACTCTAATTCATTCATTAACGACTAATAGTTATCCATTAACATGATACACTAGTCGATTTCAAAGCTTAATATAATGTATTTGATTAGGTGTGCCTCATATAAAAGAAGAAAATGTTCCTCCATAAGGAGGAAAACCTAGATGGGCAGCAATTCCTTGCCCTCGAATGAAACCATGGTTGATACTTTTAAAAAAATTTGCCCAATCTCATAACTTGGTTCCTGAATTCGAGGTACTATTAACTTCAATTCTAGAAAGAAACTCATAACATCTTACATTCTTAGTTTTTGTCACTAAATCAACATCCTACTTGCACTTTTATCCTGAACATGATACCTCATTAATCATCTACAATACTGGGAAACAACTCTAACCTAATTTGCAGCAAGATTTCTTGACATTATTGCTCAATATATCCTATTAGCTAGTAACATAAACACTCTTTTCATCTTATATGTTGTAAATCACTTTGGAGGCTACTCATCATGGTCCAATTACAAATAAACCAACAATGTTTTTTGAAATAGGTAAATAATAACATCTCAAACTTCTTATTTTGTGTAATTCTTAATGTTTTTAAATTTTGAGTTAAAATCAAATGAATGTAACCCAATTCTCTAGGGTTGTATAGGTAGTATAACTGAATGTTGGAATAGGCAAGATGCTGCTCAAGTCATTGCTCAAGTTCAGTATAATTCCATGACTTAATTCTATCATTAGTTGCATACTTTCATCATCTGAATATTTTTTCTTGATTTTTGAAGTTAGTTTGGGAAGGATTAGGAATTGGAATTGGAGAGGCTATTGGAAACTGGAATAGGTATACCCATTATGGCATTATTTCAATCTTCTAGATGTTGGACAAATTACAAATATACCCATATTGGCTAAATTTTAATGTTTTGTTATCAATCAACTTTTTCTTTACATTTTTCATTTTTTTACCATGGTGATGCAATAAAATATTTTTCATATGATATCGGGTCATATGCTGCACGATAGGTGTTTGTCGAAATGCCTGAAAGAGAATCTGACCATGTGGTATGCATTCTCTTAGAATTACTGAAGCTCGTTTTAATATTTATCATATAAAAGCGTTAACACATAATGTTATTCTTACATAATTCGATTTCATGACTACTATTATCATAAAATGCTTTATTTCATGGCAGTTATTCTTATAGAATGAATGAATGGCACATGATGATCAAGGGCATGAAGGTTGGATGATGATGTGTGGGATGGAGATGAACAATAGTCACTAGTGAAAGCAATATTCATCGTTATATTCTGACAGAATAATTTACAATAAAATGATAAGACAATAGGTAATACTAGTATATTTTGGTAGAATATCCAGGTAGACTTATCAATAAATTGTGTTTAATTGTTGATAGTGAGTGTTTCATTATTATAAAATAGTATACAATTTTTTTTAAGAATATGATGAAATTTTGTAACTTGTATCCAAAAAATTGTTATTCTTCGAGAAGTTATTTCAATAAAAAATGTTGTTATTTCGTTTGAAGAATGATATTATCATTCTAACAGAATGTCATTCTGTTATAGTGAAATCGGGTATGATTAAAAATTACATAAAAATTAAAGTTGAAGGTAATTAATTCTCCCAAAAAATTTGGAATTTTCCTTTTTTAAATTCGTCTCAATTGACTAAAATGTTGGATTAGTGTCTAAGTCCATAACTATAATTGGTATATTCTTGACCCGACCCGGCATGGTCCATTTGGGTTGCATGGCATCATTCATTTGGATAGACTAAAATGAGAGAAATAACACTTAAGGTTTATTAATATATTATAAGTTCTAATATATTAATAAGATTATTTAATTAGTATTGATCAGGAATTAATCTAGAATTAATTAAGTGATCAAAAGAAGACTAATTAAATATATGGGTTGATTGTGTAAATCATCCATACTTATATAGTGGGCTAATGCTCCATAGATTATCAAGTTGGGCTAAAACCCATAGGATGCTCCATGGATGCTCCATGGTGTATTTGAACCCATGGATCCAAGGAAATGGAAAGCCATGACAATTAGGGTTTACCCTAATTGTGACTAACTATATAATGATCTTATTATTGAAGAAATCGGCTACTAGAAAAACAAGTGAGGGCAAACCTATTTTAGAAGTGTTTTACTTTCTCTCAAGTTATTCCAAGTGTTTATGATGTTGTGTGAACCATTTGAGGTGTCACACTTGGGGCACTAGGCTCTTGAGCTCCATGGAATCAAGCACCAAACAAGAGGTATGTAATTCTACTAGATTTTATATTATATGTACTTTATATTATGCTAGTTAGAACAATACCTTGGAAAATTGATATTTGCATGTATAATAGAGAAAACATAGATCCAAGGTATTTAGGGTTGCATGTCCACCATAGGAGTGTTAGAATGCTCAAAACCCAACAGTGGTATCAAAGCCTAGGCTTGTTTTCACTTATACTTGATGCAAATTGCTTAAAATCGAAGTTTTTTTTGCTGCTGGGACAGTGGACTCGCCGAGTTCACTGATGGACTCGACGAGTCCAAGGCAAAATGCATCCAACTCACCGAGTTGGTTCATGCACTCGACGAGTTGGACCCCCAAACAACATATCTTCGAGTTTTGGGGCTGGAATTGATCTATAATCATTACCGTTGACTGTTTTGGACTTATAAAACCTATTTTTAAGTGGTAATGATTATGCTAAACCAATTTCAATGCTATAATCAAAGTTTCAAGTTTTATATGTGTTTATGTAATTCTTGAAAAATGTTGATTATGAATGTTCATGCTTATGAGTTTTGGTAGATCATAGGAATTATGTGCAAATTGTTTGTTAGTATAATTCTTGATCTCAATGAAATTGTATGAACTCCATAACTTGTCCTCAAATTATGGACTACCAAGAGTTTTATGTTTCCTTGATTTATGAGTTAGTTTAGATTAATGAAAAAAAAAATTGTGTTTTAGTTGTTTTCAATCCAAATTAATCTAGAGTTAGTTCATAAAATGTGTTTTTGTAACTTGTCCTCAAGTTACATAAAAGGTCACATTTATGAATCTTAAAAAATCATAAAAGTGCCATAGGTTACATAAAAATGAAGAGTCTTTTTCATTTAATTATTTTATGACTCCATAACTTGCCTTCAAGTTATGGATGTTTAAGAGTCACTTTTTTAAAAGTTTTATTAAAGAATAAGAGGTTACATAAAAATGAAGAGTCTTAATTTTAATGAACCATTAAACTCATAAGTTATGAAATGAAAGGTTTTGAATACTTTCAAAATTTGCCCTCAAGTTTTGGAATTTGTAAAGTCTCATACACATTAATGCTTTAATTCCAAACTCTACAATTTTAAAAGTTAAAATTCAAACTTTATGGACTTCATTAAATTAATTAAATTGTTTAATTAAAAGAGTTAATAATTCCAAAAAGACATGGTTTAAGTTTAATTAAATTAAGAGTATAGTTTAATTAATAGATTAAACCACCAAGTATGTTAAATGTTTAAAATACACCCTTATACTATTAATATAATTTTAATTATATAGATATGTATAAAATAAAGTCAATCTTACCGTTAGTAGGCCTCATTCACGAAGCCGGTCTATAAGGGGGTATAAGGTTACTGCCTATAAAATGGCAGTTTAGTGGGTGTCCACTCTCACCCACCGCTTCCTTGACTGGTGGAGGGTCGTTAGCCGAACGGGTAGGAAAGGACTATAATTCTCCCTTCATTAAAATTATAATGATAAATACTAAGTAACTAAACACTTATTAATTCTCAATCTTAGTTACTTAGGAAAATGTGAAATAGGTGCTAACCCATGAAAGTCGTTAGTGGAGCGTGTGTGGTTAACCGGCACACTAATAAGGACTAGTAAGAGTGGAAAAGGGTAACTTGACTATATTATAGATCGATGGAGTGTGTGTGGTTAACCGGAACATCGATTAGGTGATAAAGTTAAGGGTACCAAGTCAATTTGCATGGTTATTCACACCTTGTTTGTGATCCTCGGCATCCCAGTCACAAACTTGAGAGGGCACAATCGAGATTCAAACATGCCATTGAAAGTTCAATGTATCTCAAAAGATCTAGGAGTTTCAAATCCAATTAAAACTTAATTATATTTCGTTTTTCATGGTGGAAATTGGTAAATCGTCATTTACCTACCTTCAACTATTTTATAACTCGGATTACGGCATCCCTCTTCCAGTTATAAATAGGTTGTTGGATCCTAGCCTTAATATTTCATATTGGGTGTTATATTAAGGACTTTAAATCAACTAACTTGAATTTCTCCTTTATAGATGTCTCCTTCAGACAACTATGGTCTTCCCAAATATTTAGGAACAAGCTATCCTAATGAAGATGATATCCCAAATGGCAATCAAGGTGAAAGATCAATCCCTTTGTTGTGCATTAGTGAAAGATCAAGGTGTTATATTAAGGACTTTAAATCAACTAACTTGAATTTCTCCTTTATAGATGTCTCCTTCAGACAACTATGGTCTTCCCAAATATTTAGGAACAAGCTATCCTAATGAAGATGATATCCCAAATGGCAATCAAGGTGAAAGATCAATCCCTTTGTTGTGCATTAGTGGGACTGGAAATCATGCTTCACTTCCTCCACCTCCTCCAATAAATCTCCCTATCCCACAAGTTTCAAGACTTGATAAGTTCTAAGTCACTCAATCCCTATTGGCAAACAAAGTCTATATGTGCTTAGGTCTTGGAGATTAAGTCACATATTAACAAGCCGGGAGAGTCGGGTGTCGAAGTCTCGAGGTAGCTGGCTATTGACTTGGTTCTTCAGTCACTCCCTGATGACAAATCACGATATGACCCTTTAATGATCTTATCTATTTGCTTGGTGCTGCTGAATCAGCAATGATTTGGAACACTGGTAAAGCAAATTTGATTAGAAGATCGACTTCCCAAAACTTCATGGACATTGACAATGGTGACACTGGAAATCCAGAAAAACTTTCTCTTCCCAATAGAAAGGGATCGGCCATAGTCAACTCGGTTGACCAAATGGTAAAGAGAAAGGCTAAGTCTGAGATAGTCCCATGTACCATTCCCAAAGAGTCCATATGTGCCTATTGCCAAATAAGACATTGACAATGGTGACACTGGAAATCCAGAAAAACTTTCTCTTCCCAATAGAAAGGGATCGGCCATAGTCAACTCGGTTGACCAAATGGTAAAGAGAAAGGCTAAGTCTGAGATAGTCCTATGTACCATTCCCAAAGAGTCCATATGTGCCTATTGCCAAAGAAAAGGGGCATTGGTTGCGAAGCTGCCGAATTTACCTGAAACCTCATAAGGATGGTAAAGTCAAAAGTTTGACTCTACTTCAGGTAAAGTCCGTTATCTAACTCTATTAAGTCTCTTTTGGAGATTCTTAATACATGATGTAATGTAATTACATTTTGATATTTTTGAATAATCAAAGGAAGCTTAAAGAAAAGTGTGCTGATTCTGATCGCATGGTTCGATGACCAGAATTTTGAGCCACTACATAAGAGTTATGAGATATTGCTTAGGAATAGATAACAACAAAGTTTTCATATGAATTTGCATTGTAAGGATAAGTTTTTCCGCAAGTTTTAAAAAATAAAAGAAAAGTTTTGATTTTATTTATTTTAAGTATCCTTACAAAGGCATTTGTGAAAAATTGTTGTTTATATGTTTCCATTGATAAGCAATATTGGAAAATGAATTTGATTCTTTCTTTTGTGGTAGTGTCATAATTTATCAAATAAGGAAAGATTCTCATCACCCAAGTTTTAGTTGGATAGAAACTTGGAATCATGCAAGTTGTATTGTGTGATGAATGAGATTTTTCATCTTTGGTAAATTAAGACTAATTCCTTGTTCACATTCGCATGTGAGTCAAGCGAAGGACTAAAGGATCGGGTACATTAGGTTGTGCACTAGTCAGGTCCACCACAAAAGGTTGATAAGATTATTCGTTATGATTTACTAAAGTTTAGTAAATATGATTATGCTTACAAGTTTAAGTGTAATGCTGAAACATTGGAAAAGTTTCAATATATGGCAGAATGAATAAGAAGAATCAAATAAGGCAGAAAGATAAAAGTTTCTCCAATCTGAAGAGATGGGAGAGTACTTGTGTATCTTGTTTTATGATTATCTTAGTGATTATGGAACCATATCACAATTGATCCTCTAAGGACACCTTAGTGCATTTGTTGGCTAAGGATAGGAATCGTGAATTGTGGAAATGGTTGAATCAAAAGATAAATCATACTTCATTCCAAAATAAACTCTTAGATTCATACTCCAAGATTGAGCCTTGAGTGACATAATCTTAAGAAAGGTTTAAAACACTTGTCAAATGTAGAGTAAAATATTTTCTTACTCTTGTACATTTGAAATTGGTAAGTTGTGATGTTTTGGATAAAACGAAGACCAACTAAGGCCAATTGTGTGAAGTGTTTGTAAACGAATCCGCACTATCTCTTGAATATTGGGCAAGAGAGTCTTATATGTCAAGAGGACAGTGGGAGTCTTGAGATAGTTTCAAGAACTAATCAAGAGTATTGTTAATCACTAGCCCATGACTTGAGGTTTGTAACCTATCGTGTTGACCAACCTGGAAGCAATGGTAGGCCCTTGTGCTGCCGGGTGGCAAGAAATTAAGATTGAACAAGTTCAGTCCACATGTGTTTGGATTTGCCACCAACCTTGTCTTGTGATTATGGTTATCAAAAATTCACATGGATAGGAACACATACACAATAAAATCTAAGTGTCATAAGGTTTCTCTCCGACTCATGAAAATGATGGTGAGGAAACTCTTTCACTAAGTAGATTTTAAGTAGATAGCAATTGTGAGAATGACAAAAGGTCTAAACATTATGATTACGGAATCCCTCTTCATAATTGTTTAGACACACAAGTGAGCTATCTAAGGAAATCTGTATGATTTTGATAAAGTCTTATCAAAGCAATTGCGTATCAGAAATCTGAACTTTGGTAAGAAAATCAATAAAGTATTGATTTCTAAAAGTCCAGCTGATCTCTGGATACATGTCAAAGCTAGTGGGAGCATAAGTGTTATGCTAGTAAGATAATAATCATTATGCTAGTGGGAGCATGATGATTATGTTGCAAGTTAGCAATGTTAATTATAGAAAACAAAAGTTTCAATTCGCTTTGAAAAGTTGTTTCCCTATAATTAAGGGAGAGGATTTTATACTTCATTCCAATTCTACAAGCTTACATTCAGATTTTAATCAACTTTAGTCAAGGATATATATGAATGTTATGTTGGAACGGTTCAACATAAGGAAATTCTATATATGTTGCGTTCTCAAAATTTCGATTATGATTACGGCATCCCTCTTCATAGTTCGAATTGTGAGAACATGGCAAATAAAAATTTATAGCATGAATCGTGTGCTATATGCTTCGGGTATAGGTTCGATTACATGTGCTATAATCCATTCTAAATTTTCCAAATGCCTGAGGCATTAAAATGGAAAAGGAATAGAACTGGAAATGACTAAAATGATTAAGCAAATTGTCGAGGACAATCTAAGGTTTACCAAAGATTGGTTGCTCATGGACAATTAGAGGTATAAAGTAAGGACCATATTGACATATTTTGAAAAAAGAGGCAACTCTTGTTCAGAAGTGATGGTCAAAATGGTAATATGGAATTGTTTCCATAGGTGGAAGTTATTCTTTGAATCTGTGTAAGATTAGAGAACTTAATGCAAGAAGGATGTTCAAAGGAATGTACTTTGAATTTGAGACTTCGTTTCCATGGAATTGATCTCCATTGGAATTATTTGTAATGTCTGTTGCCAAGTCTTTGTGACTTGTGTGCATATTCATTACAAGAGGATCATTGCATATAAGTTTAGAATCTAACAAGATTACAGTAAATGACAAGAATTTGGTGTTCTTATATTTATTGTAAAGGATTTGGGATTGTGAAATGAGCATCATTGAAATATTGTCAATTGATCTATTTCACAAAAGAAAAGAGCATAAGTAAACATAGTATGCATGCTTGGTGCATGGCATGACTATTGTTTCAATTCAAGTATTAAGTTGATTAATCGAAACATGAATAATGTGTAATCAATATGGTGCTTAGATAAAAGGTGTTTTTACTTACACTCAAAGTGTTGGGGCCATACAGGATTAGTATTATTTCTGTGTTTCACTTTGCATGTTTTGACTTCCATAATAACTAGGTCATTCTTCCCGAATGACTAAGTTATTTAAACCATCCACAGTCGGTCATATGTTGGAAGTAGATATGAATCAAGACTGTCATGAATTTGGTTGTATGATTTGTCTAATGTGCATTAGACATAGCAGTGGTTGCTACAACATTCATGAGTGCTCATAAGTTCTGAGTATTGGATTCAACCCACGCTCATTTGAATCACTTCATGGATTTTATCACGAGTGATCATGAGACGATAATATCTTATATTCTTCAAACCTAGAGATATGAGTTGTTGACTATGAGTTGATTATACATTGATTGCACGAAAACGCATTGGTAACTCGATGTTATAAAACGTGCCTTTGTGTATGATTCAACAAGTAGTCAGTACAAGCATATGAGTCGAAGTTTATCCATTCCTTTTACCCTCAAAGGGATAAAAGCGATGTATGTGGGCCCCTCGATGATTTAGTGATGGCAAAATGTAAATGCTCGGCCAGGCCTGTACTGATTTGACTTGTTCAATTAGTCAGTCGTCATAAATCGGAAATCATGAAACAACAAATGGAAAGAGAGAATGATTATAATCCATGTCTCAGTCCATATGATATCTAGAATGGAGGAATATATGATCACTTATCTAATGGACACGTCATTGATTTGTTCAGAGTTCGGCAGCAGCTTTTGAGAGCTACGATTGCTGGTCAGGTTATGAATGCGTACTTGCAATAATAATTATTAGACTTATCCAAGTGGGAGACTGTTGGATTAGTGTCTAAGTCCATAATATAATTGGTATATTCTTGACCCGACCCGGCATGGTCCATTTGGGTTGCATGGCATCATGCATTTGGATAGACTCAAATGAGAGAAATAACACTTAAGGTTTATTAATATATTATAAGTTCTAATATATTAATAAGATTATTTAATTAGTATTGATCAGGAATTAATCTAGAATTAATTAAGTGATCAAAAGAAGACTAATTAAATATATGGGTTGATTGTGTAAATCATCCATACTTATATAGTGGGCTAATGCTCCATGGATTATCAAGTTGGGCTAAAACCCATAGGATGCTCCATGGATGCTCCATGGTGTATTTGAACCCATGGATCCAAGGAAATGGAAAGCCATGACAATTAGGGTTTACCCTAATTGTGACTAACTATATAATGATCTTATAATTCAAGAAATCGGCTACTAGAAAAACAAGTGAGGGCAAACCGATTTTAGAACTGTTCTACTTTCTCTCAAGTTATTCCAAGTGTTTATGATGTTGTGTGAACCATTTGAGGTGTCACACTTGGGGCACTAGGCTCTTGAGCTCCATGGAATCAAGCACCAAACAAGAGGTATGTAATTCTACTAGATTTTATATTATATGTACTTTATATTATGCTAGTTAGAACAATACCTTGGAAAATTGATATTTGCATGTATAATAGAGAAAACATAGATTCAAGGTATTTAGGGTTGCATGTACACCATAGGAGTGTTAGAATGCTCAAAACCCAACATAAAATGCATTTTCTAGTGAAATTAGATGGTATTTTTCACTTATTTTTAATTCAATAATATTCATTAATCACTTTGTTAACATAACTAAAATGATTGGTCCACAATCAACGCTACATCCACACAATAATAGTTAAAATACAATAACCTAACCATATATATATATATATATATATATATATACATATATATATATATATATATATATATATATATATATATATATATATTGTAACATCCGTCTCTCAAGGTATTATTTAAATTATATAAATTAATATTGGTTTTGGACTAACAATTCGTCAATGGACCCTTGGGAGTGGACCTTAGCAAACTGGGCCAAGAAGTTGGGCTGCCCATAAGTCGTACGTTGGGCATAACCTAGCATACGCGGGGCATAGTGGCCACATTGGATTCGAGGGACTCGGGGGCGTACGCGCAGCGTACCAAGAGGTACGCCCAACGTACGTGGACAAATGCCAAACCGTAATTTTTAGGGTTTAAGACATATAAATACCCCATTGTATCCTCCCCTTTGGCCTCCTCACCAGTCCCTCACCCTCAGAAAACCCTAGTTTGTCTCATACTCCATTGTTTTGTCTGCTTGACCTTTTAGAGTCCATTTTTGTGAAGAATGGCTTGGAAGAAGTGAAGAGAAGTTGGAGGAAGAAGCACATGAGTATCTTGAGCTCAAGGATCTGGAACTAGTTCATCTTTTGGCACCCAGAGGAGGTATAAAGCTCCTATCTTTCCTCTTAGAAGCTTAGATCTAGGATTTTGAAGATTTTGACCTTTTTGGGTCCAAAGAATGGATCTTGTTCATGGAACTTCGTTTTTGAGCTTAGGGTTGCCACCCTTGAAGCTGAAAGTGTTCCTTTAGCAGTAAAGTTACAAGCTTTGAGGCCTTTATGCAGCCATGCAAGAGATCTAGCCATTTCATTGAAAGTTTATTGTTATTTTAAGTGTTGGGCTCATTAGGTGAGTTGCAAGCCACCAAGTGATCGACTTTATAGGTTAGGATGAAGTATTGGACTCAAATCTGTAGTTTGGACGTTGTGTCTTAAGGGATTAAGAAGCTTTGGAGAAAAGGGCTTAACATGAGAGTACGTTGGGCGTACACACCAGTACGCGCAGCGTAAAAGCCATTTCAGCAGTACGCGCAGCGTACAGAAAGGTACGCTCAGCATACGCTCAGTCAGTGGGCTTTATGTTATTGGGCCTCTGTTTGGGCCAAGATTTAGACATAGCAGAAGTTGGGCCGTGATGGGCCTTCAGAAGTCAGTCAAGGGCCCAATGACTAGTTGGGCTTGAGAGGAAAGCCCATTTGAGGAGTTGGCCCCAATTTAGAAAATTGGGCCATTTGGGGACTTATTGGGCTTTAATGAGTTTGAAAGGACTAGAAAGGATTTGGCTTAGGTCATGGCCCAAATTAGATAAAAAGGGGTAAAGCAGTCATTTTACCCCTAGAAGGAATCTCAGTTTTTGACTAAGTGTTTATTTGGTCATAATAGCGGGAGAGTCGTGGGAGCAACTAGCAGAGATTCCTCACACCCGAGTTCAGCATTTCGTTTGTGAGGTGAGTCTTCTCTTGTAGGAACGGGTCTAAGGTACCAAGGTCGGCCTGTTTATGTGCGATGGTATGTGTCGGGGATAGCCCAATGTAGGTTTTATGTTCCGGACTTCGGTCTGATGCCGGGTGGGGCCCAATGCAGTTAGTATGCTTGATATCTTTGTGATTCTTGCATGTGTATGGTTATGTGTTCCGAACTTTGGTCCGATGGCAAGCCCGAGGAATGTCAGCTTTCTTGTTATGCTTATGTCTATGTTTATGAT
Organism: Lactuca virosa; assembly: GCF_052849685.1. Lineage (NCBI taxonomy): Eukaryota > Viridiplantae > Streptophyta > Magnoliopsida > Asterales > Asteraceae > Lactuca > Lactuca virosa. Next base: position 27,255,199 of record NC_136427.1, read on the forward strand.
TATATTATGCCCATGATATGTATACCGGACTTCAGTCTGATGCCGGGCGAGGCCCGATGCAGGGACGAGGCCCAAGTTATGTCGGACCTCGGTCTGATGTCGGGCGGGGCCCGATGTCGAATTCGTCCGATGTCGGACGGGGTCCGATGCAGTGGGCTAGGCCCAGTATGTGATTATGTGTATAGTATGTGGTAGCTTGGGGAGACTCACTAAGCTTTGTGCTTACAGTTTTCAGTTTTAGTTTCAGGTACTTCCACTAGCAAAGGGAAGGGCTCGGGATGATAGCATGGCACACACCACAGTCTTTTTGGCGTGGGAGATTACTCTGATATTTTTATCATATGTTTTGTTACAGTATTTTATATGGTGTTTTGAGATACATGACACATGGTTTTCTTTATGATTATGGATGGTTTATGGTTTTATAATAATTTTCAAAACGAAAATTTTGGACTGTATTTTTGGGATGTTTCAAGTTGGTATCAGAGCCTTGGTTTGAGGTATTCAGAAACACTCACAAGTGTGTCTGGACTCAAACTGAGGACTTGATATGAAAATTTTCAAAGGAAAATCATTTTCATAAAAAATAGTTTTAGAAAAAGCAAAAAGAATTTTGAGAAAGAGAAAAGGGTGTGATGCATGCAATCGGCCGATCTCAAGTAAGTACTCCGGAATTACCCATACCAGTTAATGTTATGTTATATTTATCAGCTTATGAGAACTGCATGCTAGTTTAGGACTAAGGATCTAGGAAGGATGCCTTATGTGCCTATTATATGCGTATCATCTTTATGAAAATTGCATGCTAGTTTACGACTAAGGATCTAGGAAGGATGCCTTATGTGCCTGTTATATGTATCTCAGCTTTATGAATCGCATGCTAGTACAGATTAGACAGTGATGGCCTGAATGTGATATGCTTGATTATGTGTACTCGATGCTCGAATGCTGCTTGCTTTGTGCTTTTAGGAGCTCTATCTATCTCTTATTAACTAGTAAATGAATATGTTAAGTTACATATTGCGAGGATTAAAGAATTTCAGAAGGTTAGGTCTAGCTCTATTGCGCAGCTCTTGTTTGAGTCCAACCGTTGTAGGGTAGGATCTTTCATTCGAAAAATTATCTATTCTTAGTGATATGTAATATTATCCACGAGCTAGTTAGCGGGAGATAGCAGGGACTTCTTGTGACAACCGTCAAAATTCGAGTCGGTTCTAGAATTGATAAACTTAGTTGCACGTATAGGCACAACACATACTAGACTTAGTAACTAGAAGCTAAGTTATAACCTAATAGAAACTTGGAAACAATTAGAAACAATGGATAGTGTACTTAGATTTCACATTGATATGTGAATTCTACAACTACTTAACTGTCGTGACTATCCATATTCGGGTCGCTCTTTGACTTGAACACCTTTTCATGAATCATATACACACATCATGCACTTGACCTAGTAGTAGAAATTAGGTCAAAGTCTCATAGAAACTTAAGTCAAAGTTGAAGACTAGGACTAGTATACTTGATTACTCAATTTCGTTTGGATCTCGGAATCACTACATAGAATGCCAATAAACCGATAAAAATAAATTACAAACATTATTTCTAACTCGAATAAGAGTTAGGAAACATAAATAATTTGAAGTCTCAAAGATTCAATTTATTTTGATATTCAACGTTTAGCAAAATCCGAAAAACCCTAAAAGTCCTAAGCTCAAATTTATAAACTTTCACACCTAAAACTCCATAAAATTTGTTATGAACCTTATAATATCACTTAAAAATAATTCAATTCAGGACAATATCATCAAGGATAACAAAAATTAAGTCATTAACATTTACCCTAAATTTATAAGCCAAAAATCAAGGTTTTATGAATAAGAACTTGATTTTAGTGCACATTTTATATAACAATTGAGATATTTTATAAAAGAATTTAAATTTTATAAAATAAAATGAATGAGAAAGGGGTATTACACTTCAAAATCCGTCCCCCCCTTTTCCTAGGCACCCTCTTCCCAAAAATTTCAATCATTCACTTCAACCTACACACTCCATCTTCTTCACTTCTCTCTCTCTCATTCTTCAATTCCCCTAACACCATTTTCTCTCTTCCTCTCTCTATAACCACGAATTTTCCAGAAAATGAAGCCAAAAACACTCCTTAAACTCTAAATCTTCATCATTTGAAGAAATCTTGAAGGTAATCCCGAATTTTCTTTCATTCTACTTCACTTTTCCTTCAAGTTTTGCTATTTTCTTACACTTTATCCTTCTTCTACTTCTTCATCTTCTTCAAACTTATTTTCTTTTTGTTAAAATGGTTTTTAGAACATCATGGATGTGTTTTAACACCATTCATGTATGTTAAACAAGGTTGCATGTTCATGATCTTAAGGCAAAAATTGATTTTAAGGATCAAAACATCAAACTCATTTTTAAGAGTTCTTGAGAAATAAGATTCTTGTATTTTAATGCATGTATGTAAATTATGATTTTTAAATATATTTGATCTCTTGAAACATGACCATAACATGCATGGATCATGATATCTTTAAAATATGACAAAACTGCATGAATGGTCCCTGTGGTTAGCTGAAAATTGCCACTTTGGTCCAAAAAAGTTTGGACTAGCACCAGAGGTCCAAACTTTTCATTTTGTTGCGAGTTTGGTCCGATTTTGTTTGAACTTTTTTATAAAGATGATTTTGCCCCTGATTATTTAATATTTTATTTTTCTTTTATTACCACAATTAAAAAGAATTAAAAAAAAAGAAAAAAGAAAATACTCTCTCTCTCTCATAAACCAATACAATCAACACATATCCTTGTTCTTCCCTTCTGCATTCGTTCCCAGCCAAGAACACAAGAGCATTCTTGTTCTTTTCATGTATACCTGCAAATGAGAAATACAACCACTCCTTGTTATTGTTTCATCTTCTTTCCATGGCAATTTCAAGCAACCAAAACACAAACCTAAACCTAGTGATTTACACCCCATCAATTCTGTCAAGCAAAACAAACATACACCCATCGATTTCCTGTAAAAGATTAACCTCGCTCATCCATTCCATTTATCCATTTCAGTCAAGAATCAATCAACAAACACTCATCTTAACCTAAATCTATTTACTAAACCCCATGGATTTACAGTCGAAGTAAAAAGAAGAGAGATGAAAGGAAACTTGTGATTGTCGAGGAAACAACAACGCCGAACACCCCCCCCCCCATCGCAAGTGGCCTTTTTCCCGTCGAGCTCCACTACCAAACACACCACCTGCGCCGATGTTGCTTCTCTCCTACCCATCCCGTTCCCTCACCTGTTCCATGGTCTTCGGCCCCATCGATCTTCGGAACAAAGCTTTCGCAAGAAATCGACCCTTACTACTGCCCTACTCATCCCGTTCCCTCACCTGTTCCATGGTCGATGACCACCTTATACCCACCGACGATCTCCCTCATCGCTATTAATCGACCCAGGAGCACCGAGATTAGCCTCCTACAAGCCTTCTTCCCTTCCCCTCGTGAATCGCCATCCACCGTCGAACCACACCCCTCAATCAAAATGTTACTTAAGATTTCTTACGATTCTTCATTTTCTCCGGTCCCGTCATGCACCGGAGGCGCTTCATCTTCTTCACTATCGGTCATCAATCGGAGTCTAATGTTTGATTTCATTCACGATCGGTCATCACAATCGCTTCATCTTCTTTACCACCGCCATTGAGGAGAACTTGATTATCAGATCCGCAACGAGTGGAACTTCGGTTCTGGAGCAGAAAGCTTGAAGATCGAATGATCGATCGTTCTTTTCTACTTTTCTTGGGTTTCTTAAATTTAGGGTTGGGGGTATTAGGAGGTCACATGGACATTAACGTGTTTGTATAGATCTATGGTGCTTTCCTACAAGAGAGAGAGAGAGAGAGAGAGAGAGAGTATTTTCTTTTTTCTTTTATTTTTAATTCTTTTTAACTGTTGTAATAAAAGAAAAATAAAATATTAAATAATCATGGGCAAAATCGTCTTTATAAAAAAGTTCAAACAAAATCGGACCAAACTTGCAACAAAATGAAAAGTTTGGACCTCTGGTGCTAGTCCAAACTTTTTTGGACCAAAGTGGCAATTTTCAGCTAACCACAGGGACCATTCGTGCAGTTTTGTCTTTAAATATTTCAAAAGATTTACCCAAAAAATGATGAAAACTCACTTTTCTAACCAATCATCATGCTTGCAATCTGCCAGATTTCTCTACCTGACTTTAAACTGCCATATCTCACTCATTTCTCAACCAAAATTCGAGATTATTTCTCTGGAATATAATATTTTGAGTTAACTTTCAAACCCATCTGACCTCACTGGAAAATTCTAACATTTCGATTTTTAGCAATTTTTACAAAATTGTTGCTCAATCAGCACCTTTTTGTAAATACTAGTTTTGTATTGCATGTTCAAAGGTCTTATTCCTCACTAAAAATCTACGAAAATTTACTTTGAGCATTTAACATCATGTATTAAGAGGTACAAAAAGATCTTGATTCAAAAGTCTTTGGAACATGTTGCAAAAATTCTCAAAGTAACATCAATAATCTTTACCAAAATCACAAGTATCAAGTTTTCTCCATAATTTATTGAGCCTTTAGGCATGTTTTTCTACATAAAAAATAAGAAAACGATTTTTTGTTGATATTAAATTGTATGAAGATGCATTCTGCAAATTTTCAGCTCAATATATATTTTCTTTATTTTTACATGAAAATAATAAGAAAATAGAGTGTTAAAGCATATAAAATACTTACTCTTATAAATAACTTCTGGAACAATTTGTGGATGATCCTTTTCGTTAATAAACATCTCTCATGAAGTTTCATCGATTGTTGTTACTGCTTAGTATGATTTTGAATTTTCTTTTTATTTAGCTCCAATAAATCATAAAACCACTTTAGGGAATGTGAAAATATTATCTCTTACTTTTCGCACCTTGTACCGTATGTTTAAAACTCAGAAAAATATTTTGGGAATTTTTAAAAATGTATATCTATTTTTCCATGATTTTTGTGTTTATAATGGACTAAAAATAGCAAAAATAGTCTTGCTCGTCGAACATTCATGAAACTTTACCAGAGTACCTTTTAATATATTAGGATGCTACATAAAAATTTTGATGATTTTTCTCTTCTGCATGCTATTTTTCTTCTATTTTTCCAAGATTTAATACACTTAAATCCACAAAAATCATAAAATTGGGCTAAATAGTTTAGAAATCCATTTTTATATTTTTCTCTGCTTAATAATGTTTAGTAACAGTACTACAAAAAGTTTTGGTAATTTTGGAAATTGTTTTCTATTTATCACCATTTTCATTAGAATAAATGCAAAAAATCATAAAATTGGGTTAAACAGTTTAGAAATCCATTTTTATATTTTTCCCAGCTTAATTAAATGTAATGGCAGTATTCTAAAAAGATTGGGGAGTTTTCTTAACTGATTGTATTTTTATTATCTCTTTAGTAGTTTTCATGATTTTATGGTTATTCAAGAAATCAAAATGGTGAAAAATAGCTAGACATATCAAAAAATGCAAGAAAAATTATCTTAACATCATTGACTTCATTTGAAACTAAAATACAAAGTTTGGGAAATTTTAGAACTAAATTGATTTAGTTTTTCAATATTTAATCATTGGAACACCTCTAAAAATGTTAAATATTAGCATTTCAATAATGAGAATTTTTCCACTTAAATTGTTATATAACAATTGTTTGTAACTTATCTATATTAAATTTTGACACAATATTGGCAAAATTCTATTGTAATAGTAAGTATACTAGTGTTAGATTCCGATTAGAGACTCACTAGTGAATATCATTATTGTAGGAATCGGTAGTGGTACAAGTGGAACGTAGTTGAAGGCACCATTTGCATCATCTCAATGCATAGTGAGTATTCACGACTTCCCCTGTTTTCGGTTTTTAAATGTTTTGGGGTGGAAAAGCATGTCCTAAACTATTTATGTTCGTTGTATTTAATTGACTCGTATAAACTTGGTTGCTATGTTTTGCATATAGTGAGTATTCATGACTTCCCCTATTTTCGGTTTTTAAATGTTTTGGGGTGGAAAAAGCATGTCCTAAACTATTTATGTTCGTTGTATTTAATTGACTCTTATAAACTTGGTTGCTATATTTTGCATATTGTGAGTATTCACGACTCCCCTATTTTCGGTTTTTATGTTTTGGGGTGGAAAAGCATGTCCGAAAAACTGTTTATTGTTCGTTGTATTTAAATTGATTTGTATCAAACTTGATTGCTATATTTTTCTATATTTCTCTATGTATGTCTATGCAACACGAAATATGAGGCCTTATCGTCTTAAGTCTCTTCCCATACACTTTACTCCAACCATTAACTCTTTGAGCCAATGGTAATTATGGAAAGCGCTATTAGGAATTGACAAGTCCTCACTTGCCCGATTGCTTGAGTGCATGATACCATATAATCTATGGAACGATAAGCATAGATCTTGATAGGGCACCAGTCATAGGCTTGGTTGGGAACTCATTGTTTGCTCATACACATACAAACTCGTTACTTATTATAGCAATAAACTTTATATCTCATTATAACAACGAACTTTTGTTACTAATTACTTATTTACTTGTTTTAGCAACAAATTTGGTTGCTTCTTTTAGTAACAAACTTGTTTTCTCCTTGTAGCAATGAAACTTGTTTACTCGTTTGAGTAACAAACTTTATTTCCCATGAGGATATGAACGTTGCATCTCTTTTGGGCAACATACTTTATTTCTCATGATGACAATGAACTTTGTTTATACAAACATATTTACTCATTTTAGCAATATATTTTTATCTATGGAAACTTATATCAAAATTTTGATTTCGATTCATGAAACCAATATTATTTTTAACTTGTGAACTCACCAACTATTTTATAGTTGACGCTCGTTTTGCATGCTTTTTCAGGAATCATCGAGTAAGTGGCACTTAGGGACACTTCACTTTTAGGAGCATTCGCATGTGTTGTATTTCAATTTACATTGTAATTTCTTTTAAAAGTTCTTCAAACCCATTGTAAATTTGTAATAAATTTTAATACTATGGTTGGTGTTGTCTTTTAACTTTTGCTACGAAACCCTTTATGTTGGGATTGAAACCCTAATTGTGATTTGATGAACAAGATGCGGAAAATAAGAAAAAACACAAATAAAGAAGATATGTCGAATGATCACTCGGTTTATTGATAACATGAGGAATAAATTACACTTTCAGCATAGACTAAAGAATCTAACACTACATAAAAAACCTCACAACGTGGCGGCTACAATTTGCCTCACTCTTAACCCTAATTATTAATAATACATGACTATTTATAGAGAAAAGACAGGTCTTGGGCTTTTAACCCACACTTCATCAAGGGGGTCCATTGTCATCATCCATGGAGTACTTTGAAACCCTACAATCTCCCCCTCAAAGTATGGAATGGATGACAATGCTTCAACTTCCAAACAAGAATCTAGCAAATAAGAAATGATCTCGCGACGAGGAATATATGAAGCAATCCATGAATCTTGATTCTTCAATAGTCTTCACAAACGGGTTCTAGGATATAAGAACTAAGCGTTGAAGTAATGTATTTAAATTTCATTTTCTGATGTAATCCCAAAGAATCTTCAATAAAGCCAAACTCGCCATAAAAACCCATTTCAGAACAAAGAAACCAAATCACTTCTTGTCTTTGAAGAACTCCCCCTCCAAGTCACAATGATCTTCCAATAAGCTAATGATATAAGCCACCAAAAAATATCATGTAGCAACCCAAATTTTAAGATTCGTAAAGCCACTTGATCGAGAAAATACTAGAAGTCAGATATATAAAGGCTTTAGACGAGCTCGATGAAGAACTACTTCTGTAATACCAACTTCTCTGTAAAAGCTTTAGATGAGCTCGATGAAGAACTTCTTCTGTAAAAGCTACCTTCATATTACTACCACAAGTTTTATCAAAAATCTTCAAATTTGAAAAGTCACAATCCTATTTCGAATGGCCATACCAAATTCTCTCCCAATTTATAATCAAAAATATGATTATAAAGCCTTCAAATGGTCATAAGAATGATCTTGAATGGATAAAAAATTACTGTGCACCCCTGCGACAAAATGATATACACAATGAAGTATAAAATTCGAAAAAGTCCTGAAAATTTGACTTTATCACGAAAAACGACTTTCCGAACCGCCAAGACTTGATGGAATCTTTAATTTTCTGTTCACGAAAAATATGTGCATTAAAGAATTCAAAACTATTCACCAGCCCTCAAATTTGTAAATTTTTCTGAATATTTGGCAGAAACTGTCACTTGCTGAAAGACAGGGGCTGGAATGGTAATTTTGCATCAATTTCCCCCTTTAATTGTAACAGTTTCTAAAAATGGATCAAAACTGCCAAACTGTGAAAACAACAGGTACCAAAAATGTCAATGCGTTGTGGTTGCAGGGACCAAAACTGAAACATTGAGTTATCTTCCCCATTTAGACGCAGATGAATTAACACAGTGACATAACTCGCGATTAGCCTATGAATCCAAGAAATCAACATCCTCCAACTTTACACTTTCATTCCAAGCACAAGATGCGAATCTTGTCAACCGAAAGCAAATCTCAGGTTCGCTTCAAATGTTCGCCTATGTGACCTTCGCTTCTATAAGTTTCGCTTGTGACTATAAGGTTCGTTTCTTGTTGATTACGCACCCAAAAAGCAAACCCAACCGAACATTCGGTTCCATTCGGTTCCAAGCATAATCACGCGAACCCAAATTCATTCCAGATTCGTTCCAATTGAGATCGATTCGTTCGCAGTTCATGTCACATCCAAATCATAGTCAATTTTGACCTTTCGTTTTAGCCCATTGTTCATCCCAGTGAGATTCGATTTCAATCGTTCGCAGGTGAGATTTTCAAATCGATTTTGACTTTCATTCGTTCGTAGGTAAGACTGTGAATCCAACATCACAATTCTGAATATGTCTTTCATTTTCGGTTCCTTTTCCGATTCATTCCAACCAACATCACAATTTCGAAATCTAATTTTGAGATCGGAAATTGGTTCTGATTCCGACACCTTCAATCCAATTCCGAAATGGTTCATAGTTCTGAATTGAACTTTTTATCTTCTTAGTTCCTATTACAATCCAATTAAGATATCCGTTCGGATTTGAAAGACAAGAAATTATTCTTTATGTGAGAACATCAGTAAACAACGAGACCGTCTTTACGATTGCGAGACAATCATTGCAAGTCTGCTCTTTGTGCTGACAAAACGATTACAAGACCAGATTAATGATACCTTCTCATCATCTATACGCAAATCAACAATCTTCATTCCGGTTTACTTTCGCAATTGCAATCGATTCTGATGACTATACACAACCACAGATCTACCAGAAATTTATTCTTCAACACATATATTGTTTTGTATATATCGAGATTACCAAAATCAACAAATACAAACCACTTTGGAATGATAATAGAAAATCAATAGATATCAATTGCTCATATCATCGATTCATATTTATGATGAAATCGACAATCTCAGTTGAACGACAAGCCTGAACAAATCCACGAATCGCTAAATGATTTTAAAGAAAAGAGATTCGATTGAAAAACAAAAATCAATTAAATAAAGAATCAATTTGAACAAAGATCGACATCATGAGAATCATGATTCATAAGGAGCTTGAATCGATTACCTAAATAGTGATTTAGGCTTCAAATATCGATAATCGTGAATGGGTGAAGAACGTCAACAGGAAAACGTAAATAAACGGATCACGTTTGATGGATGGATTAAAGATCAGAAGAACAATGATAAATTGAATTTGGGCCAGAAATAAACTGATGAACAGTAAAGAACCGATTCTTTAGGCCAAATCGAAAGAAATTGATCTACGAAGCAATATATTGACTTTGGACTAAAAAATCGATCAGATCCAAGAAAGTATGAATAAAATACGAGATGGATTAAAATAATACCCAGATGAACTAGAATACACCATAAATCTTCATGAACAGTTGCTTGAACAAGAAGCATGATTCCAAAACGCCAAAATACCAATAATCTTTAATAACTTGTGCAGAAAATCATCAAACCAAGAACCGATACTTCAAAAATCAATAGATCTTCAAGGACCCGCTCTGATACCACTTATTGGGATTGAAACCCTAATTGTGATTTGATGAACAAGATGCGGAAAATAAGAAAAAACACAAATAAAGAAGATATGTCGAATGATCACTCGGTTTATTGATAACATGAGGAATAAATTACACTTTCAGCATAGACTAAAGAATCTAACACTACATAAGAAACCTCACAACGTGGCGGCTACAATTTGCCTCACTCTTAACCCTAATTATTAATAATACATGACTATTTATAGAGAAAAGACAGGTCTTTGGCTTTTAACCCACACTTCATCAAGGGGGTCCATTGTCATCATCCATGGAGTACTTTGAAACCCTACAATCTCCCCCTCAAAGTATGGAATGGATGACAATGCTTCAACTTCCAAACAAGTATCTAGCAAATAAGAAATGATCTCGCGACGAGGAATATATGAAGCAATCCATGAATCTTGATTCTTCAATAGTCTTCACAAACGGGTTCTAGGTTATAAGAACTAAGCGTTGAAGTAATGTATTTAAATTTCATTTTCTGATGTAATCCCAAAGAATCTTCAATAAAGCCAAACTCGCCATAAAAACCCATTTCAGAACAAAGAAACCAAATCACTTCTTGTCTTTGAAGAACTCCCCCTCCAAGTCACAATGATCTTCCAATAAGCTAATGATATAAGCCACCAAAAAATATCATGTAGCAACCCAAATTTTAAGATTCGTAAAGCCACTTGATCGAGAAAATACTAGAAGTCAGATATATAAAGGCTTTAGACGAGCTCGATGAAGAACTACTTCTGTAATACCAACTTCTCTGTAAAAGCTTTAGATGAGCTCGATGAAGAACTTCTTCTGTAAAAGCTACCTTCATATTACTACCACAAGTTTTATCAAAAATCTTCAAATTTGAAAAGTCACAATCCTATTTCGAATGGCCATACCAAATTCTCTCCCAATTTATAATCAAAAATATGATTATAAAGCCTTCAAATGGTCATAAGAATGATCTTGAATGGATAAAAAATTACTGTGCACCCCTGCGACAAAATGATATACACAATGAAGTATAAAATTCGAAAAAGTCCTGAAAATTTGACTTTATCACGAAAAACGACTTTCCGAACCGCCAAGACTTGATGGAATCTTTAATTTTCTGTTCACGAAAAATATGTGCATTAAAGAATTCAAAACTATTCACCAGCCCTCAAATTTGTAAATTTTTCTGAATATTTGGCAGAAACTGTCACTTGCTGAAAGACAGGGGCTGGAATGGTAATTTTGCATCAATTTCCCCCTTTAATTGTAACAGTTTCTAAAAATGGATCAAAACTGCCAAACTGTGAAAACAACAGGTACCAAAAATGTCAATTCGTTGTGGTTGCAGGGACCAAAACTGAAACATTGAGTTATCTTCCCCATTTAGACGCAGATGAATTAACACAGTGACATAACTCGCGATTAGCCTATGAATCCAAGAAATCAACATCCTCCAAATTTACACTTTCATTCCAAGCACAAGATGCGAATCTTGTCAACCGAAAGCAAATCTCAGGTTCGCTTCAAATGTTCGCGTATGTGACCTTCGCTTCTATAAGTTTCGCTTGTGACTATAAGGTTCGTTTCTTGTTGATTACGCACCCAAAAAGCAAACCCAACCGAACGTTCGGTTCCATTCGGTTCCAAGCATAATCACGCGAACCCAAATTCATTCCAGATTCGTTCCAATTGAGATCGATTCGTTCGCAGTTCATGTCACATCCAAATCATAGTCAATTTTGACCTTTCGTTTTAGCCCATTGTTCATCCCAGTGAGATTCGATTTCAATCGTTCGCAGGTGAGATTTTCAAACCGATTTTGACTTTCATTCGTTCGTAGGTAAGACTGTGAATCCAACATCACAATTCTGAATATGTCTTTCATTTTCGGTTCCTTTTCCGATTCATTCCAACCAACATCACAATTTCGAAATCTAATTTTGAGATCGGAAATTGGTTCTGATTCCGACACCTTCAATCCAATTCCGAAATGGTTCATAGTTCTGAATTGAACTTTTTATCTTCTTAGTTCCTATTACAATCCAATTAAGAGATCCGTTCGGATTTGAAAGACAAGAAATTATTCTTTATGTGAGAACATCAGTAAACAACGAGACCGTCTTTACGATTGCGAGACAATCATTGCAAGTCTGCTCTTTGTGCTGACAAAACGATTACAAGACCAGATTAATGATACCTTCTCATCATCTATACGCAAATCAACAATCTTCATTCCGGTTTACTTTCGCAATTGCAATCGATTCTGATGACTATACACAACCACAGATCTACCAGAAATTTATTCTTCAACACATATATTGTTTTGTATATATCGAGATTACCAAAATCAACAAATACAAACCACTTTGGAATGATAATAGAAAATCAATAGATATCAATTGCTCATATCATCGATTCATATTTATGATGAAATCGACAATCTCAGTTGAACGACAAGCCTGAACAAATCCACGAATCGCTAAATGATTTTAAAGAAAAGAGATTCGATTGAAAAACAAAAATCAATTAAATAAAGAATCAATTTGAACAAAGATCGACATCATGAGAATCATGATTCATAAGGAGCTTGAATCGATTACCTAAATAGTGATTTAGGCTTCAAATATCGATAATCGTGAATGGGTGAAGAACGTCAACAGGAAAACGTAAATAAACGGATCACGTTTGATGGATGGATTAAAGATCAGAAGAACAATGATAAATTGAATTTGGGCCAGAAATAAACGGATGAACAGTAAAGAACCGATTCTTTAGGCCAAATCGAAAGAAATTGATCTACGAAGCAATATATTGACTTTGGACTAAAAAATCGATCAGATCCAAGAAAGTATGAATAAAATACGAGATGGATTAAAATAATACCCAGATGAACTAGAATACACCATAAATCTTCATGAACAGTTGCTTGAACAAGAAGCATGATTCCAAAACGCCAAAATACCAATAATCTTTAATAACTTGTGCAGAAAATCATCAAACCAAGAACCGATACTTCAAAAATCAATAGATCTTCAAGGACCCGCTCTGATACCACTTATTGGGATTGAAACCCTAATTGTGATTTGATGAACAAGATGCGGAAAATAAGAAAAAACACAAATAAAGAAGATATGTCGAATGATCACTCGGTTTATTGATAACATGAGGAATAAATTACACTTTCATCATAGACTAAAGAATCTAACACTACATAAGAAACCTCACAACGTGGCGGCTACAATTTGCCTCACTCTTAACCCTAATTATTAATAATACATGACTATTTATAGAGAAAAGACAGGTCTTGGGCTTTTAACCCACACTTCATCAAGGGGGTCCATTGTCATCATCCATGGAGTACTTTGAAACCCTACAATCTCCCCCTCAAAGTATGGAATGGATGACAATGCTTCAACTTCCAAACAAGTATCTAGCAAATAAGAAATGATCTCGCGACGAGGAATATATGAAGCAATCCATGAATCTTGATTCTTCAATAGTCTTCACAAACGGGTTCTAGGTTATAAGAACTAAGCGTTGAAGTAATGTATTTAAATTTCATTTTCTGATGTAATCCCAAAGAATCTTCAATAAAGCCAAACTCGCCATAAAAACCCATTTCAGAACAAAGAAACCAAATCACTTCTTGTCTTTGAAGAACTCCCCCTCCAAGTCACAATGATCTTCCAATAAGCTAATGATATAAGCCACCAAAAAATATCATGTAGCAACCCAAATTTTAAGATTCGTAAAGCCACTTGATCGAGAAAATACTAGAAGTCAGATATATAAAGGCTTTAGACGAGCTCGATGAAGAACTACTTCTGTAATACCAACTTCTCTGTAAAAGCTTTAGATGAGCTCGATGAAGAACTTCTTCTGTAAAAGCTACCTTCATATTACTACCACAAGTTTTATCAAAAATCTTCAAATTTGAAAAGTCACAATCCTATTTCGAATGGCCATACCAAATTCTCTCCCAATTTATAATCAAAAATATGATTATAAAGCCTTCAAATGGTCATAAGAATGATCTTGAATGGATAAAAAATTACTGTGCACCCCTGCGACAAAATGATATACACAATGAAGTATAAAATTCGAAAAAGTCCTGAAAATTTGACTTTATCACGAAAAACGACTTTCCGAACCGCCAAGACTTGATGGAATCTTTAATTTTCTGTTTACGAAAAATATGTGCATTAAAGAATTCAAAACTATTCACCAGCCCTCAAATTTGTAAATTTTTCTGAATATTTGGCAGAAACTGTCACTTGCTGAAAGACAGGGGCTGGAATGGTAATTTTGCATCAATTTCCCCCTTTAATTGTAACAGTTTCTAAAAATGGATCAAAACTGCCAAACTGTGAAAACAACAGGTACCAAAAATGTCAATTCGTTGTGGTTGCAGGGACCAAAACCGAAACATGGAGTTATCTTCCCCATTTAGACGCAGATGAATTAACACAGTGACATAACTCGCGATTAGCCTATGAATCCAAGAAATCAACATCCTCCAAATTTACACTTTCGTTCCAAGCACAAGATGCGAATCTTGTCAACCGAAAGCAAATCTCAGGTTCGCTTCAAATATTCGCGTATGTGACCTTCGCTTCTATGAGTTTCGCTTGTGACTATAAGGTTCGTTTCTTGTTGATTACGCACCCAAAAAGCAAACCCAACCGAACGTTCGGTTCCATTCGGTTCCAAGCATAATCACGCGAACCCAAATTCATTCCAGATTCGTTCCAATTGAGATCGATTCGTTCGCAGTTCATGTCACACCCAAATCATAGTCAATTTTGACCTTTCGTCTTAGCCCATTGTTTATCCCAGTGAGATTCGATTTCAATCGTTCGCAGGTGAGATTTTCAAACCGATTTTGACTTTCATTCGTTCGTAGGTAAGACTGTGAATCCAACATCACAATTCTGAATATGTCTTTCATTTTCGGTTCCTTTTCCGATTCATTCCAACCAACATCACAATTTCGAAATCTAATTTTGAGATCGGAAATTGGTTCTGATTCCGACACCTTCAATCCAATTGCGAAATGGTTCATAGTTCTGAATTGACTTTTTTATCTTCTTAGTTCCGATTACAATCCAATTAAGATATCCGTTCGGATTTGAAAGACAAGAAATTATTCTTTATGTGAGAACATCAGTAAACAACGAGACCGTCTTTACGATTGCGAGACAATCATTGCAAGTCTGCTCTTTGTGCTG
This sequence comes from Lactuca virosa, assembly GCF_052849685.1. Lineage (NCBI taxonomy): Eukaryota > Viridiplantae > Streptophyta > Magnoliopsida > Asterales > Asteraceae > Lactuca > Lactuca virosa. The sequence continues at coordinate 27,270,654 of NC_136427.1, forward strand.
ACAAAACGATTACAAGACCAGATTAATGATACCTTCTCATCATCTATACGCAAATCAACAATCTTCATTCCGGTTTACTTTCGCAATTGCAATCGATTCTGATGACTATACACAACCACAGATCTACCATAAATTTATTCTTCAACACATATATTGTTTTGTATATATCGAGATTACCAAAATCAACAAATACGAACCACTTTGGAATGATAATAGAAAATCAATAGATATCACTTGCTCATATCATCGATTCATATTTATGATGAAATCGACAATCTCAGTTGAACGACAAGCCTGAACAAATCCACGAATCGCTAAATGATTTTAAAGAAAAGAGATTCGATTGAAAAACAAAAGTCAATTAAATAAAGAATCAATTTGAACAAAGATCGACATCATGAGAATCATGATTCATAAGGAGCTTGAATCGATTACCTAAAAAGTGATTTAGGCTTTAAATATCGATAATCGTGAATGGGTGAAGAACGTCAACAGGAAAACGTAAATAAACGGATCACGTTTGATGGATGGATTAAAGATCAGAAGAACAATGATAAATTGAATTTGGGCCAGAAATAAATGGATGAACAGTAAAGAACCGATTCTTTAGGCCAAATCGAAAGAAATTGATCTACGAAGCAATATATTGACTTTGGACTAAAAAATCGATCAGATCCAAGAAAGTATGAATAAAATACGAGATGGATTAAAATAATACCCAGATGAACTAGAATACACCATAAATCTTCATGAACAGTTGCTTGAACAAGAAGCATGATTCCAAAACGCCAAAATACCAATAATCTTTAATAACTTGTGCAGAAAATCATCAAACCAAGAACCGATACTTCAAAAATCAATAGATCTTCAAGGACCCGCTCTGATACCACTTATTGGGATTGAAACCCTAATTGTGATTTGATGAACAAGATGCGGAAAATAAGAAAAAACACAAATAAAGAAGATATGTCGAATGATCACTCGATTTATTGATAACATGAGGAATAAATTACACTTTCAGCATAGACTAAAGAATCTAACACTACATAAGAAACCTCACAATGTGGCGGCTATATTTTTCCCTACTCTTAACCTTAATTATTAATAATACATGACTATTTATAAGGAAAAGACAAGTCTTGGGCTTTTAACCCACACTTCATCAAGGGGGTCCATTGTCATCATCCATGGAGTACTTTGAAACCCTACAATCTCCCCCTCAAAGTATGGAATGGATGACAATGATTCAACTTCCAAACAAGCATCTAGCAAATAAGAAATGATCTCGCGACGAGGAATATATGAAGCAATCCATGAATCTTGATTCTTCAATTGTCTTCACAAACGGGTTCTAGGATATAAGAACTAAGCGTTGAAGTAATGTATTTAAACTTCATTTTCTGATGTAATCCCAAAGAATCTTCAATAAAGCCAAACTCGCCAAAAAAACCCATTTCAGAACAAAGAAACCAAATCACTTCTTGTCTTTGAAGAACTCCCCCTCCAAGTCACAATGATCTTCCAATAAGCTAATGATATAAGCCACCAAAAAATATCATGTAGCAACCCAAATTTTATGATTCGTAAAGCCACTTGATCGAGAAAATACTAGAAGTCAGATATATAAAGGCTTTAGACGAGCTCGATGAAGAACTACTTCTGTAATACCAACTTCTCTGTAAAAGCTTTAGATGAGCTCGATGAAGAACTTCTTCTGTAAAAGCTACCTTCATATTACTACCACAAGTTTTATCAAAAATCTTCAAATTTGAAAAGTCACAATCCTATTTCGAATGGCCATACCAAATTCTCCCCCAATTTATAATAAAAATATGATTATAAAGCCTTCAAATGGTCATTAGAATGATCTTGAATGGATAAAAAATTACTGTGCACCCCTGCGACAAAATGATATACACAATGAAGTATAAAATTCGAAAAAGTCGTGAAAATTTGACTTTATCACGAAAAACGACTTTCCGAACCGCCAAGACTTGATGGAATCTTTAATTTTCTGTTCACGAAAAATATGTGCATTAAAGAATTCAAAACTATTCACCAGCCCTCAAATTTGTAAATTTTTCTGAATATTTGGCAGAAACTGTCACTTGCTGAAAGACAGGGGCTGGAATGGTAATTTTGCATCAATTTCCCCCTTTAATTGTAACAGTTTCTAAAAATGGATCAAAGCTGCCAAACTGTGAAAACAACAGGTACCAAAAATGTCAATTCGTTGTGGTTGCAGGGACCAAAACTGAAACATTGAGTTATCTTCCCCATTTAGACGCAGATGAATTAACACAGTGACATAACTCGCGATTAGCCTATGAATCCAAGAAATCAACATCCTCCAAATTTACACTTTCGTTCCAAGCACAAGATGCGAATCTTGTCATCCGAAAGCGAATCTCAGGTTCGCTTCAAATGTTCGCGTATGTGACCTTCGCTTCTATGAGTTTCGGTTGTGACTGTAAGGTTCGTTTCTTGTTTATTACGCATCGAAAAAGCAAACCCAACCAAACGTTCGGTTCCATTCGGTTCCAAGCATAATCACGCGAACCCAAATTCATTCCAGATTCGTTCCAATTGAGATCGATTCGTTCGCAGTTCATGTCACACCCAAATCACAGTCAATTTTTACCTTTCGTTTTAGCTCATTCTTCATCCCAGTGAGATTCGATTTCAATCGTTTGCAGGTGAGATTTTCAAACCGATTTTGACTTTCATTCGTTCGTAGGTAAGACTGTGAATCCAACATCACAATTCCGAATATGTCTTTCATTTTCAGTTCCTTTTCCGATTCATTCTAACCAACATCACAATTTCGAAATCTAATTTTGAGATCGGAAATTGGTTCTGATTCCGACACCTTCAATCCAATTGTGAAATGGTTCATAGTTATGAATTGACTTTTTTATCTTCTTAGTTCCGATTACAATCCAATTAAGAGATCCGTTCGGATTTGAAAGACAAGAAATTATTCTTTATGTGAGAACATCAGTAAACAACGAGACCGTCTTTACGATTGCGAGACAATCATTGCAAGTCTGCTCTTTGTGCTGACAAAACGATTACAAGACCAGATTAATGATACCTTCTCATCATCTATACGCAAATCAACAATCTTCATTCCGGTTTACTTTCGCAATTGCAATCGATTCTGATGACTATACACAACCACAGATCTACCAGAAATTTATTCTTCAACACATATATTGTTTTGTATATATCGAGATTACCAAAATCAACAAATACAAACCACTTTGGAATGATAATAGAAAATCAATAGATATCAATTGCTCATATCATCGATTCATATTTATGATGAAATCGACAATCTCAGTTGAACGACAAGCCTGAACAAATCCACGAATCGCTAAATGATTTTAAAGAAAAGAGATTCGATTGAAAAACAAAAATCAATTAAATAAAGAATCAATTTGAACAAAGATCGACATCATGAGAATCATGATTCATAAGGAGCTTGAATCGATTACCTAAATAGTGATTTAGGCTTCAAATATCGATAATCGTGAATGGGTGAAGAACGTCAACAGGAAAACGTAAATAAACGGATCACGTTTGATGGATGGATTAAAGATCAGAAGAACAATGATAAATTAAATTTGGGCCAGAAATAAACGGATGAACAGTAAAGAACCGATTCTTTAGGCCAAATCGAAAGAAATTGATCTACGAAGCAATATATTGACTTTGGACTAAAAAATCGATCAGATCCAAGAAAGTATGAATAAAATACGAGATGGATTAAAATAATACCCAGATAAACTAGAATACACCATAAATCTTCATGAACAGTAGCTTGAACAAGAAGCATGATTCCAAAACGCCAAAATACCAATAATCTTTAATAACTTGTGCAGAAAATCATCAAACCAAGAACCGATACTTCAAAAATCAATAGATCTTCAAGGACCCGCTCTGATACCACTTGTTGGGATTGAAACCCTAATTGTGATTTGATGAACAAGATGCGGAAAATAAGAAAAAACACAAATAAAGAAGATATGTCGAATAATCACTCGATTTATTGATAACATGAGGAATAAATTACACTTTCAGCATAGACTAAAGAATCTAACACTACATAAGAAATCTCACAACGTGGCGGCTACATTTTGCCTCACTCTTAACCCTAATTATTAATAATACATGACTATCTATAGGGAAAAGACAAGTCTTGGGCTTTTAACCCACACTTCATCAAGGGGGTCCATTGTCATCATCCATGGAGTACTTTGAAACCTTACACTTTATACTGCCACGCCTCGTGTTTCCGCTTTAGCGGGGTGTGACACTTCTTATGCAGCTGATGGCGGAGAGTGGATTGGTGATTACCCTAGGGAAAGCCTAGGATGAAGTTAGCATGAGATCAACAGTAGTAGTAGAAGGAACTTGGTGGAGTCGAAGCAATTCTTGAGGAAGGTACGTATAGATGTGGAAGGTAGTATGAGCCCGTACTATTGAAAGAAGAGGATCCGTACTCGAATCAAGGAAGGCTGAGATGAATCCAGGGAACTTGTAGTGTATGAGATCCCTCGAGTTATGTTCAGTATTCTGATGTATGTTATGATTTGTTTATTTTCAAAATGGTGGATTTACGCCCTAGACCAACACTCGGCAGTTCAGGTGCCATTGAGGGATCAGGCTCTGGCTCTGGAGCAGAGCAGCTAGATGAGCAGACTAGGGAGTTCATCTCCTCAGAGATCACGCGCAGTATTCTTGAGCAGACTTCTTTGATCTTCGGTTCGATCAAGGAGGGTATCATGGAGCTTATGGATGAGAGGTTTAGTGCTTTCCATACTGAGATGGCGGCCATGATGGGGTCGCGCACACTCACTTTCCGAGAGTTCAGGGCATGTGGAGCTCCTGACTATCATGGGGCTCGGGACCCCATTGCGAGTACTAGATGGTTGGCTAATGTCGCCAACGCATTCCGCACCAGCAGATGTCCCAAGAGGGACAAGGTCATACTAGCATCATGTCTTCTGAAGGACAGGGCCCATGGAGGAGGTCGGACGAGCCATTGGTGATGCTACAGTGTTGGATGCGATGAACTGGAGTGATTTTACGACCAGGTTCAGGGCCGAGTTCGCACCTGTTATTGAGGTGCAGCAGCTTGCTAGAGAGTTTAAGGACCTCCAGCAGACTACAGAGACAGTAGCGGAGATCACCGCCAAGTTCAGGGAGAGGGCCCTTCTTGTTCCGCAGTACAGACGAGGAGATGAAGAAGGCTCGGTACCATGAGATGTTGAGGAGTGATATTAGACAGTTTTTGAGCCGCTCCAGCTGTAAAATGCTGGAGGACATGATTGCTAGGGCTCGTGAGTGAGAGATTGATCTAGAGATGGAGAGGAATAGGAAGCCAGAGATGGCGTCTGGCATGACGAGTTCCGGCAAAAAGCCCAAGGTGTCTGACCATAGGTCTAGGAGCCAGAAGAGTCGCAGTCATTGTGGCAAATGCGGAAAGTTGCACGATGGGGTGTGCAAGGCAGGGAGTTCCGGCTGCTTCAAGTACGGCCAAACTGGGCATATGAGCAAGGATTATACAGCTACTACTACCACCACGCCATCATCAGATCTGATTTGCTTTCAGTGCAATAAGAGGGGACACAAGCGGTCCTAGTGTCCGAGTTTAGTAGCAGCAGGACAGGTGGTGGCACCTGCTCCTGCCACTTTGAAGATTACAGACGGCCGTCAGGGTCGGGCTGAGACGCCGGTGGCGAAGAGCAGGGCCTTCCAGTTGACAGCAGAGGAGGCACGATCAGCTCCTGATGTGGTTACGGGTATTTATCTTCTCCATTATCTCTTTATTATTTTCTGATTATTTCTCATGTTTGTGTGTTTGTTATAGGATCGTTCTTAGTGAACGGCATATCAGCTATGGTACTATTTGCTTCGGGTGCCACCCGATCTTTTGTGTCGCTCGCACTTAGCAAGCGGTTTAGTAGAGCTCCGGGGGAGCTGGATTGTCCACTTGATGTAGAGATAGCAGATGATAGGACCGTCAGGGTCGCGAGGGTTCATAGAGGATGTACGTTATGATTATTTGATGAGCAGTTCTCAGTGGATTTGGTTCCTATTCCCCTGCGAGGGAATAAGTTTATAGTTGGTATGGACTGGTTGAGCCCCAATGGGGAAGTGATCGACTGTGAGCAGCTGCTAGTGAGGGTTCATACTCCTAGTGGGGGAGAGCTAGTGATTCAGGGCGAGAGGCCACATCGCGGACCGATTCTTTGTTCAGCAGCGAGGATGAGGCGCCATTTTCAGCAGGGTTGCGCCGGATATGTCGCCTATGTCATGGATACCCGGGATAAGGGTAAGGCGATGGTCGATGATGTACCGGTAGTGCGAGAGTACCCGGTCGTATTCCCGGAGGATCTACCTGGGATACCTCCGGAGAGACAGGTTGAGTTTAGGATTGATCTGGTCCCTGGTGCGGCTCCGATAGCCAAGGCACCATATTGGTTGGCTCCTCCCGAGATGCAGGAGTTGTCTACGCAGATGCAAGAGCTGCTAAACAAGGGTTTTATCAGGCCGAGCAGTTCACCATGGGGAGCCCCAATCCTGTTTGTGAAGAAGGACGGGTCACATCGCATGTGCATAGACTACCGGGAGCTGAACAAGGTAACGGTGAAGAACTGTTACCCACTCCCGAGGATAGATGATTTGTTTGACCAGCTTCAGGGAGCATCTTGGTTCTCCAAGATTGATCTACGGTCCGGATATCACCAGATGCGGGTCAGAGATGATGATGTGCAGAAGACCGCTTTTAGGACCCGCTATGGTCATTATGAGTTTGTGGTGATGCCGTTCGAGCTCACCAATGCTGGATCGGTCTGTAATAGTATTCATTGATGACATCTTGTTTTACTCCAAGACTCAGGAGCGGCATGAGGAGTACATAAGAGAGGTGTTGGAGACACTGAGGAGGGAGAGACTTTTTGCGAAGTTCTCCAAGTGTGAGTTCTTGTTGCGCTAGGTGCAGTTTCTTGGGCACCTCATCAACCAGAAGGGTATTTTGGTAGATCCGGCCAAAATAGAGGTCGTGATGCAGTGGGAGATTCTGAGGTCTCCAACTGAGATTCAGAGTTTTCTGGGTCTGGTAGGGTATTACAAGAGATTTATCCAGGACTTCTCCAAGATAGCAGTTCCGATGCCCTGACTGACCAAGAAGTTAGTGGTTTTTCGTTGGGTCTTGAGTAGCAGACAACCTTTGAGACGCTCAGGCAGCGATTGTGTGAGGCGCCAATTCTCACCCTACCGGAGGGGGTAGATGACTTTGTAGTCTACTGTTATGATTCGATCACAGGCATGGGAGCAGTGTTGATGCAGCGGGGTCATGTGATAGCTTATGCTTCGAGACAGCTAAAGCCTCACGAGGCTAACTATCCGACGCATGATTTAGAGTTGGGGGCTGTGGTGTTCGCCGTCAAGATTTGGCAGCATTACCTCTACGGGGTCCGGTGTAGCATTTACACGGACCACAAGAGTTTGAGGTATCTCATGGATCAGCCGAATCTGAATATGAGGCAGTATCGGTGGCTAGATGTGGTGAAGGACTACGATTGTGAGATCCTTTACCACCCGGGGAAGGCCAACGTAGTGGCTGACGCCCTGAGCCGCAACCAGTAGGGTTTGGGTACCATAGTGGGGCGGGGTACGTAGAGAGCTGCCTGACCTGCAGAAATGTCAAGGCGGAGCACCAGAGGCCGCATGGCAAGATGCAGCCGTTGGACATCCCCGTGTGGAAGTGGGAGGACATTACTATGGATTTTATCACTAAGCTTCCCAGGACCGCACGTGGGGTCGATTCGATATGGGTCATCGTGGATCGGTTGACCAAGAGCGCCCACTTCATACTGATCCAGGAGACCATCTCGGCCAAGAAGTTGGCCGAGATCTATGTACGAGAGGTGGTGGCACGACATGGAGTGCATGTCTTAGTAGTGTCAGACCGAGATGTCCGTTTTACTTCTAGATTTTGGAAGTGGTTTCACGACGAGATGGGTACTAGTCTCCTTTTCAGCACCGCTTTCCACCCTCAGACGGGCGGACAGAGCGATAGGACGATTCCGACTCTCGAGGACATGCTTCGGGCATGTGTGATAGATTTCGGTGGCAGTTGGGATACGTATCTTCCGTTAGCGGAATTTTCGTATAACAACAGCTAGCACTCCAGTATAGACCGACCTCCCTTCGAGATGCTTTACGGGAGGAAGTGTAGGACCACAATCTGTTGGGGTGAGGTCAGTCAGAGGGTCATGGGGAGTACGGAGGTAGTAGTTAGAGTTTATTTATATAAAAGTTAGTTTTATATATAAGAGATATTTATATAACACTAGTTACATGTTTTATATATATATATATATATATATACATGTCTAGTCATGGGAATATAATAATGAACACACCATACCCTATTTAAACACAATGATGGCCGAAAAGACAAGAGCATGACTAGGAGATGCCTTTTTGATTATTATATTCAAGCATGCTTAAGACCCATGCTTTGACAAGATGGAAGGTATGGACCTTTGGTTCTTTGCTCAAGTATATATAGGCATGTATATGGAGAGTTTCAAGTGCTCTTTTCTCCCTTTCTTCTCCTTTCCTTCTTCTTGTTTTGGAGCCCTAAGACCGTGAGCATGGTACTCATATAGGGCTGCCAAAGTTTCGAGATTTAGGCCTTCCTTTCTACTCCATTTTATTGCAAATTGGTGCTAGATTTATGTCCCTTTGTTGCTTCACCTTTGAACATATATATGGTATATATTTCAAAGGCTTATGAACAACCAATTACAAGTGAATACTAGCATGTTTTGATGGTTCTACTCTTGCTTGGTGGATACTTGTAGAGAACTCTTGCTTTAGAGTTTCATGCCACACTTCATCAACTTCCAACCTCCCATGAGGATCAAAGTCTTCAAATGTTGTTATGTTTTCCCTTCTATGGTTGTTTTAATCTTCCTAACTCTTGAAAAATGATCCTTGGTGGGTAAAATAGTTTTAGTTTTATTCAACATTTTTAAAGCTTCCATTGTCAATTTTATCAGTTGTGAAACCGGATTTTTGAATAAAAATCCAACAATTGGTATCAGAGCCATTTTTGCAATATTAGTTAGATTATTTCTTTAGTTGGTGAAATCTTTGTTTTTGGAAAACATGGATGGTTTTCTCTTTGCAAGAAAAATCCATACATATTTTCTATGACAACTTTAAAATGTTTATAATTGTTATTTTTGACCTAAAGTTTACATGCATCCTTTTGGTCATAAAAGTTGTCTTAGAAAAACAAAGAGTTGTTTTATATATTTTTGAGTATATAAATATGTATGATGTGCATAAACTAGCCATGGACCTTTGTGTTGTTGCATGTGTTGATTTATTTAAAATGGTTGTAACTATTTATTTATTCATATGGTATGTAATAATTAAATAGGTAGTTTTCTTTTGTTAATTTTTGTAAGTAATAGATTAGTTTTAGAAATAGTTTATTTTTGTAAAAATGTAACAAGAATGAAGATGGTAACCATTTTGAAGATCAAAAGTTTATAAAGTTGATTTTATTAAAGTTTCTCAAACTTTATAAAATTATTTTTATAAACTTGCTACAAGGTGTTGAAGCAAGTGGGAGCACATGAACACTTTACAAGATAAAGGTCCCTTATGTCCCTTTAGGAATGGACTTGATAATTTTGTGATGGCTCGCAAAATTATTACTAGTTAATGGCTTGTTTTATGCACATATATTATAATTATTATGCATGCTTGTGATGTTTTATGTTTATGTTATTATTATTATGTTATGGTTGATAAATTAGTTTTTCAAAATGAAAAATAATATTTGAACATAAATAAACATCACAAAGAGTTTGGTTTTAATGAAATTTACCTTTTAACATAAGATGCTAAAATAGTTTTACAATAAAACAAGTTTTATCGTTAAAACTAGTAACCGGTAAAATTTCGAGATTAAAATTGTATAAGTTTAAAATAGAGATTTGTAAACTTATCAAACTCCAAACCTTATTTTATAAAAGGAAGTTTTATTAAAAGTTTTCCAAATGTTCTAAAGCGCTCAAACGATATAACTTAATACTAGTTATTAATTTAAAACTTTGATCGCGTCAATAATATAAAACCGGGATTTATCTATAGAACATTGTTAAAAATGAGATTTTACATGAAATAAGATTTTAAAAGTATACCATGGTTTATTGAATGCATGCAATAACCATGATATAACATGTTTTTTAAACTAGAATTATAAAACCATCAAAGACCCCTTATAAACCTCAAATCTATGCAATCCTTTTTTTAAAGAACACTCGCACGTCTCTTGTATGCACTAGTGGGATAAAGGATACCTAACCACTTAGTGTTATCTTTTGATGGCCGAGGTGTCTTCGCGATTTCTATAACCAAGTTATAGGACGATTACACAAGTTTTTTTTTTCAAATTGGATGATTTTATCAGAAATCTCTTGTGATAAAGGATACCTAAGCAAGAGAGTTCTAAGACATAGATGGGATGAAACATGTCTAATTAAACTTTTTATTAGCGATCCCATAAATCTAGGAATTATATGGTAAGATATAATTGATAATCAATATCTACTGGGTTGAATTCGGATGGATGGGATAAAGGATACCTAACCATTTATCTGTTTTGCAACTTGGATCCTAGACTTTGATAATTAATGTTTTTAGAAACTAAAAGGGTATTAATTATTAAAGATTAAATATTGAAAATACTAAATGAATTTTGTTAAAAATTTTGTAGATATATAATCCACTCTCATAACCATGAAACGTCATTTCTCTTTAAATGACTTAGTGAAACAATAACATTCAATAGATACAACTTCAATGAATAGGTTCATGTCTTAAGAAACAATCTCGTGAGAGATATGAAATTGTATACACTTAAAGGTCCTAATCCTAAACAAATTATTTTGAGTAATAGACCTAAATATGTTACCTAGTAAAGGCATCCCTGTGATGTTCAAGATGCTTCTAACATCAAGCTAGGAATAGTTATTCATGACTTCTAGGAAGTATTAGATAATTAAAGCATATATCTGAGGATATAACAGGTCAAGCAATATTCCAATAAATAGAGTGATATTTTATTAAAGCTAGTTTAAACAATGTAATAATGCAAGGCTAAAAGGGTCACCTTGTGTCATCTAAAAGGCCCATGTTTTATGGACTAAACACCTTTAAGCCCAAGAAATTCAATAAGGCCAACATAGACGGATCTTGTTTCTTTTGTGAAGAAACTGGACACTGGTAGAGGAACTGCTCCTCTTATCTAGAAAGAAAGTTTAAAAGAGACTAGTACTTCATGTATCTGCGGGATAGAACTTATACTTTTTGTGTAACACTCAAGTACTTGGTACTTAAATATTAATCTAATATTTGTAACTTGATTGCAAATATTTACAGAAGAGTAACTAGCTGGGCACAAGCAAGTTGGAACTACACTCTCGAAGTTTAGTTTATAATTTATGCTTGGAACATAAATTGCTTGTAATATAAAACAATGTTTGTTTTGGAACAATGTATGTTTTAAATCTAGCATGTCTAAATATTTATGTATCAGTTATTTATTTAAATGATTGATTATTTACTAGATCGTTTTTCATGACGATAATACTCATATTCTGAAATGATTGACTTCTATTTCTGAGACTAGATCTCTTAATAGAATTACAAAGCAAATATCAACATTCTATAAATAAGATTAAGTTCTATATGCAAGCACTTTTGACTTAAACTTCTTTTAAATCAAACTTATCCATGACATTGTTATCTTTATTGTGTAAATGAAATCCACATATTCCAACTTCAAGAAAAGGATCTTTGAAGGCAAATAATGTAGATTATTTGACATATGTGAATCTTATTTATATATAAAAGGTTCCTAATAATATTTTCACTAAAGCATAGATAAAATAATTGTTAAGGAACTATACACTTTGGTGTATGATTTCCTTTCTAATGAATGCCTATGATTAAGCACAAGATACAACCCACTAGTACCATCTAAAGCCTTCATGATGATAAAGGGTAAATTAAACTTTACTTCATATAGTTTACTTTCTAATCGGTAGAAATGTCCTCCTTAAAACTTTTTTGGGATTATACTTTGATCACTATTATTTGTATCTTGAATACAAACTCCAGCTAATTACATAATTGTAGAATATTCTAAAAGGGAATTTAGATTATTATATACAAACCCACCAAGAATAAGTTCCTTTATTCATCTGAAAGCTAAGTTAGCAGGAAGCAAGCTTCTAATGACAAAGCAAGTGGGAGGCACATGGAAGTTGAAGTAGTTCAAGAACCATAGCCTGATTGTTGGGTTGAATAATGTTGCGTCATGGGCTCGGTCCTTAGCCCAGTATTAATATCCGGTTTGGGCCTGTCCAACCGTGATTGTTTTGTTTAGGGTTTAGTATTTAATGTGCATGCATGCAGCCTTTATGTGGAGCGCTTTCATAATTATCAATTGATTGTACTAAAAACCCGAGCTCGCCTCTACAGTGGAAGTTCTTTGTCGAGCTCTGCTGAGGCGTGACTGCATTTTAATCATTAAGCATCATTTGATTCTAAATTGTGTTCTTTGTGTTTATTTGATTTTATTGTTTAACCTGTTGAAGATCTAATCGATCTAAGAGTTTTTCAACTCAACAATTGGTATCAGAGCAAGAGACTGTGTAATTCATACACATCTCTTCTGTTAAAGAAGATCTTAGGGTTTTCCGCTTAGATTGATATTAATAGAGTCGTCATATGATATTGACGTGGTTCTTTAAATAGTCGATCTTACCCTAACGTTATTTACAAGTCTGACCTTAAGCAGGTTTCAAACAAACATCGACACATCCATGAAAGATTCTCAGTCAAACCCAATGAACATCTCAAATAGCATAGGATCGACGACAAGGATTCCGATTTTATACACTCAAGATTATGAGGTCTGGGCGCATCACTTTGAAGACTACGTGATTGGATCAGAAGATAATGGATATTTAATCTGGGAGGCGATCACTGTTGCTCCATTCGCTCATGCAAGTACCTCAAGAATTATTAAAACTCAAAAGGAATATAATCAACTCATCGGTGACGTGAAAGATATACCTCAAGATGAGAAGGAAAAGTTTCAATGCAATATCAAAGCTTTAAGGATGATTAGGTTTGCGTTACTGTCATACACGTTTCGGCTGGTAAGCTCATGCACGACAGCAAAGGAAATATGGGACAGGTTGAAGGAATTGTACTCTACAGATGAAGATCTTGAGCACTCAATCCAAACATTATTGCTCTCAGAATTTGGTGATTTCAAGCAAAAGCCTGAAGAGAAGCTTGTTCAATCCTTCGATCGCTTCAATCATCTCTTAAGCAAGATGATTAAGCATGGGATCGAAAGGAAAGTCATTGAATAGAAGGTAACATTCATGAATGGCCTTAGATCGGAATGGATGTCTGTAGTGTCAACAGTGAAGGCACATGAACAGTTCAAAAGTTATTCTCTTGCAAAACTGGTGGGGATACTAAAGTCGCATTAGAGTGCCTTGACTAAAGAAACGAATGTGGTTTCTAGCATGGGATCCTTGGCCCTAATCTCCAAAGGTAAGAATGCTGCTGAGCAAGAAGAAGATTTAGATCTCTCTGAATATGATCTAACAAGCGAAGATTATGCTCTGATGGTGTCAAATCCCAAGAAGTTCATCAAGAAAAGGTTCCGAACAAACAAGAACCGAAACTGGCAAGGCAGTTACAGCACCGAGAAAGCAAAGGAGGAACCGAAAAGTGTTTCTCAGACGGAAGAACCAAAGAAGGAACTGAAACTTGGAGGTGACTCGGGATTTACCTGTCACTACTGTGGAGGTAAAAATCACTTCGCCAAAGACTGCATGCTGAGAAAGATGTCTGAGAAGAACGAAGATGAAGACGAGGAAGCGAACCTCACAAGGCGTTTGGAGGAAATCAGTAAGAAGAAAGCAGGATCTAAGAACACTATGAATGCTCTCATTGTGCAGGGAAATGTTGCTGATGATGAATTTGGAGGTGTTGAAGTTTTGTCGACTGATTCAGAGGACGAAGAAGTGAGGAAGCCGACTCATGGCATGGCTTTGTTGGTGAAGGAAGAGAATACTGCAGGAAGGTGTTTGATGGTGACTTCTGGGGTGTCACACATGCGAAGTTATACCACTGATGGGGGAAATGATTGAGATAAGGAGAGAGAAGACCATTGTTTTGCAGCGAAGCCTGTCAGTTAGCAGATCAACGAATGCGACGAGTTGATCCAGAAGGTACAATCTATTCTTATCTCTCTGAAAATTCCAATCACTAACTATGAAAAGGAACTCAATGGGTTAAAATCTAAATTTTCTCGTTTAAGTGGAAGTTTAACTCAAACTCGCGTCACCAACTCTAACCTAACTGATCAAATCAGCAGGGTGACATCGAAGAGTGAGGAGAGGCGAATGTGGATTGAGCAGAAGGAGAAGGAGTTGATTAGGTCTAGGGATGAAACAATTTATTTGCAAAGAGATAATTTGAAGCTTTTAAAACAACGAAACGTTTTTTGTTTAATTGCTAAGCGGTTATATACCAATATTACTCAATTGCATATTGATTGTGAAATAGGGAAGAAGATACATCGCATGATTTTACCCTTCCTTGAGTTAAAGGAGGATGAAATCGATGCTGATGCATATAACTGCGAAAACGTTGTTTCTTCTGAGGATATTTCTCCTGCTTACAGAATTGGTCTTGACAAAATAGAGTCCTTCATAATGTCCAAAGACCACAAGGACATGCTCAAAAATTTGTTGGATGAAAATGGCAAACTGAAAATCCAAACCGAAACCGTACAGAAATTTGACTTGTTGAATGCTAAGTTAAGTTTAGAAAATAAAATTGATGTTGAAAATACTTCTGAATTTGATGAGGATGATGATATGAGTGTCATTTCTGTGGAAGATGTGGTTGATTGTTCAGAATTTGTGAAAAGCGAATCTGAAACTAACAAAAACCTTATTTCTGAAAATTCGGTTGAGTTTGCTCGTTTGTCCAAAGACAAGACCAAAATCCTTAAAGAAAAGGCCGTTGTGTATCAAAAGGTCCAAACTACTCCAAATCAGGTGTACAAAGTTAATGGACTTACTCTGCAACAAACAACCGAACTGACGACAATAGTAGTAGAAGATAACGCTGAAGGCTGTGATGAATATTTCTGGTCAGCACCCATTGATAATGCCGATGAAACAGTTGGTCTGTCACAGAAAACTTCATGGAGAGTGAAAGGAAGATATGTGGCCGAACCACTTAATGATCCTACTCATTTTGATGAGCCTTACACAAGTGGTACCAAAATGCCTTCAGACGAACAAGTCGTAGTCTCTAGCGAAATCTCTTCACTTAAGAGCCAAGCTTATGTTCAAAAATCTGAGAAAAAGGCTAACATCCACAGAAATCCAAAACAGGTGAAAGAACGAAAGCATCAAAGGAATGTGAAATACAAGAAAAACCTTCCTGAAAGGAAGCAGTTCTGGCGATCTCAAAATCCCAACTACGTTCGCTATGAAAAACCTTCTACGCAAAAGGAGGAAGGAAAAGAAAACTCCAGCATTCACACTTAGCATGGCGAAGACAACCGAAAACAGAGTTTCGGTCCTCAAAATCAACCTAACCGAAAGAAGAGTTTCGTTCCTTAGAATAACCCCGACCAAAAGAAGTACATCGGTTCTTATCAACAGTCCAACCGAAAACAGAGTTTCGGTTCACCAAAGAAAATCAACCGAACACAAGGTTTCGGTCCTAGAGATGAGAAAAACCAAAATGGTGGTTTTGGTTCTAGACTAATCAGTGAGAAGAACCGAAGAGAAAGTAATTCTGGCTCTCAATCACAAAAGAGCTATATCCGAAAAGCTAACTTCGTTTCCAAATCTCATTTCCTTAGTTCTAACCTTCACTCACAGAATGATCAAAAGGGTAAAGAAAAACTTTGTCCAGACAATGCAAAGAATTCGTCAATTAAGCCTGTTGTTGATCGAAAGTATGCTAACATAAAATACACATATTCGGAAACTCCACCTAAAGTGCTTAAATCAGATAAAATCAAAGTTTTCACCTTAAAAAGAAAATATGAAACAACGTTAACAAAAAGAACCTTTTTAGTTGATATTTCACTTACAAATCCCTGTTCTGTAAAAGGCTCACGAGGACCCAAGACACTTTGGGTTCCTAAATCTGCTTAATTTTTGCAGGTTATACGTGACGAGCAGTTTGATGATGAATGGTACATAGACAGTGGCTGCTCGCGTCACATGACAAGAAGAAGGGAAGAACTGAGGGAGTTTCGATCCCTTACAAATGGTGGAAGTGTCAAGTATGGAAACAACTCCTATGGCACGATCAAGGGTTATGGTATGATTACCAATGGCGAGTTCTCGATAAGAAAAGTGGCATATGTTGAGGGTTTGCAACACAACCTTATCAGTGTTTCTCAATTGGTGGTTGGAACTAGGCTAAAGGAGAAATGTACCCTCTGAATCTCAATCCCATACGGGGAAAACCAGCAATCTGCTTGCTATCAAAGGCTCAATCAAACGAAAGTTGGCTTTGGCACCGAAGACTCTCCCATCTGAATTTTAAAGACATCAACAAACTGGTGCTTGGGGATCATATTCGAGGTCTTCCTATTCTGAAATTCGATAAAGAACACTTGTGTGCTGCATGTGAAATAGGAAAGCAAAGTAGACAGAGTCATCCTTCTCGCATCAACACAAAAATTATTGAACCACTTGAATTACTTCATATTGATTTATGTGGTCCATCTTCAATCGAAAGTGTTGGAGGCAACAAGTATATACTTGTCATAGTGGATGACTTCTCTTGATTTACCTGGGTATTCTTTTTGAAGCAGAAATCAGAGGCCACTCCCAAACTTCAAGTTTTTATCAAGCAGGTCGAAGTCCAGCTGAGAAAGGTGATTCGTAACATAAGAAGTGACAACGGATTGGAGTTTAAGAACAAAGACTTTGAAGAGTTTCTTGCAGGGAAAGGAACAACTCACAATTTCTCGGCTCCGTACACTCCACAACAGAATGGTATAGTCGAAAGGCGAAACCGATCTCTGTGTGAAGCAGCCCGAACTATGCTGAGCTTCACTTCACTACCTCTATATTTCTGGGCTGATGCCATTGCTGCTGCATGCTTTACGCAGAACAGATCTTATCTCAACAAACGCTTTTCGATCACTCCATATGAGATCTTAAACAACCGAAAGCCAAATGTCAAGTTTTTTCATGTGTTCGGTTCAAGGTGCTTCATCTTTAATTCAAAGGAGCACCGGAATAAATTTGATGTGAAAGCAGATGAAGGAATCTTTCTGGGTTATTCCTTAACCTCCAAAGCATATAGGGTTCTTAACAAACGTTCAAAGAAAATCGAGGAGACCTATTATGTTACCTTCGATGATAACTACGTCAAGAGGCTCAAAACCACCGAAGGTTCTGTGGGAGATATATTTCCAATCTCTAGTCAAGTTACAATACCTATTTCGAACATATTCGAACAATACATGTTGCTGTTTGATGAGCCCGAAAATGCTATTTTCTCTGAATCTGAAGCTGCAGACAACAAGGTAGATAACTTGAAGAAAATAATCGATGAAGCTGCAGAGAATATGGAAGAAGAACAGCCTGTGGAAACCAACAAGCCAGACACGAGTGAACCTCAAAAGGATTATTCTCATGCTCAGGGGGAGGGTTCGTCTGATCTTCCTAACCAAGATCCAACATTCCAGGGGGAGAGCTCTGCAACCGAAAGTCAAGTCGAAGGGGATAATTCTGATCCTGAAACTGAGGAAGTATCATCTTTCGAAGTGAAGGATTCTAATCCTGAAACTGAGGAAGTATCATCTTTCGAAGTGAAGAATTCTAATCCTGCAACAGAGGAAGTTTCATCATTCGAGGGGGAGAATGCGAACATAAAGAATGATGATACTCAGTCGGAGTTTGAAATAGAAGTGAACGATGAACTGGATCCCTCATACGATCCTAATTTTCCTCCACTCATCAAATGGACCAAAGATCATCCCCAATCACAAGTTATTGGTGATTCCACAGAAAAAGTTCTCACACGATCTCAACTAAAAGCGAAACGAACAACACTTTTCTCTAAAGTAGAATTTTGCATGTTTAATTCTTTCGTCTCAAAAGTCGAACCGAAGACAGTCAAGACTGCACTTGATCATTCTGATTGGGTACAGGCAATGCAGGACGAACTACATGAATTCGAACGAAATAAAGTGTGGAGACTAATTCCAAAACCAAGGGATGCTTCTGTGGTTGGATTAAAATGGGTGTTCAGGAATAAGATGGATAAGGAAGGGAATGTAATACACAACAAGGCGAGGCTGGTTGTGAAAGGTTACTGTCAAGAAGAGGGCATAGACTATGAAGAGACTTTCGCTCCAGTAGCAAGGCTAGAATCGGTTAGTATTTTTCTCGCCTATGCTGCACACAAAAACTTTGAAGTCTTCCAAATGGATGTAAAGTGTGCCTTCTTAAACAGAGAACTAGAAGAAACTGTGTATGTATAGCAACCACCAGGCTTTGTGAACGAAAAATATCCAGATCACTACTACATCCTCGACAAGGCGGTCTATGGTCTCAAACAAGCTCCACGGGCCTGGTATGAAACTCTAACTAGATTTTTGAAAATGTCTAAATTTAAACAAGGTTCGGTTGACTCAACCTTCTTTCGTAAGAAAGAGGGCGACCACCTTATGATCGTTCAAATTTATGTTGATGACATCATCTTCGGCTCCACAAATCCTAGCTTAACAGCTGAGTTTAGGAAGCTGATGGAAACTAAATTTGAAATGAGCTCAATGGGTCCTATTAACTTTTTCCTTGGTCTGAATATAAGACAAGGAACTGAAGGCATTTTCATTAATCAAGAGGCCTACACGAAGACATTGCTTGCCAAGTTTGGAATGATGGGAGATTCAAAAGTGAAGGTTCCTATGGCGTTTGGCACAAAGCTAACACCTTCTCTGGACAAACCGGCTGCTGACATGACTCTTTATCGTCAGATGATAAGATCTCTAATGTATCTCACTGCTAGTCGACCAGACATAATGTTCTCTGTTTGTTATTGTGCCAGGTTTCAAGCAAATCCACGCGAACCTCATCTGTTGGCAGTAAAGAACATCTTTCGGTATCTAAAGCGAACTACTTCTCTCGGGTTATGGTACCCAGCCAAATCAGGGTTCTTTGTCCAAGCATTCTCAGATGCTGATCTTGGGGGATGTGGACTAGACCGGAAGAGTACCACTGGAGGATGTCAATTTCTGGACGGTAAACTCGTAAGCTGGAAATCTAAGAAACAAACATGTGTATCTCTCTCCACTGCCAAAGCAGAATACATTGCCACAGCATCATGCACATCTCAGGTCATCTGGATACAAAGTCAACTTCGTGACTTTGGCCTGAATATGAAGAAAATCCCACTATATTGTGATTCCGAGAGTGCAATTAGGATTTGTCACAACCCAGTGCAACACTCAAAGACGAAACACATAGCACTGAGGTATCATTTTATCAAATATCATGTGGAAGATGGTAACTTTGAAATTCATTTTGTAAGAACCACTGATCAATTGGCTGACATCTTCACTAAGGCCTTGCCTGAAGCAAGTTTTAATAAAATCCTGCATGGCTTAGGAATGATGGAAGCTGAATCTGTACCGAAATCTCCTATGTTTCAATAAAAGTTAGAAGCGAAATAAAGTGAACGCTCGGTCCATTTCGGGTTCGGTTATTTTGGGAACCGAAATGCACCGAACGCTCGGTCCATTTCGGGTTCGGTTTCACCGGGCTCGCTTCGCCTCTAATTTCTATCTTATGGTTTCGGTTGTATAGTATGTATACTCTTCTCTTGCAACTTTCTTTACGCATTTCTTTTAAATTTCATAAAATCCAAAAATATTTTTCTTTCTGTTTTTAATTCTTTTTCAGAATATTTCTAAAAATCCAAAAATATTTTCTTTTCATTTTCGTTTCTTGTTAATACATTCCAAAATTTATTTCTCTTCTGCTTACTTTGTGTACAAGAATTTCTCTCACTAATGTCGCTGGGGCAGGTATCAATCTCAATCTATGTACTAACTAAGAGTCCCTAGAAGCATGCTGCTGTATGTTGACCAAAGCCTCGAACGATTTTGAGTAAAGCCTTAATGACTTGATATATACAAATCTTGTCTTACCAATCAGGCTGTCATATTTACTCTAATCATGAGCTGCCTTACTCTTCTCGAATTGAGTTAAGAGTTTTTCTTCTTAGTCAATCTTTTATGGCAGAGGCACATTCGGTTCTCTCAACCACCTTATTTTTCTCCATAACGGTTCATTTCACATTTCGTAACCCTTGAGATTCTCAGCAATAACCACTGAGGTTTATGGTTACACAACTTCTGTGTTGATGATCTTAGTTTTGTCCACCACGAATTAAGTGAAACCCAAAATCCAACTCCCATAATGAATTAACGATGAACACTTCAAAGTTTTGGATCTTATATATCACCTTATGAAATCTTAATTTTCTTTTTGCGCGATCCTTATGAAATTGTTTTTCACCAAGACTATTTTTTCCAAATGGATCCAGTTTTTGATTTTTTTTTGAGATTTCCTGTTAACATTTTTCAACAAGTCACTGAAAAAGTTACCTACCTACTTGTTTAACAGGCCACATTGGTCTCACAAGTACTTCGTTCTGTTTCGGTCTTATATTAAGTATCGAAGTCAAGAATTGAAGCGAAAGCCACCCTTAATAGCCTTAATTAAAAAGATGCCTTTCAATGCTTCTTAACAAGTACTTGATCGTAATTCAACGGGATTCCAAACAAGCACTTTGAAGTCTCTCTTGACTTTGAAGGAAAAGATTCGTGCCCGGGATCAACTGCTTTATGTCTTAATAGACATCACAAACTCCCACAAAAAGTTTGATTTATTTCTTTATCTTTTACACTCTTGCGCACACACATTCTATATTCACAAAGAGGTCTTGTTCGGTTCTAAACGAATTAATGCAGACGGTTTCAAAATTAAAAGCGATGGGTTGGTATACCGTCTTTGGGTTATTATGGTAATAGCACTTTAATTGAAGATTCAATCGATGACTCAGCAGGAAGTTTAAACGCATGAAAATTTGAATTATGGATAAGTTTGGAAGGCGCCAGAATTTGAATCGATCATCATCATGCGTCATCTCTACTTTATCGGGATTACAGGATGTCAAATCACGCCGTTTCAGGAGTCGTTTCCAAGATTTAAGCACTCATTACTCACGATTATTCTCTCTCCAAGATCGTATATCAGAAGTGATTTATGTGCGATTATTCCTTACCACACTTCAATTCTCTAGAGCAAAAGCAGGCGATCAATTTTTCACTGTTCATCTTCTTCCTTGACAAGCTTCATCAATGGCAGAATCTTCATCAGTTCAAGAAACTACTACACGCTCCACTCTTCTTGCAATCAAGCCCAATCAGAACTTGCTGATCGATCTCTCACCTTTTCTCTACGATACGTACATGTATCAAGTGGTGGAATGCCTGAAATATTCCCCACTCGTCAAAGCCCTCACCACAGACGAAGTCGTTCCAATGTCCTGTCTCTCTCAAATCTATTCCTCTACAACGTATGACAAAGGGGGGGACAAAATTTTCTTCGACATTCTTAACTAGAAAACCTCGACCTCCAAGAATCGTTTCTGCTCTCTTCTAGGGCTTACGTATGAAGAATCCATGGTTAATCCCAATTCCATTACCATAGGTCAGCTTTTCTCAATGTTCTATAACATGGGTTATTCTGAAACCCTAACCACAGTGATAAAGTTCAAAAAGTCCTGCCTTCCTCCTCAATGGAATGGCCTCTTCACTCTACTCTTCAAAGGGCTTTCTGAACGGAGTGCTGGATCTGATGGTGCGAGCAAAACCTTCATGACACTACTTTATGGTGTGTACCACGGTCTTAATCTGGATTATGGAATGGTCTTGTGGCTTCAGCTTATTCAGAGTTTATCATCTTCTTCTCGCCACACCGAAATCTCTTGTGCTCGCTTCTGGACTATTATTACTCAGTGGATAATGGATCGTTTCCATGTTCCTATCATGGCAGACTCAAAGCTTTCTTCCATTGCTACGTTTCATACAACCAACATCATTGTTACTCATCCTTCAAAGTTTCTTTTTGTTGGGTCCATTCCTGAGTCGATGTCTGCTTCTGTGTCTCCTTCAAGCAAGATATTTCAGGAATACAAGAAGCTTCCCTCTTCTGGTCCAAGGGAACTCACTGCTGACATGGTGAAATCAATTGAGGACGCAGACAAACCTGCTAAGAGAGGCAAGAAGCCAGAAGTGAAAAAGGAGGAAAAGGGGGATCAAGTCTCAAAAGTTCAAACCCCTAAGAAGCGAAAGTTTGAGAAGGAAGCTCCGTCTCAACCTAAGCCGAAGAAAGGCAAGAAACCCGCTCGCCGGCTAATTCTTCAATCCTCAAGTGATTCTGACTCAGAATATGTGCGTCCTACTCGTCACACAACTCTTCCTAGTGAATCTGATAGCGAAAGCTCAGCGGATGAAGGTTCAGTTAGGGGTGATACACCACCTCGCTCGCCTACACCAGAGGTACCTGTTCGTTCCAAAGCACCTTCTCCTCCACCTGTTTCTGTTCCTATCTCCATCCCTCCTATTTCTCCTATCATCACATCTCAACCATCCTCTACCATTCCCATTTCTACACCCATCTTCACTGAGGCTACTACTACCACCACTACTGGAGTTCGAACCAACGTATCTAATACGGGGGCTCGTTCTTCAGCTCCCGAAACCCCAGTTACTACCAAACCACCATCACCTACCCAATCCACTGAAACCAACACTGTTCTTGGAGGAGAGGACTTGGAGTTTGATTCCACTTACTTCAGTCCCTACCGTGTTCAAAGTGACGATGATGACGATGCCCCTATTACCAAGCGTCATCTCAAGACGATTACTGATAAGCTCGATCAGCTACTCTCTTCCTCCTCCACTGGTGCTTACTTCGAAACTGCTCTCAAGGCTTTGTTTTCTTCCGTTGTTCAAGAGCATGATGCCTCTCTCTCTGCCGCAACAAAGGCTATTGATGATTCTACATCTCAATGTCAAAAGGCCTCGCTTGCTGTTGAGGCCTCCACAACAGAATGCAAAGAAGCGACCGCAAAAGTCGAAAAACTAATTTTTGAGGCTCAACTATTCCTAGACTCTTTGCAAGTTGCTGCTCAGAAGAACTCCCAGACTGTGATCGCTTCGGTTGATACTCTCACACGTTCTCTCGAAGCTAAAAGGACTAATCTTGAAGTCGCTCGCCAAGCCATTGAAACTGCCAACGAAAATCTTCATAATAGTGTTAATGAGCGTTTGACTCAGCTGGACGCCGAACTTGCAGTTGAAAATCGGATTATGGATGAGCTAGACAAACGTACTTCTCAGCTCAAAATTCAAAACATAAAGCTTCGTTCAGCCACAAAAGAGCTTGATGATTTAAAATTTGAAAGAGAAGTTATTCGAAGCTCCGTGGGTGACGTTCATTCCATTCTGTTACACCTTCTCGATGCCCACGACTCTATTCTGACTATATCCATTAGACGCCATTTGACCGAAAAACTCAGACCTGCATTGGATATCCTTAGTCGGATAGAGGGTGTTCCGGTGACTTCTGTCAAGCCGCAACAAGGGGGAGAAAAGGTTACTCAAGCTGGCAAGGATGATACTCAGCCTCCTCCCGAACCAAAATCAACAGCTGCACCGAAGGATAATGTTGCTTCGGTCAGCAAAAGGGATAAGAAGAAGAAGAAGATTGGAGAAGATGATGTAGATGATGATGATGATTTTGAAGATATCTTGGGTGAAAATCCCTCTAAGCCTTTTCAGAAAACTAAGCCCACTGATATAGCTTGATAAAAAGATTGAGAAGGAAACGATTGAGTTCGAGAAGAAGCTAAAAGAAAAGGAGCTCTTGCCGAAAAAGAAGTCCATATTTCCATAATGGACCATTGAATCGCTCCAGCGAGAAGCTATAGATGAACCGAGTACTCATTGGCTCGAACCTGTTATGTCGTTCGGTCTTGAGAACTCGAAGGACGCTCAATTCGATATGCCAATCACTTGAAAGGCATTTATCTTTCATTGCTTCAAGTCAACTGCTGTCATCCCCTATCCGGACCTGAAGGTAGATCAGGATCTGTTGGAATTTTATCTGGAGTTCGCTCAGCCACAGTACTTGACCTGGAGCTCACAGAAGATTACTACGGTCAAGGTACTGAAGCCTTATTCAGTAGGAAAATTTGTCAATGTCAAGTTTAAAGTGACCCGAGGCTCTGCTAGCTCGTTTCATAATTTTTCCCTGGCTGATCTACCGAACCTTAACCCTCACCACTGGATACTCCTCAACAATATTCTGCTATCCAATCCTCAGAAGTATCAGCCAATCATTGACCACATCAAGCGAATGCTTGTTTGCTACATTCATGAGGTAGCAAAGATGGATCAAGAAATCGCATCTGCCATTCACAAGCGACCAACGATCAAACCAATTGGAGGAACTGGCAATGTGAAAGCGATGGTCAAGGGTAAAATCGACCCAAATTTTCACACAGTGATGTTGGTCAGGGGCGAAAGTCAAAAATGTCTTTTTGCTCTTATTGATAAGTACCTGTTCTCAACTGCT
Source organism: Lactuca virosa (assembly GCF_052849685.1). NCBI lineage: Eukaryota > Viridiplantae > Streptophyta > Magnoliopsida > Asterales > Asteraceae > Lactuca > Lactuca virosa. Next base: position 27,295,466 of record NC_136427.1, read on the forward strand.
TGCTTGGAGCATATTTTAGAGATCATTCACAGGTGTGATCAGAATTCTGCAGCTGACAAGAAGTTGTTTACTAATATGCTACGCTGGTACATTCAATTTCGGCAGACACTTCTTGATATCATTCCTCGGCTGTTCAAGGTTGTGAAGAAAGTGAAGGCAACACAACAGAAATAATCTCTCGCCTCATTTGACGCAAAGGGGGAGATTGTTGGGTCGAATAATGTTGCGTCATGGGCTCGGTTCTTAGCCCAGTATTAATATCCAGTTTGGGCCTGTCCAACCGTGATTGTTTTGTTTAGGGTTTAGTATTTAAGGTGCATGCATGCAGCCTTTATGTGGAGCACTTTCATAATTATCAATTGATTGTACTAAAAACCCTAGCTCGCCTCTACAGTGGAAGTTCTTTGTCGAGCTCTGCTGAGGCGTGACTGCATTTGAATCATTAAGCATCATTTGATTCTATATTGTGTTCTTTGTGTTTATTTGATTTTATTGTTTAACATGTTGAAGATCTAATCGATCTAAGAGTTTTTCAACTTAACACTGATGTAACAATTGTTGGCACCAGAAACTGTTAAACATGAATAATAGCTGTTCATAAACACAAATTGTTCACAATAATAGTAGAAATCATCTATGACTTGAGAATTGTGGAATCTCTCATTGATGAGTTCTTGATGGCTTCTAGTCATCAACTACCAAAAGGTTATATCAGATCTTGAATCTGACAAATGACTTGAAGTCATGAACATTGAGGTGTAATCCATGTTTAATAATCAAGTATGGGCTTGATTAATCTTTCTCTCTATAGCATGGCTAGAAGGAGTAAGAGATTCTTCTAGTTAGAATAAATACATGGATAATTATACACATTTAATAGTACTTGTTATATACAGTTTTTTTCTCACACTCATGTCATTGACTATGGTCTTTATCATACTCATGACATTGACTATGATCAAACCTGTTAGAACAAAGTTCTAGTAGGATCGATTGATTCTAAGCAGAAAAGCAATAAATAACGTAATAAAGAACACATTAATTGTTTAACTGATGTCGAATGATTAAGCTTTAACACCTCAGAAGAGCTCGATTAAGAAATTCGACTGTAGAGGTGTTTAGGGTTACAAAGCAATAATAATAATAATGACTATCGTATCTAAGGCATACATGCATGCACTATATATAGCTTAACCCTAATCAATAATCACGGATGGACAGGCCCAATCCGGATATACAAAAACAAAGCCCATGAGGCAACACAAAATACCCAACAATCTCCCCCTTTGCGTCAATGAAGCCGAGAGCTCAGTTTGGTTGAGCTATAGAAGACTTCTTGATGGTCTTGAACGCCTTTGGTATAATGGCCAGTAGAGTATGACGAAAAGTAATATACCACCGAAGCATGTCAGTGAAGTTCTTCTTGTCTGACTCATTGTTGTGCTTGCATCGATGGATAATATTGATTATGTGCTCCAAGCAGTCCGTTGAGAATAGATGCTTATCAACAAGAGCGAAAAGAAATCTGTTAACTTCGCCTCTTGTGAACATCACTGTGAGATGTGTAGAATCACTTTGACCCAGCTGCATCTTGTTCACATCTCCAGGCATTACAGTTGGCTTCACAGTTGGTTTCTTCTTCAAAACACTAGCAATCTCCTGATCCATTGTAGCAACTTCATGGACATAGGAAGCCAACATCCTCTTCAGATGATCTAGGATCGGCTCATACTCCTTTGCATTAGTGAGAAAAATGTTGTACAATAAGATTCAATCATGAGGATTTAAGTTAGGAAGATCTGCCAGGGAAATCATAGAAACTGAGTTGTCTGAACCTCAGATTATCTTGAAATTAACATTAACAAATTTCCCTGCAGGTGAAGGTTTCAGCACCTTGACTGTTGTAATCTTCTGTGCACTCCAATTCAGACACTGCGGCTGACCGAACTTGAGATAATAATCAATAAGTTCATGATCAACTTGAGGGTGAGGTGAGGGAACTTGAACTGTTGAATCAAAAAAGTGAAAAGTAAATGCCTATCGTGTTATAGGCATATCAAACTGTGATTCCCTCGTATTCTCACAATCAAACGAAGCTACAGTTTCCAGCCAGTACATGCTTGGAAACTCTATCGCTTCTTTGATCAGCGTTTCCCTAGTCCAAGGAGGAAACAAAGCCTTTTTGAAAATTAGAGCATCATGCTCTTTCTTCTTCTTTCGCTCCCTCTCTTCTTCTTCCTTTGTAACCCGAAGGTTTTCATCTAACTCATGATCCCTTTTCTTCCGTTTCAGGGCATCAGCAATAGTTTCTTGATCTTTATCACTATCATCATGTTCATCAGCAAGACCTTTCTTCTTTTCTTGATTACCAGAACCCGAAGCTACATTACCCTTCAGTTATGTTTTGACAATGACCTTCGGTTTAATAGGAGTAGTTTTCTGAGCACCTTCTCCCCCTTGTTGCGGAGTAACCAATCGCTCCGTAACACTCTTAATTTCATGTAGAAGTTCAATTGCAAGAAGAAGCTTGGAGGTCAGGTGATTCCGGATTGTCAGTGTAAGAATTGGATCATGAGCATGAAGAACATTGTGCAGCATACTAAGAACGTCACCAGCACAACTTCGAAAAACGGCACGCTCAGTTTTCAACAAAGAAATTTCCCGATCGGCTTGAGCCAGTTGAACCTTCTGGACTTCAACGGTAGTGGTTTGACGAGCAAGATCATCCATCAATTTGCTCTCCTTTGCTAAATCAGCATGGAGCCAGTTGAACCTTCTGGACTTCAACGGTAGTGGTTTGACGAGCAAGAAGTGTTCTCAGCTTGAATCTCAGAACGAACAGTATCGAATTTGGCTTGCTCCCCTTGAAGTAACTTTGAGAGAGAGTCAACCGATGCATTCACCTTAGTTGCATTTGCATCAGCATGACCCTTAAGGGATTTAAGAAAGATCTGGGAATTATGAATGAGTTCTGCAACATCGGTTGTAGCCTTCTGGCATGAAGATGTGGATGCTTCAGCCGCCTTCGTTGATTTATCAATTGCTCCTGTATACTGTTCAAAAGCAGTGTCCATGAAAGCCTTCAGCACAACATCAGTGTACTTCGAAGAAGAGGCGAGCAATCGATCAAGCTTATCATCGAGACTCTGCACTTGTTGTTTGGTTACCAGAGCCTCTTCATCTTCATCAGTGGGAAGTCTATAAGGATTGTAATAGGTTGAGTCAAACTTAAAATTGTCACCACCGAGAGTAGGACCAGAATCAGTTGAGGGTGAGGGTGAAAGAGGTTTGGATGTAACAAGGGTTTCGGTTTCAGTATTAGCCCCAGTATCACATACGTTGACGTTTACTGGAGGTTCGGTTGTAGTGGTGGAGATAGGAGTATTTGTGGTAGTTGCTTGTGAAAAAATGGGAGGTGGTAAAGGAGTTGTAGAGATTGGTACTGTACTAACTGGTGGTGGTGGTGGCACAGTAGTGGTAGGTTGAGTTGGTGGAGTTGGTGGAATTGGAGCAACCAAAACTTGAATAGTAGTCTTTGGTGGAGATGGAGGTGGAGTTGAAATTTTGTCATTGAGTTGTTCAATAGGAGTTGGAGAACGAGGAGATGTATTACCTCTTGGTGAACCGTGATGCTGAACTTCTTCTTCCTCATCAGCCGATTGCTCCTCATCTTGTTCTGAACTTGAAGCGGTGGGACTCTTTGGTTTCCTTGCCATTTCCTTGACTTTCTTTGGAGCCGAAGAATCAGCCTTTTCAGCCTTTCGCTTTTTGGACTTGACATGCTTAGGAGAAGGACCTTCGGTTTCCACCTTCTTGGTATCTGCCCTCTTCCCTCGCTTTGCTGACTTTTCCACAGCATCTAAGGCAGCCTGCTGTTCAGGAGTCAGTTTCTCTTGGGCCCTTGGGAGTAAGCTTCCGGTAGTCAGCCATCACATGACTTTCGCTCGACACACATTTATAAATTGTTTTAGGTATCGAACCATTGTGAGAAAATTTGGTGGCATCTGAGAATATAATATTCTTTGTATGAAAAGTAGCCACAGAGGAGAGCATTGCATCTTTCATAACTGGAATCTGTAAGTTCTCAATGGCCCGTCGGGTGATGATGGTCCAGAAACGGCCACAGGAAATCTCTGAATGTCTCGTTGAGGAGTTGAGACTTTGCACCAGTTGCGACCAAATAATAGAGCCATAATCCAGGTTAATACCATTGTAGAGACCATAGAGAATGGTCATAAAACCCTTACTCGTACCATCTGACCCAGCTACCCGTTCCTCCAAACCCTTGTTGATAAGAGTAAGTAACCCATTCCATTGCTGTGGTAAACATGACTTTTTAAACTTTGTCACAGTTGTAAGGACATCAGTATACCCCATCTCATAAAGCATCATAAACAACTAGGTTGTGGTGATGAAATCAGGAGAGATGACAGAAGCATCGACGGGAAGCCCTAACAGGGAGCAGAATCAGGCTTTCGAAATAGATGTCTTGTGATTGAAGATTTGAAAATAGATCCTCTCCTTGTTCTTATCGTAAGACGCAATATAGTACACTTGTGATAACAGAGACATGGGAACAGATTCCACCTGCGTAAGAGCGATAACCGATAGGGAGTACTTGAGACATTCGACAACGTGGAGCATGTACGAATCATATAAAAGGGGGTTTAGTTGAATGATCAGGTTCTGATTAGGTTTGATCACAAGCAATGACGATGAAGCAGTTTGATCTTGAAGAGATGATGATTCCGCCATTGTTGATGTAAGGAAGAAGATGAACAGTTGAAGATCGCCTGTTGTATTTGAGAGAGTTTGAAGAAGGTAAGAAGGTACAATAGGTGCGAGAAACCCTTTATATACCGTTGCCAGGAGAGAGAGAGAATCTCCGTGATGATGATATGATCACTAAAACGTCGCCTGAAAAAGCTCGATTTGACAGCTTGGTTTCCCCAGATAGACGTCATCAAGCGTGGGTTTAGGAACCGTTTCAAATTCACGCGTCCAATATGAATGGTTATCCGATGACGTGATTCAAAATCTTATTCACATATCGTCTTTTCAAATATACTTTCGCTCCATATGTCAAAATAACCACTTTCGCTCCAAAAAAAACTTTAAACGGGCCATAAGGAACATGAACCAGAATTTTGGAAAATCACAAAGAATTTCGTGTAAGTGTGTGCCAAAAATTAAGAAATAAAGCAAAATGTGTATAGGATGTGAGTGATGTCTTTAATAAGACATGAAGCAGATGATTCCGGACAAGAATCTCTTCCTTCAAAGTCAAGAGAGACTTGAAGTGCTTGTGTGGTTCCCCGAGAAAATACGATCGAGTGTTTGTAAAGAAACACTGAAAGGCTTCTTTTCAAATAATGGGTCTAAAGGGAGGCTTATCTTCAACCGAACATCGATATTTAACATAAGACCGAAAGTTGGATGAAGTACTTGTGAGACCGATGTGGTCTGTTGAACAAGTAGGTTGGATAGAATTTGTTGTGACTAATGATGTTATAAAAATGTCAAAAACAAAAACCAAACTGGATCTTTTTGGGAAGAAATGCCTTGGTGTTAGACAATTTCATAAATACCACTCAAAAAATAAAATGAAATTTCGTTAGGTAACAAGTGAGATCTTGAATATAAATATTCACCTTCAATTCATTATTGGTGTTGGATTTTGGGTCTCAGTTAGCACGTGGTGTACGCATCTAAGATCATAAACACAGATTTTGTGTAACCATAAACAGCAGTGGTAATATCTTAGAGTCTCAAGGGTTACCTTGGTGAAACGAAAGTTGATGGAGAATGTAGAGGAGGTGGTTAAGGAACCGAAAGTACCCCTGCTATATACAAGTGACAAAGCAGAAAACTCTTAACTCATTTGAGAAGAGTAAGGTAGCTCATGACTTGAGTGAATTTAGCAGCCTGATTGGGAAGAAACGATAGGTATAGATCGAATCATTAAGGCCTTACTCATAGTCTTAGAGGCTTCGGTCTACATGCAGCAGCATGCTTCTAGGGACACTTAACTAGTTCAAATTAAAATGGTCGTACCTGCCCTAGCTCCAATTTATGTAGCAACGATGTACTTGGTACCTAGTAAAGAGAATAAACAAAGACAAACAAACCACACACACAAACAAAACAAACAAAAAAAACAGAAGATAATAAAGAGATAAATAAAAGAAAAAACCTTTTGGAATTTTGAATTTTCTGAAAAATAATAAAAACAAAATATTTTTGGATTTTTGAAGTTTCTGAAAAATAATGAAAACAGAAAGAATATTTTTGGATTTTGATGTTTTCTGAAAAATAATAAAAACAGAAAAAGAAACAAGAATAAACAAAATTAATGTTAAAAACTCTAGGAATAAAGATAAAAGAGAAAACATAGGAAGAAAAAGATTTAAAAGAGAGTTTACAAAGTATACAGCCGAAATCAAACCTTAAAGGAATGACGTGAAATAAGCCGAGCGATCAGTTCATTTCGGTTCCCTAAAATTCCGAAGCCGAAATAGACCGAGCGTTCGGTTCATTTCGGTTCCCGAAAATTATGGAGCCGAAATAGACCGAGCGTTCGGTTCATTTCGGTTCCCGAAAAATCCGGAACCGAAATAGACCGAGCGTTTGCTCTATTTCACGTGTCTAATTTTTAGAGAGAGGTTTGAGGGTTCGGTACCGACTCTGCTTCCATCATTTCCAAACCTTGTAAAATTTTATTGAAGCTTGCTTCCGGTAAGGCTTTAGTGAAGATGTCAGATAGTTGATCAGAGGACCGAACGAAATGAACTTCCACGTTTCCATCTTCAACATGGTCCTTGATGAAATGGTATCTTAGTGCAATATGCTTTGTCTTTGAGTGTTGCACTGGATTGTGACATATTCTTATCGCGCTTTCAGAGTCACAATAGAGAGGTATTTTCTTCATACTCAGTCCGTAGTCTCTTAGTTGGCTTTGTATCCAGATCACTTGTCAGGTACAGGATGTTGCAGCTATGTACTCAGCTTCGGCTGTTGAAAGAGACACACAAGTTTGCTTCTTGGACTGCCAGCTAACAAGTTTACCATCAAGGAATTGACATCTTCCAGTTGTGCTCTTTCGGTCCAGACCGCATCCTCCAAGATCGGCGTCAGAAAAGGCTTGAACAAAGAATCCGGATCTAGCAGGGTACCAAAGACCGAGAGAAGAGGTTTGCTTCAGATAATGGAATTTTCACTGCCACCATGTGAGGTTCTCTTGGATTTGCTTGAAACCTGGCACAATAACAAACAGAGAACATAATGTCTGGTCTACTAGCTGTTAGATACATAAGAGACCCTATCATTTGACGATAGAGTGTTACGTCAATAGCAGGTTTTTGCAGAGATGGTGTTAACTTTGTGCTAAACGCCATGGGAACCTTCACCTTCGAATATCCCGTCATACCGAACTTCACCAACAAGTTCTTCGTGTAGGCCTCCTGGTTGATAAAAATGCCTTCTGGTCCCTGTCTTATATTCAATCCAAGGAAAAAGTTAATTGGACCCATTGCACTCATTTCAAATTTAGTCTCCATCAACTTCCTGAATTCATCCGTTAAGCTAGAATTCGTGGAGCCGAAGATGATGTCATCGACATAAATCTAAACTATCATTAGATGTTCACCTTCTTTCTTTCGAAAGAAGGTTGGGTCAACCGAACCTTGTTATTTCGACATTTTAAGAAAGCGAGTTAATGTTTCATACCAGGCCCTTGGTGCTTGCTTCAGACCATATACAGCTTTATCCAACACATAGCAGCGATCAGGGTATTTCTCGTTCACGAACCCAGGTGGTTGCTCAACATACACCGTTTCTTCTAGTTCTCCATTTAAGAAAGCACATTTCACATCCATCTGGAAAACTTCGAAGTTTTTATGTGCAGCATATGCCAGAAAGATTCTAACTTATTCCAACCTTGCTACAGGAGCGAAGGTCTCCTCATAGTCTCTCCCTTCTTCTTAGCAATATCCCTTTACCACCAGCTGAACCTTATTGCGAATGACGTTGCCCTCTTTATCCAACTTATTCCTGAAGACCCATTTTAAGCAGACCACAGAAGCATCCTTTGGAGTGGGAATCAGCCTCCAAACTCGATTACGTTCAAACTCATGGAGTTCATCTTGCATTGCTTGTACCCAATCAGCGTGATCAAGTGCAGCATTAACCGTCTTCGGTTCGATTTTCGAGACAAACGAATTAAACATGCAGAATTCAACATGAGAGAATAAGGCAGTTTGCTTCGCCTTCAATTGAGAACATGTGAGAACTCGCTCAGATGATTCACCAATTATTTGTGTTTTGGGATGATCCTTAGTCCATTTCGTAAGAGGAGGGTAATTAGGGTCATAGACAGGATCCAACTCTGCATTTACCTCTTCTTCAAATTCTGATTGATCACCTTTGTCATTTGTATTCTCATTCTCCCCTCAAATGGCGAAGCGTATCCCATGTCAGGTTCAGGATTCCCCCCCTCGGTTGGAGTTGGATTCTCCCCCTCGATTGGACTATCATGGGTTGGGGTTGGAGTTGGATTCTCCCCCTCGAAAGGCAAATCGGTTGTTTTTGGTACAGATGAACCCTCCCCCTTGAACATTGAGTTGTTGTTTGGAGGGTCAGTTGAGGGTTGACCACCAGTCGGTTTAGGAGGTTCATTTTCCATATCTTTTGCAGCTTCATCGATGATCTTTTTCAGATTGTCGATTTTGTTGTCTGCTGCTTTCACCTCTGAGTGTATAGCCTTTTCTGGTTCATCAAATAGCCTTATGTACTTTTCAAACAAGTTGGAAATGGGAACCGAGACTTGTCCTGATGTTGGAAATATTTCCCCCACGGTACTATTGCTTGTTTGAACTTTCTTCATGTAGTTGTCATCAAAGGTTACATAGTAGGTTTCTTCAATATGCTTGGAGTGTTTATTCAAAACCCTATATGCCTTTGAAGTGAGTGAATAAACAAGAAAAATTCCCACATCGGCTTTGACGACGAACTTGTTTCGGTTCTCTTTGGAGTTGAAAATGAAGCATCTTGAACCGAACACGTGGAAAAACTTAAAGTTGGGCTTCCGATTGTTCAGAATCTCATACCGAGTGATGGAGAATCGTTTGTTAAGTAAGGATCGGTTCTGAGTGTAGCATGCAGTTGCAACTGCATCAACCCAGAAGTATAGCGGAAGAGAAGCGAAGCTCAGCATGGTTCGGGCTGCCTCACATAAGGAACGGTTTCGTCTTTCAACAATTCCATTCTGTTGTGGTGTATAGGGAGCCGAGAAGTTGTGAGATATCCCCTTTTCAGCCAGAAAATCTTCAAAATCTTTATTCTTGAATTCAAGCCCATTGTCGCTTCTAATATTCCTCACCGTCTTTCGCAGCTGCAATTCCACTTGCTTGATAAACGCCTTCAACTTGGGAGTCGCGTCTGATTTCTGTTTAAGAAAGAAAACCCAGGTGAAGCGTGAAAAATCATCTATTATGACAAGAATGAACTTACTATCACCGATGCTTTCGATAGCCGAAGGTCCACATAAGTCAATATGCAGAAGTTCAAGAGCTTCAACAATCTTTGTATTGATACGTGTAGGATGGCTCTTTCTGCTTTGTTTGCCCATCTCACATGCTGCACACAGGTGTTCCTTATCAAACTTGAGAAGAGGAAGGCCTCGAACATGATCACCAAGCACCAACTTATTAATGTCTTTAAAGTTCAGGTGCGATAAGCGTCGATGCCATAACCAGCTTTCATCAGAGTTCGCCTTTAACAGCAGGCATATTGCTGGTTTTCCTCGAATTGGGTTGAGATTTAAAGGATACATCTCTCCCTTGCATTCAGACTTCAACAGAACTCTTTTGGATTGCTTTTCAATAATTTCTGATCCCTCATCATCGAATGAAACTTTCAAACCGGTTCCCACAACCAATTGAGATACAATGATGAGGTTGTGCTGCAATCCTTCCATGTAATCCACTTTTCGAATTGTGAATTCTTCATTGGTTATCATTCCATATCCTTTGATTGTTCCATAAGAATTGTTTTCATACTTCACACATCCACCATCCTTAAGGGACCAAAACTTCCCCAGCTCTTCCCTCCTTCCTGTCATGTGACGTGAGCAGCCACTGTCTATGTACCATTCATCATCGAACTGCTCGTCACTTATAACCTGCAAATTCAAGCAGATTTAGGAACCCAAAGTCTCTTGGGCCCTGGTGAGTCTTTAACAGAAAAAGGAATAGCAACAGAAAGATCAACCAAATAAGTTCTTTTTATTAGAGTGGTTTCGTCTTTTCTTTTGATGGTATACACCTTGATTTTGTTTTTATCTTGTTTAAATTGTGGTGTATCAGATGGTTTGTTGTTAGATGGTTTCGGAATATTCTTTTGAGTCCTAGGGTTAGCTGACTTTTTCTTATTATTGATGTCAGAATTCAAATCAAGCTTTCCTTTTCCTTTGATGTTCTTTACTGAATATGGCTTTCGTTGGCAGGAAGAAGGACCGAAGCTAGACTTTCGGTTTTTAGCCTTGACGTTGTGACCGAAACTGGATGTTCGGTTCTGAGCTCTGGTGTTGGAACCGAAACTGGATGTTCGGTTCTGAGCTTTGGAATAATAGGAGCTTGGACTAAAACTTTCCTTTCGGTTTGGCTTGTCATTTTCTTTGACATTTGGCTCTTTCTTGGAAGGAACGTGGTTAGGGTTTTGAGACTGTCAAAACCATTTTCGCTCATTCAGATTCTTCATGTATCTCTAGTTTCTTTGGCGTTTCTGTTCAGCCAGCTGCTTTTTTGATTTATGACGTTGTGACCGAAATTGGAAGTTCGATTGTCTTTGAAGATACATTGGATGCCTTCTTTGGTTCTTCTGGTATCGCTTTTGTTCCACTCGAGCTTGGTTTATCAAAACTTGAGGGTTTGTTGATGGGTTCAGCAACGTATCTACCTCGTACCCTCCACGAGGTTCGCTCCGATAAGCCGACGGTTTCGTCTGCATTATCGATAGGGGCGGACCAGAAGTAATCGTCACACCCTTCAGCATTGTCTGTGTCGACCAAGATTTTCAATTATGTTGTTTGTTTTTCAGTGACCTCTTTAACAACATATACTTGATTTGGCACTGTTTGAACTTTCTGATAGACCATTTCTTTCTCTTTGAGTTTCTTCGACTTGTCCTTTGACAGGCGATCATATTCAACCGAGTTCTCAGATATGAGTGGTTTTTCATTCTCGGTTTCGCTCTTCAAAAATTCAGAGCAATCAACCACATCTTCCACCGAGATTTCGCTCATCTCACTTTCCTCATCAAATTCAGACATGTTTTCTATATTCATTTTATGTTCTGAAATTAATTTGGCGTTAGACGAGTCAAATGTTCGAATGGTCACAGACTTAATTTTCAACCTATCATTTTCATCTAAAAGATTTTTGAGCATACATTTATGTTCCTTAGAGTCAATAAAGGTCTCTATCTTGTCTAGTCCGATTTTATAGGTGATGGAAGTCTCTTCTGAGGACATTATGGATTCACACTCAGCGATGACCTCATCCTCCTTAAATTCAAGGAAGGGTAAGAAGATCATCTAATGAATCTTTTTTCCTATTTCACAATTTAAGTGCAACTGAGTAATATTCGTATATAAGCGTTTAGCAATCAAGCAAAAAACATTTCGTTGTTTCAAAAACTTTAAATTGTTTCGTTGCAAATAAATAATCTCATCCCTAGCCCTAGTTAACTCCGTCTCCTTCAGCTCAATCCACATCCTTCTCTCCTCACTCTTCGAAGACACCCTGCTGAGTTGGTCGGTTAGGTTAGAGTTCGCTAAGCGAGTTTGCATGAGACTACCACTTAAGTTAGAAAATTTAAATTTTAGTTCATTTAATTCTTCTTCATAATTTGTTATGGGAACTTTAAGTGATTCAAGGATGGATTGTACCTTTTTGATCAGCCGATCACAGTCGTTGATCCTCTCACTCACGGGCTTGGCTGCAAAACACTTGTCCTCAGTCAGGTTCGGCTCCTTATGCTCACCTTCGGTTGGTCTTCCAGCAAGTTCCATCAAACATTTCCTAGCCGAACTAATAACTTCCTCTCTCGCCACGTAAGCTCTTCCATGTGTGGGTTTTCTCACTTCTTCATCCTTAGAATCGGTTGACCAGACTTCAACGCCATCGAACTCATCTTCATCTACATTTTCCTGCACAATGAAGGCATTCATTGAACTATTAGTTGCTTTCTTTTTCTTTATTTCTTCCAACTTTCGCATGTAATAAGCCTCATCATCTTCAGCATTCCTTTTCTCATCCATCTTCCTCAACATGCAATCTTTGGCAAAGTGGTTCTTGTCATGACAATAATTGCAGTCGAATCCGGAGTCTCCTACAAGCTTGCTTTCTTTCTTGTCGTCATCCTTTTGAGAGGTGTTCTTCGTTTCTTCTTTCACCTTCTCAGAGCTGTAACTTCCTTGCCAGTTTCGGTTCTTATTGACAGGGAACGTCTTTCGTGCAAACTTCTTTGGGTTGGTGACCATCATTGCATATTCTTCACCAGTAAGGTCACACTCAGACATATCTGAATCCTCCTCTTCTTCTGCTACACTTTTGCCTTTTGAGACAAGGGCCAGCGATCCCACACCCGAAACTACCTTTGCATCCTTGGTTACCACGCTTTCATGGGATTTAAGAATACCCATCAGTTTCGCTAGCAAGTATGATTTGAACTGTTGATGAGCTTTCACTGTTGAAACCACTGCCATCCATTCTGGTCTTAAACCATTCATGAAGGTCACCTTTTGCTCAATCAATTTTCTTTCAATGCCATGCTTGATCATCTTGCTGTGGAAATGATTGAAGCGATCGAAGTTCTGTATCAGTTTCTCTTCAGGTTTCTGTTCGAAAGCTCCAAATTCTGAGAGCAACAAGGTTTGGATCGAGTGTTCTAGATCCTCATCGGTTGAGTACAGTTCTTTTAACCTATCCCATATTTCTTTAGCCACCATGCATGAACCGACTAAACAAAAAGTGTCAAATTGCAATGCGAATCTGATCATTCTCATGGCTTTCAAGTTACATAGCAGCTTATCCTTTTCATATTGTGGAATCTTCTCTACGTCGACCAAAAGCTGATTATATTCTTTTTAAGTCTTCACTGTCCTGTTCGTTCCAGAATGAACAAACGGCCCAATCGTGATAGCTTCCCAGATGAGATAACCATTATCTTCAGATCCAACTACGTAATCTTCAAAGTGATGCGCCCACACTTCATAGTCTTGAGTGTAAAGAATGGGAACCCTTGTAGTGGATCCAATGCTGTTGGAGATGTTGATGGGATTAGTTTGAGAATCGTCGTGAGACATGATTAGCCTTTCCTTGGAACTGCTAGAATCAGACCTGTAAACTTGAGATTAGGGTTTTATCAAACACAAGAGTTACCGTCGACAGGAAGAAGACGGCTTCTTTATATTCGATAAAAGCGGAAACCCTAAATAATTCTTCAAACAGAAGGAATATGTATTGATTACACAGTCTCCTGCTCTGATACCAATTGTTAGAACAAAGTTCTAGTAGGATCGATTGATTCTAAGCAGAAAAGCAATAAATAACGTAATAAAGAACACATGAATGGTTTAACTGATGTCGAATGATTAAGCTTTAACACCTCAGAAGAGCTCGATTAAGAACTTCGACTGTAGAGGTGTTTAGGGTTACAAAGAAATAATAATAATATTGACTATCATATCTAAGGCATACATGCATGCACTATATATAGCTTAACCCTAATCAATAATCACGGATGGACAGGTCCAATCCGGATATACAAAAACAAAGCCCATGACGCAACACAAAATACCCAACAAAACCTTTACACAAGTAGCTATGAAAGGATATTATTTACTATAACTTCATATTCTTAATATGAGATATATCAAATAGATTTCAAGAAAGACCGCTTTTCTTAATAGATATCTACTATAAGATATCTATATAGGTTAGCCTTGAGGTTTTCTTAATACATGTTTTCCTGACCAAATGTGTAAGGCTTAAGATCCACTTGTGGATATAAAACAAACATCTCAAGGTTGGAATAGTCATTTTAATATAAAGATACAAGGTATGATTTTATATCAAGATGAAAACGAACGTGTGTGTTTACTAAGATCTAGTGGGAGGATAGTGATATTCCTAATCTTGTATGAAAGAGACATACTTAATCATTTGAAATGACATTCCGACTATGCAAGGTGGTTTTCACCTTGACTCGGAAAGTATTTCTAAAATGAAAGACTTAGGAATGACAAGATACATTCTTGGAATGTAAAATCTATAAGAGATAGATAAAGATGAATGTTCAAGGTTAAAAAATCTTTTGCATGAAATGACAATATCTTGAAAGAGATCAAGATACAAGAATCCTTTGGAAGATTCTTGACATTGTCACATGACTCCATATTTGAGTTTGTCTCAAATGGATCTAGCACATAGGTTTGAGATAGATAAATTGATTTATATTCTATTTGCTGGACAAATGAATCCATCATTTATGTCATATCATGAAATGAGAAATTGAATACATGGTTAAGTCACTAGATGACTGTGAGAACATTCTAAGAGTACTTAAGAAGAGCTAAGAGAATGTATATGAGATAATTAGTTTAGAATAAAATCTTAATGTAAAGAGCTACATAGGATTTTGATTTCTAAATAAATATAGATAATTATGAATTAAAATTGGATTATGACTTCATTTTGGAATGAAGAGTAAGTTTAGTTGGAATGAGGTCCAAGCAAAACATAATGACACGATCTACTACAAAATAAGAATACACAACTTTTAAAGTTGAAGTCAAATATGTTTGGATGAATGAGTTGATTGAAAAACTATGTTGATTTCTGCCATTCAAGGATCAAATAGAAATATTTGTGATTTCGAGAGTTGACTTAATCAAGCTAAGGGACTCTATGTCACGAAAGAAAACCAATCATATTCTCCAAGATATTTAACTATACCTAGAGTAAAAGTCAAATATAAAGATATAGTATTCGTGAAATTCATACAAATTAAATTTAGTCAAAACCATTAATAAAGTCTTTCCTTTTAAAGCTAAGTATGAGTGGTCACACTTAAGCCATAAGACTTTTATTATTCTAGAAATGGGATTTTGGTTTGGATTTAGTATTTGGATATTGGAACATTGTAACAACAACGTACTATTACATAATGTTTTTGATATACCGGGATATGATCATTACATTAATACTTGTTGTGTTCTATATTAACATGTTTAATCCATGAATAATCTTATTATTCTAAAGGTTCATAGTCAGTCATGATTGTGGGAGCAATTATGAAGTAAGACTAATATGAAAAAGGATTGGTTGACTCTCACCAGATGAAAGTAGGCAAGAAGTTGTAACCAAGTTTCATAGGTACTTGTCATAGAACTAGTACTGAACAGACCCGCATCAAGATCATCTCATAGATCGCAGTTATGAGTGATACTTGATTAAAAAGTACTATCTTTGTGTCCTTAGCACCTGAGATACATAGTGGGACTTAAGTATAGGGAGTACTGTGCTTTGATATGGCCAAATGTTGTTCCTTGACCGGGCAGTTATAAAAGTCATATTCGGGTATGGTGTGAACTATGCAAGAGGCTTATGTAGTCAAGATGGGATTTATTCCTCTTATTCGTTGAGATTTAGACATCTAACGCGCGTTACCCAAAGTTGAATTACAAATGAGATTGATTGCGATCCAAGGCTCATGTTTCAACAGGATGTCTGTAACAAAAGGATAATTGATAAACTTACCTTAATACATCAATTGAAGCTTAGAGCTTTTGGGAATTGGATGTTGATGAATGACATTCTTCGTCATATGTTATTGGGGGCAGTGAAATGTTGCTAGACGTTCACCACTGTCTATATCAATCTATGATGAGTCTTGTGCAAGTGAGAGATTGAAAGATCTAGTATACCCAAGAGTCATTATAAAATGATATTGCTAATAATATATGATCCTATAGGGTCACACCATATAGCAAGTTACCGTCAATTTATTATTTATTAGTATAATTTGATAAATATATCAACACTTGTATTTAATTGGAAAATTATTATTTCATGGAAATAATAATTTACTAATTGGGAATTTATTATTTGTGGAAATAATATTTATTGGAGAAATAACAACTTATGAAATATATCATAAAGTATGATTATTTATAAGATATATTTATATCTTTATAAACTAGTTAGAGTTTATTTATATAAAAGTTAGTTTTATATAAAAGAGATATTTATATAACACTAGTTACTTGTTATATAAATATATATATATATATATATATATATATATATATATATATATATATATATGTCTAGTCATGGGAATATAATAATGAACACACCATGCCCTCTTTAAACATAATGATGACCGAAAAGACAAGAGCATGGCTAGGGGATGGCTTTTTGATTATTATATTCAAGCATGATTAAGACCCATGCTTTGACAAGATGGAAGGTATGGACCTTTGGTTCTTTGCTCAAGTATATATGGGCATATATATGGAGAGTTTCAAGTGCTCTTTTCTCCCTTCTTCTCCTTTCCTTCTTCTTTTTTTGGAGCCCCAAAACCATGAGCATGGTGCTCATATAGGGCTGCCAAAGTTTCGAGATTTAGGCGTTCCTTTCTACTCTATTTTCTTGTAAAGTGGTGCTATATTTATGTCCCTTTGTTGCTTCACCTTATGAACAACCACTTCAAGTGAATACTAGCATGTTTTGATGGTTCTACTCTTGCTTGGTGGATACTTGTAGAAAACTTTTGCTTTAGAGTTTCATGCCACACTTCATCAACTTCCAACCTCCCATGAGGATCAAAGTCTTCAAAGTTTGTTATGCTTTCCCTTCTATGGTTGTTTTAATCTTCCTAACTCTTGCAAAATGATCATTGGTGGGTAAAATAGTTTTCGTTTTATTCAACATTTTTAAAGCTTTCGTTGTCAATTTTATCGATTGTGAAACCGGATTTTTGAATAAAAATCCAACACCATCAGGTCTGGAGCAGACTCCAGACTGCTCAGAATCGGCAGAAGAGTTATGCCGACAGACAACGTTCAGATTTGGAGTTTCAGGTGGGTGACATGGTCCTCCTGAAAGTGTCACCCTGGAAGGGTGTTATCCGGTTTCGGAGGCGGGACAAGCTGGGCCCCAGGTACATCGGCCCCTTCAGGGTCATAACCCGGGTGGGCAAGGTAGCATACCGATTGGATCTTCCAGCCGAGCTCAGCCATATCCACAACACTTTCCATGTTTCTCAGTTACGAAAGTGCCTAGTGCCTAGTAGATGAGACAGCGGTTGTACCCTTGGAGGACATTCAGGTTGATGACAGCCTGAATTACATTTAGAAGCCACTGGCGATCCTGGATCGTAAGACGAATGAGTTGAGAAATAAGAGAGTCGAGTTGGTGAAGGTACAGTGGCAACACCGGAAGGGTTCGGAGTGGACTTGGGAGTCCGAGGAGGAGATGAGGGAGCACTACCCGGAGTTGTTTCCGGATTCAGCAGCAGCAGACTTCGAGGACGAAGTCTGATTCAAGTGGGGGTGAATTGTAACATCTGTCTCTCGAGGTATTATTTAAATTATATAAATTAATATGGGTTTTGGACTAACAATTGGTCAATGGACCCTTTGGAGTGGACCTTTAGCAAACTGGGCCAAGAAGTTGGGCTGCCCATAAGCCGTACGATGGGAGTAGTGGCCACATTGGATTCGAGGGACTCGGGGGCATACGCGCAGCATACCAAGAGGTACGCCCAGCGTACGCTGGCAGATGCCAAACCCTAATTTTTAGAGTTTAAGACATATAAATATCCCATTATAGCCTCCCCTTTGGCCTCCTCACCAGTCCCTCACCCTTAGAAAACCCTAGTTCGTCTCATACTCCATTGTTTTGTGTGCTTGACCTTTTTGAGTCTATTTTGGTGAAGAAAGGCTTGGAAGAAGTGAAGAGAAGTTGGAGGAAGAAGCACTTGAGTATCTTGAGCTCAAGGATGTTGAACTAGTTCATCTTTTGGCACCCAAAGGAGGTATACAGCTCCTATCTTTCCTCTTAGAAGCTTAGATCTAGGGTTTTGAAGATTTGGACCTTTTTAGGTCCAAAGAATGGATCTTGTTCATGCAACTTCGCTTTTGAGCTTAGAGTTGCCACCCTTGAAGCTCAAAGTGTTCCTTTAGCAGTAAAGTTGCAAGATTTGAGGTCTTTATGTAGCCATGCAAGAGATCTAGCCATTTCCATGAAAGTTTATTGCTATTTTAAGTGTTGGGTTCATTTGGTGGGTTGCAGGCCACCAAGTGATCGACTTTATAGGTTAGGAAGAAGTATTGGACTCAGATCTGTAGTTTGGACGTTGTGTCTTAAGGGATTCATCAGCTTTAGAGAAAAGGGCTTAACAGGAGAGTACGTTGGGCGTACACGCTAGTACGCGCAGCGTACAAGCCATTTCAGCAATACGGGCATCGTACAGAAAGGTATGCTCAGTCAGTGGGCTTGTGGATGTATTTGTAGATTCAAGAATAGGCTGGACAGAGTGAACTTGTGGCCTATGAGCCCAACTTAGAATGCTTCAATGATATTGGAATTTATGAAGCAACTGGAACATTTTGTATGAATTCCTACATGGAAACACTAGTTTTGCTCTATCGGTCTGATTGTAATATCGAGACTGAAGTTGATGGCTTTTAGTGTCAGAAAATTGAGGAAGATATTCACATAACTTAGGGCATCCACAATCCATTGAACTCTATAGAGTTCAATGGATTGCCACATTATCCATTAATCATCTATACAACATCACCCACAACCCATTAAACACATATTCAATCCTAATCACCAATTTATTCCTTCTATTGAACCATTCAATGATCATTGAACTCCTCCATTCAACTCTACTCCATGTCATCACCCACACTCCATTCAACTCTTATTCAATCCTAATCACCACCCTATTCAACTCTTATACTACTTGCATTGTGGATGCTCTTAGTTGACGTTGATAAAAAGCTAAATGCATTATAGACATGGACAAATTGGTCAATATTTATTATCATTTATAGTTACTTGACGGTTACTAGAAAAGAACCTACGCTTTTAAAGTTGGTGTCTTCTTGAAGGGGTACTACGGTTCTCTAAAGGGTTGTGATGGTTCAAAAGCAGTATCATAGTGTGTATATATAAGAACGAAATCTGGTGTAAACATGTTGTGATTGTTATTAATAAACATTTTTGTTTGCTGCGTAATAAATTCTGTTTGGGTATAACACTGCCTCTGATATTATATATATATATATATATATATATATATATATATATATATATATATATTCTTGGCGTACCCTTGTAGGTGATGATGTCTATACTTGTAGAACGCTTGGTGACGATGTCTATGTATCCGTACAACGCTTGTCTCCCATGTAGTGGCGTACGCAGAAAATTTGAGTAGTGGTGACACCCAAAAAAAAATTCTGAACAAATCTAAAATAATAATGACACTCATATTTCAATACGTTGTACCTAATAAAATTTATTTACATTGACGATCAGAATCAGAGTAGTGGCCCGGGACCCCCCTCGAACTCCACATAAGTCCGCTAATGCTCCCATGCTCTTTAATCTTGGAGCCATCGCACCCGTATCCGGCCAACATCATGTTCATGTTGCTGCCAATTCCTTAAATTTGCACCCATCTTTGACCTCCCTTGCTACCATCAACACGGTCTGTCCCCTTTCTTATCACCCATCCCCTTCGCTATTACCACCATTCACATTCTCCATAAACCGTCCATTTTTCCAGTGTCTTATTACTGTTTTTCTCAAAAAACAAGACATCGACTCTCTAGGTTTCATTTTTATCTCACACCGGCAATGAACTCCGACTTTCCCTAACTTAATAGAAATAGGGGAAGAACTTTAACAGTCCTTCTCGCTAATAAGTCATGCTTATTGGGCAATTCATTAACTAGTGGACCTCATATTTTCATTAATTTTTTTTATGGTGCAGTCAACAACACTAGTGATATCAAATAGAAAAATATTGGACCTATAAATAATATAGGTTAGGAATGTCGGTCCAAAATAGCAGTCCCAAAAGTTACGCATATATAGACCGAAATATCATACTACCTCCGTCCCAAATTAATTTTCTATATTTGATTTTTGAAATCTTTATTCTTCAACTCTGACCTTAAATATTTTTGTTTTTGATAGATAATATTTGATGAAAAATATATGAATGAATTGTATTTTAAATGTATTTTCATTGTTATAAGTTTCATCAACTAATATAACACAAATAAAAATATTTAAGGTCAAAATTAAGGAAAAAAAACTTCAAAAATCAAAAGACGACAATTAATTTGAGACAGAAGGAATATGATATTTGCATATATAGATAGAAAGAATTTGGATATATATGGTTATACTTTTGGTTGCAGATTTTGGTTCAATTTTTAAGCAATATAACTGGGCCAACCCATTGGCTATTTTAGCCCAAAATATGAGATGGACTGGATTTTTTATTTTCTTTCTAACACGCACGACGCACGCACATCTGAGCAGTCGGTATCACTCTAATTTGAAGACCTAGTCAACTTCATTACCGTTCACTTCAGTCGTTACTTCCGACTACACCAAGTTCAAGTTCCAACTTCCAACGTCACTTTTTTCTTTCCTAGATTCAGATTCCACTCCGATTCTGCAACAAAGGTGAGCTTGATCGGGGGGCTGTAGCTCTTGAATCTAGCTGGATTATTTTTGACACACCATACACGTATCAGGCTGCTCATCCCGAAATACTGCTTTGCAAACTGTTGTACCATCGCCTCTAGGAAATTATTAAGTTTCTTTCTTGGCTCTGTTACTGAATCAGTAGCTTTGCAACTTGCTCATTATCTTTTGAAGAATAATAGGTACTCACTGTAACTTTCAGAAAAAAACTGGAGAGATTTAGCCCAGGGGCATTTTAGGAAAGTTTACTTTTTATGCGTTTTTTGTGTTAGAGTAAGACTCTTTTAGAATTAGTATAAGTAGGGGTATTACGTGCTTTGTTTTATTATTATTCCAGAACAAGTTTTTCAGTCAATAGTTACTTAGTCTCCAAGTTATAGTTACTTTGTTTACTTCCCCTGTTCGTTCACTTCTGTCATGTTCTTCTGTTTGATTCAACGTAGTGCACAAGGTGTAAATGAAAAGCAGCCTCTATTTCTTCCTGTTAGTACCTTTGTGAATAAGTTACAGAAGACGTGAAGCAGGTCCTTTTGATTACTTAAACAATAACCTCTCTCCTGTTATCTTTGTGCCTCTATTCAGATCCGTTTTTTATCCCTCTTTTGTTTGAATTTCTTGTGCAAAAAGGCACAAGTTGAACTTGCAAGTTTACAGTTAAAGTGTTCGATGTATTTTAAAATAATCATATTTTGGTATTTTTTTTCTAATTAATCAATGATAAACCATTTTCCTGATTCCTATTACTTTTTTTTTAACTTTATCTTTAAGTTCATTTTAGATTATGGGATGGAGTTATATTACAATTACATCATACAAAGCTAATCAAACCTTACTCAATGCAATGAATCTAGGATGCATTTAAATGCCCAAGAAATTACAAATTTTCATCCAATTTCATCTGACAAATTGTTGGTTACTATGTAGATACTTCCACAAAGAAGAATTTCCTGCAATGGATGTTGTTAGTGCCATTCTTAAACCAGTTGCCGAGACACTTATGGAACCTGTTAAGAAGCATCTAGGCTACCTCATTTCCAGCACCCAACATGTGAGGGATATGAGAAGAAAAATGGGGGAGTTGGATTCTCTAAGACACGCCGAAGAAGACCACTTGGACAGGAACATAAGAACTCGTCTTGAGATTTCATTTCAAGTTAGGAGTTGGTTGGAAGAAGTAGAAAAGATCGATGCAAAAGTAAAAACTGCTCCTAGTGATGTCGGTGCTTGTTGCAGTCTCAAGAGTAGACACACAGTCGGAAGGGAGACCTTCAAACTAATTGAGGAGATTGAAAGTGCCACAAGAAAACACTCTTTGATCACCTGGACCGATCATCCCATTCCTTTGGGAAAAATTGATACCATGAAGGCATCCACCACCACACCATCAACTGATCACGATGACTTTGAGTCGAGAGAAAAAACTTTTACTCAAGCACTGAAAGCACTTGAACCAAACAACACATCCCACATGATAGCGTTATGTGGGATGGGCGGGGTGGGGAAGACCACAATGATGCAAAGACTGAAGAAGGTTGCCAAAGAAAATAGAATGTTCAGTTACATGGTCGAGGCAGTTATAGGGGAAAAGACAGACCCAATTGCTATTCAACAAGCTGTAGCCGATTACCTTCGTATAGAGTTAAAAGAAAGCACTAAACCAGCAAGAGCTAATAAGCTTTGTGAATGGTTCAAGGCCAACTCTGGAGACGGTAAGAATAAGTTCCTTGTTATATTTGATGACGTCTGGCAGTCCGTTGATCCGGAAGATATTGGTTTAAGTCCTTTTCCAAATCAAGGTGTCGACTTCAAGGTCTTGTTGACTTCACGAGACGAACACGTTTGCACAATGATGGGGGTTAAAGCTAATTCAGTTATTAATGTGGGACTTCTAACTGAAGTAGAAGCACAAAGTCTGTTCCAGCAATTTGTAGAAACTTCTGAGCCCGAGCTCTGTAAGATAGGAGAAGTTATCGTAAGAAAGTGTTGCGGTCTACCTATTGCCATCAAAACCATGGCGTGTACTCTAAGAAATAAAAGAAAGGATGCATGGAAGGATGCACTTTCACGTATAGAGCACTATGACATTCGTAGTGTTGCGCCTAAAGTCTTTGAAACAAGCTATCACAATCTCCAAGACGGGGAGACTAAATCCGTGTTTTTGATGTGTGGTTTGTTTCCTGAAGACTTCGATATTCCTACCGAGGAGTTGATGAGGTATGGATGGGGCTTAAAGCTATTTGACAGAGTTTATACAATTAGAGAAGCAAGAACCAGGCTCAACACCTGCATTGAGCGACTTGTGCAGACAAATTTGTTAATTGAAAGTGATGATGTTGGGTGTGTCAAGATGCATGATCTGGTGCGTGCTTTTGTTTTGGGTATGTATTCTGAAGTCGAGCATGCTTCAATTGTCAACCATGGTAATATGCATGGGTGGACTAAAAATGATATGAACGACTCTTGCAAAACAGTTTCATTAACATGCGAGAGTGTGTCTGAGTTTCCAGGAGACCTCAAGTTTCCAAACCTAAAGATTTTGAAACTTATGCATGGAGATAAGACGTTAAGGTTTTCTCAAGACTTTTATGAAGGAATGGAAAAGCTCCAGGTAATATCATACCATAAAATGAAGTATCCATTGCTTCCCTCGTCACCTCAATGCTCCACCAACCTTCGAGTGCTTCATCTTCATGAGTGTTCATTATGGATGCTTGATTGCTCTTGTATCGGAAATTTGACGAATCTGGAAGTGCTGAGCTTTGCTAATTCTGGCATTGAACGGATACCTTCAGCAATCGGAAATTTGAAGAAGCTTAGGCAACTTGACCTGAGAGATTGTGATGGTCTTTGTATAGAACAGGGTGTCTTGAAAAATTTGGTCGAACTTGAAGAACTTTATATTGGAAATGCATCCGCGTTTAGCGAGTATAACTGCAATGAGATGGCAGAGCGATCAAACAGGCTTTCTGCGTTAGAATTTGAGTTCTTTAATAACAAGGCTCAAGTGAAGAATATGTCATTTGAGAATCTTGAACGATTCAAGATCTCAGTGGGACGCTCTTTAAATGGAGATATCAGTGAGAGTGCCCACTCATATGAAAACACATTGCAGTTGGTGACCAATAAAGGTGAAATATCAGACTATAAACTTAATGAGTTGTTTGTGAAAACAGAGGTGCTTTGTTTAAGCGTAGATGGTATGAATGATCTTGAAGATGTTGAGGTGAAGTTGACGAATCCTCAATCCTCTACATTTTGCAATTTAAGAGTCCTTGTCGTTTCTGGGTGTGCAGTGTTGACATACCTATTCAAACTCCGTGTTGCAAACACTTTGTCAAAGCTTGAGCATCTAGAAGTTTACAAATGTGATAATATGGAAGAACTCGTACATAATGTTACTAGGGGTAGTGGAAAAGAGACAATTATGTTCCCCAAGCTGAAATTTTTATCTTTGCGTGAACTACCGAAACTATTAAGTTTGTGTAATAATGTCAACATAATTAAGCTACCACAACTTGTAGAGTTGCAACTTAAGGGCATTCCAGGTTTCACAAGCATTTATCCACAAAACAAGTTGGAAACATCTAGTTTGTTGAAGGAAGAGGTGGATATATATATATATATATATATATATATATATATATATATATATATATATGTTTTATGTTTATACTATTAGACAATCTTTTCAACTAAAAGTTTTAGACTATATGTGTAATTTGATTATATGATGTATTATTGTTTGGATGTGGCTATTAATGGATGATTATTTTGCAGGTTGTGATTCCTAAGTTGGAGACACTTCGAATTGATGACATGGAGAATTTAGCTGAAATATGGCCTTGTGAACTTAGTAGAGGCGAGAAAGTTAAGCTGAGAGAGATTAAAGTGAGAAATTGTGATAAACTTTTGAATCTATTCCTGCACAATCCCATGTCTCTGTTGCATCATCTTGAAGAGCTTGAAGTCACGGAATGTGGTTCGATTGCATCATTATTCAACATCGACTTGGATTGTGTTGGTGCAATTGGAGAAGAAGACAACAACAGCATCTTAAGAAGCATCAAAGTGGAGAATTTAGGGAAGCTAACAGAGGTGTGGAGGATAAAAGGCGCAGACAAATCTCATTCCCTTGTCAGTGGCTTTCAAGTTGTTGAAAGCATAAGGATTAGGAAATGTGAGAGGTTTAGAAATGTATTCACACCTATCACCACCGATTTTGATGTGGGGGCACTTTTGGAGATTCAGATTGAAGATTGCGGAGGAGAAACAGGGAGATTCAATGAATCGAAAGAGAGTAGCCAAGAGAAAAAGGTAGGGATTTCAATTGCACTTTCTTACTTAATTAAGGATTAAGCTCCTGCCTTTTGAATATCACCAACAACTTTTATGTTCTGGAATCGATTCAGCTTAAAACTCAACCAACATAATGCAGATAGATGAGAGCTGAAGCTAAATGCGTGTATAAAATCCTTTCATCATTTTTCTTGATATTGATAGCAAGTGGAATGATTTCAACTTCAATTGATGAAAAGCATAGGGATGGGCCGATAAATTTAATAAACTTAACCCTTTAATTGATGAAAAGCTTATGAACTCAATTTCAAACCAACTTTGTCTCTTGTTTGAAAATAGTTCACATCTTAATTAAAATATGTTTTCTTGTTTCATAGGAGCATATAACATCTTTTAATTATTTATCTCCAACACTTTTTTAATTTGTTGAGAATTTTCATCATTTGCAAATGTTTCTTGAAAAATTGCCTAAAATCAAAGAAATATTTTTCAAATCCAAAATTATAAGAGAGAATTGTGAATGGACGTGAAGTTATAAATCATTTACTACACACTTCAGTAGTGAAGTTACTAATTACATATCTTGTTGGGATATATATATATATATATATATATATATATATATATATATATATATATATATATATATATATGCGCAGACTGATATTCTGTCAGAGGAAGAGACATTGCGAGAAATCACTGGCAATATTTCTAATGTTGCATTCCCATCCTGTCTCATACCCTCTTTTCATAACCTCCATAAACTTTACTTGAAGAAGTATGAAGGAGTGAAGGTGGTGTTTGAGATGGAGAATCCAACAAGTAGAGAATTGGTAACAACTCACCATAACCAACAACAGCCTATACTTCTCAACCTCCAGGAATTATATCTATATAATATGGACAACATGAGCCATGTATGGAAGTGCAACCGGTATAGGTTCTTCAATCTTCCAAAACAACAATCTGAATCAACATTCCACAACCTCACAACCATACATGTGTACCAATGCAAAAGCATTAAGTACTTGTTTTCACCTCTCATGGCAGAACTTTTTTCCAACCTAAAGAAAGTCCACATAGAATGGTGTCATGGTATCGAAGAAGTTGTTTCAAACAGAGATGATGAGGATGAAAAAATGACTACATCTACCCACACAACCACCACTTTGTTCCCTCAGCTTGATTCTCTCACTCTAAAATACATGAACAATCTGAAGTGTATTGGTGGAGGAGGTGCCAAGGATGAGAACACTGAAATATCTTTCAACAATACCGTTTTTCCTGATCGATTTAAGGTATGTTTTGTGCGCATTCAATTACTTATTTAATTTCTTTGACAATATCCATTTTTCCTTGCAATATTCTATGAAAGTCACCAAATCACATATTAAAGATTTAAACCTTTATTGCACACGTATTACCTACCATGCAAACTCAAGAATTGGATTTGGAGGCCTAAAAATTTCCATTCATCCGAACAAGTATTACCTTGTATTTGTTATTTATCATAATTCATATCATTTACTGATGAGATTTCTTTTTTATTTTTATTTTTCATTAGAAATGCACACACATGCATCTAATTAAGTTTGCCTTTCTATGTGAATCCTCTGTTGATTCTGTGACCAAGCATCATTGATTATATTTCCATTTTCATAATTGTGTTTATTTTGGATAATTTTTCCTTTTATAGTTGTAATTTTATAATGATAGATTATAATTTTATAGTTGTTTCTGTGACCAAGCATCATAGATTCTTGCATTCATTTCGCCGAAATAAAAACCAAGATATGTGCTATAATCTTAGAGTAAGAAACAAAAAGGCAGTTAATAATTAGTTGAATGTAACTTAGTTTAGATAATAGGGCCATCAGGTGACACTTGACAGGTATTGTAGCATAAAATCCAATAATTTATAATATTATCTAAAGCTAATTTTTGTAAGTGGTATGTCTTTTATTGTCTCATCAGTAAATCCCGACATTAATTATAAAACAAAACCCAAAACCACATTTTTGATGTGGAGAGCACTCGTGTCATTTAGTATAAAAAAAAAAAAAAAAAAACAAGATTTTGGATTAAATGTCTTATACAAAAGCTGTGTCTATGCTTTAATATTTCATCAATTTTCCTTGTGATGTTGCAGTTGTCTGAAGCAGGTGGTGTTTCTTGGAGCTTATGCCAATACTCTAGAGAGATAGAAATAGAAAACTGCCCTGCATTGTCAAGTGTGATTCCATGTTATGCAGCAGGACAAATGCAAAAGCTTCGAGTGCTGAGAATATGGTGTTGCAATGGGATAAAGGAGATATTTGAAACTCAATCAGGGATGATCAGCAACAAAAACAAGAGTGATTGTAATGAAGGAATTCCAAGAGTAAATAACAATGTTATTATGCTTCCCAATCTAAAGATATTGGAAATCGTAGTTTGTGCGGGTTTAGAACATATATTCACATTCTCTGCAATTGGAAGCCTGGCACATCTTGAAGAGTTAACAATATCTAGTTGCGAGTCAATGAAAGTGATTGTGAAGAAAGAAGAAGAAGATGCATCATCATCATCATCTTCTTCTAAGAAGGTTGTGGTCTTTCCTCGTCTAAAGTCCATTGAACTAAGTTATCTACCAGAGCTGGAGGATTTCTTCTTGGGGATGAATGAGTTCGCATTTCCTTCATTGGATAATGTTACCATCAAGAAATGCCCCCAAATGAGAGTGTTTGCACCTGGTGGGTCCACAACTCTCCAACTCAAGTATATACGCACAGGATTAGGCAAACATACTCTTGATGAATCAGGCCTTAAGTTCTTTCATGTTCAGCATCATCAGGTATAAGATACTTCTTTGGCATCATATAATTATGAAAGATATCATGCATGTTGTCACTTGGAATCAAAATTTATGTTTATGTTGTCACCTGGAATCAAAATTTTCCATTTTGAACGAGGAAAAAGCGTCCAAAATAGCCTTACATATTTAACATACTTTATGAGATCAAAAATAGCTATCCGTTTGATAACTTTTAGTTGGAGTTAAATATCATGGTCACTAATAATTACAATCTCTTCAATTTCGTTAAACTTACAAAATATATATGAAATTTCAAATGTTTTTGTTTGACATATATATTACTTAGGCATTTTCTTTATTGGACTCGCAGCAGACCGCTTTCCCGAGTTTACATGGTGCAACTTCGTTCCCTGCAACTTCAGAAGCAATACCTTGGTATTTTCATAACTTGATCGAATTAGATGTTGAACGGAATCATGATGTTAAAAATATTATTCCATCCGGTGAATTGCTGCAACTGCAAAAGCTGGAAAATATTAGTGTGAGTGATTGTGAGATGGTAGAAGAGTTATTTGAAACTGCATTGGAAGTAGCAGGGAGAAATAGAAAAAGTAGTAGTGGACGTGGTTTTGATGGACCGTCACAAACTACTACTCTTGTCAATATTCCAAACCTAAGAGAAATGAGGTTGGATTTGTTACATAATCTCAGGTATATAGGGAAGAGCACTCAGTGGACAGTTTATGAGTTTCCAAACCTAACAAGTCTCTATATTGGTTGTTGCAAAAGGTTAGATCATGTATTTACTAGTTCCATGGTTGGTAGTCTATTGCAACTCCAAGAGCTAACTGTAAGGTACTGCTACAATATGGAGGAGGTCATTGTCAAGGATGCAAGTGGTGTTGTGGAAGAAGAATCTGTTGGCAAGAGGAATGAGATTCTTGTGTTACCTCGTCTAAAGTCCTTGATATTAGATGACCTTCCATGTCTTAAGGGGTTTAGCTTGGGGAAGGAGGATTTTTCATTCCCATTATTGGATACTTTGGAAATCTACTACTGCCCAGCAATAACGGCTTCACCAAGGGATATTCGGCTACTCCGAAGCTAAAAGAAATAGTAACAAGATGTGGCTCATTTTATGCAGGAGAAGACATCAACTCCTTTATAAAGATCAAACAAGAGGTAAACTAGATCTTTCTTGCTTTACTCATTCTTGAACAACATTTGAAAAGTTTCATGCAGTTCTTTTGTTGTTCTCAAAATCCCCAACCTATATTTTCAACTTTATAATTATGTATTTTATGCAGGAATTCAAAAACGACCAAGACTCTCATTAACGTGAAGTAAACATTAAAGGTAAATTCTATTTTCACTTCTCCATAATGCCTATTAATGGCCTTCTAATTCATGATTTTCCGATGTATTTTTCTTCTTCATGATGATGTGAATGCTCCAACACCCCATTGATTGTTTGGTAGGTTTCTCTCGTTGAATGGTGATGACCATCTAAACCAATTGACTATCTGTCAGTAGTATTCAAGGATAGAATTGTTGATCATATGAAGAGGAACTAAACAAGAACATGATTGCTATGAAGATGTTAATGTATGAATCAAATAGCAAGCTACTCACTGATCTAATTAGTTTGTTGGTTGGATGTTGATTTTAATGTTGTTAGGATCGAGACACTTAACACACGATTCTAAACACACACACAGCTCACGAAAAACAAGAACACAAGGATGAACATGAGGGATTTAACGTGGTTCGGTCCTTCTCTGACCTACGTCCACCGGTAACTAGGAATTTACATTTCTTGCTGCTAATCTGCACTCTTTCTGTGTTACACTAGATACAAGTTTTACAAATACAGATGAATCTCTTATATAGAGATGGAAATCAGAAGTAGTCAAAAAACACAACCGGGTCTTCAGCCAACCTTTGAAAAAACTTAACATTCAACAATTGTGGCTTCACATTCAACAATTGTGGCTTCACATTCAACAATCTCCCACTTGAAGCCACGGAGCAATCTTCACCTGTGCTTCAACTGTGCATCTGTATTTTTAAAAAATTGATCTTAACTCCTTCCTAGTTACCCGGCCTTCTCTTCAATTTACCTATTCTCTGTCTCCACCGGCTCCCACTGAAATGAACTGCCCGATCCTGGAACATCCTGAGAACAAACGAAACTCTCCATGTGAAGCAGATAATCTGGAGAGACTTTTACAGATGGAATACTGGTTCTCTTAACCCACTGTGTTCTGGGTATTCTAGCTGAAACAAAGCCCATGCTCCCACTGCTATGAATGCCCTTGACTGGTTTTTCTGAACCGTTCCAAACACGTTCAACCTGAATCTGACCTGTGACTCTGGGTTTGCCATCTGCAAAGCAAACCTTCTTCTGTCAACGAGACACTATGAACCGGATTTTGTTTTTCTTCTGAACTGGGATGGTTACTCCCTCAGACGGTAAACTGACCATATATAATGAGCCCCTCTTATGTCCACGAGCTATCACAAGATTTCCTTTGACAACCTTCCACTGCCCATTCCTGAACTTAACCTCGTGTCCCTGTTCATCCAACTGCCCAACAGAAATCAACTGTTTCTTCAGACTTGGAATTACCCGGACATCCTTCAAAGTCCATGGACCGACTGGAGTCTTCAGATCTAAGTCACCTATGCTCGTCACATCAAGAACCTCATCGTTCGCCAGTCTTACCTTACCAAAATCCCCTTCTTTCAGATTCCGCGGTGCTTCACGGATGTAGGTAGCGTGAAATGAAGCACCCGAATCCATAACCCAGGAATTCACATTGCTCTCCATACTACAGATCAAAACATCATCATCTGAATGGTCTACTGCAACGTTAACTTCTTTCTTGTCTTTTGGACATTGATTCCTAAAATGTCCAACCTCTTTACAGTTCCAACAAGTCACATCATTTCGAGTCCTCGACTGACTCCTTCTCCTGTTTCCGCTCCCACTACCTCTGTTATTTCTTCTACCTCTGACCGCATTCAATTGTTCACTTGATGATTCCCCAGAATTTCTTCGTCTGACGCCTTCGCCTAGAATTAAATCCCGAATTCCCTCAAAAGTGAGCCCTTTCGATCCTGTGGAACTAGTAACGGCTGTAACTGTTCCAGACCAACTGTCAGGTAATGATGATAACAATAGTAAAGCTTGAACTTCATCCTCGAACTTTATTCCCACTGACCCAAGTCTAGATAAAATCGAGTTTAAATTGTTGATGTGTACTGTAACTGAACTTCCTTCCCTCATCCTCGTGTTGACTAGCTCCCGAATCAGGAAGACTTTATTTGCTGCCGACGGCTTCTCGTACATATTAGACAACGCCTCCATGATTCCCTTTGCCGAGGTCTCCTTCAAAATGTTGAAGGCAACATCCTTTGACAACGTCAGTCTAATAAATGCCTTGGCCTTCTTATCCAAAGTCTCCCAGTTTACCTGTGTCATCGCCTCCGGTTTTTTACCTAAAACTGCGTCCAAGTCTTTCTGCATGAGCGAATCTTCAATTTGCATCTTCCACCAATCAAAATCTTTCCCATCAAACTTCTCAATCTGAAGCTTACTGCTTTCTGCCATTTTCTGAAAGAACAATGACCTATCTTGCAATTTTCTGGAAATTCAGGGGCCAAATTGCAAATTTTCAGTGTTGCTACAGTGTCTGCTGACGTCACCGCTGACGTAGTGCTACCGTCCTGCTACAGTGTCTGCTGACGTCACCGCTGACGTAGTGCTACAGTGTCTGCTGACGTCACCGCTGACGTCGTGCTACAGTGCCTGCTACAGTGTCTTCTTCTCCGGCGTACTGCTACAGTATCTGGTGCTACAGTGTCGTCTTCTCCGGCGGACTGCTACAGTGAATCCGACAACTACAGTACA
Source organism: Lactuca virosa (assembly GCF_052849685.1). Classification (NCBI taxonomy): domain Eukaryota; kingdom Viridiplantae; phylum Streptophyta; class Magnoliopsida; order Asterales; family Asteraceae; genus Lactuca; species Lactuca virosa. The sequence goes on from NC_136427.1 coordinate 27,327,264, forward strand.
TTGCCCGGTGATTTTAGGAGCCTTCCGGTGGTCAAAAAAATTCAGAAAAAATATTTTCGGAATCTGCGGAACGAGAACTTTCCAACAATCTACACCAAATTCGTTTTTGAGAATTTCGACCAAAAACAGAAAATCACCCTCTGGAGCTAAAACCAAAGCTCTGATACCACTTGTTGGGATCGAGACACTTAACACACGACTCTAAACACACACACAGCTCATGAAAAACAAGAACACAAGGATGAACATGAGGGATTTAACGTGGTTCGGTCCTTCTCTGACCTACGTCCACCGGTAACTAGGAATTTACATTTCTTGGTGCTAATCTGCACTCTTTCTGTGTTACACTAGATACAAGTTTTACAAATACAGATGAATCTCTTATATAGAGATGGAAATCAGAAGTAGTCAAAAAACACAACCGGGTCTTCAGCCAACCTTTGAAAAAACTTCACATTCAACAATTGTGGCTTCACATTCAACAATTGTGGCTTCACATTCAACAAATGTTTCAGACTTGTTGCTACCATTATGTGGGTTTATCAGTGTTAACAGGATAAAGAGTGACTTAACCTAGATTGTGATGTTAGTAAATGTTGGACTCAAGCATGGAAAAATAGGAATGACTTGTTAAAATATACATAAATTACAACGGTGGAATATTGGAAACTTAATTGGTACGTTTGAGATTTCTAATGAAAATATTATTGGGTATAACTTGAAGCAAATACCATGAAAGTAGTTAGAAGCAGAATTTGCTGCCATCTTCAGCTACTTATAGTTTATTCTTCTTACCTGCAAAAATCCGATTTAACTTCGGTGTTATTCCTATTCTTTACAACCCAAGAAAAGAGATTGGTGCAAATTTTTGTGAGTACTTAGTCATCAGAAAGGCCATAACTAAATGTGAGTAAAGAGTTTATAGCGATAAAAAAAACGAATACACCTCAATAGCTTTGAAAAAGTAAAGTCAAAAGATTTGAATGAGTTTCAAACCTTAAACAACTAGGATTCAGTTGAGAAATACAAAAATATCATAAAACAATGTTAATAGACCGATGGGACTAAATTTGTATTATAATAAATCGAACTATTCAATGTGAGCACATCATGCATTGAGGATTAATAAATTCACATGTTTTAAATTACTACACACTTTTCATAGGTTTTGCTTCTTTGTTTGAGGTATTCAGTTCTTCACCTAAATATTTATATATTAAGTTCAAGTGGTTGAACCTGGCTGGTCTTTTGTTGTATAAAATATGGAGGGTTCAATGTGTTTATCGTGGTGCACTTGTTTTCAAGTGTTTATGTATTATGGTGATTATATTTGGAACTCTAGAACACTAATAGTGAAAGATGAATCTTGTGGATTTTGTTATTAAAAGAGGTTGAGAATGATGTTTTATAACCATGATGTTGAGGGTCTATTTGGTATATATGGGATGCAAGAAATTGGCATTTTGTTGAGGTGAAAAGGAATGCAAATAGTATCTGTAATTTATATTAATACAAAAAAAAAATTGATTCTCATTTGTCATGCAAATTTAAATGTAGACAAAACTGCAAAAATGGTCTATGTGTTATGCACTTTTTCCGAGGTTTAGTCTAAACCTCAATTTTTTTTAGCTTCATGGTCTTCTTGATCCAGTTTGTTGCGTTTTTGTCTCTCAGAAAACTAAAAAGACTATTATACCCTTAATATATTTATTTTTCATTTTTCTTTGTTTTTCTTAAATATTTTATAATTATAAAATATACAAAGGGTCTCTCTCTCTCGTTTTTGTTTTTTCTGTAGTTATAAATATACAAGAATATGAATCTCAAGAGCACTTTTTCCTGATTTCAAGAACAAGAACATCACATTCACAAACCCAGAAATCATTCACGAACCCATAAATTGTTTTTTTCCTGATTTTCCAGAAACCATTCACGAACCCAAAAATCATTTTTTTCGAATCTGATGAACCGCCCTTCACCACCACCTTAAATCGATTTCTGCTACGAAACCTAAACCTAAACTTGATCTGAATCGATTTCTTATCTGAAGCCTCTCCCTTTCCGTCTATGGATATCAAAAACCCTTTTTCGGATCTGTTCAAGCCCTAGGTGTGGTCAAATGAATGTTCACATACACCTGCACATCCAACATTGTAATAGATAAGAAACAAACAAATGCTAGCTGACAAAAGCATAGAAGTAATACATTGATTTTGAACTGAAATTAGAACTAGAATCTGGAGTCGTTTTCTCAAAGAAGAGGGAAAAGCTGAAGAACGATTTTAATCCATCAATTTTAATTATTTAAACTGATTTCCAAGTCAACTTGATGAAGAAAACAAAAAGCTTTTCACAGTAAGATTTAAACACCGATATTTGTACCTTCAATTGGCGAAGAGCACGAAGAGCTTCTCACCATTTCGTTCAAGACTTCTTAGTGGGTTGTGGGTGTTTATATAGACTAGAACAAGGCGGTGGTGTATGGTGCTGGTGACTGGGAACTATTAGGGTTACATGATGCAGTTTAATGGCCTAAACTTGAGAAGATTTACAGAGGGTGCCGATGAAAATATAAAAGAGGTGAAAAAAAACAACCCACCTCATGTTTTCGATTTTGGTTGAATTTGTTGAAGGGTTTTGTGAAGAATCAAAAGTAATGCGAAACCTTTGAAGGGTTTTCATCTTTGCATTAGAAATATGTTCAGATTTTGGAATCTTGAGGATGAGATTTGATAATGGGTAAAAGGAAATTGTGTAATTGGAGAGGGAGAGAGAGAGAGAGAGAGAGAGAGAGAGGGAGAGAGAGGCCCACATTTTTTATTAATAAAACTTTAAATTAAATAGAAAAAAACATAAAAAATGTATCAGAAGGGCATTTTAGTCTCTTCAGTTTTCTGAGAGATAAAAAACACAACGAAACTAGCTCAAAATTGCTATGAAGCCAAAAAAAAGTCGATGTTTGGACTAAACCTCGAAAAAAATGCATACTACAGAGACCATTTTTGCAGTTTTGTCTTCAATTTAAAAATATTAACTTTAGTCTGTATTATCCTGTTAGAGGGCTTTAGGGTTTAGGCCCAAAGCCTTTAGGGTTTAGAGTTTATATATATATATATATATATATATATATATATATATATATATATATATATATATATGGATTAAATGTGAACTATAAATATTGTCTGAATGTATGGCCAATTCTTGTCCATTGGATTAAGAGAATAAAAGTTTAGAGATATGAGGGTACATGTTATTAACATGTAATAGCATCCACTATATAATTGCATTTAATTAATTACAATGGAAAATCATAAAAATGGTTAAAATTTTATATGGAATGTGAGATTTCAATGTGATATCAATTTAATTTAGATTTGAATTTATGTACTACAGTATTGTTTGATAGGTTAGTCAAAAGGAATGAAACACATTTCATTCTGTAAGAATTCCGTTTTTTCACCACCTATAAAATTTATTTCTCTGTGATCATGGTAACTGTTATGAATTAATAGTTGTGACTTACTTTATACCATCCTTTTGGTTAATAATTACAATCTTTTAACAATTCTCATGGGTGATACAATGTTAAGAATAAAATTTTTAAAAAATAAAATAAAGTTTCTTATATATATATATATATATATCATGAAAGTGGTTAAGAATGGATTGTTTTTGTTAAAACGTCACACTTGATGGTAAGAATGATTAAGAATTACATTCTTGTATGAGATTCTTGTAGAGTAATATATTAATTAGATGAGCGTAACTGACTTTTTTTAAAGAATAGTTTAACATTCTTGAAGAAGCGTTTAAATTTCTCGAAGAAGAAGGCCATAATTCCAAGTGCATAACCATCATTCTTGACTATTTAACATTCTTGAAATAATAAAAGAGCATTCTTGAAGAATAAGACAAGAAATAAGAGAATAACCTAAAATTCAAATATAAAAAACCGACATTATCATAAGGATGAAGATAGTTTACAATTGTAAATCCAATATTTGCATGAGAATGAAAATAAAGTACAACTACATAAACCTTACGGCTTGGTGTTTTGATAGTATTAGGAGCTAACTAAAACAATGAAGGTGTTAAGGCCTTTGTTGCATCCTAAAATGCGAGTAAGGAACCAGTATGTGGAGCTTTCCCTTGTTTGGTAAAAGGAGCATAATGAGAAAAATTATCTAGTATCCTTGCTTGAAAAATCATCATCCATCATTAAGGCCCTTGAACATCATGCTCCCCTTCACGCACCATTTATCTCTACTGCTTTTAGGTCCTAGATCGTAATATTCTGTGAGAATAAATGCCATGAAATTGAATTCTATGAGAATAACAAGCATTAATCGCATGTTTATGACATACAAAAACAAGGGAAAAAAATAAGAAAAGAATGGTTTAAATAATAATGATTAAGAATGGATAAGAAAGATTAAAAATAAATGAAAATGGAAAATAATTCTACCATAGTTGAACATGTTCACATTAGCAAAACAAAACCTTCATTCTGAGTGATTCTAAAACATTACATGAAAATAAAAATAATAAAAGAAAACATGAATCCAGCCACAATCGCAGCCACCAACTTCAGTAAATTTAATCACAATTACAAAATCTTTAGTTACATATCTTATTTTCGAGTCTACTGAACTAGTCATAAAAAGACTATCCTGCAAAATTATTCAAAACAAGAATACACTCGGTAAATTAACTTGTTATGATGACAATCCCAAAAAGACTAACAAATTAGAAGAATGCTTACCATGATAAGTTGTTCTTGAGACTCTTAAAACAGTCGATCTTCCCCCGGATTGCCTAAATTTTCATTTTCTTCTAAATTTCCATTGTTGTTGTGGCAATCGTTGGGATGGATGATGGTTACAGAAGAAAAAGTTGACAAGTGTGTCGACGAGTAAAGGTTGAGGCAAAGAGTTTAGTGTGTGGTGGTGGCCGGTCGATTTAATGTGTGCTAAGAAGGGCGATGATGAGAAGGGTGATGATGAGTTTAGGGTTGTGATGAAAAGTTATGTAATTTGTGTAACAAATCCATAGATATAGGCATTAGTTTTGGTTATTCATTTAATTGCCAATAAATTATCAGTATTTTAATTTAATTAATAAAATAATATATTGTAAATATTTTAAATTATCATTATCAAATGATTGGTTGAAAATTAGTCATACATTCACACAATATATATAGATGTATGTTCAATGGAGAACATTTTTTACCACGAGCACATTTGAGAACAAATTTATACCACAAATTTCTTAAATGAAAAAAAGAGCCATCTTATATGATATAAATGAGGCGGATGACCTAAATTTATACCACAAATTTCTTAAATGAAAGGTCTTATATAAAAAAAAAGAGTCGCCTCATTTTTAAGCCTTTATCGTTTCTCGGAAAAAAAGAGCCGCCTCACTTTTAATTTACTGCTAATCACTTGAAATACACTCACGTGTTGAAGCTGGATGACCTAGATTCATCGTTGTTTAGATTTTGTCAGAAGATTGATTCAGTTGTTGAATATTATGACTATATTGGATCTACTGGTGGCGAAATTGAGAGCGAATCCTCCTTCAACAATGAAAACCAGTCTCCAAGCTCCATATCAAGGTACAATCATCAACTACCATTCCTCTTTCTTGCAATCGCACGATCCATTCACTCATCACTCACTCGCATACACTCCCCATTCATTTCCAAAACCCTAGTTTCCCTCGATTATTCACATCTTAATCTGAACTCGCTGTTAAACAAAATAAAGTCACAAATCAATCCGTTATTACATCAACATTGATCGAACTATATTCAGATCCAGTCAAAACCAATGAAGATGTTATGCTCGAATTGAAGTCAAAACCCGACCTCGTTAGTACTGATTATGTTAACGAGTTTTTTAAAAATCGCAGCTTGGAACCTGGAGCTGCTAACACTTAAAAAATATTATAGCAATTATTGCAATTAATGTAGTTGCATTGCATAACATACTTCTTTCAGCCCAAATTCAACACAGTGCTACATAGCATCAGTCACATGCCGCCTTTTTCCCTTTTACTTCAAGCACCAGGTCTACTCAAGAAATAGGGACCATGAGTCAGATATAGATAACATATGAATATTCTAGGCTACTTATCAACTTGAAAATTTTTTCCATCTTAATTTTTTTCGGAATGTGGAAGTAGTTGATAACCTACTACATGGTCTTACATAAGTTATCAACTACTGCAACATTCTATTCTATAATACATAATAATGATAAATGAAAAGTCTTATATGATATAAAAACAAATTAATAGCAATGATAAATGAATTAAGACAAAGGTTGATGTTTGTATGCTTACAGTCTGTGTCTGATTTGATCCAACATTCACTGTTCCCATTTGAATCACTGGTACAAAAGTTTTCACCTTTTTTAGAAGTATCCACCAGAGGAAATAATGTGAGATGGTCAGACTTAGGTGCAGCAGTTTCAGGAAATAATGTGAGATGCTCGAATTCATGTAATCGGTTGTTAGGTATGTTGGGGACAAATGGTTAGGTGAAAGAGTTTTGGAATTTAGCTGATGTTATGAAGAAGAAAGGGTATGTAGTGAAGAAAGGTGCATCTGTTAGACCCATGGCAAAATTTGATGTTATGAACAAGAAACTTCATTCTCATTCTTCAAATTTATAGTGCTGCATATTGCACACCATCTGTTTGACGAAATTTCAAGGGTAAAATCACGATCGTTTTTCTCTATTGTCTCGCATATGATTATTTCACTTAATTTTCTTGTTAAATTTTAATAAATTTCTAATTTCATTCTTTTATTTGCGGGAAATATGTTTTCATTTTATCTCAAATTATTCACTTTGATATTTGAATTTAGATTTATTTGATGGAGCTTATGTTTTTTCACATGTTTTATTGAATAACATGGTACTTGCCTTCATCCAATAGTGTGATTATTATTTTGTAGGCATATTCCAACATTATATAGTTTACCAAGTCCAAAACAAAATACTAGATTTGGTATTCTACATTATTAAGGTTTAATCATTTATGGAATATTATAAAAAAACATGGGGTCAAAATTAAGTGAGCGAATGAATTCATGTGCAAGTAGCATAAAACTTATTAAAGGGTCATATAGATGCTTATTACAAGAGTTTGAACTAATGTTGGCTACTACAAGTTCAACCGTTAATGAACGCTAATAATTTTTTTTATGTAGGGTCATTATATATTAGGTCATAAGTTGAAGCATATTGGTCGCATGCCCTTCGCCAGTATTTCACATGGTATGTATATTTTCATTATAAAGTTTTTTAAAAGTTCTTATAATTTTTAATTTGTCATAGACAAAATTACATAAATAGTCCTTGTGTTTGACAAAATCGACCAACTGCAGTCCTTATGACAATTTTTTTACATAAATGATCCATATGCTTTCAAAATAATGCAAAGACGGACCTTTTGGCTAACGATGTTAAAACTTCTAGTTAAGTCCCATGTAAAATGAAACATTTGCCCTTTTTGCCATTGGGATCATTTATGTAATTTGTTCCTATCAGATGGACCATTTATTTAATTTTTCTATTATTTATTAACATTTTATTTAATTTATTTATATTTTTTAGATTTTAGATTTTTTTGACGTTTTGTTTGAATATATTGTGTAATATTTTTTTTATATTTTTTCGTTTACATGTTTTCGATTCAATAATTTTTCCCATTTATTTAATCATATATGACTAATGTGGAAAACGAACAAAAATTGAATCGAGCACGAAAATAAATCTTGTGCACATAAATCATATGTGATTAAATATATATAATCGTATGTGATTAATATACGAGAACAATTATTGAATCGAGAACATGAAAAAGAATTTTATCTACATAATTCGTATATGATAAGATACATATAATGACATATGATTATATGTGATTATATGATTCTAATCAAATATGATTTATGTGGACAAAATTTATTTTTGCGTTCTTGATTTGAAAGTTGCTATCGTGTATTTAATCACATGTGATTATACGTATCTAATCACAAATGATTTATATATGCAATATTCATTTTGTCCATAAAAATCGTATGTGATAATATACATATAATCACATGTGATTAAATACACGATAAAAAATATTGAATATAGAATGCAAAAATTAATCATGTGCACATAAATCACATGTGATTAAATACATATAATCACATGTCATTATATATACGAGAAAAATTATTGAATAAAACTTGAAAACGAATCGTGTCCATATAAATCATATGTGATTAGATAAATATAATCCCATATGATTATATTCATGAGAAAAATATTAAATCAAAAACAAGAAAAAAATCTTTCCACATATATCATATGTGATTAGATACATATAATCGCATGTGATTAAATATATTGGACCAACTAATGAATCGAAAATATGAAATGAATATTTCCCATATAAATCATATATAATTAAAACATATAATCACATGTGTTTAATCTATATAAATAGTGTGTGATTAGATATACATATAATCACGTGTGATTAAATATACGAGACCGGTTATTGAATTGAAACCGCAAAAATAAATATTGTCCACATAAATCATATTTGATTAAATAAATATAATCACATGTGATTATATGTATCCAATCACATATGATTTATGTGGACAAGAGTCATTATCATGTTCTTGATTCAATTTTTTTTAACTTTAATCATATGTGATTAAATATATCTAATCACATGTGATTATATGTATCTAATCATATAAGATTTATATGGACAAAAAAGAATATTGACCATATAAATCATATGTGATTAGATAGGTATAATCACACGTGATTATATACACATAATCATGGGTAGTGATGATGGGTGCTAGTGAAGTGTGGTGATGTTTAATGCTGGTAGGTAGTAGTGGTGGTGAAAGGTGGTGGGGGTGAAATGTGGGATGATGATGGGGGTGATGGTGGTGGTGTATGGTGGTTTTGGTGGGTGATGGGTGGTGTGGTAGTGGTCACATGTGATTATATGTATCCAATCTCATACGATTTTTATGTGGACAATATTCATTTTCACGTTCTCGATTCAATAATTGTTTTTCTATCAATTTTAATCATATGTGATTATACATTTAATCACATGTGATTATATGTATGAAATCATATTTGATTATATACATATAATCACATGTGATTATATGTATCCAATCACATATGATTTATGTGGACATGATTCGTTATCATGTTCTCGATTCAATTATTATTTTTTCTCAACTTTAATCATATGTGATTAAATATATCTAATCACATGTGATTATATGTATCTAATCACATATAATTTATATGGACAAAAAATAATATTGTCCATATAAATCATATGTGATTAGATATATGTAATCACATGTGATTATATACACGAGAACAAATATGTGATTAAACATATAATCATATATTAATAAATACAGGAGAAAAATTATTGAATAGAAAATACGAAAATGAATCTTTTCCATATAAATCACATGTGATTATATGTATTTAATCGGATATGATTTATGTGCATAAACTTTGTTTTCACGTTCTCGATTTAATAGTTGTTCTTTGTCCATATTAATCATATGTGATTAAATACATATAATCACATGTGATTAAATATATTAGAACAATTATTGAATCGATGCAAGAGTAAATATTTTCCATACGAATCATATGTGATTAAATAAATATAATAACATGTGATTAAATACACAAGAACAACTATTGAATCAACACGTGAAAACAAATATTGTCCATGTAAATCATATGTGATTAAATATACATAATCACATGTGATTTAATACACGATGCCAATTATTAAATCGAAAACACGAAAATAAATACGGTTCATGTAAATAATATTTTATTAAATACATATAATCATGTGTAATTATATGTATCTAATCACATATGTTTTATGTGGACAATATTCATTTTTGCATTCTCGATTCACTAGTTTTTCACATGTATTTAATCACATGTGATTATATGTGTTTAATAACATATAAATCATATATGATTCGATACATATAATCACATGTGATTCGATACATATAATCACATATGATTATATACATGAGAAAACTAATGAATCAAAAACACAATAACAAATCTTTGAACACATTAATCATATGTGATTAAATATTATATAATCAAGTATGATTAAATACATGAGAAAAATTATTGAATGAAGAATATGAAAACAAATCTTGTCTATATAAATCATATGTGATTTGATGCATATAATCATGTGATTATATGTATTTAATCACATGTAATTTTTGTGATTAAATATATATAATCACATATTATTTATATGATTATATGAATTTAATCACATATGGTGGAGGTGGTTGTAGTAGTGGGTGGTGGTGGAGGTGGATATGGGGATGTATAGTGGTGGTAGTGGTGGAGGTTAGGTGGGTAGTGGTGATGGGTGATGAGTGGTGGTGGTGGGTGGTAGGTGATGGGGGTCGTGGGTGATAACTGATTGGGTGGTGATGGTTGGTGAAAGAAGGTAGGTGGTAGTGGTGGTGAAGGGTGGTAGGGATGGTGGGTGGTGGTTTGTGGGTGATGGTTGTGTGGTTGGTGGGTGGTGGTGTTGTTGATGGGTAGGTGGTGGCGGTGGTGGTGGTGTTGGGTAGTGGTGGAGTGTGGTGATGTTTGGTGGTGGTGGTTGGTGGTGACGAGTGGTGATTTTTATAGGTGGGGTGGGGGTGGTGGCGGCAGGTGGTGATGATGGGCGGTGGAGGAGGGGTGGTGGGTAGGTGGGTAGGTGGTTACGAGTGGTGGTGATAGTGATGGGTGGTGGTTTTGGTGGGTGGTGGGTGGTTGTGGGTAGTGGCAGTGGATGTTGCTGGCGGGTGGTGGTGGTTGGGTCATGATGATGGTGGGTAGTGATAGTAGTGACGGGTGGTGGTTTGTGTTGGTGGTGGCAGTGGTGGTGGTGGGTGGGTGGTGGTTGTGGTGGGTGGGTGGTGGTGGTGGGTAGTGATGGGTGGTGGGTGGTGGTTGGTGGTGGTGCGTAGTGATGGGTGGTGGTGGGTGGTAGTGATGGCGTGTGGTGGTGATGGGTGGTAAGTAGTGGCTGTGGGTGGTGGTTGCGAGTGGTGGTGACGGGTGGTGGAGGTGGGTGGTGGTGACGGGTGGTGGTGGTTGGGTGGTGATGGTGGTGACGGGTGGGGGTGGTGGGTGGTGGTGGTGGCGGGTAGTGGTGAGTAGTGGGTAGTGATTGGTGGTAGGTGGTGGTTGGTGGTGGTGGGTAGTGATGGGTGGTGGTGGTGGCGGGTGGTGGTGATGGGTGGTAGGTAGTGGTGATGGGTGGTAGTGGCAGGTGGTGGTGATGGGTCGTGGATGTGAGTGGTGGTGACGGGTGGTGGTGGTTGTGTGGTGATGGTGGTGGGTGGTAATGTTTGTGGAGGGTGGTGGTGGTGAGTGGTGGTTGTGGTGGGTAGTGATGGGTGGTGGTCGGTAGTGATGGGTGGTGGTGGTGGGTGGTGGTTGTCGTGGGTGGTGGGTAGTGATGGGTGGTGATGGGTAGTGATGGGTGGTGGTGGTGGGAGGTGGTGATTGGTAGTAGGTGGTGGTGGTGGGTGGTGGTTGGGTGGTGATGGTGGTGGTTGTGGTGGGTGGGTGGTGGGTGGTGGTGGTGGCGGGTGGTGGGTAGGGATGGGTGGTGAGTGGTGGTCCTTAGTGATGGGTGGTGGTGGCGGGTGGTGGTGATGGGTGGTAGGTACTGGTGGTGGGTGGTGAATTGTGTTAGTTAGTGGGTTTATTAATTGTTTGTAACTATTTTTCGATTTATATGAATATTATTTTATAATTTTAATTAAAAAAATTATGTGGTCCAAAATTGTTCTCCAATATTCTCGCGATAAAAAATGTTCTTGATTGAACACTCCCATATATATATATATATATATATATATATATATATATATATATATATATATATATATATATATATATATATATATATATATATATATATATATATATATGGAAAAGTTAATATACCCTTAAGGGTATATAAGCTTAGATACACAAACCAATCATAATTAGTCGTTTTGTTTGATATATTCATTATAATGTTATTAAACTTCAGCCCCTAACTTGATTTACTTTGAATATTTTCGAAATCACACTATTATCATTCTCTTATATCACATCTTTTTGTCGAACACCTACTAGGCTATATATTCTATAGTTGAAAATGAGAATTATGTAAGAGGAAAATAAATGTGAAATTTATAAAAATCTTGAAAGTAAATCAAGTTAGAAGTTGAATTATAAGAACATTGGACAATTACAAAGTATATATATGATACAAAACATCGTAGTATGGTAAGTTTGGGTACCAAAGTTTATATACCCTTAAGGGTATATTCACTTTTCTCATATATATATATATATATATATATATATATATATATATATATATATATATATATATATATATAGATGATGCGCCCCTCAGAGCGAGCCAGAAACAAGCGAACCCCCGGCGAGGAGCTCCTAGCGAAGCTTAGGCCAGCGACTCGGCCACCCTGGCAACCCCGGACTCCCGTGAGGCGACCGCGTAAGAAGTCCGCCCTCACCAAGCGTTGTCCTTTAGCTACGGTCCAAGGATAACGGCTTTAGGCGACAAATAGGTTCTAAGAGCATTATCGCCTGGACTAATCGTTGGATCGAACACGAATGTGGAGCATGGTCCTCTAATAAGGACGGCGGATGCTGTCGGAGTCGCAGTCCTTGTCCCTCTTACGGATCGAGGAGGATCCTCAATATAAAAGGCCGATCACTCTGCCTTAAGAGGTAAACTATTCTCCCTCGATCATACACCTCCATACTCCAGATTCATCCCACTAACTTGACCGTCGGAGCGTCTTTCCGGGACCTCCTCCCGGAGAGCGGCTGGCGTCTCTTCTTTCTTTGTGACCTCTCAGGTTCTATCCCGACGACCATCTCTCAGTAGCCAAGGTGGTTTGGAGCCAGGTCGCTGATGGGTTTTGTATACTACAACATCCTATGGTGCACATACAACCCTAAATGCTTTGGATCTATGTTTTCTCCAATTATACATGCAATATTGTTTCCAAAGCATTAAGCCTACAACTAGCATGCAATTGACATAAACAACATAAAATACTAGTTAGGACTTTACCTCTTTATGTAGCTTGTCGAACTTGTTGTGTTTGGACTTTAAGAACTTAGTGCCGCAAGTGTGACACCTCAAATGGTTCACAACACACCTTAGACAAAGGATAACTTTTGAGAGTGTTTATGAACACTAAACTCACGTCCATGAACTCTTAGAAAATAAGGGTATCAATTTTAGCTATGGGGTCAAGTATATATATGTTAGGAATCCAAGAGTCATGGGTAAAACCCTAATCCATACTCTTGGGCTTATTATCCATGATCCATGAATCAAGTGGGATCATTCTTTATGGATTCATCCATAAACTTAGTCCATCATGTATCATAAGCCCAAAACATATATATAACTAATTTACACAATTAGTCCCCATTAATTTAATTAGTCTCTTTTGATCACTAAATTAATTCCAAATCAATTATTGATCAATATTAATTAAATCATATGATTTCATATTAATATATTAGAACTTATAATATATTAATAAATCATACATAACCTCTTCTCAAAAGTCCATCCTATCAAATTGTCGTGGTGATATGTAACCCAAATGGACCATGCTACTCTCGGGTCAAGTACATACCAATTATAGTTATGGGCTTAGACACCTAATCCAACAGTCGCATCATTTAGTGCCATCCGTTTGTGTGACAATAGATACGCAAACCCCTTTTTCTTTTTCTCTTTCAACCTAACCACGCATGACAAAGAAGACGACGGGTGAGCCATCGAAACCACCGCATAGCCCGATACACCCGATGGCGTCGTTGGAAGCGACTAACACTCCAGCAGCGCCATCCTCCGGCGGCCCGCCACTTTCTCTGGAACAGCGCCATCTTCCAGCGGCCTATCACCATCCCTTGAAGCAGCACCATCATCTGGTGACCTGCCGCCATCTCCTGAAGCGGTACCATCATCCGGTGGTTCGCCACCGTATCCCATGACGGCATCGTCACCAGATGACCCGCCACCCTCCGTCGTAGCACTAGCAATCACGCAATCGGTTTTAACCCAGAGTCAAACGCCTCCATCCACCCTGACTCACGTAACACCCCCACCATTCCCAAATAGCGGTGTGCCTAACCAATACATTGTGCCCCCTTTGCCGCCATTTTTCCCTAACACCACCGGTTCTAGCAACCCCCAAACAACACCCATAACGCCTTTCGTGAACAGCTTACATGCAAACAACACTATAATCGGCCCAAGTGTTACACCACAGCCGCAGAACCACCCGTCATTGATGGCGGGCACTACGTCAACATCACCACTCGCGCTTTACCAGCAAATATCCATAGCCCAACAGTAAATACCCATGGCCCAACAACAAATACTCATAGCCCAACAGCAAATACCCATGGCCCAACAGCAAATACCCATAGCCCAACATCAAATACCCATGGCCCAACAACAAATACCCATGGCCCAACATCAAATACCCATGTCTCAGACTTTCCCTACTCCATTTCAGCCGTCAAACTTCTACGGCTTAGTAACGCCAGTCCTCACAGCTTATAACAAATGTTAGTACAACCCTTTTTGGCAATGCAACAGCCACGGTATCACTTCACTCAGCGAACCCCAAACCAAGATTGCTTATCACGAAGTGTCACATCGTCGTTCGTCAAAGAGCTCCTGGAATACGAAATCCCTAACACCGCCAAACTGCCCCACCTTAAAACATACGATGGCACTACCGACCCAGATAGCCACTGGTGGTTGTTGAGGCCAACAAAATTAAAACCGTAAATATTACACACTAAAATAGTGTATAGTGGTAAAGGAATCGTATCCACGGAGATTGATTCAATTTTGTAATTCTATGAAAAATCTCTTTGTAAAAATACTTGTAAAATAACAATAAATTAAAAATGGGGGGGGGGGTGGTCTTTTTGATTGTTTGACAAAATTAAAACTAGCTAGAATGTAAGTATGACAAGTAAACAAGTAAAAGATTTGATTAAATCAATGATGTGAAATTGGTTGATTTTGGGATACACCACATGGATGACATAGTTGACTTATCATTAGGCTAAAAGAAACAACACTTGTGAATTGGTTTAACTTGGCTATAGCAATTCATAAGCACAAATTACCTCAACTCTTCTTAGATATTAAAATGGTTAGAGGAGCTCTAGCACATTCCCTTAATTAAAGTCACAAAATCAATGAAGCATATAACCTTGTGAAAATCAATTAGCTATAGGTTCTAAGAGTTACCAAGTCCAAAAGATAATCAAATGCTTACATTATCATTATGGAGGAAACATTACCATGGTCTAAATGAAATGAAAACAAACATATAAACCATTTGTTGCTTACTAATTTGAGGGTCCATTACTTAACCAAGAAATTAGTCAAAAAAATTAAATATTTATTCATCTAAGCTCATGATCAAAGATAAACAAACATAACAAGATGTTTAGCTATAAAACATTTCCATTAACTTCAAACACAAGATAATAATAAGTCTTCAAAATAAGTAATCATCCATAGGTTAAACCCTAATCAACCAAATGAGAATTTAGCCAAGCATGACCAAAATAAAAGAAATACAAGGTAGTTTAGTGGTACCAAACATTGATCTAGTTGCAAGATGGAAAGAAATTACACCAATCTTCTAAATCATCCAATTCTTCCAAAACCTTCTTGAGAGCAAAATGGGGTTCTTCTTCAAAGTCTTCATAATGCAAAAATGCTTCAAATCTCCAGTAAAAGGCGTTCATTTCCGGATTCAAAAAGTTGCTAAAAGCCACCCACCAACCTTCCACAAATAGAGTCAACAAGTCGAAACCTGGATTCACTTCTCCACTCTTCACGCGGACCGCGTGGGTCACGCTGAATGCATGCTTTGGCCCATTACAAATACCATCAAACCCAATCTTCTAACTTATGCTCCAGCCCATTTGTGCAAGTACTTGATAGCCCAATTGTGCCATTCCAAAGCTCTTCCAAGATTCTCCAATGCTCCTTTAATCTTCTATAGCTCGAATTCTCGTCGTCCCGTCCAAAATTTAAGTCTGACGCGCTTTCTTGTTTATGTTGACACCAAGCCGAATTGCACCACTTCAAGTCCATAAACAAATTGCAAGCCTCCAGCAGTCCCACACTCCTTCCACGCCTCTAATAATAGGATTGTCTGGATGAAACCCTAATATTTGGGTTTGCACCCTATTTAAACAACTTCTAACGCCCCAACCCAGCCTCCATCGTCCCTCCCAACCCAGAGAAAACCCTAACTCGAACCCTAAGCCTCTATTGTGTGTTCTTGAGCTTGTTGGTCCCTTTTGTGTGTTTTGAAGTTGGAAAGCAGGAAGGAATCTTGGGAGTTCAAGTAGAAGCAAGAATATCCAGAGGTTTTGCTCAATTCTCAGTTCATTCAAGGTAAAAAGCTGGAACCTTGACTATCTATCTCTTAGATCTTGATTTGGGGCTATTTCTACCCTTTTTATGAGTTAGTGAAGCTATAATCGGATTTTGTGTGTGTGCTTGGAGTTGCAGTTTTGATCTGGAACCATTGGGGGTCCTTATGGCCTAAAGGTGCCAACTTTGTTGCCATAAGCACCCCATGCATCTTGTAGACTTCTTTTTCATGATCTTTTTAGTCAAAAACCCCATGCATGGACGTCAAGATTGGAACTTTACGTATGAAATGGACCTTAGGAGGTCAGATCTATGATTTTGATGCATTAAGACCCATTATAATCAACTGTATAGTTTTGGTCATAGAGGTACTCGACGAGTCCCTTGGTTGACTCGGCGAGTCGGGTCTCATTCCCCCCCCCCATGTCTTCTGGAACTAGTTTTTGGTTGAGTGGAGGGAACACTCAGCCTGTTAGGGGTTTATTATGGACTTGAAGATCAAAGGGCTCGACGAGTTCATGAAGAAACTCAGTGAGTTCAAGGCAATGTCCCAACCACATGAAAACGAACTCGACGAGATCAAGGAGAACTCTGCGAGTCATAGACTGAACACATTCATGCGGATGAAGATGGACTCGACGAGTTCAAGGATGAACTCGGCGAGTCACTTGAACGAGGTCCCGATGTTTGGTTGAAGGAGGACTCTTTGAGCTCATGCTAGACTCGACGAGTAGGGACGAGGTTGTAGTTTTTCGTGGACGTGGGACTCGATGAGTTGGCGGGCGAACTCGACGAGTCGAGTTAATCAGATGTTGACTTTGACCCAGGTTCCGACCTTGACTTTGTCTTGGACTTGAATTGACCCTTGTAAGGGTTACGAGTATGAAATGATAAGTTAGAAAAATTGTTGTGTAGGGATTGAGGATTCGAGGAGAGGTGGTTTTCATACCGAGATCAGTGCAGACACTACATCACTTTGAGGTGAATTTCCTTCTAGTAGGAGTGGGTCTACGGCCACAATGCCGGTCCACAAGTAAGAGTGTTGGATAGATGATTGTCTTTGTGATAATTATCTAGGGTTGATATGTGTTATGATTATTGTGCTTGATATGTTGATTATGCTTGACATGTGTTAGCAGTATTAGGGGTGAAATAGTCCCCGGTTACCAGTTGAAAGATACCGAAGGAGAGGGTAGCTCCCAGTTACTGGTTGAAAGATACCGAAGGGGAGGTTAGTTCCCGGTTACCGGATAAAAGATACCGAAGGGGAGCCCAGCTCCCCGCTATGCTCGACAGTTACCGGTTGAAAGATACCGAGGCTTTTGCATTATTTGGTATGAGTATGATAGGGGAACTCACTAAGCTTTGTGCTTACGGTTTTTAGTTTTGGTTTCCGCATTGAAAATCCTGGGATTGTACTCTGACATTTTACACTTTGATGTTATGGTTTTTGCGACTTGCGATGTGTAACTTGATGTTTTGAAATAATAGCAACGATGTTTCCCGTAAAGTATTTTTATAAGTAATGTATTTAAACAAAAAATTTTGGGTCTCGACTTTGGGTTGTTACAAGTTGGTATCAGAGCCTTGGTTTGAGGGATTCAGACACACCTTGGGGGTGTCTGGACTCAAATCGAGGGCTTTAAAGATTTTTACAAGAAAATGATTTTCCTAAATTGAAAAATAAGGAGTTTTGAGAAAGAACAAGGTTTGTGATGCGTGCGACCGGCCGAGCTCAAGTAAGTTTTCCCCAAGATACTCATACTTGTTACGTTATGTTATATGATATGATTATGAGAACTGCATGCTAGGTTAGGGCTTAGGATCTAGGAAGGATGCCTTGTATGCCTGCTATGTGATTATGAGAACTGCATGCTAGGTTAGGGCTAAGGATCTAGGAAGGATGCCTTGTATGCCTGTTATGTGATTATGAGAACTGCATGCTAGATTAAGGCTAAGAATCTAGGAAGGATGCTTTATATGCCTATTGTATGAGCTTATTGAGTTGTGTGTTAGGGCTGGTTAGTCAGCAGTATGATAGCCTGATTAGGTTATGCTTGGTTATGGTTACTCGATGCACAAATGCTGCTTGCTTTGTGCTTATAGGGGTTCTAGCAAGCTTTAACTAACTAGTACGAGAATATGTAATAGTATTTGCAAGCTAGTTAGGGAAGGATGGTAGGGACTCCTTGTGCAGCTGATGGCGGAGAGTAGGTCGGAGAGTGCCCTAGGTCAAGCCTAGGATGAGATTAGTAGGAAAGCAGTGTTGGTAGAAGGGACTTGGTGAAGTCGAAGCAATCCTTGAGGAAAGTACGAATAGATGTGGAAGGTAGTATGGGCCCGTACTACTGAAAGCAGAGGATTCGTACTCGAGTCAAGGAGGGCTGAGACAGAATCAGGGAACTTGGAAAGTGTGGGACCTCTCAAGAGTATGTATGACCGTGACGTTTATATGTTTTATTTCAGAATGATGGTTACGCGTCACGGGGCGGGAGGTTCAGGGTCTGGATCAGGTTCAGGATCATGCTCGGGTGCGGGATCCGAGCAGGTTGATAACGGGCAATGCGAGTTCATCGCGTCTGAGATCACGAGAGGTATCCTTGAGGCGACTCCGGTCATTTTCGGGTCGATCAAGGAAGGGATTATTGAGCTGATGGAGGATTGCCTCCGAACATTCAGGAGGGACTTGGAGCCCAACCAGTCGGGGATGCACACACTGTACTTAAAGGACTTCGGGGGGAGTGGGGCGCCAGACTTTCACGGGGTGAAGGACCCCATTGTTTCCAGGAGATGGATTGCAGACATCGAGTCTGCACAGTTGACGAGCTTCTGCCCGGAGGGGTCGAAGGTTCGCTTTGTTGCAGGTTGTTTGTGGGACCGAGCCAGAGATTGGTGGGAGTTAGTTGGTGACTCACTGGGGGCCCCAGCCATTGAGGCTATGACTTGGTCAGACTTTGTGACCAGGTTCAGGGCTGAGTTTGTGCCAACTGTGGAGCTTCAGCAGCTGGCCAGGGAGTTTCTTGATATGAGGCAGACTATTGAGACAGTGGCGGAGATCACCGCCAAGTTCCGGGAGAGGGCCTTGTTGGTACCTCAGTATGCAGGGGATGAGGAGATGCAGAAGACCCGCTACCATCGTATGTTGAGGGATGACATTCGGGAGCATGTCAGCTATTCTGCTTACCCAACCCTGGATTCCATGATTGCCAGGGCGAGGAAGAGGGAGATTGATTTAGAGCACCTCAGGAAGAGGAAGGTGGAGACATGGCATGTTGCTGGGGTTTCAGGGAAGAAACCCAAGGGATTCGACGCTAGGTCGAAGGGCCAGGAGGGCCGGGATCGTTGTGGGAATGCGGTAGGTCACATGAGGGAGTTTGCCGCACTGGATCGGGATCAGGCTGCTATAAGTGCAGCAAGACCGAGCATTTTGGCAGGGATTGTACTGCCCCTGCTCCCACTGTTCAGAAATCAGACCTGATTTGCTTTCATTGCAAACAGTGGGGCCATAAAAAGGCCAATTGCCCTAGATTGACAGCAGCAACAGCAGCGCTAGTGGTGGCGCCGACTCCAGCGACTGCACGAGTTACGAATGGCCAGAAGGTCAAGTCAGAGGCTCCGGTGGAGAGGAGTCGAGGTTTTTAGTTGACAGCCGAGGAGGCAAGCGACGCACCCGATGTGGTGACGGGTATGGTTTCTTCTCTCTAACCTTTATTATATGTCGCTTGTGATATTGATGTATTATGTTATATGTTTGTTTAGGATCGTTCCATGTGAACGGTATCCCAGTACAAGTATTATTTGATTCGGGTGCTACCCGATCATTTGTCTCTCTATCGCTTAGCAAGAGGTTCCCCGAGTCTTCGGGCATGTTAGATTGCCCTCTAGAGGTCGAGATTGCAGAAGATCGATCAGTGCGAGCATCAGAGGTTTACAGGGATTGTGTTTTGAGGTTGTTCGAGGAGCGCTACTTGGTAGACTTGGTTCCCATACCGTTGCGGGGGAACAAAGTTAATATAGACATGGATTGGTTGAGCCCCAACGGGGCAGTGATCGACTGTGCGCAGCAGTTGGTCAGGGTTAGGACCCCAGGTGGGGGAGAGGTGGTGATTTAGGGCGACAGGCCACAACACGGACCAGCTTTATGTTCAACAGCGAGAGCTAGGCGCTATCTTCAGCAGGGGTACGCAGGGTATGTCGCTTATGTCTTGGATACCCAGGAGGCGGGTCAGGCGACGGTGAGTGATGTGCCAGTGGTATGAGATTACGAGGATGTATTTTCAGAGGAGCTGTCTAGGATACCTCCAGAGAGGCAGGTGGAGTTCAGGATCGACCTAGTCCCAGGTGCGGGTTCCGATAGCCAAGGCACCGTATCGGTTGGCTCTTCCTGAGATGCGGGAGTTGTGTACACAGCAGCAGGAGCTGTTAGACAAGGGATTCATCAGACCGAGCAGTTCACCGTGGAGAGACCCGCTCCTATTTGTGAAGAAGAAGGACGGGTCGCATCGGATGTGTATAGATTACCGGGAGCTGAATAAGGTAACGGTGAAGAACCGTTACTGTGACAACCCGAAATTTCTACCTTGTACAACATTTCAACTCAATCAAATTCATACTTGTTTCTGCTATCTTTTAGGATTGTTTAGGGTCTGTTTGAGCGTTCTAAGCCTAGTACATCCAAGGAATGAGTGTTAGGAAGTATCTGTTGAAGCTCAAAACCACCAAATCAAGCCATAAACTCCTTCATGAGGTGTTTACAGCCACATCACATGAGTTTACGACCGTAAGCTCAAGGTGGCCGTAAACTCTTGGCCTTAAGGATGATATTCCTTCACTTTTTCTCATTATTCACCATTTCAAGTCAAGAAACCCGAATTATCTCTCAAGTATCATAAGGATCTTCATTTTGATCTTCAAAAATTTAAGTGTTTCATCCTTTGATTTGTTGATACATCTCCTTAACTAGTATCACCCTTTGATTTCATCCATGAACTTCATCTTTTGGGTTAGATCTTCAAGAACACCAAGAACACCAAGAACACACACTAGTTCTTTGGGCCGAAATCAACCCTTTTTGCTTCCATATCGTAAGTATCCTTTCCCTATACTTGTTATCTAGTAGAAGCTCCTAGTTTACATCCTTGAAATCAACCCCTTTCCAAGAACAATGAGAGTTTACGTCCAGGAGCATCTCCCTTGACCGTAAACCCTTGTTAAGGATAGTAGTTTGGCCATAAACTCTTCTTAAGGCTAGGAATGGGTCTAGAACACTTCCTTGGTGCTTGATAGGACCTTAAAAACACTGTTTTGGCACAAGACTTCATGTGTTTACGACCGTAAACACATAGGGTCGTAAACCCTATGGCCGTAAACATATATGGCCGTGAACACCTTGGCCGTAAACACCATTGTGTGGCCACACACCCCTTAGATGCAATCATTTATGATTGTAACACTTCCATATAAGTGTTTCATAGTTCCTAAGGTGTTTTCCTTACATGATTAGTTGTATAAACACTAGTTATATACATATATGTGTCATTATATGCTTATTAGGATCCGTTGTGCTCGAGTCTTGACTTGACACTTAGCATCCTACAAACCGATCTTTCATTCGTATCACTCACTACAGGTGAGTTCATACCCCTTAACTTATCTTTGAAATGATTTTAAATGCTTTTATGGGGGGAATACAAGTAGAACTGTTATAGTTATTATATCAATCACATGTGATTAATAACTATTAAGCAAGTGGATTTTCTTACATTTCAAACTGTGTTATCAAACAAACTGCTTTAAATCGTTTTATAAACTCTTTTACATGTTAAATTCTTTCTATTAAACTCTTTTAGAACTTATATTGTCAAAATCATGTCTATATGTATATAGTTATATAAGTAAGGTTGAAAGGACTTAGGACTGATAACTCACTTTATTTCATGTTCCTTGTTTGGTTGTGGACTTAGGGTATCCGGTTGTTTGTCCGAGTTTCGTTTGAATCTTAGTTATATATTATGTATATGTGTATAGATATAAAAGTTCCTACATCAGTTCAATACCTTTGGGTAGCAAAGGTATACAAACATGTTCATTCATACAAACAACATTTCTAGTAAACTATAATAGGTATAGTTTAGGAAGTCACTAATACTATTTCTAGAACAATGAAACATACAAGAGTCAGTTCATACATGAGTCAGTTGAATCATACTATAACGAGAAACAACACATACTATACACTACACACTAGAGAACATACTATAACGAGAGACAATACTCACTATAAAGAGAAACAGATAAAACATACTATACACTATACAGAAAGAACATTCACTATACTAGAACATACTATACAAACACAAGAATACTACACCAATAATGTGAGATACTACTTCATGGCTCGACAATATAATGTTGCGTCACGTTTTGTACCCAGAGTCTCCTGGATGGAGAGCGTGAATTTGTGTATAGATCTATACGAGACTGACCCTCCTACACCTTGCTGCTAGCTACAGTGGGACCTGCAGGTCTACGGGTGACGAATGTCATATCATTTCGACGTATCGAACGTCGTGTTATACTAGTCGATCAAGTATGGTTACAATCATATCACATTTTACCTTAATTAAACTAACAAGTTTAAGGTAGTTAGTACATTGGTAGTTACTTAGATAAAACTATAGTACATCTTTATTTTTCCTATTTTATTCACATTGTGATCTTCTCACATAAACGGTAATGAAAACTATATTTTGGTAATGATAGTCATACTTTGGGAAAATACTCACTTTTACAAAAGAACAAACATAAAGAACAGTTGGGTCTTGGTAGAAGACTACTTTAGTAGAAAATATAGGATTTTCTAGGAAGTTTACAAACATTTACATCAAATACTTACAAACTTTTACATCAAACATTTACAAGCACATTCTTCAAACTTATACAAACAATGGCACTAAAATACGTATGAACTCACCAGCTTTAATGTTGATCTATGCTTTCAAAATAACTTGTATTCTCAGGTTGCCAGTAGACAGGTACCAATGACCAGGTTTTGAGAAGACAGAGGTTTCAAGACTCGTCTTTATTTTGATTATTCATTTTTGGTGTCTTATAAACTATAGAACACACTTGTATTAAAATAATACTATTAATGCAATGGATGATGTTGTTGCTTGTTTACTATTATGCATTGTTGTGATACTGTACATGACATCCTCCGCCCCCGAACGTCTCCACCGTTCTGGTTTTGGGGTGTGACAGATTGGTATCAGAGCATTGTTTATAGTGAATTGAGTATATCAACCCATAAAAGATATACAACTATAAACACAACGAGATTAAAATACTCTGACCAAGAGTTTATACTTTTAAATAATAAAATATTTAACCAACGTATACATACCTGTATTCATACTAAAATAATTGTCACTAGGACAGAACAAAAGTATTACGATTGTTGGACAACACAAGTAGGCTTGGGGACATATAATCAGATCTGGGAGTGATATAGCCTGATCAACTATATCTTTCGGAGAAGTGATTGCATGTGCCTATGAATGGTTGTGATGTTGCAGCAAGTCTAAAAAGTTACCAACACTACTACAATGAAAACATTAGAACATAACATAAACTTAAAATACTATATGAGTATTTTGTGTTACTATAATTACTTATGTGCAAACTAAAAAGGTCTTTATTAGTATGTCAATAGTTGCTGAGTGGATGCGCTAAGGTTATATGTGACTAGGGTGTTATAGACTTAGAATTTGTGATCTTTGCTTTACTTCCTATTCCTTGTTTGGTTGTGGGCTTAGAGTTAGGGTCACTTATTTGAAGGTCTATCCTGTTTTGGTTACATATGACTGGTATGCACTACGCAAATGTTGGAGTAACTGGTAAGGATCATCTAATAATTATCTTAATTAGTACGACTATTAATTATTTCTTTTACCCCTATTCTCACGTAGATAACATGGCTGGATTCCATATCCCCGGAGACCCGTACTTTCCCAACCAAGGTAACGGAGGATGGCTCGATGATGAGCCAGAAGAGGAACCTGCAATTCCATTGGACGACGACTTCACAGAGAACTTCCCGGAGGATTCTGACTCCGAGCCCGAAGTCAATGATCAACCCCTGGTAGCTCCAAACCCAAATCCTAACCCTCGTCCAGCATTTCAAGGCCCCACTCCTCTGTGGGCAACTAACTTGAACAGATGGAGTCACGCACAAGGTCAACCCTTACCTTACAACGGAGATCGAAGCTTCTATAACTTGAGCGAGGGAGGCTCAGCGGACAGCGTCCTACCTATCCTAGTCCGCTGGGTTGCTCGTACTGATGAGCAGGGTAGGGCGGCCATCAACCGAATCATGGAGGTTGATGCTAATGTGGGAGTCAATACCGTACACATTCTCCATCTAGAGTCCGCTTATGCAAGGACTCAAAATCAAAATGCAGCCCTGCAGAGAGAACTTACTGCAACCCAAGCCGAAGTCAGGGAACTTCGAGCTCGACAGGCAACGTCTGAGAGGGGAATGAGGGACATGGAGCGTCGTCTGGAAAAATCAAGGACTCATTTTAGTGGTTCTCGTCACAGATAGAGCCTACATAAATATCTCTTTTGGATATATCTTAGGTCTATATAAAAGCTCTAGTTTTAATTTCCTGTCTATGATAAGACTTTGAACTTGTTAAGTCTTGTAAGGTCTTTATTCTGTCAAAATTTTCTTATCTTTGTTTGATGTAAGACCTACTCCTAGGTCATTTTTCCTGAACTTGTTACATCTGTAATACCAGTATTATTGACAGATATCTAATCTCACGGAAATTAATATCCAAATGCTTTCATCTTTCTAGTACTAGATCTCTATTCAATAATACTTTCATTTGTGTTGTTGGGCTATGGAGAGTTAGTCCATGAGTCACTCTCATCATTCTCTCTAATTAAATTCTTACCAATATCGTCATCTTTGTGATATTATAGCTACAAGATGCCTCCACGTCGATCAGAGAGGCGCACTACGCCAATAACTCCAAATCAAACTCCTCCTCCTCCTCAATACAACCCAGCAGCTATCCAAGTTGCGGTGAATGCGGCTGTTACGGCAGCTCTATCACAATTCACCTCGACCGGTACTAGTGGGAGTGGAACTAACGTGCCTTCCACAGCAGTCGAAGCCCTAGTGCGCTCTAGGGAGTGCTCGTACAAGGAATTCACCAGCTGCAAACCCAGGGCCTTCAACGGAACTAGCGGAATCATTGCCCTCTTGCAATGGTTCGAGAAAACGGAGTCGATCTTTGAGATCTGATCCTGGCGTAAGGGAGGAAGGTAAAATTTTCCGCTTGCACCTTCGCGGACCGAGCCCTGACGTGGTGGAACAGCCATGTCAAGTCACTATCTCTTATAGTGGCAAATGCTATCGGCTGGGAAGCTCTGAAGGAGCTCATGATCGAAGAGTACTGCCCGAGGGGCGAAGTTCAAAAGTTGGAGCAAAAAATATGGAGCCTAACCATGAAGGGCTCCGACATAGTCTCCTACACTGCCAGATTCAACGATCTGGTAGCACTATGTCTGGGAATGGTCCGTTCTGAAGGAAAGAATGTGGAGAGGTATATCTGGGGGCTGGTGCCTCCATTTCAGGGGAATCTACTAGCTTCAAACCCCGCTACCTTAGATAGTGCTAAGCGATTGGCACAACAGCTCATTGACCATGGGGTCCGTACCCCGTCAACAACAACAAGCCTATCCATCTCAGAACCCTCCAAAGCCGTTGATATCAAGCGGAAGTTCTGAGATGACAAGAAGAAGAACGATGCGCAGAAAGCTGTCAAAAAAGCAGCAGGTCGTAGCGGTTCATGCTGCAATAGCACCTTCCGCTGCTGCACCGGTAAAGCAGTACGCTGGAAACTTGCCGAAGTGCAACAAATGCAGCTTCCACCACAATGGACCATGCCGGGAAATGCAGTGCTCTAACTGCAATAGGAAGGGGCATACTGCCTGTTTCTGCAAAGCTCCGGCAAGGCCAATCACCAAGGTCCCTGGCGCTGGTGTGGGCCAGGCTTGCTACGGTTGTGGCGAGGTGGGCCACTACAAAAGGAACTGCCTGAAGGCAGGGAATGTCGGTGGAGTGGGAAGGGTTTTGGCTATAGGCCACGAGGAAGCGGTTACCGACCCTATAGTGGTCACTGGTACGTTTCTCCTCGATAAGTCTTATGCATGCGTATTGTTTGATAGTGGAGCCGAAAGGAGTTTCGTGAACCAGAAATTTGCTCACTTGCTTAAACATAAATCGCATGCACTTAAAGAACCGTTCACTTTAGAAATGGCTAACGAGAAGACAGAGAGTACTAGCTGCATATACATAGGATGTAAACTAACACTAGATAGCCATTCATTTCCAATCGACCTCATGTCGGTCTCAATTAAAAGTTTTGACATCATCATCGGCATGGATTGGTTGAGTTCTCATCGTACCGACATTATGTGTTAGGAGAAGGTTGTTCGCCTTAATCTGCCATCTAGCGAAACTCTAGTTATCTACAGCGACAAACCCGGCACGAACCTTCGCATCATCTCGAGCATACAAGCCCAGAAGTACTTACGAAAGGAATGTTGCGCATTCCTTGCTCATATTGTCGATATGAGCCAAGAGACGAGGGACACAAAGAACATTCCAGTAGTACGCGATTTTCCTGACATCTTTCCAGAAGAACTCCCAGGATTACCTCCGCAACGTCAAGTCGAGTTCAGAATCGACTTAGTTCCAGGGGCTACACCAGTAGCCAAATCGCCCTATCGTCTAGCACCAGCCGAGATGCAGGAACTATCTAGTCAACTTAACGAACTGCTCAGCAAGAGCTTTATCAGACCAAGCTTCTCACCCTGGGGAGCACCGGTCTTGTTCGTTAAAAAGAAAGATGGATCGTTACGTATGTGCATCGACTACAGGGAACTTAATAAACTAACCGTCAAAAATCGTTACCCTATGCCTCACATTGACAACTTGTTTGACCAACTTCAAGGGGCGAACTTCTTTTCAAAGATAGACCTGAGGTCCGGGTATCACCAGTTACGAGTGCTTGGCGAGTATGTTCCGAAGACAGCCTTCCGAACTCGTTATGGACACTACAAGTTTGTAGTGATGCCGTTCGGATTGACCAATACGCCTGCAGTATTCATGGACTTAATGAATAGGGTGTGCCGTCCTTACTTGGATGTCACAACTGGCATTTTAGCTAGGAAATTCTATTCCTGTGTAACCATTCAACTATTATCAAACTTATATTCTAAGTAAATCTCATTCAATGCACATTTAGATTCACCATTCATGTTCATCAAAGAGTCTGAAGCCCTAAGATCCACGGTTTAAGTCCAAATTGGGCTAGGAGTTCCTTATTGGGCCTATTGGACCAATAAGCACCCAATTCAAGTTTATTGGACTTAGAAACCCTAATTGGACCTAATTCACAAATTTAAAACAATTTGGATCATTTGGGCCTAGAATGATTCATTCTCACCCTAATGGGCCTTATTGGGCCATAACTAATCCAATTAACCTTAGTGAGCCATAAAACCCACTTTCTATGCCATTTGGGCCGTGAACCACCCTAAAGGCCCAATGGGCCGAAAACTTCTCTATGGACTTCATAATTTCGAACCAAGGAAAGAATTGGGTCAAACTAGTTCATCCTCTTTCTTCCTAGCCCAAATCTCGGCCCAACATCATAAAAAAATGAAATGGAAAGGGAGGAGTTGACTTTAGAGGTGTCACCTCCTTATTACTCACCATGTAACAAGGCAAGCCATCTCATGTTTCCATGCAAGTCAAACTATCGTTCTCTCCTGTCCTCTTCTTCTTCTCGGCCGAGAGCAACAAACACACACACACACACATTTCACAAATTCTCTCAAACCTCTTGGTAAGTCTTTACATATCCAAGTTTTATAACTCAATTCTCTTGTTAGATCACTCTTTTAAGCAAAGTTTTTGGTGATTTTTCTTCCTAGAACTTCTTAAGTTCGAAATCTACTCAAGAAAGCATGCTAGGACCAAAATTTTCTTCATTTCTTCTTCAAAACCGAATCATCAAAGCAAAGGTGAGTTCATACCCCCTTGTTTTCGGTTTTCATATGATTTTTGGGGTAGAATACAAGTAAAATGTGTAGATCTATGTGTTATATGCATGTTTTGTGTGAATCCTTAGTTTATTTGGTAAAAATGTGTTAGATCTTAGTGAATCTCGAAATTTTAAGTATTATGTAACAAAGATCTAAGAACTACAATACTATATACATCATATTATCAAGCCAAAAGTGAACACATGTTTAAGATGCAAAAGAATTCAACAAAAACCTTGTTAAAGGTCAAAATTGTTAAGAAAAACAAAAGATAAGGGTAAAAAGTGAAAATTCTGTTTTTAAAAGGGCCAAACAGGTCCTACTTGTATAAATAGGTATTTTTATGCTAAACATGCTTTTAAAGGGGTCAAAAATGCAAATTTAAGCTTATTGGGACAAACCTTTGGGCCTCACGGCCTTTGGGCCCAATTTGCGAAAAAATGAGGCTTTGAGGTTTAAAAATGTTATTTGGCCAAAGTTTGAGTCATAAATGTAAATAAACCAAATTTAGAGGTGAAAATATCATCTATTTTCAAATTGGACCAAAAATGTAAAGTTTTCCAAAATTGGGCCGAAAATGTAAATTTTTACAAACAAGGGGCTGAAAATGTAGTTTTCTACAAAACAGGGTTTTAAATGTGAAAATATATCATTTTGGGTAAAAACTGTAAATTTACCAACATTTGGGACAAAATTGCAAACTCTTATAAATTATGGACTAAAGTGTCATTTTTACTAAACTTTGGGCCTTAATTAAAGATTTGAGTATCATTAGCCAAAAATGTCATTTTTAAAAAATGAAAGTCTTTTATCATCAATCTATTAAGCTTCGAACTAAAACAAACAACCGAATCAAAAGAACGAACGAATTACGCCAAAAGTTATTTATTAGTGTGTATTGAGCCCCATGTTTTCCATGACATGTTATTTGGGTCATATGGCACACTTACATGTTAATTTGGGCCTAATTTATGGATTACATGTTTATTGGGCTTTTGTGGCCGATTTACATGCCTATTGAGCCTAAATTACCGTTTTACATGTGAGTGGGCCTTTGTGGCCAAATTTCATATTAATAGGGATTGGAATGGAAATTTCATGTGTTAGTAAACCGTAATGATACCCTTATGTAATTATTAAAATCCGTAAACTTATTCAAGTACCTTTCGAATACCAAAAACATCCCACAAATACGTAAACATTCAACATAATACAAAGAGAGGTTAAGAATCTAGTGAGACTTGTCAGTTGGCACCACTGAGTGTACTATCGTAGCCTGTGGTTATAATCAGAGTTGTTTGTGTATAGATCTATACGGGGTGACCCCCCACGCCTTAGCTGCTCGCTACAGCTAGACTAGGCCAGTCTAGGGCGACAACATCCTTAGCAAGACCGACATTTGAAAAAATACCAAGACGGGCGACCTAGTCATATCATGCATGGTTATAACGGCTCATGTAAGGATTCGATACCAAAAGATAACCTTTTGAAGATAAACTCTTTAATTGTGTTAATGCAAAACGACTTATTTAACGATACAAGAATTTAGACGTTGTTATAAAACAGAAAATATCGGATTTTCTGGGGAAATTATTCATATACATATATCATATATTCAAAATACAATGAATCTAAACTACACTCTTACAAGTTTTATCTATTAAATTCACACATGCATTTATACTCGATTTTCACATCATTTTCAAAACATTTTACGGAAAATATCGGATTTTCTGGGTTTTTATGAAAGATACAAAGACTTTTACTCAAATATACTTATGAACTCACCAACATTATATATGTTGACCGTTTTCAAAATAACTTGTATTCTCAGGTAATCGTTAAGCTGGAAGATATGCAAGTGTATGGTTTTGTTATTGTAACATCACTTATCGTACTTTGAACAATTTGAACTAATGTATTTTAACAATGTACTTGATGTGAACAATGCTGGTTGTAGTATGTAATGTTGGTGATGAATGTGTTATGCTTCATGTATATTTATTGTGATGATTATTCAATTGTTAGTCACACGAGCCCCCGGACGTTTCCGCCGTCTGGTTCGGGGGTGTGACAGGTTGGTATTAGAGAAATGTTTATAGTGAACTAGCATATCTAACCATACATGATATGCAACTATAAACGCAATGGTACTAAATAACTATGAACAAAACAAAAATCTCACACTTATGTGCGCATACTAGGATAACAATCTAACAACATCTAATAAAAGCTTCTGGAGGAGATCGAACACTATGATTAAACCTGGGCAGTTATGTAGTCATATTAATGTTAAATATAGCCTGATCAACTATATTTATTCAGAATATGACCAACATGTGTTCGGGAGTAATCATAGCGGGAAATGAATCCAAAAGCCTACCTTACTCTCCAAAACTCTAGGGAACCCAAAACCTAAATAACTAAAAATATACTATACGAATAATCAAAACATGACTTGTTCCTGCGCCCCCATGCAGTCACCATCGATGATGATCAGCAAGGGGCGCATTTCTACTATCATTAGTGGCTCAAGGGATGCTTGAGGAGGATCCCGAAGAAGAACAAGGAGGAGCCCATGACGTTGGGCCGGACGAGTACACTGATACTGACTATGAGTTTTAGAGGACTGAAGAAGATATGGATGGAGATAGGGACACGAATAAGGCCCCTGTCGAACCACCTACCGATGACACACAGCAGGACCACCCTACTCTGCCAGTGGATCCCATTGGTGAGGATCGTTCTCCGTAGGAAGAGGTCGCCACACTTCGGCAACATCTGTTTGCTATGGAGGCACGAGCCGTGCAAGCTGAGCAGGAGAGGGATGAGGTCATCGGAGAAATGACCGACATGGCTCAGTTATTGGCACAACATTTTGGGATATGATTTCGCTACTACCTTTAGACATTTCTCAGGATTAGTGTACCTTATTAGTATTAGGTTTCTCTTAGGCGTTCTATGCCATGTACCACCGACTCTATGTTTAAGTGATCACACTACTCATAGAGCCGTTATGTTGCCATATTTTTTATTTTCCTTATGCACTGTATGCCATCTGGCAAATTTTCATGCATCAAAACTATTAGTATTAATGAAAATGCTTGATGTTTTATCATGACATTGTTATCTGCTATGTGTTTTACTTCCTTGTTTTATGTCAACGTGCGAACATACTTAAGTACATGCTATACCCATAGTCTATAGGATCACAAACTAGCAAAAAAACCACAGGCACTCAACATCTTTCCGTTCCATGACAAAAAGATGCCTCAAAGACCCAACCGTGGAAACAACGCAACACCAACCCCACCTGAGATAAACTCGGTTGCGTTCCAGGCAGCAGTGTCCGCTGCGGTCACTGCAGCACTTACGCAGATTCCTAATGGAAATAACGGAGAAGGCAACGGGCAGGGATCCGAAAGCACCAATCAAGGGACGAACCACGGAGCCACACGAGTATGCACCTACAAGGATTTCGCCAACGCCAAACCTCGGACCTTTAACGGGACAGGAGGCATAATAGCCCTGAAGAGATGGATCGAGAAGGTAGAATCTGTCTTCGAAATCTGCGGATGTCCGGATGAGTGTAAGGTCAAGTTCGCAGCCTGCACGTTCATTGACCAAGCTCTCTCCTGGTGGAATGGCCACGTAGAGGCCATGACACTCATGGTAGCAAACGCGATGCCCTGGGAAGAGCTGAAGGAGATGTTGTTAGCGGAATACTATCCTAGAGGTGAGATTCAGAAGATGGAACAAGAATTGTGGAACCTCACAGTTCAAAACTCCAACATCGACGCATACATATCTCGGTTTAGCGAGCTATCTCTTTTGTGTCCCGGGATGATCACCTTAAAAGGGAAAAAGATTGAGAGGTTTATCTGGGGATTGACTGCACCTATCCAAGGGAATGTCATTGCGGAAAACCCTGAGACGTTTGATAGCGCCAAGAGACTGGCCAAGAAATTGTATGATCATGGCAACAAGAAGGGTGCCAAAACAGTGGAAGCGGAGGTTAAGAAGGAAGAAGAGAACAAGAAAGGGAAAAACAACAAGAGAAAAGGAAGGCAAAACTCGGAATCGTCTAAGAAGCAACAAACGGTGTCTGTTCATGCTGCAACACAAGCTACCACCACACCACATGCTCCAGCCTCATCCACACCTAATGCTTCCAAGCAGTACTCGGGAAATCTCCCCAAGTGTGGTAAATGCAACTTCCACCATCATGGATAGTGTAGAGAAATGAGTTGCACAAGGTGCAACCGGAAGGGCCATACAGCAAAGTATTGTACGACTCAGCTCCCACAGAACCAGATGACAAACAACAACAAAAATGAAAACAACACCAATGTTGGAGCCAGCTATACCTGTTACGGATGTGGGAAGACTGGGCATTTCAGGCGAAACTGCCCCAACGCGAACAATCAAGGGGCAGGAGCAGCAGTGAGAGTGCTGACAATGGGTCAGGGTGAACCAGTGCAGGACCCAACCGTTGTCACCGGTACGTTCCTACTTAAAAACTCGTATGCATGCATCCTATTTGATAGTGGGGCGGAACGAAGTTTTGTTAGTAATAAATTCAAACACTTACTAAATCAACAACCCCAGAAGCTCAACGAAGCCTTTATGGTGGAAATGGATAATGGGAAATCAGAAACAACAGAAGATATCTATATAGGATGTACGTTAGCACTAAACAATCACACCTTCCAAATAGACTTAATGCCTAAAAATATTAGGAGTTTTGATGTGATCATCGGCATGGATTGGTTAAGCCCCCATCATGCCGATATTATGTGTCACGAGAGGCCGTTCGCCTTCATCTTCCTAACCACGAAACCCTAATAATCTACGGAGATAAACCCGACGCAAATCTTCGCCTTATCTCGTGTATCAAGGCACAAAAGTGTCTACAAAAGAAGAACCACGCATTCCTTGCTCACGTGGTGGACAAAACCAAAGAGGAAGTAAGCATTCGCAACATCCCAGTGGCATGTGACTTCCCGGACGTGTTTCCAGAAGATCTTCCAGGAATATCCCCAGAGCGGAAAATCGAATTTTGAATCGACCTAGTGCCTGGAGCCACTCCAATAGCCAAATCACCCTATAGGTTGGCCCCTGCTGAAATGCAAGAATTATCAAGCCAACTGGGCGAACTCCTGGAGAAAGGATTCATCAGACCCATCATCTCGCCGTGGGGAGCTCCGGTTCTTTTCGTTAAAAAGAAAGACGGATCCTTCAGGATGTGCATCGACTATAGGGAATTAAACAAACTCACCATCAAAAACCGGTATCCACTTCCACGAATTGATGATCTATTTGACCAGCTTCAAGGAGCAAGTTACTTTTCAAAAATAGATCTGAGATCCGGTTATCATCAAATCAAAGTTTGAGATGAGGACATTCCTAAGACTGCTTTCCAAACTCGATACGGTCACTACGAATTCGTCGTAATGCCCTTCGGTCTAACAAATGCCCCCGATGCATTTATGGACCTCATGAATCGAATATGCCGCCCATTCCTTGACAAATTCGTCATCGTTTTCATCGACGATATTCTCGTGTATTCTCGAAGTGAAGAAGATCATAGCCAACACCTTCGACAGATTTTAGAAACCCTACGGGCTGAAAAGTTGTATGCGAAACTCTCCAAGTGCGAGTTTTGGCTCCGCAGTGTAATCTTCCTGGGCCATGTAGTCAGTCAGGAAGGAATACATGTGGACCCCTACAAAATCAAAGCAATCGAAAGCTGCGCAGCTCCGGCAACGCCAACGGAAATTCATCAATTCTTAGGTCTCGCAGGCTACTACCGAAGATTCATTTAGAACTTTTCCAAGATAGCCAAACCCCTCACGACGTTAACACAAAAAGGCGTACCCTTCAATTGGACCGAAAAGCAAGAGCATGCCTTCCAAACCTTGAAGCAAGCCCTCTGTAGTGCTCCAGTGCTATCCTTACTAGAGGGAACCGAAGACTTCATAGTTACTGTGATGCTTCAAATCAGGGCTTAGGTTGTGTCCTCATGCAACGAGAGAAAGTAATTTCTTATGCATCCAGACAACTGAAAACGCATGAAGTAAATTACACCACACATGATCTAGAACTGGGGGCGGTGGTCTTCGCCTTAAAAATTTGGAGGCACTACCTATATGGTACCAAGTGCACCATCTTTACAGACCACAAGAGCCTCCAGCACATTCTAAATCAAAAGGAGCTAAACATGAGGCAGCGAAGATGGGTTGAGCTGTTAAACGATTACGAATGTGATATCAAATATCATCCCGGCAAGGCTAACGTGGTAGCCGATGCCCTATTCAAGTCGGGGATCGCGTGCTATTAAAAGTCTATCCTTGGAAGGGAATGATTCGATTTGGGAAAAGAGGAAAATTGAACTCGCGGTACATTGGACCGTTCGAGATTCTTGCCCGAATTGGTCCAGTGGCTTACAAGCTGCAGCTACCCGTCGAGCTCAGCAACGTACACCCAGTGTTCAACGTCTCAAAACTGAAAAAGTGTCTATCAGACGAAACCCTTGTCTTCCCTTTAGAAGAGATTGAGATAAACGAGAACCTCTTGTTCTTCGAAAAACCAGTTGAGATTATGGATAGAGAGGTGAAGCGTACCAAGCAAAGTCGCATCTTGATTGTGAAGGTTCGATGGAGCACGAAACGCGGACCGGAATTCACATGGGAACATGAAGATCAGATGAAGCAAAAATACCCTCACCTATTCACTCCTTCACAACCCTAGTTTTCGAAAGAATTTCGGGACGAAATTCCCTCTAACGGGGGGATGATGTCACAACTGGCATTTTAGCTAGGAAATTCTATTCCTGTGTAACCATTCAACTATTGCCAAACTTATATTCTAAGTAAATCTCACTCAATGCAAATTTAGATTCACC
Source organism: Lactuca virosa (assembly GCF_052849685.1). Classification (NCBI taxonomy): domain Eukaryota; kingdom Viridiplantae; phylum Streptophyta; class Magnoliopsida; order Asterales; family Asteraceae; genus Lactuca; species Lactuca virosa. Next base: position 27,362,847 of record NC_136427.1, read on the forward strand.
ATTCATGTTCATCAAAGAGTCTGAAGCCCTAAGATCCATGGTTTAAGTCCAAATTAGGCTAGGAGTTCCTTATTGGGCCTAATGGACCAATAAGCACCCAATTCAACTTTATTAGACTTAGAAGCCCTAATTGGACCCAATTCACAATTTTAAAACAATTTGGATCATTTGGTCCTAGAATGATTCATTCTCACCCTAATGGGCCTTATTGGGCCATAACTAATCCAATTAAGGTTAGTGAGCCATAAAACCCACTTTCTATGCCATTTGGACCGTGAACCACCCTAAAGGCCCAATGGGCCGAAAACTTCTCTATGGACTTCATAATTTCGAACCAAGGAAAGAATTGGGCCAAACTGGTTCATCCACTTTCCTCCTAGCCCAAATCTCGGCCCAACATCATAAATAAAAAAAATGAAATGGAAAGGGAGGAGTTGACTTTAGAGGTGCCACCTCCTTATTACTCACCATGTAACAAGGCAAGTCATCTCATGTTTCCATGCAAGTCACACTAAACTTCTCTCCTATCCTCTTCTTCTTCTCGGTCGAGAGCAACAAACACACACACACACATTTCACAAATTCTCTCAAACACTCTCAAGGATCATCCTACTCCTTCCATCAAAATCTCGAAATTTGCTTGTGTTTCAAGAAGGTTTTCACAAGATAATCATCACCTCTTGGTAAGTCTTTACACATCCAAGTTTTATAACTGCATTCTCTTGTTAGATCACTCTTTTAAGCAAAGTTTTTGGTGATTTTGCTTCCTAGAACTTCTTAAGTTCGAAATCTACTCAAGAAAGCTTGCTAGGACCAAAATCTTCTTCATTTCTTCTTCAAAACCGAATCATCAAAGCAAAGGTGAGTTCATACCCCCTTGTTTTTGGTTTTCATGTGATTTTTGGGGGAGAATACAAGTAAAATGTGTAGATATATGTGTTATATGCATGTTTTGTGTCAATCCTTAGTTTATTTGGTAAAAATGTGTTAGATCTTAGTGAATCTCGAAATTTTAAGTATTATGTAACAAAGATCTAAGAACTACAATACTATATACATCATATTATCAAGCCAAAAGTGAACACATGTTTAAGATGCAAAAGAATTCAACAAAAACCTTGTTAAAGGTCAAAATTGTCAAGAAAAACAAAAGATAAGGGTAAAAAGTGAAAATTCTGTTTTTAAAAGGACCAAACAGGTCCTACATGTATAAAAAGGTATTTTTATGCTAAACATGCTTTTAAAGGGGTCAAAAATGCAAATTTAAGCTTATTGGGCCAACCCTTTGGGCCTCACGGCCTTTGGGCCCAATTTGCGAAAAAATGAGGCTTGGAGGTTTAAAAATGTTATTTGGCCAAAGTTTGAGTCATAAATGTAAATAAACCAAATTTAGAGGTGAAAATATCATCTATTTTCAAATTGGACCAAAAATGTAAAGTTTTCCAAAATTGGGCCGAAAATGTAAATTTTTATGAACAAGGGGCTGAAAATGTAATTTTATCCAAAACAGGGTTTTAAATGTGAAAATATATCATTTCGGGTAAAAACTGTAAATTTACCAACATTTGGGACAAAATAGCAAACTCTTATAAATTATGGACTAAAGTGTCATTTTTAATAAACTTTGGGCCTTAATTAAAGATTTGAGTATCATTAGCCAAAAATGTCATTTTTACAAAATGAAAGTCTTTTATCATCAATCTATTAAGCCTCGAACTAAAACAAACAACCGAATCAAAAGAACGAACGAATTACATCAAAAGCTATTTATTGGGTCCAATATTCACATTTCTTGGCCGTTGGGCCCTAAGGGCCCAATTAAGTGTGTATTCAGCCCAATGTTTTCCATGACATGTTATTTGGGTCTTGTGGCCCACTTACATGTTTATTTCGGCCTAAGTTATGGATTACACGTTTATTGGGCTTTTGTGGCCCATTTACATGCCTATTGGGCCTAAATTACCCTTTTACATTTGATTGGGCCTTTGTGGCCAAATTTTATATTAATTGGGCTTGGAATGGAAATTTCATATAAAACATGTGTTAGTAAACCGTAATGATACCCTTATGTAATCATTAAAATCCGTAAACTTATTCAAGTACCTTTCGAATACCAAAAAGCATCCTACAAATACGTAAACATTGAACATAATACAAAGAGAGGTTAAGAATCTAGTGAGACTTGTCGGTTGGCACCACTGAGTGTACTATCGTAGTCTGTGGTTATAATCAGAGTTTCCTGGTAGGAAAGCGGGAGTTTGTGTATAGATCTATACGGGGTGACCCCCACGCCTTAGCTCCTCGCTACATTGGATCAGTTCGTCATTGTCTTCATCGATGACATACTTATCTACTCTCGTAGTAACGAGGAGCATAGTCAACATCTACGTCAGGTCTTAGAAACGCTGCATTCAGAGAAGCTTTATGTGAAGTTCTCGAAATGCGAATTTTGGATCCGAAGAGTCGAATTCTTGGGGCACGTGGTTAGCGAAGAGGGAATATACGTGGACCCTTCCAAAATCAAAGCCATTGAGAATTGGTCAGCACCGAAGACGCCTATAGAAATTCGTCAATTTCTAGGCCTCGCTGGCTAGTATCGCAGGTTCATTCAGAACTTCTCGAGGGTTGCGAAACCTCTTACAACATTGACCCAGAAGGGCGTGGCCTTTGACTGGGAAGATAAGCAAAAGAAAGCGTTCCAAACGCTAAAGCGAGCCTTATGCACCGCACCGATACTGTCCCTCCCCGAAGGGATAGAAGACTTCATGGTCTATTGCTATACATCCAATCAAGGGCTCGGCTGTGTTCTGATGCAACGAGGTAAGGTCATCGCCTATGCCTCAAGATAGCTGAAGACACACGAGGTCAACTACACCACACATGATCTTGAGTTAGGAGCAGTAGTGTTTGCTCTGAAGATCTGGAGACACTACCTGTATGGTACAAAAAGCACTATCTTTACAGACCACAAAAGTCTACAACACATATTCGGCCAGAAGGAGCTCAACATGAGACAACGACGGTGGGTCGAGCTAGTCAGTGATTACGAATACAAAATTCGTTATCATCCCGGCAAGGCCAACGTAGTAGCTGACGTCCTGAGTCGGAAAGAATACTCTGGTCGTAGAGTCAAATCTTTGACTATGACTATCCATTCACACTTGTCCACACAAATTATGGAGGCTCAGCTCGAAGCTTTGAAACCTGAAAATGTGGCGGGTGAATCCCTGAGAGGGATGGATAAGAACTTGGAAGTCAAAGGTGGCGGAGCCTTATATCTCATGGATCGGATTTGGACACCGAAACACGGTGGTTTCAGAGACTTGGTCATGACAGAAGCACACAACACTCTATATTCCGTCCACCCAGGTTCAGATAAGATGTATCTGGATCTTAAGAAGTTATATTGGCGGCCTAACATGAAAGCATAGATTGCTACCTTCGTGAGTAAATGCCTTACTTGCGCCAAGGTTAAGGTCAAATACCAGAAACCATCAGGTTTACTTCAGCAACCGTAGGTACCTGAATGGAAATGGGAGCGGATCACGATGGACTTCATAACCAAGTTACCCAAGACAACATGAGGTCTCGATACCATATGGGTGATCGTAGACAGGCTAACAAAGTCTGCACACTTCCTACCTATCAAAGAGACTGACAAGATAGAGAAGCTAACAAGAACATACATTAGGGAGATCGTACGGCTGCATGGTGTTCCCATATCCATTATCTCTGATAGAGATAGTAGATTCACTTCGAGGTTCTGCCAGTCGCTACAAAGTTTCCTAGGAACTAGGCTGGACATGAGTACAGCCTACCATCCGCAAACCGACGGACAAAGTGAGAGAACTATTCAAACCTTGGAAGATATGTTGCGAGCCTGCGTGATTGACTTTGGGAAGGCATGGGATACTCATTTACCCCTTGTCGATTTTTCCTACAACAATAGTTACCACACGAGCATAAAGGCTGCTCCATTTGAAGCCCTCTATGGCCGCAAGTATAGATCCCCTCTGTGCTGGGCTGAGGTGGGCGACACTCAGTTAGCTAAAGGACGAGTTCCTGACAGCACTCTCACAGGTCCGGAAATCATTCGGGAAACAACATAGAAGATCGTTCAGATTCGTGAACGATTAAAAGCCTCTAGAGATCGACAGAAAAGCTACGCAGACAAGCGAAGGAAACCGTTGGAATTCCAGCTGGGCGATGGTGTTCTATTGAAGGTCTCACCCTGAAAGCGTGCAAAGCTAAATCCAAGATACGTAAGGCCTTTCGAGATTCTTGATAGAATCGGCCCTGTAGTTTACAAAATCAAACTGCCTAGCGAACTCAGTAACGTACATTCTACCTTCCACGTCTCGAACTTGAAAAAGTGTCTGTCCGACGAGACTCTTGTAATCCCACTCGACGAGATCGAGATCAACGAGAGCCTCAACTTCATGGAAGAACCCGTAGAGATCATGGACCGAGAGGTCAAGCAAACAAAGCAAAGCCATATCCCGATAGTGAAGGTTCGCTCGAATGCCAAGCAAGGACCTGAATTCACTTGGGAGCGCGAGGATCAGTTGAAACTGAAATATCATCATCTTTTCGCTTAGTTATTTGTAATTGCTTAATTGCTTAAACTCTAATTTCGGTACAAAATTCTCTCTAACGGGGGGATGATGTGACAACCCGAAATTTCTACCTTGTACAACATTTCAACTCAATCAAAGTCAGCCTTGTTTATGCTATCTTTTAACATTGTTTAGGGTCTGTTTGAGCGTTCTTAGCCTAGTACATCCAAGGAATGAGTGTTAGGAAGTATATGCTGAAGCTCAAAACCACCAATCAAGCCATAAACTCCTTCATGAGGTGTTTACGACCACATCACATGAGTTTACGGCCGTAAACTCAAGGTGGTCGTAAACTCTTGGCCTTAAAGATGATATTCCTTCACTTTTTCTCATTATTCACCATTTCAAGTCAAGAAACCCGAATTCTCTCTCAAGTATCATAAGGATCTTCATTTTGATCTTCAAAAATGTAAGTGTTTGATCCTTTGATTTGTTGATACATCTCCTTAACTAGTATCACCCTTTAATTTCATCCATGAACTTCATCTTTTGGGTTAGATCTTCAAGAACACCAAGAACACACACTAGTTCTTAGGGCCAAAATCAACCCTTTTTGCTTCCAAATCGTAAGTATCCTTTCCCTATACTTGTTATCTAGTAGAAGCTCCTGGTTTACATCCTTGAAATCAACCCCTTTCCAAGAACAATGAGAGTTTATGGCTAGGAGCATCTCCCTTGGCCGTAAACCCTTGTTAAGGCTACTAGTTTGGCCATAATGAGAGTTTATGGGTCTAGAACACTTCATTGATGCTTGATAGGACCTTAAAAACACTCTTTGACATAAGATTTCATGAGTTTATGACCGTAAACACATAGGGCCGTAAACCCGATGGCCGTAAACACATATGTCCATGAACACCTTGGCCGTAAACACCATTGTGTGGCCATACACCCCTTAGATGCAACCCTTTGTGATTGTAACACTTCCATATAAGTGTTTCCTAGTTCCTAAGGTGTTTTTCTTACATGATTAGTTGTATAAACACTAATTATATACATATATGTGTCATTATATGCTTATTAGGATCCGTTGTGCTCGAGTCTTCACTTGACACTTAGCATCCTACAAACCGATCTTTCATTCGTATCACTCACTACAGGTGAGTTCATACCCCTTAACTTATCTTTTAAATGATTTTAAATGCTTTTATGGGGGGGGGGGGAATACAAGTGGAACTGTTATACTTATTATATCAATCACATGTGATTAATAACTATTAAACAAGTGGATTTTCTTACATTTCAAACTATGTTATCAAACAAACTGCTTCAAATCGTTTTATAAACTCTTTTACATGTTAAATTCTTTCTATTAAACTCTTTTAAAACTTATATTGTCAAAATCATATCTATATGTATATAGTTATATAAGTAAGGTTGAAAGGACTTAGGACTGATAACTCACTTTATTTCCTGTTCCTTGTTTGGTTGTGGACTTAGGGTATCCGATTGTTTGTCCGAGTGTCATTTGAATCTTAGTTATATATTATGTATATGTGTATAGATATAAAAGTTCCTACATCAGTTCAATACCTTTGGGTAGCAAAGGTATACAAACATGTTCATTCATACAAACAACATTGCTAGTAAACTATAATAGGTATAGTTTAGGAAGTCACTAATACTATTTCTAGAACAATGAAACATACAAGAGTCAGTTCATACATGAGTCAGTTGAATCATACTATAACGAGAAACAACACATACTATACACTACACACTAGAGAACATACTATAACGAGAGATAATACTCACTATAAAGAGAAACAGATAGAACATACTATACACTAGACAGAAAGAACATTCACTACACTAGAACATACTATACAAACACAAGAATACTATAACAATAATGTGAGATACTACTTCATGGCTCGGCAATATACTGATGCGTCACGTTTTGTACCCAGAGTCTCCTGGATGGAGAGCGTGAATTTGTGTATAGATCTATACGGGACTGACCCTCCTACACCTTGCTGCTAGCTACGGTGGGACCTGCAGGTCTACGGGTGACGAATGTCATATCATTTCGACGTCTCGAACGTCGTGTTATACTAGTCGATCAAGTATGGTTACAATCATATCACATTTTACCTTAGTTAAACTAACAAGTTTAAGGTAGTTAGCACATTAGTAGTTACTTAGATAAAACTACAGTACATATTTATTTTTCCCATTTCATTCACATTGTGATCTTCTCACATAAACGATAATGAAAACTATATTTTGGTAATGATAGTCATACTTTGGGAAAATACTCACTTTTACAAAAGAACAAACATAAAGAACAGTTGGATCTTGGTAGAAGACTACTTTAGTAGAAAATATAGGATTTTCTAGGAAGTTTACAAACATTTACATCAAATACTTACAAACTTTTACATCAAACATTTACAAGCACATTCTTCAAACTTATACAAAGAATGACACTAAAATACTTATGAACTCACCAGCTTTAATGCTGATCTATGCTTTCAAAATAACTTGTATTCTCAGGTCGCCACTAGACAGGTACCGATGACCAGGTTTTGAGAAGATGGAGCTTTCAAGACTCCTCTTTATTTTGATTATTCATTTTTGGTGTCTTATAAACTACAAAACACACTTGTATTAAAATTATACTATTAATGCAATGGATGATGTTTTTGCTTGTTTACTATTATGCATTGTTGTGATACTGTACATGACGTCCTCCACCCCCGAACGTTTCCGCCGTTCTGGTCTGGGGGTGTGACAGTTACCCACTCCCGAGGATTGATGATCTCTTTGACTAGCTTCAGGGAGCATCTTGGTTCTCCAAGATTGATTTACGTTTAGGTTATCATCAGATGAGGGTCAGAGAGGAGGATGTGCAGAAGACTGCTTTTCGGACATGATATGGTCACTATGAGTTCGTGGTGATGCCTTTCGGGATCACCAATGCTCCTGCCACGTTCATGGATCTCATGAACCGCGTGTGTCGACCGATGTTGGATCGGTCTGTGATAGTTTTCATTGATAACGTCTTGGTTTATTCCAAGACGCAGGAGCGGCAAGAGGAGCACTTGCGGGAGGTGTTTGATACTCTGGGGAGGGAGAGCTTGTATGCCAAGTTCTCGAAGTGTGAGTTCTGGTTGCGCGAGGTGCATTTTCTTGGGCACCTTGTCAACCAGAACGGGATTTCGGTCGACCCGGCCAAAGTGGAGGCCGTGATGAGGTGGGAGGTTCCGAGGTCACCATCTGAGATTCGGAGCTTCCTGGGACTGGCAGGTTATTATCGGAGATTCATTTAGGACTTCTCCAAGATAGTCGTGCCTTTGACTCGGTTGACGAGGAAAGTCGTGGTCTTTCGTTGGGGGCCTGAGCACCAGGCCGCATTTGAGACTCTGAGATAGAGATTGTGCGAGGCGCCAATCTTAGCCCTGCCGGAGGGCGTAGATGATTTTGTGGTGTATTGCGATTCGTCCATCTTGAGTTTTGGCGCAGTATTGATGCAGAGGGGGCATGTTATTGCCTACGCTTCGAGGCAGTTGAAGCCTCATGAGTCGAACTATCCGACACATGATTTAGAGTTGGGTGCCGTTGTTTTCACCCTCAAGATTTGGCGTCATTACCTCTACGGGGTCCGTTGTACAATTTACACGGACCATAAGAGTTTGAGGTATCTCATGGATCAGCCGAATCTGAATATGAGGCAGCGTCGATGGCTAGATGTGGTGAAGGACTACGATTGTGAGATCCTCTACCACCCAGGAAATACCAATGTCGTGGCCGATGCGCTTAGCCGCAAGGCAGCGCCGATCAGGGATATTTGCTTGAGTATGACCGTGGTGACTCCGTTGTTGGAGTGGATTCGAGAGGCCCAACATGAGGCTATAAAGGAGGAACACCGTAAGAGTGAGCGCATTGTGGGTCAGGCTTCCTCCTTCGATTATGACAGCCGTGGATTGTTGACACTACACTGTCGGGTGTGGGTCCCATATCATGGAGGCGTACCCCAGGTATTGATGGAAGAGGCGCACAAATCCAGGTTTTCTATCCATCCCGGGGCGACGAAGATGTATAGGGATCTTCGTCCTGATTATTGGTGGCCCTACATGAAGCGGGACATAGCTTGGTATGTTGAGAGATGCCTGACCTGCAGGAAGGTCAAGGCCGAGGACTAGAGTCCTCACGGCAAGACCCAGCCGTTGGATATCCCGTTGTGGAAATGGGAAGATATCACTATGGATTTCATCACAAAGCTTCCCAGGACCGTGCGGGGAGTGGATTCGATCTGGTTCATCGTGGATCTGTTGACCAAGAGCGCCCATTTCATTCTTATTCATGAGAGCATTTCGGCTGGAAAATTGGCCGACGTCTACATCAGAGAGGTAGCGGCTTGGCACGGGGTACCAGTCACGGTGATTTCCGACAAGGATGTGCGGTCCACTTCCTGATTCTAGAAGAAGTTTCACGACGATCTGGGTACTCGTCTACACTTTAGCACCGCTTTTCACCCGAAGACGGATGGCCAGAGTGAGCGGACCATCCAGACTCTAGAGGATATGATGCGGGCATGCGTTCTAGACTTCGGAGGTAGTTGGGACACTTACTGTCACGCCCTGAAACCGATGGCGGAAACGTTCCGGGGCGGGGTGACGTCATGTAGAGTATCACAACCAATGTACATAGCAAGCATAGTAAACACAACCATTACATTACATGAGAAAGTTTTACATTTGTTTGAAAATAAAGTACTACAAGTTTTCTTAGATACATTGGTTAGAACAAAAGTAAAGACGAGTCTTCTGTATGCTCCGTCTTCTCCAAAAAGTTAGTAGGAGTACCTGTCTATGGATGCCCTGAGAATACAAGCAGTTTTAAAATATCGGCATAAAGCTGGTGAGTTCATAAGCGGTTTGTTTTCTGGAAAAAGATTCAGTTTCCTTTAGTTTCATGAACAGTTGATATCCAAGAAAATCCCGTATTTTCTTATAAAAGTAGTTTGGTTATCCCTTTGTTACACAATTTGAATTAAGAAAATCCTGCAAGTTTCCTTTTGAAAATATGGTTTGATTTCTCGTTAGATGTACCATACAACCTTGTTTATGAAAAGTTACGTTATCCCAAGAAAACCCTATGTTTTCTTATGAAAAATATTCGCTGATTATCGTTTCTGAAATGATGTGTACAAGTATCTACCGTACTTGTATCGATTAAGTGAAGCATACTGAATGACTAGTTATCCCGTGGTAATCATGTTAGTTTTAACACGTACACAAAACTAATAAGTAAGTAGTGAACTAGTAGTAATCAAAGACAGTTATTACTAGGAGGTTAGTTCACTAGGTTCGTTATTACTTTATCAGTAAATCTCCATTATCTAAGTTGCGAGTTCCGTAACCATACGATAGACTAGATATGGAAATAAGAAGTCCATCATCATTTTATGACTTTTGTCACCCATGGACCTGACGATCCTATTGTAGCTAGCAGCAGGGTGTGGGGTAGTCAGCCCCGTATAGATCTATACACTCAAGTCACGCTATCCCTCCAAGAGATTCTGGTTACGGGAGTAGTCCTCCACTCTCGTATCCACGTGGAGTGTTACCGAGGACGTATCTCCAATCATAAGAATAATGAACTTTACAAGTAATAGTGTAGAAAATCCCGGTTTATGAAATGACATGAAATCCTTGTGAAATGTAAAAATGTAACATTTTATAATGAGTTTCACAATTGGTTTTGAAAACTAACTCCACGAGTTAGACGGTTGGTTAATACGGATTTCGATGTTTAAAACATATTGAACATGTAGTTATGTTATACGAAATAATAGATTTGAGTACAAGTTTCCTTGTACTTTTGCTTGTATTCCCCCCCTGAAAACATGAAAAACACAGAAAATGGTGTAGGGGTATGAACTCACCTGACGAGAATGTGCCGATTTAGATGCTAAGTATCAATTTAGGGCTTGAACACGCGTGAGGTTCCTATGTAACATGAGGAGATACATAATTGTATCTAATTAGACTTTGATTTACTAAGATAGCAGGATAATACACTCTGAGGCACGAAAACACTTCAATTCAAGTGTTAGGGGTGGTACGGGTTGTATTTGAGGAGTGTAGGGCCTAGATAAGGTATTTACTCTTCAAGTATAAACCCTTAGGGGAGTTTACGGTCCAAAGACCACATCCCCCATGAGTTTACGGCCGTAAACTCATGGGTGATGTGTTCTTGGTTGATCAACGACCTTATCTTGCACACAGGAAGGTTCTAAGGTTGATTCCCTGGCTTAGGAAGTGATCGGGACATGAAATGGCCTAGGAATTAGGGTTTACGGTCCTTGGACCACCCTTGGGGAGTTTACGGTCGTAAACCCACCCTTGTCCATGTTTGTCCATTTTCCATGTGTTTTGGTGGTTTGTAGGCCATTCATGCAAGTTCTAGACTCAAATACAAGCCATGCAAGGTGTTTGGAGCATTAAAACACCCTTGGAAGGTGTTTACGGTTTTGGGAGATGTTCCCAAACCGTTAACTCAAGTTTATGCTCATTTGGACATGTTTTAGGGTTCTAAGATCATCCAAGCGAGTTTCAAGGCCATTAGACATGCATTGGAAGGGTTAAGGAGCATCAAAACCCCATGAAAGGGTGTTTACGGTTCTTGAACATTCAAGAACTGTAAACTCATGTTCATAGCCAAAAATTCATGATCTTGTGGTTCTAACTCCATGCATGTAAGGATCTAAGCATTAGAAGAGGTTTTAGAAGGGTTTTGGGGCTTCAAAACCCCCATTGAAGGAGTTTACGGTTTTTGGGAGGCTCCCCCAAACCGTAAACACATACTTTTGGTGATTTTTTGGAAGTTCAAACATAGATTTGCATGCATGATAGGATAAACAACTAGTTAGGAAGGATCACTTACCAAATTGGAGCTTGAAAGTGAAGATTTCTTGAGAGAGTTCGATTTCTAGAGAGAGAGAGAGTAGAGAGAGAAAGTTCAAGGTGGGAAAAAGGGTCAAAAGTGCCCACTCAACCTTTATATATGTCTAGAGTTAGTGGCCCGGTGGGAATACACCCAATACCGACATTAAACGGAGCTAAATATTTTACCCGGGTAAATAACCATTACCCGACTTAGTCGTAATCTAGAAATTTTCAAAAAGATTATCTAGAGTGTTTTCACTCAATTTATATTTCGTTTCGACACATACGTAATTATAATAATAATTCTAATTGAATTATTTGACTTAAGAGTTTAACGGCAAACTCTCATAATAAAATAAGTTTTATTAACGGAATGGGTTACGTTAACGGAATATCTTTCGGGTTGTCACACTTACCTTCCTTTGGCTGAGTTTTCCTATAATAACAACTATCATGTGAGTATCGACCGTCCTTCCTTCGAGATGTTGTATGGGAGGAAGTGCAGGACCCTGATATGCTGGGGTGAGGTGGGCCAGAGGGTCATGGGGAGTACCGAAGTGGTACTCAAGAGTACAGAGAGGATCCAGCAGGTTCGAAGCAGGCTTCAGACTACTCAGAGTCGGGAGAAGAGTTATGCCGACAGGCGCCGTTCATACCTGGAGTTCCAGGTCGGGGATATGGTGTTTGTGAAGGTGTCGCCTTGGAAAGGCATCATTCGGTTCAGGAAGCGGGGTAAGTTGGGACCCATGTACATTGGACCTTTCAGGGGTGTAGCCCGGCTGGGGAAGGTGGCGTATAGGCTAGACCTTCCAGCCGAACTCAGTCAAATTCACAGTACTTTCCATGTCTCCTAGTTGTGGAAGTGTCTGGTGGATGATTCGGCAGTGGTGCCTCTGGAGGATATTCAGGTCGATGACAACCTGAACTAAATTGAGTGGCCAGTGGCGATAATCGACAGGAAGTCGAGGGGTCTGAGGAACAAGAGGGTGGAGCTGGTGAAGGTGCAATGGCAGCACCATAAAGGATCAAAATGGACTTGGGGAGCCGGAGGACGAGATGAGGGAGCACTACCCGGAGCTTTTTCAGGATTCCGCAGCAGACTTCGAGGACGAAGTCTAAAATAAGTGGGGGAGATTTGTAACACCCGGTTCCTGGTATGTATTTAAATTCAAGTAACTTCATGTTTTACTCTGGGACTCGGCAAGTTGGAGGCCCAACTCGTCGAGTCTCGACGAGTCGGGAGACCGACTCGGCAAGTAGGATTGTCTGGATGAAACCCAAATATTTGGGTTTGCACCCTATTTAAACAACTTATAACGCCCCAACCCAACCTCCATCGTCCCTCCCAACCCAGAGAAAACCCTAACTCGAACCCTAATCCTCTATTGTGTGTTCTTGAGCTTGTTGGTCCATTTTGTGTGTTTTGAAGTTGGAAAGGAGGAACGAAGCTTGGGAGTTCAAGTAGAAGCAAGAAGATCCACAGGTTTTGCTCCATTCTCTGTTCATTTAAGGTAAAAAGCTGGAACCTTGACCATCTATTTCTTAGATCTTGATTTGGGGCTATTTCTACCCTTTTTATGAGTTAGTGAAGCTATAATCGGATTTTGTTTGTGTGCTTGGAGTTGCACTTCAGATCTGGAACCATTGAGGGTCCTTATGGCATAAAGGTGCCAAATTTGTTGCCATAAGCACCCCATGCATCTTGTAGACTTCTTTTATATGGACTTTTGAGTCAAAAACCCCATGCATGGACGTCAAGATTGGAACTTTACGTATGAAATGGACCTTAGGAGGTCAGATCTATGATTTTGATGCAATAAGACCCATTATACTCGACTATATAGTTTTAGTCATAGACGTACTCGACGAGTCCCTTGGGTGACTAGACAAGTTGGGTCTCATCCCCCCCACCCCCCATGTCTTCTGGAAGTGGTTTTTGGTTGAGTGGAGGGAACACTCAGCCTGTTAGGGGTTTATTATGGACTTGAAGATCAAAGGGCTCGACGAGTTTATGAAGAAACTCGGCGAGTTCACGGCAATATCCTAACCACATGAAGACGGACTCGACTTGTTCAAGGAGAACTCAGCGAGTCATATACTGAACACATTCATGCGGATGAAGATGGACTCAACGAGTTCAAGGATGAACTTGGCGAGTCAGTTGAAGGAGGTCTCGATGTTTGGTTGAAGGAGGACTCGTCGAGCTCATGCTAGACTCGACGAGTAGGGACGAGGTTGTAGCTTTTCGTGGACGTGGGACTCGATGAGTTGGCGGGCCAACTTGTGACAACCCGAAATTTCTATTTTGTACAACCATTCACTTCAATAGAAGTCAGAACTACTTCTGCTAATTTTCAAGATTTTTGGAATAAGTTTGAGTGTTTTAAGATTAGTACTTCAGGAGATAACAGGAGAGAGGATGCCCTAGGGTTTATTGTGCAACAATAATGTCCCAAAACTCCAAGAGTTTGGAGTTTATAGCCTAAACAAAGGTGTTTACGGCCGTAAACCCTAAAAGGGGGTATATATATGACTTAGTCATTATTTACCACTTTTCACATTTTCAAGATCCAAAACTCAATTCTCTCTCAAGTATCATCCAACCTTTCTTCTTGATCTTCAACTGTGTAAGTGTTTCTTACCCTAAAAAGTTGATATCTTGCTTAACCTAGTGATCTAACATCATTTCATCCATGAAATCATTCCATTTTCTTAGATCTTCAAGTGTTCTTCAAGAACACCAAGAACACACACTAGTGTTTTGGGCCGAAAACACCCTTCTTTGCTTCCATATTGTAAGTATCTATCTCCTATACTTGTTATCTAGTAAGGATACTTGATTTAGGGCCTAGAAATCGTCATTATCCAAGAACAAAAAGTGTTTTAGGTCTAGTGCATCTCCTTAGACCGAAAACCCTTATGAAGGGTGCAAAATGACTTTAAATACTTAGTATTGAGTCTAGAACACTTCATTGATTGTTGAAAGCCCTTGGAAATCACCTTATGCATCAAACATCATGAGTTTTCGGCCAACCATTTGGACCGAAAACCTCTTTGGACCGAAAACCATATGGACCGAAAACCCTTTGGGCCGAAAACCTCAAGAAACATACTACTTGGACCGAAAACTCCTTTAAGTGGCTATACAACCCTTAGATGCAACCCTTGGTACTTCTAGCACTTGAATCAAAGTGTTTTCCATGTCCTAGGGTGTCTTAACTTGGTTAATTAGTTGTTAAATGACTAATTGGATACATATATGTGTTATTATATGTTAAATAGGATCCGTGTGTGTGCTTAAGTCTTCACTTGACACTTAGCATCCTATACATTCCGTTCATCCAAACCAATCACTACAGGTGAGTTCATACCCCTTAATTAACCTTTTAAATGTTTTCAAATGCTTTTATGGAGGGAATACAAGTTGAACAATTATAGTTATTATATCAATCACATGTGATTAATAACTACCAAACAAGCGGATTCTTACTTTTCAATCTGTGTTACCAAACTATTTTACTTCAAACTGTTTTACAAACTCTTTTCATACCAAATACTTTTATCAAACTCCTTTACAGGTCAATTACTGTTACTTAAACTCTTTTAAACTTATATTATGTGTATCTATGTAGATATAGTTATATAAGTAGGATTGAAAGGACTTAGGACTGATAGCCTACCTTACTTCCTGTTCCTTGTTTGGTTGTAGACTTAGGGTATCAAGTTTATTTGTCTGAAGGTCGTTTGAATCCTAGTTATATATCATGTATATGTGTATAGATATAAAACGTTACTTCTTTCATTCAGTTCAATGCCTTTGGGTAGCAAAGGTATACAAACATGTTCATATACACAAACAACATTACTAGTAAACTATAATAGGTATAGTTTAGGAAGATACTATTACTAGAACAATGAAACATACAATGAGTCAGTTCATTCATGAGTAATACATAGTGATGAGAAACAAACATAATACATAGTGATGAGAAACAAACATAATACATAGTGATGAAAAACAAACATAATACATAGTGATGAGAAACAAACATAATACATAGTGATGAGAAACAAACATAATACACAGTGATGAGAAACAATACATACATGCTAGATAGACAAAGAACACACAATACAGCTAGCACATACATATACATATACATATACATTACTTACAATTATGTGAGCCACTTAACGGGGGCATGGCACTACCTGTCATGACCCGTTTTGTATCCAGAATCTCCTTAAGTGGAGAGCGTATGAGTTTGTGTATAGATCTATACTGGATTGACTATCCTACACCTTGCTGCTAGCTACAGTGGGACTTGCAAGTCTACGGGTGCCAAACGTCATTTCTTATGACGTCTTACATCGACGTTTTTCTATAGAGTCGGTAGCAGGATACAGGCCGATCACATGGTACTTTAAATAACAATAGGTTTAAAGTAATTAGTACAGCAGTAGTCACTTAATACAACACTACAATACTAGTTCATTTTCCCTTTACATTTACTTTGTGATATTCACACAATAAACAATAATGTAAAAACTATATTTTTGGTTAATGATAGTAGGATTTGGGAAAATACACCCTCTTACAAGAGACACACACACAGATACTAGATGCCTTGGTAGAAGACTACTTTTAGTAGGAAACATAGGGTTTTCTAGGAGAGTTAAAACAATTACAAACTTTTACAAACTTATACATTTACAGACTTACAAACACTTTCATACAAACACAGACATTAATATACTTATGATCTCACCAGCTTTAAAGCTGATAAACTCTTTCAAAATAACTTGTATTCTCAGGTCACCAGTAGACAGGTACCGGTGCCAGGTTTTGAGAAGATGGAGCTCGTTCAAGACTCATCTTTTATTTTGATGTATATTTTTGGTGTCTATATAACTTAACAGAACACACTTGTATGAAATTATATTATTAATGCAATGGATGATGTTGTTGCTTGTTTACTACTTTGCATTGTTGTGATACTGAACATGACGTCCTCCACCCCCGAACGTTTTCGCCGTTCCGGTTTTGGGGTGTGACAGATTGGTATCAGAGCCTTGTTTATAGTGAATCGAGTGTATCAACCCATAAAAGATATACGAACTATAAACACAGCGGGATTAGAATACTCTGATAAAGAGTTTATACTTTTAAATAATAAAATATTTAACTAAGTATACATACCTGCATTCATATTAAAATCAGTGTCACTAGGACAGAATAAAAGTATTACGATTGTTGGACAGCACAAGTAGACTTAGAGACATATGGTCAACCCTGGGAAGATGTAGCCTGATCAACTACATTATCCGAGGAGTGATTAGCATGTGCCTAAGTATGGTTGTGAGGTTGCAACAAGTCTAAAAACTTACCAACACTACTACAATGAGAACAGTAGAACAGAACATAAACTTAAAATACTATAGGAGTATTTTGTGTTACTATTAATTACTTATCTGAGAACTAAAGGTCTTTATTAGTATGTCAATAGTTGCTGAGTGGATACACTAAGGTTATATGTGTCTAGGATATCATAGACTTAGAATCTATGATCTTTGCTTTACTTCCTGTTACTTGTTTGGTTGTGGGCTTAGAGTTACGGTCACTTATTCGAAGGTCTATCCTGTCTTGGTTACATATGACTGGTATGCACTACGTAAATGTTGAAGTAACTAATAAAGATCATCTTATAATTATCTAATTAGTTAGCCTATTTAGATATAATGGCTGAATTCCCTTTTCTCGCTTAGATATAATGGCTGAATTCCATCTTCCCGGAGACCCGTACTACCCCAACCACGGAAATGCAGGATGGCTGGAGAAGAGCCAGAAGATGATCACCCAATCCCTTTGGATGATCACGAAGCTGAAGGCTTTTCTGATGGTTCTGACTCAGAGCCTGAAGTCAACAACCTACCCCCAGCTGCTCAAGACCCAAACCTGAATCCTCGTCCAGCATTTCAAGGACCCACACCTCTGTGGGCCACAAACTTGAATAGATGGAATCAGGAACAGGGCCAACCCATACCCTATAATGGGGACAGAAGCTTCTACAACCTCACCAAGGGAGGTTCAGCTGACAGGGTCCTACCCACAATGGTCCGTAGGATTGCTCGGAACACAGACCAGGGTCGAGCAGCTATCGACCGAGTCGTGGAGATTGACGCCAACTCTGGCGTTAACACCATCCGCATTCGCCAACTGGAGTCTGCACATGAAAGGACTCAGGTCCGCAATGCAATTCTGCAGAGGGAACTTGCTGAAACCCAAGCTGAAGTTAGGGAACTTCGAGCTCAGCAAGCAAGATCTGATAGGCGCGTAAGGGACATAGAACGTCTTCTGTCAGATTCAAGAACTCACTCTAGTAGCTCTCGTCGCCGATAGATTCTCATCGACTTCTCTTTTGGATATAACCTAGTTATGTAAAAAAAAACTCTGGTCTAATTTCCTATCTTTGTAAATCTTAGACCTGTTAGGTCTTGATTAGGTCGTAGTTCTGTCAAACATTTTCCATCTTGGTTGATGTAAGACCTACTTCTAGCTCATTTTTCTCGAACTCATTACATCTGTAATTCCAGTATAATTGACAGACATCTAATCTTATGGAAATCAATATCCAAATGCTATCATCTGTTAGTTCTAGATCTACATTCAATCGTGCTATTCATTCGTGCTGTTGGACTATGGAGAGTTAGTCCATGAGTAATTCTCATCAATTTTCCTATTAAATTCTTATCAATATCTTCATCTTTGTAAACTTATAGTTGAAAGATGCCTCCTCATAAATCTACAAGATGCGATCCTCCCGCACCGACACCACCTGCTCCTCAATTCGATACGGCAGCTCTAAATGATGTGGTAGCTGCGGCTGTGGCAAACGCCATGGCTCAATATCATTTGTCCGGTTCTACTGGAGGAGGAACTCCCGTTCACTCTACTCCCGTTGAAACCCTTGTGCGCTCGAGAGAGTGCTCCTACAAGGACTTCACAAACTGCAAGCCATTGTCCTTTAAGGGGACTGGCGGAGTCATTGCCCTCTCGCAATGGTTCGAGAAGACCGAATCGGTTTTCGAAATCTGCTCCTGTCCAGAAGGGAGGAAGGTCAAGTTTGCTGCTTGCACCTTCGAGGCAAAAGCCCTAACATGGTGGAATAGCCATGTCAAGTCACTATCCCTTACAATGGCAAATGTTATGGGCTGGGAAGCTCTGAGAGAGCTAATGGTTGAGGAGTACTGCCCGAGGGGCGAAATCCAAAAGCTAGAGGAAGAACTGTGGAGCCTAACCATGAAGGGCTCCAACATAGTCTCCTACACCGCCAGGTTCTGTGACCTGGTGGCCCTCTGTCCCAACATGGTTCATACAGAGGGGAAGAAGATTGAAAGATACATATGGGAGTTGGTGCATCCATTCCAGGGAAATGTTTTGGCTTCAAACCCCACTACATTCGATAGTGTCAAGCGATTGGCACAGCGGCTTATAGACCATGGGGTTCGTACCCCGGCCGCAACAACAACGCTGGCCATCTCAGAACCCGCCAGAACCGTTGATTCCAAGCGGAAGTTTTGGGATGACAAGAGAAAGACAAAGGCTGCTAAAAAGAAGCAGGTCGTGGCAGTTCATGCTGCGATAGCACCTGCCGCTGCTGCTCCAGTAAAGCAGTACGCTGGAAGTTTGCCTAAGTGCAACAAATGCAACTTCCACCACGTAGGAGCCTGCCGGGAAATGTAGTGTTTGAACTGCAACAGGAAGGGGCACACTGCTCGTTTCTGCAAAGCTCCGGCGAGGCCAATCACCCAAGTCTCCGGCGCTGGTGTGAGCCAAACTTGCTACGGTTGTGGCGAGGTGGGCCACTACAAAAGGAACTGCCCGAAGGCAGGGAATGCCGGTGGAGTGGCAAGAGTTCTGGCCATAGGCCACGAGGAAGCAGTTGCCGACCCCACAGTGGTCACTGGTACGTTTCTCCTCGATAACTCTTATGCATGCATTCTGTTTGATAGTGGAGCGGAGAGGAGTTTCGTGAACCAAAACTTTGCTCATTTACTTAAGAAAAAATCACGAGCACTTAAAGAACCGTTCACTGTAGAAATGGCTAATGGAAAGACAGAGAGCACTAGCAGTATATTCATAGGGTGTACCCTAACACTAGATAGCCATTCTTTTTCAATCGATCTCATGCCGGTCTCAATTAAAAGTTTCGACGTCATTATCGGCATGGATTGGTTGAGTCTTCATCGTGCCGACATCATGTGTTACGAAAAGGTTGTATGCCTTAATCTGCTGTCTGGCGAAACTCTAGTAGTTTATAGCGACAAACCCGGCACGAACCTTCGTATCATCTCGAGCATTCAATCTCAGAAATTCTTGCAAAAGAAATGTCGCGCATTCCTTGCTCATGTGGTCAAAGTGAGCCAAGAAACGAAAGACATTCAGAACATTCCAGTAGTACGCGACTTTCCCTACATTTTTCCAGAAGAACTCCCAGGATTACCTCCGCAACGTCAAGTCGAGTTCAGAATCGACTTAGTTCCAGGGGCTACCCCCGTAGCCAAATCGCCCTATCGTCTAGCACCTGCAGAGATGCAAGAACTGTCCTGTAAACTTAACGAACTGCTCAGCAAGGGCTTTATAAGACCAAGCTTCTCACCCTGGGGAGCTCCAGTCTTGTTCGTCAAGAAGAAAGACGGATCGTTTTGTATGTGCATCGACTACAGGGAGCTCAACAAACTGACCATCAAAAATCGTTATCCTTTGCCTCGTATTGACGATTTATCCGATTAACTTCAAGGAGCGAACTTCTTTTCAAAAATCGACTTAAGGTCCGGATATCACCAACTACGAGTGCTAGGGGAGGATGTTCCGAAGACAGCCTTCCGAACTCGTTATGGGCACTACGAATTCGTAGTGATGCCGTTCAGATTAACAAACGTGCCCGCAGTGTTCATGGACTTAATGAATAGGGTGTGTCGTCCTTACTTGGATCAGTTTGTCATCGTCTTCATCGATGACATACTTATCTACTCTCGTAGTGAGGAGGAGCATAGTCAACATCTGCGACTAGTCTTAGAAACCCTGCGTGCGGAGAAGCTTTATGCGAAGTTCTCGAAATGCAAATTTTGGATCCGAAGAGTCGAATTCTTAGGGCACGTGGTTAGCAAAGAAGGAATACACGTGGACCCTTCCAAAATCAAAGCCATTGAGAGCTGGTCAGCACCGAAGACGCCTACAGAAATTCGTCAATTTCTAAGCCTCGCTGGCTACTATCGCAGGTTCATTCAGAACTTCTCCCGCATTGCGAAACTTCTTACGATACTGACCCAGAAGGGCGTGGCCTTTGACTGGGAAGAGAAGCATGATAGAGCGTTCCAAACAGTCAAGCGAGCCTTGTGCACCGCACCGATACTATCCCTCCTCTAAGGGATAGAAGACTTCATTGTCTATTGCGATGCGTCAAATCAAGGACTCGGATGTGTTCTGATGCAGCGAGGTAAGGTCATCGTCTATGCCTCGAGACAGCTGAAGACACATGAGGTCAACTACACTACCCACGATCTTGAGCTAGGAGCAGTTGTGTTTGCTCTGAAGATCTGGAGACACTACCTGTATGGTACAAAAAGCACTATCTTTACAGACTACAAGAGCCTACAACACATATTCGACCAGAAGGAGCTCAACATGAGACAACGACGGTGGGTCGAGCTACTCAGTGATTACGAATGCGAAATTCGTTATCATCCGGGTAAAGCCAACGTAGTAGTTGACGCCCTAAGTCGGAAAGAATATTCTGGTCGTAGAGTCAAATCATTGACTATGACTATCCATTCGCACTTGTCCACACAGATTAAGGAGGCTCAGCTCGAAGCTTTGAAACCTGAAAATGTGGCGGGTGAATCCTTGAGAGGGATGGATAAGAACTTGGAGGTTAAGGGTGGTGGGGCTTATTATTTCATGGATCGGATCTGGACCCCGAAACTTGGTGGTTTCAGAGACTTGGTCATGAACGAGGCGCACAACACTCGTTATTCCGTCCACCCAGGTTCATATAAGATGTATCTGGATCTTAAAAAGCTATACTGGTGGCCTAACATGAAAGCAGAGATTGCTACCTTTGTGAGTAAATGCCTTACTTGCGCCAAGGTCAAGGTCGAATACCAGAAACCCTCCGGTATACTACAACAGCCAGAGATACCGGAATGGAAGTGGGAGCGGATCACTATGGATTTCATAACCAAGTTGCCCAAGAAAACGGGTGGACTTGATACCATATGGGTCATCGTCGATAGATTGACCAAGTCCGCACACTTCCTGCCTATCAAGGAAACAGACAAGATGAAGAAGCTTACAAGAACTTACATTAGGGAGATTATATGACTGCACGGTGTTCCCATATCCATTATCTCAGACAGAGATAGTAGATTCACTTCGAGGTTCTGGCAGTCGTTACAAAGTTCCCTAGGAACTAGGCTGGACATGAGTACAGCCTACCATCCACAGACAGACGGGCAAAGTGAGAGGACTATCCAAACCTTGGAAGATATGTTGCGATCCTTTGTGATCGACTTTGGGAAAGCATGGGATACTCATTTACCCCTTGTAGAATTTTCCTACAACAACAGTTATCACACGAGCATAAAGGTTGCTCCATTCGAGGCCCTCTATGGCCGAAAGTGCAGATCCCCTCTGTGCTAGGCTGAGGTGGGTGATACCCAGTTAGCTAAAGGACGAGTTCCTGACAACACTCTCACAGGTCCGGAGATCATACGGGAAACGACAGAGAAGATCGTTCAGATTCGTGAACGATTGAAAGCCTCTAGAGACCGACAGAAAAGCTACGCTAATAAACGAAGGAAACCGTTAGAATTCCAGGTGGGCGACCGTGTTCTATTGAAGGTCTCACCCGGGAAGGGCTTGATACGCTTCGGAAAGCGTGGAAAGCTAAA
Source organism: Lactuca virosa (assembly GCF_052849685.1). NCBI lineage: Eukaryota > Viridiplantae > Streptophyta > Magnoliopsida > Asterales > Asteraceae > Lactuca > Lactuca virosa. Next base: position 27,385,309 of record NC_136427.1, read on the forward strand.
TCCAAGGTACATAGGGCCTTTCGAGATTCTCGCAAGAATCGGCCCTGTAGCTTACAAACTTAACTTACCACGTGAACTCAGTAACGTACATTCTACTTTCCACGTCTCGAACTTGAAAAAGTGTCTGTCTGACGAGACTCTTGTAATCCCACTCGACGAGATCGAGATCAACGAGAGCCTCAACTTCGTGGAAGAACCAGTGGAGATCATGGACCGTGAGGTTAAGAAAACGAAACAAAGCCACATCCCGATAGTGAAGGTTCTCTGGAACGCCAAGCGAAGACCTGAATTCACTTGGGAGCGAGAGGATCAGATGAAACTGAAATATCCTTGTCTTTTTACTTAGTTATTTGTAACTACTTATTTGCTTAAACTCTAATTTCGGGATGAAATTCCTTCTAACGGGGGGATGAAGTGACAACCCGAAATTTCTATTATGTACAACCATTCACTTCAATAGAAGTCAGAACTGTTTCTGCTAATTTTCAAGCTTTTTGGAATAAGTTTGAGTGTTTTAAGATTAGTACTTCAGGAGATAACAGGAGAGAGGATGCCCTAGGGTTTATTGTGCAACAATAATGTCCTAAAACTCCAAGAGTTTGGAGTTTACGGCCTAAACAAAGGTGTTTACGGCTGTAAACCCTAAAAGGGGGTATATATATGACACTTAGTCATTATTTACCACTTTTCACATTTTCAAGATCCAAAACTCAATTCTCTCTCAAGTATCATCCAACCTTTCTTCTTGATCTTCAACTGTGTAAGTGTTTCTTACCCTAAAAAGTTGATATCTTGCTTAACCTAGTGATCTAACATCATTTCATCCATGAAATCATTCCATTTTCTTAGATCTTCAAGTGTTCTTCAAGAACACCAAGAACACACACTAGTGTTTTGGGCCGAAAACACCCTTCTTTGCTTCCATATTGTAAGTATCTATCTCCTATACTTGTTATCTAGTAAGGATACTTGATTTAGGGCCTAGAAATCGTCATTATCCAAGAACAAAAAGTGTTTTAGGTCTAGTGCATCTCCTTAGACCGAAAACCCTTATGAAGGGTGCAAAATGACTTTAAATACTTAGTATTGAGTCTAGAACACTTCATTGATTGTTGAAAGCCCTTGGAAATCACCTTATGCATCAAACATCATGAGTTTTCGGCCAACCATTTGGACCGAAAACCTCTTTGGACCGAAAACCATATGGACCGAAAACCCTTTGGGCCGAAAACCTCAAGAAACATACTACTTGGACCGAAAACTCCTTTAAGTGGCTATACAACCCTTAGATGCAACCCTTGGTACTTCTAGCACTTGAATCAAAGTGTTTTCCATGTCCTAGGGTGTCTTAACTTGGTTAATTAGTTGTTAAATGACTAATTGGCTACATATATGTGTTATTATATGTTAAATAGGATCCGTGTGTGTGCTCAAGTCTTCACTTGACACTTAGCATCCAATACATTACGTTCATCCAAACCACTCACTACAGGTGAGTTCATACCCCTTAATTAACCTTTTAAATGTTTTTAAATGCTTTTATGGGGGGAATACAAGTTGAACAATTATAGTTATTATATCAATCACATGTGATTAATAACTACCAAACAGGCGGATTCTTACTTTTCAAACTGTGTTACCAAACTGTTTTACTTCAAACTGTTTTACAAACTCTTTTCATACCAAATGCTTTTATCAAACTCCATTACAGGTCAATTATTGTTACTTAAACTCTTTTAAACTTATATTATGTGCATCTATGTAGATATAGTTATATAAGTAGGATTGAAAGGACTTAGGACTGATAGCCTACCTTACTTCCTGTTCCTTGTTTGGTTGTGGACTTAGGGTATCAAGATTATTTGTTCGAAGGTCGTTTGAATCCTAGTTATATATCATGTATATGTGTATAGATATAAAAGGTTACTTCTTTCATTCAGTTCAATGCCTTTGGGTAGCAAAGGTATACAAACATGTTCATATACACAAAAAACATTACTAGTAAACTATAATAGGTATAGTTTAGGAAGATACTATTACTAGAACAATGAAACATACAATGAGTCAGTTCATTCATGAGTAATACATAGTGATGAGAAACAAACATAATACATAGTGATGAGAAACAAACATAATACATAGTGATGAGAAACAAACATAATACATAGTGATGAGAAACAAACATAATACACAGTGATGAGAAACAATACATACAGGCTAGACAGACAAAGAACACACAATACAGCTAGCACATACATATACATATACATATACATTACTTACAGTTATGTGAGCCACTTAACGGGGGCATGGTACTACCTGTCATGACCCGTTTTGTATCTAGAATCTCCTTAAGTGGAGAGCGTATGAGTTTGTGTATAGATCTATACTGGATTGACTATCCTACACCTTGCTGCTCGCTACAGTGGGACTTGCAAGTCTACGGGTGCCAAACGTCATTTCTTATGACGTCTTACATCGAAGTTTTTCTATAGAGTCGGTAGCAGGATACAGGCCGATCACATGGTACTTTAAATAACAATAGGTTTAAAGTAATTAGTACAGCAGTAGTCACTTAATACAACACTACAGTACTATTTCATTTTCCCTTTACATTTACTTTGTGATATTCACACAATAAACAATAATGTAAAAACTATATTTTTGGTTAATGATAGTAGGATTTGGGAAAATACACCCTCTTACAAGAGACACACACACAGATACTAGATGCCTTGGTAGAAGGCTACTTTTAGTAGGAAACATAGGGTTTTCTAGGAGAGTTCAAACAATTACAAACTTATACAATTACAGACTTACAAACACTTTCATACAAACACAGACATTAATATACTTATGATCTCACCAGCTTTAAAGTTGATAAACTCTTTCAAAATAACTTGTATTCTCAGGTCACCAGTAGACAGGTACCGGTGCCAGGTTTTGAGAAGATGGAGCTCGTTCAAGACTCATCTTTTATTTTTATGTATATTTTTGGTGTCTATATAACTTGACAGAACACACTTGTATGAAATTATATTATTAATGCAATGGATGATGTTGTTGCTTGTTTACTACTTTGCATTGTTGTGATACTGAACATGACGTCCTCCACCCCGAACGTTTCCGCTGTTCCGGTTTTGGGGTGTGACACAACTCGGCGAGTCGAGTCAATCAGATGTTGACTTTAACCAGATGTTGAATTTGACCAAGGTTCCGACCTTGACTTTGTTTTGGACTTCAGTTGACCCTTGTAAGGGTTACGCATATGAAATGATAAGTTAGAAAAATTGTTGTGTAGGGATTGAGGATTCGAGGAGAGTTGGTTTTCATACCGAGATCAGTGCAGACACTACACAACTTTGAGGTGAGTTTCCTTCTAGTAGGAGTGGGTCTACGGCCACAATATCGGCCCACAAGTAAGAGTGTTGGATAGATGATTGTCTTTGTGATAATTATCTAGGGTTGATATGTGTTATGATTATTGTGCTTGATATGATTATTGTGATTGATATGCTTATTATGTTTGACATGTGTTAGCAGTATTACGGGTGAAATAGTCCCCGGTTACCGGTTGAAAGATACCGAAGGGGAGGGTAGCTCCCACTTACCGGTTGAAAGATACCGAAGGGGAGGTTAGTTCTCGGTTACCAATTGAAAGATACCGAAGGGGAGCCTAGCTCCCGGCTATGCTCGACAGTTACCGGTTGAAAGATACCGAGGCTTTTGCATTATTTGGTATGAGTATGATGGGGGAACTCACTAAGCTTTGTGCTTACGGTTTTTAGTTTTGGTTTCAGGTACCTCTTCATCTAAGGGGAAGGAGCCGACAGGGTAGCAACGTGTCACACATGCACACATGATTTCCGCTTTGAGAGTCCTGGGATTGTACTCTGACATTTTACTGTTTGATGTTATGGTTTTCGAGACTTGTGATGTGTGACTTGATGTTTTGAAATGATAACAACGATGTTTTCCGTAAACTATTTTTATAAGTAATGTATTTAAACAAAAAAATTTGGGTCTCGATTTTGGGATGTTACACGATCATTGGGTGCAAACAACGGGAGGAGGAGACAGTCAAGGACTATTTTGCCAGGTTCACTAAAGGAACGCTAGACGTTCCAGGGCACGATGAGGGTTTGATCGCGGGAGCGTTCACCTGGGGATTGCTACCAGGATCGTTGTCCCAAAAACTCATGGGCAAGCAACCCCAAACAAGGGCAGAACTAAAGGAGCGAGTGGAGCGATTCCTAGGCCAAGAAGAAGGCGAAGCATCGAAGCAGGCATATCTCAATGCCATGACATCCTCCGCTGGAAAGCGAAACCACCACCCTACTCCCCATCAGGATCCTCGGGGGGGAGGCAGGTTCATGGGGCGAGATAGGCGGTTGTCAGGGCGTTTCAGACCTTTCATTAGAGATGAGAGGCGGGGAAGGCGAGCATAAGTCTACACGGTCGATGAAAAACCGGCGGAAAAAGGCACTAAGATGCGGTATTGTGAATACCACAAGAGCAGGACGCATGACACGATCAACTGTTTGGTCCTAAAAAGGAAATTAAGGAAAAGCAACTAAAGGGAAACGTGATAGAAATCGATAAGAGCCTACGAGCCAAGTTTGATGCAGAGAACCCCAAAGATGCCACTGGAAGGGCAGATCATAAGTTGGAAATCCTTACGATCCACCACAAAAGGGGTGCAGACACACGAAGCATCACGGAAGCAATGCAAGGGTTGACGTTCTCCATAAACGACCCAAGCCCGACCGGATGGAGCGGGGAAAATCCCCTCGTCAACCAAGGATCCATTCGAGATGTCATCGTTCATCGAGTATACGTCGACACGGGAAGTTCTGCAGACGTCATCTATGAACATTGTGTCCGGCTGCTACTGAACGCGTGGAAGGAAGGTCTGAGGCCAGCTGCAGGTCAACTCACAGGATTCACAAGACACAACTTGTGGCCCTTAGGTACGATTCACTTACCGTTTACATTAACCAGTCAAGTCAAAACCAAGCGACAGACCGCCCTGGTGGATTTTGTGGTCATACGGCACCCGTCAGAACACAATGTCATATTGGGACGGACGGCCCTACTAAATTTCAGAGCAATCTCATCAACAATCCATGGGATAGTGAAATTCAACACAAGCCAGGGATCAGGGACAATCCTAGCCACTCCCCCAAGGGAGCTCAAATGCTACGAGATCATGCAACCAAGAGACATCTCAGCCCAAGCCAAGAGACCAAGGCCGGACTCGTCGAACGGGGGAGAGGTAATTAACAGGGAATACCCAGACCAGCGAGTGAATGTGGGGACGGCCCTCCCTGCGAAAACGAGGCAAGCGCTGGTTTAGCTATTGCAGAAGTATAAACATTTGTTCGCTTGGACGCCCACAGACATGGTGGGGGTCGACCGAGGAATCATAGAACACAAGCTAATGATAAAACCAGGAGCTAAGGAAATAAAGCAGAAGAAGCGGGTCTAAGGAGGAGACCGAAACAAGGCAATCAACACAAAAGTGGCCAAATTGACCAGCGTCAGAATCCTTAGGGAAGCGATTTTCCCCACATGGATCGCCAACCCGGTAATGGTAAAGAAACACGACGGCAGTTGGCGCATTTGCATTGATTACTCAGATCTCAACAAAGCATGTCCCATGGATTGCTACCCGTTACCGGAGATAGACCAGAAGGTAGAGTCCCTGCAAGGTTTCTAGGGGAAGTGCTCCTTGGATGCATACAAGGGGTACCATCAAATCATAATGAGCAAAAATGACGAAGAGAAAACAGCTTTCTACACTGATCGCGGCGCCTTTTGCTACACAAAAATGTTGTTTGGATTAAAGAACGCCAGGGCAACCTACCAGCGACTGGTCGATTCCCTGTTTGCCAACCAAATTGGTAGGAACATTGAAGTCTATGTCAACGACATGGTCATTAAAAGCCAGACGAGCAGAGGCTACTACGTGACGTGGAAGAGACGCTGCAAACTCTGGAAAAAGCTAAGATGAAGTTAAACCCCGCCAAATGTACCTTCGGGGTAGAGGAAGGACAATTACTGGGGTATTATATGACAAAGGTGGGGATCCAACCAAGTCCAGCCAAGATAAGCGTGCTCGAGGAGACGCCTTCGCCAAACACGCTAAGAGACGCTCAATGGCTGAATGGAAAACTAACGGCGCTCAACCGATTCATCTCCAAGTCAGCCGAAAAAGCCATGCCCCTTTTCCATACACTCAAAGGGTGCATAGAAAAAAACAACTTCTAGTGGACACCGGAAGCTGAGTCCGCGCTGCAAAAAATAAAAAAGGTGCTACACACACTCCCTACCCTGGCCATCCCGATACCGGGGGAAACGCTGCAGGTCTACCTTTCCGCATCAAATGACACCATTTCGTCAGTGCTAGTAGTTGAGAGGCAAGGGTGGCAGCTTCCGATCTACTTTGTGAGTCGGGCCCTACAAGGACCCGAAATCAACTATCCAATCATTGAAAAGCTGGTGCTCGCCTTAATCTACGTAGCACGAAGGCTCCATCGGTATTTCAAGGCCCATCAGATAGAGGTGTTAACTAGCTGCCCGATCAAGCAAGTGCTCCTGAAGCCAGAAACATCAGGACGACTCGCAAAATGGGCCATAGAGTTGGGGGAGCATGATATCAGCTATCACCCTAGGGTAAGCATCAACGGACATGCATTAGTGGATTTCCTGCTTGAAATCCCAGGGGAACGCCAACAAAAAATAATTGGCATGACCCGACAAGGGTGTCCGAAGGGAAAAACTGATCAACAGTGGACTCTCCACACGGATGGAGCCTCCAGCAAAGAAAGCTCGGGCACAGGGCTAATCCTAACCAACCCTACGGGTGAAGAAATTACATATGCCCAACGTTTCGACTTCCACACCTCCAACAACGAAGCCGAATACGAAGCCTTGCTGGCTGGTCTCAGATTGGCAGTAAAAATGGGGGCGGGAAGGGTTATAGCTTTGACTGTTTCACGCCTGGCAGCCAACCAAGTCACGGGGGAATTTGAAGCAAAGGATAAACGGATGAAAAGGTAGGTTAAGGCGGTACAGCGAATCACAAGTTCACTGAAGAGATACACAATAAAGCAGATTTCGAGGGGAAACACCAGGCGAGCAGATGCCCTCAGCAAACTAGCATCAATGTGTTTCGGGCACCTTTCCAAGGAAAAAAGAGAGGAGCATTGACGAGCGCCAAGTCGACACCCTATCGACAACATGGTCCAACTAGATGACGCCTATCATGGATTACCTGCAACATGGCAGTAAAAATGGGGGCGGAAATGGTTATAGCTTTGACTGATTCACGCCTGGCAGCCAACCAAGTCACGGGGGAATTCAAACCAAAGGATAAACGGATGGAAAGGTGTGTTAAGGCGGTACAGCGAATCACAAGTTCACTGAAGAGTTTCACAATAAAGCATATTTCGAGGGGAAACAACAGGCCAGTAGATGCCCTCAGCAAACTAGCATCAACGTGTTTCGGGCACCTTTCCAAGGAAGTATTGGTGTAGGTATTAAAAGAGAGGAGCATTGACAAGCGCCAAGTCGACACCCTATCGACAGCATGGCCCAACTGGATGACGCCTATCATGGATTACCTGCAGCATGGCATACTCCCCGACGATCACGGAGAGGCTCGGAAAACAAGGATACGAGCTCCCCAGTATGCAATCCTGGGGGGAGCAGTGTATAGAAAAGGTCATACGGCTCCATGGCTCAAATGCATAGATGGTGAGTCAGGGAAGAAAGCCTTAAAGGAAGCCCACGCAGGGTCAGCTGCAGCCCATGAGGGGGTGCGGGCGCTCACATGCAAATTACTATGCATGGGGCTCTACTGGCCGGACATACATCAAGACGCTGTCGAACTGACTCGGGGGTGCGTAGAATGTCAAACCTTCTCGCCAGCACAAGGGGTACCACCATCCAAGTTAACGATTATAGTTAGCCCGTGGACCTTTTATCAGTGGGGGATCGATATCGTTGACCCTTTTCCAGAAGCACCAGGGAGCCTAAAGTTCTTAGTCGTAGCGGTTGATTATTTCACGAAGTGGATAGAGGCCGAACCGTTGGCGTGTATCACTGGAAAACAGATAATTAAGTTTGTGTGGAAAAACATCATAACGAGATTTGGGACACCCAAGGTTTTAATTAGTGATAATGGTTTGCAGTTCTTTGAGAATCCTTTCAGGGACTGGTGCATCGAGAGAGGAATAGAGTAGATGTTCACGTCTGTGGAGCACCCCCAAGCCAACGGACAAATAGAGGTGTCTAACAAGACGTTGGTACAGGGGATCAAGAAGCGACTGGGCAAAGCAAAAGGCAACTGGGTAGACGAACTACCAGAAGTCCTTTGGTCATACCGAACCACACCACGAACTAGCACAAAGGAGACACCGTTCAGCTTGGTTTATGGAGCCGAGGCAATGCTACCAGCGGAAATAATGATAGGGTCAATACGAACAGAGTATTGTCAGGAGCAAGGAAATAATGAAAATCTAAGGGAAAACTTGGACCCCTAGAAGAACGGAGAGATCGCTCAAGTATGCGTCAAGCCGCCTACAAAAAGGTAGTAGAAAGATACTACAACCAACGGGTCAAAGACAAGGCTTTCCGGGTTGGGGATTACGTCCTGCGGAAGAATGAGGTTAGCCATGCGTAACCCTGTGGGAAGCTGAGCCAGACGTGGGAAGGACCATACAAGGTAATAGAGGCACATCGCAAGGGTCATACTCCCTGGAAACTCCGGAAGGAAGGCAAATACCAAGGGCATGGAACGCAAGGAAGTTGAGAAGGTTCCACTTTTGATCAAAATTACAACTATACAGAAGGGAGGATGATGATACACCACTTTAGAGCAGAATTGTAAGCCCCTATACAGAAGGGAGAGCAAGGAGACATTCCTTGGCCGGATTGATCACCCGGACCAACAGGCGGACGCTCAGGGTAGTCCGATAGGGAATTATAGTCCAAAATCACTATTTATTATAATTACATAAATAAAAGAAAATGCACTATCTTTAATACGTAGTGCAGTGAGTATGCCTAACATATAAATTTTTAGGAAGAGAAAACACAGCATAGAGGATACTTAATGAATCCACATGCACACAACGAGATGGTAAATCTCAGAATAACACGAAAAAACCTACACAGAAGGTTCAATATAGTCAAAGTAAGAAAACATACTCAACGAATAAGACAATGTAGCAACCAAAAATCAAAACACATAGTAAACGAGTAAAACCATTGTTGATTCATGCATAAGGGCCTTAGGGGCCACACACTAAGTCAAAATAACTACCAATCTAACACGATAAAGGCCTTAGAGGCCATAAATTGTTGAAGACAAAACAAAACAAATTTTCAACAAGATTTTTTCACACCCTGAAAGAGCAGCTCTAGACAACTTCACGCAGAACCACCAGCACCACCTACACCAATCCCAACTCCACCATCACCTGCGCCACCAGCATCACCACCATCTCCATCACCTGCTCCACCAGCATCACCGCCAATCCCACCACCTGCTCCACCAATCCCTACACCCAAACGTTCCACAACGTCCTAACCCTCATCAAAAGCAGAAAACGCTTTCACCCCGTCCACATCCAGGTGGCCCAACCCAAGTAAGCCAGCAAATTCCATGGTGGCAAAAGCCAAAAGAGCATCATCTAAGGCCGAAGAATGACTCGACCGTGAGTCACTAGCAGAAGGGTCATAAGTCCCAACGTCAACATGTGCCTTTAAGTTAGCCCAGCTCGATTCTTCACAAACAACGGATGCAACATGACGAATACGGCGAATACCACCGGTAAACTCGGGATGTTCAATAAGCTTATCCATCACACTCACAAGGCCAACCTGGAGAAGCCAATTACGATCAGCTCTTGATAACTCCAACTCGCGTTCATGGTCGATGAGGTCCCGCTCCATACTTTCATTCTGTATCATTAAACCCTCATTCGACTGGGTCAGAGATTACACCTGGGCCACCAGAGCACTCCGAATATCTTCCAACACTGATTTCTCCGACACGAAAGACTTGTTTTCACACTCCAATCGATGAACAGTGCCACCAAGGTCCGCCACCTCGCCTGTCAAACCAGTTTCACTCCCCGCAAGAGCAGAATGTGCATGCTCTAACTCGCCGAACCGCTACACACGTCGGGACCCAGAGGCCAAGTATGTCATGGCCTGCGCAACGGCATAGGCAAGGTTATGAGCCAAGACAGCGTTACTCATCTAATCCATATCCTCTACAGTGGCAGGAGGAAGAGCACGGCGGGTAAACTCCAACGCAACAGAACGCACAGACAGACGGGAATCAGATCGCAAGCTCCATCCCGGAACAAAAGCAGGTGCACTGTGAAGAACCCATGCAACAGTAGACTCCTGAAATAATCGCTCAACACTGTCCTTTGAAGACTGAGGGCTAAAACCAGGAGTCAAAGAGATTGGAATAGGAACAATGGGCTGATGAGACGCCCCCTTGATACCCTCAGACTGTTGAACGTCATCATCGGGTATCACCAACACATCCCCTGAATGCGACAGTACAGAAGACAACAAGCGCATAAGGCCACGAAGTTGCATCACACGCCGACCAATGGGTCCTGAATTGCCCTCGGGCACCGACCCACTCATTACATGCACAGCTTTCCTTTCTTCCGCAACCCGACGAACGCTGGCAGCGATCCCGACCTTACTGTCCACCACACTATCAGCCGTTGGCTCAACAGGAGGGCGAGACATAACGGCAGGGGTCACGACAGTATTAGAACCCGTCTGGCTCCCCAACGCCGTGGAGCTCCCCACTGGTTATGGGGGCGCCGGAGTAGAAGCGCTTAAACGACGTGGGAGGCAAAGTCTCGTACAAGGGTACCACGTGATGTTCCAGTTTTCCCTGGTAGCGTCCCCGCAGCACAGAGTCCATGGAGACAGAGCATTCGACACCTATCAATTGTATGTCAAACGTAAGACAACAAGCACAAGAAAACAGAAGCAAACAGGAGGCCCCCGTTTTTAAAAAAAAACACAAAAAAGAGGGGAAAAGGATAAAGGAGGTAAAGGAAGAAGTAAAGGCGGCTCACCATTAGAAACAGTGTAAAAACGGACATCTCCCCTCGAGCATGCCAACTGAGGCTCATTCCAACACCAGCAAGTATGACCTCCGACATCACATCAACGTCCACCTAGAGAGTGCGCAAGAGATCGACGGTCGCCTGATTGTAAGGGAAAAGTTTGGGGATAGTATCAGATAATGTGTTCGCCCAGGGATACTCGTGACCAAGCAGCTCTAGGTTGACCCATAGCAATTTGTCCTGCCAATTCTTGGGAGGCTTACTGTCAAGGACAAGGTTATGGCCTCCCCGACGGGCAGAGAAGGTGTACTTATCGTTGGTGGCAGCAAACCGGAAAAAGAACTTGAAAACAAAGTAGTCAGGAACGATGTTGTTGGCCCGACATATCATCTCGAAAGCTACCATCTTATGAACAGCACCAGGGGTCATCATTTGAATACTGCACCCATTACGCCGGAGTATTTCCTCTTAGAAGTCAGTCAGTGGAAGGCGAAGGCCGACGTCAAAGGTTTTCAGGTAAACACCCACCTTCCCAGGAGGAGGCAAGGTAATCAAAGATCTGGAAGCCAGAAACTCTATTTTGTCAGCCGCAGTGAGGTTGTAAGCCTCTTGAAGGGTGACGAACTCAGCAGAGTTGGGGATCAAACTCAAAGAGGAAGCCATGGCAAAAACACAGAAGAAGAAGAGGGGGAAAAGAGATGAAGAAAAAAGATAAAAATTGAAAAAGGAAAACCGCCTAAGAGCAATAAAAGGGAAAAAAGCAGCTGACGTAACCGCCGCGCACACATCGAAACGTCACGTCACCGGAAATGAAGCGACGATAAAGTAAGAGTGTGACACGTACACCAACAGTTAAGTCCAGAACGTCATAGCTAGCTAGCATACACTATGACTACTAGACTGGGGGACTTGATGATGCGCCCCTCAAAGCGGGCCAGAAACAAGCGAACCCCCGGCGAAGAGCTCCTAGCGAAGCCCGGGCCGGCGACTCGGCCGCCCTGGAAACCCCGGACTCCTGCGAGGCGACCGTGTAGGAAGTCCGCCCTCGCCAAGTGTTGTCCTTTAGCTACGGTCCAAGGATAACGGCTCCAGGCGACAAAGAGCACGCCCAGAGCATTATCATCCGGACCAATCGTTGGACCGGACACGAATGTGGTGTGACAACCATCAAATTTCGGTCAAGTCAAAGTCAAACAAAGTCAGTCAAACCGGTCAACTCCATTAACCCTTGTATGATAGGGTTTACGTTATGTAATCACTGTACAATTCGCTATTTTAATGAGAAAACATCATTTGGAAAGTTCATGTGTTTGATTTTCCTTAGCCTTAACAGTGCTAAACAATGAACCAAAGCGATAAAACACTATTGCACAATCATCGGGATTGTGTAGGACACTAAATCATGGCTTAACGGGGTCTATGGACCTTGCGTTGCGAAGCCGGACACTCAAAAAGATCACAAACGAAACCTCTCTCAATCTCATTCAAACCCTACTCAAGATTTCTTGACGCTAATAGGATCAAAACCCATACACTACGATATAAATTGACGTTAATAGCAACATAGTATAGTACAACGTTATAACTATAATCAAATTAAATTATGATACCATATTAAAATCAAATCAAAGTATAATGCTCTAATTAAATTAAAAGAATCAAAACTTGAATGCTATAATTAAACTTCAAATCAAAGTAGATTGTTATAATCAAATCATAACCTATCTTTTATAAAACTCCATTTTTATAAACTTTACATTAAATTTTATAAAACTCTATTTTTATAAACTTTACTTTAAATTTTATAAAACTCTTATATTAATTATGTAAAAGATGCTTGTGTTAGTGGGAAATTATGAAGACCACCAAAAGCAAAAAGATTATTCCCATGGTCTCCCACTCACACCTCCCATCCACTTTCCTTTCATTTTTCTCCCAACACATTATTCTCTTCACCACTTAAACCTTCTCTATTCTTTCTCTCACTCTCAATCTCGAAATTTCCTCCAAGAATACTCATATTCCATCCAAGAACAATCTATTATACTCAAATCTTCATCCCTCTTGAAGCATTCATCAAGGTATGTTGTTAAAAGTTTCATATTCATACAAGAAACAAATTAAATCCACCAAAATATCTAAAACTCATTTTATGCATAAACCTGATTTTTCTCAGAATCCCATCAATAAAATAAGAAGTTCTGGAAATTTTCAGAAAATAACTTATTTTTATTGAATTATCATAATTATTTCAATAAAGTAGGGCAATAATTCACATAAAATACTTGTTGCATTCAATAAATTCTGAGAAAATACTGGGATGACATGTATACTGATTAAACATGATATATGAAGTTTCATACATTTATATTACTGTTTACTATTATTTATGATTTTATTGATTAATTAATAATGAAATATATAAAAAATACTTCCCCTAGTCACAAATATCTGAAACTTATACACTGAGCTCTACATCATGTTATAAAACTATGGTTAATTTTATAGATGTTTTGAGAATCATTTACTATTTTTCCCGAATTTTGTGTTGTTTAATCATTAAAATATTAAATAAATACTAAAACAGTTCAGAAAAATATACAAATTTTACAGTAATTCATATTGTATGATATAATGATTTCCTAATAATTTCATAATTTTGCAATACTGGTTACTATTTAAAACTATTTTCCTAAGTATTTAAGCATGTAAAAATGCATTTTAATGATTATTTCATATAAATAATTGTTAAAATCTGTAAATAATTATAATTGGGCAAGTTATTATTTTAATAAGAAATTATTAAAATCTGGCCTAAATTGAAAATATAAATTAATTATGCAAAGTAAGTAATTCAATTTAAAATTCATTTAACAAATAAATACCTTAATATTATAATCAAAATGAATTATTGTTAATTCATCTAATATAAGAATATGTGTCTAATTATTTGTATTAATACTTCATTCTTGTTTAGCAGTTCCTAAACCAAAACTATTAATTATATTAGGTTCTACGTCATTTTGACCCGAATCGTCTATCGTACGACACACGCATTTCATTTTAGGACTAATGTGAGTAATCTACCCCATACTTTATAATTTTCAATAATTTTGGGGTGTATCATGTGGTTCTAATATATTCCAACTTCATTTTATTGTTTTATCACAATTGAGACATTGTTGGGACATTTATACGTGAGTCATTAATTGTGTAACTATTGTTTGTTTACGCTACATGTACTTGTAGTGCATTACCATTTTTAGTCTAATCTCCATGACTATGCCCGTATTCTTGAGGTACGTTATGGACAATAATAGCGCTATTGGGTTGACCACCCCGCCTTGGGACGCTAAGGTGATTGATCGCACGTGGTTGAGTGTGTATGATGATTAGATGCTCCATCCTATATATATTTATATATATATATATACATATGTATATATAGGGTGAGGACTTATTGTTGTTGTTATCATTTGTTAATCAATTTTTGATTTATAAACCGGTATCTCAAATACAATTGTTTGCCGACTTCAAAAGAAAACAAATTTCCAATTATAAAGGTTTCAACTTCACAATTTTCTCTACTAAAATTTGATTACTCACCAACTCTCGTAGTTGACCTGTTTTTACCCATGATGCAGATTTGAAGAATGAAGTTGATGAAAAATAGGTTGTGCCTTAGAAATCCACAAGACTATTTAAATTTGATATAATAAATGTTGTTCATATTTGGATTTGTATTTGTATGTTGTGGATCTTGTTTGCATACTTAGTACTTAATTGAATCTAATCATATTATAACATAGTTGTCATGAGACTTTGAACAATATATCACGCCTCGATCGATTCCGACAAGGATCGGGGTGTGACAGATTGGTATCAGAGACCTTGACTATAGGGAATTAGGTTAATTGCCTTGACCTAGTCTATAGCCTCTAGGGTCCTCTCGTATGCTAGTTTATAAAATGCACACACAACTGCATGCAATTTGCACTTAGAAAATCCTAGGAATACCTTTGTGTGTTAATTGCTCCCTTATGTGCATACGTATTACTCCTGACACTTATATGTGTGCATACACTTGTGAATATTCTCCACCTTCTCTGAAAATCACACAGATACTCAAGTTATTTAACAAAATGTATATACATATATGTATTCCTTAGAGCTCATAGGAAATTCAAATTCATCCACTCTAGTTGGGTAGGATCATAGTAATGGACGCGTAGTAACTGGAAGGGGGAGGTGCCAGTAGCCCGAAAGTCCTGACTAGGTAAGCATTCGTATACATCCCAATCAACCGAGGGACCAGTTTGCTTATCTGGGGACCAAAGGCGAGAGTTCCCAAACCTATAGGCCAAAGCGCGTCATTCACATTACTTTTGAGCCATCAAAATACCCGACCTTATCAAACGTACCCGAAAGGATACACTCCAAAATGGCCAACTCATTGGACTATTAAGTTCCCTAATGGGCCTAGAAGTGGGAAAGAAATGTGAAAACTTAGTTTTGTGGGGGCCCACGCAAGTGCTACATGTTTCACATTTAGTAACCATGGAAAGCCCAAAAGGTGCCCAACACTCCTAACCATGGCCCAACAAGTGTTTTACAATTATTTTACCCAACAATGTCTAAAAAAAAAAAAAAAAAAAAACTTTATTTCCATAATCAATTTACAAATAACTCACAGGTCCATATGCGTGTTTCTCATAGTTGACATGTTCCTTGTTTGGTTGTGGACTTAGGGTAGACTCATTAGGATCAACAGTCTAATAAAATTTTAATTACACATAACTGGGGGCATGTTGAGTGAATCTTAGGAGTGGATCAGACATGGAACAAATCACAAGATTATAATCAAGTTATTCCTACTAAATTCATAAGTCTATTTATATAGACCTCTGGTATAGAGTCGTCAGCGTAGTCATGTCGGCAATCTAGAATATAGCTAAATACATAATACAAACTATAATACCCAAATTATACAAAATTTTCTGCATTAAAAATCAATAGACAAACACAATGAAACTAAAAAGGGTATCAATCTATCAAGAGAAAAACACATACAATGTAGATTAAAATCCACTAATTATAACAAAATGGATAAAAGAAAAGGTAAGGACTAAGGATTGTTAAGTCCTCTCTTCTTATAAATAGCTTTGAAGCAAGCTTGCCTAAGCTTCTTTGTTCTTTCTGTCAATTCCATACCTGGCAATTTCTCCATCATCTTCTTGTGCCCTGCTAACGTCTCTACCTCCTCCTTTAATCCCAACACCTAGTTTTTTTAGGTATATGCAATATATTTTTCGTGTGAGTTCATAAAATTTACATTGAGTTAAGTTTATGTAAATATAAATCAGAAATCGTAGTAAAACAATTGATTCGATGTGGCATATGCCTAGGGCCTATGTTTATGTTATAAAGAAACTAATAATTAAAATTTTAGAAAATACCAAAACTACTTTGGTTACCAAGTGCATGCATACATGCATGAGTAATGTATAGAAGGTTATTATCGTAGTTTACCTTGGCATTTTGAATGAGGGATTGAAGGCTCTTAAGTTTTCTATGAGGCCATCTGTTTATGTTTACCTCTCTGCATCTTTTCTTCAACAATGTTGACCCTATCCCTAGTTCCTTTGCTGCCATGATTATCGGCATCTCAAAGTACTTCGCTATCTCTTCAAACTCCAATGGTCTCAATCTATTTGCCACCTTCCGGCCACCGTGATCAGTGGTGGCAGCACTAGAACTACCTGTAGCCTCACCACAGGATTTACAGTCTTCACTGAAACTAACCAATGGTAAATTACCATCCTCCCAACAATCCCATAAGCTTATGTCTTCAAGGGGATCAAGATCATGAAACTCATTTCTAGAAATGATGTTTTGATCTTTGTTAAGTACTGTGGAAACATTCTGATCGAGCACTTCATGCGATTTTTCCGACAACTCGAAATCCTGATGGTTGAGCAGGTCACCACTGCAAAAATCAAACCATGTTTTGATCAATATAAACAAAATCACTTTTCTATGCGAAAGATGGTGTAATGAGTGACATTTATATATACCTGAACAGATCCTGATGATCAAAGTACTGAAACCGATCGAGGTCATCTATGGGGTTTTGATGATCTGCAGGCGGATCCATTTGTGAGGGAGAAGTTAAAAAGTCGCGGTAATAATGTGCTGATTTATATAAGGGAAGTCGGAGAAGTAACGAATAACAAATAAAGAGGAAATGAATGGTCTTTGAGCCGTAACCTTATTCTGTGATGATTTATATAAGGGAAGTGGGAGAAGTAATAAATAACAAATAAAGAGGAAATGAATGGTCTTTGAGCCGTTACCTTCTTCTGTGATGATTTATATAAGGTAAGTGGGAGGAGTAATAAATAAAAAATAAAGGGGAAATGAATGGTCTTTGAGCCGTAACCTTCTTCTTCAATTCACACACATATACGTATATGTTGCTGCAAATTAGGACTTTTGTGCCTCATGCATTTAATGCATCACATGCCTACTGCATATTCTTGACTTTGAAGCTACGTACCAGTTTTGAATTTCCCCAGTAGCACACTTTTCATTAGAAAGTACTCCAAGTCTTCACACATGCAAATTATGACTTGAGTGTCGCTATAGGTAACTAATAAAACTTTATTTTTTTTAACCCCTTAAATATCAGTACAAGCATCTAACATCGACATTTAAATTCTAAATTTCTTTTTATTACTAAAACTAGCATCTATTCAAGTCTATAAACCATGAATCTTGGGAACACGGCAAAACCCAAATAAGTCTTATCATCTATGTAAAAACTCAGGGTTTTTACCATTGAATCTATCAGTAGCGGAGCTTGAACAGTTAACTTAGGGGAGGGGGGCCGAAAATATTATAAACTGAAATTAACAAAAAAAAAAAATCAAAATCAAAATCAAAATTTGAACAATAACCAATAACTCATTTAACAATAATCAAATCTATAAGTTCATAACTTATAAATCAAATTGGAAAATCGCCAAATCACAAATGACAGCCAAATTAAAAAGAAACTCAGTAAGACAGTAGTAACGCATAAATAGGCAACGGATTGACTGAAAACAGCAGCAGCAGTGCAATACGCCAACACCAACAATCAACAATCTTACAATCAGAAAAGAAAGAACAGCTGAACAGGATATGGGTCTCGGGATTACATACCAGATTTCTGTGAAGTGTGAATAGGGATTTGGGCATTAGGCGATGGCGATTGACGAGAGTGAGACCAGGCGACTGACTTGGCGAGACAGCGAGAAACGAACAGCAGGCGAGATAGGCAGCGAATTGGGCAAATAGGGAAGAATCAATTTTGATTTCTTGATATCGGGCTTGGTAACACTTGCCTATAACCCAAGTGGGGTAACAAAGTGGATGTTCATTTGAGTTGGCCCAGTAGGCAATGTGGGCCTGAAGAGCTGAGGCATGTTATCTATCCACTGTCGAGAGAGAAGAGTTTTTGCAGCTCTGTGATGCCAGCCTGACGCATTGCCTCTTTCTCTAAGACCCAAGCCTAAGCTCAAGCCACATGAATCAACTCTCGACTTGGATCGGGCAAGAGTACTGGACCATTCTGATTTGGAATCGGGAGGGGCCAAAGCCCAGGTTTGAAGATAGCAGGCTTATAACTATTTTATTTTGAACTACAATTCCTACTTCTAGCCCAATAATACTACTCCCCTGGAATCTATGAGGGCTAGTGTAAACATTATGGTCATATATCATTAAGATTCTATGGACTTAGAATGTGTGATTCCGCCTCATTCTCTGTTCCTTGTTTAGTTGTGGGCTTAAGGCAGGGTCACCCATCCAAAATGCCCTTGCAATCTTAATGATATACGACTAGTTTACGTCAATCGACTATAAAAGAACTTGTAGGACTTATAATGCAAATTTCGTCAAAATTTGTTGAAACATTCGTAATGATGGAACTCGCTAACTAAGTTATAAAATTTTCATAGTGGTAATACCAAGGATAAAACAGGGAGTATAAAAGCACACATAGAATACTCTATCATCCCAAAACAATAAACTCCTTTTAAATTGACTCAGTTCAAGTTACAATAAGAAATTTTCAAGGTCATCATGTGACATCAGGAGGGTTGTTCCTCACCATAATCAATTTCTTGTACTACGAAAAGTTTTCCACATCTTTTTCCAAACTCTTAAAGTCCCAATCAAAATGCAAATTTCGGGACGAAATTCCCTCTAACGGGGGGATGATGTGACAACCATCAAATTTCGGTCAAGTCAAAGTCAAACAAAGTCAGTCAAACCGGTCAACTCCATTAACCCTTGTATGATAGGGTTTACGTTATGTAATCACTGTACAATTCGCTATTTTAATGAGAAAACATCATTTGGAAAGTTCATGTGTTTGATTTTCCTTAGCCTTAACAGTGCTAAACAATGAACCAAAGCGATAAAACACTATTGCACAATCATCGGGATTGTGTAGGACACTAAATCATGGCTTAACGGGGTATATGGACCTTGCGTTGCGAAGCCGGACACTCAAAAAGATCACAAACGAAACCTCTCTCAATCTCATTCAAACCCTACTCAAGATTTCTTGACGCTAATAGGATCAAAACCCATACACTACGATATAAATTGACGTTAATAGCAACATAGTATAGTACAACGTTATAACTATAATCAAATTAAATTATGATACCATATTAAAATCAAATCAAAGTATAATGCTCTAATTAAATTAAAAAAATCAAACTTGAATGCTATAATTAAACTTCAAATCAAAGTAGATTGTTATAATCAAATCATAACTTATCTTTTATAAAACTCCATTTTTATAAACTTTACATTAAATTTTATAAAACTCTATTTTTATAAACTTTACTTTAAATTTTATAAAACTCTTATATTAATTATGTAAAAGATGCTTGTGTTAGTGGGAAATTATGAAGACCACCAAAAGCAAAAAGATTATTCTCATGGTCTCCCACTCACACCTCCCATCCACTTTCCTTTCATTTTTCTCCCAACACATTATTCTCTTCACCACTTAAACCTTCTCTATTCTTTCTCTCACTCTCAATCTCGAAATTTCATCCAAGAATACTCATATTCCATCCAAGAACAATCTATTATACTCAAATCTTCATCCCTCTTGAAGCATTCATCAAGGTATGTTGTTAAAAGTTTCATATTCATACAAGAAACAAATTAAATGCACCAAAATATCTAAAACTCATTTTATGCATAAACCTGATTTTTCTCAGAATCCCATCAATAAAATAAGAAGTTCTGGAAATTTTCAGAAAATAACTTATTTTTATTGAATTATCATAATTATTTCAATAAAGTAGGGCAATAATTCACATAAAATACTTGTTGCCTTCAATAAATTCTGAGAAAATTCTGGGATGACATGTATACTGATTAAACATGATATATGAAGTTTCATGCATTTATATTACTGTTTACTATTATTTATGATTTTATTGATTAATTAATAATGAAATATATAAAAAATACTTCCCTTAGTCACAAATATCTGAAACTTATACACTGAGCTCTACATCATGTTATAAAACTATGGTTAATTTTACAGAATGTTTGAGAATCATTTACTATTTTTCCCGAATTTTGTGTTGTTTAATCATTAAAATATTAAATAAATACTAAAACAGTTCAGAAAAATATACAAATTTTACAGTAATTCATATTGTATGAAATAATGATTCCTAATAATTTCATAATTTTTCAATACTGTTTACTATTTAAAACTATTTTCCTAAGTATTTAAGTATGTAAAAATGCATTTTAATGATTATTTCATATAAATAATTGTTAAAATCTGTAAATAATTATAATTGGGCAAGTTATTATTTTAATAAGAAATTATTAAAATCTGGCCTAAATTGAAAATATAAATTAATTATGCAAAGTAAGTAATTCAATTTAAAATTCATTTAACAAATAAATACCTTAATATTATAATCAAAATGAATTATTGTTAATTCATCTAATATAAGAATATGTGTCTAATTATTTGTATTAATACTTCATTCTTGTTTAGCAGTTCCTAAACCAAAACTATTAATTATATTAGGTTCTACGCCATTTTGACCTGAATCGTCTATCGTACGACACACGCATTTCATTTTGGGACTAATGTGAGTAATCTACCCCATACTTTATAATTTTCAATAATTTTGGGGTGTATCATGTGGTTCTAATATATTCCAACTTCATTTTATTGTTTTATCACAATTGAGACATTGTTGGGACATTTATACGTGAGTCATTAATTGTGTAACTATTGTTTGTTTACGCTACATGTACTTGTAGTGCATTACCATTTTTAGTCTAATCTCCATGACTATGCCCGTATTCTTGAGGTACGTTATGGACAATAATAGCGCTATTGGGTTGACCACCCCGCCTTGGGACGCTAAGGTGATTGATCGCACGTGGTTGAGTGTGTATGATGATTAGATGCTCCATCCTATATATATTTATATATATATATACATATGTATATATAGGGTGAGGACTTATTGTTGTTGTTATCATTTGTTAATCAATTTTTGATTTATAAACCGTTATCTCAAATACAATTGTTTGCCGACTTCAAAAGAAAACAAATTTCCAATTATAAAGGTTTCAACTTCACAATTTTCTCTACTAAAATTTGATTACTCACCAACTCTCGTAGTTGACCTGTTTTTACCCATGATGCAGATTTGAAGAATGAAGTTGATGAAAAATAGGTTGTGCCTTAGAAATCCACAAGACTATTTAAATTTGATGTAATAAATGTTGTTCATATTTGGATTTGTATTTGTATGTTGTGGATCTTGTTTGCATACTTAGTACTTAATTGAATCTAATCATATTATAACATAGTTGTCATGAGACTTTGAACAATATATCACGCCTCGATCGATTCCGACAAGGATCGGGGTGTGACATGTGGAGCATGGTCGTCCAATAAGGACGGCGGATCTTGTCGGAGTCGCAATCCTTGTCCCTCGTATGGATCGAGGAGGATCCTCAGTATAAAAGGCCGATCACTCTGCCTTGAGAGGTAAGCTATTATCCCCCGATCATACACCTCCATACTCCAGATTCATCCCACTAACTTGACCGTCGGAGCGTCTTTCCGGGACCTCCTCCCAGAGAGCGGCTGACGTCTCTTTTTTCTTTGTGACATCTCAGGTTCTACTCCGACGACCATCTCTCAGTAGCCAAGGTGGTTTGGAGCCAGGTCGCATCATATATATATATATATATATATATATATATATATATATATATATATATATATATATATATATATATATATATAGGGGAGCGTTCAATCGAGAACATTTCTTATCGCGAGAAATTTTGAGAACAAATTTGGACCACACAATGTTTTTAATTAAAATTATAAAATAATATTCATATAAATCAAAAAAATAGTTACAAAAAAATTAAAAAAACCCACTAACTAACACCATTCACCACCCAACCAACACCACCCACCACCACTACCTACCACCCATACCACTACCCGCCACCACCACCCATCACCACCCACCACCACCCGCCACCACCACCACCACCACCAATCACCACCAACCACCACCCGCCACCACCACCACCCATCACTACCCAAAACCACCAACCACCCATCACTACCCACCACCACCAACCACCACCCATCACTACCATCATCCACCACCACCCACCACAACCATCACCAATCACCACCAATCACCACCAACCACCACCCGCCACACCATCACCACCCACCACCATCACCACCCAACCACCACCACCCACCTCCACCATCCATCACCACCACCACCCACACCCACCCACCACCACTACTTACCACCCATCACCACCACCACCCATCACTACCCACCACAACTAACCACCACTCATCACCACCCACCACCAATCACCACCCATCACAACCACCACCCACCGCCAGTACCATCAGCACCCACCATCATCACCACCTAACCACCACCACCCACCTCCACCACCCATCACCACCACTACCCAAACCCACCCACCACCCATCACTAGCACCGCCACTCGCAACCACCCACCCATCACCACCACCCTGCATCCACCACCATCATCACCACCCGCCACCACCACCTCCACCCCCACCTACAACAACCACCACCCGTCACCACCAACCACCACCATCCACCAACCACCGCCATCCACCACCACCACCAAACATCACCACACACCACCACTACCCATCACCACCACCACCGCCACCACCCACCAATCAACAATACCATCACCTACCACCCACCAATCAACACAACCACCACCCACCACCCCTACCACCCTTCACCACCACTACTACCTACCTTCCTTCACCACCCAACCATTTATCACCCACGACCCCCATCGCCTACCACCCACCACCACTACCACTCATCACCCATCACCACCACCCAACCCACCTCCACTACTACCACCACCACCACTATACATCTCCATCACCACCCATCTCCACCACCAACACCACAACCACCCACTACTACAACCATCACCACCATATGTGATTAAATTCATATAATCATATAAATAATATGTGATTATATGTATTTAGTCATATAAATTACATGTGATTAAATACATATAATCAGATATGATTATATGTATCAAATCACATATGATTTATATAGACAAGATTCGTTTTCATATTCTTCATTCAATGATTTTTCTCATGTATTTAATCATACCTGATTATATAATATTTAATCACATATGGTTAATGTGGACAAATATTTGTTATTGTGTTTTTGATTCATTAGTTTTTCTAGTGTATATAATCATATGTGATTATATGTATCGAATCACATGTGATTATATGTATCGAATAATATATGATTTATATGTTATTAAATACATATAATCACATGTGATTAAATACACGTGAAAAACTAGTGAATCGAGAACGCAAAAATGAATATTTACTCTTGCATCAATTTAATAATTGTTTTAATATATTTAATCACATATGATTATATGTATATAATTACATATGATTTATGTGGACAAAATTCGCGTACTCAATTCTCTATCTGTGCTCGTGTACTTGATCATATATGATTATATGTATCTAATCACAAATGATTTATATAGACATTATTCGTTTTCGTATTTTCTATTCAATAATTTTTCTCATGTATTTAGTAATAAATGATTATTTTGTATTTAATCACATATGATTCAATATTTGTTCTCGTGTATATAATCGCATGTGATTATATTTATTTTATCACATATCATTAAAGTTGACAAAAAACAATTATTGAATCGAGAACACGATAATGAATTTTGTCCACATAAATCATATGTAATGTAATAGTTGTTCTCATGTATTTAAATAAATATAGTCATATAAATCATATGTGATTAAATACATATAATCGCATGTGATTATATGTATCTAATCACATATTATTTATATAGACAATATTCGTTTTTAAATTTTCGATTCAATAATTTTCTCGTGTATTTAATCATATATGATTATATATTTTTAATCACATATGATTAATAGAGTCAAAGAACAACTTTTGAATCAAGAAAAAAAAAAACAAATCTTGGGCTTATAAATCATATGTGGTTTGATACATATAATCACATGTGATTAAATACACGAAAACAAATATTGAATAAAAAAATATATATTATCCATATAAATCATATGTGATTAGATACATATAATATAATCATGTGTGATTAAATACACGAGACCAGCTACTGAATTAAAAACAAAAAAAAATTTGTCCACATAAATCATATGTGATTAAATACGTGTAATCACACGTGATTATATGTATCTAATCACATATGATTTATGTGGAAAATATTTAATTCGTGCTCTTAGTTTAATAGTTGGTCTCGTGTATAAAATCTAATGTGATTATATGTATCTAATCACATATGATATATATAGTCAATATTCGAATTTATCTATATAAATCATATGTGTTTAGATATATATAATTATATGTAATTAACTTTATTTAATCACATATGATTAAAGTTGCTAAAAAACAACTATTGAATCAAGAATGACAAAATGAATCATATCTACATAAGTCATATGTGATTAGATACATATAGTCACATGTGAATATATATATACCTAATCACATATGATTTATATGGATAATATTCTTTTTTTTTCGATTCAATAATTGTTTTCATATATTTTATCACATGTGATTAAAAGTTTTTAATCACATATGATTAATATGGTCAAAGATTTGTTTTCACGTTGTTGATTCAGTAGTTATTCTCGTGTATATAACTGTATGTGATTATATATGTATCAAATCACATATGATTTATATGGAAATAATTTTTTTTTTTGCATATAAATCAGATGTGATTCGATACATATAATCACATGTGAATATATATACTCGAGAACAATTATTGAATTTAGAAAGTGAATATGAATATTAATAAAGCATATGTGATTAGATACATATAATCACATGTGATTACATGTATTTAATCACATATGATTTATATGGATAAGATTCATTTTTGTGTTTCCGATTCAATAGTTGTCCTCGATTATTAAATCACATGTGATTATATGTATCTAAACACATATGATTTATATCGATACATATAATTAAATGTGATTTTTACATGAAAACATTATTGAATTAAATGTGACTAGATAAATAAATATAATCACATCTGATTATATACACGAAAACGACTATTGAGTGAAGAACGTGAAAACAAATATTCTCCAAATAAATCATATATGATTAAATACATATAATCACATACGATTATATATATTTAATCACATGTGATTTTAATGTTTTCGGTTTAATGTTTTGGTTTCAATAGTTAGCTCATGTATTTAATCAGATATTATTATATTTATTTTGTTCTTCTATTAATAAATTGTTATTCCTATCATTTCATTGATAAATTAAAAGCTCATACATATTTTTTTATCATAACATCACTCATCAATAAGTATTTACAATCTTGCATCAAAATTGATAGTAATAATAATACTCCATAAAAACATCTAAAACAATATTAATTACTATATTAATAACTAAGAATTAAAATCCTTTCATTTAATTTACATCGATCAACAATTCATTCAAATAACAAGTATTAACTTTTCTTTTATTATATATTACTAAAAAACCGTGTACAAAATTTGTATTAAAATAAAATTGATATATCCGTATTTTTATCTTATTTAGTTGCACATCTAAATATTATGAAAGTTAAAAAGAATTAAGCTATTAATATATTAAAATATAAAAGCCTTTTGTTTAAATAAGATACACAAGGATTTGGCACGATTTGACAACTGCAAATAAATTATGATGTTTCAACTTTTTACATAAATATAGGAAGACTTGTAGATACTCATAAAAGTTGTATTTATTTGACATTCAAAATGCTAACTCAGTTTTTAAATGTGTTGCATATCACCGGTTAAAAAATATTTGGTATAAATTGTTTGTTCTAGACTTACTAAGAAAGTGGTTGGGTTTCATCCCAGTGGTGGTCAGAAATGTGCTCGAAATTGTAACCATACACCAATCTTGTCTGCTAGAAACCATAACACGTAGCCTTCATCGGAGTGGTGGTCAGAAATGTGCTCGGAATTATCACCGTCCAGTGATCTTATTTGCTCGTGAATGGTGGCATTTTACCGTAGATCTAAACCTGGTGACACCAAATCTGGTGGCCAGTGAGTTAGATCGGAGAGGAGACAAGGAGGTGCATCTAATAAGGTAGTTTCTTACGATATGCTTTTCCAGTTGCTTCAAGGATGTGGTTCAGGAAGAGGAGAGGCGAAGGGAGGTGGTTTCCGACGAGCGAAGGACTGGAGGTGAGTTGAGGAAGTGACAAAAAGATCTGGAGTTAGTGAAGAGACAACTTTCTGACGATGTATCGGTCGTTTCGGTAGTGTTTTGATAGTTCGGACGGTGTTTTGGTAGCTTGCTGGCTGTTTCAATGGTGTTTCCGTCGTTTCGACAATGTTACGGTCGTTCCAGCAGTACTCTGGTCGTTTTCCGACGACACTCCGGTGTTATTCCGGCGGCGACGTGAGGTGGTTCGGGTTGTGGTGCGGTGGTCTGTTGACCAGAATGGTAGTTAAAGGGCAAAGAGAGATAAGTACAATATATTTTATAAAAATAGGTAGCTGGGGTAATAATGAATAAATAGGATGTGTTTTTTAGTTTGTGATTTAATTAGCGGTACAGATTTTTTCTCATTTGTTCTAGGTTAAAAAATGTTCTCATTTGAATATATATATATATATATATATATATATATATATATATATATATATATGTTATTGTTTTCTAACTATCTATTGGGTGCATGTAGGATTGATTCTGGACCAATCATTAGTTATTTTAAGAAAGTAATTAATGCATATTACATGTTGAAGATATAATAAGTATTAATTAAATCTTCAGCATTTTCTTAAAATAATTAAAATGATTGGTCCAGAATCAATCTTACATGCACACAATAGATAGTAGAAACATTTGAACATAACTCTCTCTCTCTCTCTCTATATATATATATATATATATATATATATATATATATATATATATATATATATATATATATATATATATATATATATATATATATATATATGGGACGGTTCACTTGATATTAAAAAAAAAAGTAGAGATCTTGAGATTCAACCTCAGCCACATAATTCTCATTTGCCGCTCTAACGCTCCAGCGTACCGGCAGTAACAGGATATCTCTAATCATAAATGATTATATGGCAGAGAGTTATAATCATATATAGTTTTACATGTTTATAAGCTTATGCATAATCATAAATGATTATACATATATGTCTGTTCACAGACTGAGTAATCATATATGAGTATGAGAGTTGGTGACAGAAAAGGTGGTGGTGACAGAGGTGACGGTGGTATAAATGACTGAGGTGACAGTGGTGGGTTGGCTGGTGTCAGAGGTGGTGGTAGTGGTAGTGAAGATGGTGGTTGTGGTGGTGGGGATGGTGGTGGAGGAGAAAGGAATGGATGACGCTATATAATCATTTATGATTATTAAAGGCATGTCGCGCCGGTGCGCCAAAGGGTTAGAGCGACAGATATGAAATATGTGGCTGAGGTTGAATCTCAAGATCTCTATTTTATTTTTAATCTCAACGGAACCTATATATATATATATATATATATATATATATATATATATATATATATATATATATATATATATATATATATATATATATATATATATATGGCTGACGTTGAATCTCAAAATCTCTATTTTATTTTTAATCTCAACGGAACCTACATCTCTCTCTCTCTCTCTCTCTCTCTCTCTCTCTCTCTCTCTATATATATATATATATATATATATATATATATATATATATATATATATTGTTTGGACTCGTAACGACTAAAAAAATGGTGAAAACTACGATGACAATTTTCACAACCCACGTCGTCAATGACACAAACGTCAAACACATTGTTTGGCGTTACGCGTTTGTATGTAACACAGGTTTTTATTTTCGTAATGTTTAGAAAAAGAATGGACTAATCAAACGAGTTGCCCTATACCCTGGTATCACATTTACCTTTCAAACCCACAATGAGCAGTTAATTCAGATCATAGAACATATTTTAAGGAGTTTAACGATTCATCAAATATATAAACATCAAATGCTTGATTAAGCCCACCATGCAAGAGAACAAAATAATATTTGAACAATTGAAATCTTAGATAAATAGATACTTAACAAAAATAAACATATTCTATATGAGTTAATCCGAACACAACATTTTTTCTTCCTACACAACAAATTACACTTTAAAATGTTGTACTCTACAATATTATATAAAGCATAAATTATTGTGTATTTAAAAAGTTTTTGTCCTAATAAACAATAGCTCCACAATTTACGCATCACACTTTCAACAAATGCTTTCAATCGTCTTAAAGCACGATTTGGTTGACTTTTTATATCATATAACAACTTTCAATTAGACCTACTGATTGTTATCATATTTAAAGCAACACTCAAAACATTTAGTTCATACTTAGCAATAGCATTGTATCCATATAGAGAGCAATAGAACATAACCACCAAAGTTAGACAATTAATCACTATTATGTGATATATGTTAAACAATTGTGATTGATAGAAGAAATATGAAGCCCAGGAGATAACAATGTGAGTAACATCACTTATTTTTCCCATTCCTACTATTTGTAGTTATACGATCACGCAAACAATTATAAACTAAATTACTCTGATATTATCAATATGCAAGCATTACAGTTTGAGAAAGCAGAAACAAGAAATTTCACGTTTACACCCATGAAAAAAATCACTCACGTGCCTCCTAACTTGATATTTTGATCTTACTATTCACAAAAATGTGAGATTTATCATCAATAACTACTACCGCTACTAGAAAAAGGTTAATAGAGTACGGTTGAAATTATGAATATACTACGTACATAGAGGGCGTATTAGTAGAGGGGTGTATTAGATTACATGCATAATAGAGTACGGCTATTTAACCGTACTATATGTATCCTATACCATCACATACCATCATTACATACAATCACATCTAATACGCCATATATACACATCTAATACACCAATACACAACCGTACTTGATGTCTCAAGTATCATCTAATACGCCATATATACACATGTAATACACCTACACAACCGTACTTGATGTCTCACATCCCCATTCCTTCCGGCCCATTCTGGCTTTGCATTCCAGCCTTATTCCAGTTTTATTAATCAGCCAATTCCACTCCATGGATGCTGCGGAACACATGGATCACCATTCCAACTATTCCAACTGAAACAAACTCTTCAATTTCTGCAAAGCTTTTACCATGTGAATTGTAACCGAATGATCAATCTCTACAAAATACAAACCTACTATATGATTCCATTCCAACCATAAGAAGTGGGACATCACTGATCATGTTTTCATTTTAAGAAACAGAATAAAAAAAATTACAATAACCATTTAGTTCATTAAACATAAAAACATTAATATTCTTTCAGACTACAGTCTATACAATCTAAAAGACTATCATTTGTATACCTAGTTCATTAAACATAAAAAAAAATTCTTAAATTTGTTAATGTCAAACCTCTGACCTCTATTTCCCCTTTGTGGCTAATTCATTGTATACCTACAAAAACAAGAAAACTTAGGATTCAAAATCTCAAATAACTTTTAATGAAGAAAACTCAAATTATAGGACTTTCCTGCCATTAGCAACTTCATATATAGCAATGCAAGGGTGAAAACTTCTCCACAACATAATTAATATGAGCAAATACAACATGAAATACAAGGGATGTTTGTGTACCTCCATAACAACAACCACCATAACTCGAAATCTGCAAACTTCCACAATAAAATACAAATTATAGCATCTTACTTTTATATATCTCATTTTCCAAAAAAAAAAAACTTTCGTCCAATTCCTCACTAGAAAATGGTTTTTTGTCCTTCCAAATGTTCTACAAACAAATTAAGATAAAAAAATTTGTTATTTAACAAAGTTGAGCCTTTAGTACAATAAACAAAAATGCAAAAAAAATATCTAACGATATACTTACTTTCGGAAATCCATGTTGTCGAAAAAGTACAAAATCATGCATCCAGTTCATAACGTAGTAACCACACTCCCAATCGGACAATTCTAAGTGCATCTTTCTACTCAATAGTGCAAAGGTGGCGACTCAGGGGAGAATAAACTATCTCTTCATTTCTGATGATTGGTATGTAAATTGCCTCATATTCTCAAAATCGACTTTATTTATTAAAATTCTGACATGGAGTTTTATAAAACATTTTAGTAATTTAGCTGTGTTGACTTGTTTTCGAGCCACATGTGGATGGAAAGGGAGCACACGAGTAAATATTCTCATTTTTCACTACTTTTTTTTTCTTCATTTAACTGTTATATTGACCTAATATTTCTCTTATTCTTTAATTTCAGGCTTTTGCATATGTTAGATCAAGTTACAAAAGGATGAATGCATTCCCTAAAGTGAAAAAAAATTAAGGAACTCACAGAAGATGAATTGAATTTGGAACCTTTGTGCCAAGATGTAGAAATCTTTTCTCCTATTCACTTTTCTTTTTTACTTACAGAAGGGTAAAATGGTCATTTACTCATTTACTCACATTAAGACAGTTGATATTATATGATTATATCTTGTATTTGTGAATCAGTTACTTGAATATTTTTCTGAAAGAATGATATCTGAAGAGACATTACGGAGAAATCATGTCATGCAAAGAAGATATGAAAAACAGGTAGAAAGAATTTACTAATTTACAAAACTACCTTTCTTCTCCATGTACTCTTTGGTAACTTTTTTCCAATTGTGTATGCAGATTGTTATTGCATTTACTTATAGAAGAAAAAAAGAACTTGTTAGTTGCAAATACAGAGATATCTCAAAGAAATTCTGGCAAGTGAAAATCGATATATCAAAACTTACTATTTATGATAAAAATATGTTAACTAAAGTCAAAATTGACATTTTTACCCTTTTAGGAAAGTGATACTTAAAAGATATTATATGGACTTGAGGATATATAAGGAGCAAGTGATATCATCATAGTAAGTTTTCACTTTTTCATCTTGAAATACATAATATTTTTTGGTGTTTCTAATTTTGATTCATCAAAATATTATATATTTATATATTTTTTTTTATAAAAGGTGGAGGGTGAAATAGACAAACTTGCAATGGAAGAAGTTGGTTTTAGAAACTGTGTGAGTGTTCCTGATGGAGCTCCTCCAAAAGTAAACTAACACATATGGGCTACTTCTTGCAATATAATAGTAACCATTAGTAAATAATGTTGAAAAGAGTGATCATTCCACAAGAGAAGGTTCTTACTTTATCTTTGTGATATGAGGGACAAATAAGATCCATGGTGTTCTTCATTGATATCCACCTTAATAATCAAATAATCATAAGCAGAAGTAGGTTACTAGAAATTAATATGATTATGATATCATAGACCAGTTGAAATAGTCGATTACTAGAAATTTTTCTGATTATATGGTCTAATAAACCAACAATTGAGTAGCATATATACTTTTACACAGTATAACCATTATCGACTCCTATCCAACTAGCAGCATTGCATAAAGTCATAAATACAACATTAATATGCCGTACAAAGAAGACATTGTCATAAACAGAACATTAATTAAAGAAGACCGATCGTACCTGTAAACAACGTGAAAGAAGGAGGAGGCGGAAGCGGCTGTAGGCCGGAGTAGGAGACTTCGTCTGTGTCGTCGACCGAAGACCGGAGGCGGAGGCGTCGTTGGCCAGAGGCGGAGGCGTCGTCGGCTGAAGGCGAAGGCTTCGTCGTTCTCGTGATAAGCAAACAAGTATACGCAAAAGGGAACGTAATTGCAATTTTGACTTTTGGGTCAATTTTGTTAAGTTTGCTAATTTTGACCGATGACGAATTGAAAATGTGCTCATATGGGCTAGACTGATGGGCCCCTTCAATATACACATCCATATAAAAGAAAATTGAGATTCACGTCCATATATATGTAAAAAGGACAAAAAAAAATTCAATTTTTTTTTAGCTTTTGTTTCTTGTTTAATAATATACATATCTTTTGATGTATTTTTTTTTTTTGGTTTTAAATTTGATGTTTGTGTATATGTACAAAAACATAATGTATGTACAAAATTGTTCAACTTGAATCAACACATTTTTTGGAGAATTTTCAACCTTTTTTTTTCATTTTTTTTTCATTTTTTGTATTGGAAATACATAATACAACTTCAAACATAGAAACACAAAACATCCAAATTGTCAAACTAATACATCTTCAAATTTTCAATTTTTTTTTTGTTTTTTACACTTGGGTTTTGATGTCTATTTTGGTCTTTTCATAAAATTTTTTTTGCTATTTTTTAATAAAATTATACAATTAGACTAATTTTACAAAAAATACACAAAGATTAATGTTCATCACTTACCACGTGACACTTGCCAACATAACCACCCCATAAAATACACAAAGATTAATGTTCATCACTAAAACATGACTTTGTATAATATAGAACATATTACATGTGACATAAACATCAAAAACTCAACATAGTTTTTTATCCTTGCATCACGTTCATACTACACAAGTTTTTCATAATGCAATCATAGTAAATCTCCCCACGAAGAACCTCATTGCGCTATTCCTCTTCTCTCTCTGGTGGAAGACCACATGGCAACAACATTTTCTGCAAAATAAAAAATAAAAAAAGAATTACTTGAACTCCTATAACATTCACAATAGCAAAGTACTTTCATTGATTTGTTTCTTATAGCATCTTACTTAGTTTTTTTTTTTTGCATTTAGCTTATCAAAAATGAACAAAGAGAATATATAAAAAGTAACCACTCTATAGAAGGATAGTTGATGTATGATTATAATGATTATATAAAGAATAAATATATGCATAAAATTGTAGCGTTCTCTTCCAATTGATTCATTTTCTGCTAGTGCAAAATATTAAAAGTTAAAACACTTTATCTCAATAAGTGAGAAAAAAATCAATTTGATGTGAAAATCAGTAAATCACTAATACTAATATTAAAAAATAGCATAGATAAAAATGTCACTCACAATCTGTTCATATCTGCATGCCCTCTTCCCACATACTTAGCTTGAAGATGCTCAAGTTGAGAGTTGATATTAAACTTGTCACTAGCCTATAAACCAATCAAATAAAAATTATATTATTTTAGAAAATAAATAATATGCACCTACATATTGCCCTTGTTGGTATAAGTTCAGATTTTCAGATTGTCCAGATGCTGTAATGTCAATGGGGGCAAGAAATGCTACATAATTACAAAAATACCTGATACTTCCTTCTATATTGCTTCAACTGCAACTATCACTATTATTGTCCTTCAATTTCAAGGATAATTTGGTCCTGATAAAAGATTTAACTAAATACAAATAAAAAAGATTCTATTAAACAGTTGATTACATTGGAATTGATACCATTATTAGAAGAATATGATAGAAATGAAAGAATAACCATTGTTTATGAGGTACAGAGGGAATCTTTATCCTTTCAGTTGATGCAAACTCAAATGCTTACAGTAAACAAAAAAACAACAATTAACCATCAATTTTATCATTTCTTGAAAGATTTTAGCCAAAATTTCAAGATTATTAAGCAGGTATACATATTATGTTTGCACTATATATGTGTGTATTATGGAACTTAATCTGATATTTTGACAGGCTTGATGAAATAGGGAATATGGTCTCTGTGAGTAAGAAGTTGATATATTGAAATTGATTGGTATGAACTTAGTACTCAAGTACTGTTAAGGACTGTCAAGTAGTATTTAACAAGAGGGTGTTTGAAGTAGTATTTAATAAGAGGGTGTTTGAATTTAAAGATTCCAAGGTCATCTGGTTAAAACTAAACAATAAGTTTTCAAAGTAGAGATCCTACCATTTGATGTTGCATCTGGATCACAGCCAAAACGCTTCCTTATCCTTCGTGAACAGTTGTAGTTCCTTTGTATTTCTACCCTTGTTTTTCTGTTGCAAAAACAGAAATCAAAGCTCTTACCTTTAAATTTGAACCGCTTGTGGTTAATTTGTATGATAATGATGGCCCGGTGGTGGAATTTTCAGGTTGGTTGAATTATTGGAGGTGTGAGGCGAGGCGAGGCGATGCTGGCCGGTGATGATGGTGTTGCGACAGGGGAGATGGAGATGAAGGACCGATTTGGTGTAAAGATGGAGAAAGGGTGGTGTTAAGGTGTTCGGTTGGGAGGAGATAAGTGTGGGAGGAGGAAGGTAAGTATCTGAGGAGGAAGAGTATTCAATTTAGGTATTAGCCGTACTTAATCAAAATGGGGGCGTATTTTATTTAGTTATTTCATCTTGTTTCTAATACATCTCATTAACCGTATTAACCGTATTAGATGTTGCAATTGTGCGTATTATATTTATTTATCCCATTATAATACGGTTTTTATTTACAACCGTATTAGATATGGGTGTATTCTATTGCCTATTTTCCGGTAGTGTACTATCAAATCAACCAAGCAAAACTAGAGTTTCCATATACGAATTCACAACCAATGATTCAGTTGTTGCATAAATCCCAATATCATCGAAGTGTCCTGTGTAGGGCTCATAGACGACAAGTGCACTTTGTCCAATATATTCATCACCATTTTCCACTTCCAATAAAGGTTGACCACTCTTCCTAAATCCAAGTGTTGTTATTGACATTGACGAATATGGTGGAGCCTCAACAATAAATCTCTTAGTAAATGATTTGTCAACACCATTATCCATCATCCATACACCACAAGCACGTTTCACAAAGCTATCATATCCGAGCATGACAAGAGACTCCCTTACCTTAGAAATACACAACTGAGAGGGAGAGTGGCGCCTTAAACAATCTGGTAGTTCTACCACTCCAAAATTATCATTAGTTATGTCAAATGACATTATAAAATTATGATTTGGTAACTCGTTATCTATAGTCATAGGGTCAAAAGCACACCAATAAATAAACCTATCAACAACCACTTGAGCCCAGAAGACACGAAACTGTTTACTCGGAACATTGCTAGATAGACTTCTCCATTTGCCTGAGTTCACAGTGTAAACTTTAGCTTCACAATGGTAGCTTGTTTTGTGAAATTGCGTGATCTCAACGATCTTAGGGTCAAAAGTAACAGGGCAAACCCCAAAACCAAGATCAGTTTCATGGTCCTTATTAAACTTGTTAGGCATAGGAATAGTAATTGTCTTTCTAATCGAAGGATTCCAAAGAACAACAGTCTCCGTTTCCAATTTAGTCCAGAGATCCTCGCGTTTCCCAGAATGACCACGAAAGCATAACAATCCATAAGAGCTACCGACTATGGTTGAGCCTATAAGGAGTTTAACGGACAGAGGAAGGGTATGAACGAACCTCCGTTGAGGGAAAGTGTCGTCATCCACAAAAGAAACATAATTTTCCGATTTTTCTACCGGATCTTCGTACCTTAAAAGCAGATGCTGCTGCTGAGTAACGCTGTGAACAGCGATAAATTTAGAGTTGTCGATCAAACTCTTCCATTCTTTGCAGACAGATCTAAACTGAACCAGTGATTTGACAGGAAGCCTTTTCATGATCTCCTCTTGGATATGGAAAGGAATTCGGTCCGACATTTTTATTCTGCTGGTATGGATTTCTAGGGTTTTGGTGAAGGGAGGGCGAAAGGGAAGATTGAAACTGATTGTGTTATTAGACGATCTTATGAAAACGGATATACGGACCATAAAAGATGTATAAGGAGCCGATCCCTGTTTTCCTTGGGCTTCAAAGGTCGTGACTAGCTGGGTCACGACGGAAAGAAAGGCCTCTTGCATGCATCTTTCACAATTTGATGGTTTTGATCCCTAAGATTTTGGTTTAACACATAATAGTCCTTATTAACTAGGTTTTAACGTTATAAATATTTCCTATTGTCCAGTTTTAGTCCCTGTCCGTCATTATAACTTTATCCCTTTAATGTTATTCACATTATCACATATATTTTTTTAATTTATTTTAATCATTGTATTCTGTATTCTCATCAAAACTTAAGAAAATAATTAAAACGACTAATTAAATAACTAAATGTAAATGAAGCGTTACAACTCTTCCATATTTATTTTTTTGTGTTGTTTAATAGTTAAGGATAATTGATGTATAAAACGCCAAGTGATTATTCTTATTTTTAGATATAAATTACAATTATAATAATATATCTTTTTTACCATCTAAATTTAAAAATATTAAAAGTGTTTAAATATTAAATCATTAATGTTTCATTAATTACATCTTATATATTTTGTTTAGAACTTTGTTTAGACACTATTTATTGAGATATTTTTTTCATGAAGTTGAGTTGTGTATCTACATAGATCTTCAAGGTTTAAATTAACAAAGGAAAAAAAAAGTTCTTATATATAAAAGAAATAAGAAAATCGTAACGACTCAAAAATCTCATACCATTTGTTATGGTATGTATTTGTTATAGATATAGTTAAAGAGTAAACTCAAGTAGTGAAACGGTGATATTTC
Source organism: Lactuca virosa (assembly GCF_052849685.1). Classification (NCBI taxonomy): domain Eukaryota; kingdom Viridiplantae; phylum Streptophyta; class Magnoliopsida; order Asterales; family Asteraceae; genus Lactuca; species Lactuca virosa. The sequence goes on from NC_136427.1 coordinate 27,422,624, forward strand.
GGTAATGCAATATGTATGTCTTTATACTTATTGCATTATATCAGAAAATGTATAAATTTTTGCCAATTCTTATTAGGAGCATATTTTAGTTCACTCTGAGACCATACTATGGATATAAAGTTTATGAAAATGGAGTTTGTATGAGAAAGTTAGGGTCGTTCGAAAAGTACGTTCATATATGAACATATTTTCATTTACTACAAGTATGCAATTATGTTCAAATATGAACATATATAAAAATATATATTCAACTTCTGCCAGTTTCGTTTATGTATCATATTAATGGCTTACTGCCTTTAATCTTAATTTTAGAAAAAAAGATATTAGCTTCATGCAAAGGAAATTTCTTGTTTATTGGATCTTACAAATTTTGATTGCTGAATATGTTTTAGTAGGGATGGCATATTGTTCAGGTTGGTTTGTTAGTTCTTTTTAATATATGAATTTGACCTTTACCTATATTAATGTAGGTTAGAAAACATTATGTAAATCTTTTGAAGAAATTTGTTTTTATGATGAGGATATGAATGTCCCTTGTAAAGTTATGATGTTTGGCTTGTTGTAACAATTAATCTTTATAGTTTTTATTGTCTTATAATGTATATTGTCTAACCGGTTGTAGTTGCAAGAACTCCTGATCTCCCATCTGAATTTTGTTTCACCTCTTTTTGGAATCCTTATATTCTTTTATGCAAATGTGGTTTTATAGATATCAAGGATGTTGGAATGGTGGCAATTAAATCCAGTCTTTCATCTTTACAATCAATTGGTGCCATATATAAAATTGATCGTATTTATACTCATTGTATTAATGAACATTGTTCATTTGTTTAATGTTTATGAACATTTTCTGTCTTTTCCATCCTCTCGTTCTCATTGTGTAAGACATTTTTGAACATTGTTCATTTATTGAACATATGTTCATTCATGAACATATGAACTTTTGCTCATATATCAACATAGATTGATATGTAATGTTTTAGTATTTGGACCTGTGATGACTCAAAAAAGGTGAGGACTGCGATAACAATTTTCACCACCCACGTCATGGTTCTAGACTCGCTACTTGGTACCTGTTTAGCCGACTACCGAGTAGCGAGTATTCGGGGAGTACTCGGATTCGGTAATTCATGTAGAAATATTTTTAGGGAAATTATATATGTCAAAATCATAAGTTAAAACGATAAGTTTATTGAAATAAATAACAAAATTAGATACATGTGAATACACAAAAACTAAAAATCACACAATGGTTTCACTTTGTGAATAATTACTGAAAATTTAAGATATGTAGGTAGTAATAATGAATATGTGTTCGTTAAATAATAAATCATTATGTATATGATATATATTAATCACATACTTGGCTGAGTTTTACAACACTGCTCGCTTCCATGAGGGGCCGAGTAGAGGGTACTCGGCCGAGTAATTAGCTAACTCGACGAGTTTTACAACACTATATATATATATATATATATATATATATATATATATATATATATATATATATATATATATATATATATCTTACTATATTATTATACAAACCTTACTATTTCCAAAAGTAGATTTAAGACGTCAAAACCATTAAACTAATAGTACAACTATCTAATACGCAAATAAATTTATCTTTATTAAAAAAATGCAAACTATAATTGCTGCCAATTAAGGACACGATTCCTATCCTAATCTTGGAAATGGGACTCGTTCAAATCAAATGGGGTGTAACGCATTATTTGAATCCTAAATCCCACGATCTCGATCACCTTCCTGAATATCTTGGACCCACCCCATATACCCCAACCTCTAATCGGCTAATCCCATTCCCTGTACATAACACACTCTTGATCTATGATTCCCTAGAAACTCTTTAGCTTCTCTCCCCTGTTATCTCTACTAACCCTAGATATGGCTCCTCCTTTGGCCGTAAAGCAACTGCTACACCTTCTCCCTCTTCGTATCTCTCTAAAAACCTGTCACCTGCCACGATCTGTCTCCCTTCTCAACCATATATATATATATATATATATATATATATATATATATATATGTATATATATATATATATATATACTTATTCTTTTTATATCCAACAAGGTTTTTTGAATCTTTGATGAGTGTGACAGGAAGGTGAACTAAAAACATGTCACCTGCCACGATCTATTCTCCCTTCTCCTCTATATATATTTTTCTTCTTTTTCTATCCAACAAGGTTTTTTGAGTCTTTGATGAGTGTGACAGGAAGGTGAACCGAATGGAGGTGTATGAATGAAATCGAAGTCATGCAAAGGAACAAGAATAGTGACGGAAAATATGGTGCTTCATTTTGTTTGAATTTTTCGCCTCTTTTAACGAGCTCTATTCGTTAGGATATGAGTAAGAACGTATTTAATTTTCATATTTTCTTATTTATTTGTTCCGTTTTATAACTAATTGGCATATTTCTGGGACAAGACTCCTTCAATTTGTTTGGAGTTATACCCTAAAACTAACATATGGTTATAAGGTGAATAGTAAATTTGATTTGGGTGAACTCAATACAGAATTTTAGTTGTTTTCTTAATGCAGCCTCTTCTTCCCTTCTTTTTGGAAATTTAAAATCTATTTTATGATTCCAATTATGGCATGTTTAATTGTAGTATTTTTGATACAAGACTGAGATTGTTTTTCTTTTGTTCTTCTATAAAGGGAAACCATGGAACCTGACAATGATCATCCACAAAAGGTCTTGGTCTCATATTTTAATTTCAATCCCCTTTATTAGCTTTTGGTGGTCTATTTGTTTACCATTGAACATGAAATATTTTTAGATGGGAGATTCTTCTGCTGAACTGTGATGCTTCCCACGAAGGTAAAGCTAAGTGCATGAAAGCAATTGCCAACAGTTTGTTCGTATCTCTTCTTTATATGCATTTTTAGCGCTATTTTATGGTCATCATCAATCTTATATTTTAATTGAAATTCCATTAATTCTTCCTATGTACTTTGTGATAATCAAGTAACCTAGAGGAAGCAATTTAGGATATCACTGAGGCTATTATGTTTGCATCGTCTATCATGTTTGCAACCAAAGCTAAAATGTAGTTTTGAGCGTTTACTCTCTATATCAAAACGAAGAAACCAAATTCTGCTATTCGTGCGAGATACTGATGCTGCTCCACAGGGATCACTTATTTTTTCATGAAAATTTAATATATGATGTCAATTTAGAAAATTTGTTTCTTAGTTTAACATTTTTTTTGGTTTGAAGAAATTATGGTTCTTAGTTTAACATGTTGTCTTTATTATTATAAGGACAAAAAGTTTTCCAAGGTACCATGTTTCTAATTTCTTAACCATTATGAAACAAGTCATCTTACACTTGCTTTGTTTTTTGTTTATATGTCTTTTAAGAAGAGGAATGCAAGTTTCCTGGTCATAGCATGATTCATTCATCCATCAACTCATCTCTATCATGTATATTTTTAGTTATAGGACTACATTTTATAAGTTCTTCTAGATTTTGACAGATCGATTAACTTGCATATCGAACAAATTACCCATGGATCAAAAGAAAGAGAGAGAGAGAGAGAGAGAGAGAGAGAGAGAGAGAGACATAGATTAAAAATATTTTTACCTTTTTTTTCCTTTTATTTAGTTTTTGGTGGCCAGAAAATAAGTGACTATGAAGAGGGAATGAAAAGCGTTAAAGATGGATACATAGATTAATGCCTTACTCTAACCTTTTAGATTTTAACAAAATAATGGCCTAAACATCTGCAGGTAGTAGCGATGACCCTTGAGTGCAGCCATTCCTGGAAGATTTGATCCATGGGTAATTTTTACAATGGTAATTTCTTACATAATTTTTTACTAATAAGATATGGGTTAGATCTGAGCATTATGATCGGGATTAAATGCAACAAAAAAAACAGATGCAACACTAATTATCTGTGATAAATGCTAAAACTATTAGCATTACGAGTTGGGTTAAATGCAAAAAATAGCATCGTGTATATTCGTTTATTTATTATTATAGTGTCATATTTTCAATTTATTAGAAGTATGTTGCTATTGTTAGCATTTAGCCCTTACAATTTTCTCAAGATCACCTATCAATGACATTTTATGGGTTTTAGTACCCTTTTAGTTTCATTTTATTAATGAAAAGAATCATGGGTGTAATTTTGTTTTCTTATCTCTATGAATTCATTTTGCTCAAGAATATGAGATTTTGTCACACCCTAAAACCGGAACGGCGGAAACGTTCTGGGGAGGAGGACGTCATGTTTAGTATCACAAGATATGCATTATAGTAAGCAAAGTAATGAACAACCATATCATTAGAAAGATAGTGTTTACAAGGTGTGTGTTCACGAAACATAGAATACATAAGCAAATAACAAACAAGACTTGAAGTTGTACTGCTCCATCTTCTGAATCCCAGTGCGAGTACCTGTCTACTAGGCTCCTGAGAATACAAGTTATTTGAAAGAGTTGATCAGCAATTAAGCTGGTGAGTTCATAAGATTTTAGTGATGTAGTAAGTTGTAGAAAGCCGTTGTAAAATGTTGTTGAAACTGTAGTTGAAAAATGTAGTTGAAAAATGTAGTAAATTGTAAGTTCTGTTTAGAAAAGTTCGCCTCTTCCCCTTAGAAAATCCTATATTTCCTACTTTGATGGAAGATACGTAAAAATGATTCTACAATCCTTTCTATGAGTACTAAATGGATACAAGTGATATAAAACTCAGAGTAAACAAACAATCGACTGTGCGCATCTGCCGTAAGCTCACAACCAAACGAGGAACAGTAAGTAAGGCGGATAGCACACATCCCATTGTTTGTTAGATCATTGTTGTATATAACCCTGGTGTGTTCACTTGTTACTCATGGAGTTAATTGTCATGGTTACTTATATTTAATGAAAAGCTCCTTTATGAAAACCCTTATTTCTTATAATAAAATGGTGACCACAATGATTCTCCTATAATAACTTAAGGTCCTTTAAGTTTATACTGGTTTAATAAAATGGATTTAAACCCTTAACTGGTAAGTTTCTAATGTTGTATACCAAAAGTTCTGATTTGGAAAGTATATTCTGTACTAGAAAACTGTGCATTGACTCTGTGTCCTATGACTTGACCCATACCTGGTACCCTTATGATGACTCAATGTATACTGGACATATATATCTAGAATCGAATAGATAATAGACTGGGTGAATCTGCTCCAAGCCCACAACCAAACAAGGAACAGGAAATGAAGCGAAGATCACACATCCTATTACCTGTCGGATCCTATTGATATATATGTATCCTTTGATGTATACATTAAGGAGTCATAAGATTAGCATTATGGCCCTTTATACTAAACGTAGCCTTCTACCAAGGCATCAAATGTTATGTATGTTTGTTTCTTGTATGAGTGTGTATTTTCCCAAGTGAGAATCTTTAACTAAATATAGTTTATACATTAATGAATATGTGAGAAGATCACAAAGTAAATGTAATAGGGAAAATAATGTTTTACCTCAGCAGTGACACTGCTGGCTATAAAGTAATAAAATACAGACTCCAGGTAGAATTAAATGGACAATACACCTCGGGGAGTCTTAAGTAATAAAATACAGACTCTAGGTAGTATTAAATGGACAATACACCTCGGGGAGTCTAAAGTAGTAAAATACTGACTCCAGGTAGTATTAAATGGACAATACACCTCGGGGAGTCTAAAGTAATAAAATACAGACTCCAGGTAGTATTAAATGGACAATACACCTCGGGGAGTATAAAGTAGTAAAATACAGACTCCAGCTGTATTAAATGAACAATACACCTCGGGGAGTCTAAAGTAATAAAATACAGACTCCATGTAGTAATAAATGGACACTACACCTCGGGGAGTCTAAAGTAGTAACATACAGACTCCAGGTAGTATTAAATGGACAATACACCTCGGGGAGTCGAAAGTAGTCTTTAATCCCAAGTTGGTAAATTAAAGGTTTAAATGTGAACCCGTATGTAACCATGCTGATCGACGACTGAATAAAAGATGACCCTCCGGTGTCATATGTAGTGAGGTGACATTTGTCACCCCGTGGCCTTATCGGCTGGGACTGTAGCTAGCTGTCACGGTGTGGGATTGTCTGTCCCGTATAGATCTATACACAAGATGCCCGCTCTCCCTCTAGGAGACTCTGGTTACAAAATGATACAACACTGTATTGTTGTATCCTTAAATAGTATGTCACATTAATTTATAGTATAACAGTGTTTGAATAGTAAGTCATAGTATAGTAATGTTCTTTGTGTACTAGTGTATAGTATACTCTCTTGTAAAGTGTATAGTGTGAAATGTTTCTCATAATAGTGTGTTCTGACTCATGTATGAACTGACTCTTTGTATGCTTTATTGTATTAGAAGAAATGAATAGTGTCTTACTAAACTATACCTATTATAGTTTACTAATGTTTTCCTTGAACTGTTATTGAAAAGACTCTTTTATCTACTAAGTTATGCCTATACTTTAAAAACGGAGTTTTGTGAAACTATAAAGTAACATAACTTTAAAAGAGTTTTTGAAATGTTTTGATCACGTATTAAAGACATAAGCAATCCTTTGAAAGATGTTTTATAGCAAACATTTACACAATTATCATTGTGTTCAACTTGTATTCCCCCCTTAAAAGCATTTAAAACATTTAAAAGATTCATTACGGCGTATGAACTCACCTGATGTGGGTGATTCAACGAATACGCGCGAAAGGATGAGAAGTTCCACGAATGAAGTCCCGAGACACAACAAGTCCTAAATGGCATACATTGGCATATATTGACATAAATATATTGCTTGGAAGCAACCAAATGCAAGGAAACACCTCACGGGACTAGGAAACACTTTGACCAAGTGTTGGAATCACATGTGATTGACCTAAAGGGTGTTTAAGGCCATGGTTTGGTGTTTACGGCCATGTGTTTATGGCCAAGGGAGTTTACGACCGTAAACTCATGGTCAAAGAGGCATATGAGGGTGTTTGAAGGCTAGGGAAGCTTGAGGGAATTTTGCTCTACACAATGGTGAGAAAGAATAACTCAATGGAGAGAGTTGAGGTGTTTACGGCCAAGGGAGTTTACTCCTGGCCGTAAACTCTCTTAATGGTCCCATTTAAGGTCTTAAAGGTAAGGAGTCTCAAGGGTTCAAGTGTTCTAAGGTTTAGCAAGGGTCTAGAAGTGTTTAAGGTCCAAAACTTGACCATAATTGGAGTTTACGGCCAAGGGTGTTTACTCTTGGGTCGTAAACTCTCTAAATGATGAGATTGGTGATGATTCATGGTCTTACAAAGCACAATGAAGTGTTCTAGCCTCAAATCCAATCCTTAGGAAGAGTTTATGGTCAATATGGCATACTTATAGGGGTTTACGGCCATGGGAGATGGCTTGTCCGTAAACTCCTTTTGGTCTTGCATTCTTGATGTTTTCAAGGCTCTAAGCATGAGTCTTAACTAGATAACAAGTATAGGGAAGAGTACTTACGATATAGAGGCTTGAAAGGGTCGATTTTGGCCAAGAACACTAGTGTGTGTTCTTGGTGTTCTTGGTGAAACTTGAAGATCTAAGAAAAGTTGATTTTCATGGATGAAATCAAAGAGTGTAACTAGGAGATGAAGTGTAACAACAAATCAATGAAGGAACACTTACGTTTTTGATGATCTAAGACGATGAACTCGATGATACTTGAGAGAAAACTGGAAGTTCTTGAGTTTGGAAGTGAAAGAATGGCTAGAAATGATCAAGGGCCACATATATGGACTTAAGTTTACGGCCACATGAGTTTATGGCCGTAAACTCATTGGCTTTGTGGCCTTTAACTCCTTATGATGAGGTTAAGGCCCTAATGTTTGCACAGTGTCTCTAGCAGGTACTTCCCAACACTTATTCATTAAGTGTACTAGGCTAAAACTCCTTAGGATGACCTTTAACCAGGCTAGAACTCATTACTCTTGAGTCTGACACTCAGTTGAATTGACTGACTGAGCTTAAAAAGCAAAAAAATTTCGGGTTGTCACATCATCCCCCCGTCAGATGGAATTTCGTCCCAAAATTAACTTTCTTAGCTAGTACTACTGGGGTTGCGCTCCTCTGATTGGCAGAATACCCACTCATAGACCTGGCACTTTGCCCTACTGTTCATGATAGGATTCATACTCGGTCCATCTATCATTACCTCGTGTATACAAGTCGTATATAATTAGGATTAGTAAGACGGTCGGATGTGCGACTCTGCCCTAGGTCCACAACCAAACAAGGAACATGAGATAGGGCGGAAACGCACATATTAAATCTACATAATCATAATCATATACCACCCTCGCGTATACACTGAATAGTAACAGGTGGGCTGTATTTGTCCATAGCCTCTCTGGTCGAACTTGGTCTGGTGGACAAGTGGTATTTCGTGACGGTCTGCGGACATCTGATGATAAGGTTTCAGAGGACAAAGTACTCTTCGCATGAGTTCTTCGGGGTTCTTAGAATACGAAAGATAAAACTGAGGTTTATGTCGGACCGTCGATATGAATGACGAAAGTTTCGAGAACTTGACGATCGAGGCGATAGAAACATATGATCTTAGTATAGTGAGGACCACGCCAATTCATGAAGAATGATAGTAACAAACTCTTTACCGAACAAAGTTTTGGCCAATTTGAAAGAAACGTATGTTATACGATGATGTATCCCTAGCGTGCTCGAAAATGTACTCTTAGTGCGCTCGACTATGTACTCTTAGCGCGTTCGATAGTGTACTTCTAGTGTGTTCGAAAATGTACTTCTAGTGTGTTTGAAAATGTACTTCAAGTGTGTTCAAAAATGTACTTCTAGTGTGTTCGAAAATGTTCCCCTAGTGTGTTCGACGATCTACTCTTTGTAAATGTTCTAGTGCTTTCGGTTTTCCCCTAGATGTTAACACTTCTACGTATCGTACCGCGATGAGCGAGTACATACAAATGAAAGTGTTTTGATAACTGGTGATGATACTTTATATCATGATCCTCCTCGGTACCACTACGATCGCCTGTCATATACAAGTTATGAATATTTAAGATGAATAAGACGGTCGACTGAGTAACTCTACCTCAAATCCACAACCAAACAAGGAACATGAATTAAGGCGGAATTACTCACTCTAAGTCTGCAAATCTTAGTTATGCACAACCCTGATGTATATGTTCAGCCATCATAGCTTCTCTAAACGGATCCTTTAGTTCTCTTGAATACTGTGACTTGTTCCTATCAGTGAGTTATTATAATTAATTTTAAGTGTTATCCCCAAGTTTTAATCTTATATAAATATAGATCAATTTTTAAAGCAATTACTGAATTGAAACGTACCGCTGCTCGATGGCGATTCCGATGTCGATTCTCCTGTGGTGATCATCAAAATTCTTCCATCCGTGCCTGAGTTCTTTGTTATCGGGCAGTCCCTCTGGTAGTGTCCAGTATCACCACAGCCATAGCAGGCTTGGTTTTCTTCAACTCCGGGGACTTGGGAGATTGGTTGAGCCGGTGCCCTACAGAAACGGACTGTGTGTCCTTTTCTGTGGCAGTTCAGACACTGCATTTTCCGGCATACTCCGGTGTGGTGATAGTTGCACTTCCCACACTTCGGAAGGGTTCCAGCATAACTACTGGTAAGTGCTGAAGTAGCAGGTTTTGTGGCGGTGTACATAGTACTCGTTCGTTCCTCCTGCGGGGTGTCCTGTGTTGTTGGCTTCTTCTTCCTCTTGTTCCCCAACTTCTGTCCATAGTCCTCTTCCCTCGATGGCTCGGGAATCGGTACTTCTATGTCATGGTGGGCTTCATGGTCGATGAGTCGCTGGGCCAGGCGTTTGTCACTATCGAATGTGGGTGGGTTAGAAGACAACACATCTCCTTAGGTCTGGGCAGTCAGACCCCAAATGTATCGTTCTATCTTCTTGCTCTCCGGGGTAACCATCCCGGGGCATAGTGTTGCCAGGTCACTAAACCTGTCAGTGTAGGCCACTAGGTCTGAGCCGATCATCTTGAGCTCCAATAGTTCTTGTTCCAGCTTTTGTACTTCGCCCCTTGGGCAGTACTCTTCCAGCATTAACTCTTTTAGGTTTTCCCAACCTATTGAGTTAGCCACTGATAGGGTCAGTGACTTAACATGGTTGTTCCACCATGTTAGGGCTCTTCCGGAGAAGGTGCAGGCAGCAAACTTGACTTTGCTCCCTTCTGGGCATGAACAGATTTCGAAGACCGAATCTGTTTTCTCGAACCATTGCATCAGAGCGATGACTCCACCATTTCCGTCGAAGGAATTGGGTTTGCATTTCATGAAGTCTTTATACGAACATTCCCTCGGGTGTTCGTGGGTATCTCCGTGGTTTTTTAGGCGATCACCGCCACCAAATCGACCGATACCACTTGTGCAAATTTGGGTTAGGGCGGCTGTCATTGGTGTAGTTACCGCTGCCTGAAAAGCAGCTAGGTCGAACTGTGGCGGGGGTAGTGGCGGTTGAGTTGGATTTATCGGAATAGTGTGTATGTTCGATTTGCGAGGAGGCATCTTTGCTAAAAGAATACAAAGATTAGATGGAATAAGTCTATAGCAGTGGACACAAGCCAAAAGCTGCAAAGACAAGGTTATCCCAGTTCTGAGTGTATCGGGTCCTGACTTCCACAGGGTTCTAGAAACAATTCATAAAAGAGTCTATACCTAATAAACTCTATGAATTTGAAATGACTATCCTCGAATGAGTATATGTTACCTGAATAACTGTTACCAGCTGCATGTAAGAAAATAATCCTAACACATAATGTGAGCAGGCTTCCACTCGCTCATTAAGTTAACAAGATTATTATATATTAGTGTGACGCATAAGACGTTTTGGTTACTTCGGTTGATCCTTCTTTGAAAACTTCTCCTGAACTTGCTCTTGTTCCTCCTGGATTCTTCTATTGTCTACTACGTGGAAGTGGTTACATCTATCTGAGTTTGTCGTGCGAGAATGGAAGTGACTAAAGAATCTATGAGATTTAGGGTACTTTATGGGGTGATCCTTACAGAGTCCTTCTATAATTATACAATGTATACAAGTTGTATATAATTCAAGATTAAATAGACCTTCGAATAAGTGATCCTACTCCAAAACCACAGCCATATAAGGAATTGGTAGTGAAGCGTAGATCACAAATTCTAAGTCTATAAGATCTAAATTATATAACACCTTGGGAGTATACATTGTAAAGTTATAGACCTATCCGTAAGGGTCTTTTAAGTTATCACATGAGTTATTTGTATAGTGCCTAAAATACTCTTATAGTATTTTAATGTAATCTACTTGGTATGTTTCAAACTTGTTATCGCGTTATAGTATCATAGAATACTCCTATAGTATTCTAACTCTAATGTACTTGATCTAGTATTTTCTTGACTGGTGTTTAGGTAAGTTTTAAGAGTGTTGCAACACCACATCACTCCCAAACACATGTCGGTCACATCTCGAATGAATATAGTTGATCAGGCTATATTGATCCTAGCTATGATTACATAACTGTTCAGGTTTGACGACAATGTTCAACCTTTAAATGCTTTAGTTCTGTTCTTCTTGTGATACTTGGTCTAGTATGTACATGTATAAGCAAGTAGGTATATTTTTATAACTTATCGTTATACTCTTAAAATATATCATTATCCAGAGCACTTAAGCCCCATTGTATGTATAGTTGTATATCTTTTTATCGGTTGATATACTTAGTTCACTATAAACAATGCTCTGATACCAATCAGTCACACCCCAAAACCGGAACTGCGGAAACGTTCTGGGGCGGAGGACGTCATGTTTAGTATCATAATATATGAATTATAGTAAGCAAAGTAATGAACAACCATATCATTAGAAAGATAGTGTTTAAGAGGTATGTGTTCACGAAACATAGAATACATATGCAAATAACAAACAAGACTTGAAGCTGTACTGCTCCATCTTCTGAATCCCAGTACGAGTACCTGTCTACTAGGCTCCTGAGAATACAAGTTATTTGAAAGAGTTGTTCAGCAATTAAGCTGGTGAGTTCATAAGATTTTAGTGATGTAGTAAGTTGTAGAAAGCCGTTGTAAAATGTTGTTGAAACTGTAGTTGAAAAATGTAGTTGAAAAATGTAGTAAATTGTAAGTTCTGTTTAGAAAAGTTCGCCTGTTCCCCTTAGAAAATCCTATATTTCCTACTTTGATGAAAGATACGTAAAAATGATTCTACAATCCTTTCTATGAGTACTAAATGGATACAAGTGATATAAAACTCAAAGTAAACAAACAATCGACTGTGCGCATCTGCCCTAAGCTCACAACCAAACGAGGAACAGTAAGTAAGGCAGATAGCACACATCCCATTGTTTGTTAGATCATTGTTGTATATAACCCTAGCGTGTTCACTTGTTACTCATGGAGTTAATTGTGATGGTTACTTATATTTAATGAAAAGCTCCTTTATGAAAACCCTTATTTCTTATAATAAAATGGTGACCACAATGATTCTCCTATAATCACTTAAGGTCCTTTAAGTTTATATTGGTTTAATAAAATGGATTTAAACCCTTAACTGGTAAGTTTCTAATGTTGTATACCAAAAGTTCTGATTTGGAAAGTATGTTATGTACTAGAAAACTGTGCATTGACTCTGTGTCCTATGACTTGATCCATACCTGGTACCCTTATGATGACTCAATGTATACTGGACATATATATCTAGAATCGAATAGATAATAGACTGGGTGAATCTGCTCCAAGCCCACAACCAAACAAGGAACAAGAAATGAAGCGGAGAGCACACATCCTATTACCTGTCGGATCCTATTGATATATATGTATCCTTTGATGTATACATTAAGGAGTCATAAGATTAGCATTATGGCCCTTTCTACTAAACGTAGCCTTCTACCAAGGCATCAAATGTTATGTATGTTTGTTTCTTGTATGAGTGTGTATTTTACCAAGTGAGTCTATCTTTAACTAAACATAGTTTATACATTAATGAATATGTGAGAAGATCACAAAGTAAATGTAATAGGGAAAATAATGTTTTACCTCAGCAGTGACACTACTGGCTATAAAGTAATAAAATACAGACTGCAGGTAGTATTAAATGGACAATACACCTCGGGGAGTCTTAAGTAATAAAATACAGACTCCAAGTAGTATTAAATAGACAATACACCTCGGGGAGTCTAAAGTAGTAAAATACAGACTCCAGGTAGTATTAAATGGACAATACACCTCGGGGAGTCTAAAGTAATAAAATACAGACTCCATGTAGTATTAAATGGACAATACACCTCGGGGAGTCTAAAGTAGTAAAATACAGACTCCAGGTAGTATTAAATGAACAATACACCTCGGGGAGTCTAAAGTAATAAAATACAGACTCCAGGTAGTATTAAATGGACACTATGCCTCGGGGAGTCTAAAGTAGTAACATACAGACTCCAGGTAGTATTAAATGGACAATACACCCCGGGGAGTGTAAAGTAGTAAAATACAGACTCCAGGTAGTATTAAATGGACAATACACCTCGGGGAGTCTAAAGTAGTCTTTAATCCCAAGTTGGTAAATTAAAGGTTCAAATGTGAACCCATATGTAACCATGCTGATCGACGACTGAATAAAAGATTACCCTCCGGTGTCATATGTAGTGAGGTGACATTTGTCACCTCGTGGCCTTATCGGCTGGGACTATAGCTAGGAGTCAGGGTGTGGGATTGTCTGTCCCGTATAGATCTATACACAAGATGCCCACTCTCCCTCTAGGAGACTCTGGTTACAAAATGATACAACACTGTATTGTTGTATCCTTAAATAGTATGTCACATTAATTTATAGTATAACAGTGTTTGAATAGTAAGTCATAGTATAGTAATGTTCTTTGTGTACTAGTGTATAGTATACTCTCTTGTAAAGTGTATAGTGTGAAATGTTTCTCATAATAGTGTGTTCTGACTCATGCATGAACTGACTCTTTGTATGCTTTATTGTATTAGAAGAAATGAATAGTGTCTTACTAAACTATACCTGTTATAGTTTACTAATGTTTTCCTTGAACTGTTATTGAAAAGACTCTTTTATCTACTAAGTTATGCCTATACTTTAAAAACGGAGTTTTGTGAAACTATAAAGTAACATAACTTTAAAAGAGTTTTTGAAATGTTTTGATCACGTATTAAAGACATAAGCAATCCTTTGAAAGATGTTTTATAGCAAACATTTACACAATTATCATTGTGTTCAACTTGTATTCCCCCCCCCCCCTTTAAAAGCATTTAAAACAGTTAAAAGATTCATTACGGGGTATGAACTCACCTGATGTGGGTGATTCAACGAATACACGCGAAAGGATGAGAAGTTCCACGAATGAAGTCACGAGACATAACAAGTCCTAAATGGCATACATTGGCATATATTGACATAAATATAGTGCTTGGAAGCAACCAAATGCAAGGAAACACCTCACGGGACTAGGAAACACTTTGACCAAGTGTTGGAATCACATGTGATTGACCTAAAGGGTGTTTAAGGCCATGGTTTGGTGTTTACGGCCATGTGTTTACGGCCAAGGGAGTTTACGGCCGTAAACTCATGGTCAAAGATGCATATGAGGGTGTTTGAAGGCTAGGGAAGCTTGAGGGAATTTTGCTCTACACAATGGTGAGAAAGACCAACTCAATGGAGAGAGTTGAGGTGTTTACAGCCAAGGGAGTTTACTCCTGGACGTAAACTCTCTTAATGGTCCCATTTAAGGTCTTAAAGGTAAGGAGTCTTAAGGGTTCAAGTGTTCTAAGGTTTAGCAAGGGTCTAGAAGTGTTTAAGGTCCAAAACTTGACCATAATTGGAGTTTACGGCCAAGGGTGTTTACTCTTGGGCTGTAAACTCCTTAAATAATGAGTTTGGTGATGATTCAAGGTCTTACAAAGCACAAGGAAGTGTTCTAGCCTCAAATCCAAACCTTAGGAAGAGTTTATGGTCAATATGGCATACTTATAGGGGTTTACGGCCATGGGAGATGGCTTGGCCGTAAACTCCTTTTGGTCTTGCATTCTTGATGTTTTCAAGGCTCTAAGCATGAGTCTTAACTAGATAACAAATATAGGGAAGAGTACTTACGATATAGAGGCTTGAAAGGGTCGATTTTGGCCAAGAACACTAGTGTGTGTTCTTGGTGTTCTTGGTGAAACTTGAAGATCTAAGAAAAGTTGATTTTCATGGATGAAATCAAAGAGTGTAACTAGGAGATGAAGTGTAACTACACATCAATGAAGGAACACTTACGTTTTTGATGATCTAAGACGATGAACTCGATGATACTTGAGAGAAAACTGGAAGTTCTTGAGTTTGGAAGTGAAAGAATGGCTAGAAATGATCAAGGGCCATATATATGGACTTGAGTTTACGGCCACATGAGTTTACGGCCGTAAACTCATTGGCTTTGTGGTCGTGAACTCCTTATGATGAGGTTAAGGCCCTAATGTTTGCACAGTGTCTCTAGCAGGTACTTCCCAACACTTATTCATTAAGTGTACTAGGCTAAAACTCCTTAGGATGACCTTTAACCAGGCTAGAACTCATTACTCTTGAGTCTGACACTCAGTTGAGTTGACTGACTGAGCTTAAAAAACAAAAACATTCCGGGTTGTCACAGATGTCACTATGGAAATATGAACCACTATAAAGACAACACAACACTTATTAGCAGTCTGATGAAAAAAAATTATTCTGAGGATGAAAAACAAAGGTAAATTTGATGCACATGGTCCTGATTCTTGAACTAATGAACGAAGTATAAATGAAATTCAACTAGTTTTGCTTTAATGTGATTTATTTATAGTCTTCTCCAGAACTGATGCTAAGATCTGTGTGTTTTTATATGGGGATGTGTGTGTTGCAAAAATTGAAATGAGATTAAGATGCTATAATAGAATGTTCATTTTTATTCTTATATTTTTTCATTTATCTAATTTTGTTTCTTATTAATGCATTGTACTTTTTATTTTAATTTGAAGAAATGGATTTTTTATGCAATGTAGTTTCATTCTTTGGCACTTATGCTTTTCCATTGTTACATATACGGATTTTCCCACGACTCTCAAATGCTTTACCAATTGCAATGAGAATATGAGATGACTTAAACTTTAAAATATGATACTTGTTTCCTGCAAAAAAATGTGGGTCAAGATCAGTCAAGCAATTATATGAACACCTCTTTATAATTTTCAAACCATTTACATAAAAAAATGTGTGGATTTGTGTTTTTTTTCCTTAATGTTTGCATTTTAATTACACTAAAAGGGGATTGAAACAAAAAATTGAAGCAATGATATTAACATCACATTCTTTTCTATTCCTCTATGTAAGTGTTAACCCTTATTCTAAAATATATATAAAATACTAACTTCCACAATTGATATTTAAATTTTGCAGTGGAAATGGAACTCATTTGCTAGAATCATTTTATGTTCATATTCAAACATGTACAATTTATGTGTGTCAGACCCTGAAACCAAAATGGCAGAATCGTTCCGGGGTGGAGGACGTCATGTTTAGCATCACAACCAGTGTATAATAGCAATCATAGTAAACACAACCAAACATTGCATATATGAAAATTAAATAAGCTTACATCGGTTTTAAATATGATTCGAATACATCAAAAGTATAAGGAAAGTATAAAGAAAAAATCTTATTAGCTCCGACTTCTTCACGATGCTCGGAAGGTACCTATCTACTGGTTCCCTGAGAATACAAGCAGTTTTGAAAGAATATCAGCAAAAAGCTGGTGAGTTCATAAGCATTTAGTTTTTGGTGGGAAATGTTCTTTGATTCTTTTGAAAAGTGTTCCTCAAGAAAATCCCATATTTTCTTATGAAAAGTAGTGTTGAAAGAGTATCTATTAGTAGAAAAATAAACCATCAGTTTTAGAAATGTCGGTGTTATCCTGGGAAAATCCCATATTTTCTCTAAAACAGGTTATCCATCCTAGAGGTAGAGATGTAAGTTTAGAATATCCCTGAATTGTTATCAGTATGTATGAAAGTAGTTTTATTACTAAAAAATAAAACAAATGAAGATTAGAGTCCGTAAACCAAAGTTAGTTTATATTATTTTGTGAGTCGTATAACCATACTTGATATGACCTAGAGACCTTTATAACGTTCTTCAGGCGTTAAGCTAAATCACATTTGTTCACCCCAGGCATGCCCGCCTAACTGTAGCTAGCAGTTCAGGTGTGGGATTATCAGTCCCGAATAGATCTATTCACAAATCTCACGCTCTCCCTCCAGGAGACTCTGGTTATACTAAAAGGATTTATCCCAGTACACCTAAGGGTACAGTATTGAAGTAGAGCCTCACAATTCTGTATAATCTAGTTTACAATCTAGAGACAATATAAAACAGTTATTATCCTTGAATAAATGTACTTTATACTTCTGAGAAAACATATAACATAAACTAAATCTGCCATAGTTTATATATATTCATCCCTGAAATCTGATTTGGTAGAAACTGCCTAGAGGGTTATCCCAAACTATACCCATTATAGTTTATTAGAGTTGATATGGAAAGTGCCTTGTAAAACATTTCTGAAAGCTATGAAGTTAGATTTCCAAAACAAAGTTTCCCTTATGCTGAACATATTACAAAAGCGATAAAGTATCTGAATATGTTATTAGACGTGGAAATCGTTGGACTGTATTAATAAGTTTAAAACTTAATAAAATACTTTGAATTTGGCTTGTATTCCCCCCTGAAAACATTAAAAACACAGAAAATGTAGGGGTATGAACTCACCTTGGGTAAGTGGTTTGATTGAAGTATCGATACGGAAATCTGGGTGTTCAAGTGAAGCCGTGAACACGATTTGATCCTAATTAACACGTAATGACACATAAAAGAGTCAAATGAAGGTATTTCACCACTAGATGTGATGGAAAACCACTCTAGAGACTTGGAACTACTTCCACTAAGTGTTAGGACCTTGTAGGATTGCATGAGGGGAGTGTATGGCCACCTTGAGTGTGTGTGCAGCCATGGGTGTGCAGCCCAAGGGGTGTGCGGTTGTACACTCATGAAAGAAGGTGCCTTTGAACTGTTCTCAAGGTTCATACTTGTATCCACGAAGTGTTCTAGGTCTATACTAATTTGTAGTGCAAGTTAAGGGTCCTAGAAGTGGGTTTGCGGCCCTAGGATGAGTGTGTGGTCGCACACGGGAGTGTGCTGCCGCACACAAGGAGTGTGCTGCCGCACAAGGGTGTGTGCGGCCGTACACAGGTGTGTGCGGTCGTACACCCCACATGAAGATGTCCAAAATGTCAATTCCAATGTTCAATAAGGCTAGGGTCATGTCTATCTCAAGTATGGAAGTCAAACTCTCACTTTGGAGGGTGTTTTAAGAGTGTGCGGCCACGCTAAAGGGGGTGTGCGGCCGCACTCACTTCCAAACACGAAGAACATGACGAATATTGCACACTTAAGGCTTAGATAGAGTGGTCTTTCATGGATATCAAGTTAGAGGATTGATTACTCACGTTCTTGAATCTTTGGAGGTTTGTGGTTGAAGAAGCTTGAGAGAAATGGTGTTGTGTGCTGCCAAGGTGTTAAAGGAATGAAAGGAAAGGGGGCTACCCTTTATATAGAGATAAGTATGCTGCCCAAAAGAGAGTGTACGGCCAAGAGGTGAGTGTGCGGCCGCACACCCATGTGTACGGCCGTACACTCTCCTTAAGGGTGTGTATGGCCCGGTTTCAACACTATGCGACTTGTTGACTCATTCCTAAACTCAACCTTGGTCTTACTCAAGCTTAGAACTCTCAAATGAACCCTTAAACAGCACAAGAAGTCAATAAAACAAGTGCAACATTGATTTAATTGGCTAAGTGTACACGATAGAAGTTTCGGGTTGTCACATCATCCCCCCGTTAGAGGGAATTTTGTCCCGAAATTCAAGAATAGAGTACAATCATGAACTTGGAAAGAGATGAGGGTACTTCTGCTTCATTGAATCCTCGCGCTTCCAAGTGAATTCTGGTCCCTGCTTGCCATTCCAACGAACCTTCACTATCGGGATGCGGCTCTGCTTCGTGCGTTTGACATCTCGGTCCATGATTTCGACAGGTTCTTCCACGAAACGTAGACTTTCGTCTAGTTCGATCTCGTCGAGAGGAATCACAATTGTCTCGTCGGACAGACACTTCTTTAGGTTCGACACGTGGAAAATAGGATGGACGTTGCTGAGTTCTCGGGGTAACTGGATTTTGTATGCTACGGGACCGATCCTAGCAAGGATCTCGAATGACCCAATGTACCTTGGGTTTAGCTTTTCACATTTTCCGAAACGTATCATGCCTTTCCGTGGTGAGACCTTCAAAAGGACGCGGTCACCAACCTGGAATTCCAAGGGTATCGTCTTTTGTCGGCGTAGCTCTTTTGTCTATCTCGTGAGGCTTTCAGTCGTTCTCGGATTTGTACGATCTTTTCAGTCGTCTCTCGGATGATTTCAGGACCAGTGAGACTGCTGTCAGGGACTTGACCCTTGGCTAGCTGCGTGTCACCCACTTCAGCCCAGCACAGAGGGGATCTGCACTTACGACCATAGAGGGCTTCAAATGGCGCAGCCTTGATGCTGGTATGATAGCTGTTGTTGTAGGAAATTTCGACCAAAGGAAGATGAGTGTCCCATGACGTGCTGAAGTCGATGACGCAGGCTCTCAACATATCTTCCAATGTCTGAATTGTTCTCTCACTCTGTCCATCTGTCTGAGGATGATAAGCCGTGCTCATATCCAATTTAGTTCCAAGAGCCTTCTGTAGCGATTGCCAAAATCTCGAGGTGAACCTGCTATCTCGGTCAGAGATAATGGATACCGGTACACCATGAAGGCGAACTATGTCTCGAAGTTATATTCGCGTGAGTCTCTTCATCTTGAAGTTTTCTTTGATTGGCAGGAAGTGGGCGGATTTAGTCAACCGATCGACAATTACCCAGATGACGTCATGCCCACTCGGAGATCTGGGTAATTTGGTGATGAAATCCATGGTGATCATTTCCCACTTCCACTCAGGTATTTCTGGCTGCTGGAGCAATCCTGAGGGCTTTTGATATTCCACTTTTACCTTGGCACAAGTCAGACACTTGCCTACAAAGGTAGCAATTTCTGCTTTCATGTTCGGCCACCAATAGAGTTGTTTGAGATCCAGATACATTTTATCTGAACCTGGGTGGACGGAGTATCTAGTCTTGTGAGCTTCATTCATGACAACTTCTCTGTAACCACCAAACTTTGGGGTCTAGATACGGTCCATGAAATAGTAAACTCCGTCTCCCTTGACCTCTAAGTTCTTATCCATTCCACGCAAGGCTTCGTCCGAGATGTTCTCTGGTTTTAAGGCTTCCACCTGAGCCTCTTGAATTTGTGTGGATAATCGGGAATGGATGGTCATTGTTAGTGCCTTCGCTCTACGACCTAAAAATACTCCTTACGGTTGAGGGCATCTGCTACCACATTGGCCTTGCCGGGATGGTAGCGTATTTCGCACTCGTAATCACTGAGTAGCTCTACCCATCGCCGCTGTCTCATGTTTAACTCCTTCTGATCAAAGATATGCTGCAAGCTCTTATGGTCTGTGAAGATAGTGCACTTGGTTCCGTAGAGATAGTGTCTCCAAATTTTTTACGCGAAGACCACTGCTCCCAACTCTAAATCATGAGTCGTGTAATTGACTTCGTGTGTTTTCAATTGTCTCGAGTCATAGGCGATAACCTTTCCTCGCTGCATGAGCACACAGCCTAGGCCCTGATTGGATGCATCACAGTAGACAACGAAGTCTCCCGTCCCTTTAGGTAGGGACAAGATAGGTGTGCTTCATAGGGCCTACTTCAATGTTTGGAACGCAGTGTCTTGCTTTTCTTCCCAACTGAAGGTTACACCTTTTTGTGTCAGGATGGTTAAGGGCTTAGCAATTTTGGAGAAGTTTTGGATAAATCTGCGATAATAGCCAGCGAGACCCAAGAATTGGCTGATTTCTGTGTGTGTCTTTGGTGCTGACCAATTCTCAATCGCTTTGATCTTGGAAGGGTCCACGTGTATGCCTTCCTCACTAACCACATGACCAAGGAAAGTTACCTTCCTGATCCAAAACTCACACTTTGAGAATTTTGCATATAGTTTCTCCGCCCTTAGTGTTTCGAGTACCTGCCTCAAGTGTTGTTTATGATCATCCTCGCTCCGCGAATAGACAAGTATGTCATCAATGAACACGATCACGAACTTGTCTAGGAAAGGGCGGCACACCCGATTCATCAGGTCCATGAATATTGTCGGTGCGTTCGTTAGACCAAAGGGAATTACCACAAACTCGTAGTGTCCTTAGCGAGTTCGGAATGCTATCTTGGGCACATCATTCTCGTGAACCCGCAACTGATGATACCCTGATCTTAGGTCTATCTTTGAAAAGTAACTGGCTCCTTGAAGTTGATCGAAGAGGTCGTCGATTCTGGGTAAAGGATAACGGTTCTTGATGGTAAACTTGTTCAGCTCTCGGTAGTCGATGCACATCTGGAAGGATCCATCTTTCTTCTTTACCATTAAAATTGGAGCTCCCCAGGGTGAGGAGCTCGGCCTTATGAATCCTTTGCTGATCAGATCATTGAGCTGGCTGGATAATTCTTGCATTTTTGTTGGTGCTAAACGATAAGGAGATTTAGCTACAGGAGTAGCTCCGGGGATTAAGTCAATACGAAACTCAACTTGACGCTCGGGAGGAATTCATGGAAGACTTCGGGGAAGACATCAGGAAAGTTTCAGACTTCGGGGATGCTCTCGAGGTCTTTAACCTTTTGTGTCTCATCGACAACATGAGCTAGAAACGCATGACACTCCTTCCGCAGATATTTCTGGGCTTTGATGCATGAAATGATACGAAGGCTCGAACTGAGTTTATCACCGTAAATAGTGAGGGCTTCGCCAGAGGGAAGATTGAGACGGATAGCTTTCTATTAGCAAAGGATATCAGCACGATTGGGGCTTAACCAATCCATGCCGATTATGACATCAAAGCTTTTTATGGAGACTGGCATAAGATCGATGGGAAATGAATGATTGTCTAGGGTAAGAGTGCAGCCTATGAATATGTCGTTAGTGCTCTCTTTCTTTCCGTTAGCCATCTCGACGGTGAATGTTTCGGTTAGAGGTTGGGATTTACATTTGATTAGATGTTTGAATGCATGACTAACAAAACTTCTCTCCACACCAGAATCGAAAAGAATGCACGCATAAGAGTTGTCAAGGAGGAACGTACCCGTAACAACGGTAGGATAAGCGATCGCTTCCTCCTGGCCCATCGCCAACACTCTTCTTGTATTGCCGCCCGTTGTCACCTTGGGGCAGTTTCTTTTGAAGTGTCCAACTTCCCCACATCCATAGCAGGCTTGGCTGGCACCCGCTCCAGGAGTCGGATTAGTTGGTTAGACTGGTGCCCTGCAGTATCGGGTCGTGTGTCCCTTCCTTCCACAGTTGTTGCAATTCAAATCATGGCAGGGTCTATGATGATGAAAGGTACACTTGTTGCACAGAGGTAGTTTCCCTGAATAACCACCGGTAGGAGCTTGGGTGGTTGGGACAGCAGTTGGAGCAGCAGTAGGAGTAGTAGCAGCGTGGATTTCCACTGTTTGTTGCTTCTTGGAGGGCACCTGAGGAGACTGGCCCTTGTGTTTGTTGCCGAACTTCTTCTTCCTCCCACCGCTCTCCTTTTGTGGCTCGGGGGCGGCTGCCACCTCATCAAGATCGACTCCATGATCGATCAGTGTCTGTGCCAGATCCTTAGCGCTTTCAAATGTAGTCGGTCTAGCAGCCAAGACGTTTCCTTTGGTTGGTTGTATCAGTCCCCAGATGTACCTCTCGATTTTCTTGCTTTCCCAGGTGACCATTCCTAGACAGAGGAGAGCTAGATCACAGAATCTAGAGGTGTAGGCAGCAATGTCGGAACCTTTCATCTTCAAATTCTAGAGTTCGTGCTCCAACTTTTGCACTTCGCCCCTCGGGCAGTATTCCGCAAGGATGAGTTCCTTCAGTATCTCCCAACCCATGGCATTAGCCACTGGCAGGGTTAGGGTTTTGACTTGACCATTCCACCAGGTCAAAGCTCTGTCGGTGAAGGTGCAGGCGGCGAACTTCACCTTGTTGGCTTCGGAACATGCGCAAATTTCAAAGATGGATTCGATCTTCTCGAACCATCGAGTGAGAGCGATAACACCTCCATTTCCGTCAAAGGGCTTAGGTTTTGCGGTCATGAAGTCTTTGTAGGAACACTCGTTTTGATGTCCCTGACTTCTGTCTTGCCGTTGGGGGTCGGTTCCACCTCCATCCCCACCAGAGTTCACTTGTGCCATTGCTGCGGTTACAGCGGCGGTAACTGCTGCTTGGAACATGACAGGGTCGAACTGAGGGGGTGGTGGTGGTGGTGGAGTGTCGTCGTTTCTCCTAATGGGTCTTGGTCGGGGAGGCATCTTTTTCTAGAAACAATCAAGAAGAAGAGGATGGTAAGTCCTCAAGATATATGAAACAAGATATATCTCATCCTGATAATAAAAGTGTTCTACCAAGCGATAAGCACAGAAAGGTTACTAATGCAAGTAAGTTATCGCTTAAGAAAGAAGAGGTAGCAACACTTGGGAATGAATCTGTATACTGAATTTGGCTCTAGCTAAAATACTCCTATAGTATTTTATGTTGGATGCTTTTTGTTCTTGGTAAGTTTTAGGCTTACTGTAACACCACAGTCACTCCCAAGCACATGTTGGTCATGTCTCGAATGAATATAGTTGATCAGGCTATATTGACCCTAGACATGATTACATAACTGCCCAGGTTTAACCGCAGTGCCCCAACATCCAAATACTTTTGTTTCGTTCTATCTATGGCTCTGGTTTTGTTATGTATGCATACTAGTATACTTTTTACAAAATACTTTATATTTTGAAAATACACTTTTAGTTTAGAGCACTTAGGACCCTTAGTGTTTATAGTTGTATACCATGTAAGGTTCGGTATACTTAGTTCGCTATAAACAAGGGCTCTGATACCAATCTGTCACACCCCGAAACCAAAATGGCGGAATCGTTCTGGGGTGTAGGACATCATGTTTAGCAGCACAACCAGTGTATAATAGCAATCATAGTAAACACAACCAAACATTGCATATATGAAAATTAAATAAGTTTACATCGGTTTTAAATCTGATTCGAATACATCAAAAGTATAAGGAAAGTATAAAGACAAAATCTTATTAGCTCCGACTTCTTCATGATGCTCGGAAGGTACCTATCTACTGGTTCCCTGAGAATACAAGCAGTTTTGAAAGAATATCAGCAAAAAGTTGGTGAGTTCATAAGCATTTAGTTTTTGGTGGGAAATGTTCTTTGATTCTTTTGAAAAGTGTTCCTCAAGAAAATCTCATATTTTCTTATGAAAAGTAGTGTTGAAAGAGTATCTATTAGTAGAAAATAAACCATCAGTTTTAGAAATGCCGGTGTTATCCTGGGAAAATCCCATATTTTCCCTAAAACAGGTTATCCATCCTAGAGGTAGAGATGTAAGTTTATAATATCCCTGAATTGTTATCAGTATGTATGAAAGTAGTTTTATTACTCAAAAATAAAACAAATGAAGATTAGAGTCCGTAAACCAAAGTTAGTTTATATTATTTTGTGAGTCGTATAACCATACTTGATATGACCTAGAGACCTTTATAACGTTCTTCAGGCGTTAAGCTAAATGACATTTGTTCACCCCAGGCGTGCCCGCCTAACTGTAGCTAGCAGTTCAGGTGTGGGATTATCAGTCCCGAATAGATCTATTCACAAATCTCACGCTCTCCCTCCAGGAGACTCTGGTTATACTAAAAGGATTTATCCCAGTACACCTAAGGGTACAGTATTGAAGTAGAGCCTCACAATTATGTATAATCTAGTTTACAATCTAGAGACAATATAAAACAGTAATTATCCTTGAATAAATGTAATTTATACTTCTGAGAAAACATATAACATAAACTAAATATGCCATAGTTTATATATATTCATCCCTGAAATCTGATTTGGTAGAAACTGCCTAGAGGGTTATCCCTAACTATACCCATTATAGTTTATTAGAGTTGATATGGAAAGTGCCTTGTAAAATCTTTCTGAAAGCTATGAAGTTAGATTTCCAAAATAAAGTTTCCCTTATGCTCAACATATTACAAAAGGGATAAAGTATCCGAATATGTTATTAGACGTGGAAATCATTGGACTGTATTAATAAGTTTAAAACTTAATAAAATACTTTGAGTTTGGCTTGTATTCCCCCCCTGAAAACATTAAAAACACGGAAAATGTAGGAGTATGAACTCACCTCGGGTAAGTAGTTTGATTGAAGGATCGATACGAAAAACTAGGTGTTCAAGTGAAGCCTTGAACACGATTTGATCCTAATTAACACGTAATGACACATAAAAGAGTCAAATGAAGGTATTTCACCACTAGATGTGATGGAAAACCACTCTAGAGACTTGGAACTAGTTGCACTAAGTGTTAGGACCTTGTAGGATTGCATGAGGGGAGTGTATGGCCACCTTGAGTGTGTGTGCGGCCCAAGGGGTGTGCGGCCGTACACTCATGAAAGAAGGTGCCTTTGAAGTGTTCTCAAGGTTCATACTTGTATCCACGAAGTGTTCTAGGTCTATACTCATATGTAGTGCAAGTTAAGGGTACTAGAAGTGGGTTTGCGGCCCTAGGATGAGTGTGTGGTCGCACACGGGAGTGTGCTGCCGCACAAGGGTGTGTTCGGCCATACACAGGTGTGTGCGGTCGTACACCCCACATGAAGATGTCCAAAATGTCAATTCCAATGTGCAATAAGGCTAGGGTCATCTCTATCTCGAGTATGGAAGTCAAACTCTCACTTTGGAGGGTGTTTTAAGAGTGTGCTGCCACCTTAAAGGGGGTGTGCGGCCGCACTCACTTCCAAACACGAAGAACATGACGAATATTGCACACTTAAGGCTTAGATAGAGTGGTCTTTCATGGATATTGATCGGTATATTTTACATCACGCTTAATATACTATAATTTATGTAAAATAACCGATTTTATCTAAGAATGGTGCTACTTTGACATGTATTTGAATTATGTTTGTAGGTGGTAAATATGATGAAAATGGTACAAAAAGATGCAAAAAGAAGTTCAAGGAATTACACGAAAAGAAATCAAGATTGAAAACAAAAGAATTGAAGATGTTCGGGTTTGGAAAGACGAGAAAACAAAATAAAAAAATAAAAAATTGTATTTTTAAATTAATTATAATTTAATTAAAATGATTCATTTAGGAAATAATAATTTTATTATTTTCTAAATAATTTAATTTAATTAAATGTATTTTTAATAAAATCAAAATAAAAATAATATATAAAAATCATGTTTTTAAAAATAAAAATAAAAAAAAATTAAATTAATTAATGAGGTTTAATTAAAATAAATTAGTGGGAAATAATTAATTATTTTCTAATTAATTTATAGTAATTAAATTGAATTTATTTAATTTAAAAAAAATGAAAAAGAAAAGAAAAGGCCCCAGCCAAGCCAAGACCAAGCCAAGCCAAGCCGAAGCCGAGCTCAGCCGGAGGCAGCCGAGCCAATCTAAAAGCTTAATATTCCTAGATCCAAATAATTCCATCTTTTTAATTCTTTTGAATTCTTTTTCATAAGATTTAGATTGGATCTTAGATCCAATCTAAAAGCTTAATATTCCTAGCTTTATTTCATTCTTTTTGGTATTTAATTTTCCAAAAATTCACTATAAATACCACCTCAAAATCACCATTTGAAACACACCCTCTTACATTCTTATACACCTCTTATACCTCTTATACCAACCTACTTTCATACCACCACCTTCTTTAGGAAATTTCTATATTTTTTTGGAAGCATTTTAGTCTTCCAAATTCCTATCTTTTTCAAAGAATTCAAGCCATCAAAGATTCAAGACTTTTCAAGATTCAAGATCAAGACATCAAGAATTCAAGAATACAAATATGAGTTTGTATAAGTCTACAATGTGCGGCTAAATCCTCTCGTGATCGCAACCGGGAGTAGGTTTTAATTCTTACTTATTGTATTATTTTTGGGTGTGAACATTTGAATTTGTTGAATATTATTTGTGGATTTTGTTTATGTTTTTAACATTATAAAATCGTTACACTTATTTTATTCATTTATCAATTAATTATTCCAAGTTTAAAATAATTTTAAGTGATCTCCCCACCGTGCCAAATCATCCAATAGCGGTGTGTAGGACGGAGGGTGCGGTTACACTTATTTTCTATTTTGGACTTAGACTTTAATTAAATCGACTATGAAAAATTAATAACACTCATTTCTAATTCATATAATTATTAATTCTGAAACCGGAAGCGATCATTGTTTTTAATTGAATTAAAATCATATATTTATTTGTTTATCATCATATTTATAAATCTCAAATCAATCATTATTTCTTTATCGTTAAATCAAAATAGTAACTAAACTATTAACCATAAGCTCCTTTGGATCCGACCCTTACTTACCACTCGCTAGATTAGTGGAAATAAGGTTTATTTTTGACGCGACAACGACCGCTCGTCAAATTTTGGCGCCGTTGCCCAGGAGTTATTGCGCTTAATATTTAGTTATTTATTTTGATTTTTTATTTTAAAATAAATTTAAAAAAAAAAATTTTGATAAAAATTTCACATTTTCTTTCTAGTTGTTTATTTGATATTTTTTTTTTCATATAATTTTCGAATATATATATACAATTAAAAAAAAAAATTTCACATTTTTTTTTTATTTTTAAGTATAATTTCGAAAATATATATAAAAAAAATATAAAATTTTTTTTTTTATTTGATTATTTTTATAACTTCGAAAATATAAAAAAAAAATATAAAAAAAAAAAAATTTTGTTTATTTGATTTTTTTTTTTAACTTCGAAAATATATAAAAAAAAATATAAAAAATACATAAAAAAAAAACTTATTTGATTCTTATAGTCTTTATTTATAATTGTTAAATTCCTTTTACGCGTTTGTATTTTTTTTTGTTGTGCATGCATACTCGTTATTCGAGACGATCCTCTCCATTGCTTTTTAACTCAGAAATCGAAAGAGCGGCAAAAAGAAATCGTGTTACTCACCGCGCCTTAATTTTTGAAGAAGCCAACAAAGCCGACGACAAGATGACAGACCGAAAAACCATGGGAGATTTTGCACGACCCTCACTTGACGGGACCAAATCATGCATTAAACGACCTGAAGTAGGAGCTACAACTTTTGAGATCAAGATGCATGTGATCCAAATGGTGCAAAATAGTGCGCAATTCGATGGCTCACCCGATAGTGACCCCAATACACACATCACTAGTTTCTTGGACATTTGTGACATGTTCAAGATGGATGGAGTAACTGAAGATGCAATCCGACTACGCCTCTTTCCTTTCTCTTTACGAGGCCGTGCCAAGAGGTGGTTCTCAACATTACCCGCTGAATCCATCACCACTTGGGAAGACTTGGCTGACAAATTCCTAACCAAGTACTTTCCACCATCAAAGACAAACATGATGATCAATGAAATCCTTTCATTTCAAGCTGAAGATGGCGAATCGCTATACGAAGCATGGGAAAGATACCGAGAGCTACTCCAAAGATGCCCACATCATGAGCTACCTATGTGGAGGCAGGTTCAAACATTCTTCAATAGTTTGGACATTCATACACAACAATCACTCCATGCAGCTGCCGGAGGTTCCATAAGGAACAAAACACCAGAAGAAACTTATGAACTCATAGATGAAATGGCAATGAATGGCAGTCCCGCTCATTCGGTCCAATATCGTGGCAACAAAAACAAACAACTTAAATTTGAGAGTGTACATCAAACCGATGAAGTGCTGACTGAAGTCCTTTCCCAAATGCGGAAACTGACAACTGAAATCAGTCAACTTAAACAAAACCCTCAATCTAATGTTCAAACTGTTTGCAGTTTATGTGAAGGACCACACAAGGCTAAAGACTGCAGAAAAGGGAACATGTTCGCTCAAAACAATGATAAAGTTGAAGAAGTCTTTTATTCTTCCGGTGATCAGGCTGACTTGAATGAAGAAAGGCGAAATTTCTATAGACCACAACAACAACACAATCAATTCAACAACCAAAGCAACAATGACCGATGGAGGAACAACAACAATTCAAGTTCAAATTGGCGGAACAACAACAACAACTTCAACCCAAACTGGCAAGGCAACAAGGTCAGCAACAACAATTCGGGCCAATCCAGTCAAAATCAACATCATGGGCCAGTTTCTTCTCAAGCAAATCATGGAAAGACAAGTGAACCATACCATGATAAGCAAATGGAACAATTGATGAACATGATGAAGGAAAGTCTCAAGCAAAATGAAATTAACTCCAAATCAATTTCAATACTTGAAAAGCAATTGGGACAAATAGCAGAGCAAATAAATCGGCGACCACCTGGCAACCTTCCGGGCACCACGCAAGTAAATCCTCAACACTCAAGAGCTTCAACTAGCAACACCACCACCACCAACACCAACAACAACGCACATCTAAATGAGGTAACTATTCTACGTAGTGGTAAATCATATGATAATCAAGTGCATAAGCCTACACCAAACTCGTTAAAAAATCCTGATGAGGTTTTAGTGGAGGATTATGTATCTTCTGATAATGAAAGTGAAAAGACTCTTAAAACACCAATTGAACGAGAACACAAATTGAAAGGAAAATTGCATGAGTCGGAACAGTCTAAAGTTGGGGAAGGACATGTGGAGACAAATACCACCCCTTACCCAACAGCTTTGAAAAACCCAGAAAAACAAGTTTTTTTAAAAAATGATGATATTTGGGAAACTTTTCGACAAGTCAAAATTAACATCCCACTTATCGATGCCATTAAGCAAATTCCGGCTTATGCTAAATTCCTCAAAGATTTATGTACTCAAAAGAGACGTCACCGAATTCCAACAAAATCAAACGGTACAGCACATGTTAGTGCCGCTTTGACAGGAATACTTCCACCCAAATTAAAAGATCCTGGAGCACCTTTAATTACAATTGAAATTGGAAACATAAAAATCAAAAAGGCACTTCTTGATCTTGGAGCAAGTATCAATGTCCTTCCTGGTAGTTTATATGATAAATATGACCTTGGCCCATTGCAACCAACTAACATTACTGTGTCCATGGCCGATTTGTCACTTAAATTACCACGGGGGATGTTGCCTGATGTCATAGTCAAGGTGGAAGATTTTTATTACCCAGTTGACTTCATAGTTATGGACTCTGAAAAACACTTCAAGGACAAACAACAAAATGTCATTCTCGGTCGTCCCTTTTTAGCAACTATAAATGCTCAAATTAGTTGTCGAGATGGTGCAATTGACGTGACTTTTGGCAACCGCAAGTTGAGACTACAAGCCTTTGAACCGAACGCTAACTCTCCAGATCATAATGATTGCTTTATGATAGACACCATCGGGGATTGTGTTCACGAGCATACCGCAAATATGCTCATGGACATAACCAATGATTTGGAGGATGTTTTTTTGTGACAGTGACAGATCTAAATCAATTGAAGATCAAAAAGAGTTTCTGAATGCTATCCATGGTCGCACGTCAACTTGGTCAAATAATTTTGATGATCTCCCAGATTCAATTGATTTAAAGATAAAGCCATCATTGGAAGAACCACCAGCATTAGAATTGAAGTTGTTACCGAAGCATTTGAAATATGCCTTTTTAGGAGAAAATCAAACGCTTCCAGTGATCATTGCATCAGATTTGACAGAGGAACAAGAACAAGCATTACTGAAGGTGCTTAACACATACAAAGCCGCAGTTGGATGGACAATTGCGGATCTTAAGGGAATAAGCCCAGCAGTTTGCATGCATAGAATCATTACCGAACCGTCGACAAAACCATCAAGAGAGACGCAAAGAAGATCGAACCCTAATATGAGGGAAGTCGTGAAAAAAGAAGTGTTAAAGTGGTTAGATGCCGGAATCATCTACCCAATCTCTGACAGTGTATGGGTTAGCCCAACGCAAACCGTTCCAAAGAAAGCTGGCATCACGATCGTAGAAACTTCAAGTGGTGAAAAGATAACCACTCGGCCGGTAACCGGGTGGCGGGTTTGTATTGATTATCGCAAATTAAATACTGCCACTTTAAAAGACCATTTTCCTTTACCTTTCATTGACCAAATAATAGAGAAATTATCAGGTCAAAAGTTTTATTGTTTTCTGGATGGGTATTCTGGATACAATCAAATACCTATACATCATGAAGACCAAGCCAAGACTACTTTTACATGTCCCTATGGTACTTTCGCATTCCGACGAATGCCATTCGAATTATGTAATGCCCCTGCCACTTTTCAAAGATTAATGACTAGTATTTTTTTAGACATGGTCGGGGAGTCCTTGGAAATTTTTATGGATGATTTCTCTATTTTTGGATCAACATTTGACACATGTCTCCAACAATTGGTAAAAGTTTTGAAACGTTGCACAGAGACAAACTTGGTTTTAAGTTGGGAGAAAAGTCATTTCATGGTTAAAGAAGGAGTTGTACTTGGGCATGTTGTTTCTGAAAGAGGATTTGAAGTTGACCATGCCAAAGTACAACTCATTTCCTTACTACCACCTCCCACAAATGTCAAAGGCGTGAGATCTTTTCTTGGACATGCAGGTTTTTATAGACGATTCATCAAAAATTTTAGTGCGATTTCAAAACCTTTATGCAATTTGCTCTCTAAAGACGCACCATTTTCTTTTGATGAATCGTGTATGAAATCCTTTCAAAATCTAAAGGGACAACTTTCCCAAGCACCAATATTGTGATCACCTGATTGGTCACAACCTTTTGAAATCATGTGTGACGCAAGTGATTATGCGGTTGGTGCTGTATTGGGGCAACGGGTGAATAAAAAGCCCGTTGTAATCTCTTATGCTAGCAAAACTTTTTCCGATATACAATTGAATTACACAACAACGGAAAAAGAGTTGTTAGCAGTTGTCTTTGCTTTAGACAAATTTCGCTCATATGTTTGGGGGTCAAAAGTTGTTGTTTTTACGGACCATAGTGCTTTGCGTCATCTCATGCAAAAGAAAGATTCAAAACCGAGGCTTATTAGATGGATATTGCTACTACAAGAATTTAACTTAGAAATTCAGGATAAGAAAGGAAGTGATAATGTAGTAGCTGATCACTTGTCCAGACTCCCCATTGATGTATCAAGCACTTTCAAGGAGGAAATTCGGGATACCTTTCCCGATGAACAATTATTGAACATCAATGGATTACCTTGGTTTGCTAATATTGTGAATTATTTGGCTACAGGAAAAATACCAGAGTATTGGACAAAGCAAAAGATGAAACATTTCATGGCACAAGCAAAACGGTTTATTTGGGACAATCCAGACTTATTCAAGATTGGACCAGATCAAATAATTCGGAGATGTGTCCCTGACCATGCAATTCAAGATTTATTGGCTCATTGTCACTCATACGCGTGTGGAGGACATTTCAGTGCTCAAAAGACGGGTCACAGAGTTCTAGACACGGGTTTCTTCTGGCCAACAATTTTTCGTGATGCGCATGTGTTTGTTAAATCCTGTTTGAAATGCCAACAAGTTGGGGGGATCTCAAAAAGAGACCAAATGCCATTAAACCCCATCTTGGTTGTTGAAATATTTGATGTGTGGGGAATTGACTTTATGGGTCCTTTTCCAACTTCTTTCGGAAATATTTATATTTTGGTGGCTGTCGATTATGTCTCAAAGTGGATTGAAGCCGAGGCCACCAAAACAAACGATCACCATGTTGTTTGTAAGTTTGTCAAGAAAAATATTTTTGTGAGACATGGTATCCCTCGTGTGATCATCAGTGATGGGGGTCACATTTTAAAAACTTTAAATTTGGCAAACTACTCAAACAATATGGTGTGAATCATAGAATTGCCACACCTTACCACCCTCAAACAAGTGGTCAAGTGGAAGTGTCTAATCGACAGATCAAAGAAATTTTACAAAAAACCGTTAGACCTGATCGCAAAGACTGGTCACTTCGACTAGACGATGCGCTTTGGGCCTATCGGACTGCTTTCAAAACACCGATTGGCACAACCCCTTATAGACTTGTTTATGGAAAAGGATGTCACTTACCGGTTGAGTTAGCACATCGAGCATTGTGGGCCATCAAAGAAGTAAATTTGGAGTATGATCAAGCAGGAAAAGAACGAAAACTACAATTGAGTGAACTGGAAGAACTCCGGGATGAGGCATACAATAATGCTGTCACATATAAGTCCAAGATGAAAGCATTCCACGATGCAAAATTAAAGATCAAAACTTTTGAAAAAGGACAAAAAGTGTGGCTATTTAATTCACGGTTAAAGCTTTTTCCCGGGAAATTGAAAAGCAAATGGTCAGGACCATATGAAGTAGTTGATGTCACACCTCACGGAGCGATTGAGATCAAAGATGAAAAAGGCGGTGAGTCATTCAAAGTAAACGGGCATCGTCTCAAGCCCTATATTTCATCCGCCACACGACATGAGGTACAAGTAGAACGGGTTGACTTTTTACAAGAACAACCCACTTACGTCATCTAGTTTTTGCTTCGAGGTAACACGTCTGGCTGAAGACGTTAAACTTAGCGCTACTTCGGGAGGCAACCCGAGAACTTTGTGGGTATGTTCACTGCAAACCCTCACGAGACTTCACTCGTCCACTAGGGTAACCTAAGGGTTTAAAAGGCTTGTTGCACATGCCAAGTGCAATCGCGATCCTCAGCGAAAATGATGGATTTATTTTATTTGGTGTGTTTGTGGTTTATTTCATTTTATTGTTTTATGGTTTTCTTTTGTGTTTTACATCGAGGACGATGCAAAATTTAAAGTTGGGGATGTATACTTAAATGAGAAAAAGGCGACAAACCAAATATGCTGCAATTTTTGGTTTTGATGGAGCCCAACAAAAAAAAAATTCAACATTTTTCTCCTATTTTTGAAGATATAAAAGCCTCCTCTACCAAGAACTATCAGGTGATCTCGATTTTTTGTTTGTTTTGTGTGATTTTTTTTATATAAATAAGAAATTATCCCAAAAGGAAATAATGTAATTGTGTTAGTATGTTAGTGTGCTTTTACCAAATTATAGCAGGAAACATAAAAAAAAAAAAAAAAAAAAAAAAAAAAAAAAAAAAAACATTTTGAAGCACCAATTAGTATTACTTGTATGGATATAGAAACAAACAATAGGATGCATAACAGTGAGAAAGCGGACCGTAACAGACTGATACATTTCATGCAGTAGATCAGTTTTCTAGAACTTGTTTTAACTCTATTTTAAGAATACTGAATATCAAAATGATAAAGGCAATTCATTTATTTTTATTTTTAGCCAATTAACCCTTAAGCCTACCCATTTGTATTTAAAATCCTTGTTGTTAACCACTTTGAGCCTTAGCCTGTTCGTTTCTTAAGCAGATTTAAGCCATATCCCAAACACTTTCCTACCATGTCTTTCGACTTTATAAGCAAAGTTTTATCATTTCCGTGTATGTATTTGTTATATATATTGTTCATATTTTAGCGAGTCAAATAAATTGTGAAATTT
This sequence comes from Lactuca virosa, assembly GCF_052849685.1. Taxonomy (NCBI): domain Eukaryota; kingdom Viridiplantae; phylum Streptophyta; class Magnoliopsida; order Asterales; family Asteraceae; genus Lactuca; species Lactuca virosa. The sequence continues at coordinate 27,457,386 of NC_136427.1, forward strand.
CAGAAAATTTCTCTTGCTTGGTTCTAAAAAATTGGTTTAATATATAAAAAAAAAAGAAAAAAAAAAAGACAGCTACCCCTTTATTTGAATGTTCTCTTTTTGTTTGTGCAAGTATTTATAGTTTTATAAACTTAAGGTTAGATATCAAGAAATTAATGTTGTTCGAAACATTTTACACAAATTTTCGACATTTTTAGAAAATCTAAGCCTAAGTTTAAAGTTGTATGATGTGAGATTTTTTTGTATTATTTGTTATTTTTAGAAAATCGAAGTTTAGAAACAAATCTAAAGTTTGAGCTTCCATATTTTGATAAATATCTGTTGTGTTCAAAAAAAAAAAAAAAATGTTAAAAATAAAAGTATAGCGTTAGTGAAGGTTAGTTAGAAATATTTTATATGTTTGTAAACGTTTGCAATTTTTGTTTCAAGTTGAGTCCATATATATACACTTTGGGGTTTTGCTGTGCAAAAAAAAAAAAAAAAAAAACCAGAACCAAGCATTTTAGTTTGAATAACTTTTGTGTTTTTGTTAATAATAAAAGTTTAATTTGAATTGACATATTCAAATAATGTCATGATTTTTAAATTGAACATAATCCAAAAAGATTTTTGTCTTATCTAAACGTTTTGAGTCATTTTAGATAAGTTGTAGATGTTATTAATGTTTGTATATAGTTGTATTGTATTTATCGAGTTATAATAATTATCTTTGTTGTGCTCTTAAAGTCTAAAAGACCCAAGTCACCAATCCAAAAACATCCCTACCCTACCCTTAGCCGAACATTACAACATGAAAGTCCTTTTGATTGCTATTTAAGTAGTCACTAAGTAGAGGTAGATCAAGCCTATGGTAAAGCGATATCTTTAAATCGACCTTGAAACGCGTCTCCACTTCAAAGAAAGAAATGTGACCTCATTTGTTGCTATATCTTGATCAGGTGGTATTGATTGGTGCTATTTAATTCTGTTATGGTTCCATGTGAAAACTAGTTTATAATTCATATCTTTAGTTTTCAAAAACATCAAAGAAGTTTTCTAGCACGCTAATCAATTACATTTGGATCTTTCTCGGGACGAGAAAGAGATAAGTTGGGGAGGTTTGATCGGTATATTTTACATCACGCTTAATATACTATAATTTATGTAAAATAACCGATTTTATCTAAGAATGGTGCTACTTTGACATGTATTTGAATTATGTTTGTAGGTGGTAAATATGATGAAAATGGTACAAAAAGATGCAAAAAGAAGTTCAAGGAATTACACGAAGAGAAATCAAGATTGAAAACAAAAGAATTGAAGATGTTCGGGTTTGGAAAGACGAGAAAACAAAATAAAAAAATAAAAAATTGTATTTTTAAATTAATTATAATTTAATTAAAATGATTCATTTAGGAAATAATAATTTTATTATTTTCTAAATAATTTAATTTAATTAAATGTATTTTTAATAAAATCAAAATAAAAATAATATATAAAAATCATGTTTTTAAAAATAAAAATAAAAAAAATTTAAATTAATTAATGAGGTTTAATTAAAATAAATTAGTGGGAAATAATTAATTATTTTCTAATTAATTTATAGTAATTAAATTGAATTTATTTAATTTAAAAAAAATGAAAAAGAAAAGAAAAGGCCCCAGCCAAGCCAAGACCAAGCCAAGCCAAGCCGAAGCCGAGCCGGAGGCAGCCGAGCCAATCTAAAAGCTTAATATTCCTAGATCCAAATAATTCCATCTTTTTAATTCTTTTGAATTCTTTTTCATAAGATTTAGATTGGATCTTAGATCCAATCTAAAAGCTTAATATTCCTAGCTTTATTTCATTCTTTTTGGTATTTAATTTTCCAAAAATTCACTATAAATACCACCTCAAAATCACCATTTGAAACACACCCTCTTACATTCTTATACACCTCTTATACCTCTTATACCAACCTACTTTCATACCACCACCTTCTTTAGGAAATTTCTATATTTTTTTTGGAAGCATTTTAGTCTTCCAAATTCCTATCTTTTTCAAAGAATTCAAGCCATCAAAGATTCAAGACTTTTCAAGATTCAAGATCAAGACATCAAGAATTCAAGAATACAAATATGAGTTTGTATAAGTCTACAATGCGCGGCTAAATCCTCTCGTGATCGCAACCGGGAGTAGGTTTTAATTCTTACTTATTGTATTATTTTTGGGTGTGAACATTTGAATTTGTTGAATATTATTTGTGGATTTTGTTTATGTTTTTAACATTATAAAATCGTTACACTTATTTTATTCATTTATCAATTAATTATTCCAAGTTTAAAATAATTTTAAGTGATCTCCCCACCGTGCCAAATCATCCAATAGCGGTGTGTAGGACGGAGGGTGCGGTTACACTTATTTTCTATTTTGGACTTAGACTTTAATTAAATCGACTATGAAAAATTAATAACACTCATTTCTAATTCATATAATTATTAATTCTGAAACCGGAAGCGATCATTGTTTTTAATTGAATTAAAATCATATATTTATTTGTTTATCATCATATTTATAAATCTCAAATCAATCATTATTTCTTTATCGTTAAATCAAAATAGTAACTAAACTATTAACCATAAGCTCCTCTGGATCCGACCCTTACTTACCACTCGCTAGATTAGTGGAAATAAGGTTTATTTTTGACGCGACAACGACCGCTCGTCAGATATCAAGTTAGAGGATGGATTACTCACGTTCTTGAAGCTTTGGAGGGTTTGTGGTTGAAGAAGCTTGAGAGAAATGATGTTGTGTGCTGCCAAGGTGTTAAAGGAATGAAAGGAAAGGGGGATACCCTTTATATAGGGATAAGTATGTTGCCCAAAAGAGAGTGTGCGGCCAAGAGGTGAGTGTGCGGCCGCACACCCATGTGTACGGCCGTACACTCCCCTTAAGGGTGTGTATGGCCCGGTTTCAACACTATGCAACTTGTTGACTCATTCCTAAACTCAACCTTGGTCTTACTCAAGCTTAAAACTTTCAAATGAACCCTTAAACAGCACAAGAAGTCAATAAAACAAGTGCAACATTGATTTAGTTGGCTAAGTGTACAAGATAGAAGTTTCGGGTTGTTACAATGTGTTAACAGAATGTTTACCAATAATATAGTAATGATTGATGATTGATGTAAGTTTTTTCTTTGATTTTTAGGTGCCATGTAAACTTAAAAACATAACAAATTTTTTTACATTAATTGAGTCGGAGGTGATCGAATATTAGTCAAGAACTCTCTAACTGATTTACTTCAATACACTAATAAAATAATTCTTTGATAGTAAGGTTTCGAAATCATATTCAATACATTACGCACATCTAAATCTCGACACATCGTGATTCATATTAAAAAATAGTTTTCTCCAATCTTACTCACTATTGATGACTTAATTCGATTTATTATTTCCAGGCATCCTTTTTAATTATTTTTATACCTATTTTAGTAGCTTTTTTTTATTTGAATTTTTTTTAAGGTGTTAGTGAGATTAACTATTTATCAGGGCTTATTCTTTATACTATTTTATAATACAATACATTCTTTTATGTTCATCCCTTAACTTATGATGTAGAAACTAACGAACTAGCTTTTTCCCCGATCCGTGACGACAAACTAACTTATGATGTAGAAACTAACGAACTAGCCGTCTCCAAGACCCAAGCCCCAAACCACAAACCGTAAACACTAATCCAAACTCTTAAACCGCAAACCACAAATCTTATGTATATCTTTTATATATTTTAAATGTACAGGACGTGGCTTTTAAAATTTGGATAATATTTATGTCAAAGTTCTTCAATTTTGTAACTTACATATAGCATTTTGTTTATCCGTATGTTGTATCGTACAACTGTAAACGATAACATCAACAAAACATTTCTTTGTCAAAAAAACATAAAAAAAATGCTTGAAAAACTATGAAATCAATGTAAAATAAAGAAAATAAGAAAACAACTAATGTCTTTATATCAATTTTGAATAATAAAACTAGAAACAATTAGACATATAATAAATAAATAAATAAATAAAAGACAAAATAGCCTGAACTTCTAAACTTTAAAAAAAAAAAGACTCATATAACCATCGAAATTGTAGGTGGAATCTCACGGGCTATAATTCACAACCCATATAGTTAATCGTTCCGATAAAATGCGTGTTTTTTGGAACATTATATGTTTATGATTTATCATCCATACCGTAATGTGATGTTACAGTTAAATTACCAAATTTCCTGCTCATTGTAAGTTAACTGGTTTTGATTAAAAACTGAATCCTAGATATATTTTTTTTTCAACAATATATCAGCCTAACATGAAAACAACCATGCTTCCCATTTATTTTTAGGTTTTTGATTCTTTGAGCAGTCAAGATACAAAATCAAATTTGGTGAAGGAGCTATTGAAATAGATTGGAGCATCTTCAAGACCTACTACTTACATTTTATTTGATATCTAACTTAGATAATCTTTTTTTTGTATTTTTTAAAAGCTTAGACTAAAAAAATATAATTTGTTGATTTTTATAGTAACTATTTGCGCAAAAACACTAATTGCCTCTAAAAAATAATTTCCGAAAAAAAATATTCACACCCGTCGTTTGACGCGGGTAAACGGCTAGTGTGTATATATATATATATATATATATATATATATATATATATATATATATATATATATATATATATATATATATATATAGTGTGGACCTTGAGGACTCAAAAAATAGTGAGGACTACGATGACATTTTTCACCACCCACATTGTCTATGACATAAACATCAAACACATTGTTTGGACTTGACGCGTTTGTATGTAACGATTATTCGGGTTGGTCCAAACATATATGGGGGCCAGAGCGAAAAGAAAAAAAACCCTTATTGATAAACATAATAAAGATTTAAAAAATTATCATTTATTTTTCATTACAGCCGTGTTCAATTACAAATAATAAACAAGTCAAATTGTTTATCTTTTAAACTAATTTGAATTTGAACCAATGGTTAAGATACGAAATGGTTAAGAAAAACGTAACCATCAACTTCCGCCTTTCAGCACCATGTTTAAGAATTTTTTTATGAATTATATATATATATATATATATATATATATATATATATATATAGTTAGTTAGTTAGTTAGTTTGGACCTGTAATGACTAAAAAAATGGTGATGACTGCTATAACACATTTCACCACCCACGTCATGGTTCTAGACTCGCTACTTGGTACCTGTTCAACCGACTACCGAGTAACGAGTATTCGTGGAGTACTCGGATTCGGTAATTCATGTACAAATATTTTTAGGGAAATTATATATGTCAAAATAATAAGTTAAAACGATAAGTTTATTAAAATAAATAACAAATTAGATAAATATGAATATACAAAAACTAAAAACCACACAATAGTTTCACTTTGTGAATAATTACTGAAAATTTAAGATGTGAATGTAGTAATAATCAATATGTGTTCGTTAAATAACAAATCATTATGTATATGATATGTATTAATCACATACTTGGCCAAATTTTACAACACTGCTCGCTTTCATAAGGGGCCGAGTAGAGGGTACTCGGCCGAGTAATTGGCTAACTCGGCGAGTTTTACAACACTATATATATAGTGTGGACCTTGAGGACTCAAAAAATGGTGAGGACTACGATGACATTTTTCACCACTCACGTCGTCTATGACACAAACATCAAACACATTGTTTGGACTTGACGCATTTGTATGTAACGATTATTCAGGGTCGGTCCAAACATATATAGGGGCCCGGACGAAAAGAAAAAAAACCCTTATTGACAAATATAATAAAGATTCAAAAAAATATTATTTATTTTTCATTACAGACGTGTTCAATTAACAATAATAAACAATTTAAATTGTTTATGTTTTAAAATAATTTGAATTTGAACTAACTTTATACCCTAAAAATCATTTATGTAATATTTTTTTTTTGTATATACACACTTAATACCTATAAATTTTGGGCCCCTGGAGACGTGGACCCTGGGCGGTCGCCCGGGTTGCCACCGTCAGGGCCAGCATGCGCATGTGTTTTTTTAAATAACTATTTTAATACTCGAATATAAAATTAATATATTCTTTGTATATTACATAAAATACTATATGTTACCATATTTTTTTTCTCTAGTTTTTGTTAAGCGTAAAATATATAAGATTTTAAGATCAACTAAATCATTAGAAATCTATTAAGTTTAAAATACGAAATGGTTAAGAAAAAGGTAACCATCATCTTCCGCCTTTCAGCACCATGTTTAAGAATTTTTTTTATGAATTAAATACCCAAAATAAATCTTTCCACACATGCTTCTCCACTGTTTTTTTTTTTTTTTTTTTTTTTTGGGTACCTGAAAAGATAAATCATCTCACTTGGGAAGCAACCATTCATCAGGCACTAGGTAAAAGCTTGTGGTCTAAACAAAAAAACAGAGCTGGAGATGTTGCTATATAGACATTTAATTTAAAGATTCAAATCACAAGAACATAGGTTTCTATTTTCGTAATGTTTAAAAAAAAAAAGAATGGACTAATCAAACGAGTTGCCCTACACCCTGGTACCACATTTACCCTTCAAACCCACAATGAGCAATTAATTCAGATCATAGAACATTTTTTAAGGAGTATAACGAATCATCAAATATATAAACATCAAATGCTTGAGTAAGCCCACCATGCAAGAGAACAAAATAATATTTGAACAATTGAAATCTTAGATAAATAGATACGTGACAAAAATAAACATATTCTATATGAGTTAATCCGAACACAATATTTTTTCTTCCTACACAACAAATTACACTTTAAAATATTGTACTCTACAATCCTATAAAACATAAATTATTGTGTATTTAAAAAGTTTTTATGCTAATAAACAATAGCTCCACAATTTACGCATCACACTTTCAACAAATGCTTTCAATCGCCTTAAAGGACGATTTGGGTGACTATTTATGTCATATAACAATTTTCAATTAGACCTACTGATTGTTATCGTATTTAAAGCAACACTAAAAACATTTATTTCATACTTAGTAATAGCATTGTATCCATATAGAAAGCAATAGAACATAACCACCAAAATTAGACTATTAATCACTGAACATCATTAATATATGTGATATATGTTATAAGCAATTGCGATTGATAGAAGAAATATGAAGCCAAGGAGATAACAATGTGAGTAGCATCACTTATTTTTCCCATTCCTATTATTTGTAGTTATATGATCACGCAAACAATTATAAGCTAAATTACTCTGCTATTATCAATATGCAAGCATCACAGTTTTAAGATAGCAAAAACAAGAAATTTCAGGTTTACACCCATGAAAAAATCACTCACGTGCCTCCTAATAACTTGATATTTTAATCCTACTACTCACAAAAATATGAGATTTATAATCAATAACTACTACTATCAGATCAACCAAGCAAAACTAGAGTTTCTATATACGAATTCACGACGAATGATTCAGTTATTGCATATATCCCAATATCATCAAAGCGTTCAGCGTAGGGCTCATACACCACAAGTTCACTCTGTTCATGAGCATTTTCCAATTCCATTATAGGTTGACCACTCTTCCTAAATCCAAGTGTTGTTATTGACTTTGACCAATATGGTGGATCCATAACAGTAAATCTCTTTGTAAATGATTTTTCAACACCATTCTCCATCATCCATACACCACAAGCACGTTTCACAAAGCTATCATATTCGAGCATGACAAGAGACTCCCTTACCTTAGAAATACACAACTGAGAGGGAGAGTGGCGCCTTAAACGATCTGGGAGTTCTACCACTCCAAAATTCTCATTAGTTATGTCAAACAACATTATAAAATTATGATTTGGTAACTCGTTTTCTATAGTCATGGGGTCAAAAGCACACCAATAAATAAACCTATCAACAACCACTTGAGCCCAGAAGATACGAAACTGTTTACTAGGAAGATTGCTAGTCAGATTTCTCCATTTGCCTGAGCTCACAGTGTAAACTTTAGCTTCACAATGGTAGCTAGTTTTGTGAAATTGCGTGATCTCGACGATCTTAGGGTCAATAGTAACAGGACAAACCCCAAAACCAAGATCAGTTTCATGGTCCTTATTAAACTTGTTAGGCATAGGAATAGTAATTGTCTTTCTAATCGAAGGATTCCAAAGAACAACAGTCTCTGTTTCCAATTTCGTCCAGAGATCCTCGCGTTTCCCAGAATGACCACGAAAGCATAACAATCCATAAGAGCTACCGACTATGGTTGAGCCTAGAAGAAGTTTAACAGACAGGGGAAGGGTATGAACGAACCTCCGTTGAGGGAAAGTGTCGTCATCCACAAAAGAAACATAATTTTCCGATTTTTCTACCGGATCTTCGTACCTTAAAAGCAGATGCTGCTGCTGAGTAACGCTGTGAACAGCGATAAATTTAGAGTTGTCGATCAAACTCTTCCATTCTTTGCAGACAGATCTAAACTGAACCAGTGATTTGACAGGAAGCCTTTTCATGATCTCCTCTTGGATATGGAAAGGAATTCGGTCCGACATTTTTATTCTGCTGGTATGGATTTCTAGGGTTTTGGTGAAGGGAGGGCGAAAGGGAAGATTGAAACTGATTGTGTTATTAGACGATCTTATGAAAACGGATATACGGACCATAAAAGATGTATAAGGAGCCGATCCCTGTTTTCCTTGGGCTTCAAAGGTCGTGACTAGCCTCTTGCTCTTGCATGCATCTTTCACAATTTGATGGTTTTGATCCCTAAGGTTTTGGTTTAACACATAATAGTCCTTATTAACTAGGTTTTAACGTTATAAATATTTCCTATTGTCCAGTTTTAGTCCCTGTCCGTCATTATAACTTTATCCCTTTAATGTTATTCACATATATTTGTTATTTATTTTAATCATTGTATTCTGTATTGTCATCAAAACGTAAGAAAATAATTAAAACGACTAATTAAATAACTAAATGAAAACGAAGCGTTACAACTCTTCCATATTTATTTATTTGTGTCGTTTAGTAGTTAAGGATAATTGATATACTAAACGCCAAATGATTAATTTTTATTTTTAGATATAACTTACAATTATAATATTATATCTTTCTTACCATCTAAATTTAAAAATATTAAAAGTGTTTAAATATTAAATCATTAATGTTTCATTAATTATATCTCATATATTTGGTTTAGAACTTTGATTAGACGCTGTGTATTGAGTTTTTTTTTCATGAAGTTGAGTTGTGTATCTACATAGATCTTCAAGGTTTAAATTAACAAAGGGAAACAAAAGTTCTTATATATAAAAGAAATAAGAAAATTGTAACGACTCAAAAATCTCATACTGTTTGTTACTGTATGTATTTGTTATAGATATAGTTAAGAGTAAACTCAAGTAGTGAAATGGTAAAATTTTGGTAATGTAATATGTATGTCTTTATATTTATTGCATTATATCAGAAAATGTATAAATTTTAGCCAATTCTTATTAGGAGCATATTTTAGTTCACCATGAGACATATTGTGGATATAAAGTTTATAAAAATGGAGCTTGCACGAGAAAGTTATGGTCGTTCGAAAAGTACGTTGTCATTTTGAAAAAGTCGATAGAAAATCAAAAGGGGTGTGAAACGTTTCCTTAAGGGTGCGGGGTGCCCATTGCGAGTCAACAAAAGATGCGTCGTTCCGAGAATGACACGTGGCAGAATAAGGGACACATGGCGACTAAATAAATGACTTGTAGCCTAGGGCATGACGCTGTTGGAAATGAGTGTCCAATGTCATAACAAATAGCTATAACTTTGAGAATAATAAAAAAGTTTTTTTAAGGTTGCCCTCAAGAGCTAAAATAATTAGGAAAAGATTTAAGAGAGTGAGATAAATAGTTTGTTAATTTATCATAGCTTGATAAATTAATTAGAAACTTGTTAAAATTAATTTAAAAGGGATAGAGACCTTCTAGAAATCATCCATAACTACTAATAATGAAGTGATTTTATGACAACCCGGAACTTCTATCTTGTACATCTAATCAATTCAATCAATGTTAAACTAGTTTATGTTAACTTTTAGCACTGTTTAAGGGTTCATTTAAGTGTTCTAAACTTAAGTGCAACCAAGGTTGAATTCAGGGATGAGTTGTCAGGTTGTAAAGTAGCAAACCGGGCCATACACTCCTTTAGGAGGAGTGTATGGCCGTACACATGGGTGTACGGCCGTACACCCCCTCATGGCCGCACACCCACCTCTATATAAAGGTGTAGACCCCTTTTCTTTCATTCATTTCTCTCCTTGGCCGCACACTACTTCTTTGCTCTCAAGTTTCTTCAACCGTGAATCCTCCAAGGCTTCAAAAACGTGAGTATTCCATCCTTTAGCTTGTTATACCTGAAGGATCTCTTGATTCAAGCCTTGATTCATCATGTCCAACATGTTTTTCATGTCTTGGAGAGAGTACGGCCGCACACCTTCATAAGGTTGGCCGTACACTCCTTAAAGGCCCTCTAAAGTGAGAGTTTGACCCCTATCTTCTAGTTAGACATGACCCTAGCCTTGTTGCACCTTAAAGTCGACATTTTGGGCATGAACATGAAGGGTGTACGGCCGTACACCCCTTTATATTCCCGCACACACCCCTTAGGGCCGCAAACCCACTTTGGTGATCATTTTAGGCCTCAAACTTGAATTGCAACTAAACATGGGACCTAGAACACTTCTTGGATGCTAGTTAGAACCTTGGAAACACCTCAAAGGCACATCTCATCATGAGTGTACGGCCGTACACTCATGGGTCGCACACCCATGGCCGTACACACCCTTAGGGTGGCCGTACACCTCCCTCACTCAATCCCATATGGTTTTAACACTTAGGTCAAGTGTTTCCAAGTCCCTAGAGTTGTTTCCTGTCATGTCTAGTAGTGAAATTCCTAAAATTTGACTCCTATATGTACTATTTCATGATAAATAGGATCAAATTGTGTTCGAGGCTTCACTTGACATTCAACATCTCATACCGATCTTTCATACAAACCACTCACTCGAGGTGAGTTCATACCCCTACATTTTCCGAGTTTTTAATGTTTTCAGGGGGGATACAAGCCAAACATAAATGATTTTATGAAAGTTATACAAACGGATTTCAGTAAACTTAAAACGGACGAAATCAGTACAAACACACAGTTTCTACAATTTAACAAAATATTTTAGATATTTTATCCCTTTTGTATTATGTTGAGTATAAGGGACGTTTTCAACGTACAAACTTAACCACATAGTTTTCAGATCAATACATGATTTTACACATACAAATACACAAACTATAGTAGGTATAGTTTGGGAGTTCATACAAGGTTATAGACATACATACATTCAAACTATAATAGGTATAGTTTGGGAATTCATACAAGGTTATACAAATACGTACACACAAACTATAATAGGTATAGTGTGGGAATTCATACAAGGTTATACAAATACATACACACAAACTATATTAGGTATAGTTTGGGAATTCATACAACAGTTTATGAACTTATACTTTATAAACCTTTCAGTTGTTTATAAAAAAGGGTTTTCAGCATTATTACTTGTAAATTCGTTAATCTAGTTGGAGACACGTCCTTGAGCACTCACAAACTTAACTGGGTAAAGGAATAGCACTTGTGATCAGAATCTCCTCGAGGGAGAGCATGATTTTTGTGTATAGATCTATACAGGAGTCACTATCCCGCACCTTGCTGCTAGCTACAGTAGGACCGGCAGGTCTACAGGTGACAAAGTCATAAAAGATACTGGTGCCCGATTCGCTCCATATCAAGTCAAAAGTATGGTCATGACACTCACAATGTAGATAACAACGATTTACTTACGTAATAATAATACATGAACAATACTTGTTTAGCATAAGTACGGACAAATACATGGTTTCTCAAGGAAAACTAAAACTACTATACGTACTGGTAATAACCAGGGTTTCCAAACAGAACATTTCATATAGAGGTTTTTCATACAAAGTTCATCATACAATACACCTAGTGGTAGTCCAATCATACAACATTTTACTAAGATTATCTCACTTTTACTACAGAAAATATTTGATTTTCTTGGAGTCATGCAAACATTTTTCAGAGTTATCAACCAGTTTTCCATACACAAACATCACTTATGAACTCACCAGCTTTATGCTGATACTCTTTCAAAACTGGTTGTTATTCTCAGGAAATCAGTAGACAGGTACCTTCCTGGAGTTTTGGGAGAAGTCGGAGCGAATAAAGTCATGTCTTTATATTTATCTACACTTTTGATGTATTCAAACAAGACTTAAACAAATGTAAACCTTTTTCTTATATGTATTCAATGTGTGGTTGTGTTTACTATGATTTCTATGATACAATTGTTGTGATACTACATATGACGTCCTCCACCCCCGAACGTTTCCGCTGTTCCGGTTTGGGGGTATAACAGATTGGTATAAGAGCTCTTGTTTATAGTGAACTAAGTATACCGAACCTTACATGGTATACAACTATAAACACTAAAGGGGCCGAAGCGCTCTAAACTAAAAGTATACTTTTAAAAATATAAATATTTTCATAAAAAAGTATAGAAGTATACCTAAGTACCAGAATCAGTGTCATAAGTAGAACAAAACAAAATTATTTAGATGTTGGACAGTGCGGTTAAACCTGGGCGGTTATGTAATCATGTCTAGGGTCAATATTGATGGGTTTTGCGCATTCTAACACTCCTAAGTGTACATGCAACCCTAAATACCTTGGATCTATGTTTTCTCTATTATACATGCAATTATGAACTTTCCAAGGTATTACCCTATCTAGCATACAATACTTGATACTTGGGTAATCAAATGGATAGAATACATACCTTTGTTTGATGTAGCTTGTCTCCATGAAGCTTGAGTGCCTAGTGCCCCAAGTGTGACACCTCAAATGGTTCACACAACACCAAATGCACATGGAATGACTTGAGAGAAATGGAACACTCCTTGAAATCGTCTAGCCCTCATATTCACACATTAGTAGTCAATTTCTTGAGCCATGGGATTCTTTTATATGGTGGCTATTAGGGTTACACCATGTAACTGATAACTTTACCCATTCCTTATGCTCAATGGATTTTAACCTCCATGGAGTATCCATGGGTCACCCCATGGACTTAGTCTAACATAAGGAATCTTGGATCACAAGTCCACATATATAACAATGAATGATTTACACAATCAACCCATATATTTAATTAGTCTCCTTTTGATCACTTAATTAATTCCAAATTAATTCTTGATCAATACTAATTAAATAACCTTATTAATATATTAGAACTTATAATATATTAACCAACCTTAAGTGTAATTTCTCTCATTATAGTCTATCCAAATGCATGATGCATGATGCCATGCAACCCAAATGGACCATGCCGGGTCGGGTCAAGTCTTACCAATTATAGTTATGGACTTAGACATTAATCCAACAGTCTCCCACTTGGATAAGTCTAAAACTATTATTGTGTATGACTTCAGGAACCGATCAGCAATCGTAGCTCTCAAAAGCTTCTGTCGAACTCTGACCTTGTCGATGAACTCTGACCTTTGTCAATGACTTGTCCATTAGATAAGGGATCATATATTCCTCCATTCTAGATATCATATGGACTGAGACATGGATTATCAATCATTCTCTCTGTCCATTTGTTGTTTCACGATTTCCGATTCATGATGACTGACTGATTGAACAAATTAAATCAGTCCTGGCTTGGCCAAGCACTCACATGTATCATCTTTAAATCATCGAGGGGCCCACAGATATCGCTTTTATCCCGAAGGTAAAAGGAATGGATAAACTTCGACTCATATGGCTTGTTCTACTACTTGTTGAATCATACACAAAGGCACGTTTTATAACATCGAGTTACCAATGCGTTTTCGTGCAATCAATGTATAACCAACTCATAGTAACAACTCATATCTCTAGGTTTGAAGAATATAAGATATTATCGTCTCATGATCACTCGTGATAAAATCCATGAAGTGATTATAATGAGCGTGGGTTGAATCCAATACTCAGAACTTATGAGCACTCATGAGTGTTGTAACACCACTTTGTCCACCAACTTGGACCTCTACAAACCAACCCATGACAGTCTTGATTCATATCTACTTCCAACATATGACCGAATGTGGATGGTTTGAATAACTTAATCATTCAGGAAGAGCGACTTAGTTATTCTGGAAGTCAAAACGTGCAAAGTGAAACACAAGAATAAATGAATCAAATATGGTATCAAACCCTATGAATATAAATAAACACTTTTATTTATCACCATACTGATTACACATTATTCATTGTTTCAGTTTTATCAACTTTATACTTGAATTAAAAACACTAGTTGTCCCATGCTCCAAGCATGTACACTATGTTTTTCTTAAACAATAGCTTTGCCATACACCAAGTATGCACTCTATATTTGTCTATGATCCTTACTTTGTGAAATAAACCAATTGAACATAATTTCAATGATTCTAATTTCACACTCCCAAATCCTTATCGAAAAATGTGAGAATTTCAAATTCCTATCATTTATCGAAATCTGTTTAGATTTTAAACTTATATGCACTGAACCTCCTGTAATGAATATGTACAAAGTCACAAAGACTTGTCAACAGTCATTATAAGGTATTCCAATGGAGATCAACTCCATGGAAACTAAGTCTCATATTCAAAGTACATTGCTTTGGACATGCTTCTTGCATTAAGTTTTCTAATCTTACACAGATAACTTCCACCTATGGAGACAACTCCATAATCTCATTTTGACTATCACTTCTGAATAAGAGATGCCTCTTTTCAACATATGTCAATATGGTCCTTCCAAAATTAGCACTATACTTCCAACTGTCCCTGAGCAACCAATCTTTGGTAAACCTCAGATTGTCCTCGACAATTGCTTAATCATTTTAGTCATGTCCAATTCTAGACCTTTTCCCTTCTTAATGCCTCTGGGCATTTGGAAAAATTTAGAAATGACAAATATTATAGCACATGCAATCGATCCTGTACCCAAAGCAAATGGTACACGATTCATGATGTCTCACATAAAGACATGATTCTAGACCAGTTTTTTGCTACAATATTTTTATTTGCCATGTTTTCAAAATTTGACTATGAAGAGGGATGCCGTAATCATAATCGAATTTTGAGAACACAATATATAGAATTTCCTTAAGTTGAACCAATTCAACATGAAATTCATATATATATTCTTGACTAAAGATGATTAAGGTCTCAATCTAAGCCTTTAGAACTGAAATGAAGTATATCCTCTCCCTTAATTATAGCAAAACAACTTTTTCAATCCCTGCAGCCTCACGAATTGAAACTTTTGTTTTCTATAATTAACATTGCTAACTTGCAACACTAACAATAATTATCATGCTCCCACTTACATGATGATTATTAGCATAACACTTATGCTCCCACTAGCTTTGACATGTACTCAGAAATCAGCTGGACTTCTAGAAATCAATACTTTATTGACTTTCTTACCAAAGTTCAGATTTCTGATACGAGATGCTTTGATAAAACTTTATCAAAATCATACACCTTTCCTTAGATAGCATGCATGTGTGTCTAAACAATTTCAGAACTATGAAAAAGGATGCCGTAATCATAGTCTCAATTGTTTAGACCTTTTGCCATCTGCTTCAAATCTACTTGGTGGAAGTGTTTCCTCACCATCATTTTCATGAATCGGATAGAAACCTTATGACCCTTAGATTTTATGGTGTATGTGTTCTTATCTGTGTGAATCGTCAAAACCATAGTCATAAGACAAGGATAATGACAAATCCAAACTCATATGGACTGAACTTATGCAATCTTAACTTCTTGCCACCTGGCAGTACAGGGCCAGCCATTGCTTCCAAGTTGTTATGCAACCAATTGAGAACTTTCAGAACTCCTATGCAAAGCCAACTTTAACTGGAATGGGCACAGAATATGTCAACACGATAGGTTATAAACCTCAAGTCGTGTGCTAGTGAAGAACCTCAGGTTTTATTCTTGATTAGTTCTTGAAATTCTTTTTAGGATCTTTAAGACTCCCACTATCCTCTTGACATATAAGACTATCTTGCCAAATATTCAAGAGATAGTGCGGATTCTTTATCAAGACAAACACTTCACACAATTGGCCTTAGTTGGTCTTTGTTTTATCCAAAACATCACAACTTACCAATTTCAAATGTACAAGAGTAGGACACTTTTACTCTTACATTTGACAAGTGTTTTAAACCTTTCTTTAAGATATGTCACTCAAGTTACAATCTTGGAGTATGACTCTAAGAATTGTTTTGGAACGAAGTATGACTCAT
Source organism: Lactuca virosa (assembly GCF_052849685.1). NCBI lineage: Eukaryota > Viridiplantae > Streptophyta > Magnoliopsida > Asterales > Asteraceae > Lactuca > Lactuca virosa. The sequence goes on from NC_136427.1 coordinate 27,473,802, forward strand.
CTTCCTGATCTAACCATTTTAACAATTCATGACTCCTCTTCTTAGTCATAAGAATGCACTAAGATGACCTTTAGAGGACTAATTGTGATATGATTTCTAAATCATTAAGATGATCACAAACATGATACTAAATTACTCTCCCATCTTTTCAGATTTGAGAAACTTTTATCTGTCTGCCTAATTTGATTCTTCCCATTCGTTCTGCCATACATTGAGACTTTTCCAATGTTTCAGAATTATACTTAAACTTGTAAGTATAACCATATTTACTAAAATTTAGTAAATCATGACGAATAGTCTTAATGAGCTTTGTGGTGGACTTGACCAGTGCACAAGAATGTGTACTCGATCCCTTTAGTCCTTAACTTGACTCACACATCCATGTGAACAAGTCTTAATTTTCCAATGCTTGAAAGTTCTCATTCATCATACTATTCAACTTGCATGATTCCAAGTTTCTATCCAACTGAAGCCTTGGGAATGAGAATCTTTCCTTATTTGGTAAATTATGACACTACCACAAACGAAAAAATCAAGTCCATTTTTTTCAAATGTTGCTATCAATGGAATCATATAAACAACCATTTTTCACAAATGCCACTTGTAAGGATATTTAAAATAAATATAAAATTAAAAACTTTTATTTTATTTCAAAACTTTGCGGAAAAAACTTATCCTTATAGTGCAAATGCATACGGAAAAACTTGTTGTTATATATTCCTAAGCAATATATCATAACTCCTAAGTAACAGCTTCAAAATTCTGATGCGATCGAAATCCACCTACGCGATCAGAATCAGCATATACTTCCTTTAAGCTTTCTCTCTATTCTTTGATTATTAAAACATCAACATGTGACCCATCATGTAATGAGGATCTTAGAATAGAAACTTAACAGAGTTAGATAATGCGCTCTACCTGATGTAGAGTCAAACTTATTGACTTTAACATCCTTAGGTAATTTTGGCAGCTTTGCAATCAACGCCCCTTCCTTTGGCAAAATAAACATATGGACCCTTTGGTAATGGGACTATCTCAGACTTAGCCTTTCTCCTTACCATTTGGTCAACCGGGTTGACTATGGCCAATCCCTTTCCATTGGGAAGAGAATGCTTTTTCTGGATTTCCAGTGTCACCATTGTCACTGTCCATAAAGTTTCTGGGAAGTTGATCTTCTAATCAAATTTGCTTTACTATCGTTCCAAATCATTGCTGATTCAGCAGCACCAAGCAAATAGATATGATCATTAAGGTTCATGTCATAGTCTGTTTCATAGTAGTCCCAAAGGAACTCACTATGTGACTTAGAAAGTGATTGAACATCCAACTTTCTCAAGACTTTGACACCCAACTCTCCCAGCTTGTCAATATGTGACTTCATCTCTAAGATGTGATCACACATAGACCTTGCTTGCCATTAGGGCTTGAGTGACCTTGAACTTGTGGGTTAGGGAGAATAATTGGAGGAGGTGGAGGAAGTAAAGTTCCAAGAGATTTGGGAAGATCAAATATGTCTGAACTAGACATCTTTTGGGAGATATTCAAGATAGTTGATCTAAAGTCCTTAATATAACACCCAATATGAAATATTAAGGCTAGGATCCAACAACCTATTTATAACTGGAAGAGGGATGCCGTAATCCGAGTTATAAAATAGTTGAAGGTAGGTAAATGACGATTTACCAATTTCCACCATGAAAAACGAAATAATGTAATTAGGTTTTTAATTGGATTTGAAACTCCTAGATCTTTTGAGATTCATTGAACTTTTCAATGGCATGTTTCAATCTCGAGTGTGCCCTTCAGGTTTTGTGACTGGGATGCCGAGGATCACAAAACAAGGTGTGAAGTAACCATGCAAATATACTTGGTACCCTTAATATTTACCCCTCAATCGATGTGCCGGTTAACCACACGAGCTCCACCGATACTATGATAAATATTAAGTTACCCTTTGCCTACTTTGTTAAATCCAGGTTAGTGTGCCGGTTAACAACACACGCTCCACTAACGGTTTAAACAAAGTGCAAAGTGTAATTTCATGGATTAGCACCTTATTCACATTTTCCTAAGTAACTAAGATTGGGAATTTATAAAAAGTTTAGTTACTTAGTATTTATCATTAATACTTTTAATGAAGGGAGAATTATAGTCCTTGTCCTACCCGTTCGGCTAACGACCCTCCACCAGTCAAGGAAGCGGTGGGTGAGAGTGGACACCCATTAAACTGCCATTTTATAGGCAGTAACCTTATACCCCCTTATAGACCGGCTTCGTGAATGAGGCCTACTAACGGTAGGACTGACTTGCTCTTATACATATATTTATTATTAACTTATAATACTATAAAGTATAAGGGTTGAATTTTAACTTTTAAAATTCTAAGGGCTAACTTGGAATTAAAGTATTCATGGGGAAAACTTTACAAATTCCAAAACTTGAGGGCAAGTTTTGAAAATATTCAAAACTAATTAATTCCATAACTTATGTGTTTAAAGTAGTTTTAATTAAAAAAAAAAAAACTCTTCAAGTTCCATAACTTGAGAACAAGTTATGGAAGACTTTAAACTAATAAAAGAATGTAACTTTTCTTTATTTTTGTAACTTATGGAACTAATTAAGGTTACACATTTTATCATTTAATGAAGTGACTCTTGAACCTCCATAACTTGAGGACAAGTTATGGAGTCATAAAACCATTTAATGAGGACAAGACTCTTCATTTTTGTAACCATTGCCAACTTTTGATGAGTTTTATGAAACTTAAATGTGACTTTTCATATAACTTGAGGACAAGTTACAAAAACACATTTTAGAATCAACTCTTAGATTAAAATGGATTGAAAACACATAATCAATTAACTTTTCTATTAATCTAATAAACTCATATGAACAAAGATAATTCACATCAAATTTTTTTCAAGTAATTAGCATAACTTTTAAACTAATACAATTCGATTTTTCAGCTAATTTTGCAAGTATAACAAGAAAACAAGCCTTGTCTCTGATACCACTGATGGGTTTTGCTCATTCTAACACTCCTAAGTGTACATGCAACCCTAAATACCTTGGATCTATGTTTTCTCTATTATACATGCAATTATGAACTTTCCAAGGTATTACCCTATCTAGCATACAATACTTGATACCTGGGTAATCAAATGGATAGAATACATACCTTTGTTTGATGTAGCTTGTCTCCATGAAGCTTGAGTGCCTAGTGCCCCAAGTGTGACACCTCAAATGGTTCACGCAACACCAAATGCACATGGAATGACTTGAGAGAAATAGAACACTCCTTGAAATCGTCTAGCCCTCATATTCACACATTAGTAGTCAATTTCTTGAGCCATGGGATTCTTTTATATGGTGGCTATTAGGGTTACACCATGTAACTCATAACTTTACCCATTCCTTATGCTCCATGGATTTTAACCTCCATGGAGTATCCATGGGTCACCCCATGGACTTAGTCCAACATAAGGAATCTTGGATCACAAGCCCACATATATAAGAATGAATGATTTACACAATCAACCCATATATTTAATTAGTCTCCTTTTGATCACTTAATTAATTCCAAATTAATTCTTGATCAATACTAATTAAATAACCTTATTAATATATTAGAACTTATAATATATTAACCAACCTTAAGTGTTATTTCTCTCATTATAGTCTATCCAAATGCATGATGCCATGCAACCCAAATGGACCATGCCGGGTCGGGTCAAGTCTTACCAATTATAGTTATGGACTTAGACATTAATCCAACAAATATAGCCTGATCAGCTATATTCATTCGAGACATGACCAACATGTGCTTGGGAGTGACTGTGGTGTTGCAGCAGGCCTAAACTTACCAAGTATATATACATCAGATATCGTTAGAACAAAAACATACAACATAAAATACTATAGGAGTATTTTAGCTAGAGCTGAATACAGTATAGAGATTCATTCCAAGTGTTCCTACCTATTCATTTCTAAGCGATAACTTACATGCATTAGTAATCTTCCCTTGCTTATCGTTTGGTAGAACACTTTAACTATCAGGACGAGATATATATTGTTTCATATATCTTGAGGACTTACCATCCTCTTCTTCCTGATTGTTTCTAGAACAAGATGCCTCCCAGAAGAAGATCCAACAGAAGGAATGACGACACCCCGCCACCACCACCCCATCAGTTCGACCCCGTTATGTTCCAGGAAGCAGATATAGCCGCCGTGACTGCAGCAATGGCACAAGTAAACTCTGGTGGGGCTGGAGGTGGACCCGACCCTCAAAGACAAGATGGAAGTCAGGGACATCAAAAGGAGTGTTCCTACAAGGACTTCATGACTGCAAAACCCAAGTCCTTCGATGGAAATGGAGGTGTTATCGCTCTGACTCGATGGTTTGAGAAGATCGAATCCATCTTCGAAATTTGCGCCTGTTCCGAAGCAAACAAGGTGAAGTTCGCCGCCTGCACCTTCACCGACAGAGCATTTGACCTGGTGGAATGGTCAAGTCAAATCCCTAACCCTGCCAGTGGCAAATGTCATGGGTTGGGAAAGTGTGAAGGAACTCATGCTTGCGGAATACTGCCCAAGAGGCGAGGTGTAAAAGTTAGAGCACAAAATTTGGAACCTGAAGATGAAGGGTTCCGACATTGCTGCCTACACCGCTAGATTCTGTGATCTGGCTCTCCTCTATCCGGGAATGGTCACCCCGGAAAACAAGAAAATTGATAGGTACATCTGGGGACTAACGCCCCCAACCAAAGGAAATTTCTTGGCTGCTAGGCCAACTATATTATATAGCGCCAAGTGTCTGGCGCAGACTCTGATAGATCATGGGGTCGATCTTGATGAGGTAACAGTTGTTCCCGAGCCACAAAAGGAGAGTGGTGAGAAGAAGAAGAAGTTCGGGAACAAACGGAAGGGCCAGTCTTCACAGGAGCCCTCCAAGAAACAATAAATAGTGGCAGTCCACGCTGCTACTACTCCTGTTGCAGTCCCCGTTACTCGAAAAACCCCCAGTCGCTATGCTGAAAACCTACCACTGTGCAACAAGTGCAACTACCATCATCATGGGCATTGCCGGGAAATGTTGTGCACCAGCTGTGGTAAAAAGGGGCACACAGCTCGAGTCTGCAAGGCACCAGTCCAACCTACCAATCAGGCTCTTGGAGCGGGTGCTGGTCAAGCTTGTTATGGCTGTGGAGAGGTTGGGCACTTCAAAAGGAATTGCCCCAAGACAACAACAGTTGGCAACAAAGGGAGGATGCTAGTTATGGGCCAGGAGGAAGCAGTCGCTGATCCTACCATTGTTACGGGTACGTTCCTCCTTGACAACTCTTATGCATGCATTCTATTCCATTCTGGTGTGGAGAGAATTTTTGTTAGTCATGCATTCAAACATCTAATCAAATGTAAATCCCAACCTTTAACTGAAACATTTACCGTCGAGATGGCTAACGGAAAGAAAGAAAGCACAAATGACATATTCATAGGTTGTACCCTTACCCTAAAAGATTATTCCTTTCCCATCGACCTTATGCCAGTCTCCATAAAGAGCTTTGATGTCATAATCGGCATGGATTGGTTGAGACCCAATCGTGTTGATATCCTTTGCTATGAGAAAGCTATCCGACTCAATCTTCCCTCTGGTGAAGCCCTCATTATTTACGGTGATAAACTTAGTTCGAACCTTCGTATCATTTCATGCAACAAAGCCCAGAAGTATCTGCGGAAGGAATGCCAAGCAATTCTAGCTCATGTTGTTGATGAAACGCAAAAAGTTAAAGACCTCGAGAACATCCCCGAAGTCTGCAACTTTCCTGATGTCTTCCCCGAAGATCTTCCAGGGATTCCTCCCGAGCGCCAAGTCGAGTTTCGTATCGACTTAATCCCCAGAGCTACTCCTGTAGCTAAGTCTCCATATCCTCTGGAGCCGGCAGAAATGCAAGAATTATCCAGCCAGCTTAATGAGCTGATCAGAAAAGGATTCATAAGACTGAGTTCCTCACCCTGGGGAGCCCCGATCTTATTCATGAAAAAGAAAGATGGATCCTTTCGAATGTGCATTGACTACCGAGAACTGAACAAGCTGACCATCAATAACCGATATCCCTTACCCAGAATCGACGACCTCTTCGACCAACTTCAGGGAGCCAGTTACTTTTCGAAGATAGATCTAAGATCATGGTACCATCAGTTGCGAGTTCACGAGAATGATGTGCCCAAGACAACATTCCGAACTCACTATGGACACTACGAGTTTGTAGTAATGCCCTTTGGTCTGACCAACGCACCGGCAGTATTCATGGATCTGATGAATCGGGTGTGCCGCCCTTTCCTGGACAAGTTCGTGATCGTATTCATTGACGATCTACTTGTCTATTCTCGGAGCGAGAATGATCATAAACAACACTTGAGGCAGGTGCTGGAAACATTAAGGGCGGAGAAACTATATGCAAAATTCTCAAAGTGTGAGTTATGGATCAGGAAGGTAACTTTCCTTGGTCACGTGGTTAGCGAGGAAGGCATACACGTGGACCCTTCCAAAATCAAAGCGATTGACAATTGGTCAGCACCAAAGACACCCACAGAAATCCGTCAATTCTTGGGTCTCGCTGTCTATTATCGCAGGTTTATCCAGAATTTCTCCAAAATCGCTAAGCCTTTAACCACCCTGACACGGAAAGGTGTAACCTTTAGTTGGGAAGAAAAGCAAGACACTACATTTCACACATTAAAGCAGGCCCTATGCAGCGCACCTATCTTGTCCCTGCCCGAAGGGACGGAAGACTTCGTTGTCTACTGTGATGCATCCAATCAGGGCCTGGGCTGTGTACTCATGCAACGAGGAAATGTTATCGCCTATGCCTCGAGGTAGCTGAAAACACACGAAGTCAATTACACAACTTACGATCTAGAGTTGGGAGCAGTGGTCTTCGCGCTGAAGATCTGGAGACATTATCTCTACGGAACCAAGTGTACAGTGTTTACCGACCATAAAAGCCTACAACATATCTTCGATTAGAAAGAGTTAAACATGTGGCGGCGACGATGGGTAGAGCTACTCAGTGATTATGAGTGTGAAATACGCTACCATCCCGGCAAGGCCAATGTGGTAGCGGATGACCTCAGTCGGAAGGAGTATTCGGGTCGTAAAATGAAGGCATTGACAATGACCATCCATTCCCAATTATCCACACAAATCAGAGAGGCTCAGCTGGAAGCCTTGAAACCAGAGAACATGACAGATGAAGTGCTGCGGGGAATGGAAAAGAACTTAGAGGTCAAGGGAGACAGAGTCTACTATCTCATGAACCAGATCTGGACCCCAAAGTACGGCGGGTACAGGGAGGTTGTCATGAATGAGGCTCACAAGACTAGATACTCCATTCACCCAGGTTCAGATAAAATGTATCTGGATCTCAAACAACTCTATTGGTGGCCGAACATGAAAGCAGAAATTGCTACCATCGTGGGCAAGTGCTTGACTTGCGCCAAGGTGAAGGTAGAATATCAAAAGCCCTCAGGTTTAATTCAACAGCCAGAAATACCTGAGTGGAAGTGGGAAAGGATTACGATGGATTTTGTCATTAAGTTACCCAGATCTCTGAGTGGGCACGACGCCATCTGGGTAATTGTTGATTGGTTGACTAAATATGCCCACTTCCTGCCAATCAAAGAAAACTTCAAGATGGAGAGACTCACACGAATCTACATTCGATACATAGTTCGCCTTCATGGGGTACCTGTATCCATTATCTCCGATCGAGATAGCAGGTTTACCTCGAGATTCTGGCAATCACTACAGAAGGCTCTTGGAACTAAGTTGTATATGAGCACGACTTATCATCCACAGACAGATGGACAGAGTGAGAGAACAATTCAGACATGGAAGATATGTTGAGAGTCTGCGTCATCGACTTCGGCACGTCGTGGGACACTCATATTCCCTTGGTCGAATTTTCCTACAATAACAGCTACCATACCAGCATCAAAGCTACACCGTTTGAAGCCCTTTATGCCCATAAGTGCAGATCCTCTCTGTGCTAGGCTGAGGTGGGTGACACGCAGCTAGTCAAAGGTCAAGTCACCGACAGCACTCTCACGGGTCTTGAAATCATCCGAGAGACAACTGAAAAGATCGTACAAATCCGAGAACGATTAAAAGCATCAAGAGATAGACAAAAGAGCTACGCCGACAAGAGACAAAAACCCTCGGAGTTCCAGGTTGGTGACCGTGTTCTTTTGAAGCTCTCACCCTGGAAGGGCATGATACGCTTCACAAAGCGTGGAAAACTAAATCCAAGATACATTGGGTCGTTCGAGAACCTCGCTCGGATCGATCCCGTAGCGTACAAACTCCAGTTACCCCGAGAACTTAGCAACGTACATCCCGTCTTCCACGTGTCGAACCTAAAGAAGTGTCTCTCCGATGAGACACTTGTGATTCCGCTCGATGAGATCGAACTAGACAAGAGTCTACACTTCGTAGAGGAACCAGTCGAAATCATGGACCGACAAGTCAAACGAATGAAAAAAAGTCGCATCCCGATAGTGAAGGTTCGCTGGAATGCCAAGTGGGGACCTGAATTCACTTGGGAGCGTGAGGATTCAATGAAACAAAAGTACCCTCATCTTTTTCCAAGTCCATGATTTGTATTCTATCCTTGAATTTCGAGACGAAATTCCCTCTAACGGGGGATGATGTAACAACCCGAAACTTCTATCTTGTACATCTAGTCGATTCAATCAATAATAAACTCGTTTCTGTTAACTGTTAGCAATGTTTAAGGGTTCATTTAAGTGTTCTAAGCTTGAGTGCAACCAAGGTTGAATTCAGGGATGAGTTGTCAGGTTGTAAAGTAGCAAACCGGGCCATACACTCCTTTAGGAGGAGTGTACGGCCGTACACATGGTGTACAGCCGTACACCCCCTCATGGCTGCACACCCACCTCTATACAAAGGTGTAGACCCCTTTTCTTTCATTCCTTTCTCTCTTTGGCCGCACACTACTTCTTTTCTCTCAAGTTTCTTCAACCGTGAACCCTCCAAGGCTTGAAAAACGTGAGTATTCCATCCTTTAGCTTGTTATACTTGAAGGATCTCTTGATTCAAACCTTGATTCATCTTATCCAACGTGTTTTTCATGTCTTGGAGAGAGTACGGCCGCACACCTTCATAAGGTTGGTCGTACACTCCTTAAAGGCCCTCCAAAGTGAGAGTTTGACCCCTATCTTCTAGTTGGACATGACCCTAGCCTTGTTGCACCTTAAATTCGACATTTTGGGCATGAACATGAAGGGTGTATGGCCGCACACCCCTTTGTACGGCGGCACACACCCCTTAGGGCCGCAAACCCACTTTGGTGATCATTTTAGGCCTCAAACTTGAATTGCAACTAAGCATGGGACCTAGAACACTTCTTAGATGCTAGTTAGAACCTTCGAAACACCTCAAAGGCACATCTCATCATGAGTGTACGACCGTACACTCATGGGTCGCACACCCATGGCCGTACACACCCTTAGGGTAGCCGTACACCTCCCTTACTCAATCACATATGGTTTTAACACTTAGTTCAAGTGTTTCCAAGTCCCTAGAGTGGTTTCCTGTCGTGTCTAGTAGTGAAATTCCTTAAATTTGACTCCTATATGTACTATTACATGATAGATAGGATCAAATTGTGTTCGAGGCTTCACTTGACATTCAGCATCTCATACCGATCTTTCATACAAACCACTCACTCGAGGTGAGTTCATACCCCTACATTTTCCAAGTTTTTAATGTTTCCAGGGGGATACAAGCCAAACATAAATGATTTTATGAAAGTTATACAAACGGATTTCAGTAAACTTAAAACGGACAAATCAGTACAAACACACAGTTTCTACAGTTTTACACAATATTTTAGATATTTTATCCATTCTGTATTATGCTGAGCATAATGGACGTTTTCAACGTACGAACTTAACCACATAGTTTTCAGTTCAATACATGATTTTACACATACAAATACACAAACTATAGTAGGTATAGTTTGGGAGTTCATACAAGGTTACACACATACATACATTCAAACTATAATAGGTATACTTTGGGAATTCATACAAGGTTATACAAATACGTACACACAAACGGTAATAGGTATAGTTTGGGAATTCATACAAGGTTATACAAATACATACACACAAACTATATTAGGTATAGCTTGGGATTTCAAACAACAGTTTACAAACTTATACTTTATAAACCTTTCAGTTGTTTATAAAAATGGGTTTTCAGCATTATTACTTGTAAATTCGTTAATCTAGTTGGAGACACGTCCTTGAGCACTCACAAACTTAACTGAGTGAAGGACTAGCACTTGTGATCAGAATCTCCTCGAGGGAGAGCGTGATTTTTGTGTATAGATCTATACGGGAGTCACTATCCCGCACCTTGCTGCTAGCTACAGTAGGACCGGTAAGTCTACAGGTGACAAAGTCATAAAAGATACTGGTGCCCGATTCGTGCCATATCAAGTCAAAAGTATGGTCATGACACTCACAATGTAGATAACAACGATTTACTTACGTAATAATAATACATGAACAATACTTGTTTAGCACAAGTACGGACAAATACATGGTTTCTCAAGGAAAACTAAAACTACTATACGTACTGGTAATAACCAGGGTTTTCAAACAGAACATTTCATACAAAGGTTTTTCATACAAAGTTCATCATACAATACACCTAGTTGTAGTCCAATCATACAACATTTTACTAAGATTATCTCACTTTTACTAAAGAAAATATTGGATTTTCTTGGAGTCATGCAAACATTTTTTAGAGTTATCAACCGGTTTTCCATACACAAACATCGCTTATGAACTCACCAGCTTTATGCTGATACTCTTTCAAAACTGCTTGTATTCTCAAGAAATCAGTAGACAGGTACCTTCCTGGAGTTTTGGGAGAAGTCGAAGCAAATAAAGTCATGTATTTATATTTATCTACACTTTTGATGTATTCAAACAATACTTAAACAAATGTAAACCTTTTTCTTATATGTATTCAATGTGTGGTATTGTTTACTATGATTGCTATGATACAATTGTTGTAATACTATATATGACGTCCTCCGCCCCCAAACGTTTCCGCCATTCCGGTTTAGGGGTGTGACAAATTTGAATTTGGATTAATTCTGATTATTTAATTAATTTAAATCTGCTTTCTTTACAAGTTTGATCAGCTATTAATAGACCAATGAGCCTTCATAATTCATGTTCCTTCTCTTCCTTGCAATCAGAGAATCCGAACCTATCTCCTTGTATTCTAGTGTTTAGACTTTTAGGTGTGATTCTTTAGAGACACTCTACTTTGGTTGCTAGATCTTCCAAAATAAACAAGCAGGTCGAGATCTACAAGTTCTCAAGAAGCAAATTCGAACCTAATCCCATCATTCTCATAGCATTAATCTTGTAGTTTTGAAAGTATGTTGCTATAATAGTAAAACCTAGATATTGGGTGCATGTACATATAGGGTTATATTCATTTACTCCTTAGACATGGAAGCAAAAAAGAAGTAGAGGTAGTTGGTCTTCGGATTTTGTGAACAAAATTTTTCTTGATGCATGTATACAAGAACTAACAAGTAACGGTCGGGAAAGTAGTGGTCTCAAAGGAACCTCATGGAATACAATAGCAGAAAAACTAAAAAAAAAGAAGATGACTTTTTTGTTGACGAAAAACAAATGAAATATCGGTATGACTACTTGGAAAGCAAGTATGAAGTTTGGTTGAAATTAAAAAACAAAACTGGGAACCTCTATAATCCTATAACAAACATGTTTAAAATGACGGATGAGGAGTGGAAAGCAGAGGCGAAGGTATTATTTTAACTTAAAAACATTATTATTTTGTTTTAAAAGTTTAATAATAAAATCTTTTTTTCAAACATGTGAAAAGATGGTTTAGAAATTAAGAAATGCGCCCCTCCTTTACCCAGATCTATGCACCTAGTTGTTTAACGGTGCGACCTCAACTAGTGCTGCCAGTTGGGGACCATCTTCAACACTACCTCATCCCGCAGAAGTGTTTACTATACTAGATTATGAGGATATCAAGATGGTAGATCCACTACCTCAAATTGATATCCCAGCCTCGGCTTCAACAGTACATCCCCATACAAGTTCCTCAATAGTACTTGTAATGCCTGCTTCCTAGTATGTAATTTAATATGAATTTTATTCAACTTTATGCGAGAACTCGACGAATTGGCAGCTCAACTTTTCGAGTAGGGAATATTATGGGGCGCGGGTTCGAGGACCTACTCGGCGAGTTGGGATCCCAACTCGACGAGTAGGGTTGTCCGGATGAAACCCTATTTTCAGGTTTTTGCACCCTGTTTAAGCATCCTATTCTCAGCCCTTGGCCTCATTTCCAGCCTCCAAGTCCTAAACCCTTATCCACGAAACCCTAGTGCACTTTTTGAGCTTGTGAGTTGTTTTTGAGTGTTTAGTGTGTCTTTTGAAGATTTTTGAAGAATAAGAGCTTGAAGTTTCAAAAGGAAGATTATAAATCCATAATCAACTTTGCTTTCTCTCCCTTTTCTGGTAATCAAGTCCCCATCTTGGTTATTAGTTCACTAGATCTCTTTAGGTCCATTTTATGGGAGTTTTGGTTCAAGAACTTTGATTTTTAGGACATGAGCGTCCCAAGTGGCTTACCTTTCATATCTGGAATCTAGAAGGGGTCTCATGGCATAAAGGTGCAAACTTTATGTCTATGGAAGCCCCCATTCAAGCTTATAGATGTTATAATCACCTTTTGAGCCCTAAGGGGCATGCATGTGAGGAAAGTGAGGGACTTCACGTGTCCAAGTAGTGTTAGGAGTATGGATATGTGGTTGTAAGCTTCAGTTTGGTATATGGATGGCTTTAGGACCAAGTTCTAGGTCCCAAGGAATTAGGGTTTAAGCTAAACCCTTAGAGAAGAGATATTAATAGGTAAACTTGGAAGCTTTACCCTTAAAAGGACATTTTCAGGGTGTGTGTGAAGTATGAAGTTTGGATCTGAAGTGTAGGGGCTTAATCACTTAAGATAGCCCAAACTGACAGAGGAACTCGCCGAGTTAGGAAGTAACTCGACGAGTTGAGTTGCTTAGTCCTGATTTTGTATCAGTTAGAACTCGACGAGTCTGTGAAGGGACTCGACAAGTTGATTCGGTTGATCACGAGTCTGAGTAGTACAAGAACTTGCCGAGTTTGGAAGTAACTCAACGAGTTAAGTTAACCAGGAGTTGACCTAGACTTTGATTTTGACCCGGTGTTGACTTTGACCAGGGGTAAAATTGTCATTTTGTTGAATTTAGTGTCTAAGCCCATAACTATAATTGGTATGTACTTTACTCGAGAGTAGCATGGTCCATTTGGGTTGCATGGTACCGGAACAATTTGTAAGGATGGACTTTTGAGTAGAGGATATTCATGATTTATTAATATATTATAAGTTCTAATATATTAATATGAAATCATATTATTTAATTAGTATTGATGAAGAATTAATTTGGAATTAATTTTGTTATCCAAAGAGACTAATTAAATATATGGGGTTGATTTGGTAAAATCATTCATTCTTATGGTGTGGGCCAATGATCCATGATTCCTTAGGTTGGGCTAAACCCATGTGACAACCCATGGATGATCCATGGAGGTTTAAACCCATGGAGCCTAAGGAATATGGAATGTCATGCACATTAGGGTTTACATGGTGTAACCCTAGTTTTCCCACACTATATAAGAAACTCATTGGCTCCTAAAATTGGCACCCTAGTGTTCTTGGAATAGCTATAGCCGATTTTAGAGTACAAGTATTCTCTCTTAAGTCCTCAATTGTTGGTGGTGTTGTGTGATTCCATTTGAGGTGCAACACTTGGGCACTAAGTTCTTAAGGGCCAAACTCAAGAAGTTCTACAAGCTACAACTAAAAGGTAACTCTATAAGTCTCTTTTATATTGATTATGTCATTTCCATGATAGTTGTAGGCTTAATGCTTTGGAAACAATATTGCATGTATTATTAGAGAAAACATAGATCCAAAGCATTTATGGTTGTATGTGCACCATAGGATGTTGTAGTATACTAAAACCGATCAGTGGTATCAAAGACTAGGGTTGTTTTCTATTATACTTGATATTTTATTGGTTTTCAAAGCTGAAAAAGTTGAATTTTTTGCATCTGACTGATGGACTTGCTGAGTCTACTGGCTAACTCGCCGAGTCCACTCAAAAATAGCCCAACTCGGCGAGTCCAGTTCATGTACTCGACGAGTTGGTGCCTCTGTGTGCAGATTTTCAAGGTTTTTGGCCTGTTTTGGATTAGAATCATTACCACAAAATGTTTTAGTTCATAAAATTTGATTTTGTTGTTATGGTAATGATTATTCTCATCCAAATAAAAGATAATTATAAAAGTTGCATGATTTATTAGTTTATATGATTAGGCTAATTTATTGAAACTTGTTTGATATAAATTATCTTAACTTATGAGTTTACTTAGATCATAAACAAATTGTTTGATTTTGTTAGTTGGAATTTTTTATCTAATTGTTTTTAATGAAATCCATAACTTGTCCTCACATTAAGGAAAGTGAAAAGTTTCATTTTTTAATGTCATCATAAAATGGTTTTAAGTCTTCCATAACTTGTCCTCAAGTTATGGAACTTGAAGAGTCTTTTACATAAATGTTTTATGAACTCCATAACTTGTCCTCAAGTTATGGAATGTCAAGAGTCTTTTCATAAAACCTATATTAAACTCATAAGTTATGGATACCAAAAGTTTTTGAATAGTTCAAAACTTGTCCTCAAGTTTTGGAATTTGTAAATTCAAAGTCTCACTTTGAAACATTTAGTTCCAAACCCTAGAATTTTAAAAGTTTAAAATTCAACCCTTATACTATTATAATATTATAGGTTTAATATGTATATATATGTATAAGAGTAAAGTCAGTCTTACCGTTAGTAGGCCTCATTCACGAAGGCGGTCTATAAGGGGGTATAAGGTTACTGCCTATAAAATGGCAGTTTAATGGGTGTCCACTCTCACCCACCGCTTCCTTGACTGGTGGAGGGTCGTCAACCGAACGGGTTTGACAGACATTTAAATTTTCATTAAAAGTATAATGAAATACTAAGTAACTAAATACTTATAAATTCCCAATCTTAGTTACTTAGGAAAATGTGAATTTGGTGCTAACCCATGAAATTGCACTTTGTACCTTGTTAAGTCGTTAGTGGAGCGTGTGTGGTTAACCGACATAGTAATCTAGGACTAACAGTGCGTAGAAAAGGGTAGCTTGATGTTAATCATTGATCAATCGAGCGCATGTGGTTAACCGACACATTGATTAGGTGGTTGTAACATCGGTGTACCAAGCTAATTTGCATGGTTATTCAGACCTTGTTTATGATCATCGGCACCCCAGTCACAAACTTGAAGGGCACAATCGAGATTTAAACATGCCATTGAAAAGTTCAATGAATCTCAAAGTATCTAGGAATTTCAATCCATTTAAAACTTAATAATCAATTTCATTTTTCGTGGTGGAAATTGGTAAATCGTCATTTACCTACCTTCAAATATTTTGCATTCGGATTATGACATCCCTCTTCCGAATTGTAAAATATTGTGTTGGGTCCTAGCCTTAATATTTCATGTTGGGTGTTATATTAAGGACTAAAATCAACTAAACTTGAATTTCTCCCATTGTAGATGTATAGTTTAGGCAACTATGGTCTTCCCGAATCTTTTAAAAGATGATTTTCCACAAGGCGATCAAGGTGAAAGATTAATCCCTTTTTATTGCTATAGTGGGACTTCACTTCCTCCACCTCCTCCAATAATTCTCCCTAACCCACAAGTTCAAGGTAACTCAAAGCCCTATTGGCAGGAAGGAAAGTCTGTATGTGCTCACGTCTTGGAGATGAAGTTACATATTGACAAGCTGGCAGAGTTGGGTGTCGAAGTCTCAAGGAAGTTGGCTATTGACTGGGTTCTTCAGTCACTTCCTAAGCCATATAGCGGGTTCTTTAAGGACTACTATATGGGAGATCACGACATGAGCCTTATTGATCTAACATATTTGCTTGTTGTTGCTGAATCAACAATGATTTGGTGCACTGGTAAAGAAATTTTAATTGGAAGATCTACTTCCCAAACTTCCATGGACATTGACAATGGTAACATTGAAAGTCCAGAGAAGCTTTCTCTTCCCGATGGAAAGGGATCGGCCATGGTCAAGTCATTTGACCAAATGGTAAAGAGAAAGGCTAATTCTGAGATAGTCCTGTGTACCATTCCTAAAGATTCCATATGTTTCTATTTCCAAGAGAAGGGGCATTGGTTGCGAAGCTGCCATATTTACCTGAAAGATCGCAAGGATGGTAAAGTAAAAACTTTTCACTCTACTTCAGGTAAAATCCCTTGTCTAACTCTATTAAGTTCCTATTTGGAGATTCTTAATACATGATGTAATGTAATTACATTTTGATGTTTTGAAGAATCGAAGAAATGAAAGGAGGCTTAAAGGAAGAGTATGCTGAGTCTGATCGTGAAGATATGGATTTCGATTACATGGTTCGATGATCAGATTTGTGAGCTGCTGCTTAAGAGTTATGATAGATTGCTTAGGAATAGATAACAACATATTTTCACTTGTATTTGCATTGTAAGGATAAGTTTTTCGCAATTTTTATAAATAAAGAAATTTTTTGAAATTTATCTTATTTTTAAAATTTCCTTACAGTGGCATTTGTGAAAATTTGTTGCTTATATGTTTCCATTAATAGCAATATTGGAAAATGGATTTGATTCTTTCGTTTGTGGTTGTGTCATAATTTACGAAATAAGGAAAGATTCTCATCACGCAAGTTTCAGTTGGATAGAAACTTGGAATCATGCAACTTGTATTGTATGATGAATGAAAATTTTCGTCTTTAGGAAATTAAAGACTCATTCCTTGTTCACATGAATATGTGATTCAGGTGAAGGACTAGGGGATTGGGTACACTGGGTGTGCGCTGGTCAGGTCCACCACAAAGAACGATAAGACTATTCGTCATGATATACTAAAGTTTAGTAAATATGGTTATGCTTACAAGTTTAAGTATAATTCTGAACATTGGAAAAGTTTCAATGTATGGTAGAACGAATGAGAAGAATCAAATTAGGCAGAAAGATAAAAGTTTCTCCAATCTTAAAAGATGGGAGAGTACTTTAGTATCGTGTTTTATGATCATCTTAATGATTATGGAAAACCATATCACAATTGATCCTCTAAGGTCATCTTAGTGCATTTCTATGGCTAAGAAGAGGAATCGTCAATTGTTGAAATGGTTAAATCTAGAAGATGAGTCATACTTCGTTCCAAAAACAAGTATTAGAGTCATAATCCAAGCTTGTGCCTTGAGTGACATTAAATTAAGAAGGTTTATAACACTCATCAAATGTAGAGTAACATGTTTCTTACTCTTTTACATTTGAAATTGGTAAGTTGTGATGTCTTGGATAAGACAAAGACCAACTAAGGCCGATTGTGTGAAGTGTTAGTCTTGATTAGAATCCGCACTAACTCTTGAATATCTGTTTGTCAAGTAATGTTCCTTGACAAAGTGAATCTTATATGTCAAGAGGTCAGTGGGGGTCTTAAAGATCTTGAAAGTTTCAAGAACTAATCAAGGGTAAACCTATTGTTAAACACTAGCACATGCTATGAGGTTTGTAACCTATCGTGTTGACATAATTTTTATGTGCCATTCCAGTTGGTTGACTATGCATGTGAGCTCTATGAGTTCTCAGTTGTTTGCATAACAACCTGGAAGCAATGGCAGACCCTTGTGCTGTGAGGTGGCAAGAAATTAAGATTGAACAAGTTCACTCCATATGAGTTTGGAGTTGTCACTAACCTTGTCTTGTGATTATGGTTATGACAAATTCACATGGATATGAACACATACACCATAAAATCTAAGTGTCATAAGGTTTCTATCCAATTCTTGAAAATGATTGTGAGGAAACGCTTTCACTAAGTAGATTTTATAGAGTTAACAATTGTGATATTTGCATTCTTAAATTCGATTATGATTACGACATCCCTCTTCATAGTTCGAATTGTGAGAAATGGAAAAGGTCTAAAAATTTGAGACTTATTGTTGTAAGTTCTAAAATTGTTTAGACACACATGTGAGCTGTCTAAGGAAAGGTGTACGAGTTTGAGAAGCCTAGATAAAGTCTTATCGAAGCATCTTGTATCAGAAATCTGAACTTTGGAAAGGAAGTCAATAAGTATTGATTTCTAAAAGTAAGTTGATTTCTGAATACATGTCAAAGCTAGTGGGAGCATAAGTGTTATACTAGTAAGATAATAATTGTTATGCTAGTGGGAGCATAATTGTTATGGTAAGTGTTGCGAATTAGCAATGTTAATTAAGGGAGAGGAATTTATACTTCATTTCAAAATGTAAAAAGATTAGATTGAGTTTTAATCAAATTTAGTCATATATATATATATATATATATATATATATATATATATATATATATATATATATATATATATATATATATATATATGTGTGTGTGTGTATATGACTAAATTTGATTAAAACTCAATCTAATATTTTTACATTTTGAAATGAAGTATAAATTCCTCTCCCTTAATTATAGCAAAACAACTTTTCAAACCCTGCATCTTTGCAAATTGAAACTTTTGTTTTATATATATATATATATATATATATATATATATATATATATATATATATATATATGAATGTTATGTTGGAATGGTTCAACATAAGGAAATTCTATATATGGAAATGTTAATTGCGTTCTCAAAATTTGATTATGATTACGACATCCCTCTTCATAATCAAATTATGAGAACATGACAAATAGAAATATTATAGCAAAAGGCTGATCAAGTATCATGTCTTTATGTTAGACATTATGAATCACATCCCATATGCTTCGGGTATAGGATCGATTGCATATGCTATAATATTCTCGTGTTCTAATTTTCCAAATGCCTAGGGCATTAAGAGGGAAAAAGGAATAGAACCGGATATGACTAAAGTGGTTAAACAACTGTTAAGGACAATTTAAGGTTTACCAAAGATTGGTTGCTCATCGACAGTTGGAAGTATATTTAAATTTTTTGGAAATGACCATATTGACATACTCTGAGAAGAGGTAACTCTTGTTCAGAAGTGATAGTCAAAATGGGAATATGGAGATGTTTCCGTAAGTGGAAATTATTCTTTAAATCTGTGCAAGATTAGGAAACTTAATGCAAGAAGGATGTTCAAAGGAATGTACTTTGAATTTGAGATTTCGCTTCCTTGGAATTGCTTTGTTTTCAATCTCTAGTGGAAAGTTTTGTAATATCGTTGGTCAAGTCTCTGTGACTTTTGGTTGTGAAATGAGCATCATTGAAATGTTTTTCAATTGATCTATTTCACAAAGTCAGGACCATAGACAAACATAGTGTGCATGCTTGGAGCATGGCATAGCTATTGTTTTAATTCAAGTATTAAGTTGATAAATTGAAACATTATACAATGAATAATGAGTAATCAATATGGCACTCAAAAGTTTTGGGGCCATATAGGATTAGTATTGTTCTTGTGTTTCACTTTGCATGTTTTGACCTCCCGAATAACTAGGTAATTCAAACCATCCATATTCGATCATACTTTGGAAGTAGGTATTGAGGCAATACTATCATGAATGGGTCTGTAGAGGTGTTTTAGTCATAGCACAAGTTGGTTACAGTGTTCATGAGTACTCCTGGAATATGATTCGAGTATTGGATTCAACCCATGCTCATCTGAATCACTTCATGGATTTTATCACGAGTGATTGTGAGATGATAATATCTTATATTTTTGAAACGGAGACATGTGAGTTGTAGTTGCAATTCGGTTGCACATTGACATATGTAAACGCACCAGTAACTTAGATGTTATAAAACATATCGTTGTGTGTAATTTGATGAGTAAGTACAAACAAGCATATGGGTCGAAGTTTATCCATTTCTTTTATCTCATGTGGTTAAAAGCGAGATATGTGGGCCCCTCGATGATTTAGTGATGACACCCCTAAGTACTTGGCCAAGCCTGGACTGATTTGATTTGTTCAATTAATCGGTCGTTATAAATCGGAAATTGAGAAATAACAGATGGACAGAGAGAATGATTAAAATCCATGTCTCAGTTTATATGATATCTAGAATGGAGGAATATATGATCCTTATCTAATAGATGTGTCATTGACTAGGTCAGAGTTCGACAGTGGCTTTTAAGAGCTACGATTGCTAGTCGGGTTGTGGAGTCATACTTGCAATAATAGTTATTAGACTTATCCAAGTGGGAGACTGTTGGATTTAGTGTCTAAGCCCATAACTATAATTGGTATGTACTTGACTCGAGAGTAGCATGGTCCATTTGGGTTGCATGGCAACGAAACAATTTGTAAGGATGGACTTTTGAGTAGAGGATATTCATGATTTATTAATATATTATAAGTTATAATATATTCATATGAAATCATATTATTTAATTAGTGTTGATCAAGAAATAATTTGGAATTAATTTTGTGATCAAAAGAGACTAATTAAATATAAGGGGTTGATTTGGTAAAATCATTCATTATTATGGTGTGGGCCAATGGTCCATGATTCCTTAGGTTGGGCAAAACCCATGTGACAACCCATGGATGATCCATGGAGGTTTAAACCCATGGAGCCTAAGGAATATGGAAGGTCATGCACACTATGATTTACATGGTGTAACCCTAGTTTTGCCACACTATATAAGAAACCCATTGGCTCCTAAAATTGGCACCCTAGTGTTCTTGGAATAGCTATAGCCGATTTTAGAGTACAAGTATTCTCTCTCAAGTCCTCCGTTGTTGGTGGTGTTGTGTGATTCCATTTGAGGTGCAATACTTGGGGCACTAAGTTCTTAAAGGCCAAACTTAAGAAGTTCTACATGCTACAACTAAGAGGTAAGTATATAACTCTCTTTTATATTGATTATGTCATTTCCATGCTAGTTGTAGGCTTAATGCTTTGGAAACAATATTCCATGTATAATTAGATAAAACATAGATCCAAAGCATTTAGGGTTGTCTGTGCACCATAGGATGTTGTAGTATACTAAAACCCATCACATTTTACCCTAACAAGGATTATCAGGTTCTTGACTAGTATTTATTGTGATAATGATAGTCGGGGAGTCGTTGGAGCAGCCATCAGAGATTCCTCACACGAGAGTTCAGCAGCCAGCTTGAGAGGTGAGTCTTATCCTATAGTAAAGAGTCTAAGGCACCAAGGCCGACCCGTTTATATGTGATAGCTTAAGCCGGGGTTAGCCTGATGTAGATTATATGTTCTGGACTTCGGTCCGATGTGGGGGCAAGCCCGTGGAATCTTTGTATGATTGATGTCTTTGTGATTCTTGCATGTGTTTGTTATATATTCCAGACTTCGGTCTGATGCCGGGGCAAGCCCGAGGAATGTTTATTTGTTTATGTATATGTTTATGATATATGCCTGTTGATATGCTATATGTATACCAGACTTCGGTATGATGTCGGGCGGGGCCCAATGCCGGATTTCGGTCCGATGTCGGGCGGGGCCCGATGCCGGATTCGTCCGATGCGGGGCGGGGCCCGAAGTAGTGGCCTAGGCTCAGTTATGTGATTATGTGTATGGTATGTGGTCGCTTGGGGAGACTCACTAAGCTTTGTGCTTACAGTTTTTAGTTTTGGTTTCAGGTACTTCCGGTAGCAAAGGGAAGAGCTCAGGATGATTACAGTGCACACACTATTAGTTCAGCCTGGGGTGTTTAGACTTTGATTTTTGTCACATGATTTTGATACAATATTTGATATGATGTTTTGGGATTTATGACTTATGACTTTCATTATGATGATTTATGAATTATGGTTTTCTTAAATGATTTTAAAACGAAATTTTTGGGCCGTATTTTTGGGACGTTTCAGTACCCCTACCTACAAGTGCATCACCTGCAAGTGAAGATTCCTCTGGTCGGTCCAAAAAAAAAGAGGAAAACAAAATGCACCCGCATCCACGGACACACTGGATGATGACATAAGAGAGGTTGGCAAGGAAATTATGAAGGCGGCTCAGGCGTTCGTGCAAACAAATAATCTTGACAAGGATATGGATGAATTTATTGATAAATTGAAAGGCTTGGAATGGGGAAATTCTGATCCGAAATACATCACTACTCTTATGTTATTTGTAACGCTCGCAGATTCAGGCTAGTCAATTTAAAGGCAATAAGCATCAAAAAACGACTTTTTGATAGAAGATTATTTAGAATAAATAATCTTAACTAAGTTATAGTATATGTTACAATGGTTGTGTACATATAAAGAACGTTAAAATTCGAGTTATAACGAAGAAGTTATGACCCGTCGAAGTTTTACGGCTAAACCGGCACGACACTGCGTAACGTAAAAAGTGAATTTTTTATAAATTACTTTTTAGCCATAGGGGTATAAACTAAAGTCGTAGTATACGTTAAAACTAAGAACGTACATAAAAAGAACATCCAAATCTGACTTCGTATAAGGAAGTTATGATTTTTCTAAGATTTAGCATAGTAATGCACAGCCCGGAAATCGAATTTTAGATCGGTCGATTTTTAGCCGACACAACCTAAATGAGAATTGAAGATCTCATTACTAGGAACTCAACAATAAAAAGACAGTCGAAAACGGAGTCCGTATGTAGAAGTTATGAATTTTACACGGTCGTTATCAGAGTAATCTTCCCAAACTGTTAAATTCAAAATCAGTCGAGAATTATGTGACAACCGTCAAATTTCGTTCAAGTCAAAGTCAAACAAAGTCAACAAGTCAAACCGGTAAACTCCAATAACCCTTGTATGTTAGGGTTTACGTTATGTAATCACTGTACAATTCGCTATTTTAATGAGAAAACATCATCTCGAAAATTCATGTGTTTGATTTTCCTTAGCCTTAACAGTGCTAAACAACGAACCAAAGTGATAAAACACTATTGCACAATCATCGGGATTGTGTAGGACACTAAATCATGGCTTAACGGGGTTTACGGACCTTGCGTTTCAAAGCCAAACACTCAAAAAGGTCTCAAAAGAACTCTCTCTCAATCTCTCTCACTCAATCTCTCTCTATTAGAAATCTCTCCCAAATCTCTCTCAAAAGTTCCTTTAACTTTTTGTAATCATTCGGGTCATCACGACCCTTAACCGGGTCAAAAACCACTTGAAACGGGGTAAAAACGAGTAAAATAGCCTTAAGGACCCAAAACCGAAGCTTCAGGACCGAAGCCTCGCATCCGAAGTGCTCAGGACCGAAGCCTCGGACTGAAGTGCTCAGGACCGAAGCCTCGGACCGCAGCCTCAGGACCGAAGCCTCAGGTCCGAAGCCTCAGGTCCGAACCTCGGCCCAGGACCGAGCAACTTCGCAGATTCAGCCTTTTTTCCCGGTTTTCGACTACGACTTCGTTTTAACTCCGTTTTTCATTATTTTAACGTGCGATTTTCACCCAAAACTTTATTTTATAAACTAAGGTCCCAAAATATATAAATCTCCAGGGTTTTTATAAAATATATTAAAAGAATTAGTGGTTGAACTAATTATTGAGGGAATATTTGCTTTTCCTTAATTTATGGCAAAAGCAAACCACCACCACCTCACTCTATGATTAGCCACTCTTTCCCACTACCCCTTGTCTCCTTAGTGGACCTTTACACCCAATCTCCAGCTCTTCCCACGTTCTAAGAGCTGGAGGATTGATCCTCTCTCCTCATTCTCCATAAAGTTCTTTCATTCTACACTTAGCAACCAAGAACACTCTCCAAAATTCTCTCATCTTTTCTCTCAACTTCAAGAACTTCAAGGCTTTCTCCAGGGATTTCTTTCTTCAATTAGTAAGTATCTTCATCATTCACATAATTATTAAACTCCATTCTACTCAAATCATTGATATCTTACACAAGTTCCATCTTATTCGGTGTTAGATTCTCGAATCATCAAGACATCTTCTTAGTGTTCTTGGGTTGAACACTTCCTCTCTCTCACTTTCATCTACTGAAACCACATAAGGTGAGTTCATACCCCTACATTTACATGTTTTTCTTAAGTTTTAAGGGGGGAATACAAGTAAAATCATCAAGAACACAATTAAACTTTTTCTAACAGATTACATCAGAAACGATGGACTTTAATCACGGACTGTTTTGGTCAACTTAAATATTTTAGTTTTCAAAACTGTTCCAGGTACAAGTAGTTCAAACTCTTAGCTTTAAAATGGCTACTTGAACATCTCCATATGATGTTTCTACAATTTATGGTGATTTTTACAAAAATGCCTGTCATTTCAGATGCAAACCCGGACCAGTCTGTGATTATGAACATTTTCACCTCTGTTAGAGATCACTAAAAATCATGATAAAATTTACAAACAAACTAGACTCATATTCCAAACTCTCAAAATTTGCGGATTTGGATTTAGAGCTTTGATGATTTCTCTATAAATTTTCTAAGAACAGTAACAGAAACTATATTCAACGAAAAGTTGCTGTTAATTTCATTTCACCTTGTAACATGTTGAGCAAGGTGTATATCTTTATGTGATTATATGTTATTGCAATATATGACATTTTATCTTAATATTTAGACACACATCAGTTTACAAATGGATTTGGACATATAAAATATAAAGAATGACAAGTGATTATAATCAAAGTACAACCGATATATTCAAACATTTAATAAACTATTTTGAATATAGTTTGCATACATTACTACGTACTACCCTTGGTTGATAAACTATAATAGGTATAGTTTATGATACATTACATAACACATACATTTAAAAAGGGTACATTTATACAAAGGATATTTTCATTAAGCAAGGTACGGCCATACGGTACCAAGTTTTCATAACACGTAATTCCGTTAATGACTTTGTGAGACATTTACTTCAAATTACCATTAAGTCCTGTATTGTAACCAGAGTCTCCTTGAGGGAGAGCATGATACTTGTGTATAGATCTATATTGGGTTTGACAAACCCACACCTAAACTGCATGCAACAGTTAGACCGATAGGTCTGGGGTGACAAATGTCATAACATTTCCGACGCCTGAAGAACGTCGTTTTAGGCAACCTTGGTCATAGTATGGTTATAATAAACTCACATAAAGTATTAATAAACATTGGAATTTACGGGAACTTCATTAAAATTTAACGAGTTTATGTCGATTTAAACTTGCATTGTTTTACTATAAATATGACAAATTACTTGTACATTTCGGTCTTTGGGTTTTAAGACTACATTTACACATTAAGGAAAATATTGGATTTTCTAACACAAATACTACTTTTACAAACGAAAGGCTTTTAATAATACCAAACAAAAGCTTATGAACTCACCAACCTTTGTGTTGACACTTTTTCAAACAACTTGTATTCTCAGGAAATCATTAAATAGGTAATCAAGTGCTTTTGAGGATGGGACGCTAAGGCGTCTACTATTTCATATTTTGTCAACATATTGTAATTGATTCGTAAACATGTAATTCATACAATGATGTAACTTTTTCAATTATATATATGTTGGTTGTGTTTGCTTGAATTACTATTACAATTGTTGTTATGATACTATACATGAAGTCCTCCACCCCCGGACGTTTCCGTCATCCTTGGTTTGGGGGTGTGACAGATTGGTATCAGAGCACAGTTTATAGTGAATTAAGTATATCAAACCACATAAGATATACAAACTATAAACACAATTGGGACTAATAGTCTCTGATTTGTGCATTTTTCAAATAAATATACTCTTAGAAAATAAATGATTTTCTTGATTAAAGTATACATACATACATTACATGCTCGCATGGTATCATAACTAGCGAAAACATAAAGCAAAAGAAGAAGAGTTGAACATTTTGAGTATGCCTTATTATGTGGATTAAATCTGGGAAGGATATAGCCTGATCAACTATATCTGTCCGGGAATTGACTTGCATATACCGGGGGATGGTCAGGATGGACAACAAATCTAACAAACCTAATAACAGACTACAAAGGATACTTTAAGAACTCAAAACTAAACATTTACAAATACTATAGGAGTATTTTGCGTTACTATAATAAATTATCTGAGAATTAAATAGGTCTTTATTTATAGATCAATAGCTGCTAAGTGGATGCGCTAAGGTCATATGTAACTAAGATGCTATAGACTTAGAATTTATGTATCTTTGTTTCACTTCCTGTCCTTGTTTGGTTGTGGTCTTGGAGTTAGGGTCATCTATTCGAAGGACTATTATATCTTAATCACATATGACTGGTATGCACTTTGCAACTAATTAAGTAACCGATAAAGATCATTTTAAAATATAATATATTAATTATGTCCCGACTAAATTAGTATATGTGAAACTTTTACAAACAGTCATATACTTGGAAACAAGGAAACTCAAATAAAATATTTTATACTTTCATTTTACCTCATAACCCAATGTATTGGGTCAATTAAAAGTATAAAATCGTATGTATCGTAAACATACCGAAAAACAACGTAATAATATACTTTATGTATAAAAGATTTCTCTTCCTATAAATATACTTTTAATAAAAGTACATTGGTTTACGACTTATGACAGAACCATGCCGCCAAGGAGAAGACCAAGACCTTCCAGCAACACAGCAACACCTCCTCCGCCGCTGCCTCCACAGTTTGATCCTGCGATGTTCCAGGCTGCAGTAACAGCAGCCTTAGCGGCCGCAATATCGCAGATAGGGACAAACGGAGCTGGTGGTTCTGGATCGGGTGCTACAAACTCTAACCACGGAGACAGTACGTGGCGTGTAAGAGAGTGTTCCTACAAAGACTTCACCAATGGCAAACCCGACAACTTCAATGGGAGCGGGGGAGTCATCACTTTAATGCAATGGTTTGAAAAGACCGAAGTAGTCTTTCAGGTGTGCTCTTGCCCCGAAGCGAGCAAAGTTAAGTTCGCAGCCTTCACTTTCACCGGTCGGGCCCTTACTTGGTGGAACTGCCGAATTAATTCACTTACTCTCGAAGTGGCTAGCTCCATAACCTGGACAGAACTAAAAACATTGATGATGAAGGAGTACTGCCCGAGAGGTGAGATTCAAAAGTTGGAACAAGAACTTTGGAACCTCAGGATGACGGGCTCCGACCTTGAAACCTACACCACCCGATTCAATGAATTGGCTCTCCTCTGCCCAACAATGGTTACTCCGGAGGAGAAAAAGGTGGAGCGATACCTTTGGGGACTGTCTCTCCAAGTGCAAAGTAGTGTCCTGTCTTCAAGGCCAACTACTTTTGACAGTGCCAGGGAGCTGGCACAACAACTTGTTGACCACCGAGCCGGTCATAATACTACAACCACCACCACTGATCAATCAAAAGGGGGAAACAACAAAAGGAAGTTCTGGAACGAAAAGAAGAGCCAACCAGCACAGGACCCCGCTAAGAAGCAACAAACTGTTGCTGTCCATGCTGCCACTACTGCTACCACTCCAGCACCACTGAAGCCATATGCTGGAACCCTACCTAAGTGCAACAAGTGCAACTTTCACCACAATGGTGCTTGTAGGGAGATGCACTATAACAACTGGGACAGGAAGGGGCACACTACTCGTTTCTGTAAAGCGTCGGCTCGACCAATCAACCAAGTCGCCAGTACGGGGGCAACCCGAACCTGCTACAACTGTGGAGACGCAGGTCACTTCAAAAGAAACTGCCCCAAAGCACAAGCCCCTAATGCTGGTGGAGTAGGAAGAGTCCTGGCAATAGGACATGGGGAAGCAGTCGAGGATCCCATGGTGGTTACCAGTACGCTTCTCCTCAATAACTCTTATGCATGCATACTATTCGATAGTGGAGCGGAGAGGAGTTTCATGAGCCACCAATATAAACAATTACTTGAACAAAATCCCCAATCACTAAAGGATACTTATGTAGTAGAAATGGCAAATGGGAAAGTAGAACGCACTAGCGATATATACTCAGAGTGTACTCTCACTCTAGACAACCATATATTTAAAATTGACCTGATGCCGGTCACCATAAAAAGCTTCGACGTAATCATCGGGATGGATTGGTTAGTTCCTCACCGTGCCGACATTCTATGTTACGAAAGGGTCGTTCGCCTCAATCTACCAAATGACGAAACCCTTCTTATCTATGGTGACAAACCTAGTGCGAATTTGCAAATCATCTCATGCATCAAAGCCCAAAAGTATCTCCGGAAGGAGTACCACGCCTTCTTGGCCCACGTAGTAGACAAGAAACAAGACGTGAAAGACATCAAAGACATCCCAGAAGTGTGTAACTTCCCGGATGTGTTCCCAGAAGATCTTCCTGGTGTACCACTCGCACGACAAATCGATTTCAGAATTGACTTAATTCCCGGAGCTACCCCCATAGCCAGAGCTCCATACCGCCTCACACCAACAGAAATGCAAGAGTTGTCCAGTCAGTTGAACGAGCTTTTGAGCAAAGGGTTCATCAGACCAAGCTTCTCACCTTGGGGAGCACCAGTCCTTTTTGTAAAGAAGAAGGACGGATCCTTTCGCATGTGCATCGACTATCGGGAACTAAACAAACTCACCATCAAGAACCGATATCCTCTACCCCGAATCGACGACCTTTTCGACCAACTCCAAGGAGCAAATTTCTTCTCAAAGATCGACCTAAGGTCAGGTTACCATCAGCTACGAGTTCAAGAAGAAGATATTCCCAAAACTGCATTCAGAACTCGCTATGGGCACTACGAGTTTGTGGTGATGTCCTTCGGTTTAACAAACGCACCTGCGGTATTCATGGACCTAATGAATAGAGTGTGTCGACCCTACCTAGATAAGTTTGTAATCGTATTCATCGACGATATCTTGATCTACTCGCGAAGCGAAGAAGAGCATAGCCTACATCTACGCCAAGTGCTAGAGACACTAAGAGCGGAGAAGCTTTATGCTAAGTTCTCTAAGTGTGAATTCTGGATTAGAGAAGTGGATTTCCTTGGGTATGTGGTAAGTGAGAAAGGCATACATGTGGATCCCTCCAAGATCAAGGCAATCGAGAATTGGTTAGCACCCAAGACGCCAACCGAAATTCGACAATTCCTTGGGCTTGCTGGCTACTACCGAAGATTTATACAAAACTTCTCCAAGATTGTGAAACCACTCACCACCTTGACGCAGAAAGGTGTGATATTCAAGTGGGAAAATAAACAAGAAACTGCTTTCCAAACTTTAAAACAAGCCCTATGCAGCGCACCGATCTTGTCTCTCCCAGAGGGAACCGAGGACTTCGTAGTGTACTGTGATGCTTCGAACCAAGGCCTCGGATGTGTGCTCATGCAGAGAGGGAAGGTTATCGCGTATGCATCAAGACAGCTTAAGACGCACGAGGTTAATTATACTACGCACGACCTGGAATTAGGAGCAGTGGTATTCGCTTTGAAGATCTGGAGACACTACCTCTACGG
The DNA here is from genome assembly GCF_052849685.1 of Lactuca virosa. Taxonomy (NCBI): domain Eukaryota; kingdom Viridiplantae; phylum Streptophyta; class Magnoliopsida; order Asterales; family Asteraceae; genus Lactuca; species Lactuca virosa. The sequence goes on from NC_136427.1 coordinate 27,503,396, forward strand.
CACGAAATGCAGTATCTTCACTGATCACAAAAGTCTTCAGCATATCCTCAATCAGAAAGAGCTCAACATGCGACAGAGGAGATGGGTAGACTTGCTGAATGACTACGAGTGCAAAATTCGTTATCATCCGGGCAAGGCCAATGTAGTGGCCGATGCTCTAAGCAGGAAGGAGTACTCGGGCCGCCGAGTAAAATCCTTAACAATGACAATCCATTCCCACCTGACCATACAAATCAAGGAAGCTCAATTGGAAGCTTTGAAACCAGAAAAGGTGGCAGGAGAGACATTAAGGGGAATGGATAAAAACTTAGAAGTCAAGGATGATGGAGCACGTTATATCATGAATCGGATTTGGACATCGAAGTTCGGTGGACTCCGAGATGTCGTCATGAATGAAGCACACAAGACTCGATACTCCATCCATCCCGGGTCGGATAAGATGTATCTGGACCTCAAGCAATTATACTGGTGGCCGAACATGAAAGCTGATATTGCTACCTATGTGAGCAAGTGCCTGACTTGCGCCAAGGTAAAAATCGAATACCAGAAACCATCCGGGCTATTACAACAGCCGGGTATACCTGAGTGGAAGTGGGAACGAATAACCATGGACTTCATAACCAAGCTGCCTAAGACATCGGGCGGGCTTGACACCATATGGGTAATCGTAGACAGATTGACCAAATCAGCACACTTCCTACCGATAAAAGAAACCGACAAGATGGAGAAGCTGACTAGAACGTACATCAGAGAGATTGTACGACTCCATGGCGTGCCGATATCCATTATCTCCGATAGAGATAGTAGATTTACCTCACGGTTTTGGCAGTCTCTACAAAAATCATTGGGAACTAGGCTTGACATGAGTACTGTAAAAACCGGTTCAATTCGGTCATAGTTCGACGATCAAACCCCCGTGGGCCGCGATGCAATAAAGACCAATGGCACGTAGATTGGGGTCTCTTAAGTATAGGTGTTTGTATTTTTAATTTAACCAGCCGAGGTTTAACAAACTAATAAATTTTACATGGTTAATATAATTAAGTTCAAATTTATATATATAAATATATAAATATATATATAAATGTGTATGTGTTAATTACCTTTGCAATTATCTAAATACATGTAGGATATGTAACGTGTATATATTCAAAATAAATATACACTTAAAATTTCGTGTTGTGTAAAAGTCCTAAAAACCAAATACCTTATATACGTACATACACCAATACTTCCAATAATATATCAAATTCAAATAGAGGAATATACAAACACTAATAAGATGACAGCCAATGGACACTAATAAATTGACAGCCAATTGACACTGTAGGGGAATGGCTTTATTCCTTCCTTTTTTCTTCCTTGTTTCCTGCAATCTATTAGAGAATCCCAAACACCTTTACCTACATTGATTCCCATTAAAACAATCCATCTATTCTTCAATTATCAAATACACATAAACAGATTCAAAACAATCCTTCCATTATTCAATTATCAAATACACATAAACAGAATCAAAACAATCCTTCCATTCTTCAATTTTCAAAATACACATAAACAAATTCAAAACAAACCTCCTCATCAGTTTCTATCATAAACAACCAAAAGGACAACCTGTATCCAAGCCAGAACACTCCAGTTCTTGATTCTCGAGTACAACTGCAAACCAGAAGAACAATAACCTGTTGGTATTTCTGTTCCTTTTCCTGTGGAAGAAGCACAATACCAAACACCCATCGAATTCTCGTTCTTTCCCTGTCAAATTATCAAAACCCAAACACCTATCGAAACCCTGTTGATCAAACTCCATACTTTGCCATAAAGATCACCAACTCAGACAAAGAAAAATTCGGACCATTCATCAGATTTGGAATCACAAATCAAAAGTCAAAATGTAAGTAACATGATCTTCAGTAAACCGAAACCCAAAGACGTACAGAATGAAGGATGAGATAAAGGATTCAGAGTCAATTGAAAGATTTGGAATAGCTATTACCTCAATCGATCTTGCCCCCTTCCGAGTCGTCGAACACCGCCGCAAAAACACTACTGCTGTCACCACTCGATTCTAGCCGCCGGAAGACAGAATCCACCCCTTCGTGACTGCCCTCGAGAAACCCCACCGCTACCCTCGTGATTTACCGATCGTCGGGTCCGCCTTCAGCTTCTATCTCCGAGACGAAGCAAGCCTCGGTTCATCATCGAACTTCGCCAGAGCTGCTGCCTCGTTCCCCCGGGCTGTTGATACAGACGACGAAGGGGGAGTCTTCGCCAGGAAGTCGGAGTTGGGTGACGAGGTTGGCGAACCCGATGCGATCGGTGGCTCTCCTTGCGATGAAAAGCTTGAGTGCTTTCTCCAATTTTCAGGTTTTCTATCGTAGTTTGAAAAACCTGCTAAACCAATCTTCGAAGGACACCGGCAGGAGTTATCAGACCAAGCAAAAGTAGGCACAGAACCAACGCCTTCATCGTAAAATCAGGAACATACGTGGAGGAACGATCCCAGGATGATTCAGGTATCTCATAATCTTCTGGAAGGTCCAGATTTTGGAAAGCTGCTACACGTGATTGGACGTATTGGACCTTCTCCTGGACTCTCTACTTGCTCTAGGAGTTATCACTTTCCCCAATCAGCCGACGATATGTCGATCCTTCCCCAATCAGCCGACGATGTGTTCGATCTTTCCCCAATCAGCCGACGATTTGCCGATCCTTCCCCAATCGACCGACGATTTTGCTCGATCCGTCTGATTCATCGGTGTTCGATTTCCCGTCGTCTTCCCCCCCCCCCCGTTCATTGGTGTTCTTCGAGTCGGCTGTGAAGAGAACACGATTTCCCTTTCGATCTTATTACACGATCAAACTGATTGGAACGGGTTTAAAAGACCCTAATATTCTAGATATCGGATCCGTAGTCGGGTAAAGGGTTACAACCCGAAAAGAAAACGGGTACCGGGTTTGACCCAGTCAACGGTCAAACGGAAATCCAACCCATTTTTTTTAAACTATCAAAACTTAACCCCTTGTTACAAATACTTTGCAAATTCAGTCCAAACCCCAAATCTTTGATTTCAATTGTCAATATTAACCCCTCCTTTGAAATTATGTTTACCCAATCAGTCCCACTTTTGGTTAAAATAATTTACAAACAATCCTTATACTGTAAACCGGTTACAAAACGGTCCTGGTAATACTTCAAGGTTCAAGAATTATGAATTTGCGGTTCACTCGGAATGTTTATTATCGTTTCTCAAAGGAATGCAAATACCGTACCAATGGAACTCACGCTTCAAGGGTGAGTTCATACCCCTACATTTTATATTTTTATTAAGTTTTAAGGGGGGGAATACAAGTTAAATCATCAATATCATAATTAAACGTTTTCAATAGATTACATCAGAAAAGTTGAACTTCAATCACGACCGGTTTTGGTAAACTTAAACATTTTAGTTTTCAAAACAACACAAGGTGCAAGTAGTTCAAGTTCTTGATTTTCAAATGGCTACTTGCACATCACCATACGAGTTTTCTATAATTTATACATAACTCAGTATTTGTATAAATATTGTTTTGTTTGGGCTACTTGTATTTGTAGTGCACTATTATTATTGTTTTGTTTACGCTACATGTATTTGTAGTGCATTGTCATTTTGTTTTGTTTACGCTACATGTATTTGTAGTGCATTATCATTTTTAGTCTAATCTCCATAACTATGCCCGTATTCTTGAGGTACGTTATGGACAATAATAGCGCTATTGGGTTCACCACCCCACCTTGGGACGCTAAGGTGATTGATCGCACGTGGTTGAGTGTGTATGATGATTAGATGCTCCATCCTATACATATACATATGTACATGTATAGGGTGAGGACTATTTGTTGTTGTTATCCTTTGTTAATCCACCTTCAATTTTATAAACCATTATCTCAAATACAATCGTTTGCCAATTTCAAAAGGAAACTAATACTAGGTTTGTAAGTGAAAAGCATTTAATAATACAAAACAAATACTTATGAACTCACCAACCATTGTGTTGACACTTTTTCAAACCACTTGTATTCTCAGGAAATCAATAAACAGGTAACCAAGTGTTGTTGAGAATGGCATGCTAAGACGTCAAACATTTCCTATCTTGTCCATGTATTGTAATTGATTTATAAACATGTAAATCATAATGATGTAACTTTTCAATTATATATATATATATATATATATATATATATATATATATATATATATATATATATATATGTTGGTTGTGTTTACTTGAATTACTATTGCAATTGTTGTTATGATATTATACATGAAGTCCTCCACCCTCGGACGTTTCCGCCATCCTCGGTTTGGGGGTGTGACAGATTGGTATCAGAGCACAGTTTATAGTGAATTAAGTGTATCAAACCACATAAGATATACAAACTATAAACACAATTGGGACTACTAGTCTTTGATTTGTGCATTTTCCAAATAAATATACCTTTAGAAAATAAATGTTTTTCTTAATTAAAGTATACCTACCAACATTCATACAAAGAACAGGGTCACAAGTACAGAACAAAAATATTACGATTGTTGGACAGCACAGGTGGGCTTAGAGACATATAGTCAAGTCTGGGAAGATGTAGCCTGATCAACTACATTATCTGGGGTTTGACTAGCATGTGCCTAAGTACGTTTGTGAAGTTTCAACAAATCTAAAAACTTTATTTCCATAATCAATTTACAAATAACTCACAAGTCCATATGCGTGTTTCTCATAGTTGACTTGTTCCTTGTTTGGTTGTGGACTTAGGGTAGACTCATTAGGATCAACAGTCTAATAAAATTTTAATTACACATAACTGGGGGCATGTCGAGTGAATCTTAGGAGTGGATCAGACATGGAACAAATCACAAGATTATAATCAAGTTATTCCTACTAAATTCATAAGTCTATTTATGTAGACCTCTGGTTTAGAGTCGTCAGAGTAGTCGTGTCGGCAATCTAGAATATAGCTAAATACATAATACAAACTATAATACCCAAATTATACAAACTTTTCTGCATTAAAAAAAATCAATAGACAAACACAATGAAACTAAAAAGGGTATCAATTTATCAAGAGAAAAACACATACAATGTAGATTAAAATCCACTAATTATAACAAAATGGCTAAAAGAAAAGGTAAGGACTAAGGATTTTTCAGTCCTCTCTTCTTATAAATAGCTTTGAAGCAAGCTTGCCTAAGCTTCTTTGTTCTTTCTGTCAAATCCATACCTGGCAATTTCTCCATCATCTTCTTGTGCCCTGCTAACGTCTCTACCTCCTCTTTTAATCCCAACTCCTAGTTTTTTTTAGGTAGATGCAATATATTTTTCGGGTGAGTTCATAAAATTTACAATGAGTTAAGTTTATGTAAATATAAATCAGAAATCGTAGTAAAACAATTGATTCGATGTGGCATATGCATAAGGCCTATGTTTATGTTATAAAGAAACTAATAATTAAAATTTTAGAAAATACCAAAACTACTATGGTTACCAAGTGCATGCATACATGCATGAGTAATGTATAGAAGGTTATTAGAGTAGTTACCTTGGCATTTTGAATGAGGGATTCAAGGCTCTTAAGTTTCCTATGAGGCCATCTGTTTATGTTTAGCTCCCTGCATCTTTTCTTCAACAATGTTGCCCCTATCCCTAGTTCCTTTGCTGCCATGATTATCGGCATCTCAAAGTACTTCGCTATCTCTTCAAACTCCAATGGTCTCAATCTATTTGCCACCTTCCGGCCACCGTGATCAGTGGTAGCAGCACTAGAACTACCAGTAGCATCACCACCGGGTTTATAGTCTTCCCTGAAACTAACCGATGGTAAATTACCATCCTCCCAACAATCCCATAAGCTTATGTCTTCAAGGGGATCCAAATCGTGAAACTCATTTCTAGAAATGATGTTTTGATCTTGGTTAAGTACTGTGGAAAAGTTCTGATCAAGCACTTCTGGCAATTTTTCTGACAACTCGTAATTATGATGGTCGAGCATGTCACCACTGTCAGAATAAAAAAAAAAAAAAAAAAAAAAAAAAAACAAACAAACAAACAAACAAAACTCAAGATAATCAAATCCAACCCGATGAAATACTCTTTTGATCACTACAAATCCAAACCATGTTTTGATCAATATAGACAAAATCATTTTCTGTGCGAAAGATAGGGTAATGAGTGACGTGTATATTTACCTGAAAAGATCTTGATGATCAAAGCACGGAAACCCATCGAGGTCATATATGGGGTTTTGATGATCTGCAGGTGGATCCATTTGTGAGGAAGAAATTAAAAGTTGCAGTAAGAATGTGAGGATTTATATAAGTGAAGTGGGAGAATTAATTAATAAGAAATAAAGATGAAGTAAATATAAATATTCGTTGAGCCGTAACTCTCTTCTTCCATTCACACACGTATCAGTATATACTGCTACAATCTTGACTTGGGTGCCGCAGGCATTTAATGCTTCACATGTCTACCCTGCAAATCCTTGACTTTTAAGCGACGTATCAGTTCCCATATACCTCAGAGTAAATTCTTTTCACTGCATACTACAAGTCTTCAATCATGCAAAAGAAAACATGACTTGTTGTAGCTAAACTACTTACGTTTGTTATAATTATTTGACTCGTATAAACTTGGTTGCTATAAGCTGCTTTGTATGTGTATGCTAGTGTAAATTCATGAGGTCTTATCACATTTAAGTCCCTAGAATCAGTTCACACTAATCATTAACTCATTTGAGTATATGGTCATCATGGATAACGCTAGCCAGAAGTAGACAACTCCTCACTTGCACGATTCGCTTGAGTGCATTTTACCTTTTTATACCCTATGTTTTTGATACATATAGTAGTCCCTAGGGCATAATTCGGTCATTAGGCTGGGGATATGAACTCATGAATGGGGACTTGGTACATCTACAAGTCTTACATCACGTTTTGTCAACAAATCGTGTATACTCAATTTAACAACAACTCTGGTATCTCATTCTAGCAACTAAAAGTGTATCTCCTTTTAGTAACAAATTTGTTATCCTGTTTTCGCAACAAGCTTTGATTACCCTGAGAATATGAAATTTGCATCTCATTTGGGGCAACATACTTCATCTCACATGATAACAACAAGTCATGGTAATAGAATAAACTTGACATCATTAGTAATTACGTCTCATATAACCTCTTGTAAACATCATACTTTGACATTACTACCAATATTTATGTCAATTTCTTTTGTGTTTCAGAATTTTAAATTTATGTTTGAGTGAGAATTAGGTTTAGTGAGTTGCATATTCATTAAGGAAGACCTCAACCGTATAAGGACAAACTAGATTTATCATACCTATATAACATCTGGAAGAGAAACATGTTTTGTATTCAGTTCCCTTCTCGGTTATAATTCTAACAATGTCATACTTTAGCATTTTAAATGTACGAAGAAATGATTGAACCCTTAATTCCCATGTCAGCAAAGTAGAATAAATCAATCATTCTCGTCGCTATCAAACAACTTCATACCGCTAAATATGAAAACCTAACAATATTGTAAACCGTAAACAAGTCCATATATATTTTTCATCCATACCAAAACTTATCTTGTAGTCGATTATCCCTAATCAAAGCATCGTATGTTCCCCACGACGGTATACATCATTAACATCCTAAGTGGTTAAGACGGTTGATGATTAATATAGTTTGAAAATAATTAGCTAACCCAATGGGGCAAAGTTTCACAAAACTAGTCATGCCCGATAACCACTCCGGCACGCTCACATTTTTCTCTTAAGGTACTTCTTTCTTAAATTTCGGGACGAAATTCCCTTCAACAGGGGGATAATGTAAAAACCGGTTCAATTCGGTCATAGTTCGACGATCAAACCCCCGTGGGCCGCGATGCAATAAAGACCAATGGCACGTAGATTGGGGTCTCTTAAGTATAGGTGTTTGTATTTTTAATTTAACCAGCTGAGGTTTAAAAAACTAATAAATTTTACATGGTTAATATAATTAAGTTCAAATTTATATATATAAATATATAAATATATATATAAATGTGTGTGTGTTAATTACCTTTGCAATTATCTAAATACATGTAGGATATGTAACGTGTATATATTCAAAATAAATATACACTTAAAATTTCGTGTTGTGTAAAAATCCTAAAAACCAAATACCTTATATACGTACATACACCAATACTTCCAATAATATATCAAATTCAAATAGAGGAATATACAAACACTAATAAGATGACAGCCAATGGACACTAATAAATTGACAGCCAATTGACACTGTAGGGGAATGGCTTTATTCCTTCCTTTTTTCTTCCTTGTTTCCTGCAATCTATTAGAGAATCCCAAACACCTTTACCTACATTGATTCCCATTAAAACAATCCATCTATTCTTCAATTATCAAATACACATAAACAGATTCAAAACAATCCTTCCATTATTCAATTATCAAATACACATAAACAGAATCAAAACAATCCTTCCATTCTTCAATTTTCAAAATACACATAAACAAATTCAAAACAAACCTCCTCATCAGTTTCTATCATAAACAACCAAAAGGACAACCTGTATCCAAGCCAGAACACTCCAGTTCTTGATTCTCGAGTACAACTGCAAACCAGAAGAACAATAACCCGTTGGTATTTCTGTTCCTTTTCCTGTGGAAGAAGCACAATACCAAACACCCATCGAATTCTCGTTCTTTCCCTGTCAAATTATCAAAACCCAAACACCTATCGAAACCCTGTTGATCAAACTCCATACTTTGCCATAAAGATCACCAACTCAGACAAAGAAAAATTCGGACCATTCATCAGATTTGGAATCACAAATCAAAAGTCAAAATGTAAGTAACATGATCTTCAGTAAACCGAAACCCAAAGACGTACAGAATGAAGGATGAGATAAAGGATTCAGAGTCAATTGAAAGATTTGGAATAGCTATTACCTCAATCGATCTTGCCCCCTTCCGAGTCGTCGAACACCGCCGCAAAAACACTACTGCTGTCACCACTCGATTCTAGCCGCCGGAAGACAGAATCCACCCCTTCGTGACTGCCCTCGAGAAACCCCACCGCTACCCTCGTGATTTACCGATCGTCGGGTCCGCCTTCAGCTTCTATCTCCGAGACGAAGCAAGCCTCGGTTCATCATCGAACTTCGCCAGAGCTGCTGCCTCGTTCCCCCGGGCTGTTGATACAGACGACGAAGGGGGAGTCTTCGCCAGGAAGTCGGAGTTGGGTGACGAGGTTGGCGAACCCGATGCGATCGGTGGCTCTCCTTGCGATGAAAAGCTTGAGTGCTTTCTCCAATTTTCAGGTTTTCTATCGTAGTTTGAAAAACCTGCTAAACCAATCTTCGAAGGACACCGGCAGGAGTTATCAGACCAAGCAAAAGTAGGCACAGAACCAACGCCTTCATCGTAAAATCAGGAACATACGTGGAGGAACGATCCCAGGATGATTCAGGTATCTCATAATCTTCTGGAAGGTCCAGATTTTGGAAAGCTGCTACACGTGATTGGACGTATTGGACCTTCTCCTGGACTCTCTACTTGCTCTAGGAGTTATCACTTTCCCCAATCAGCCGACGATTTGTCGATCCTTCCCCAATCAGCCGACGATGTGTTCGATCTTTCCCCAATCAGCCGACGATTTGTCGATCCTTCCCCAATCGACCGACGATTTTGCTCGATCCGTCCGATTCATCGGTGTTCGATTTCCCGTCGTCTTCCCCCCCCCCCCCCCCCCCCCGTTCATTGGTGTTCTTCGAGTCGGCTGTGAAGAGAACACGATTTCCCTTTCGATCTTATTACGCGATCAAACTGATTGGAACGGGTTTAAAAGACCCTAATATTCTAGATATCGGATCCGTAGTCGGGTAAAGGGTTACAACCCGAAAAGAAAACGGGTACCGGGTTTGACCCAGTCAACGGTCAAACGGAAATCCAACCCATTTTTTTTAAACTATCAAAACTTAACCCCTTGTTACAAATACTTTGCAAATTCAGTCCAAACCCCAAATCTTTGATTTCAATTGTCAATATTAACCCCTCCTTTGAAATTATGTTTACCCAATCAGTCCCACTTTTGGTTAAAATAATTTACAAACAATCCTTATACTGTAAACCGGTTACAAAACGGTCCTGGTAATACTTCAAGGTTCAAGAATTATGAATTTGCGGTTCACTCGGAATGTTTATTATCGTTTCTCAAAGGAATGCAAATACCGTACCAATGGAACTCACGCTTCAAGGGTGAGTTCATACCCCTACATTTTATATTTTTATTAAGTTTTAAGGGGGGGAATACAAGTTAAATCATCAATATCATAATTAAACGTTTTCAATAGATTACATCAGAAAAGTTGAACTTCAATCACGACCGGTTTTGGTAAACTTAAACATTTTAGTTTTCAAAACAACACAAGGTGCAAGTAGTTCAAGTTCTTGATTTTCAAATGGCTACTTGCACATCACCATACGAGTTTTCTATAATTTATACATAACTCAGTATTTGTATAAATATTGTTTTGTTTGGGCTACTTGTATTTGTAGTGCACTATTATTATTGTTTTGTTTACGCTACATGTATTTGTAGTGCATTGTCATTTTGTTTTGTTTACGCTACATGTATTTGTAGTGCATTATCATTTTTAGTCTAATCTCCATAACTATGCCCGTATTCTTGAGGTACGTTATGGACAATAATAGCGCTATTGGGTTTACCACCCCACCTTGGGACGCTAAGGTGATTGATCGTACGTGGTTGAGTGTGTATGATGATTAGATGCTCCATCCTATACATATACATATGTCCATGTATAGGGTGAGGACTATTTGTTGTTGTTATCCTTTGTTAATCCACCTTCAATTTTATAAACCATTATCTCAAATACAATCGTTTGCCAATTTCAAAAGGAAACTAATACTAGGTTTGTAAGTGAAAAGCATTTAATAATACAAAACAAATACTTATGAACTCACCAACCATTGTGTTGACACTTTTTCAAACCACTTGTATTCTCAGGAAATCAATAAACAGGTAACCAAGTGTTGTTGAGAATGGCATGCTAAGACGTCAAACATTTCCTATCTTGTCCATGTATTGTAATTGATTTATAAACATGTAAATCATAATGATGTAACTTTTCAATTATATATATATATATATATATATATATATATATATATATATATATATATGTTGGTTGTGTTTACTTGAATTACTATTGCAATTGTTGTTATGATATTATACATGAAGTCCTCCACCCTCGGACGTTTCCGCCATCCTCGGTTTGGGGGTGTGACAAGTACGGCCTACCACCCACAAACCGACGGACAGAGCGAACGAACCATTCAAACGTTGGAAGACATGTTAAGAGCTTGTGTGATAGACTTCGGTAAAGCATGGGATACCCATCTACCGCTTATCGAATTCTCCTACAATAACAGCTATCATACTAGCATCAAAGTCGCTCCATTCGAAGCTCTTTACGGTCACAAATGCAGATCACCCCTGTGTTGGGCTGAGGTGGGGGATACACAGCTAACTAGAGGGCAAGTCTCTAATAGCACCCTCACTGGCCCTGAAATCATAAGGGAAACCACAGAAAAGATCGTTCAAATTCGAGAAAGACTGAAAGCGTCTCGCGATCGGCAAAAGAGTTACGCAGACAAACGACGCAAACCCTTGGAATTCCAGGTGGGTGATCGAGTACTACTAAAAGTTTCCCCTTGGAAAGGAATGATACGATTCGGCAAACGCGGGAAACTAAATCCAAGGTACATCGGGCCATTCGAAATCCTTGCTAGGATTGGGCCAGTAGCATACAAACTTCGATTACCTCAGGAACTCGACAAAGTACATCCCACATTTCACGTGTCGAACCTAAAGAAGTGTTTGTCTGATGAGACACTCGTAATACCACTCGACGAAATCGAAGTTAACGAAAATCTCCACTTCGTGGAGGAACCAGTCGAAATCATGGATCGGGAAATCAAACGAACGAAACAAAGTCGTATTCCCATCGTGAAGGTCCGTTGGAACGCTAAACGAGGACCCGAATTCACCTGGGAACGCGAGGATCAGATGAAACAAAAGTATCCACATCTCTTCCCAAACTCTTGAAATCCCAGTCAAAATGAAAATTTCGGGACGAAATTCCTTCTACCGGGGGGATGATGTGACAACCGTCAAATTTCGTTCAAGTCAAAGTCAAACAAAGTCAACAAGTCAAACCGGTCAACTCCAATAACCCTTGTATGTTAGGGTTTACGTTATGTAATCACTGTACAATTCGCTATTTTAATGAGAAAACATCATCTCGAAAATTCATGTGTTTGATTTTCCTTAGCCTTAACAGTGCTAAACAACGAACCAAAGTGATAAAACACTATTGCACAATCATCGGGATTGTGTAGGACACTAAATCATGGCTTAACGGGGTTTACGGACCTTGCGTTTCAAAGCCAAACACTCAAAAAGGTCTCAAAAGAACTCTCTCTCAATCTCTTTCACTCAATCTCTCTCTATTAGAAATCTCTCCCAAATCTCTCTCAAAAGTTCCTTTAACTTTTTGTAATCATTCGGGTCATCACGACCCTTAACCGGGTCAAAAACCACTTGAAACGGGGTAAAAACGGGTAAAATAGCCTTAAGGACCCAAAACCGAAGCTTCAGGACCGAAGCCTCGCATCCGAAGTGCTCAGGACCGAAGCCTCGGACTGAAGTGCTCAGGACCGAAGCCTCGGACCGAAGCCTCAGGACCGAAGCCTCAGGTCCGAACCTCGGCCCAGGACCGAGCAACTTCGCAGATTCAGCCTTTTTTCCCGGTTTTCGACTACGACTTCGTTTTAACTCCGTTTTTCATTATTTTAACGTGGGATTTTCACCCAAAACTTTATTTTATACACTAAGGCCCCAAAATATATAAATTTCCAGGGTTTTTATAAAATATATTAAAAGAATTAGTGGTTGAACTAATTATTGAGGGAATATTTGCTTTTCCTTAATTTATGGCAAAAGCAAACCACCACCACCTCACTCTATGATTAGCCACTCTTTCCCACTACCCCTTGTCTCCTTAGTGAACCTTTACACCGAATCTCCAGCTCTTCCCACGTTCTAAGAGCTGGAGGATTGATCCTCTCTCCTCATTCTCCATAAAGTTCTTTCATTCTACACTTAGCAACCAAGAACACTCTCCAAAATTCTCTCATCTTTTCTCTCAACTTCAAGAACTTCAAGGCTTTCTCCAGGGAATTCTTTCTTCAATTAGTAAGTATCTTCATCATTCACATAATTATTAAACTCCATTCTACTCAAATCATTGATATCTTACACAAATTCCATCTTATTCGGTGTTAGATTCTCGAATCATCAAGACATCTTCTTAGTGTTCTTGGGTTGAACACTTCCTCTCTCTCACTATCATCTACTGAAACCACATAAGGTGAGTTCATACCCCTACATTTACATGTTTTTCTTAAGTTTTAAGGGGGGAATACAAGTAAAGTCATCAAGAACACAATTAAACTTTTTCTAACAGATTACATCAGAAAAGATGGACTTTAATCACGGACTGGTTTGGTCAACTTAAATATTTTAGTTTTCAAAACTGTTCCTGGTGCAAGTAGCTCAAACTCTTAGCTTTAAAATGGATACTTGCACATCTCCATATGATTTTTCTACAATTTATGGTGATTTTTACAAAACTGCCTGTCATTTCAGAGGCAAACCCGGACCAGTCTGTGATTATGAACATTTTCACCTCTGTTAGAGATCACTAAAAATCATGATAAAATTTAAGAACAAACTAGACTCATATTCCAAACTCTCAAAATTTGCGGATTTAGATTTAGAGCTTTGATGATTTTTCTATAATTTTTCTAAGAACAGTAACATAAACTGTATTCAACGAAAAGTTGCTGTTAATTTCATTTCACCTTGTAACATGTTGAGCAAGGTGTATATCTTTATGTGATTATATGTTATTGCAATATATGACATTTTATCTTAATATTTAGACACACATCAGTTTACAAATGGATTTGGACATATAAAATATAAAGAATAACAAGTGATTATAATCAAAGTACAACCGATACATTCAAACATTTAATAAACTATTTTGAATATAGTTTGCATACATTACTACGTACTACCCTTGGTTGATAAACTATAATAGGTATAGTTTATGATACATTACATAACACATACATTTAAAAAGGGTACATTTATACAAATGATATTTTCATTAAGCAAGGTACGGCCATACGGTACCAAGTTTTCATAACACGTAATTCCGTTAATGACTTTGTGAGACATTTACTTCAAATTACCATTAAGTCCTGTATTGTAACCAGAGTCTCTTTGAGGGAGAGCGTGATACTTGTGTATAGATCTATATTGGGTTTGACAAACCCACACCTAAACTGCATGCAACAGTTAGACCGATAGGTCTGGGGTGACAAATGTCATAACATTTCCGACGTCTGAAGAACGTCGTTTTAGGCAACCTTGGTCATAGTATGGTTATAATAAACTCACATAAAGTATTAATAAACATTGGAATTTACGGGAACTTCATTAAAATTTAACGAGTTTATGTCGATTTAAACTTGCATTGTTTTACTATAAATATGACAAATTACTTGTACATTTCGGTCTTTGGGTTTTAAGACTACATTTACACATTAAGGAAAATATTGGATTTTCTAACACAAATACTACTTTTACAAACGAAAGGCTTTTAATAATACCAAACAAAAACTTATGAACTCACCAACCTTTGTGTTGACACTTTTTCAAACAACTTGTATTCTCAGGAAATCATTAAACAGGTAATCAAGTGCTTTTGAGGATGGGACGCTAAGGCGTCTACTATTTCATATTTTGTCAACATATTTTAATTGATTCGTAAACATGTAATTCATACAATGATGTAACTTTTTCAATTATATATATGTTGGTTGTGTTTGCTTGAATTACTATTACAATTGTTGTTATGATACTATACATGAAGTCCTCCACCCCCGGACGTTTCCGCCATCCTTGGTTTGGGGGTGTGACAAATTAGCCGATGGGGTCAAAAGGAAAGTTGTAGATCCCGTCACTACCTACGCGTGGATATAAAGAACGTCAAAAATGAAGCTCGTATGCAAAAGTTACGGATTTTAGAAGATAATTAGTTTTTGGAATAACCCAGGAGGCGTCACATGGCGCGATCTGAGCCACTACTTCCTCACCACGGCTTGGCACCAGATTATGACACCTGGCCACGAACGCCCAACTTTCAGCAAGGGAACGCCCCGCATCAGCACTGAACTCAGCCTATAAATAGAGGCGCAAATCTCTCATTTTCTTCACACATTTCCACTTTTCTCCTCCTAATTACTCCCACGCCTTCTAAGCTTTTCTCTAGCACCTCCTAGGTGTTAGAAGCGATTCCCAGAGCGCCAGAAGGCTCCAAGAAGAAGAACTTTCGGCTCGGAAGTTCTGCCCCCGTAGAGCTTGGTTCCTAGCCAAACCCCTATGTAAGTGAGTTATGCTTACCTACTCTAAGTATAGCTTATGTTTAAATTTATTATCGTTATTATGAACCTATAAAAAATATATGAAATATAATATAAAAAGTGTTATTATAATTTCTTTTAACTACTCGCGGTACGGAGAATCCGGTTTGAAGGGCCGCTTGGGTTGTTGGATTTTAGAAGTGCTTAAATACCAAAATGGTCCAGCCCACTAGTGTTTCATGTCTGGCCCCTGTCTGTACATAGTGGTTGAAAAGTATTGTTTAACACTTATAAACGATATCTCTCAAAAATAGTCGCAATAACTATTAGACTAAAATCTAGCGGTAATGATACTAGGTTTCGTCGAAGGAAAATATAATTGTTAGAAGCAAAGCGTTGCCCGAGTTTGGAGTCATCACTTTAACAAGTGAGTGTATAGTTACTTCCATCTTACACATATATATGAAGTATTTAATATAAATTACGTGCTATGTGTATATATTATATGTGTTCTTGATATCTATGCTGGATGAACAAAATATACATGTTTTATTCGATTTAAACTGTATACGTATTTTATACTTATAATTATGATGGGTAAAGATGGGTAGATTAAAGATAGGATGAGGTAAGAGATGAAAGATGAGAAGAAAAATATGATATAGACATTGAGAGGTGAAAGATGATGAGAAGCAATGACCCAAGCGATGGCCAAGTCATCTAGCAGAGTATAGATGATAACCACAGACTATTCTAGACAGTCTAGTGGAACACTAGCAGGCTCACAACATGTAGGTGTTGTGAACGATATGTTCATCAGATGTACTCTAAAAACCCATTGACATGTATCGTGGGTGGACTCCTTAAAATAATATTGTCAGTAAGAGAGATAAACCCTGACAGCTATGGACTTAGTGCCTAACAGATAACACCGACAACTATGGACTTAGTGACAGTTAGATAATCCCTGGCAGCGATGGACTCCGTGTCTATTCCTTAGGAATAAAGGTTGAGGAATAGATGATTCTTAGGGAAGATACTTAAGAATAAAGGAGATAATGGGGATAAGTAATTAGGTTAATTGTTTGATGATAAAACATAATAACTTTATTATTGTGGGTTGAAAACCCTATGTACTCACCAGGTTTCCCAACCTAACTCACTCAGTTTATTTGTATCACAGGTATCAATACAAAGATACATTACACTGAAAGATTAATGAAGACGTAATTCATTAGTGTAAATAAATGTAAGGTCTATTTATGCTTATGTTTTTTGTATTTACGATGACATTCCCATAGTTTTAATATAAACAAAATACATTTCTTCGGAAATGTTTTGATAATATATTTATCATGTTTTCCGGGAACAAATTCCGCAATATTATTCTTTAAAATGAATATTCTGATTTTCAAATAAGCATAAATAAAAATTTTCTAATGAACGTGAATTTGGGGATGTCACATTATTCGCTGAAAATGCTGGTAACAGGAAAATTTGGTTACGCCTCGATTCTTCGACTTGTGAGTTGTGGGTGACAAGTACGGGAAAGAATGTTGGATTACTTGGTTGACTTTAGTATGAATTTAGGATGTTTTTGGCTTTATGTTTTATGGATTTTTATGTTATTGATTTATGGTATGGATTTTTATGTTTACGGTTGTTATGTGTTATGTTTTGGATTTTTTATGTTTAGGTTTTTTATGTGATGTATTTATATGTTATGGATTTTTATGTTATTGATTTATGGTATGGTTTATGTTATAAATGTATGTGATTTATATTTAACATTTAACAGGTTACATATGGATAAGGAAAATGAGTTTTTAGGTTTCCTTATAATCTCATGGTATTGGTTGATGTTGGTCCGACAAAGGAAAAAAAGAATTGAAAGAATAAAAGCTAGCAAATCGGAAGAAACCGGGCATGTGTATACATAAGATTTGATACACGTATGTCCTACACAATGTTACGATATGATGCGTCTTTCACAAGATGCATTTTTATTATTATGCAATCATTTTACTCAAAGAAATTGGTTGCAACAAGGTAGGTCCATAAGTGTTGAAGAGAAGATGACTATATTTTTACATGTTATAGGACATAATGAACGTTTTCAAGCCGTTAAAGGAAGGTTTCACCACTCCACACAATCGATTCATCAATGTTTTCACGAGGTCCTAAGTGCAATGATGTGGTTTGTAAAAGAAATTATAGTACCAACATCTTCTAATACAACAAGACATACCTCGGAACGACCGACATAGACGGCTAAAGGACATATTTCCTAGAGCAATAGGTGCACTAGATGGAACACTTGTACATGCAGTTGTGCCCGTTGATGAACAAACTTGCTATAGGGGAAGAGGAAAAGGTGAATGTTATCAAAATGTAATAGGAATTTGTGATTTTGATATGATATTCACCTTTGTATGGGCTGGATTGGAGGGCATAGTACATGATTCAAAAGTTTTGAAAGAAGTTGCATTTAATCCAACATCTGGATTTCCATTCCCTTCACCAGGT
This sequence comes from Lactuca virosa, assembly GCF_052849685.1. Lineage (NCBI taxonomy): Eukaryota > Viridiplantae > Streptophyta > Magnoliopsida > Asterales > Asteraceae > Lactuca > Lactuca virosa. The sequence continues at coordinate 27,521,481 of NC_136427.1, forward strand.
ATGTAATCTTTTATAACTTTTATTATCAATATTCTTTATGTAATCAGTATTACCTTTTTCACCAACACATATATATAATAAATGTGACACTAATCTATAGATAAATATTACCTTAGTGATGCCGCATATACCAACACACATGGATTTATGGCTCCCTACCGTAATATTAGGTATTGGTTAGCCGGTTTTCAAAGAAACATGGCTTTAACTAAGGAAGGGAAAAGTTCAATCATGCTCATGCACAACTTAGAAATGTTATTGAACATGCATATGGTGTATTGAAGGCGAGATTCTCAATCTTAAAACGAATGACTCCTTATCCGTTTCCAGTGCAAAGAGACATAGTCATTGCGTGTGTCGCGTTCCATAATTTTATATGGAAATTCAATATTCAAGATGACTTATTTACAAACTTTGAACAAAACAATATGGATAATCCGAACGTGCAAGGTAGAGGAAGTGATGGACAAAATGTACAAGGCATACAGTAGGGTTCAGAAGCTGTTGAATATATGGCTACTTTGTATAACCAGATTGCTAATCAACTATTTTTAAATGGTTAACGTTAAATATCTATGAAAATTATTATGTTGTCTTTTATTTGTATTTCAATTTATATTTGGATATTAAATGATGTATGTTTTATTTAGATTTTATGTGACAGTTTGTATTTGTACAATTACTTTATCTAGCACAACATAAGGGTAATACAGTCATTTTTTATCATTCACCACAGTCAGTCAGATAAATAATCAAACAACATAAACTCAGTGTGGACACAATCAGAACTTCTAACATAGTCAGCTTCTAACCCAGTTAACAACTATCAAACGACCACTAAGTGGGAAAAGGTTTATGGATAACTAGGTTAAAACACATCTACTATACTAGTAAGATATAAAAAAATGTTATATGTTAAATTGTTTAATTTACTATACTCGTAAGATATAAAAAAATGATATATATTAAATTGTTTAAGTTTATGGAAATTGAGTAATCTAACCATTTCTTAATGTTTATTTGAACATAATAACCAAAAAAAATTAATAAAAATAATTATTTTTTCCGAAATGATTATTCCGGACCAAGAAAAAACAATTTTTTTGATCTATTCCATAACAACATTCTAGATTTCAGACTAATATTTCGGATTCCAGACTAAAATTTCGGATTTCGAAAAAATAAATAAAACTTTGGAATTTTTTTTATTGTTATTGCTTTTGTTATTACTATTGTCAATATTATTGTTATTTGTGACAACCCGAAAGTTTTTGCCTTGTAAAGTCAAGCCAATCAACCTTAAGTCAGACTCACTCACGCTATCATTTAGCACTGTTTAGAGTCTGTTTGAGTGTTTTAAGCCCAATACGATCAAGGAATGAGTGTTAGGAAGTATCTGCTAGAGCCACTGTACAACATTTAAGCCATAAACTCCAGCATGTGGAATTTACGGCCGCAAACATGGAGTTTACGGCCGTAAACTCAACCAGGGCCGAAAACTCTAGCCTATAAGTATGAAGCTTGGGCCATTTTCTTCACTTTTTCCTTCCTTGGGCAAAATCTCTTCAAACTCTCTTAAGTATCATCGATTTCTTCATCTAGATCATCATATATGTAAGTGTTCTAACCTTTGATTAGTAGTTATCCTTCATTATCTAGTATCATTCCATGATTTCATCCATGAAATCATTCCATTTTGTTAGATCTTCAAGATCCTCAAGAACATCAAGAACACATAAGTTCTTTGGGCCGAAATCTACTCTTCTAAGCTTCTAAATCGTAAGTACCCTCTTATATACTTACTATCTAGTTAAGACTCTTAATTATAGCCTTGAAATCAAGCTTTTCCCAAGAACATGAGGTGTTTACGGCCAAGAGTATCTCCCATGGCCGTAAACCCTAGTTTGAGGTGCAATTGGACCTTAAACTCTTCATAAGGCTTGGACATGAACCTAGAACCCTTCCTCAATGCTTTAAGCCCTTTAAAACACCCATATGCACAAAGTACCATGAGTTTACGGCTGTAAACTCATGGGGCCATAAACTCATTGGCCGAAATCACATAGGGCCGTAAAATCTTGGCCGTGAACTCCGTTGGTCATGCCATTTTGGCCGTAAACTCCTCTTTGTGGCCTACACTCCCCTTTGATCAATCACATGTGATTCAAAACTTCATTCCAAGTGTTTCCTAGTCCCTAAAGGTGTTTCCTTGCATGTTAGTTGCTTATAAACACTATATTCATGCCATATATGTCATTTAGGACTCGTTTGTGTCTCAGGAATTCATACGTGGAACTTCTCATCCCTACGCACATATTCGTTTGAGTCACCCACATAAGGTGAGTTCATACCCCGAAATCAATCTTTTAAACTGTTTTAAATGCTTTTAAGGGGGGAATACAAGTTGAACACAACGATAATTGTGTAATTGTTTGTTATAAACATTTTTTAAAAGATTGCTTATGTCATTTATAAGTAGTCAAAACATTTCAAAAACTCTTTTAAAGTTATGTAACATTATAGTTTAACAAAACTCCGTTTTTAAAGTACAAGCATAACTTAGTATTAAAATGTGTCTTTTCAATAACAGTTCAAGTAAAACACTAGTAAACTATAAGGGGTATAGCTTAGAGGTTCAGTTCATACTAGATGCTAGAACATACTATAAAGAGAAACATGGAGTTAGATACAATACACGATAACAGAAAGAGAAACAGGGAGGTAGATACAATACACGATAACATAAAGAGAAACAGGGAGGTAGATACAATACACGATAACATAAAGAGAAACATGGAGGTAGATACAATACTTCAGAGAGACATACGATACACTATACACTATACACTATACACTATAACAGAATGAACATACTAAGATGCTATAGCATGAGAACAGTACAGGATCTAATTATACCAATGAATCACTAACTCATTGTTCTAAACAAAAGGTGATAGTAAAATTGGGTATACATGATCACATAACTTTAATGTGAATTCTACACGACCTAGCAATTTGTTTGTGGAAGTCGCGTTTGGTCCCCAGAATCTCTTGCAGGGAGAGCGTATAGTATGGGTATTATACCTCACATTATGACCTTAATAAAACAAACATGTTTTAAGGTAATTAGTACTACAGGATGTCAATTCAAAAGACAACTATGTACTTATAATTTCCCATTAATTTCAGTAAGTGACAGTTCCAATTGAAAGTTAATGCAAACTATTTTGGAGTCAAGATAGTTATAAACTAGGGAAAACTTACATTTTACAAACGACTCACAGAACAGTCGAGTCTAGTACATTCAGTAGAAGGGGGCCTATAATGCTAACTTTATGATTCCTTAGTGTATGCATTCAGGGATATATATTAATCGGATCCGACAGGTAATAGGATGTGTGCTTTCCGCTTCATTTCATGTTCCTTGTTTGGTTGTGGGCTTAGAGCAGATACACCCAGCCTACTATCTATCCGATCTTAGATATATGTATGTTTCCGTATACACCAAGTAATCATAAGGGGTACCAGGTATGTGCCAGGTCATAGAACACTAATTCAATGCACCGTTTTCTAGTACAAAAGATACTTTTCAAATGAAGAACTTTTAGAATACAAAACTAGAAACTTAACCACTAAAGGGTTTAATCCATTTTATTAAACCAGTATAACTTAAAAGACCTTGGGTGGTTAATTCTATAATACCTTAGTTTATACATCAAGGTTATATATAATTAATATCCGATAAATAGTTGGATGTGTGCTTTCCTCCTCATTTCATGTTCCTTGTTTGGTTGTGGGCTTAGGGCAGATTCACACAATTAACTATCTGTTAGATATTAGATTATATATAGCTAGTATAAACTAAGTGATTATAGAAGGAACCACTGTGGTTACCATTTTTATTATAAGAAATAAGGGTTTTCTTAAAGAATCTTTTCATCAAATATAAAGGAACTATTACAGTTAACCCAATGAGTACCAAGTGAATACGCCAGGGTTATATACAACGATGACCTAACAAACAATGGGATGTGTGTCTTCCACCTCGTTTCCTATTCCTTGTTTGGTTGTGGGCTTAGGACAGATACACACAACCGATTGTTTGTTTACTCGGAGTTTTATATAACTTGTATCTATTTAATACTCATAGAAAGGACTATAGAGTCATTTTTACTTATCTTTCATCAAAGCAGGATATATAGGATTTTCTGGAGGAACAGGCAAACTTTTTCTAAAACAGAACTTACTACAACTTACTATAATTTTCTACAACTTTCTTACAACTTACTACATCACTTAAATCTTATGAACTCACCAGCTTAAATGTTGATCTACGCTTTCAAAATAACTTGTATTCTCAGGAGACCAGTAGACAGGTTCGCGCACTGAGATTCAGAAGATGGAGCAGTATAGCTTCATGTCTTTTTGTTAGTTGCTATGTATTCTATATTATGTGTATCACATACTTTGTAAACACTTTCTTTCTAATGAAATGGTTGCTTATTACTTTGCTTACTATGATGCATGTATTGTGATACTAAACTTGACGTCCTCCGCCCCAGAATGTTTCCGCCGTTCCGGTTTTGGGGTGTGACAAATTGGTATCAGAGCATTGTTTATAGTGAACTAAGTATATCAACCGATAAAAGATATACAACTATAAATACAATGGGGCCGAAGTGCTCTGGATAAGAATATATTTTAAATATATAAGTATACCTTATAAAAGTATACATACTTGCTTATACATATATACATACTAGAACAAGTATCATAAGAAGAACAGAACAGAAGAAGTTAAAGGTTGAACACTATGGTCAAACTTGGACAGTTATGTAATCATAGCTAGGATCAATATAGCCTGATCAACTATATTCATTCGAGATGTGACCGACATGTGTTTGGGAGTGATGTGGTGTTGCAACGGTCTTAAAACTTACCTAATACTAAGTCAAGAGAATACTAGATCAAGTACATTAGAGTTAGAATACTATAGGAGTATTCTATGATACTATAACGCGATAACAAGTTTAAAACATACCAAGTTCATTACATTAAAATACTATAGGAGTATTTTAGGTACCATATAAATAACTTATGTGATAACTTAAAAGACCCTTACGGATAGGTCTATAATCTTACAATGTATACTTCAAAAGTTATATATAATTGAGAATTTATAGACTTAGAATTTGTGATCTACGCTACACTACCTGTTCCTTGTTTGGTTGTGGTTTTGGAGTAGGATCACTTATTCGAAGGTCTATTTAATCTTGAATTATATACAACTTGTATACCTTGTGCAATTATAGGAGGACTCTATAAGGATCACCCCATAATGTTTCACTTAAATCTCATAGATTCTTTAGTCACTTCCATTCTCGCACGACAAACCCAGATAGATGTAACCACTTCCTCATAGTAGACAACAGAAGAGTCCAGGAGGAACATGAGCAATTTCATGAGAAGTTTTCAAAGAAGGATCAACCGAAGTAACCAAAACGTCTTATGCGTCACACTAATAAATAATAATCTTGTTAACTAAATGAGTTAGTGGAAACACTGCTCACATTATGTGTTAGGATTATTTTTTTACATGCAGCTGGTAACAGTTATTCAGGCAACAGATATTCATTCGAGGATAGCCATTCCAAAATCATAAAGTTTATTAAGTATAGACTACTTTGTGAATTGTTTCCAGAACCCTGTGGAAGTCAGGACCCGATACACCCAGAACTAGGATAACCTTGTCTTTTCAGCTTTCGGCTTGTGTCCATTGCTTTAGACTTATTCGATCTCATCTTTGCGTTCTTTTAGCAAAGATGCCTCCTCGCAGATCAAACAGACACGCTACTCCGATAACTCCAACTCCAACGTCGCAATTCAATCTTGCTGCTCTTCAAGCAGCGATATCCTCCGCAGTGGCAACTGCTCTAGCTCACTTCGGTGAAAGTGGTACTCTCGGATCTAGTAGCGGTACCCACTTAACCAACCCCGGAGTTACTCACAAACACCCAAGGGAGTGTTCGTATAAAGACTTCATGAACTGCAAACCCAATTCCTTCGATGTAAATTGTGGAGTCATCGCTCTGATGCGATGGTTCGAGAAAACAGATTTGGTCTTCGAAATCTGTTCGTGCCCTAAAGGGAGCAAAGTGAAGTTTGCTGCCTGCACCTTCTCTGACAGAGCCCTGACATGGTGGAGCAGCCATGTTAAGTCACTGCCCCTATCAGTGGCTAACTCAATAGGTTGGGAGAACCTGAAAGAGTTAATGCTGGAAGAATACTGCCCATTGGGCGAAGTTCAAAAGATGGAACAGGAGCTGTGGGAGCTCACTATGGTCAGCTCAGACATAGTGACCTACACTGACCGATTCTGTCACACCCCCGAAACCAGACGGCGGAAACGTCTGGGGGCTCGCGTGACTTAAATTGAATACCATCACAATGAATATACATTAATCATAACATAAACATCACCATGCATCAATACATTACAACTGATATTGTTTACATCCAGTACATTGTTTTAAATATTACACATTCATAACATAAATTGTTTGAGAGTTTTCAAAAACATAACGTCCTAACATTACTTGATATTACCCTTCCGCTTACCTGTTACCTGAGAATACAAGTTATTTTGGAAAACGTCAACATATGAAATGTTGGTGAGTTCATAAGCAATGTTGTGATAAAAATGATTTGTGTAGTTTGTAAAACCCAAAAAATCCGATATTTTCTTAAAAGACAATAGTTTATCAAAGTGTGAAGATCCATAAGTTGATGCATGAATGATTTCATAACGTGTATAAAAAGGGAGTTTTGTATTACAATTATTTAGATTACGAGCGAGTGTTGTTGAATTCCCTGAAAAACCCGATGTTTTCCGATGACGAAAGATATACTTGATTGCTAATTTCTATACCGCCACAACGAATGATTTTTGATTACTCTTCCTTGATTACTCGGGTGGTGTCGGAGATTATCAATTCTAGTGAGTCGTTATAACTATATCTGATAATGACCGGTTATAACTACCAACTACAAACGACCCTTAGAGGTGCCATCCGTTATTACTCACTTAATCCAAACCACCTTGATTACTATTGATTAACGACCTGAGTCTGTTTACTTTGATTACTCACAAACCTTAGCAACCAAGAGAAGAGGAGTATGAAGTCCTACCACTTTCGTGAGTTACTTTAGGCTGTCGGGGATGCGAAGAACACGTTGGCCCATCTCGTATTTGATTACTTTGACCTTACTAGCAATACTAATGGACCACTAGGGCCCAATAGCACATAAAAGCCATTGAAGGTCCCTTTATATGGAATTGGGTCATAGGAGGCCCAATAACATATAGTCATTTTCCCTTGGGCCCCAACGATCATGTTAATGGATTTACAAGGTCCAACAAGCATGATTTGAAACTTTCAAGCCCAAGTGTCGAATGTTTACTTGTCTTAGGTATCGCATAACTACTGGAGGGTTCGATTGAACGGTTGTTGTTTTTGTATCGACTCGAGACCGGTGGATTTGTTTACAACGATATTTGGATTTATGCGTGTATTCATCTTACAATTTTTCGTAAGTCGTAGTTAGTATTTTTGGCTCGATACTCTTTAAATAAATTAATTTACTTAGAAATAGTGGTTTGACCTTTTCAACCCCTTTCTTTTATAAAAATAACAATTTTAATCCTTTATATAAAAGAAAAGACATTTTAAGCCCTTAAAACATTTTCTTGACACTTTTGCATCATAGACTTGTTTAAATTATATTTTTGACTCAAAACTTATACTTTGGCAGTTTCAGCCCTTCCAAAATAGTATTTTTCGGTTAAAGCCCAACTTTTTGCAATTTTTACAATTTTTGCCCAAATTCCAAAAACTTTACATTTTTGATCCTTTTTGAAAATGAAAAGCATTTTTAACCCTTGAAATAGTTTTGCTACACTTTTTATCCCCTGTTTTCAAGAAATTACCACTGCTGCCCCTTTAAATGTCATATTTTCGCAACTTTGGGTTTATTGGGCCGAAAAGCCCAAAATTTAACCCATTAAGCTAATATTTACATTTTAAGTCCTTTGGAGGTTATAATGTTCATAAAAACAATTATTGTAACGGTTTTGACTCTTTTAACCATTAAGAAACCGTGATTTAGCAAATTTTAACCCAACTTTTGTATTTTTGACAATTTAAGCCCAAAAATGAGTTTTGTGGTGAAATATATTTATCACAATCTTATAAGTTATTATTCTTGGCTTGTTTAGTGTAAAATAACATAGATTATGTTTGATTTCCTTATTATATCATAGATCTCGAGATATCTTCCCTTGTGGTTACATGTTCATCACAAAAACACATAAAATCACACATACATGCATAAAATCATACATAACATGCACATACACATAGATCTACACATTTTCTTGTATGCTCCCCCATAAAACATATAAAAACCGAAAAGAGAGGGGTATGAAGCTCACCTTTGCTTGTTGTTTTCGGTTTAGAAGGAAGAAATGAAGAAAGTTTTGATCCTAGCAAGTCTTCTTGGAAGATCTCGAACTTAGAGGCTTCTACGATGGTGATCACGAGTTTGAATAGATTAGGAGGAGGTTTTTGATGAAATGAAGTAGTTAGATCATAGATTAAACATCAACTTACCTTAGATGATGAATTTTGTGGAATAATCTCCTTGAAAAGCCCTTAGATCTCGAAAATTTGATGAAGAATGAAGAGAGTTCTTTGAGAGTGTTTGAGTGAATGTGTGTGTGTTTTCCTTTGTGGTTCTCGGCCGAGGATAGAAAAGAGAGAGGAAGAGAAGTGAGTGAAGTGATGTGTGCATGGAAGTATGTGTTGGTGCATGGAAGACCAACATATAATAATGAGGTGGAAATCCTAAAGTCAACTCCTTCCCCCTTTGCGTTGTTGGGCCGAGAAGAGGAGAAGAAAGAAGTGAGATTGGGCCCTTTAATGCTTAAGCCCATATTATGATCCAATTAGGTGATTTTCCGCCCAAAATAAATCAAGGAATGATTTTATGATTCATTAAGGCTATATAAATTTGTTGTGGCCCAATAAGGTGTTGGATTAGATGTCTAAGTCCATAACTATTATTGGTATGTACTTGACCCGAGAGTAGCATGATCCATTTGGGTTGCATATCATCAGCACAATTTGTTAGGATGGACTTTTGAGAGAAGGTTATTTATGGTTTATTAATATATTATAAGTTATAATGTATTAATATGAAATCATATGTTTTAATTAGTATTGATCAAGACTTAATTTGGAATTAATTTAGTGATGAAAAGAGACTAATTAAATCTATAGGGCCTAATTATGTTAATTAGTTATATTTATATGTGTTGGGCTTATGATCCATGTTGGACCAAGTTTATGTATGGATACATAAAGAGTTGGGCCACATGAACCATGGATCATAAAACCCATGGGTATGGATTTGGGTTATACCCATGACTCTTGAAATACCACACATATAAATACATGCATCATGACCTAAAAACGCCACTTGTGCTTACACATGAAGTTCTTGGAGTTCATGGGTGTTTTTGGGTGCATGGAGATTCTCTCTTAAGTTCATCCTTTTTCTATGGTGTGTTGTGATTCCACTTGAGGCTTCCACACTATTGGAGCTAAGCTCTTAAGCCTAGATACATCAAGACTTCAAGCTCCACCATAAGGTATGTTATCCTAACTAGATTCTTGTTTAGTATATGATATTTGTATGCTGGTATAGGGTAATACCTTGGAAACTTCATATTTTCATGTATAATAGAGAAAACATAGATCCAAGGTATTTAGGGTTGTATGTGCACCATAGGATGTTGTAGTATACTAAAACCCAACAGTGGTATCAGAGACATGGGTTGTTTTCTGTTATATTCATGCAAATGTTTGATTTTCAAAGTTGAAAAAAGGAAAAAAAAACATGAACTTTGTCAAATTTTAAGATAGTTACTTGTTTTTGTGAAAAACTAATTATTTGTAAAATTTGAATCATTTGCTATATGAGTTTAATTAGGTCAAATTTAGTAAAAGATAAAATGATATGATTATTTTATTAGTTTTAAAAGTTTGATCTAAATGTTTTTAAGGAGTTAAAAATTTTGTCATAAAATTTTGGAGCTCAAAAGTCTTTTTTTTAAAAGTTGTGATCTTAAGAGTTTTGAAACTTCCATAAGTTATGGATGTGAAATGTCTCATTCTTTAACTCTTTAGGTTATTAATTCCAAGAGTCTTCAAAGGATAATTGTCAAAGTTTCAAGTTTTGTATTTGTTTATATGATTAACTAATTTCTTGAAAATTGTTGATGTGAATTATCTTTACTTATGAGTTTAATCTAGATCATAGAAAAATTGTTTGATTATTGTGTTACTTGGAATATTTTATCTTAATGGTTTTTATGAACTCCATAATTTGTCCTCAAGTTATGGAAAATGAAGAGTTTTTCTTTTTAAAGTGTCATTAAGTCTCATAAGTTATGAAAATCCAAGAGTTTTGAAAAGTTTCAAAACTTGCCCTCAAGTTTTGGAATTTGTAAAGTTAACTCCCCATGTATACTTTAATTCCAACCCTTAGAATTTTTAATAGTTAAAATTCAAACTTTATGGAATTCATTAAATTAATTAAAGTGTTTAATTAAAAGAGTTAATATTTCCATAAAGACATGGTTTAAGTTTAATTAAATTAAGAGTATAGTTTAATTAATAGATTAAACCACCAAGTATTTTAAATGTTTAAAATACACCCTTATACTATTATTATAATTTTAATTATATAGATATGTATAAGAATAAGTCAATCTTACCATTAGTAGGCCTCATTCACGAAGCCAGTCTCTAAGGGGGGTATAAGGTTACTGCCTATAAAATGGTAGTTTAATGGGTTTCCACTCTCACCCACCGCTTCCTTGACTGGTGGAGGGTCGTTAGCCGAACGGGTAGGATAAAGACTATAATTCTCCCTGCATTAAAAGTATAATGATAAATACTAAGTAACTAAACACTTATAAATTCCCAATCTTAGTTACTTAGGAAAATGTGAAATGGTGCTAACCCATAAAATTACACTTTGCACCTTTGTTAAGTCGTTAGTGGAGCGTGTGTGATTAACCGGCACACTAACATGGGACTGACAATGTGTGGCAAAGGGTAAATTAAGTTTATCATAGATTGGTGGAGCGTGTGTGGTTAACCGGCACATCAATTAGGTGATAAAGTTAAGGGTACCAAGTTAATTTGCATGGTTATTCACACCTTGTTTGTGATCCTCGGCATCCCAGTCACAAACTTGAGAGGGCACAATCGAGATTCAAACATGCCATTGAAAGTTCAATGTATCTCAACAGATCTAGGAGTTTCAAATCCAATTAAAACTTAATTATATTTCGTTTTTCATGGTGGAAATTGGTAAATCGTCATTTACCTACCTTCAACTATTTTATAACTTGGATTACGGCATCCCTCTTCCAGTTATAAATAGGTTGTTGGGTCCTAGCCTTAATATTTCATTTTGGGTGTTATATTAAGGACTTTAAATCAACTAAACTTGAATTTCTCCCATTATAGATGTCTAGTTAAGACAACTATGGTCTTCCCAAATCTTTAGGAAAAAGCTTTCCTGATGAAGATGATATCTGACATGGCAATCAAGGTGAAAGATTAATCCCTTTGTTGTGCATTAATGGGACTGTAAATCATGCTTCACTTCCTCCACCTCCTCCAACTATTCTTCTTATCCCACAAGTTCACATACTTGAAAAGTTCAAGGTCACTCAATCCCTATTGTCAAGCCGGGAGAGTCGGGTGTCGAAGTCTCGAGGTAGCTGGCTGTTGACTTGGTTCTTCAGTCACACCCTGATGACAGATCAAGACATGACCCTTAATGATCTTACCTATTTGCTTGATGCTGCTAAATCAGCAATGATTTGGGGCACTGGTAAAGAAAAAATTGATTGGAAGATCAACTTCCCAAACTTCCATGGACATTGACAATGGTAACATTAGAAGTCCAGAAAAGCTTTCTCTTCCCAATAGAAAGGGATCAGCCATGGTCAAGTCATTTGACCTAATGGTAAAGAGAAACGATAAGTCTGAGATAGTCTCATGTACCATTTCCAAAGAGTCCATATGCCAAAAGAAAGGGGCATTGGTTGCGAAGCTGCCAGATTTACCTGAAAGATATGGTAAAGTCAAAAGTTTGACTCTACTTCAGGTAAAGTCCATTATCTAACTCTATTAAGTATCTTTTGGAGATTCCTAATACATAATGTAATATAATTACATTTTGATGTTTTAGAGAATCAAAGGAAGCTTAAAGAAAGAGTATGTTGATTCTGATCGCGAAGTTGGTTCGGTGATCATAATTTTGAGCAACTGCTTAAGAGTTACGATAGATTGCTTAGGAATAAATATCAACATAGTTTTCATATGTATTTGCATTGTAAGGATAAGATTTTTCCGCAAGTTTTAAAATAAAAAAAACAGTTTTGATTTATTTATTTTAAGTATCCTTACAATGGCATTTGTGAAAAATTGTTGTTTACATGTTTCCATTGATAGCAATATTGGAAAATAGGTTTGATTCTTTCATTTGTGGTAGTGTCATAATTTACCAAATAAGGAAAGATTCTCATCACCCAAGTTTCAGTTGGATAGAAACTTGGAATCATGCAAGTTGTATTGTGTGATGAATGAGAATTGTCATCTTTGGGAAATTAAGACTAAGTCCTTGTTCACATGTATATTTGACTGAAGTGAAGGACTAAGGGATCAAGTACACATTCTTGTGCACTGGTCAAAGTCCACCACAAAAGATCAATAAGACTATTCGTCATGATTTACTAAAGTTCAGTAAATATGGTTATGCTTACAAGTTTAAGTGTAATTATGAAATATTGGAAAAGTTTCAATTATTGACAGAGCGAATAAGAAGAATCAAATTAGGGAGAAGGATAAAAGTTTCTCAAATCTGAAAAGATGGGAGAGTACTTTAAGTATCTTGTTTTATGATTATCTTAATGATTATAAAACCATATCACAATTGATCCTCTAAAGACACCTTAGTGGATTTGTTTGGCTAAGGATAGGAATCATGAATTGTTGAAATGGTTAAATCAAAAGATAAATCATAATTTGTTCCAAAAAAAAAATTCTTAGAGTCATACTCTAAGATTGTAACTTGAGTGACATGATTTTAAGAAAGGTTTATAACAGTTTTCAAATGTAGAGTAACATGTTTCTTACTCTTGTACATTTGGAATTGGTAAGTTGTGTTGTTTTGGATAAAACAAAGACCAACTAATGCCAATTGTGTGAAGTGTTTGTCTTGATTAGAATCCACACTATCTCTAAAATATTTGGCAAGAGAGTCTTATATGTCAAGAGGATAGTAGGAGTCTAAAAGATCCTGAAATAGTTTCAAGAACTAATCAAGAATAAAACATGTATTTCATCACTAGCACATGACTAGAGGTTTATAACCATTCGAGTTGACATATTCGTATTTCTGTGCCCATTCCAGTTAAAGTTGGCCATGCATTTGAGTTCTACATGTTCTCAGTTATTTGCATAACTACTTGGAAGCAATGGTAGGTCTTGTGCTACCAAGTGGCAAGAAGTTAAGATTGCACAAGTTCAGTCCATATGAGTTAGGATTTGTCACTAACCTAGTCTTGTGATTATGGTTTTGACAAATTTACATGGATAGGAACACATACACCATAAAAATCTAAGTGTCATAAGGTTTCTCTCCGATTCATGAAAATGATGGTGAGGAAACATTCTCACTAAGTAGATTTTAAGTAGGTAGCAATTGTGATCTTTGCATTCTCAAAGTCGTTAGTGGAGCGTGCGTGGTTAACCGGCACACTAACATGGACTTATGAGAAATGAAAAATGTCTAAATAATTGATACTATGATTACGGCATCCCTTTTCATAGTTCTGAAATTGTTTAGACACAGCTGTGAGCTATCTAAGATAAGGTGTATGATTTTGATAAAGTCTTGTCAAAGCAATCTCGTATCAGAAATATGAACTTTGGTAAGGAAGTCAATAAAGTATTGATTTCTAGAAGTCCAGTTGATTTCTGGGTACATGTCAAAGCTAGTGGGAGCATAAGTGTTATGATAGTAAGATAATAATCACTGTGCTAGTGGGAGCATGATTATTATGCTAAGTGTTGCAAGTTAGCAATGTTAATTATAGAAAACAAAAGTTTCGATTCATTTTGAAAAGTTGTTTTGCTATAAATAAGGGAGAAGATATACTTCATTTCAATTCTAAAAGCTTAGATTCAGATTTTAATCAACTTTAGTCAAGGATATATATGAATGTTATGTTGGAATGGTTCAACATAAGGAAATTCTATATATGTTGCGTCCTCAAAATTCGATTATCATTACGGCATACCTCTTCATAGTTCGAATTGTGAGAACATGGCAAATAAAAATTTTGTAGCATGACTCGTGTCCCATATGACTAAAACGATTAAGCAATTGTCAAGGACAATCTGAGGTCTACCAAAGATTGGTTGCTCATGGACAATTGGAAGTATAATGTAATGGCAAGAGTTTGGCATTCTTACATTTACAATAAGTATTGGGATTGTGATATGAGCATCATTGGAATCATGTTCAATTGATCCATTTCACAAAGTAAGGACCATAGAAAAACATAGTGTGCATACTTGGAGTATGGCATATCTATTTTTTGGACAAACATAGTGTGCATGCTTGGAGCATGGCATGACTATTGTTTTTATTCAAGTATTAAGTTGATTAATCGAAACATAAATAATGAGTAATCAATGTGGTGCTTAGATAAAAGGTGTTTTTATTTACACTCAAAGTCTTGGGGCCATATAGGATTAGTATTATTCTCGTGTTTCACTTTGCATGTATTGACTTCCAGAATAAACTAGGTCATTCTTCCCGGATGACTAAGTTATTCAAACCATCCACAATCGGTCATATGTTGGAAGTAGATATAAATCAAGACTGTCATGAGTTGGCTTGTAGATGTCAAAGATGTTGGACATAGCAAGAGTTGCTACAACACTCATGAGTACTCATAAGTTCTGAGTATTGGATTCAACCCACGCTCATTTGAAACACTTCATGGATTTTATCACGAGTGATCATGAGACGATAATATCTTATATTCTTCAAACCTAGAGATATGAGTTGTTACTATGAGTTGGTTATACATTGATTGCACGAAAACGCATTGGTAACTTGATGTTATAAAACGTGCCTTTGTGTATGATTCAACAAGTAGTAGAACAAGCCATATGAGTCGAAGTTTATCCATTCCTTTTACCTTTGGGATAAAAGCGATATATGTGGGCCCCTCGATGATTTAGTGATGACACCCCTAAGTGCTTGGCCAAGTCTGGACTGATTTGATTTATTCAATTCGTCAGTCGTCATAAATCGAAAATCGGGAAACAACAAATGGACAGAGAGAATGGTTATAATCCGTGTCTCAGTCCATATGATATCTAGAATGGAGGAATATATGATCCCTTATCTAATGGACGTGTCATTTGATTTGTTCAGAGTTCGAAAGCAGCTTTAAGAGCTACGATTGCTTGTCGGGTTATGAAGTCGTATTTGTAATAATAGTTTTAGACTTATCCAAGTGGGAGACTGTTGGATTAGATGTCTAAGTCCATAACTATTATTGGTATGTACTTGACCCGAGAGTAGCATGATCCATTTGGGTTGCATATCATCACGACAATTTGTTAGGATGGACTTTTAAGAGAAGGTTATTTATGGTTTATTAATATATTATAAGTTATAATGTATTAATATGAAATCATATGTTTTAATTAGTATTGATCAAGAATTAATTTGGAATTAATTTAGTGATCAAAAGAGACTAATTAAATCTATGGGGCCTAATTATGTTACTTAGTTATATTTATATGTGTTGGGCTTATGATCCATGTTGGACCAAGTTTATGTATGGATACATAAAGAGTTGGGCCACATGAACCATGGATCATAAAACCCATGGGTATGGATTTGGTTATACCCATGACTCTTGAAATACCACACATATAAATACATGCATCATGACCTAAAAACGCCACTTGTGGTTACACATGAAGTTCTTGGACTTCGTGGGTGTTTTTGGGTGCATGGAGATTCTCTCTCAAGTTCATCCTTTGTCCATGGTGTGTTGTGATTCCACTTGAGGCTTCCACACTATTGGGGCTAAGATCTTAAGGCTAGATACATCAAGACTTCAAGCTCCACCATAAGGTATGTTATCCTAACTAGATTCTTGTTTAGTATATGATATTTGTATGCTAGTATAGGGTAATACCTTGGAAACTTTATATTTGCATGTATAATAGAGAAAACATAGATCCAAGGTATTTAGGGTTGTATGTGCACCATAGGATGTTGTAGTATACTAAAACCCAAGATAAGGCCCATTAAAGTTAACCTAGTTCATTTTTGGCTTATAAGGCCCAAAATATTAAGTTTCATGTATATGGGTCCAATTAGGGCCCATTTGAGAGTTCTATGTTCAAGATAGTTAAATTGGAAGCTTATTGGTCCATTAGGCCCAATAAGGAAATCCTAGTCCAAAATGGACTTAAACCGGGATTTCTAGGGCTTCCAATTCTTTGTTGACTATTTGTAGTGCTTGAATAAAGTGTTGGATTGAAGTTTTGTTGTTATTGAATAAGCATCACGCATGCTTTCACATTGTTGGTTTACAAATGATATCATTGTTGTTGTTACTGATGGGTTTTAGGTACAACAAATAAACTAGAAAACAATTCCTAAGTTCACATGCAACCTACTTTGGATCTATGTTTTAACTATTGAACATACAACTTTGAATTGCAAAACAAGAACCCTAGAGGAGAGAGGCTAATTTCGAAATTAACAAACTAGGGTTTAGGGTTTACATACCTTTCAATTGTTATAACAAACAATTGATATTCCCTTGATCTTGATCTTGATCTTCTTGGAAGCTTTAGCATCACAAGTGTAATGCCTCTAATGGAATCACACCCAAACTAGCAAGAAGGAAAGTAGAAGAGAGAGGGGAGAGGGAGTATGCAAAATCTCGTCCTTAGGGTTTCTTCAAAAGAAAGAGTGACCAAAAACATGAACCAGGAGGCTCCTTATATAGCTGAGGGATCTAGGGTTTAAGGGAAACCCTAGTTATCCTTTGCTTAGGGCCTAAGCAAACCCAAGGGCCTTATCCAAGCCCCTATGGACGAAATTATTAGGGTTTCCCCTAAAGATTTCGTCCACCCTCTTCCAAGGGGGTTCTAGAGCCTTCCACTCAACTATTAGATAATTGCAAACTAGTCCTTGCACCTTATAATTAATTCTTTTAACCCCAAAATCAATTCTGATTAATTTCTGGCTAACAATTAATTAAACATAATGATTTCTAATTAATATATTAATCCATTAACATATTAATAAATCATTTATATATATATATATATATATTAATTGATTAATCTTATAAATTAATATCTCTCCTTTCATCAGTTTCCTTGTCCAGTTGCTAGGTTGAGGGCAACCCAAAAGGACTGTGCTGCTATCAATTCAAGTACATACCAATTATAGTTATGGGCTTAGACACCTAATCCAATAGTCTCCCACTTGGATAAGTCTGTAACTATAATTGCTAGTATGCCTTCTAAATTTGACAAGCAAATTGTAGCTTCCAAAAGCTGCTGCCGAACTCTGACCCAGTCAGTTACGTGTCCTAAGATAAGTGATCATATAATCCTTCGTTCTGCTGGATATCCCTAGACATAAGACATGGAATGTAATCAATCTCTTTGTCCAGAATCTATGTTTCCCGATTCCTGATTTGTGATGATGTAGGACTTCTAATTGAACACATCAATTTAGTCCTGGCTGGGCCCAGCACATAAGTCAACACCAAATCATCGAGGGGCCCACATATATCGCTTTTCCTGTTAGGGCAAAAGGAACGAATAAACGTTGACTCATATTCTTGTATCTTTTACTCATCAAATTATACATGACAATACGTTTTATAACACCAAGTTACTGATGCGGTTTCGTATCACCAATGTATTACCGACTTTGTAAATTACAACTCATATATCTTCGTTTCAAGATTATAAGATATTATCGTCTCAGTATTACTCGTGATGAATTCCATGAAGTGATACTCTGAGCGAGGTTTTATCCAATACTCAAATCTCAATTTCTGAGTACTCATGAACATTGCAGCAATTCTATTGCCATGTCTATCCTTAGACAATCTGCAATCCAATTCATGACAGTCTTAATTCACTACTTACTTCCAAGAGTACCAGCGACTGTGGAGTTTGAATGATCTCATTATTCAGGAAGTAAAACATGCAAAAATGAAACACAATAATAAACAATTGACAAAAGGCAGAAACCAAACTTATAAATAATACTTTATTATTTAATCACCAAAAGTCAATTACATTTACTTTGTTACAAGTTTCAGAATAAAACTAATCTAACTACTAAAACTAATATCATCTTTCAGTCCTATGCTCCGAGCATGCTGAATATGCTTAGCCCTACTCAGACCCTTTGTGAGGGGATCTGCTGGGTTATCTTCAGATGACACCCTCTTTACTATAAGATGGCCTTCTTCAACTCTATGTCTAATGAAATGGTACTTTCTGTCGATATGTCTGGTCTTACCATGATCTCTCGGTTCCTTTGTCAAGGCAACCGCTCCTTCATTATCGCAGAATAGTTCCATAGGCTCCTGGATGGTTGGAACAACTCCGAGATCCCCGATGAAGTTCCTCAACCAAGCTGCTTCTTTCGACGCTTCACTTGCTGCAATGTACTCTGATTCACAAGTAGAATCAGCCACCGTATCTTGCTTGGAACTTTTCCAAGTAACTGCTCCTCCATTCAGTAAAAATACCCAGCCTGATTGAGAACGGAAGTTATCTTTATCCGTCTGAAAGCTGGCATCACTGTAACCATCTACTCTCAAAGTATCACTGCCACCAAGCACAAGAACCCAGTCCTTTGTCCTTCGCAAATACTTGAGTATATTCTTAACTGCTATCCAAAGAGCTCTACCTGGGTTTCCCTGATAGCGACTGACCATGCTCAAAGCAAATGCCACATCAGGGCGAGTACATGTCATAGCGTACATGATCGATCCGACAGCGGAAGCATAAGGTACACGATTCATGTCATCTATTTCAACATCTGTACTCGGACATTGAGTCTTACTCAATTTGGTATTGCTCTGGATAGGTAGCTCTCCCTTCTTGGAATTTTCCATACTAAACCTCTTTAGTACCTTATCCAAGTATGTGCTCTGACTAAGTCCAATTAGTCTCTTCTTTCTATCTCTCAATATTCTAATCCCAAGAATATAGGCAGCTTCTCCAAGGTCTTTCATGGCAAAACACTTTCCAAGCCAAGACTTAACTTCTTTCAAGGTTGGAACGTCGTTACCAATGAGTAATATGTCATCGACATATAACACCAGAAAAGTTACTATACTCCCACTAGCCTTGATATACACACAGAACTCATCTTCACTTCTAGAGAAACCAAATTCTTTGACTTTCTCATGGAAGCAAAGATTCCAACTGTGAGATGCTTGTTTCAATCCATAAATGGATTTCTCAAGCTTGCATACTCTATTGGGGAACTTTGCATCAACAAAACCCTCTGTCTGACTCATGTAAACATCTTCAGCCAACTTCCCATTAAGGAAAGCAGTTTTGACATCCATCTGCCAGATTTCATAATCATGAAAGGCAGCTATGGCGAGCAATATCCTAATAGATTTAATCTTAGCTACTGGTGAGAAGGTCTCATCATAGTCAACCCCTGGGGTTTGAGTGAAACCTTTTGCAACCAGTCGAGCCTTGAATGTGTGCACATTTCCATCCATGTCTGTCTTCTTCTTGAAGATCCATTTGCAACCAACTGTCTTACGACCTGGTGCACTATCAACCAAATTCCAAACTTGGTTGTCATACATGGACTTAATCTCGCTGTCCATTGCCTCTTTCCACTTGGAAGCCTCTGGGCCTGCCATTGCTTCCTTATAAGTGACTGGTTCATCTAAGTTTACCAGTGTTCTGTCACTTATGAATGTGTCACCATCTGAAGTAATATGAAAACCATACAACTCAGGTGGCACACTCACCCTAGCGGATCTTCTAAGAGGTAATGAGTTATCGATTGGTTCAACAGGAACTGTTTCCTCTGGTTGAGTGCTAGTGTCATCTAAGGTTCCTTCATTGGCTGACTCTTGAATTTCTTCAAGGTCAATAGTGCTCCCACTGTCCTCTTTGAATATGAGCTCTCTTTCAAGAAAGACTCCTCTTCGTGCTACAAAGACCACGTTCTCACTAGGCCTGTAGAACAAATATCCAAAAGACTGCTTTGGGTAACCAATGAAAACACATTTCTTACTTCTAGCTGCTAGCTTGTCGTGTGTCTCTCGTCTTACGAAAGCTTCACAACCCCAGACTTTAATATGTGCTAATGAGGGAACTTTCCCTGTCCACATTTCGTGAGGTGTTTTGGCAACCTTCTTTGTAGGGACAAGATTGAGGATGTGGGCGGCTGTCTCTAAGGCATACCCCCAGAAGTGAATAGGAAGTGAAGCCCGACTCATCATAGAACGAACCATGTCTAACAAGGTTCGATTACGCCTCTCAGCTACACCATTTAACTGTGGTGTCCTAGGAGGAGTCAATTGTGAGACTATCCCACATTCTTTCAGATAGTCATTAAACTCGATACTAAGATACTCCCCGCCTCTATCAGATCTAAGTATCTTTATCTTTCTGCCTAATTGATTTTCGACTTCATGCTTAAACTCTTTGAACTTTTCAAAAGTTTCTGACTTATGCTTGATCAAGTAGATATATCCATATCTGCTATAATCGTCAGTGAAAGTCACATAGAATCGATTAGCATCTCTTGTAGTTGATCTGAAGGGCCCACACACATCCGTGTGTATGAGATCTAACAGACCTTCACCTCTTTCACAAGACCCTATGAATGGTGATTTTGTCATCTTTACCAAAAGACAAGATTCACACATATCATCTGACTTTAGGTCAAATGATTCCAACACTCCATCCTTTTGGAGTTGGGCTATGCGTTTCTTGTTAATGTGTCCAAGATGAAAATGCCACAAACATGCCTTGTCTACACTATTAGACAAGTCAATATTAAGTACACTATTTCCTAGGCTATCAACACAAGTCACTGTTTCATACACACCATTACAAGGCAAAGCTTCAAACATAAAAACACCATTCTTATAAACAGAAATTGAACCATTCAAATCATTAAAAGAATATGTAAAACCTTGTCTGAACAATGCATGAAATGAAATAATGTTTCTCGTCATCTCAGACGAATAGCAACAATTTATTAAATATAATCTAACATCATTACTAAGCAGAAGCTGATAAACTCCGATCTTGGTTACTGGTGAAGACTTTCTGTTTCCCATGATCAGGTTTATCCTTCCTCGCTCTATCTCCTCACTTTCCTTTAGACCCTGCAAATCAGAACAGATATGAAAACCACATCCTGTATCAAGGACCCATGAACGAGAAGATAATGAGTTATTAGCAGAAATAGTGTAAATACCTGCCGAAGATGGCTTCACTTTGCCATCCTTGATATCTTGCAGATATTGTGGGAAAGATCTCTTCCAATGCCCCTTTTGGTTGCAGTAAAAGCAAACTGCCTCTTTTGGATCAGAAACATGGGGAGTGGAACCATTGGGCTTAGCCTTTGGGCCATTACTAGATGACCCAACTTGAGCCTTGCTCTTCCAGTTTTGCTTGGGAGGACCTTTCCTCTTTTTCCCCTTTCCCTGTCCAATAGCCAAAACAGGGGCACTCGTAGGTGTGGAGGGTATACTTTTACCCTTCATCCCTGCCTCAGCTGTCTGCAACAAGTTGTGCAATTGGGCCAAGGTCTGCTCAGTATTGTTCAAATGGTAAGTTAGAATAAACTGACCATAACATTCAGGAAGTGAGTTCAAGACCATGTCAATGGCCAATTCCTCATCAAAGTGAATATTGAGCTTGACCAAACGCTCTATGTAGCGTTGCATTCTTTGCACATGTGACACTACCGACTCCCCATCCTTCATCTTGCAAGCCATGAGTGACTTGACTACATTGAACTTTTCTTGACGAGCTCGCTTATGGTACTTTTCCATAAGGTCCTTGTTCATCTCGAAAGGCCAGTAGTCGTCATAGTACCTCTGCAGTTATGGGGACATAGTTGCCACCATGATGCATGCCACTTTGGTAGCATCATCGTAATGTTTCTTGTAGGCAGCAAGATCTTCAGGAGTAGCTTCATTCTCATCAAGCTCTTTGAGATCCTTTTCAAGAACATATTCTTTGTTCTCGAAACGAAGATCCATCTTGATGTTGCGCATCCAATCGTTATAGTTTGAGCCATCCATAACGACTTTGGAGCATATATTGAGCAAGGAGAAGTTCTGGTTGGAGGAGGATGAAGTAGAAGTGTTTCCAGGAGTAGACATCTGAAAAGAAAGAAAGTTTTAGTTAGATTTCAAGATACCTTAATAGAATAACCCAAAGATATAATATCAAGATTAGGATCCAACTATGAAGATTCACAACTTAGAAATGGGATGCCGAGATCCAAGTGCAAATTTCATAAAGGTAGGTGAATGACGATTCACCAATTCCACCATTAGACGAAACAAACGAAGTGAAATTCCTAATTCTTTTGAGATACATTGAAACTATTCAATGGCATGTTTTAATCTCAGATTATGCTCTTCTATTTGTGACTGGGATGCCGAGGATCACAAACAAGATGTGAATAACCATGCAAATGTGCTTGGTAACCTCATTGTCTTTATCATTAACTATTGATGTGTTGGTAAACCACACACGCTCCATCAAAATGATAATTATGAGATACCCATTACTACTCTTTATTAGTGCCTTTTAGTGTGCTGGTTAACCACACACGCTCCACTAACGACCAATAAAGCATAATGTGCAATTTCATGGATTAGCATACTTTTCACATTTTTCCTAAAGTAACTAGAGTTGGGATTTTGAAAATAATGTTCTAGTACTTTCTTTAATATCATTATACTTTTAATGAGAAGTAGTTGTCCTATCAAATCCGTTCTGCTAACGACCCTCCACTAATCAAGGAAGCGGTGGGTGAGAGTGGACACCCATTCAACTACCATTTTATAGGCAGTTTCCTTATACCCCCCTTATAGATTAGCTTCGTGAATGAGGCATACTAGCGATTTGACTGACCAAATTCTTATACATATATAATATTAAACTTTTAATTATAATATATATATAAGGTGTGTTTTAAAACATTTTAAAACTTCAAGGGTTTATAAATTTCGAAATTTAAGCTATTAAATTTAAATTTAAATAAACCAATTAACTAGATTTAATATTTATCTTTTAATTAACTATTAATCAAATTATTAAATCTTGTAAGGATTATCTAATTAAATTAATCCATTAATTTAATCCTAATCCTTATCCCTCTAAATTTCGAAAAATAGGGTAAGGATAATTATCCAATTAATCTAATTAAGTAACAATTATCCAAAACAAGAAACCCTAGTTATCCTCTAGCATATTTCGAAATTTACAAGGGAGGAGGCTAGGGTTTTCAAAACCCTAACCCTAATTTCGATTAGGGTTCTTTGGAGGCTAGGGTTTTCGAAAAAAACCTTTGATCCAAAACCCTAGAAATCGAAAATTTGGCCTTTAGGGTTTAATAGCTATAAACCCTAATTTGCAATTCAACAATTGTAGCAATTCAATTTAAAACAACAATGGCTCTGATACCACTGATGGGTTTTAGGTACAACAAATAAACTAGAAAACAATTCCTAAGTTCACATGCAACCTACTTTGGATCTATGTTTTAACTATTGAACATACAACTTTGAATTGCAAAACAAGAACCCTAGAGGAGAGAGGCTAATTTTGAAATTAACAAACTAGGGTTTAGGGTTTACATACCTTTCAATTGTTATAACAAACAATTGATATTCCCTTGATCTTGATCTTGATCTTCTTGGAAGCTTTAGCACCACAAGTGTAATGCCTCTAATGGAATCACACCCAAACTAGCAAGAAGGAAAGTAGAAGAGATAGGGGAGAGGGAGTATGCAAAATCTCGGCCTTAGGGTTTCTTCAAAAGAAAGAGTGACCAAAAACATGAACCAGGAGGCTCCTTATATAGCTGAGGGATCTAGGGTTTAAGGGAAACCCTAGTTATCCTTTGCTTAGGGCCTAAGCAAACCCAAGGGCCTTATCCAAGCCCCTATGGACGAAATTATTAGGGTTTCCCCTAAAGATTTCGTCCACCCTCTTCCAAGGGGGTTCTAGAGCCTTCCACTCAACTATTAGATAATTGCAAACTAGTCCCTGCACCTTATAATTAATTCTTTTAACCCCAAAATCAATTCTGATTAATTTCTGGCTAACAACTAATTAAACATAATGATTTCTAATTAATATATTAATCCATTAACATATTAATAAATCATTTATATATATATATTAATTTATTAATCTTATAAATTAATATCTCTCCTTTCATCAGTTTCCTTGTCCAGTTGCTAGGTTGAGGGCAACCCAAAAGGACTGTGCTGCTATCAATTCAAGTACATACCAATTATAGTTATGGGCTTAGACACCTAATCCAACAGTTACAAGGCGTCAAAATTCCTAGTTGTGATAGGTTCAACGACCTAGCAGCTCTATGCCCCGGGATGGTTACCCCGGAGAGCATGAAGATAGAAAGATACATCTGGGGTCTATCTGCCCCGATCCAAGGAGATGTACTGTCTTTTAACCCAGCCACATTCGATAGTGCTAAACGCGTTGCTCAGCGACTCATCGACCACGGAGTCCGTCATGGCATGGAAGTCCCCATTCCTGAGCCATCGAGGGAAGAGGATAATAGCTAGAAGTCGGGGAACAAGAGGAAGAAGAAGCAAACAACACAGGACACCCCGCAGGAGGAGCAAACGAGTACTATGTACACCGCCACAACACCTGCTACTCCAGCACCTGCCAGTCGATATGCTGGAACCCTCCCGAAGTGTGGAAAGTGTAACTATCACCACACCGGAGTATGTCGGGAAATGCAGTGTCTGAACTGCCACAGAAAGGGATACACAGTCCGTTTCTGCAGGGCACCGGCTCAACCGATCTCCCAAGTCCCCGGAGTTGAAGAAAACCAAGCCTGCTATGGCTGTGGTGAGACTGGACACTACCAGGAGGACTGTCCGATAACAAAGAACTCAGGAGCGGATGGACAAATTCTGATGATCACCGCAGGAGAATCGACCTCAGAGTCTCCATCAAGCAGCGGTACGTTTTCGAAATAGTAATTACTTTGAAAATTAATTTATATTTGTATAAGATTAAAACTTGGGGATAACACTTAAAAGTAATTATAATAACTCACTTAATGAAGTAGGTCACAGTATTCAAAAGAACTAAGAGATTCGTTCCGAGAAGCTATGATGGCTTAGTATGTACATTAAGGGTTGTGCATAGCTAAGATTTTGCAGACTCAGATTGAGTGATTCCGCCTTAATTCATGTTCCTTGTTTGGTTGTGGATTTGAGGCAGAGTTACTCAGTCGACCGTCTAATTCATCTTAATTATTCATAAATTGTATATTCAAGGCGATCGTAGTGGTACCAAGGAGGATCGTAATTTAAGTATCGATACTAGATAACAAAGCACTTTCGCGGTATGTACACGCACATCGTGGTACGATACGTAGAAGTGTTAACATCAAGAGGAAAACAGAAAGCACTTGAACATTTACAAAGAGTACATTTTCGAGCACACTAGGGATTACATCATCGTATAACATACATTTCTTTCAAATTGGCCAAACTTTGTTCACTAAAGAGTCCGTTACTATGATTCATCATGAGTTGACGTGGTCTTCACCATACTAAGTTCATATGTTTCTATCGCCACAACCGTCAAGTTCACGAAACCTTCATCATTCGTAACGACAGTCCGACTAAAAACTCAGTTTTGTCTTTCGTATCCTAAACCCCGAAGTACTCGTGCGAAGAGTACTTTGTCCTCCGAAGCCTTGCCATCGTATGTTTATCAAACTTTCTGAAATACCACTCGTCCAGCAGAACCAGTTCAAGCACAGAGGCTAAGGACGAATACATCCCACCTATCACTATTTAGGGTATACACGAGGGTAGTATATGATTATGATTATGAAGATCTAGTGTGTGTGTTTCCGCCCTATCTCCTGTTCCTTGTTTGGTTGTGGACCTAGGGGCAGAGTCGCACATTCGACCGTCTTACTAATCCTAATTATATACGACTTGTATACACGCAGTAATGAAAGATGGACCGAGTATGAATCCTATCATGAACAGTAAGGCAAAGTGCCAGGTCTACGAGTGGGTATTCTGCCAATCAGAGGAGCGCAACCCCAGTAGTACTACTAAGAAAGCTAATTTCGGGATGAAATTCCATCTAACGGGGGGATGATGCGACAACCCGAAAATTTTTGCCTTGTAAAGTCAAGCCAATCATCCTTAAGTCAGACTCACTCCTGCTATCATTTAGCACTGTTTAGAGTCTGTTTGAGTGTTTTAAGCCCAATACATTCAAGGAATGAGTGTTAGGAAGTATCTGCTAGAGCCACTGTACAACATTCAAGCCATAAACTCCAGCATGTGGAGTTTACGACCGCAAACATGGACTTTACGGCCGTAAACTCAACCACGGCCGAAAACTCTAGCCTATAAGTATGAAGCTTGGGCCATTTTCTTCACTTTTTCCTTCCTTGTCCGAAATCTCTTCAAACTCTCTCAAGTATCATCGATTTTTTCATCTAGATCATCATATATGTAAGTGTTCTAACCTTTGATTAGTAGTTATCCTTCATTATCTAGTATCATTCCATGATTTCATCCATGAAATCATTCCATGATTTCATCCATGAAATCATTCCATGATTTCATCCATGAAATCATTCCATTTTGTTAGATCTTCAAGATCCTCAAGAACATCAAGAACATATAAGTTCTTTGGGCCGAAATCTACTCTTCTAAGCTTCTAAATCGTAAGTACCCTCTTATATACTTACTATCTGGTTAAGACTCTTAATTCTAGCCTTGAAATCAAGCTTTTCTCAAGAACATGAGGTGTTTACGGCCAAGAGCATCTCCCATGGCCGTAAACCCTAGTTTAAGGTGCAATTGGACCTTAAACTCTTCCTAAGGCTTGGACATGAACCTAGAACCCTTCCACAATGCTTTAAGCCCTTTAAAACACCCATATGCACAAAGTAGCATGAGTTTACGGCCGTAAACTCATGGGGCCATAAACTCATTGGCCGAAATCACATAGGGCCGTAAACTCTTGGCCGTGAACTCCCTTGGTCATGCCATTTTTGCCGTAAACTCCTCTTTATGGCCGTACACTCCCCTTTGATCAATCACACGTGATTCAACACTTCATTCCAAGTGTTTCCTAGTCCCTAAAGGTGTTTCCTTGCATGTTAGTTGCTTATAAACACTATTCATGCCATATATGTCATTTAGGACTCGTTTGTGTCTCGGGAATTCATACGTGGAACTTCTCATCCCTACGTGCATATTCGTTTGAATCACCCACATAAGGTGAGTTCATACCCCGAAATCAATCTTTTAAACTGTTTTAAATGCTTTTAAGGGGGGAATACACGTTGAACACAATGATAATTATGTAATTGTTTGTTATAAACATTTTTCAAAGATTGCTTATGTCATTTATAAGTAGTCAAAACATTTCAAAAACTCTTTTAAAGTTATGTTACTTTATAGTTTATTAAAACTCCGTTTTTAAAGTACAAGCATAACTTAGTATTAAAATGAGTCTTTTCAATAACAGTTCAAGTAAAACACTAGTAAAGAGAAACAGGGAGGTAGATACAATACACGATAACATAAAGAGAAACAGGGAGGTAGATACAATACTTCAGAGAGACATACTATACACTATACACTATACACTATACACTATAACAGAACGAACATACTAAGATGCTATAGCACGAGAACACTACAGGATCTAATTATACCAATGAATCACTAACTCATTGTTCTAAAAAAAAGGTGATAGTAAAATTGGGTATACATGATCACATAACTTTAATGTGAATTCTACACGACCTAGCAATTTGTTTGCGGAAGTCGCGTTTGGTCCCCAGAATCTCTTGCAGGGAGAGCGTATAGTATGGGTATTATACCTCACATTATTACCTTAATAAAACAAACATGTTTTAAGGTAATTAGTACTACATGATGTCAATTCAAAAGACAACTATGTACTTATAATTTCCCATTACTTTCAGTAAGTGACAGTTCCAATTGAAAGTTAATGCAAACTATTTTCGAGTCAAGATAGTTATAAACTAGGGAAAACTTACATTTTACAAACGACTCACAGAACAGTCGAGTCTAGTACATTCAGTAGAAGGGGGCCTATAATGCTAACTTTATGATTCCTTAGTGTATGCATTCAGGGATATATATTAATCGGATCCGACAGGTAAAAGGATGTGTGCTTTCCGCTTCATTTCATGTTCCTTGTTTGGTTGTGGGCTTAGAGCAGATACACCCAGCTTACTATCTATCTGATCTTAGATATATGTATGTTTCCGTATACACCAAGTAATCATAAGGGGTACCAGGTATGTGCCAGGTCATAGAACACTAATTCAATGCACCGTTTTCTAGTACAAAATATACTTTTCAAATGAAGAACTTTTAGAATACAAAACTAGAAACTTAACCAGTAAAGGGTTTAATCCATTTTATTAAACCAGTATAACTTAAAAGACCTTGGGTGGTTAATTCTATAATACCTTAGTTTATACATCAAGGTTATATATAATTAATATCCGATAAGTAGTTTGATGTGTGCTTTTCTGCCTCATTTCCTTTTCCTTGTTTGGTTGTGGGCTTTGGGCAGATTCACACAATTTACTATCTGTTCGATATTAGATTATATATAGCTAGTATAAACTAAGTGATTATAGAAGGAACCACTGTGGTTACTA
This sequence comes from Lactuca virosa, assembly GCF_052849685.1. Taxonomy (NCBI): domain Eukaryota; kingdom Viridiplantae; phylum Streptophyta; class Magnoliopsida; order Asterales; family Asteraceae; genus Lactuca; species Lactuca virosa. The sequence continues at coordinate 27,550,626 of NC_136427.1, forward strand.
TTTTTATTATAAGAAATAAGGGTTTTCTTAAAGAATATTTTCATCAAATATAAAGAAACTATTACAGTTAACTCCATAAGTACCAAGTGAATACGCCAGGGTTATATACAACGATGACCTAACAAACAATGGGATGTGTGTCTTCCGTCTCATTTCTTGTTCCTTGTTTGGTTGTGGGCTTAGGGCAGATACACACAACCGATTGTTTGTTTACTCGGGGTTTTATATAACTTGTATCTATTTAATACTCATAGAAAGGACTGTCATCAAAGCAGGAAATATAGGATTTTCTGGAGGAACAAACAAACTTTTCTAAAACAGAACTTACTACAACTTACTATAATTTTCTACAACTTTCTTACAACTTACTACATCACTTAAATCTTATGAACTCACCAGCTTAAATACTGATCTACGCTTTCAAAATAACTTGTATTCTCAGGAGACCAGTAGACAGGTTCGCGCACTGAAATTCAGAAGATGGAGCAGTATAACTTCATGTCTTTTTGTTATTTGCTATGTATTCTATATTATGTGAATCACATACTTTGTAAACACTTTCTTTCTAATGAAATGGTTGTTTATTACTTCGCTTACTATGATGCATGTCTTGTGATACTAAACATGACGTCCTCCGCCCCAGAACGTTTCCACCGTTCCGGTTTTAGGGTGTGACATTATTGCAATTGTTGTTGTTGTTGTTGTTGTTATTATTATTATTATTATTATTATTGTTGTTGTTGTTAAAGGCGTAAGTAAATATAATATTTCTTAAATATATATTTAATGTTTTTACATGTATAAATATTTTTTAAATACGTAATCATTAAATGTATAAATACTTTTCTAAATATGTAAATATTTTTTGAAAGTGTGTGTATACATTCAAAAACGTATCTATACTTTTAAAATGCATAATTATAGGGTTTATATTGTATAAAAGACATGTTTATATGCATTTGTACATATTACTAAGTAAAAAATATGTATTTATAAATATATTTTAATGTTTAAATACGTTTTCAATGTAAAAATACACTTTCAAATGTATAGATATATTCATAGGGTGATGATGACTCTTCAAACGTTGCTCATTAGGATAATTATGATGGAGAGGCTCTTAACATTGTTGGTGGAGATGTTAATGATAATTGGGCTCTTGATTCAGCTTATACATATCACATGTGTTCTCACAAAGGTTTATTTACTGCTTTTGAACCTAAGTGACTTCGTGGTTTTGATGTTTCCCAATGCAAAATTGAAGGCTTTGGCACTTTACTCTTTAAGATGTTCAATGATATGATTTGAATTTTAACCGATGTACGGTATATTCCTACTATTAAGAGAAATATGATTTCATTGAACATCTTTGGCGGCAAGGGTTACACATATTTAGGTGGTGGTGGTCTTGTGAAGATCATAAAGGTTTCCTAAATTGTTACTAAGCCGATTTGAGGAAGACTAATGATCTTTACTATATTCGAGGCACAACGATTATATGTTATTCAAACCATATATTATTTTACCACTTTTCACATGGCCTAACATATATTGCAAACCTAAAAGTGTGAAAATTAAAGATTCAATTTTGAAAAAGTCAATTTCTAGGGGGTCACCCATCCCTGCATTGCTCTCGTCTGGGCATGCTTAACTACATATTTCTTATGGAATTTGCTGCCCTCACGGCTTTAAAACGCTTTGTGACAAGGAAGGTATCCACACCCTTTATAAGGAAATGTTTCGTGTCGGGAGCCCAAAGCGGACAATATTGTGATACGAGCCACAGGAGGATGTTACATTAAAGATGAGCAAGTACATGTGCACCCCTATGGTTTTCTCGTCCTCATCTTCATACTAGTTTCTTGAGATTCGTTAGGTGACCTATGGTCTTTGTTTTCGAATACAGACCCATCTTCCTTTCTTCATAAGGTGGTCGCTCTCTTAAATTTTAAGAACGAACTCAAGTTAACATTAGTATGATTTTGATGCTCAATTACAAATTTGCTCTCATATGGAAAAGCTCATTCTCTAATTCCTCATAAGAGAGCTCACTAGGTTCCAAGCGAGTCGCTTATTTTGAAGTAAATCAGTAATGCAATAACATTATAGTTCTAGAAGTCTTATCCCTTTTGAATAAATTGCACTTTTGGTCCGAATGATCATAAATCAATTTTTTTGGATATGGTCTAAAAATTTCTTTTTGTATTTTTCATCCTACTTCATTGTTTTTTAAACATTTTAGTGCCCTACTTGCAAGTTACATGCATTTAAGAAACCGTTGCTAAGTATAAATGAACCACATGTATAAATTGATGGAAGAAGCTTTCACGAGCACGTTAAAAAAGGAATTTATCAGAAATGTAAAATTGCAATGTTGTAAAATTTGCTAGCTAGGCACTACGCAGCCGATCAACTGAGAAGTAGCAAGTACTCGATCTGGCTAGGGTTAACAGTAAAACAACTAATTTTGGGAATATATATATATATATATATATATATATATATATATATATATATATATATATATATATATATATATATATATATATATATGTGTGTGTGTGTGTGTGTGTGACAAATACCATAAAGTTCATAACAAAAAATATACATGTTCCAATGTTGAACCGCTTCAAAAATAAATGTTAATTCTCTGGTATTAGATTTATCATTGTCTACTTTGTATTGTTCCTCTTCATCCCCTTCCTCCTTGCTCTCTGATTCAAATTCTTCCTCAAAAAGTTCTCTTGGTATAGAACTTCTTCGGAGTCTTAAATATTCTTCTGGAATCCATGACTTCACTAACTATCTCCCAAGGTAGTTAAGGCAAAACCCCATCTATCTCGCCGGATAAGGAGAAGAAGAAAATGATAGTGAGAATACATGGAAGCTTGTGAGTTGGGTGGGTGATGGTTTAGGGTTCTTGCTATAAAAGAGATGAAGAAGAGAGTGAAGGTGTGGCCCAAGTATTTAATGATTTTTTAAAATATAATTAATATTAATAACAACCTAAAAATAAACCAAAAAATAAAATAATAAGGGTGAAAATTGACATTTTTATCTGGCAAATGATTTAAAGGACAAAACGTGCAATTTTTAATAATATAAGGGACGATCCGCATTAGTTTTTAAAAAATAGGGTCTAAACTTGCAATTTGACATTTGAACGACGGATCATTTTATTTACTCTATAATATATAAGTTATAAAATAGTAAAACTTTAATATAATGATTATAATAAATATAAGTTCTTAGATTCAAATATACAATCCTAGATGTCTAGAGAGGAAATAATCATCGAGAAAATTGTAAGAAAATAAGTGAAATATACCCTAAAATACAACTTTAAATATAGCAGAGGGTAAAATTGATTTTTTTTATTTTTTATTTAATTTTTTTTTTTTTTTGACAAATTTGTGGCATTAATAGATCATACTTTTAAATAAAGAATTTTTATTTAGTTATTTTTTTTAGTTCTTAAAAGCTCAACTTCCAAGTATAACCTAAAATTGTTAAGGTACAAAATAAAACTCTAAAGAAAGACACGTGCATACTGATATTAAAAAATTAAAACAAGAGGTAGATGAAAATAGAAATAAGAATTGTAGATTTTAAAGTGGTCATTAATATTGGACCTCACCTCATTATAAACCCAAAGGGGCGTAAAAATCTTTGACCACTTACTCCATTGTACCCAAATCTGGTTAACCATCGTAGATACAGATCTGAAATTTAGTTCCAACTCTCAATTTTAGCAATTTTCTTTATCACTATAGTTAAATCATGGATTTAACATAGGTAAGAAGTTCTCGTCTTTCATACACTCATGATTTTCTAGTATTTTTACTGTCCTATAAAAAGTGGGAGTATGCTATATAAAAAATGGGAGTATCCTGATAAATATGAATAAATATATGCCTAGAAGAAATTATTCAAAAGTATATCATTTTTGTCACATAAGTGTTTATTTCTCTATAATGTTTACAAAAACGTATCTAGGTGCTTTAGTTATTAGTCACTTGCTACCTCATTGGACAAAAGAATAGTTGAAGATATCACCAACAATAAAAAAATAGTAACCTGCACCATCTGAGTGGTCCATATCAACCTGCCTCAAAGCCTACGTGGGAAATCAATTGCAGAACACTAACGATATTTTTCGTGTGTTAGGATTCAATCCTGGACATCGTGTCTGGAATTCTGCATCTCAACCAATAGATTTCTATCACGGAGGCAATATTGCAATATCAGCATCTACGAATAGAAATGACATTTAATGGCTCATTGCGAGAAAGCATGAAAGAGGTGGGAGGCAAGTTTTATTTAAAACAAAAAACCAGCAAAAAGCTGGCAAAATACACGGTTCAAACTGAATTACTGAGGGAAAACAGAGACTTAGCATATAGGGTGGATGACCACTTCAAAATTTAAACATATTTGAATAGCAGCAGCAACTGAAAATTATAGCAGCAACCATTGATCTATTTTGGACTTCCCTTGCCACACTTTGGACTTCAATTTGTTCTTGATATGTCTGATTATAGTAGTTATTTATGTTAATAATAACTACTATAATCAAACATATCAAGCAACATTAGTGTTTCCGTGTAGGAATGCACAAAGAATGGATCATTTGATCCACAAATCCTAAAATGTTTAATGTTTTCCGTTTTGGGATCATAAATAGCAAGTGCAATCAGCCTTACAAAAACATTTTCATATTCATTTTCCCCTTCAATTATAGGTTGGCCATTCAGTGTCTTTATTGACCAACATGGTGCCTTGTTGGCATCATAAATAGCAAGTGCAGTCCGGGAATCAATAATATTTTCATAATCACTTACCACCCTAATTATGGCTTGGCCATTCTTTCTAAACCCCAGTGTGCTTATTATTCAACATGGTGCCTCATCCTGAATCGTGAATAACTTTGTAAACGATCTTTGAACACCATGATCCATCATCCATACATCATAACCACTTTTCTTGTTGTTTGTATTATAGTGAAGGAAAACAAGAGACTCCCTTTGCTTAGAAATGGACAACTCTATGTGAGATTGACACTCTAAACTATTTGGGAGGTTTACGACTTTGAAATCCTCATTAATCAAATTTAATGACAAAATCATGTTAAAAGTTTTAAATCCACTTTCTAAAGACTTCCTTGAGAAAGCATGCCAATATATAAACCTATCAACAACAACCTGACACCATTCAACTCGAATAGATTTACTCAACATGCAAGACAGGCTTCTCCACTTCCGTGAGCTCAATGTATAAACCTTCACATTACAATGGCGGCTAGTTTCGGTTTCCCTTGCAGATGATGAGCTAATTAATTGTGTAAACTTCACAATCTTAGGGTCGTTAGTAACAGGACAAACCCCAAAACCAAGAACTATTTCTTCACGGTGATTTAATACATCAGGCACATCAATAACAATCGATTTTCCAATTGAAGGGTTCCATATAACAATCGCCTCCGTTTCCATGTAGGAATAAGATTTCTCTGGCTTCAAATAATAACCAGACAAGCACAACAAGCCGTGAGAGCAACCGACTGTGTTTGGAAATCTAAGTAGTTTAACGGACGGGGGAAGAGTCGGAATAAATATCTGTTGAGGGAAAGTGTCATCATCGACAAAAGAAACACATTTTCTCTCAGATCCTAGCTTATCGTCGTACCTTACAAGAAGATGTTGCTGCTGAGAGTGGCGAACACAGTGAGTAGCAATAAATTCAGAGCTGTCGATCAAAGACTTCCATGCTTTTGAGACCGATCTAAACTGAAGTAATGGCTTGGCAGGAAGCCTTTTCATGATATCCTCTTGGATATGGAAAGGTATATTCTCTGACATTTTTGCTTTGATGCTGCTGCGACTTGGATTTCTAGGGTTTGTATCGCAGTCGTAGGTTAGTTAACGGGGGAGAACTCACAAAGAATGTGGTTTGGGCTAAGGGTTTATGTTATTATATAACAATAAGTTTTATTATTATTTTCTCCGATAAAAATGTAAATTAAATTAAATTTGTTGGTCTCTTTTTTGAATATTGACAAAAAAAAAAAAAGATTGGCTAAAAAGACACCGAAATTTTCCATTTAGACGCCCTATTTGATTGTTAAGGTTTTTTTATTGGTTGAATTTGCATTGTTTTTTGAAAAAGTAAATTATACATATTTATTATAGGTTGACTTTTAATAAAAGTATTTATAGGGTGTTCGATTTAGCAACACCAAAAAAAAATCCATAATAGCCTTGATTTTTGTTGGTGCAAAATATCTAAGACCGGAGAGATTGATATTAGCATGTTTAGTTTTTTGTCATAGGTCTACATTATATTTGTTATATTTTGTTAAAAAAAATTTGTCAGTTGTCATGATAAATCATTTATTTAAAATAAATTTAAATAGTCACATTGAAATAAAATAATATATAAAATTAAAATCTAACATTAAAATAGAACATACCATTAAATTAAAATATAACATTGAAATAAAGGGATAATAACAATGTTGTCCGTCGAAGTTCCATAAATCAGTTTAAAATCATTCATAAATTATTTTTCTTGATTTATAGAGATATAAAGTGGCTTTGGGCCACCTTGAAAGGTCATTTTTAAGATGTTGAAGGGGGGGATAAATAAGTTACTCCTTCGCCACCTCTTTTAAGCAAATCGTCAAATATGTGCATTTGGGATGAAACCCTTGCAAGCTCATCTTCATGAAACCCTTGTCAGCTCATCTTCACTTTGATCGTTATGATTTTTACCTGTTGTTAAGTACATAAGAGGTTGTTTGTTTTTTTACAAAAACATTTTCAGATCACTTTTGGTTGAGCGACGCAGCACACGCACAGCAATTGCTCTCTCGCAACAGTTTGGTTTTTTGGAAGACTTCAAACTACAAAATATATGTGTGTATTCTACGCGGCGAAACACTTGACTTGCCTCTTCAAACCTCTTCGACTTTCCTTTTTTCCAAGTGAATTTTTTTTATAAATTTGGTATAACTTGACTTTATTTTAAACTTTGATTTTTTTTAACATTGATTTTTTTAAAAACTTTGATTTACGAATTGATAAAATTTCTTTTATAGTTTCCACAATTTTTTATAACTTGACTTTTTTTTGAAAAAAAAACTTTCATTTTTTATTTTTTTTTACAGTTTCTTTTAATAAAATTTTCAGTTTCAGTTGTATTTTTTAACATTTGTGATTCTTTTACGAATTTTCTAGACATTTTTTGCAATATTTTCTTAAATTTTTATAGTTTTTTTTATGTTCTTTAAATTAGTTTTTTCTAGAAAAAAAACTGATAGCTTCTTTTACATTCTTTTATATTTTTTTTAGAAATTTTATAAGTTTGTTTATTTACATGTTCTTTTTAGTATTTTTCAATTTTTTTAAAACTAGAATTATTAAATTTCGGTGTTGAAAACTATTTTCAGTTTGTAAAATCAGTTTATTTAAATATCAGTTTATTGCAGCAGCCTGCAGATCTTAAAAACAAACATGCTTCTTATTAAATGCTACAACTGTTTGTGTAAGTCCCCAGAACTAAGAACCAACTAGTGATGAACACAAAGAACAAGCCAAAATGATAAGAACAAGGAGTAGAAGCAAAATTGATCCAAATTGTAGACGTTTTATATCAGCCGAAAACGTCAGGTACAATGGACTCAAAACACACACACTTGATCGTAAACTACTACTGACATCTGACAACTACTAACACTATTTATAGGGAACAGTAACCGAAAATGGTTTGCGGCCGAAAACACCATCTGGAACCCAACCAAAAACTCATTAAATACTTATACAAAGCCTTCAAAACACAAATGCCTGGCTCAAACCAACAAAATATGACCTAACAGTCTCCCCGTTGGTTTGAGGCTAGCATAAGTTCAATGTTTTTCAATGATCAGCACATCAAATCCTCCCATGGCCCCCAACCACATCTTCTTGTTGATAATCTCAGCAATCATACTTGTAAACTCTTTAGCAGCAGTCTCGAGAATCTCATTCTTGACCACGATTTGATGTTGAGCCAAAGTGTGAATGTCACGTTCACCAAACTGCAAGAGATCCTTCGCTTCAACAATACGAAAGACACCAGTTGGGAATTTGATTACAGTATTGGCTGTAGCCTTGTCGAAAACCCAATATTCCATATCGTGAAGAGATCCATCACGGAAATGCTGAATAATGGGAATTTCTTTCATTTACTTTGTAGGAGGCCACATCACAGTTTTCATGGTTTTTGTTGGTTTTTGGGTCAAGAACACCTTTGGCTTTCTTTACAAAAGATTATGTTGTCTTCATCCATCAAACTTCCTCCTTACTTGGTTCTCTAAAAAGAGTTTGAAGTCACTCCCTTGAGGATCATTTGATGGGTTGTAGAAAGGAGCTTTCGCAAGTTGAGTAAGATCTACTTTTGTCCAAGAGCCAAAGTCATTCTTGGGCCGATAGTATTCCGGGTTTCCGCTCTTTATTTTTACCACCCAAATATTTAATTTATCATGAAATCCCCACATTGAAATTCCTGACCGGTTGCCATATTTAGTTCCGAACCGCTTCTTTTCGAGATTAGTCACGGTCAATTGAGGCTGGTCTCAACGAACATTCTTGTTAGAATTCTTCATGAAGAACCATTTCCCTTTCTTTTAAGTAGAGACTCGTTTCTGGGCTAGCTTCAGAGTAACTCTGGGATTAGCTTGAGCAGGTTCGACTTCAAAGCGGTCAACAATACAAGTGGTTCTGATAGGTGGAGGATCATTAAGTGGATCTTATTGAGATGATTGGGCAGGGGCACTGAGAGGAGTCTCGACTGCACTTGTCTCTCCGCTGGATGTTTTGAATTTGTCACCAAATTCACTTATCAGCTTATTCTTCAGATCGAAGTATCCAACAGAGAGAGCGCCTAGATTGAGCTGCAGAGCTGAAATTTGCTTCGATTTTTCAAGGTTTTCTTTTTCAAGATCAGAAACTCTAAGATCTAGAGTTCCTATCAAAACAACCTTCTCAATGATCTTCTGATTTAAAATTCCAATCTCTGCTTTGAGCTTAGAAATTTATGGATCAACTCCCCCGGAACTCCCTGCACCAATAGATATCCCTTTGCCTCTAGGTGCAGGGTCAAAATCGTGTTGAGCTAAGAACCTGGCAAGCTTTTCCGAGGCAGCATTGTGCGCAGGTTGGGGAGTTGATGAGCCACCAAGAGCTGAAGAACTCCCGGCTTCAAAAGATGAGCGAACAGTGTTGGGCTCCACATGCATTGTTTCTCTATCAGAATGAGTTGGTTGGGTTGGAGTATCGACTACAACAGACTGTTGAATTGGCTGAACTTGTTCCCTAATTAGCACTCCCGACCTTGGATCAGATCTTCTCCTTTTAAGTGGAGGTTGGGAGGCTAGTGTCTCATGAAGATCACTTTCAGATGGCGTAATGGCTGGAGTAGCATCTGCTCGAGGAGGAATCCTCGCAGTAGAATCCAGATTAGCAATAACATCGGCCATCTGATCGGTTGTTGGAGGTGGCACCTTGAGAACATTAAAATCTCCCTTGTCTCCATTAAAGGATTTACAACATCATTGACGTCATCAACGAACGAATTGAGTTCATCATTACTTGGCTCGAAATCAAAAAATAATTCATCATCATTAAAACCTGATAAATCACCAGCCCCATCATCAAAACCTAAGGTATTATCCCCTAGATCCATCTCAACATCACCGCCATCATCATTATTTTCATCATCATCATCTTCATCATCATTAACATTGATCATTGGAACATGCTCCTCTGCAACAATTTCTACAGGAGGAGTGGAATCATCTTCATGATCAAAAACTGTAACTTCATCATCTTCTTCATCCGAGACTTCATCTGATTCTGAATCCTCTGTAATCTCAGCAAAACACCCAAACTTCTCCAAAGGCTTCAATCCTTTAAACACAAATTTAGTAACTTTGCGATTTTGCTTCATAAGACCAAAAGTGCTAGGACCCAGAGACTTCAGATCCAAGGTTTCTCCACTTCCTTTCACTTCAGGATATTTGGCATTGATGATCATCTGGAGGAACCATGGGTACATTAAACATTTGTCCTTTCTCTTCCCTTGCAAATTATTCTTCATTTCATTCAGCACATATCTTGAAAAGTTGAAATCAAGATCCATGACTAGTGCAATGATGGCGCCGGTATTCAATAAAGAAATTTCATCTGCACCTGCTTTCCTGCCAGAGATGCACATAACAAAGCAATAGGAAAGAAAATGCCAGTATGGAGGAAACAACTTCTTTATCGTAGGTGGGAAGACTCCTTCATAACCCATCCTATCAAGTATCTCTTTGACCTGATCCATAGGAATTTCAGTTGGAAATCCTGGACTATCCGCAAACTGAAGCACTTCTCGAATAATCTGTTCATACATCACAACATTTCTCCCTTGGATTAAGGATTCCACTGTGCCTTCATCATTATCTCCTTCTTTGTTAAATGAAGCCTTGTCCCAAAACTGCTTTACTAACTCCTGATAGATAATGGAATTGGCTTGAAAGGCATGAGCAAGTATGTAATTTTTAAGTCCATGAACCATGGACCTAAACTCTTTATGTGCCGCTGGAGGATCAGACAGGTATGCAACAATGTTGTGGCTCTCGGAGAACTTCAAGTCAGCCATTTGTTCTGCAACAAACGAGCCAAGTGAGAAAATTAAAGAATTTAAACAATTAGAATTAATTTTCTCAAACACAAGTTGATTAGGCTCCAATTAAATTTGATTCAAGTAAAAAATGTGTTAATTTAGGGTTTACAGTCGAAAACACTACACAAAGCCAAAATAAAGGTTTTCGGCCGCAAACGATTTATGGCTGCAAACGCGTTTTCGGACGCAAACGGTTTTCGGCCGAAAACGTTCCTGTTCCAGATTATGAAGAAGAACAACGTCAAAAATACGTTTTAGCCTCTAAATCCTGCAAAACAAAATCGATTCGAGTGATAAAAGGTTGTATGGTGGTCGCCAAGCCAATACCTATAAGAATCGTGAATCAATTCCGGATTAAAAACACAAATAGATGATGAATCGATGGATTAAGCTCTGAGTGAAAGCACATGAAGTAGAGAGAAAATGGGAGGAGTTTTCGGCCGCAAACGAGAAAATGATAGGTAAAAGGTTATCAGCCGAAAACCGCTTCTTATATACCCTATGCCCTTTTTTGACCCAAAACCCATGGGTTGTCAACCAAAAACTTTAAGTCCAACCCCAAAACATCCAATTTTAATTAAAATGAAAAACATTTTGAAGACTTAAAAATAAAACTAAAATAAAAATAAAATTGACATAAATTCAAAAAAAATTCTAAAATTTAAAATGCAAACTAAAATTAAAAATTTGAGAAAGTTGATTTAAAAAATAAAAATAAAAATAAAAATAAAATATCACTAATTTCTTTTCAAAATTAAAGGCTTTTGGGATCATAGTTGTAGGACAACCTTAACCTGTTTTTTAGTACCTCCACCTTCATGAATAGATATGGTCAATTGCCGGTATTGTGGTCCACTTAAACACGAAGGGTTTTTGACAATTTTGACAAAAAATAAATGACAAGTAATTTGACCTAAATTCTTAAATGGACCATTTAACTGACGACGACCAAGGGTATTGTTGTCCACTTAAATTTAGCAGCAAGATCTATAGACAGCCTATCAATTGATTCAATTTTAGATGAACTAGAGTATGTTTCCCACTTCCTGATATACCCCGACAATCAAGTGCTTCCAAAAAGTTCCTTACTTTAGGTGAGTATTCAATCGTTAAGAGAGAAAATAGATTTAGAAGTGCATATGTTGTGCCCCAGGTCGGATCTCTTCCAATCACGCAGAGGGGACAACATATGACTAACACAGATAGAGGGGTTGAGAGATAGAAGGATGCATATGATGTGTTCCAGGTCGGATTGTTTCAATCACACAAAGGAGACACCATATGACTAACAGACAGGAAGAAATGCATAGATAATAAGGTGCATAGAAATAGAGTTGCATATGTTGCATTCCAGGTCAGATATGTTCCAATCACGCAAAGGAAGCAACATATGACTGACATATAGAAATCAAGAAAACAATTTTCTACAGACCTACTTTATCAGAACCCCAGTTACCCTATCAATACCAGAATTAAGGTCATGAGACCATACATCAAGGGAATGTTAAACCACAACTCTAGATACATATGACTTTAGTGTATCCTGCAGATTCTCATGTTTATCTCACTGTTTAATCTACTCAAGCGTCGTATTGTCACACCAAATGAGACTATCTAAGTTCATGTTGTCAAGTCCTTTCGATTGTCAATCAAAGTCAAAGTTTAGTCCTTTGAAACTCTTTGTGCCTACCAACACATTGAACACAGAGTCTAGACAATTCAGATTCAGTACTTTACACACGTTAAAATTTCCCGTTATCACTTGCTTGATATCACTTCCCAAATGATCACCTGCAAATGAACCATCATGAGACAATATTTTTGGATTTTTGTTTTATAATTTTTTGTGTTTTTATTTCTCCCCCTAAATTTGTGCATAGGAGAGAAAGGAAATTAAATGTGCAAATTTAAACTAATCTAAAACAAAATTAGTCTTCAAAACGGATCATTTTTAGAAAGCTCACAAGCACATCGAATCGAGCTTTGTTGAATGGTTTGGTGAACAGATCCGCCACATTATTATCAGTGTGAATCTGTTACAAACGAATGAGCAAACGCTCATAACAGTCTCTAATAAAATGAAATTTGATGTCGATGTGCTTGGTTTTGGAATGTTGGACTGGATTTTTGGCAATTTGAATGGCGGCATCATTGTCACAAAAAATTGGAGTTTGAAGAAAATTCAAACTATAATCCAAAAGTTGGTGTTGAATCCAAATGACTTGAGAGCAACAGGCAGATGCAGCAACATATTCAGCCTCAACCGTTGAGGTTGAGACAGTTTGTTGTTTCTTGCATTGCCATGACACCAATCGATCTCCTAAGAATTGGCACCCACCCGAGGTTGATTTCCTGTTAAGGTCACATCCTCCATAATTGCTGTCAGCAAATGCATAAAAATCAAAATCATGATTTGTAGGATACCAAAGACCGAATTTTGGGCTACCTTTAAGGTATCTAAAAATCCTTTTGACAACAATTAAATGAGAGAGTTTAGGATTATCGTGATAATGTGCGCATTGACATGATGCAAACATGATGTCGGGTCTTCTCGCAGTCAGATACATCAAAGATCCGATCATCGATCGATATTCTGTTTGATCTACGGATTCTCCATCTAGATCTGGAGTCAACATGGGTCTTTCTGCCATTGGAGTCAGGGCAATCTTTGAATCTTTAAAGCTAAACTTCTCAAGCATGTCTTCAACATATTTGCCTTGATGTAAAAGGATTTCGGTTGAATCTTGTCGAACTTGTAGCCCCAAGAACATGATCATCTCACCCAACGAACTCATCTCAAATATTTTCTTCATAACAAACTCAAACTCTTTGCATATCTTTGAACTTGTCGACCCAAAAATGATGTCATCAACGTAGATTTGTACAAGAATCAGGTCGGCATCCACATGCTTGATGAATAACGTTTGATCGATCGTTCCCCGTGTATATCCATGCTCGAGTAGATGTTTAGTTAAGGTAGTGTACCAAGCTCTAGGAGCCTGATGTAACCCATATAGAGCCTTGTCCAACTTGTAAACATGATTTGGAAAATTTGAATTGACAAACCCTGGAGGTTGATCAACTTAAATTTCCTCCTTCATAGCTCCATACAAGAAGGCGGTCTTGACATCCATCTGATAAATAGTAAAGTTCATGTATGAAGCATATGCAAGGAATATATGAATGGCTTCCAAACGTGCAATCGGAGCATATACTTCGGTGTAGTCTAGACCCTCTATCTGCCTGAATCCACAAACGACCAATCGAGCCTTATTGTGCACAATCACCCCGAAATCGTCTTGCTTATTTCTAAAAACCGAGCACGTTTCTAAAGATTTCTTGCCCTTTGGTAACTCAACCAGATTCCAAACACCCAGTTTTACAAATTGATTTAACTCTTCGTACATCGCATCAACCCAGCTTGGTTCATTTAATGCCATTGCCACACTCTTCGGCTCGATCTGAGAGATAAAGCAGGAGTAGAGACATGTATTGACATCTCCACTTTGATTTCTCGTTTTAACGCCTTCTCCCAGTGGGCCGATGACATTTTCTATCAGATGATCGCGTTGAATTCTATTTGGGATTGGATGGCTAATGTCATTGATTGTGACAGGAAGATTGTTGACGTTGATAAAACCGTCGTCTACTGAATCACTCGCCTCAGACGATCTAGGACTGTGAGACGTACTCGCCACATATTCGTTTAAAGTCATGTTAGGAAAGAGAAGCTCCATAAACGATTGAGTAGCAGCGGAAGTATCCCTTGTCATGATTTCTCTTTCTTCAGGTGAAAGGGGAGTAACATCAGCATCAGAACAGGTTCCTTGATATGGTGAAGAAGAGGAGGTACTTGGAGCAACAACATCCACTTGAGGAGCCTTAGAAGTCACATGTGGTGGTCTATAAACAACTTCTTCCTCTTCATCGTCAACACCAGCATTTGTACTTGAGCAGGAACCTGAAACATTATCTGAAAACACATTAAATGATTTGAATAAAGATGCATAATCAAATAACCAGTCAGGTCCGACTCGGGCATCTGTCTCATTCTCTTCCAGCCAAAGCACATCGAAATACTCCACAATCTGCTTAGTGGTCTTATTGTATACTCGGTAAGTTGTGCGTGTGGCATATCCCATAAAATAGAAGTCATTAGCCTTTGTGTTGAACTTGGGGTTGGATTCTAGGTGAAGGAGGGTGCAAGGACATCCAAATATTTTGAAATGAGCAACTGATGGCTTGTGATTGTATAATATCTCGTACGGGGTCTTCATCTGAGCTTTGTTGATCAGGACTCGATTCTGAACCTAACAAGCAGTGTTGATCGCCTCAGCCCAGAAGAAGACCGACAATTTGGAATTACAGAGCATCATCCTTGCAGCATCTATCAAAGTACGGTTCCGCTGTTCTGCAACACCATTTTGTTGAGGTGTCCGACCAGCACTGTGTTGACGCAATATACCCTTTTTGGCACAAAAGTGATCCAGAATAGCATTCTAAATTTCATGCCATTATCAGTTCGAAGCGCCTTCACCTTTTCATTCGTTTGATTCTCAATCATCACAATGAACTTCTTGATCAAGTCAAAAATCCCAAGCTTGTTGGATAAGAAGAAAACCCATGTAAACCGTGATTAGTCATCGATCACAACCAGGCAATAAGAACTCTTGTTGATGCTGAGAGCGTTCACCGGACCAAACAAATCCATATGCAACAATTGAAGAACCTTGCTGATTGAATTGATCGACTTTGGCAAATGTAGCTTGTGATGATGTTTTCCCTGAGCACACGCCACACACTTTTCAAAGGTTATGAAGTCTTTGACTAGAAGACCACGCATAATCTCATTTTTAGCAAGGCGATTGAGGTTCTTGGCATTTGCATGGCCGAGACGACGATGCTAGAGCATGGCATTGTGTTCAGATACTTTTGAGAAAAGACAAGTGACTTGGTCAGGGATGTTATGATTCATGTCAATTATATAGGCATTTCCTTCCCTTTCAGATCTAACCAAAATCCATTCTTCAGGAATAATGATTTCGGGCTTCAAAATGAGACACTCTTTATTCGTAAAATGAGTTGCATAGCCTTTGTCACAAATCTGTGAGACACTCAACAGACTATGCTTCAGCTTAGGAGCATAATTAACATTCTCAAAGCTAAGCACACCATTTGTCGCAGTACCCTTCCGAGTGATCTTCCCGCCTTCTTCTCCCGGAAAGGAAACATAGCCACCATTGAAATTCTGAATGTCGTGCAGTTGGGATATGTCTCCTGTCATGTGCCTGGAACCACCACTATCGACATACCAAGGTCTGACGATATTCCTCCGTAGCCGTTCCTGCATGATGCGCGAGTAATTAGATTTTGGAACCCAGGTCATAGAAAGACTGGGTTTTCCCTTGTTAGTAACAGAATTAACTTTTTCACATTTTGAATTCGATTGATTACCAGATCTACATATAGAATGCTAAGGTGATTGGACATTTGAGTTTTTAGGTACCCATTTGTAGTTAGGTTTAGAAACATTAACATGCGTTTTTGAAATGTTTTGTGTGATTTTGAACGTTTGGGTTTCCGTCTAAAATTAGGCGAAGACCCATACGATGAATTTAACGATACTGATTTTGGCTTATCCATTTTCGGTCTCGTTAAAGTACTTGTTGTATTTTTGTTTAAAACCTGTTTGTTCTTTTCAAATTCAGCCCGTCTTTTGTCTTTATTGAAATTTCAATCACCATTACCAGAACGAGATCTCGAGGACTTTCTTGTGAGAGATCTTCCTCGTGACTCGTTCTTTCTTCTTTGTGTATAAAAAGGAACAAATGCTCAGTTTGGACAATTTCGAGCAACATGACCAGGAGTTATACAATTAAAGCATGTATGTTTCTTTGCATAAAAACTGGTACCACTCTTTTCTGGTTTAGTGTCCTTATTAAGGTCTTTACTTTTCCCATAAGTGCATGTTCATGATTCAGATTGACTGGCTTAGGTGACGTGTATGTGCTAGTGACAGATTCATGAGATTTAGATTTATTAAGCACATCATCACGCTTATCAGAAACATCCAAATAATCAGATTTCAAAGCAGAATCATCAAAGACTAAAGCATCAGTTTTCAAATTTGAAACAAAAACATCAGTGTTTGAGACAGAAACATCAGATTGTAAAACAACATTATTATCAGAAACACTCTCTCCAGCTGCTTGCTTGTCGTGAACTAATGGTGAATCTGCATATGAAGTAGAGACGTTAGTATCCATTACCCTGGCACTACTCTCCATCACAAGTACAACAGGTTTCCCATACACAAGATGTTCCTCTCTGTCCATCTCTTCCTGGGTCATAGAGATAGTAGTGTAATTGTGATTAAAAGGAGGAGGGACACTATCAATACCCTAGACCTACTTGCTTTTTGTCTTTCCATTTCAATTGTTTCTCTATCATGGTCTCAACTGTCTTACTTGACACATCAAATTTTTTTGAAATTAAAATCAGCATTTTTAAATCGAATTTTTAATGTGTCAAGTTCTTTAGTCAAGCTAGCAAGTTGTTCCTTAACATAATTGTAATTCACACATTTATTACTGTATTCTTCCTGAAGTTTTCTAAAGTCCTTGGTTTTGGCCTCTAGTTGTTCTATCAGGGGTTTCTGACCTTTCCTAAGGATATAGCTTTCGTACTTAAGGTCCTCATTTTCTCTATGCAATAAATCAATTTGTTCACACAAAAACTTAACAGTATCTATGCATTTTTTAGAACAAGAAGTTTCATTGACCTCTTTCTTCTCAGGCTCATGAGTGGTAGATACCATGATGGCGGACTGTAGCTGCATCATTTCTACTTTAGGATCATCTTCAACATTCTCCTCAGGGAATTTATTGATCTATGCCAGATGAGCATTCTCAGGTCCTGAAATGTTTAAGGCCTGGATTTGATCCTCCCATTCAAATGTCTGAGCCACAACTGCCAAATTTGCAGTCCACTGTTGGATGTTGTTACTCTGTTATTCACCACTGGCACCATTGTCCTGTCATCGTTCTCTCTCCTATCTGTTTTTGGACACTCACGGGCAAAATGACCAGGCTCATGACAATTGAAGCACCTTAGTTTGCCCCTGTTAAATCCAACCTTCTTGTCTTCATTCATTCCCCAGTTCTTTTTTCCCGTCTTCTTGGCAAATTGTTTGGCCCTAAACACTGCCATGGTAAATTACCAGGTAATATCCATTTCCTCAACGTCTTCAGGATGAATCTGGTCAAGATCAACAAAGGAAATTTGAGGAGGTAACTCTCCAACTAAGAACGCATTGTAGCAATTTACGAGAACAGATGCTAGAGCCAAATTTTCTTCAGTTTCCTTTGGAATTGAAACAT
This sequence comes from Lactuca virosa, assembly GCF_052849685.1. Lineage (NCBI taxonomy): Eukaryota > Viridiplantae > Streptophyta > Magnoliopsida > Asterales > Asteraceae > Lactuca > Lactuca virosa. The sequence goes on from NC_136427.1 coordinate 27,568,706, forward strand.
TTGCAGGAGCTTTTGAGGAGGAGGTTGAATGTGGGTAAGGCATGGATGGTGGAATAGCATGGGATTGTGGTTGTGATGCAAGGAAAGATTGAGTTTGTATAACATTAAAAGCTTGAGATTGTGGAACTGTGAAAGACGAAAAAGCATTGTTAGATGAAATTCCCATATTTGCCGTCGAGTAGGAATTCACATAATTTATCTCGCATTGCTTATCATCTAGATCACAAGCTTTGATAATGGCCATAGTTTCAGCAAGAGTGAGTCTGTTTAGATCTTTGGTTTTCTTGATAACGGAAACGTTCATGTCCCATGACTTGGGAAGAGAATTCAACAGTTTCTTGTTGATCTCTGAACATGGCACATAAATTCCAGCAGTACTCATTTCTGTGGTAAGAGTGATAAATCTCTGCAGTTGGGCCTCCAGTGTTTCTCCAAGAACATGATTGAACATGTTGAATTTTTGTCGGAGCATGTCTTGTTTGCTTTGTTTCATGTCTTCATTACCCTCATAGACCTCTATCAGTGCTTCCCATAATGCTTTTGCTGAATCATACTCCCTGAATCCTTGTGTAATGTCAGGGGATAGAACCATTGTTAGAGTAGCAAGAGCCTTTTACTGCTCTTCAATTTTCTCAAAATCCTCATCAGTGTAGTCTTTCACTGGTTTGTCAATTATAACTCCAATTTCAAGAGTAGTGGTAATTCTAACAGGGCCTCTAAGAATTCTACGCCAGACTTTGAAATCTTTCATTTTAATATATTTTTTGATTCTGGATTTCCATTCAGGAAATCCTTCTGCTGACAGGAGACGCGGAATTCTCGTAGTAGTTCCCATGATTGAATCTAACTCCTGATGAATTGCACTGTTTTGTGGTTCCATTTTTTAATTTTTGATTTTAATTTTTTTTAATTTTAATCAAAAATAAACTTTGTCTAAAAACAAAGAAAATCACAACCGAAAAAAATTTATAACTGAGAAAGGTTTACAGCCAAAAAGGATTTACAGCTGACGAGGGTTTACGGTCGTACACAGTTTAAAGCCAAGAACGGTTTACAACCAGAAACAATTCACAGTCAAAGCGGTTCACGGCCGAAAATACAAGAAGTTTACAGCCGAGAATTAGTTTACAACTGTAAACTAATGAAGAAATCACAACCGAAAATGCCCAGCTTTTTGACGAAACGAACAATTTTAAGCAGATTTTCGATCCTTTTAGCCTTGAATTCACAATCAATAGCAAAAACCCAACAACAACAGCAGTAACAATAAATGATTTGCAATAATAAGCTTGAACAACAGCAAAAATGGATACTAAACCTACCGAAAACTAAGCTTGATCAGTGTTGACACTAGATTGGCTCTGATACCAATTGTAAGTCCCCAAAACTAAGAACCAACTAGTGATCAACACAAAAAACAAGCCAAAATGATAAGAACAAGGAGTAGAATCAAAATTGATCCAAATTGCATACGTTTTATATCAACTGAAAACGTCAGGTACAATGGACTCAAAACACACACACACTTGACCGTAAACTACTATTGACATCTGACAACTACTGACACTATTTATAGGGAACAATAACCAAAAACAGTTTGCGGCCGAAAACACCATCTGGACCGAAAACAACGTTTTCGGTCCACCCAACCAAAAACTCATGAAATACTTATACAAAGTGTAACACCGTAAAAAAAATTTCATTTAAAAATCACATAATTCTCATAATACATTTCACAAAACTCCCATTTAATTAATTTATGAAACACAATTCTATCATTATTTAATTAATAATCCCGGATCCTCAAAACATAACTCTTTCTCTGGTGTTTACAATCAAGTCGGCGCCTTCCCGCGATCCTGATAAGAACCGGAAACACATAACACATAACACGATAAGCACGAAGCTTAGTGAGTTCCCCAAAATACCACATATAGCTCATTAGCCACTCGAGGCTATAACACTGTGAGACCCTCCGGTCAATGTGTCTCAGTAGGACCCTCCAGTCCCACAACTCTGATGGACCCTCCGGTCCTAACTCTGTAAGATTTGGATAATATACAACATAAATCACAAAGAAATAATGCAGGATATCACAACACACAATGTAAGCACATAGTACATCTTAGTCACAAAAAATACCACTCATGGTAAGTATAGTGAAAAGACTCACCTTACAAGCAAGTAAGTAAATAACCTCGTACCCGAATCTCGAACTAGCCTCCACTTATCACAAAGGATGAATATCTCTAATTAATACTCTTTTCACGACTCTAATAACCGAAGGCTATTCTTTCTCGCTTTAACTCTGGAAGTGGGTAAAAGACCATTTTACCCCTCCATGGTCCCCATTACTCAAGTTTGACCAACCCTATGGTCAACATAAATCAAACTCGAGTCAACAGTCCTTGGTTGACCCGAATCGTCGAGTGCACTCATGCAACTCGTCGAGTCCCCTCATTTCCTTGGAAGTCTCAAGAAAGTCCAACTCAACTCGTCGAGTTGACCCTCCAACTCGCCGAGTTATCGCATGCTCAAGCTCATCGGGACAAACACTAACTGACTCGTCGAGTCAGCTCATAGACTCGTCGAGTCCATGCTAACTAATTTCTTATTCAAACGATTCCAAGGCAGAAAACCTCCCCAAACTCTAGATCTATTCTCTCAAGGCTCGATTATCACGTAAAGCCACGAGCTTTACGCCCATGCATGGCACTTAGGGCTTGAAATGCCAAGAACATGCTCTATTAAGGGTTTCTCACTCAAATGATCCATCATGGCTAAAAAAGCAGGGACCTTTAGACTCTAGGGACCCCACATGGTCCAGATCTGATGTCCAAATTTCTATATGTGCATAAAACAGTCAAAGTTCCAAAAGAAACCCTAAAATCCAATAATATGAGATCTACCCAAACTAATGAGAAAGGTACGAACTTTATACCTTTTACAGAAGCTCTTGGATGAATAACAACAGATCTAATAGCCTCCTATTGATCATTTCTTGAAATCATTCTCTTCTCTTCCAAAGATGCACCAAAATACTCAATATTAAGTCACATACTCTCTCTATATGCCCAAAGGCGATTAAGGTTTCTCTCAGTGAAGGAAAACAACTGATGAGCCACAAATGAGGCTATAAGTGCCCTTAAATAGGTCCCAAATCTGGGGATTTAGGGTTTCATTACTCAACGTCTACTCGGCGAGTCGGCTCTCTGACTTGTCGAGTTCATTCATTAATCTCATGCGGACAACTCGGCTATACTCGACGAGTTGGACTCACAACTCGTCGACTCACTCCATAAATCTCAAAATTAAACACACAATAATATACCTGAAAGTCAGGATGTTACACAAAGCCTTCAAAACACAAATGCCTAGCTCAAACCAACAAAATATGACCTAACAGTTTGGTCGACCTCTTCTGCTGTAGAGGGTTGTAGAGGTGGTCCGCAAACTTTATGAATTTTCGTTTTGGAAAAACAAACAACACCTAAGTGTGTATTAAGAGGAAGACGAACAAAGGTTCAACTCCTCGATTCCTCAAATCTCTCTCCAATCGATCACAACCCTTTCTTATTTCTGTCTTGTTTTTTTAATTTTCCGAGTTACAGGTTGTCAATGGGAATAACAACACAAAAGACAACAAGAAAAAGAATTCAATAGCCTATTTACCTAATTAGCATACTTCAACATCTCTATCTACTAACATAAATAAGATATATATATATATATATATATATAATATATATATATATATATATATATATATATATATATGTATATATATATGTAGATATATACATATGTATATATATATATATGTATATATATATATATATATATATATATATATATATGTATGTATATATATATATATATATATATATATATATATATATATATATATATATTGTAACACATAGTACAGTGAAAAAACTCACTTGAAGTAGCAAACACAAAATAAAAAACTTAAGTCGCTAAGATGAACTCCCTCTTGAACACCTACATCCCATATCAATAACCCTACTTAGATCATTTGGAGATAATACACATATTTTATTTTATTTATGCTTTTTTTTTCAGAAACCTTCTTGAACTATCATGTTGTACACACACGTTTTGTTCATCTTTTTATACCTATATGAGGGTATATATAAAACACCTGAAGTAAAACATAGTATAATGAAAAAACTCACCTAAAGTAGCAAGCACTGAATACAAAACTTAAGTGGCTAAGGTGAACTCCCTTTCTGAACACCTATATCCCATATCAGTAACATTACTTAGATCATTTCGAGATAATACAAATATTGTATTTTTTTTATACTTTTGCTTTCAGAAACCTTCTTGAACAATCATGTTCTACACACACCTTTTGTTCATCTTTTTATACATATATGATGGTGTGTATATATATATATATATATATATATATATATATATATATATATATATATATATATATATAATTGAAACATATTCATGACTTTACACACACCAAACCTCAATCTTGCATTTCTTTTTATTTACTAGTTATAGTTTTTAAAAAAATTAAATAGCTGGTAAATTAGTTACAGAAACTACTTTTGGAACTTGAAGACACCTCTCCAACACTCATTCTTATACTCCCATCTTTCACCTGTAGAGACCCACCAGAAAGCAACAATTGTTAATTCCATTTGTGTCTAGAAGTAAGTGGAGCTCAGGTGGGAGTATGATGATGTTGTTGTTGGATTAGTGTCTATGCCCGTAACTATATTTGGTATGTACTTGACCCGGTTGTGTATGGTCCTTTTGGGTTGCCTTCACCAAAACAACTTGATAGGATGATTTATGAAGAGAGAGGTTATTATGGTTTATTAATATATTATATGAATAATATATTAAAAGAGAAATCATATAGTTTAATTAATATTAGACAAGAATTAATTAAGAATTAATTTTGTGGCTAAAAGAGATTAATTAAATAAAGGGGACTAATATTCCAATTATATGATAGTTGCAAATTGGGCTATGAATTCCTAATGGAAAGGGGATTGGATGAAATCTATGGGAAGCCCATATGGATTTCGTCCAAGAGCTTTCCAAGGGAACTCCATGGGTTGCCTATGGCCTAAGCAGAGAATTAGGGTTTCTCCTGAAACCCTAGCAGCCCACACAAGCATAAAAGGACCCCTAAGGCTCCCAAAAACATGGCTAACACTTCTAGGAGAACCCTAGACGTTTTTGGTGCCTCCTTCTCCCTCTCCTAAGTCATTCTCTTACTCTTGGTGTTTGTAAGCCATTAGAGGTGTGACACTTGTGACACTAAGCTTCTAGAAGATTAAAGAACTCTTGTAACCATTGAAATGTACTATCTAAACTAGTTTAATATAGATTTTGATTTCTATGTATGCTAGTTCTAGGGTTTATGAGCTTTGGATGATTATTGCGTGTTCATTAGACAAACTAGATCCCTAAGCTTTAGGGTTTGCATGCACACCATAGGATTGATGTAGTGCTCAAAACCCATCAGTGGTATCAGAGCCTAGGCTGTTTGTTTGATGTATTTGACGTTTTACAGGATCATTCATTGCTGAAAGTCGAAAATTCTGCCTTCTGGAGCCTGGACTCGCCGAGTCCATAGAGAACTCGCTGAGTCCACTGGGAACTCGAAGAGTCCATCCCTGACTCGACGAGTCAGATGGTCAGAAGGAAGAATTTTCGGGATTTTGCCATATTTTGTTGTGGGATAATTACCAAAAACGTTTTTTTGTTGATAAAATCCGATTTTTATTGATATGGAGTGATTATCCTTACGAAAATAGAAGATAATTGTCATTTAATTGAATATTTATTTCCTTATATGATAAAATTTGATTATTTGAATTATTTGATGAATTATCTTGCAAGAAATTGGATTAGGTCAAAATTAGATAACCACCAATTAATTGTTTAATTGAAATATTTGAATTTTTATCTAGAATGTTCTTGATATTGTTTTGAAAAGTTCAAAACTTGCCCTCAAGGTTTGGAATTTAAAATTTGATTAAAAGTTTAATTTTGAAATATTAAATTCTAAGAGCCTAGTACTTTGAAAAGTTCAATTTACACCCTTATGGTTTTATTGAGTTAATTAAGTGTATAATTAAAAGAGAGTTAATAAATCCATAAAGATTTGGTTTACATTTAATTAAATTAAAAGTATAATTTATTAAATTAAACCACATAGTTTTTTAAAAGTGTAAAATACACCCTTATGCTATATATAAAATTAAAAGTCTAATATTATATATATATATATATATATATATATATATATATATATATATATATATATATATATATATATATGAGTAAAGAGTCATTCTTACCGTTAGTAGGCCTCATTCATGAAGCTGGTCTCTAAGGGGTGTTTAAGGAAATTGCCTATAAAATGGCGATTAAATGGGTATCCACTCTTACCCACCGCACTCTTGACTAGTGGAGGGTCATTAGCCAAACGGGTAGGATAGGACACAACCTTCCATTATAAGTATAATGAAAGACGAAGTAACTAAACACTTTTATCAATTCCCAAATCTTAGTTACTTTAGGAAAAATGTGGAAATGGTGCTAATCCACGAAATTACACATTGCACCTTGTTGGTCGATTGGTGGAGCGTGTGTGGTTAACCGACACACTAATATGGGACCAATGAAGGATGACAATGGGTAGCTTGATGTTTATCAAAGATCAATGGAGCGTGTGTGGTTAACCGGCACATTGATTAGGTGATACGTAACATCGAGAGTACCGAGCTAATTTTCATAGTTATAAACACCTTGTTTGTGATCCTCGGCATCCCAGGCACAAATGAAGGGCACAATCGAGATTATACATGCCATTGAAAAGTTCAATGAATCTCAAAAAGATCTAGGAGTTTCAATTCATTTAAAACTTAAATTTCCTTTTTGTTTTTCATGGTGGAAATTGGTAAATCGTCATTTACCTACCTTTAAATGTTTTGAAATTTGGATTACGGCATCTCTCTTCCAAATTGTAGAATATTGCGTTGGGTCCTAGCCTTAATATCTCATTTGGGTGTTTTGTTAAGGACTCAATCAACTAACTTGAATTTTTTTCCCATTTTGTAGATGTCAAAGTCTAACAACTATGGTCTTCCTGAGTCCTTTCGAAAAAGTTTTACACTTGAAGATGATGTTCCACGATTGGATTGTGGAAATGGAAATCATGCTTCACTTCCTCCACCCCCTCCAATAATTTTCCCTGACCCACGTGTTCGAAGACTTCAAAAGTTCAAGGTCACTCAAGCCCTATTGGCGAAAAGACACGAAGATGGAAAGTCGGTATGCGCTCATGTATTGGATATGAAGTTGCATATTGATAGATTGGGAATGTTGGGTGTTAACGTCTTGTGGAAGTTGGTTGTTGACTGGGTTCTTCAGTCACTTCCCGAATCATATGGTAAGTTCGTTAGAGAGTACTATATGATGGACCACGACGTGACCCTCATTGATTTGACTTATTTGCTTATTGCTGCTGAATCGGAAATGATTTGGCGCACTGGTCAAGCAAAATTTTCTGGTAAATCAATATCCCAACCTTCTATGGGCAATGGCAACATTAGAAGTCCAGAAAAGTTTTCTCTACGCAAGAGAAAGGCTGAGTCTGAGATAGTCCCGTGTACCATTCCAGAAGAATCCATATGTTTCTACTGCCAAAAGAAGGGGCATTGGTTACAAAGCTGTCCTGACTACCTGAGAGATCTAAGAGATGGGAGAGTCAAGGTGTATGACTATTCTTTAGGTAAAATCCACTCTCTAACTCTATTAAGTTCCTGTTTGTAGATTCTTAATACATGATGTGATAAGATTACATTTTGATGTTTTGTAGGATCGGAGAAAAGAAAGGAAGCTTAAAGAAAAAGTGAGCTGAGTCTGATCGCGAAGAAATGGATTTCAATCGCATGATTCGATGATTGGATTTTTGAGCTGCTGCTTAGAGTTGTGATAGATTGCAAGGAGGATGTTCAAAGGAATGTTCTTTGAATGTGAGACTTCGCATCTATGGAATTGTCTTGTAACAATCTCCAATAGAGAAAATTGTAATTTCATTGGCAAAGTCTTGGTGACTTTGGCTCTATGACATTACAAAAGTATCATTGCATAAAATGTTAGAATCTAACATATACTAGTAGTGGCAAGAACTTTGTGATCTTACACTCACGATAAGGATTAGGAGTTGTGAAATAATTATCATTGAAAATGTGTTCAATTGATCTATTTCACATAGTAAGGACCATAAGTAAACATAGTGTGCATGCTTCAAGCATGGGACAACTGTTGTTATAATTCAAGTAATAAGTTGATTACCCGAAACATTATAAAATGAATAATGTGTAATCAATATGGTGATTAAATAAAAGGAGTTTTATTTATACTCAAAAGTTTGGGGCCATATTGGGTTCGATTATTCTTGTGTTTCAATTTGCATGTTTTGACTTCCAGAATAACTAGGTTATTAAAACCATCCACAGTCGATGATACTTTGGAAGTAGCTATGAAAGAAGACTGTCATGAATCCATCTGTAGATTGTCTAAAGTGTTTAGACATAGCACAAGTTTGCTGCAGAGTTCATGAGTGCAGCTATAAGATTAGAGTATTGGATTAAACCCACACTCACTTGGATCGCTTATTGGATTTTATCACGAGTGATTGGTGAGACGATAATATCTTATATTCTTTAAACCAAGATGTGTGAGTTGTATTCTGCAAGTCAGTTGCACATTGATAATATGTAAACGTACCAGTAACTTGGTGTTATAAAACATATTGTTGTGTGTGATTTGATGAGTAGGTACAAGCGAGCATTTGAGTAGAAGTTTATCCGTTCCTTTTACCCAAAGTGGGATAAAAGCGATATATGTGGGCCCCTCGATGATTTAGTGATGACACCCTAAATGATTGGCCAAAGCGGGACTAAGTTAATGTGTTCAATTGTAGTCTGTTGTCAGTCGTCATAAATCGGAAATCGGGAAACAACACATGAACAGAAAGTATGATTTAAAGCCATGTCACAGTTCATACGATATCTATAAGGGAGGAATATATGATCCCTTATCTAAAGGACAGACTACTGATAAGATCAAAGTTTGACAACGTCTTTGAGAGCTACGATTGCTAATCCGATTATACTTGGACTATAGTTACTAGACTTAACCAAGTGGGAGAATGTTGGATTAGTGTCTAAGCCGGTAACTATATTTGGTATGTACTTGACCCGGTTGTGCATGGTCCTTTTGGGTTGCCTTCACCAAAGCAACTTGATAGGATGATTTATGAAGAGAGAGGTTATTATGGTTTATTAATATATTATATGAAGAATATATTAAAAGAGAAATCATATAGTTTAATTAATATTAGACAAGAATTAATTAAGAATTAATTTTGTGGCTAAAAGAGATTAATTAAATAAAGGGGACTAATATTGCAATTATATGATAGTTGCAAATTGGGCTATGGATTCCTAATGGAAAGGGGATTGGACGAAATCTATGGGAAGCCTATATGGATTTCGTCCAAGGGTTTTCCAAGGGAACTCCATGGGTTGCTTAAGGCCTAAGCAGAGAATTAGGGTTTCTCATGAAACCCTAGCAGCCCACACAAGTATAAAAGGACCCCTAAGGCTCCCAAAAACGTGGCTAACAGTTCTATAAGAACCCTAGACGTTTTTGGTGCCTCCTTCTCCCTCTCCTAAGTCATTCTCTTGCTCTTGGTGTTTGTAGGCCATTAGAGGTGTGACACTAGCGACACTAAGCTTCTTGAAGATCAAAGAACTCTTGTAACCATTGAAAGGTACTATATAAACTAGTTTAATATAGATTTTCATTTCAATGTACGCTAGTTCTAGGGTTTATGAGCTTTGGATGATGATTGCATTCTCATTAGACAAACTAGATCCAAAATCTTTAGGGTTTGCATGCACACCATAGGATTGATGTAGTGCTCAAAACCCATCAGTGGTATCAAAGCCTAGGTTGTTTGTTTGATGTATTTGATGTTTTACATGATCATTCATTGGTGAAAGTTGAAAATTCTGCCTTATGGAGCCTGGACTCGCCAAGTCCATAGGAGAACTCGCTGAGTCCAATGGGAACTCGACGAGTCCATCCCTGACTCGACGAGTCAGATGGTCAGAAGGAGGAATTTTCGAGATTTTGCCATATTTTACTGTGAGATAATTACCAAAAACGTTTTTTTGTTGATAAAATCCAATTTCTATTGATATGGAGTGATTACCCTTACGAAAATAGAAGATAATTGTCATTTAATTGAATATTTATTTCTTTATATGATAAAATTTGATTATTTGAATTATTTGATGAATTATCTTGCAAGAAATTGGATTAGGTCAAAATTAGATAACCACCAATTAATTGTTTAATTGAAATATTTGAATTTTTATCTAGAATGTTCTTGATAATGTTTTGAAAAGTTCAAAACTTGCCCTCAAGTTTTGGAATTTAAAATTTGATTAAAAGTTTAATTTTGAAATATTAAATTCTTAGAGCCTAGTACTTTGAAAAGTTCAATTTACACCCTTATGGTTTTATTGAGTTAATTAAGTGTATAATTAAAAGAGAGTTAATAAATCCATAAAGATTTGGTTTACATTTAATTAAATTAAAAGTATAATTTATTAAATTAAACCACATAGTGTTTTAAAAGTGTAAAATACACCCTTATACAATATATAAAATTAAAAGTCTAATATTATATATGTATGAGTAAAGAGTCAGTCTTACCGTTAGTAGGCCTCATTCACGAAGCTGGTCTCTAAGGGGTGTTTAAGGAAATTGCCTATAAAATGGGTGTCCACTCATACCCACCGCAATATTGACTAGTGGAGGGTCGTTAGCCAAACGGGTAGGATATGACACAACCTTCCATTATAAGTACAATGAAAGATGAAGTAACTAAACACTTTTATAAATTCCCAAATCTTAGTTACTTTAGGAAAAATGTGGAATTGGTGCTAATCCATGAAATTGCACATTGTACCTTGTTGGTCGATTAGTGGAGCGTGTGTGGTTAACCGACACACTAATATGGGACCAATGAAGGATGACAATGGGTAGCTTGATGTTTATCATAGATCAATGGAGCATGTGTGGTTAACCGACACATTGATTAGGTGATTCGTAACATCGAGAGTACCAAGCTAATTTGCATGGTTATCCACACCTTGTTTGTGATCCTCAGCATCCCAGTCACAAATGAAGAGCACAATCGAGATTTAAACATGCCATTAAAAAGTTCAATGAATCTCAAAAAGATCTAGGAGTTTCAGTTCATTTAAAACTTAAATTTCCTTTTCGTTTTTCATGGTGTAAATTGGTAAATCGTCATTTACCTAACTTCAAATGTTCTGCAATTTGGATTACGGCATCCCTCTTCTAAATTGTAGAATATTGTGTTGGGTCCTTGCCTTAATATCTCATTTGGGTGTTTTATTAAGGACTCAATCAACTAACTTGAATTTTTCTCCCGTTTTGTAGATGTCAAAGTCTAACAACTATGGTCTTCCTGAATCCATTGGAAAAAGTTTTCCACTTGAAGATGATGTTCCACGATTGGATTGTGGAAATGGAAATCATGCTTCACTTCCTCCACCTCCTCCAATAATTTTCCCTGACCCACGTGTTCAAAGACTTGAAAAGTTCAAGGTCACTCAAGCCCTATTGGTGAAAAGACACGAAGATGGAAAGTCGGTATTCGCTCATGTCTTGGATTTGAAGTTGCATATTGATAGATTGGGAATGTTAGGTGTCGACGTCTCAAGGAAGTTGGTTGTTGGGTTATTCAGTCACTTCCCGAATCATATGGTAAGTTCGTTAGAGAGTACTATATGGTGGACCACGACGTGACCCTCATTGATTTGACTTATTTGCTTATTACTGCTGAATCAGAAATGATTTGGCGCACTGGTCGAGCAAATTTGTCTGGTAAATCAATATCCCAACCTTCTATGGGCAATGGAAACATTGGAAGTCTAGAAAAGTTTTCTCTACGAAAGAGAAAGGCTGAGTCTGAGATAGTCCCGTGTACCATTGCAGAAGAATCCATATGTTTCTACTGCCAAAAGAAGGGGCATTGGTTACAAAGCTGCCCTGACTACCTGAGAGATCTAAGAGATAGGAGAGTCAAGATGTATGACTCTGCTTCAGGTAAAATCCACTATCTAACTCTATTGAGTTTTTGTTTGTAGATTCTTAATACATGATGTGATAAGATTAAATTTTGATGTTTTGTAGGATCGAAGAAAAGAAAGGAAGCTTAAAGAAAGAAGTGATCTGAGTATGATGTCGAAGAAATGGATTTTGATCTCATGATTCGATGATTGGATTTTTGAGCTGCTGCTTAGAGTTGTGATAGATTGCCTAGGAATATGTAATAGCGTAGTTTTCATTTGAATTTGTGTTGTAAGGACATGTTTTTCCACAATAAAATAAAATTTGATTTTGTCTTATTTACGTTTCCTTGCAATGAAATTGTGAAAATTGATGTTTGTATATTTCTATTGTTAGCAATGTTGAAATGGATGTGATTCTTTATTATGTTATTTATGGTAGTGTCGTAATTTCCTAAGTAAGGAAATATTCCCATCGCCCAAGTTTCAATTGGACAGAAGCTTGGAATCATATGATTTGAGTCATGGGATGTATGGAAATCTTGGTACTTTGATAATTAAGACTAATTCCTTGACAAAGAGTCAAGTGAAGGACTAGGAGAGCTGGTACACAATGCTGTGCACTGGTCAAGTCTGCCACAAAGCACAATAAGATTAATCGTCATGATTTACTGAAAGTGTAGTAAATATGGTTATGCTTACAAGATTAAGTATAATTATGAATCATTGGAAAGTTTCAATGAATGGTAGAACGAACAAGAAGAATCAATTAGGCAGAAAGATAAAAGTTTCTCCAATCTGAAAAGATGGGAGAGTACTTTAGTATCATGTTTTTTGATCGTCTTATTGATTATGAAACCATATCACAATTGATCCTCTATGGACACCTTAGTGCACTAGTATCGCTAAGAAGAGGAATCGGAAATTGTTGCAATGGTTAAATCAAAAGAATGAGTCATACTTCGTTCCAAAATCAAATCCTAGAGTAATACTCCTATATTGTGACCTGGGTGACACATCTTGAAAAGTTCTAACACACTCATCAAATGTGAAGTAGAAAATTGTTTTTCTTACTCTTGCACGTTTGAAATTGGCAAGTTGTGTTGTATTGGATAAGACAAAGACCAACTAAGACCAATTGTGTGTAGTGTTTGTCCTGAATATTTCTTTGTCAATAAATGTTCCTTGACAAGAAAATCTTATACGTCAAGAGGTTAGTGGGATTCTAAATGATCTTGAAAAGGTTCAAGAAATAATCAAGAGTAAATTTATTATTAAACACTAGCACACGACTTGAGGTTTGTAACCTATCGTGTTGACATATTCTTGTTTCTGTGCCATTCTAGTAAAGTTACTTATGCATATGAGTTCTACGAGTTCTCAATAGACTGCATAAAGGCAAGCACCTTGATCAATGGAAAGTACATTGATAGGTAGGGGTGAGCTGCTCAATAACTTGGAAGCAATGGTGGGACCCTTGATGGCAAGAATTTAAGAATGAACAAGTTTTGTCCATAAGAGTTTGGATTTGTCACAAACATTATCTTATGATTATGGTTATGACAAATTCACATGGATAAGAGCACATACACCATAAAATCTAAGTGTCATAAGGTTTCTCTCCGTTTCATGAAAATGATTGTGAGGAAACGCTTTCACTAAGAGATATTTTAAGGAGATAGTGATTGTGTAAATTGCATTCTCAAATTCGATTATGATTACGACATCCCTCTTCATAGTTCGAATTATTAGATTTGGCAATTAGTTTAAACATTTAAGACTTATTGCTATAAGTTCTGAAATTGTTTAGACACACATATGAGCTATCTAAGGAAAGGTGTATGAGTTTGAGAAGCTTAGATAAAGGCTTATCCAAGCATATCATATTACAAATATGAACTTAGGAAGTCAATAAGTATTGCTTTCTAGAAGTCCAACTATTTTCTGAATACGTGTCAAAGCTAGTGGGAGCATAAATGTTATGTTGGTATGGCTATAATGATCATGTTAGTGGGATCATGATTATTATTTTAAGTGTTTCAAGTTAGCAATATTAATTATAGAAAACAAAAGTTTCACTTTGCAAAGTTGCATGGGTTGAAAAGTTGTTTTGCTATAATTAAGGGAGAGAATATTATACTTCGTTTCAAAATCTAAAAGCTTGGATCGAGAAATTTTAATAAAATTTAGTCAAAGGACATATATGGATGTTATGTTGAAAAGATCCAACACAAAGGAATTCTATATATGAAAATACTATAGCAAGAAACTGGTAAAGTATTGCGTTTTTCATTATGAATTGTGCCCCATACGCTTTGGGTGTAGGATCGATTGCATATGCTGTAATATTTGACCGTTCTAAAATTTTCCAAATGCCTTGGGCATTAAGAGGGAAAAGGGACTAGAACCGGATTAACTAAAATAATTAAACAACTGACAACGACAATCTAAGGTTCGCCAATGATTGGTCGCTTGTGAGCAGTTGGAAGTATAGTAATGAATGAACCATATCGACATTATTATGAATAGATAGACTCTATTTAGAATGAGTTCTCATATGGAAAGTATGGAAATGTTTCCATATTGGGAGTTGGACGTTAAGAATTTATGTCTAGATTAGAAACTTTTATGCAAGAAGGATGTTCAAAGGAATGTACTTTGAATGTGAGACTTCGCATCTATGGAATTGTCTTGTAACAATCTCCAATAGAGAAATTTGTAATTTCATTGGCAAAGTCTTGGTGACTTTGGTTCTATGACATTACAAAAGGATCATTGCATAAAATGTTAGAATCTAACATATACTAGTAGTGGCGAGATGAGTATCATTGGAAATGAGTATCATTGGAAATGTGTTCAATTGATCTATTTCACATAGTAAGGAGCATAGGTAAACACAGTGTGCATGCTTCAAGCATGTGACAACTGTTGTTATAATTCAAGTAATAAGTTGATTACCCGAAACATTATACAATGAATAATGTGTAATCAATATGGTGATTAAATAAAAGGAGTTTTATTTATACTCAAAAGTTTGGGGCCATATTGGGTTCAATTATTCTTGTGTTTCAATTTGCATGTTTTGAATTCCAGAATAACTAGGTTATTCAAACCATCCACATTCGATCATACTTTGGAAGTAGCTATGAAAGAAGACTGTCATGAATATGTCTGTAGATTGTCTAAAGTGTATAGACATAGCACACGTTTGCTGCAGAGTTCATGAGTGCAACTATAAGATTAGAGTATTGGATTAAACCCACGCTCACTTGGATCGCTTCTTGGATTTTATTACGAGTGATTGGTTAGACGATAATATCTTATATTCTTGAAACCGAGATGTGTGATTTGTACTCTGCAAGTCGGTTGCACATTGATAATATGTAAACGCACCAGTAACTTGGTGTTATAAAACATATTGTTGTGTGTGATTTGATGAGTAGGTACAAGCGAGCATTTGAGTAGAAGTTTATCCGTTCCTTTTACCCAAAGTGGGATAAAAGCGATATCTATGGGCCCCTCGATGATTTAGTGATGACACCCTAAGCGCTTAGCCAAGCCGGGACTAAGTTGATGTGTTCAATTGTAGTCTGTTGTCAGTCGTCATAAATCGGAAATCGGGAAAGAACACATGAACAGAGAGTATGATTTAAATCCATGTCTCAGTTCATACGATATCTAGAATGGAGGAATATATGATCCCTTATCTAAAGGACATGCTACTGATAAGATCAAAGTTCGACAGCGTCTTTGAGAGCTACGATTGCTAATCGGATTGTACTTGCACTATAGTTACTAGACTTATCCAAGTGGGAGACTGTTGGATTAGTGTCTAAGCCCGTAACTATATTTGGTATGTACTTGACCCGGTTGTGTATGGTCCTTTTGGGTTGCCTTCACCAAAGCAACTTGATAGGATGATTTATGAAGAGAGAGGTTATTATGGTTTATTAATATATTATATGAATAATATATTAAAAGAAAAATCATATAGTTTAACTAATATTAGACAAGAATTAATTAAGAATTAATTTTGTGGCTAAAAGATATTAATTAAATAAAGGGGACTAATATTGCAATTATATGATAGTTGCAAATTGGGCTATGGATTCCTAATGGAAAGGGGATTGGACGAAATCTATGGGAAGCCCATATGGATTTCGTCCAAGGGCTTTCCAAGGGAACTCCATGGGTTGGTTAAGGTCTAAGCAGAGAATTAGGGTTTCTCATGAAACCCTAGCAGCCCACACAAGTATAAAAGGACCCTTAAGGCTCCCAAAAATGTGGCTAACACTTCTCAGAGAACCCTAGACGTTTTTGGTGCCTCCTTCTCCCTCTCCTAAGTAATTCTCTTGCTCTTGGTGTTTGTAAGCCATTAGAGGTGTGACACATGTGACACTAAGCTTCTTGAAGATTAAAGAACTCTTGTAACCATTGAAAGGTACTATCTAAACTAGTTTAATATAGATTTTCATTTCTATGTACACTAGTTCTAGGGTTTATGAGCTTTGGATGATTATTGCATGTTTATTAGACAAACTAGATCCAAAAGCTTTAGGGTTTGCATGTACAACATAAGATTGATGTAGTGCTCAAAACCCATCAGTTGTATGGTGGAAGAGAAACAGTAGTGTTGCCCCTCTAAAATGACCTATCTGCTTCTGCCTTCATCTAATGGTTAGGGAACCCAAGCCGCCATCTCATGGTCTTGGATAAAGATTTGTAGATCTGGCCAATGGTTTCCTTATTCTAGTTTCGAGTTTTTCCTGTATGAGGGAGAAAGAAATAAGGTTTTTGCTGATTTCTTCCACCCATATCTTCTCTACTCTATAAGAAATCGAAATGGTTATCGAGGAAGTTGAAATTAGAAAGTTTGGGATATCAAGCATCGCATGAACACCATTTGTTTAATCCTTACAACAAGTTTTCATTTGGTTTTTTTATAGAATTTGTTTTGATTTTGTTTGAAGTTTGTAATCTAGTTTTGAGTAGGTTTCGATGAAGCTATTGTTGTTGCGGAGGTTGTAGTGATTTTGTCGGGTGGTAGAGACGGTGGTAATTTACTCCGATGAGAGGAAATCCAACATGAAAGGGAGGAGATGTTTGGAAGGATAAAGGTTGGGAGTTTGTAAGTGGTGGCACTGTTTATTTAGGGTTTTAAGTTCTTTTCGGGAGTTGGTAAGAAAGTTGGAGACAACGAAGAAAGTTGGAGGCAACGACGGACAATATGTTAAGTGCGTGTGGAGCACACGTGATGTAATGGTGGTGGAGCACCGGTGGCGACACTAGTTAGTGTTTAGGCGAAATTAAAGACTCATGGATGGAGAAAGTTCTAGGGAATAAGGTGGTTTCCAACAGGACAATAGGCGACAACACGTTTTGGTGTCTTGGTGACGGTGATGATGATCTCGACGGATAAGGAGAAGAAGAAAATGATAGTGAGAATACATGGAAGCTTGTGAGTTGGGTGGGATATGGTTTAGGGTTCTTGAAAGAAAAGAGATGAAGAAGAGGGTGAAGATGTGGACCAACTATTTGATGATTTTTTTAAATATAATTAATATTAATAACAACCTAAAAATAAACCAAAAATAAAATAATAAGGGTAAGATAGACATTTTATATTTGAAAAATGATTTTAGGGACAAAACGTGCAATTTTTATTAATATAAGGGACGAACCACATTATTTTTTAAAAGATTGAGCCTAAACTTGCAATTTGACATTTGAACGAGAGACGAATCATTTTATTTACTCTATATAATATATAAGTTCTTAAATAGTAAAACTTTAATATAATGATTATAATAAATATAAGTTCTTAGATTCAAATATACATGTCCAGTGTCTAGAATGTAAAAGGAAATAATCATTGAGAAAAAGGTAAGAAAATAAGTGAAATATACCCTGAAATTATTAAGGTACAAAAGTTTGAACTAAATGATTTTTCTAAAGTAAAAAATTTTAAGCTTTATATATATATATATATATATATATATATATATATATATATATATGGGGATAGGGAATATACATTACAGCCCCATCTAAGCTTAGGTACTAAACCTCTAAAATATTTCGTTTTAACTTAGTAATTAAAGTCGATTTGGTTTTCATTTGGTAAATATATCGTCCCCAATAACATTTCTTCCCTCCATTATCGTTTTACCATCCTTGTTTTCATTCTTCCATTATCGTTTATTATTTCACCCTAGTGAACATTATTGTTTTCCACCGTCACGAAGGTCGAAGATAATCAATGTTCTTGCTTCCTTATCAAAACTATTATGTACATCATGAATCTACATCTTCAATTATTAATCGTGAATCCCCTAATCGCAATCTTTATATAGTAAAACAACTTATTTTCATGAGGTTTGATACCTAAGCTTAGGTGAGGCTGGAATGTATATTCACTTTTCCCTATATATATATATATATATATATATATATATATATATATATATATATATATATATATATATAATTGAATGATAAATGTAATCTACTTCTAAACATCTCTTAAATCCACCTCTAAGAAAGAAGAACATCATTTGATATCGTTCGGTCAGAAGCCCTTTGGTTTTAGGGTGCTGATTCTACCACAAAGTGTTTATTCATCCCACTGAAAAGAAATATATCGACATTTATACCATTCCATTTAAATGAGAAAAACACACACTCCTACCGCTTTGCCAAAAAAGTTTTGTCTCTTTTCTTCTTCATACGTAACCCATTTCAGCGACTGGACATCCAACACTAACATCCACCTCTGCCTTCCTCCGTCTGCCTTGTCCCTTCGACAACGGCCACACTTCTTCCCCAATGGGAAGTTTTCTTCTCTGATTTTCTGAAATCAAATTGCTTGAAATCATTTTTCTTTATGATGTTGAATTGTGATAGAATGGTTAACTGATCATTTGATCCGAGTTTTGGATCGATAATTTGAGCATCTATTATTGGTAAGAAAAATAATCGAAAACTGAAGTAAAAATTAACCATTTTAGTTAATTCTTTTTGTATTATTATTTGTTTCAAGCAATTGTATTTCATTGAGTTTTCCGACAAACAATCTTGAAAGAAGTGCGGAATCAACTTCGTTGGTTCGGATAAAACCCAAATCGTTGTGGGTGGGGAAGATGTTGACTCAATTGTACTGATAATCTAAGCCGCTGGTGTTTTCCAGCGAATTCCTTCACAAATTGAGGAGAAGAAACCCGCCGCCGTTGATGAAACGAAGCCCACGGTGCTAGCACTATATCTTAATCTTTACCAATGGTGTTTTCCGACGAATTAATCCACCTGTGGAGGAGAAGGAATCAACCCTCGCTGATGAAACAAAGCCTACGGTGCGACACTACTTGTTAATCCTTACCGATGGTGTTTTACGGAAACTTCCTTCACTGTGCTTCCTATTCTGACGCCACAGAAGCAGTAACTCATCTCTTGTGTGTTATGTTTTTATCTTCATCAATTTCCTGCAATACCATGTGGTTGACTGGATCGTCGATGATGTTGCTCATGTAATTAGGGAAATTATAGTTGATGTCAAAGAATTTGGGGATAATTTGAAGGGAAAATGCCATAAAACCCTTTACATTTGCAATTTTTGTCGCTATTCACCAAAGTTTTATTTTATGTTCATTAATGCCTCAAATTTGCTAACTTTTCTTTTCAATTTTACATTTTTTTCAAATTTATGTAGTAAACTGAAATTTTGTGTCAAACCTAAAACTTTAATGAACCAAAAGACCAAACTTAAAGGCTTTTGCGAACCAAAAAAAAAGATAAAACTGAATATTTCCGTCAAACGTAAGGGCTTTAATATAGCAGATGGTAAAACTGTTTTTTATACAAATTTGTGGCATTAATAGATCTAAAATACAACTTTAGATAAAACCAATAAAAACTTAAAAACTGAAGGGTTTTATGTCATTATTCCTAAATTGGAAACTAAAATCTCTCGCTCTTTAATATTCATTTATTAAGTACTCATTGCATTTTTTTTTTCTCGTGGATGCATACAAATCCTCTCTGGAAAAATCAGGCCCTTTGGCTTTAAGACCATACTTTTAAATAAAGAATTTTTATTTAGTTATTTTTTATTTAATTCTTAAAAGCTCAACTTCCAAGTATAACCTAAAATTGTTAAGGTACAAAATAATACTCTAAAGAAAGACACGTGCATAACGATATTAAAAATTAAAACAAGAGCCAGATGAAAATAGAAATGGGAATTGTAGATTTTAAAGTGGTCATTAATATTGGACCTCACCTCGTTATGAACCCAAAGGGGCGTAAAAATCTTTGACCACTTCCTCCATTGTACCCAAATCTTGTTAACCATGGTAGATACAGATCTGAAATTTAGTTCCAACTCTCAGTTTTAGCAATTTTCTTTATCACTAGAGTTAAATCATGAGTTTAGCATAGTGGGAGTATCATGATAAATATTAATAAATTCAGTATATGCCTAGAAGAAATTATTCAAAAGTATATCATTTTTGTCACATAAGTGTTTATTTCTCTGTAATGTTTACGAAAACGTATTTAGGTGCTTTAGTTATTAGTCACTTTCTACCTCATTGGACAAAAGAATAGTTGAAGATACACGAACCATAAAATAAAAATAGTAAACTGCACCGTCTGAGTGGTCCATATCAACCTGCCTCAAAGCCTACGATGGGAAATCAATTGCAGAACACTAACAATATTTTTGGTGTTTTAGGATTCAATCCTGGACATCCTGTCTGGAATTCTGCATCTCAACCAATAGATTTCTATCACGGAGGCAATATTGCAATATCAACATCTACCAATAGAAATGATATTTAATGGCTCGTGGCGAGAAAGCATGAAAGAGGTGGGAGGCAAGTTTTATTTAAAACAACAAACCAACTAAAAGTTGGTAAAATACACGGTTCAAACTGAATTACTGAGGGAAAACAGAGACTTAGTATATAGGGTGGATGACCACTTCAAAATTTAAACATATTTGAATAGCAGCAGCACTGAAAATTATAGCAGCAACCATTGAACTATTTTGGACTTCCCTTGCCACACTTTGGACTTCAATTTGTTCTTGATATGTCTGATTATAGTAGTTGTTTATGTTAATAACTACTATAATCAGACATATCAAGCAACATTATTGTTTCCGTGAAGGAATGCACAAAGAACGGATCATTTGATCCACAAATCCAAAAATGTTTAATGTGTTCCGTTTTGGGATCATAAATAGCAAGTGCAATCAGCCTTACAAGAACATTTTCATATTCATTTTCCACTTCAATTATAGGTTGGCCATTGAGTGTCTTTATTGACCAACATGGTGACTTGTTGGCATCATAAATAGCAAGTGCAGTCCGGGAATCAATAATATTTTCATAATCACTTACCACCTTAATTATTGCTTGGCCATTCTTTCTAAACCCCAATGTGCTTATTATCCAACATGGTGCCTGATCCTGAATTGTGAATAACTTTGTAAACGATCTTTGAACACCATGATCCATCATCCATACATCATAAACACTTTTATTGTTGTTTATATTGTATTGAAGGACAACAAGAGACTCCCCTAGCTTAGAAATGGACAACTCTGTGTCAGGGTGACACTCTAAACTATTTGGGAGGTTTACGACTTTGAAATTCTCATTAGTCAAATCTAATGACAAAATCGTATTAGCAGTCTTAAATCTACTTTCTGAAGCCTTCCTTGAGAAAGCATGCCAATATATAAACCTATCAACAACAACATGCTAGACAAGCTTCTCCACTTCCGTGAGCTCAAGGTATAAATCTTCACATTAGATGAGCTACTGGATTATGTAAACCTCACAATCTTAGGGTCGTTACTAACATGACAAACCCCAAAACCAACAACCATTTCTTCACCGCTATCAGGCACATCAATAACAATCAATTTTCCAATTGATGGGTTCCATAGAAGAATCGCCTCCGTTTCCGTGTTGGGATAAGAATTCTCTGGCTTGAAATAATAACCAGACAAGCATAACAAGCTTCACATTATATTTTCTCTGGGACACGACGAGTTGGGGGCCCCACTCGTCGAGTAGAGTCGTGATCCACGGGAAGTTTAAGTGGCCTACTCGACGAGTCGGGAGACCGACTCGGCGAGTAGGTCATGTTTTAGTAAAACCCTAAATTAAGTGTTTGCACCCTACTTAAACACATTATGTCGCCCCAACTCAGCCCCCATCGTCCAGAGCAAACCCTAACTCGAAACCCTAGCCATTTATTGTGTGTTCTTGAGCCTTGTGGTGTTATTTTATGTGGTTGAAGCTTAGAGAGAAGAAGGAGGCTTGTGAGATCAAGGGGAAACAAGAAGATCCAGAGTTTGGAGCACATTTCCAGCTTATTTGAGGTATGAAGCTCAAACCTTTGCTATTCATAGCTTAGATCTTGATTTTGGACCATTTTCTACATCTTTCTAAGCTTTACTGGGGTTGTATTCGGGATTGAGTATAGAAGTGAGTTTGTGTTTTAGATCTGGGGCTATTGGGGGTCTTTGTGGCACAAAGGTGCCAACTTGGTTGCCATAAACACCCCTTGCATCTTGTAGACCATCTTTTATGGCTTTTGAGCCAAAGGCCCCATGCATGTACACCAAGTTCGACGCTTTACATGTAAAATGGACCCTAGGAGGCCAGATCTATGGTTTTGATGTGTTAAGACCCATTCAAATCGACTGTATAGTAATGGTCAAGGATGGACTCGGCGAGTCGCTCTTGGGACTCGGCGAGTCATGGTGTAATAACCACCAAAATCCTTCTGCTGATGGACCAGATGCTAGGATGGAAGGTCCCTCAGTTGTTAGGCTCTTTAGGGACATGGGAATCATGGGACTCGACGAGTATTCGAGTAAACTCAGCGAGTCCAAGGCAATATCCTAATCTTTGAAGATGAACTCGACGATTTGTTCATACAACTCGGCGAGTCATAGACTGGACACATTCATATGAGGGAGATGAACTCGACGAGTTCAAGGAGGAAGTCGGCGAGTCGGATTAAGATGGTCCCGATGGCATTAATGAAGGAGAACCCGTCGAGTTCTTGCTAGACTCGACGAGTAGAGATGAGGATTGTATTTGGTTAGAGGAGTATGGACTCGACGAGTTGGTAGACCAACTCGGCGAGTCAAGTCAACTGGATGTTGACTTCAACCAAAGTTGACTTTCACCGGATTTGAGTTGACCCTAGTTAGGGTTTCAAGTATAGATTGGTAACCTAGACGAGTTTTGTGTAGGGATTGAGGAGTCGAGGATAGTCGATTTTCATGCCGACGACAGTTCAGACACTACACGACATCGAGGTGAGTTACCTTCAGTAGAAGTGGGTCTAAGGAACCAAGGTCGGCCCACTAGTAGTTGATTATAGTTGAGATGATTGTCTTTGTGATAATTGTCTGCTTTGCTATCACTTGATGTGTTCTATGTGCCAATATATTATGTTCTATGTGATAGTGGTAGTAGGAAGGAATAGTCCCCCGATCGGTTGTTAGGACCGAAGGGTAGGTCGGACACCCCAGATATGTCTGACAGCATGTTATGATATGTTATTATGTGATAGTAGTAGGGGGTGAAATAGTCTCCTTGACCGGGTGAGATAGACCGGAGGGTAGGCAGGCACCCCAGAATGGCCTGACATGGGTAGTCAGCACCCCAGAATGGCTTGACATGGGCAGTCAGCACCCCAGAATGGCTTGACATGGGTAGGTCGGGCACCCCAAAATTTCCCGACAGTATGTATGCTATATGATTGTATGGTATGTGGTATGATGGGGGAACTCACTAAGTTTTGTGCTTACAGTTTCAGTTTTGGTTTCAGGTACCTCTTCGTCTAAGGGGAAGGAGCCGACGGTGTAGCAGCGCATCACACACACATATGGTTTCCACATGGAGTTTTCTGGGATTATACTATGATTTTTATTACTTTTGATGATATGGTTTTCGGACACGTTGTTATGGTTTTTATAAATTGATATGACATTGGCAATGTTTGGTAAACTATGTTATGAATCTCTTAATTAGAAATGAAATTTTTGGCCTCGAAATTTGGGATGTTACAAGTTGGTATCAGAGCCTTGGTTTGAGGGATTCGGACACACCCTCGGGGGTGTCTGGACTCACATCGAGGGCATGAAAGATGTTTACAATAAAATAGTTTTCTAAAATCTAAGTTAAATTTTTTTAGAAAGGACAAGGTGTGTGATGCGTGCGACCGGCCGAGCTCAAGTAAGTTTTCCCCAAGATACCATACTTGTTATGTTATGATATATGATATGATCATGAGAACTGCATGCTAGATTAGGGCTAATGATCTAGGAGGATGCCTTGTATGCCTGTTATGTGATTATGAGAACTGCATGCTAGATTAGGGCTAAGGATCTAGGAAGGATGCCTTGTATGCCTGCTGTAGGAGCTTATTGAGTTGTACGTTAGAGCTGGTAGTCAGCAGTATGGTAGCCTGAGTAGGTTATGCTTGATTTGGTTACTCGACGCACGAATGCTGCTTGCTTTGTGCTATAGGGGTTCTGGCTAGCTTTAACTAACTAGTAAGCGAATATGTAGCAGTATTCGCAAGCTAGTTAGGGAAAGGTGGTAGGGACTCCTAGTGCAGCTGATGGCGGAGAGTAGGTCGGAGGGTGCCCTAGGGAAGCCTGGGATGAGTTTAGTTGGAAAGCAGTGTCGGTAAAGGGACTTGGTGAAGTTGAAGCAATCCTTGAGGAAAGTACGGATAAATGTGGAAGGTAGTATGGGCCCGTACTACTGAAAGCAGAGGATTCGTACTCGAGTCAAGGAGGGCCAAGATGGAACCAGGAAACTTGGAGAGTGTGCGAGACCTCTCGAGAATATGTATGATCCTGACGTTTATGTGTTTATTTTCAGTATGGCGATTACGTGACATGGAGCTGGAGGTGCAGGATCCGGATCAGGATCCAGATCAGGCTCGGGTGCGGGATCCGAGCAGGTTGATGACGGGTTGCGCGAGTTCATCGCGTCTGAGATCACGAGAGGTATCCTTGAGGCGACCCGGTCATCTTCGGGTCGATCAAGGAGGGGATTATTGAGCTGATGCAGGATCGCCTCCGTTAATTTTGGAGTGCTATGGTGCCTAGCAAGACGGGCACGCGCACACTGTCCTTCAAGGACTTTAGGGGGAGTGGTGCGCCGGACTTTCATGGGGTGAAGGACCCCATTGCTGCCAGGAGATGGATCACAGACATTGAGTCTGCGCAGTTGACGAGGTTCTGCCCGGAGGGGTCGAAGGTCCGCTTTGCTGCAAGATGTTTGAGGGACAGAGCTGGGGATTGGTAGGAGTCGGTTGGTGACTCACTGGGAGCCCCAGCCATCGAGGCTATGACTTGGTCAGATTTTGTGACCAGGTTCAGGGCTGAGTTTGCGCCAACGGTGGAGCTTCAGCAGCTGGCCAGGGAGTTTCTTGATATGAGACAGACGACCGACACAGTGGCGGAGATCACCGCCAAGTTTAGGGAGAGGGCCTTGTTGGTACCTCAATATGCGGGAAATGAGGAGATGCGGAAGACCCGCTACCATGACATGTTGAGGGCTGATATTCGGGAGCATGTCAGCTATTCAGCCTACCCGACCTTGGAGTCCATGATTGCCAGGGCGCGGGAGAGGGAGATTGATTTGGAGCACCTCAGGAAGAGGTAGGCAGAGACTGAGCAGGTTACAGGGGTTTCGGGGAAGAAACCCAAGAGATTCGACGTCAGGTCGAAGGGCCAGCCGGGCCAGAGCCGCTACAGGAAATGCGGCAGGCCGCATGAGGGAGCTTGAAGAGCGGGATCGTCAGGCTGCTACAAGTGCGGAAAGACGAGGCACTTTGGCAGGGAATGTACTGCCCCCGCCCCCACAGTTTAGACGTCAGACCTGATTTTCTTCCATTGCAATCAGAAGGGCCATAAGAAGGCCAACTGTCCTAGATTGTCCACAGCGACAGTAGCAGCGCCAGTGGTGGCGCCGACTCCAGCAACAACACGGGTTGTGGATGGCCGGAAGGTCAAGCCAGAGGCTCCAGTGGTGCGGAGCCGAGTGTTTCAGTTGATAGCCGAGGAGGCACGCGCCGCACCCGATGTGGTGACGGGTATGATTTCTTCTCTTTAATCTTTTATGTTATGTCGCTATGATTTTTATATGTTCTATATGTGCTCTGTTTAGGATCGTTCCATGTTAACGGTATCCCAGTTCAGGTGTTGTTTGATTCGGGTGCCACCCGATCATTTGTCTCTCTTGCGCTTAGCAAGAGGTTTCCTGAGTCCTCAGGCATGTTAGATTGCCCTCTAGTGGTCGAGATTGCAGACGACCGGTCAGTGTGAGTATCAAAGGTTTTCAGAGATTGTGTTTTGAGACTGTTCGAGGAGCACTACTTGGTAGATTTGGTTCCCATACCTATGCGGGGGAACAAGGTTATCATAGGGATGGATTGGTTGATCCCCAATGAGGCGGTGATCGACTGCGCGCAGTAGTTGGTGCGGATCAGAACCCCAAGTGGGGGAGAGCTGGTGATTCAGGGCGGGAGGCCACAGAGCAGACCAGCCTTATGCTCAATAGCAAGGGCTAGGCGCTACCTCCAGCAGGGTTGTGCAGGATATGTCGCCTATGTTATGGATACTCGGGAGGCTGGTAAGACGACAGTGAGCGATGTGCCACTGCTACGAGAGTTCGCGGATGTATTCCCCGAGGAGTTGCCTAGGATACCTCCTGAGAGGCAGGTAGAGTTCAGGGTCAACCTAGTCCCTGGTGCGGCTCCGATAGCCAAGGAACCGTATCGGTTAGCTCCTCATGAGATGCAGGAGTTGTCTACACAGCTGCAGGAGCTTTTAGACAAGGGATTCATTAGACCAAGCAGTTCATCCTGGGGAGCCCCGTACTATTTGTGAAGAAGAAGGACGGGTTGCATCGGATGTGTATAGATTATCGGGAGCTGAATAAGGTAACGGTGAAGAACCGTTACCCACTCCCGAGGATTGATGACCTCTTTGACCAGCTACAGGGAGCATCTTGGTTCTCCAAGATTGATTTGCGTTCAAGTTATCATCAGATGAGGGTCGGAGAGGAGGATGTGCAGAAGACTTCTTTTCGGATGCGCTATGGTCCTTATGAGTTCGTGGTGATGCCTTTCGGGCTCACCAATGCTCCTGCCGCGTTCATGGATCTCATGAACCACGTGTGCAGATCGATGTTGGATCGGTCTGTGATAGTTTTTGTCGATGACATCTTGGTTTATTCCAAGACACGAGAGAAGCATGAGGAGCACTTGCGGGAGGTTCTGGATACCCTGAGGAGGGAGAGCGTATATGCTAAGTTCTCCAAGTGCGAGTTCTGGTTGTGCGAGGTGCAGTTTCTTGGGCACCTTGTCAACCAGGACGGGATTTCGGTAGACCCGGCCAATGTGGAGGCCGTGATGAGGTGGGAGGTTCTGAGGTCTCCTTCTGAGATTTATAGATTTCTGGGATTGGCAGGCTATTATCGGAGATTCATTCAGGACTTCTCCAAGATAGTCGTGCCCCTGACCCGATTGACAAGGAAAGCCATGGTCTTTCGCTGGGGGCCTGAGCAGCAGGCCGCATTTGAGACTTTGAGGCAGAGATTGTGCGAGGCGCCAATCTTAGCCCTGCCCGAGGGCATGGAGGATTTTGTAGTATATTGCGATGCGTCCATCTCGGGTTTGGGCGCGGTATTGATGCAAAGAGGGCATGTTATCGCTTACGCTTCGAGGCAGCTGAAGCCTCATGAGGCGAACTATCCGACGCATGATTTGGAGTTGGGGGCTGTTGTTTTCGCCATCAAGATTTGGCATCACTACCTCTATGGGGTTCATTTTACCATTTACACGGACCACAAGAGCCTGAGGTATCTCATGGATCAGCCAAATCTGAATACGAGACAGCGTCAGTGGCTTGATGTGGTAAAGGATTATGATTGTGAGATCCTCTACCACCCGGGGAAGGCCAATGTCGTGGCCGACGCGCTTAGCCGCAAGGCAGCGCCGATCAGGGTTATCTGCATGAGGATTACGGTTGTGACTCCGTTGTTGGAGCGGATTCGCGAGGCCCAGCAGGAGGCCATGAAGGAGGAACATCGGAAGAGCGAGCGTATTGTGGGTCAAGTTTCCTCCTTCGACTATGACAGCCGTGGATTGTTGACTCTTCACTGTAGGGTGTGGGTCCCATATCATGGAGGTGTACGCTAGGTATTGATGGAGGAAGCGCACAAATCCAGGTTTTCTATCCATCCCGGAGCGACGAACATGTTGGTGGCCCTGTATGAAGAGGGATGTAGCTTGGTTTGTGGAGAGATGGCTGACCTGCAGGAAGGTCAAGGCCGAGCACCAGAGGCCTCACGGCAAGGTCCAACCGTTGGAAATCCCGCTATGGAAATCGGAGGATATTACTGTGGATTTCATCACAAAGCTTCCCAGGACCGCGCGGTGAGTGGATTCGATTTGGGTTATCGTTGATCGATTGACCAAGAGTGCCCATTTTATCCCGATTCAGGAGAGCATTTCGGCCGAAAAGTTGGCCGACATCTATATCAGTGAGGTAGTGGCGCGGCATGGGGTGCCAGTTTTAGGGATTTCCGACAGGGATGTATGGTTCTAGGTTCTGGAAGAAGTTTCATGACGAGCTGGGTACCCGTCTGCACTTTAGCACCGCCTTTCACCCGCAGACGGATGGTCAGAGCGAGCGGACCATCCAGACTCTAGAGGATATGCTGCGGGCGTGTGTTTTGGACTTCGGAGGTAGTTGGGATACTTACCTTCCTCTGGCGGAGTTCTCCTATAATAACAACTATCATGAGAGTATCGACCGTCCTCCTTTTGAGATGTTGTATGGAAGGAAGTGCAGGACCCCGATATGCTAGGGTGAGGTTGGTTAGAGGGTCATGGGGAGTACCGAAGTGGTACTCAAGACTACAGAGAGGATCTAGTAGGTTCGGGGCAGGCTTCAGACTGCTCAGAGTCGGCAGAAGAATTATGCCGACAAGCGTCGATCAAACCTAGAATTTCAGGTCGGGGATATGGTACTCCTGAAAGTGTCGCATTGGAAGGGCGTCATTCGATTCAGGAAGCGGGGCAAGCTGGGCCCCAGGTATATCGGACCCTTTAGGGTTGTAGCCCGGGTGGGAAAGGTGGCATATAGGCTGGATCTGCCAGTCGAACTCAGTCAGATTCATAGCACTTTTCACCTCTCCCAGTTGCGGAATTGTCTGGTGGACGATTCGGCAGTGGTGCCATTAGAGGATATTCAGGTGGATGACAGCCTGAATTACATCGAGCGGCCAGTGGCTATCCTTGACAGGAAGTCGAAGGATCTACGGAACAAGAGAGTGGAGCTGGTAAAGGTGCAGTGGCAACACCTCAAGGGCTTGGAATGGACCTGGGAACCGGAGGACGAGATGAGGGAGCATTACCCCGTGCTTTTTCAGGACCGAGCAGCAGACTTCGAGGACGAAGTCTAAGACAAGTGGGGGAGATTTGTAACACCCGATTCCTGGTATGCACTTAATTCAAGTAATTCTTATATTTTCTCTGGGAGTCGACGAGTTGGGGGCTCCACTCGTCGAGTAGAGTCGTGATCCGCATGAAGTTTAAGTGGCCTACTCGACGAGTCGGGAGACTGACTCGGCGAGTAGGTACAGTTTGAGTAAAACCCTAAATTAAGGGCTTGCACCCTATTTAAACACATTATGTCGCCCTAACTCAGCCCCCATCGTCCAAAGCAAACCCTAACTCGAAACCCTAGCCATTTATTGTGTGTTCTTGAGCCTTGTGGTGTTATTTTGTGTGGTTGAAGCTTAGAGAGAAGAAGGAGGCTTGTGAGATCAAGGGGAAAGAAGAAGATCCAGAGTTTGGAGCACATTTCCATCTTATTTGAGGTATGAAGCTGAAACCTTGGCTATTCATAGATTAGATCTTGATTTTGGACCATTTTCTACATCTTTCTAAGCTTTAGTGGGGTTGTATTCGGGATTGATTATAGAAGTGAGTTTGTGTTTCACATCTGGGGCTATTGGGGGTCTTTGTGGCATAAAGGTGCCAACTTGGTAGCCATAAACACCCCATGCATCTTGTAGACCATCTTTTATGGCTTTTGAGCCAAAGGCCCCATGCATGTACACCAAGTTCGAAGCTTTACGTGTAAAATGGACCCTAGGAGGCCAGATCTATGGTTTTGATGTGTTAAGACCCATTCAAGTCGACTGTATAGTAATGGACAAGGTTGGACTCAGCGAGTCGCTCTTGGGACTCGGCGAGTCATGGTATAATGACCACCAAAATCCTTTTGTTGATGGACCAGATGCTAGGATGGAAGGTCTCTCGGTTGTTAGGCTCTTTAGGGACCTGTGAATCATGGGACTCGACGAGTGTTCGAGTAAACTCGGCGAGTCCAAGGGAATCTCCCAATATTTGAAGATGAACTCGACGAGTTGTTCATACAACTAGACGAGTCATAGACTGGACACATTCATATGAGGAAGATGAACTGGACGAGTTCAAGGAGGAACTCGGCAAGTCGGATGAAGATGGTCCCGCTGGCATAAATGAAGGAGAACCCGTCGAGTTCTTGCTAGACTCGACGAGTAGAGACGAGGATTGTCTTTGTTTAGAGGAGTATGGACTCGACGAGTTGGTAGACCAACTCGGCGAGTCAAGTCAACTGGATGTTAACTTTGACCAAAGTTGACTTTGACCGGATTTGAGTTGACCCTAGTTAGGCTTACAAGTATAGATTGGTAACCTAGAAAAATTGTTGTGTAGGGATTGAGGAGTCGAGGAGAGTCGATTTTCACGCCGAGGACAGTTCAGACACTACACGACATCGAGGTGAGTTACCTTCAGTAGAAGTGGGTCTAAGGCACCAAGGCCGGCCCACTAGTAGTTGATTATAGTTGAGTTGATTGTCTTTATGATAATTGTCTGGTTTTCTATCACTTGATGTGCTCTATGTGCCAGTATATTATGTTCTATGTGATAGTGGTAGTAGGAGGGGAATAGTCCCCCGATCGGTTGTTAGGACCGAAGG
This sequence comes from Lactuca virosa, assembly GCF_052849685.1. Taxonomy (NCBI): domain Eukaryota; kingdom Viridiplantae; phylum Streptophyta; class Magnoliopsida; order Asterales; family Asteraceae; genus Lactuca; species Lactuca virosa. Next base: position 27,599,951 of record NC_136427.1, read on the forward strand.
GTAGGTCGGACACCCCAGATATGTCTGACAGCATGTTATGATATGTTATTATGTGATAGTAGTAGGGGGTGAAATAGTCCCCATGACCGGCTGACATAGACCGGAGGGTAGGCAGGCACCCCAAAATGGCCTGACATGGGTAGTCAGCACCCCAGAATGGCTTGACACGAGCAGTCAGCACCCCAAAATGGCTTAACATGGGTAGGTCGGGCACCCCAGAATTGCCTGACAGTATGTATGCTATGTGATTGTATGGTATGTGGTATGATGGAGGAACTCACTAAGCTTTGTACTTACAGTTTTAGTTTTGGTTTCAGGTATCTCTTCGTCTAAGGGGAAGGAGTCGGCGGTGTAGCAGCACATCACACACACATATGGTTTCCGCATGGAGTTTTCTGGGATTGTACTCTGATTTTTATTACTTTTGATGATATGCTTTTCTGACACGTTGTTATGGTTTTTATAAATTGATATGACATTGGCAATGTTTGGTAAACTATGTTATGAATCTCTTAATTAAAAATGAAATTTTTGGCCTCGAAAATTGGGATGTTACACAAGCCGTGAGAGCAACCGGCTGTCATTGGAAATTTAAGTAGTCTAATGGATGGGGGAAGAGTCAGAATAAATATTTGTTGGGGGAAAGTGTCATCATCGACAAAAGAAACACATTTTTTCTCAGCTCCTATCTTATCGTGTTACCTTACAAGAAGATGTTGCTGCTGAGAGTGGCGAACACACTAATTAGCAATAAATTCGGTTTAACCCTTTTATCTGGGTAACAGCTCATCCAATTTTCAAAAATTATACTTTTGGATCAGATTTCAAAATTTATTACAAATTTGGTCCAAATTTACACTTTTAGAATTTTGTTACGAATTCTTCCTAACTTTAGTTTTTTACAACTTTTTTTCTCAAAAAAATTTTTGAATATGTTTTTTCTTTAAAAAAAATCATATTGATACAAAAAAACATATTTTCATATAAAAAATCTTATATTTTCTATATAAAAACTTAAAAAAAACATTTTTAATACGAAGTACCTGTTTATATGAATTGGTATTTATTAAGTACACAAATATATACAAATCCTTTTTTATAAAAAAATGTATACAAACACATATTTTACAAAAAAAAAATTCTATAAAACACCTATTTTATTATAAATATATTTGTGTACAAACACATATTTATAAAAAATTTTATATAAACACTTATTTCATAGTAAACATATGTGTGTGTGTGTATATATATATATACACTAGCCTTTTACATGCGCCAAGCGATGGGTGCGAATAGTTTCTACTGATATTATTTCTATTAGGTAACATGTATGATTGAGCACCCAACTTTGACACGAAGATGATGAAAATATAAACCCCTAACAGTGAAATCTAATTTGCTTTGGAAGATGGTAACTTATAACTTGGAAATTAACCCACTTGGTATATTATTTTGTGTTTTAAAAAATATATAACGTTGTGTGGGTTGAAAAAAAAGGTTGTATGACTGCTTTGGTCAAAAATTACACAAGTACTAATCAACCAAATTGAAGGAGAGGTTGTGATGTTCAGATTGTGTAATAGCAAGTAGTAAAAGAAAAATGACACGATGGTTTACAAGGAAAGCCCTTGATCCTTGCTAGGATCTCCAACATAAAACTTTGGGAGGTGATAATGATCACCTGCCTTGATGATGTTATTGATATAAAGTAAAGATTACATTGAGTTCTTAGTAAGAAGGAGTAGAGAATTTCGTAGAGTAAGCTTAAGCAAAAGAACAGTGTGTTGTGTGCAGAATACAAGTGTCATTTTATACTCTAAGCTAGCTAACAAGAGGTGCGATATTTTCGGGATCTTCTACATAAGTAGCCAAGTATCCCTTGACTACTTATGTACACATGTTAGTTATAGATAAAATATGACCGTTATGACCAATGATAAAAATAATAACGGTAATTAGCCGGGATCCTGATATAGTTGAGGATCCTGGATATTTGAGGATCTTGAATGTTATAAGGATCTTGGCTCTAACAATTGCCCCAAGTTCTTCCTGAAAATATCAGGGTTAGTTTTATAAATATTAAAGGAATAACTTAAAGTAAATAGATAAAAGGGATTTGAATTTAATTTTTGAGGGATAAGTCTTATCTTGATTGAGATAATCGAGAAATGGTCAAATCATCTCCGTTATCTTTTTCTAGTTATAAATGAGGGATTTCAATAACTCATCTTTTTACTCTTTCAAGTCACCATCATCTCGTTGTGATTGTTGGGTCAAAAATATGGTTTATACTTTGCTTTTCTAGGAAAATGTATTTTTATGTCTAGGACCATAAACAGCTCAGTGTTTACGACCATATATGTGTTTACGGTCAGTTTTTATGGCCGTAAACCCATTTACGACCCATGTTTCTCATATATATATATAGGGGTGAGGGGTGTGAGGAATAGATTGATGAACAGAGAAGAGAGTGTACGGTCAAGAGAGAGAATAGAGGAGCTTAAGTGTGTGTATTTGAAGGTGTTCTAGAGAGAGAGAAAAGAGAGTGTGTGTTAGTGTGTGTGAATCTTGTATCCGGATCTTCATTCATATAAATACATAAGATTCATCATCTTCTTCTTCTCCTTCTTCTTCATTTGATCTGACATCATCCGTTTGATTGGGATTCCGCACCATCAAACAGATCTGATTGATACACAAGCAAATTAGGGACTTATAATTGGTATCAGAGCTTGGATTGTATCAGTCAATTTTGTCAGATCTGGAGCATATTTGATCTTATTTTTGAAAGATTCTTGCGTTTTTGGATAGATCTCTGAAAATTAAGGGAGGTTTGTTCTTCGCGTTTTTCATAAAAACGGGTTTTTGATCGAGTTTTGGAGCAAAAAGGGGCAAAAATCGCTATTTTTGGTCGTAACCAGCGAGGGGGTGGCGGCGTTTACGGTCAGCATCTAGGGTTTCCGAGGTTTACGGTCCGGAGTTTACGGTCCGGAGTTTAAGGTCCGGATTTTACGGTCCGATGTTTACGGTTCGGAGTTTGCGGCCGGCGGTTTGCGGCCGGAGTTTATGGCCGGTCCTCGGAGTTTGCGGTCCAGCAGCCTCACTCTTCGCTTCAGAGTTGATCCTCGCACGTCCTCGCATCGCGTCATCGGCCTCGTCCTCGCAGCAGCATCTTCGCCTCGCATACACTAAAAAAAAAGGGGAGACGCTTTGTAGTTGCCGGGGATAGAACCCGGGTCTCCCATTCCTTCCTCCTTCGCGCCTTAGCAGTTGGGCTAAGCTGAATTGTAACACCCCAAATTTCAATTGTTCAATGAAGGGCCAAAAGTGTGAATTTAAGAAAGGGACTCGACGAGTAGGTCCGCTTACTCGCCGAGTCGGAGCGGGATTCCATCGCGGATTAAGTGGCCAACTCGCCGAGTCGGCGGCTGGGACTCGATGAGTTGGTGCTGAAGAGAGAAAACCCTAATCCCGGGGGTTGTGCCCTATATAAAGCACATTATAACCCACCCTCAGCCTCTTTGCTACCCTTTTGAGATCCAGAAACCCTAGAATCGAGTGAGCTTCCATCAATAGAGAAAATAGAGCTTTGGAGGAGAAAATCTTGGAAAGGGGCTTGAAGATCAAGAGGTTGGCTGCAAAGGAGTGGTGTAGATCCGGGATCTACTTCAGTTGGAGCTTATATTAGAGGTAATAATCTGTTGCTTGGGATCTTTTGCATCTAGATCTATTATCATTGAGATTTGGGGCATTTTTGGTAAGATTGAGAGCTATTTCGAGTTAGAGGCTTAGATCTGAGGTTGCTACTTCAGATCTAGGCTTGTGATGGTCCAAAATGGCATAAAGCTTCTGTCTAAGAGTTGTTGGTAAAGCCCCTTTGTCATGAACCCTAGCCCTAGTGTGTTTTGGGCCTATATCTCCTTGGTTTTACATAAAGCTTGCAACTTTATGTAAGGGTTAGAATGTAGAAGAGTGGATCTATGGATTGGAGCCCCTGCATGGCTCGAAAAGCCTCTGTATGGATTGAGAACTGGAGAGACTCGGCGAGTCACATGGGTGTACTCGACGAGTTGTATGAAAATGTGCATGGACTCGGCGAGTTGAAGAACAACTCGGCGAGTCTGTTGAAGATTGCCTTGGACTCGGCGAGTCAGGTCGCAGAACCCCTAACCTCTTCTGGTTAAGATGCAGATCAGTGAGTCGAGGGGGTAACTCAGTGAGTTGGACAGGATGGGACTCGGAGATCGTTGGACTCGACGAGTCTTAGGGTGACTCGGCGAGTTGAGTCGTGTTCTAAGAGTTTTCAGAGTATAAGGACTCGACGAGTCAACGGGTTGACTCGGCGAGTAGGGTCAGTCAGGAAGTTTGACTTTGGCCTGGACTTTGACTTTGACCTTCAAGGGTGTTATGGTAATTGGTTATTTATGTCAATGGTCCATTGATGGCAATAGGTGTTGGAGTTTGGAGCAATGCTTCGGGTGTGTGCTTCCGTGGTTTGGTTCTTCGTTTCAGGTGAGTTATCCTCACTGTACTCAAGGGTCTAAGGCACCAAGGCCGGCCCTTTGCTTTGTTGTTTAGAGCTTGTTATGTTATGTGATGATATGCTTGCTAGTATCCTGGTAGATAGGATAATGATATGCGGTTATGCCTTGTTAGCTTAGTATCCTAGAGGAATGGATAGTTAAGTGATGGCTAGTTCTATTGGATCAGCGCCCTGGTAGTTGGGTAGTGGTTATTTATAGACCTGTAGTTGGTCTTGCCTTATGTACGCTGGTAGGAGGTTACCTGCGGGTTGTGTATGTTGAGCAGTAGCAGAGGGTATTCCATCCCGGTAGGATGATAGGGCCCTAGTATGTTGGTTCTGTAGAGTATTATGTGGTTGCCTGTTATGTGTGCATGTTTGCGAGTATAGGTTGGCATTCCAACCCGATAGTTGTGGGCCAGGAGTATTCCATCCCGGTAGGATGATTGGACTCATAGTAGGTTGGCATTCCAACCCGATGGTTGAGGGCCTGGGGTATTCCATCATGAGGGATGATTGGACCCATAGTAGTAGTAGTTACTGTATGTATAGGAAGTGGGGCATTCCAACCCAATGGTTGTGGGCCAGGAGTATTCCATCCCGGTAGGATGATTGGACTCATAGTATGTTGGCATTCCAACCCGATGGTTGAGGGGCCTGGGGTATTCCATCTTGCGAGATGATTGGACCCATAGTAGTTATTGTTGTACGTATAGGTGTATGGGCATTCCAACCCGATGGTTGTGGGCCGAGGGTATTCCATCCCGGTACGATGATTGGGTTCGTAGTATGTAGGCATTCCAACCCGATGGTTGAGGGCCAGGGGTATTCCAACCGGAAGGTTGATTGGACCCATAGTATGTTGTTCTTTGCTGTATGCGTATGTTTATGTGTGTATGGGTGCTTTGGGGGAAATCACTAAGCTTTCGGGCTTATAGTTGTGGTTTATTGTTTCGGGTGCTTCAAGAGATCGTGGCAAGGCGAAGGCGTGATCGTACCGCTCCTCATGCTTTATGATTTATGTGATATGGTTCTGGGGGATACTCTGATGTTTAAACTATTTTGAAAACAAGATGTATGAACTTAATGGTTTTTGAATGAAATAAAATGTTTTAAATTTGTTGAAATTTTTGGTCGTTACATGAATCTTGTTTCAAACCTTCGAATTTTAACTCAAATACAATACCTTCGATTCCTTATTTTTGCAAATTTAACACTTTTTGCCCAAAAATCAATTTATTTTATTTTTAAGCTCCATTTTCAACCAAAAATTTTAGTTTTTAATTTTTGACTTTTATTTTTGACTTTTTACTTAAAATTTTGACTTTGAATTTTAAAGTTTGACCTTTGACTTTAAACTTTGACTTTCTCGTTTAACTTTTAAATTTTCAAATTTAGCTTTTCGGTTTGACTTTTCAAGTTTGACTTTTGAGTTTGACTTTTTTTTTAAATTTGACTTTTGAGGTTGACTTTTGAGTTTTTAGTCAAAGGGCACATTTAAAAAAAAAAATAAAAAAAATAATAATGAGTTTTTCAAACGTTCCAGTCAATGAAGTTTCATGTAATCCATCTTGTAAAACTACGATTAAGTTTCTTCGGGAACAAATTGATTTATTAAAAAGAGAAGTTGAGGACCTGAGATATGAAGGATATCAACTCAGGAAAGGACAGAAACCCCTAAAGGCCCAGTTAGAGACAAAAATAAAGGACTTTAAGAGAATTCAGACAGAATACAGTGAAAAATGTGAACTTTATGATTATATTAAGAGACAGAATGATGAGTTAATTACTGAGCTTGATATATTAAAGAGACAATTTGAAACTGCAAATTTTGATTTTAGAAAATTTGATGGATCAAGCGAGGTAGTTGCCAACATGATTGACCATTGCCTGCAGTTCAAACGAAACCATCAAAAGGGTTTAGGATACGATAATGTACCTCCTCCTTTTAATCATACATATCAGTATCAACCCTTGTCTAAAGAGGAGATTGCCAACGAACCATTCATGGTTTATGGCAAGCCATCTGGTTTTGTTTCAGGAGGATTTATTAATGTTGAAAGTTCTAACCCTTCTACTTCCCCTACAGAGCAATCCTTAGATCAGTCAAAGCACGAAGTTGAAGGATCTGTTTCTGATAACAAAACTGTGTCTGAACCTGATGTTTCTGTTTCGAATGAAAACTCTATTGTTTCTGATGTTAAAATTGATGATACATCTTGTGATGCTTCACCATCGGATCATGTTGAGTTGAATTTTTTTTGACATATTTGATTATTTGTTTGAAAATACTGATGTTCCTGTTTCTAGCACATCTACTTCATGTGCAGGTAAAATAGCAGACGATGAGAACAAAGAGAACACCATTGAACAAACCAACATCTCCTTGAACTCTGAATCTGTTGCTTCGAACTCAGCTGCTTCTGATCAACCTGCTGTTGAGAAATACAGGCCACCAATTCCAGTGAAACAGAGTGCCTGTTGTAATTGTGCTTGTGGGAAAAATAAGAGACAAGGCAAGGACACGCCACCAGGGGCAGGAAGAAACAACTTCACAGTGAAGAAAAAGACATGTTTTCACTGTGGAACACCTGGACACATTGCCAGAAATTGTCCTACTCACGCATATGTTCCCTACTATGCACAAGGCTGGTAGAATGCGCCAAGAGGGAGATACTTCAAAAGAAACCCCTCAAGGTCACGTTCAGACCATGGTGACTGGAACGCACAAAAGGCCAAAAATCCAAATCCTAAGAACAAGAAGGGAATGCCAGCCAAGAAGTCCAATCTAAGAGATGCTCCAGCGAAACCAAGACCGGCTAGGTCAAAGTCATCTCGGCGATCGGCTTCGAGTTCAAAATCAAGTACCGAGGCACCCATCCGATCCAACAATAAATGGGTTAAACCCAACTACAAATGGGTTCCGAAAGCTCAATCTCCCAAATCAACTAATGAATCTAATATTTCTACATCTTCTGTTTGTGATAAACGTGACATGTCATGGGAGAATGTATCTTGCGTAGATGACAAAGGTCGACCCAGTTTCAAAATGGACTGGGTTCCAAAGACCAATTGATCCCGCTCTGTGTCGGAGCGACTGTGGAGGCATATCATCAGACTTCGGTTTGTTGGTAGTGGCTGTTCCAGGCACATGATAGGGGACATCTCTCAACTGTACAACACTCAGAACATTATTTGTGAGTATGTGTCCTTTGCGGGAAGGGAAGAAAGGAAGGGATCACTCATGGGGTTAGTGCTTAACGATGTGAAGAATTTTTGGATCTGTTCTGAGATTACGCGTGCTGTTCTCAGACCTTCTGGATGCAAATTCAATCGGTGACTTACGGTTTGAGTTTTCTGCTCTATACTCCTGAGTTTTTCTTAAACTGATTCGCTTTAAAGACTAATTTTTGTTTTAGGATAGTTTAAATTTGCGCATTTACTTTTGTTTCTCTCCTATGCACAAATTTAGGGGGAGAAATAAAAACAAAACAAAAATTAGAAAATTAAAAAAAAAATCCAAAAACATTAGAAAATTAGAAAATCCAAAAATATGGTGTTAATGGAATGTGCTTGAGGGAGATGTTTTGAGAAGTGATATAATCATGTGATAACATGCAATCTGAATCTGTGTAAGGGACGGAATCTGAATTGTCTAGGCTCTGTGTTCGATGCGCTGGTAGGCACGAAAGATTAAAATGGACTTGACTAGGCATTAATGAACTTAAGGAATCTAGAGACTTGAAAAATCTTGACCTAGATAGATCCATTTAGCCTGACAATACGACGCTCAGATAGAGTAGGTCTGTAGGAAATTATTTTCTTGCTTTCTTTCTGTTAGTCATATGTTGCCTCCTCTGTGTGATTGAAATACATCCGACCTGGACTGCAACATATGCAATTCTATTTCTCTGCATCTTCTATCTATGCAATTCTTCCTGTCTGTTAGTCATATGCTGTCTCCTTTGCGTGATTGAAATACATCCGACCTGGTACACAACATATGCACAAGTCTACTTCTCAATCCCTCTAAATCTGGTTAGTCATATGTTTCACCCTCTGCGAGATTAGAAGAGATCCGACCTGGGTGTATAGCATATGCATTCTAAATCTGACTTCTCTCATAATAATTGTCTGCTCACCTAAAGTAAGGAGTACTTTGGAAGTTCCTGATTATTGGGGTATGTTAGGAAGCGGGAAACATGTTCTAGTACATTTAAAATTGAACAATCACTAGGTTGTCTGTAGATCTCGCTGCTCAATTTAGGTGGACAACAATATCTTTGGTCGTCGTCAACTGAATGGTCCTTAAGGAATATTATCTAGGAACTTAGGATCACATTGTCTTGTCACTTATAGTATGTCCTAATTTTTTCATAATCTCTCGTGTTTAAATAGACCACAATACCGGCGATTGACCAGATCTATTCATGAAGGGAGAGGTACTGATAAACGGATAAAGGCTGTCTAAAAACTTTGATCCCAAATCACTCTTAAAGTTAGATATCATTATATATTTTTTAAATTTGTTCATAGTTTCTTCTAATTTAAATATTAGGGGAGAATTAAAAATTATAAAAAACAAACAAACAAAAATCAGAAAATTAAAAAAAAAATCCAAAAATAGTGTTATTTCTGTTTTATTTCTTTTTCAGAAAATATGAAAAATCCAAAAATATTGTGTGCTAAAATTTTCTTTTAGTTTTGTTTTGTCTTGAATAGTGAATTCAGGTGAAGATGAAACTCATGGAAGTTTGTGTCGAAGATTTCTGAGCCAATGATTCATTCGTGATCATCAAAGAATTCTCATTCGAAGGAGCAAGAAATGAAGATTATTCTTTCGACATTCAATCTTTCAACCCCAGAAGCAAGGTGAAGCTGAAATTGAAGATTATGTGACGGATTGCATTGAAGCCTCCTCAATCAGTCTGCTGTTGACTTGAACCTGCTGAAGTGATCCTGAAGATTAGTTCTCTCTGATATTCTCTTTGAAGATTCTCAAGCTAAAAGCTCTATCTTTCAAGAATCTGTACATCAAGCCTCCTCACCCAATGTGCGTTCAGAGTCAAATCTTGAAGAAATGCCCAACTGCTCAAGATGAAGTCAATTAGTGAAGATTCATCATGTTCATCTTGAAGCTGTGAAGAATTTGAAGATTAATGCTGAAGCCAAGCTCTCGATGAAGATTGACAAGAAAAGCCAGCTACTTTTTAGGGGGAGCTTGTTGGGTCAATTAAGAAAAGAAAGCTATAAACCATGGGGGAGATTGTTGGGTCAAAAATATGGTTTATACTTTGCTTTTCTAGGAAAATGTATTTTTATGTCTAGGACCGTAAACAGCTCAGTGTTTACGGCCATATATATGTTTACGGTTAGTGTTTACGGCGGTAAACAGGTTTACGGCCGTAAACCCATTTACGGCCCATGTTTCTCATGTATATATATAGGGATGAGGGGTGTGAGGAATAGATTGATGAACAGGGAAGAGAGTGTACGGTCAAGAGAGAGAATAGAGGAGCTTAAGTATGTGTATTTGAAGGTGTTCTAGAGAGAGAGAGAAAAGAGAGTGTGTGTTAGTATGTGTGAATCTTGTATCCGGATCTTCATTCATATAAATACATACAAGATTCATCATCTTCTTCTTCTCCTTCTTCTTCATTTGATCTGACATCATCCGTTTGATTGGGATTCTGCACCATCAAATGGATCTGATTGATACACAAGCAGATTAGGGACTTACAGTGATGGTAAGCCATTTTCCCTTTCATTCGTTCTCCCGTTGTCTTGATTTTCCTTGTCATGGCAAAGAAAATCAGTCGTTCTCAAGCTGGCATTGTTATTCCTTCTGAGAATGATTTTAACGATCAGGAATCTTAAGCCATGACGAGGTTTGTTCTTTTGATAATGAAGACATGGAATCATTAAAATCCATCGGGGCTTTCCCTTATAATGTGGTTTTTTGTCCTTTCGAGGCTTCCGTTCAACCTGATTTTGTGTCACCAACATGAGTTTGTTTTTCTGAATACTCATTCACTCTAGGTGGAACCTATCCTTTTACAGGTATTCTTCGTGATTTCTTTTTGTGCACCCAAATCTCCTATATCCAAAGAATGTATGTGGTTTGGAGGATCCTCTTTTGGATTGATCGCCTGAATCAGTCCAAAAACATGGACATTGGATTACCTGAGTTGGCCTCTATCTATGATCTTTCCACTTTTGGTTCTTCTCGTTTCATGTTAAGAGTTAAGACAAATAAACCCCACCTCATTCTGAAATCTAAACAAAACGATGACGCTTGGAAAGAAAAAAAAATCTTCGTGAGGCGCGATTCGATTCCTGAGGGGGATTCCCTGCCAAGATCATGGGTTAAAAAGGGTAGGAAGCAAATTTAGATATCAAGGATCCATATATTTACTTCCCTTATCTTTTTTGTTTTGATGTAGCGTTTAGGTTTAAGGAGCTAATTCCTGCCACTGTTGATTCTGATGACAAGATATCCAAATTCCTCGCACTTCCTGTAGTGGAGAGGTCGTTTAGGCTTGAATATTCTAGTCTCCACTACCGCTTCTATGGCCACTGGTAACATTATTTTTCTTGGATATGTCTTTTCATAGGATCCTGACTTGATAGGGATGTCCGACAGGTTCTAAGACTACCCGGTCCAAGGCCCGCTTTGGTTTAGCAGATCTTGAAGATGATATAACCAGTGGCTCAATTAAAGCTAAGCAGGAAAAAGGTGCCATTCTCCCTCCTCCCAAGAGATCTCATATGGATCTTACGGTTAAGGCTTCAAGATCCCAAAAACGAAAGACTTCTGAGGCTGTAGATTTCAGCTTAGAGAACCTTAGCATCGAGGACGCTCTCGGGAAGCTATCTTCGTTTTCTCAAGTTGTAAGAATAGGCAATATTCATATTAATTTATCATACTTGTTATTTTTCATGCTGATGTTTATGTTTCCTCCAGGTCTTCGCTCATATTTCTCATGTTACCAACGATCTTAGGGTCCGTGTTGATAAAGCCGAGACTATTCTAAAAGAGCAGCAGAAAACATGGAGGGCCACCAACGAGGATCTTCTCTAAAGGGTGGAGTCATTGAGCAAGCAGAAAGTTGAAAAGGAAGAAGAGCATCTAGTGGATCTCGAGGAGGTGATTGCTGATACCAAGATGAGCGCTGCAATAGCTATCCTGCAGGCCAAGATCAAGCTGGTTGAGGATCCGGAAAATGTGAGTTCCTGGGACGTGGAGGGATAGCGTGAGGCGCTGGCTAAATTGATTGATAAGCCTCTTTTCGCCAATTAGGATCCTGTATTAATGTTGACCGGAGGAGGGGAGAAGGAGGTCACGGCCGATGATGACCAGACTAAGGTCTAGGTTTGCAAAAAATTGGTTTGGGTAGTTTTTGCTTTTGTTAGTGATGTAAGACAATTAATCTTTTGGTTGTGTTGATATGCAACTCTTTTTTCTTTTGGATGATATGGTAGCATTTTCCTTTTGCATCTCTCTTATGGTTTTTTTGCATGCCCGATTGTCTTCGAGTTTCTCTTTAAGCTTCATGAGTCAATGAAGGTTGATGAGGATCCTTAATGGTAAGGATCCCTACGGCCATAGCTCCTAAAGATTTTGGATCTTGTAAAGGAAATTTCTCCTTAGGATAACCTGTCTAGATTATAGACTTAGATAAAACACGTCAATGTTATATTCTGGGGAGGATCCCTACTTGAGGTATAACTCATTGGGTAGGTAACATGAAAATGTTACCATCTGACCGGACATGTGACAACACAAAGCTGGTGTAGGTCTTGTGTAATTTCTGGGGCAAAATCCCAATATTTGATAACATAAAAATGCTATAAGCTTTAAGTAGATACCAGGGTAAAATCCTGATAGAAAACATTATAATCCTTAAGTAATCACTGGGGTAGGATCCCGATTACATGAAAATGTTATAATCCTTAAGTAATCAATGGGGTAGGATCCCGATAACATGAAAATGTTATAATCCTTAAGTAATCACTGGGGTAGGATCCCGATAACATGATAATGTTATAAACCTTAAGGATCTCAACTTGTGTTCAAAGATAAGAGGGTTGCCAAACCACTGAATCGGGAAATGATCCCCTTATCCGGATCCCACAGTTAGATATCATGCGCCCAAGTGAGGTGTATAAACCTTAGTTCGTGTGAAAGAGGTAATTAGCTCTTTAAACCTTAGAGGGGCTTAAGTACCCTTAGGCGTAGGAGAGATGAATACTCTCTAGCTTGTGTACATGATAGATTAGGGATTTTATTGTTAAATATAATGGAGTTTACCCAATATTAGGGTCTTTATGTGTCAAGATCCGTGTGCTTCAGGGTGTTTAAACTTGTAGATCCAAACGTTTCAGGATCTTCGATTGTGAGGATCCCAATGTTTCAGGATCTTCACTCTTGAGGATCCTTAATTGTATGTTGTTCTGCATAGCAAACGTTAGCTAAGGGTGGGCATTAGTCTAGCTAATGCCCCTCCGATGCTTAAGTTAGTAATGTATTCAAGGAGAGAATCAATAATAATAAAAATTTTAAGGTGAAGAACATGTGTACCTTGATTTTGTTGTGGATAATTCGATCCTACTTACATGTAGTATGCTTTGAGATGTATGGCATTCCAGGATCTTGGCAGAATGTCTCCTTCAAGTGTTGCTAACAAATATGCTCCTTTTCCTGCTTCAGCATCCATAAGATATGGTCCTTCACATTTGGGAGCCAATTTTCCTGCACTAGGATCCGTGGTGTTTTGGAATGTTTTCCTTAATACCAAGTATCCTATTTGAAACCTTCTGACCCTTATATTCCTATTGTAAGCCTTGGTGATTTTTTGTTGGTGAGCAGCGATGCGTATTTTGGCAAGATCCCTAAGCTCGTCTGTGACAACCCGTTATTTTCAAGTCAAACCCGTTAAATAAAATTTCGAGTTTTATTTATGTCATAAGTTCGTAAAGGTTAGAAAATGATTTAAATTATATAAATAATTTTTATATAAGTTTCGGAATAAAATACAACTTAAAAATCAACATTTTTCCCCTTCGGAACCGAGAAGCCTCATACCGAAAACCTCCCCCACCGAAATCAGGCCTCGGACCGCAAACCTTTCTTCGGCCGAAAACCCCTTTTCGACCGAAAACTCAACCGGTATATAAGTTTTCACCCAAAAACTTAATCATTTTCTCACCTTTTCACTCGAAAACACTCTCATTTTACTCCCAAGAATCATCCAAGAACATTCATACCTTCAATAGAAAAACCTTTAAATCTTCATAATTTTTCACCAAGAACAGCCTTCAAATCTTCAAGTGACCAAAAACACAGACCGAGAATGCATTCCTGACCGAGAACCCTTTTGGACCGAGAACCTGGTTCTCGGTTGAGGATTTGGGACCGAAATCAAGGATTTCGGTGAAGGCTAGACCGAAAACCCTCTTAAACACTTTGTATAATTCTCTGTAATTATTCTTTACACAAAATAAGTGTTGTCTAACACTTTAATTAATGGTTTCGCTAATTTAAATACAATTATGTGTTTAAATATTATTAGGATACCGTTAATTCCGCGTACGTCAGCCCGAGGATCCTCTCTACAACACCAATATCCATACACGAACACATACTAGAGATGAGTTCATACCCCTATATTTTATCGTTTTCCATGTTTTTAAGGGGGGATACAAGTAAAACACAAGGATTTTTGTGTTTTTATACAAACGATTTCAAACAGTTTCAAAACCTTTGCAATTGATTCAAACCGAGTATAAGGGTACTTTTCTTGTATACAACTAAATTGCAAAAGTTTTCAGTACATTACAGAACATTACATTCAAACTATAATTGGTATAGTTTGGGATACTTTACATCATTTTACTAGTTCAAGAACATTATTTAGAAACAAACATATAAACTATGGTAGATATAGTTTATGGAACACTACACTATTTCCCGGATACAAGGGTACATTACTAAATTATTATTTAAGTATAATTGTTCTACATTACAAGTACATTACTACAAGGTTATACATACATATTCAAGTACAAGAGAATACTTCAACACTACATGTAAACTAGTTAATACAAGGTTGTGAGGCACTACTTCAATTGTATCCATCACGGTACGGAACTTAATCCTATACAGTATAACCACAGTCTCCTGGAGGGAGAGCGTGAGATTTGTGTATAGATCTATACATGACTGACAATCCCACACCTGAACTGCTAGCTATAGTTAGGCGGGCAGGCCTGGGGTGACAAATGTCATAACATTCTGACGCCTGAAGAACGTCGTAGATGTCACTAGGTCATATCATCTATGGTTATATGAAACTCACAACAATATAAACTAAAACATTTGTTTATGGGATTACATTTCTTCAAACGTCTTTATTTTAAGTAATAAAACTACTTTACATTACAACTGGAGGATTCCAGGGATACAGACAAACAGTTTTATTTTAATTAATGAAACTACAGTACTCTACTATACATTACTACTGGTGCAGGGATTCATACAAAGGTTTTCGTACAATACACTACTATACAGTACAACTGGTGGTATCCAGGCATACATACAAAAGTTTTCATACAAAGGTTTTCAGACAAAGGTTTCATAACAAACACTAGTACGATACACTACTTTCCTTGTATAGAGTACTCTAGTACTACATACAGTTTAGGGAAAACATACATGATATGGTTTTATTCATTAATAAGACTACATATACCATTACATAATACAATAACAAACGTACATTTTTGTCTTAAGGCCTAAGACTACTTTTCACTACTAAAGAAAATATTGGATTTTTTGGAAGTACACTATAACATTTTCAAGGAACAAAGACAAGCTTTCCATCTCAAAAACATACTTATGAACTCACCAACTTAAATGTTGATACATTTTCAAAACCACTTGTATTCTCAGGTAATGGGTAGACAGGTACACCCGCAGGTTTTGCGAAGACGGAGCTTTTAGAGTCGCGTCTTAATAATTTTGTTATTCATTTTTTATTTTCATACAAACTATGTATGGAACAAGATGTAAATACTATGTTTATCTATGTAATGGTTGTGTTTGCTTTGATTACTATTATGCAATGGTTGTGATACTGTACATGACATCCTCCACCTCCGAACGTTTCCGCCGTTCCGGTTTGGGGGTGTGACAGATTGGTATCAGAGCATTGTTTATAGGGAACTAAGTATATCAAACCTTATAAGAGAAACATGCTTTTAAAATCTAAGTATACTTTTAAAATATAAGTATATCAAACCTTATAAGAGAAACATGCTTTTAAAATCTAAGTATATCAAACAAGATATACAACTATAAACACAATAGGGCCAGAGTGCTTTTAAAATCTAAGTATATCAAACAAGGTATACCAACATGTGTTTGGGAGTGATTGTGGTGTTGGAACAAGTCTAAAACTTACCAACATTACATATAAGAGAAACATTAGAACCGAACATGAAATTAAAATACTATAGGAGTATTTTACGATTCTACAACATTAGAACAAGAACATTCAGGCCTTGATAGCTATTCATAATTTGTATACACTAGGTATCTATAGAGGAGTCAGTGTGAGTCACACTATAAAGACCCTTTACAAGTGTTATTATAAATTGGCGATTGTTTACTTATATTAGTAGACTTCCACTGTAAATCACTTAATAGAACACTATAACTGTCAGGATAAGATATATCTTGTTCAATATCACCTGACTCATGATCACTATAGAGGGCTTATCATCATTTCTCTTAAATCATTTTAGAGAAAGATGCCTCCAAAGAAGTCCAACCGGAAGAAAAACAACCCTCCAACAAATCCGCTACAGCCGCCACCTCCTCAGTACGATCCTGATGTCTTCCAAGCAGCAGTAACAGCCGCCATGGATGTCGCTATGTCGCAGATCAATGCAAGTGGCACTAGCGGGGCGGGTAGTTGTGTCAATCCTTCTAACCAGGGAGATAGTCAAGGACACCCGAGGGAGTGTTCCTATAAGGACTTCACTAACACAAAACCCAAGTCCTTTGATGGCACTGGAGGTGTCATTACTTTAACCCATTGGTTCGAGAAAACCGAATCAATATTTAAAATCCGTGTGTGCCAAGAGACTAGAAAGGTGAAGTTTGCAACATGCACTTTCACAGATAGAGCCCTCACTGGGTGGAATAGCCGAGTCAAGTCGCTGACTCTTCCGATAGCCAATACTATGAGTTGGGATGACTTAAAAGAACTAAAGATGGCTGAATACTACCCTAGGGGCGAGATGCAAAAAATGGAGCAGGAGCTCTGGAACCTAAAAATGAAGGGTTCCGATATCGCTGCTTACACTGCTAGATTCAGTGACCTAGCTCTACTGTGTCCCGGGATGGTCACCCCCGAGAGTAAGAAGGTGGAGAGATACATTTGGGGACTAACTCCTCCGACTCAAGGAAATGTTTTAGCTGCCAATCTACTGACTTTCGACAGTGCCAAGCGTTTGGCACAGACACTGATAGATCACGGAGATCGCCAAGACTCCATAACAGTTATTCCTGAACAACCCAAAGAGGGTGTGTAACGCTCGTGTTTCTGGGCCAAAGCATAAATGATGATGTAATAGTCTAGGTCAACCTTTGTAACTCGTTTTAATGTAATAAAGAGGAATTATGTGAATATTATGTGAATTATGTGCTTATTTGCTTAATTATTATGATTTAATAAGTTAAGGATAAAAATAAGCTTCAAAAATAAATATTAGATAATCCCAATATCTAAAATTGAAGTTGTAGTAGTTGAAACAAGGATTCCGGAGATATAAAGAATACCGAAATCCGAGTTAGAACGAAGAAGTTATGACTTGTCGAAGTTTCGCGACAGAACCGGCATAACGCTCTGTGACGTAAAAAGTGAATTTACGATAAAGTGCTTTTTTAGCCTTAGCGACGTAAATGAAAGTCATAGCATTCATTAAACCGAGAGCATGCATAAAAAGAAGGTCCAAATATGACTTCGTATAAGGAGGTTATGAATTTTCTAAGATTTGGCATAGCAGTATGCAGCCCGAAACTCGTATTTTAGATCGAGTGATTTTTAGCCAAAACGACCTAAACGAGAATTGAAGATCTTGTTGATAGTAGTTCAACGGTAAAAAATCAGATGAAAACGGATGTCGGATGAAGAAGTTATGAATTTTTAACGGACATTTCTTGTTCTGGCCTATTAAAAATATAACTTTAAAAATTAAATCAAAATTAGCCGACGGAGTCTAAACGAAAGTTGTAGAGCATAATTACATCTACGCGTGGATATAAAGAATGTCAAAAACAGAGTTCGTATGTAAGGTTACAAATTTTTGAAGTTTTGGGCACAAACTTCGAGGTTGGTCCGGGAGAGTACGCCCAGCGTACCGAAGGAGTACGCCCAGCGTGTGACATTCCCATTTTCACGGCCAGAAAAGACCGATTTTGTTTATGCTTTATAAAAATCAGAGTACATCTTTTAATGAAAATGTTGCGGAATTTGTTCCCAGTAAAACATAATAAATACGTTATCAAAGCATTTCCGAAAAAATGTATTTTTATTCATTTTAAAAAATTTGGGATGTCATCGTCAATACAGAAACATAATCATAAATAGAACTTACATTCATTTACACTAGTAATCTATATCTCTTTAATCTCTCAGTGTAATATAACTTCGTATCGACACCTATGATACAAATAAGCTTGAGTGGGTTAGGTTGGGAAACCTGGTGAGTACAGAGGGATTTCAATCCCACAATGTTATATCATATATATAATTTAGAACTCACAAAATATACAATTTCACCATATATATCTAAGCCACTCTTACCCCACCCCGTTAATCCTTACAACGAGACTATCCATACTCTCGGTCCTTAAATTTTACCTCTTACTTAACCCATACTCTCGGATCTAATTCATGCTCTCGGATCAATAATTGTGCCCATTCCATACTCTTGGATTAGGGACAAGTGTCTATGTGTAAATCCATTCTCCCGGATTAACGACGAATGACTACGTCCTATCCATACTCCCAGACTGAGGACGACTGACTATGTCTTAATCCATACTCCCGGACTAAGGACAACTGACTATGTCTTAATCCATACTCCCGGATTAATGACAGTTGACTATGTCCAATCCATACTCTCGGACTAAGGACAATGACTATGTCTAATCCATGCTCCCGGATCAATGACATATACTAAAGTTCTATTCTCTGAGTATAACTCACTCGTACTCGCAAGAAAATACTACCCAATATTCCCCATAATTAACTCGCACATAAATATATAATTAATACTTCAATCAATACTTGTATTAAAATCATGTTCATGAAAGGGACTATGCACTCACCTGATAAGGTGGTGACTCGGCACTTGGACGACACTTCGTTTACTTTAAACAACTCCTTTGATAGAATCTACGAGGGGGTTTGGCTAGAAGTCGGGCTCTGCAGGGGCAGAACTTCCGAGCCGGAAGCTCTTCTTCTCGGAGCCGTCGAGCGCTCTGTGGCTTTCTTCTAGCGCTAGGGGAGTTTTGGGAGGTTTAGAGAGAGTGTAGAGAGAAGTAAGAATGGCAAAGGTGTGATGAAAATGAGGGTGGGAGAGGTTCTATTTATAGGGTGAAATATGGCTGAACTTGGTGCCACATGTCACCATCTGGTGGCAAGACTTGGGGAGAAAGCAATGGCCAAGATTGTGCCACGTCACCCATTTTCGCACAGCACACTTCCGACTTCTAAAATCCGTAACTTTTGCATACGAACTCCGTTTTTTACGTTCTTTATATCCACGCGTAGGTAAAAATAAGATCTACAACTTTCATTTTCACTCCGTTACCTAATTCTCGACAAATCTTCAATTTAACAGTAGGAGGAGATTATACTGTTAAATGACCGTGAAAAATTCATAAATCTTTCATACGGACTCTGTTTTCGTCTGTCTTTTTATCGTTGACTTCCTATTAATGAGATCTTCAACTCTCATTTAGGTCGCGTAGGCCAAAAACCGCTCGATCTTAAATTCGAGTTTTAGGTCGTGCACTGCTATGCCAAATCTTAGAAAATTCATAACTTCATCATACGAAGTCAGATTTGGGCGTTCTTTTTATGCACGCTCTTGGTTTAACGTATACTACAACTTTTATTTATATCACTAAGGCAAAAAAGTCCTCTATCGTAAATTCACTATTTACGTCTCCCGGTGCCGTGTCGGTTTTGCCGTAAAACTTCGACGGGCCATAACTTCTTCGTTATAACTCGAATTTTGGCGTTCTTTATATGTACGGAACCCTTGTAACATATACTACCACTTGGTTAAGATCACTCCTTCTAAGTAATATTCCATCAATAACTCATTTTTGATGCTTATTGTCTCTAAATTAACTAGCCCGAATCTGCGGGCGTTACAATTATCTCCCCCTTAGGATGATTACGTCCCGGAATCATCAACGAAACAGGGTTCTATAATGACTCCATACATTATCTCTTCATCCTAGGTAATAATCGTAAGTTCTATGTTTCTTCGAATGCGTATCTAACTCCTGGTCTTCTTGACTGCAAGCGGTGCTTGATCTTGCACCCGTTCTCTATGTCTTGTTACACTTTAAATCATGACATTCATGTCACAAACTCGCTCTTTATCAGAGACTCCTTCTTCTTCTTAAAAAACTTAAGAGAAGTTTATTTGATTTCCACAATAGACCGATGGGTCACGTTCTAATGAACTCTCATCGTATGTTGCAACGCTCAGAATCATGTCTCTTAGAGTCAAATTTCGGAATGGAATATACTTTCCTTCATGTTCTAATGTGATATAATCACATTTTAACATGTAGCATTTCTAGCTACCAACTTCTTTAACTAACGCGATACTTCTATTGACCGCTTTGATTATCTTTTACTTCAAACTTCTGGGTGAAGTTAGATGCTACATCGAACTTGGTTCTCTGAACCACGTAACATACTCATCTTAGTCGGACTTAATTTGATATGACCACTAGGGTCGAAACAACAATCATCTTCTTAATCATTACCGAAACGATGGTAACGACATACTTGAATAAAACGAAATCAATTACTAGCTAGCTTCTTGGTAACCTTGTGACTTTCCCTGATCCAAGTGCGAGTCCTGTGCTTCCGGTAGTATAGGCCTCTACTACCATTCACACCTACTCATACTCGTCCCAACTATTGTCTCACAGTTTTCCAAGTCATCATACAAGAAAATCACACAACAGCTTAACACATCAGATAGTAAAACGAAGGTTTTATATTATTCCTTGAAACGATTACATGGGTGTTCAAGTTCACCCTAGACTATGCCTCTACTAGGCTACACCTTAAGATACTATAACTTGATCTTCAGATATCCATCCTCACTCCTGATTCCTTGCATTGTCAGCTGCTTCATCTAGGATCATATGGAATGCTCTTGCCTTCGGTTTTGGCGGCACATTTGGCTTTGCAGCTTCTTCTCTCCTTGGGCAGTTTTTCTTGTAGTGTCCTTCTTCACCACACCTAAAGCAAACTTCACTCTTGGTTGTGCATTCGCTGGCATAATGACCAGTCTTCCCCTATTTGAAGCATGTCATCTCTTTAGAGCATCTCCCAATGTGCTTCCTTCTGCACTTGTCAGACCATTGTGCTCCTTCTCCAGACCTTGAGAATTTTCTCTTCTCGTCGGACCTTGTGGATCCTTCAAACTTTCTCTTATCACCAACTTCAACCTTGCTGGCGGCTCTTCCCTTGATCATATCTTCAACAAACTTGGCAGCCCAGATAGCTGCCTCTAGAGTAGGTGTCTGACGTACCGGCACCGCATACTCCCAGGGAAGTCCCTTTGCGTACTTGTCGACTTTTGTCAGCTCGTCTGGGACAAGGCGCAAAGCAAACTCCATTTTGTCCGTCAAGTTGTTGGTGTATTGATCGATGGACATGCTCCCTTTCTTCAAAGTTAGGAATTGGTTCTCTAGCTCGAGCAGGTTTTGGGCTGAGCAATACTTGCACTTGAAATGCACCAAAAACTCTGCCGAAGTCAGTTGCAGGGGCTCATTGGGGCTTAGAGTCTTCCTGAGGGTGTTCCACCAGCGCACGACGCCTCCTCGGAACTGGCGTACTGCAAATGTGGTATGTAACTTGCCTCTGCAACCACATGTCATGAAGTCTAACTCCATCTCCGAGATCCAATCCATAACTCCGATCGGATCTTCCTTTCCAGTGAAAGTCGATGGCTTGCAAGTTAGAAAATCCTTGTACTTGCATCCGTTCCTCTCGTCTTCGTCATCTTGGTTGTTTCGTCGAACTATTGGTAGGTTGGCTTGACTAACGGTCCAACTGTAGTTCCCTCCTTCCGACTTCCCATCATTCAGTTCGGGTTGTTCGATTGGTATTGTAGCTTCCTCTCGATTCTGTTGAAGCAAACGTCTGGTTTCCTCCATTTGACGATCCAACATCATTTGGATCATCGCCTGTACTCCGGCCATCATGATGGGCTCAGGGGTGGCTACCACAACAGGTATTTGCTCAATCACTGGAGGTTGATTCCTGTTTCCGTTCGCGTTCCCGACTCCACTTCGGGTTCTTGCCATTTCGATCTATACACCAATTCAGATGTTCGGTGTGTAATGACGAGAATTAAGATAGGAAAGATTTTATTTATGATCGACGTGTAAATCTCCCTATCACTCCAAAAAGTTATATACCAGTTCTAATATCGTAATTAAACGTTTAGAAACCAGAACACATAAAGTTTCCAGATCCGGTCGGCAACAGACCATAGATCCGATCATATAATGCATATCATAAATTATTTAGCACATAAAAGCATGTTAGGTATTTTCCCTAAATAAGCTAGTGCTTGTGTCTATTCAGGTGTATTACCTAAATTTTATTAGACATACTCCTCACAAGCATTGCTTAGCATTCTAAGTTTAAGTCTAGAAATAAATCCATATTCCTAGTTCGCTTAAACTAATGCTCTGATACCAATTGTGACATCCCCATTTTCACGGCCAGAAAAGACCGATTTTGTTTATGCTTTATAAAGATCAGAGTACCTCTTTTAATGAAAATGTTGCGGAATTTGTTCCCAGTAAAACATAATAACTACATTATCAAAGCATTTCCGAATAAATGTATTTTTACTCATTTTAAAACATTTGGGATGTCATCGTCAATACAGAAACATAAGCATAAACAGAACTTACATTCATTTACACTAGTGATCTACATCTCTTTAATCTCTCAGCGTAATGTAACTTCGTATCGACACCTGTGATACATATAAGCTTGAGTGGGTCAGGTTGGGAAACCTGGTGAGTACATAGGGATTTCAATCCGACAATGTTATATCATATATATAATTTAGAACTCACAAAATATACAATTTCACGATATATATCTAAGCAACTCTTACCCCACCCCGTTAATCCTTACAACGAGACTATCCATACTCTCGGTCCTTAAATTTTACCTCTTACTTAACCCATACTCTCGGATCTAATTCATGCTCTCGGATCAATAATTGTGCCCATTCCATACTCTCGGATTAGGGACAAATGTCTATGTGTAAATCCATTCTCCCGGATTAACGACGAATGACTATGTCGTATCCATACTCCCAGACTGAGGACGACTGACTATGTCTTAATGCATACTCCCGGACTAAGGACAACTGACTATGTCTTAATCCATACTCCCGGATTAATGAAAGTTGACTATGTCCAATCCATACTCTCGGACTAGGGACAATGACTATGTCTAATCCATGCTCCCGGATCAATGACATATACTAAAGTTCTATTCTCTGAGTATAACTCACTCGTACTCGTAAGAAAATACTACCCAATATTCCCCATAATTAATTTAGGTTTACTCTTTATCCTAAATTATCATATATAATCAAGTATGTTCTTTAACACGTATCTCAGGATACATTAATTAACTCGCACATAAACATATAATTAATACTTCAATCAATACTTGTATTAAAATCATGTTCATGAAAGGGACTATGCACTCACCTGATAAGGTGGTGACTCGGCACTTGGACGACACTTCGTTTACTTTAAACAACTCATTTGATAGAATCTACGAGAGGGTTTGGGTAGAAGTCGGGCTCTGCAGGGGCAGAACTTCCGAGCCAGAAGCTCTTCTTCTCGGAGCCGTCGAGCGCTCCGGGGCTTTCTTCTAGCGCTAGGGAAGTTTTGGGAGGTTTAGAGAGAGTGTAGAGAGAAGAAAGAATGGGAAAGGTGTGAAGAAAATGAGGGTTGAAGAGGTTCTATTTATAGGGTGAAATATGGCTGAACTTGGTGCCACATGTCACCATCTGGTGGCAAGACTTGGGGAGAAAGCAATGGCCAAGTTTGTGCCACGTCACCCATTTTCGCACAGCACACTTCCGACTTCTAAAATCCGTAACTTTTGGATACGAGCTCCGTTTTTTACGTTCTTTATATCCACGTGTTAGTAAAAATAAGATCTAAAACTTTCATTTTGACTCCGTCACCTAATTCTCGACCGATCTTAAATTTAACAGTAGGAGGAGATTATACTGTTAAATGACCGCGAAAAATTTATAACTATTTCATACGGACTCCGTTTTCGTCTGTCTTTTTATCGTTGACTTCCTATTAATGAGATCTTCAACTCTCATTTAGGTTGCATAGGCCAAAAACCGCTCGATCTTAAATTCGAGTTTCAGGCCGTGCACTGCTATGCCAAATCTTAGAATATTCATAACTTCCTCATCTGAAGTCAAATTTGGGCGTTCTTTTTATGCACGCTCTCGGTTTAACGTATACTACAACTTTTGTTTATATCGCTAAGGCCAAAAAGTCATCTATCGTAAATTCACTATTTACGTCTCCCGGTGTCGTGCCGGTTTTGCCGTAAAACTTTGACGGGCCATAACTTCTTCGTTATAACTCGAATTTCGGCGTTCTTTATATGTACGGAACCCTTGTAACATATACTACCACTTGGTTAAGATTACTCCTTCTAAATAATATTCCATCAATAACTCATTTTTTATACTTATTGTCTCCAAATTGACTAGCCCGAATCTGCAGGCATTACACAACGTACTCGTGTGAGTGTTCACGGTCCATAATTGGCCACGTAACCTACTCCACTACATGAGAGACACGTGTTCGTAGGTTTGACACATCCGGTACAATCCCTTAGTACGCCCCGCGTACTCGATGTACGCCCAGCGTACAAGTTGAAGAGGGAGTACGCCCAACGTACTCTAAAGTTATGCCCAGCGTAACTCGAGTATTCAGCCCCTATAAATAGTGAACGATGCCATCCGAAATTTGTTTACAATTTCCAACCTCTCTCCCCTATACTTTCTCCTATATTGCAAAAATTACCCCCCAAGCCTATTTTATCATCCTAGCATCATCAGCAATCCCCGGAGACCCCGAAGATCCCGAGAAAAAGAATTATCGAGCCGAAACTCTGCCCACGTGAAGCCCGGTTTTTGAGAAAACACCCCGGTTTCATCTGAAAAGATTATTTTAAGAGACGAGGTGCTGCCAATTATCGTCTTAACAAGTGAGTGTGTAGTCACTTTCACCTTACACATAGATATGAAGTATTTTATATAAAATACGTGCTATGTGTAATTATATTGTTTGTTTATTTGAGATGAGTGTCGAATGAATGTTTTATACAAGTTTTAAAATGATTTAAACTGTATATGTATTTTTATCTACAAATATGTTGGGTATAACATGGGTAGATAAAATAGTTGATGTGTGTTAAAATGATGAGAGGCCTCGATATTGTTGTTGTTTTAGTAATCTAACTGAGTATAGATGACGACCACAGACTTTTCTGGACAGTCCAGTGGAACGCTAGCATGCTCGCAACCTGTAGGTGTTTGTCAACTTAGTGTTTAATGGTATACTCCATCCCCCACATGGTTGCCTTATTTGACATAAATTGCTGAAGTATCCCTAAAGCAGTGTTGCCACCCGATGAAATTTCTTAGACTAGGTCCCTTATGAAAGGTGTTTAGGGACGTAAAGTGAGAATAACGGGAACGGGTAATCATGGTCGTTGTTGTGTGATGAAATTAATAAATTTATTGTTGGTTGATGAAATTAATACATTTATTTATTGTGGGTTGAAAACCCTATATGCTCACCAGGCTCCCAAGCCTGACCCACTCAGCTTATTATATTACAGGTAGTGGACCCAGAGCATAACTTGGAGGTTGAAGAGGGATTTTTGGATTATAAGCCAGTAATTGTAAATAACTGTTGTAAGGCTTATAATATACTGTTTATACTTTTGGTCTGTATCAGAATATGACATCCCGAGGTTTTGTTATATAATGAAAATATATTTCTTAAAGAAATGTTTTGATCAATTTTTATTATATTTTGTTTTGGGAACAAATTCCGCAACATCTTTTGGGAGATTACTCTGATTTTATTTTAAAATGCATAAACTAAATCGGTCTTTTCTGGCCGAGAAATTTGGGGATGTCACAGTTGGTATCAGAGCATTAGTTTAAGCGAACTAGGAATTTGTAGGATTTCTAGACTTAAACTTTGAATGCTAAGTGATAATTGTGGGATGAGTGTCTACCATATTTTAGACACGAACACTAGTATATTTTAGGAAGGTTGCCTAAAATGCTTTTATGTGGTAAATGTTATATGTTTGCCATATATGCCATTATTTGTTCGGATCTATGGTCTGTTGCCAACCGGATCTGGAAACCTTGTGTGCTTAGGATTCTAAATGTACGACTACGATATTAGAACTAGCATGTAAACGTTTCGGAGTGATAAGGAGAATTTAAAAATCTATTGTGAATGAAGATCTAAATTCGCTTTATTTGGTGTATAGATCAAAATGGCAAGAACTCGAAGTGGAGTTGGAAATGCAAATGGAAACAAGAATCAACAACCTCAACCCCAAGTGCTTGAGCAAATACCTGTTGTAGCAACTGCACCTGAGCCAATGACAATGGCTAGGGTACAAGCACTGATGCAGATGATGTTAGATCGCTAAATGAAGGAGACAAGGCGATTACTACAACAGAATAGGGAAGAACCTACGATGCCTGTTGGACAACCCGAATTGAATGAAGGGCAGTCAGAAGGAGGTGACTACAGTGGGACTGTTGGTCAAGCCAACCCACCGATAGTTAGACGAAACAACCAGGATGGAGGAAATGATGGACGTGGATGCAAATACAAGGATTTCATGGCATCTAAACCACCGTTTCTATCTGGAAGCCCGACACCGATGGAAGTCATGAATTGGATCTCCGAAATGGAGACAATGCTTGAGAGTTGCGAATGCAGCAACAGACAAAAGACAGCTCTCGCAATTCCTTTGTTAAAATCTGGAGTATTGAGCTGGTGGAAACTACTAGCTGATTCGATGCCCAAGGGAGAAGCTAGCAACATGTCTTGGGAGGACTTCCTGGTACAACTGAAAATGCAATACTTCTCTGAGAAGGATCTTCTGGAAATTAATAATGAGTTCCAGAATTTGAAGAAAGGAAAAATGAGCGTCACTGAATACACTGCTAGTTTTACAGAAAAGATGAAGCTTGTTCCATATCTAGTTCCAACTGAACTCTCCAAGGTCAACAAGTTTGCCCACGGATTACCAGTGGACTTTGGTCCAATGGTCAAGTAAGCATCCATTCTAAAAGCTGCCATCTGGGCTGCTAAGAATGTGGAGACCCGGATACGAGAGAAGGGTCTGGAGAGAGTGGAGGTTGGTGAAAAAAGGAAATTTGATGGGTCATCAAATTTCAACAAGAAGAGCAAGTTCTCAAAATATGGTACGAAGAAGTCTGGAGGAGGTGAAGCCAAATGGTGCGACAAGTGCAAGAAGAAGCACTTTCAGAAATGTGATGAGGAGGTCACTTGTTTTAAATGTGAAAAGCCAGGGCACTACGCCAACAAGTGCACAACCAACAAAAGGGTGTGTTATGGATGTCACGAAGAAGGGCACATTATGAAGGATTTTCCAAAGAAGAATGATGTAGCAAAGCCTAATCTTCCACCAAAACCAAAATCCAGAGCTTTCCAAATGACATTGGAAGCCGCAAAGGATGTCGCGGTTGTCGCTTCAGGTACCTTTCTTGTAAATGGATTGCCTGCCAATTTATTGTTTGATTCCGGAGCGAATTACTCCTTTATATCACATAAATTTAGTGAAAGACTAGCCTTGCCTATAGAAAAGCTAGATGATGCCCTAATTGTGGAAGTTGCTAGTGGAAAATTCATACCTGTTAGCGATTGTAATAAGAACATTGTCATCAACTTAAACGGAAACGAATTCAATGAGGAGCTGTTGCCCATCGAGTTAAATGGTTTCGACATCGCTCTGGGGATGGATTGTCTTAGCACCAATGATGCCGAAATACTGTGCAAGAAAAAGATAGTGAAGGTAAACCCGCCTGGAAAAGAGACATTTATGGTATACGGAGATAAGCACAAGGTGAATTTTGGAATCATTTCCATGATGAAGGCCAGAAAATGTTTGTCTAAAGGATGTACATCATACTTGGCATTCTTGATCGATGCCAAGAAGGAGAAGAAGGAAACGCACAGCATACCAGTGGTTTGTGACTATCCAGAAGTTTTTCCCGAAAATCTTCCTGGATTGCCCCTGATAGACAAGTGGAGTTTAGAATAGACTTGTTATCAGGAACAACACCAATAGCAAAAGCACCATATCGATTAGCACCGATGGAGATGAAAGAGCTTATGATGCAACTTCAGGAGTTGTTGGACAACGGTTTCATTAGACCTAGTTCATGTTGGATTAATGTCTAAGTCCATAACTATATTTGGTATGTACTTGACACGACCCGGCATGGTCCATTTGGGTTGCACTTCACCGACACAATTTATATGGATAGTCTTTTGAGAATAGTATATTTATGATTTATATTAATATATTATAAGTTCTAATATATTAATATGGAATCATATTATTTAATTAGTATTGATCAAGAATTAATTTAGAATTAATTAAGTGATCAGAAAGAACTAATTAAATATGGACTCTTAAATATATGGAATGGGCCAAGTTCATTTAGGTTGGGCTAAGCTTTCATGGATGGTCCATGGAGCTTTTAACCCATGGATCCTATGTAAATGAAAGGTCATGGGTATTAGGGTTTACATGGATGTAACCATAATCCTCCATAATATATAAAGGGGTCATTGGCTCACAAAATTGACACAAGTGTGTGAAAATAAGTGTGGGCCGATTTTAGTGTGCATACATATTCTCTCAAGTTCTTCCAAGGTGTTTTGGTGATTTGTGATTCCATTTGAGGCTTCCACACTATTGGGGCTAAGCTCTTAAAGCTTGAAGACATCAAGCTACATCAAAAGGTATGTCATCTAACTAGAACTTTGTAGTATAGGTGCTTCATAATATGCTAGTTAGGATGAAACCTTGGAATAGTTAATATTTGCATGTATAATAGAGAAAACATAGATCCAAGGTTTATAGGGTTGCATGTACACCATAGGAGTGTTAGAATGCTCAAAACCCAACAGTGGTATCAGAGCCATGGGTTGTTTTCTGTTATATTGATGCAAATGTTTTATTTTCAAAGTTGAAAAAAAAAGAAAAAAAAACATGACGTTTGTCAAATTTTAAGATAATTACTTGTTTTTGTGAAAAACTAATTATTTGTAAAATTTGAATCATTTGCTATATGAGTTGAATTAGGTCAAATTTACTAAAAGATAAAATGATATGATTATTTTATTAGTTTTAAAAGTTTGATCTAAAGAGTTTTTTTGAAACCTCCATAAGTTATGGATATGAAAATGTTTTTAAAAAAATTGATTCAAAGTTTTTTATGGAGTTACAAAACTTGGTCTTAATGTTTTAAAGAATTCCATAACTTGTTCTTAAGTTATGGAACATGAAAAGTTTCATCATAAAACAAGTATTTAACTCCATAAGTTATGGAATCCAAAAGTTTTCAAGAGTTACAAAACTTGCCCTCAAGTTTTGGAATTTGGAAAAAGTTTTTTTTTATGATAAAAAAAATGAATTGAATTCTAAAACTCTTGGGTTCATAACTTAAACAATTAATTAAATGGTTTTAATTTTGAATTTAATAATTGGAATTATGATGTTTTTATTGAATAATTGAATTAACTCTTATGGACTTTATTAATAGTTAATTAAAGCGTTTAATTAAAAGAGTATTATTAATCCATAAATATATGGTTTGAGTTTAATTAAATTAAAAGTCTAGTTTAATTAATAGACTAAACCACCAAGTATTTTAAATGTCTAAAATACACCCTTATACTATTATAATATTAAAAGTCTAATATATTATATGTATAAGAGCAAGTCGTCTTACCATTAGTAGGCCTCATTCACGAAGCCGGTCTATAAGGGGGCTATAAGGTTACTGCCTATAAAATGGCAGTTTAATAGGTGTCCACTCTCACCAACCGCTTCCTTGACTGGTGGAGGGTCGTTAGCCGAACAGGTAGGATAAGGACTATAATTCTCCCTTCATTAAAAGTATTAATGATAAATACTAAGTAACTAAACACTTATAAATTCCCAATCTTAGTTACTTAGGAAAATGTGAATAAGGTGCTAATCCATGAAATTACACTTTGCACTTTGTTTAAGCTGTTAGTGGAGCGTGTGTGGTTAACCGGCACACTAACCTGGACTTAACAAGGTAGGCAAAGGGTAACTTAATGTTTATCATAGTATCGTTGGAGCGTGTGTGGTTAACCGGCACATCGATTGAGGGGTAAATATTAAGGGTACCAAGTATATTTGCATGGTTACTTCACACCTTGTTTTGTGATCCTCGGCATCCCAGTCACAAAACCTGAAGGGCACACTCGAGATTGAAACATGCCATTGAAAAGTTCAATGAATCTCAAAAGAATCTAGGAGTTTCAAAACCAATTAAAACCTAATAATACATTTCGTTTATCTTGGTGGAAATTGGTGAATCGTCATTCACCTACCTTCAAATATTTTATAACTTGGATTACGGCATCCCTCTTCCAAGTTATAAAATAGTTTGTTGGGTTCTAGCCTTAATATATCATATTGGGTGTTATATTAAGGACCTAAATCAACTTTACGTGAATTTCTCCCATTGTTGATGTCTGGTTTAGACAACAATGATCTTCCCAAACCAAGCTTTCCTAATGAATATGACTTCCCGAGTTTGGCTCATGGAAGTCATACTTCACTTCCTCCACCTCCTCCAATTATTCTCCCTAACCCACAAGTTCAAGGTCACTCAAGCCCTAATGGCAAGCAAGGTCTATGTGTGATCACATCTTAGAGATGAAGTCACATATTGACAAGCCGGGAGAGTTGGGTGTCAAAGTCTTGAGAAAGTTGGATGTTTAATCACTTTCTAAGTCACATAGTGAGTTCCTTTGGGACTACTATGAAACAGACTATGACATGAACCTTAATGATCATATCTATTTGCTTGGTGCTGCTGAATCAGCAATGATTTGGAACGATAGTAAAGCAAATTTGATTAGAAGATCAACTTCCCAAAAACTTTATGGACAGTGACAATGGTGACACTGGAAATCCAGAAAAAGCATTCTCTTCCCAATGGAAAGGGATTGGCCATAGTCAACCCGGTTGACCAAATGGTAAAGAGAAAGGCTAAGTCTGAGATAGTCCCGTTACCAAAGGGTCCATATGTTTATTTTGCCAAAGGAAGGGGCGTTGATTGCAAAGCTGCCAAATTTACCTAAGGATGTTAAAGTCAATAAGTTTGACTCTACATCAGGTAGAGCCCATTATCTAACTCTATTAAGTTCTATTCTGAGATCCTCATTACATGATGTGACTGGGTCACATGTTGATGTTTTAAGAATCAAAGAATAGAGAGAAGTCTTAAAGGAAGTATATGCTGATTCTGATCGCGAAGGCGGATTTCGATCGCATCAGAATTTTGAGCAGTTGCTTAAGAAGTTATGCTATATTGCTAAGGAATAGATAACAACAATTTTCCATGTGGATTGTAAGGATAAGTTTTTCCGCAAAGTTTTAAAATAAAAGAAAATTGTTTAATTTTATTTATTTGAAGTATCCTTACAATGGCATTTGTGGAAAATTATTGCTTATATGATTCCACTGACAGTAATATTGGAAAATGGATTTGATTCTTTCATTTGTGGTAGTGTCTAAATTTACCAAATCAGGAAAGTTCCTCATCACCCAAGTTTCAATTGGACCGAAACTTGGAATCATGCAAGTTGAATAGTATGATGAATGAGAACTTTCAAGCATTGGAAAATCAAGACTAATTACTTGTTCACATGGATGTGTGAGTCAAGTGAAGTACTAAAGGGATCGAGTACACATTCTTGTGCACTGGTCATGTCCACCACAAAGCTCGTTAAGACTATTTGATTTACTAAAGTTTAGTAAATATGGTTATACTTACAAGTTTAAGTATAATTCTGAAACATTGGAAAAGTCTCAATGTATGGCATAACGAATGGGAAGAATCAAATTAGGCAGAAAGATAAAAGTTTCTCAAACCTGAAAAGATGGGAGAGTACTTTAGTATCATGTTTGTGATCATCTTAGTGATTTAGAAATCATATCACAATTAGTTCTCTAAAGGTCTAGTGCATTCTTATGACTAAGAAGAGGAGTCATGAATTGTTGAAATGGTTAGATCAGGAAGATGAGTCATACTTCGTTCCAAAACAATTCTTAGAGTCATACTCCAAGATTGTAACTTGAGTGACATATCTTAAAGAAAGGTTTAAAACACTTGTCAAATGTAAGGTAAAAGTGTCCTACTCTTGTACATTTGAAATTGGTAAGTTGTGATGTTTTGGATAAAACAAAGACCAACTAAGGCCAATTGTGTGAAGTGTTTGTCTTGATAAAGAATCCGCACTATCTCTTGAATATTTGGCAAGATAGTCTTATATGTCAAGAGGATAGTGGGAGTCTTAAAGATCCTAAAAAGAATTTCACGAACTAATCAAGAATAAAACCTGAGGTTCTTAACTAGCACACGACTTGAGGTTTAAAACCTATCATGTTGACATTTCTGTGCCCATTCCATTTAAGTTGGCTATAACATTTGAGTTCTACATGTTCTCAATTGTTTGCACAACTACTTGGAAGCAATGGCAGGCCCTTGTGCTGCCAGATGGCAAGAGGTTAAGATTGCACAAGTTCAATCCATATGAGTTAGGATTTGTCACTAACCTAGTCTTGTGATTATGGTTTTGACAAATTCACGTGGATAAGAACACATACACCATAAAATCTAAGGGTCATAAGGTTTCTCTCCGATTCATGAAAATGATGGTGAGGAAACACTTCCACCAAGTAGATTTTAAGTAAGATAGCAATTGTAATCTTTGCATTCTCAAAGTCGTTAAGTGGAGCGTGCATGGTTATCCGACACACTAACATGGACTTATGAGAAATGGAAAAAATCTAAACAATTGAGACTATGATTACGACATCCCTTTTCATAGTTCTGAAATTGTTTAGACACACCTGTGAGCTATCTAAAATAAGGTTTATGATTTTGATAAAGTCTTATCAAAGCAATCTAGTATCAGAAATCTGAACTTTGGTAAGAAAGTCAATAAAGTATTGACTTCTAGAAGTCCAACTGTTTTCTGGATACATGTCAAAGCTAGTGGGAGCATGAGTGTTATGCAAATAATCATCAAGTTAGTGGGAGCATGATAATTAGTGTTAGTGTTGCAAGTTAGCAATGTTAATTATAGAAAACAAAAGTTTCAATTCGTGAGGCTGTAGGGATTGAAAAAGTTGTTTTGCTATAATTAAGGGAGAGGATATACTTCATTTCAGTTCTAAAGGGTTAGATTGAGACCTTAATCATCCTTAGTCAAGAATATATATATATGAATTTCATGTTGGATTGGTTCAACTTAAGGAAATTCTATATATTGCGTTCTCAAAATTCGATTATGATTACGACATCCCTCTTCATAGTCAAATTTTGAAAACATGGCAAATAAAAATATTGTAGCAAAAGACTGGTCTAGAATCATGTCTTTATGTGAGACATCATGAATCGTGTACCATTTGCTTTGGGTACAGGATCGATTGCATGTGCTATAATATTTGTCATTTCTAAATTTTCCCAAATGCCCAGAGACAATAAGAAGGGAAAAGGTCTAGAAATGGATATGACTAAAATGATTAAGCAATTGTCGAGGACAATCTGAGGTTTACCAAAGATTGGTTGCTCAGGGACAGTTGGAAGTATAGTGCTAATTTTGGAAGGACCACATTGACATATTCTGAAAAGAGGCATCTCTTATTCAGAAGTGATAGTCAAAATGAGAATATGGAGTTATCTCTATAGGTGGAAGTTATCTGTGTAAGATTAGAAAACTTAATGCAAGAAGCATGTCCAAAGCAATGTACTTTGAATATGAGACTTAGTTTCCATGGAGTTGATCTCCATTGGAATACCTTATAATGACTGTTGACAAGTCTTTATGAATTTGTACATATTCATTACAGGAGGGTCAGTGCATATAAGTTTAAAATCTAAACAGATTTCGATAAATGATAGGAATTTGAAATTCTCTTATTTTTCGATAAGGATTTGGGAGTGTGAAATTAGAATCATTGAAATTATGTTCAATTGGTTTATTTCACAAAGTAAGGATCATAGACAAACATAGAGTGCATACTTGGTGTATGGCAAAGCTATTGTTTAAGAAAAACAAAGTGTACATGCTTCGAGCATGGGACAACTAGTGTTTTTAATTCAAGTATAAAGTTGATAAAACCGAAACAATGAATAATGAGTAATCAGTATGGTGATAAATAAAAGTGTTTATTTATATTCATAGGGTTTGATACCATATTTGATTCATTTATTCTTGTGTTTCACTTTGCATGTTTTGACTTCCAGAATAACTAAGTCGCTCTTCCTGAATGATTAAGTTATTCAAACCATCCACAGTCGGTCATATGTTGGAAGTAGATATGAATCAAGACTGTCATAGGTTGGTTTGTAGAGGTCCAAGTTGGTGGACAAAGTGGTGCTACAACACTCATGAGTGCTCATAAGTTCTGAGTATTGGTTTCAACCCACGCTCATTTGAATCACTTCATGGATTTTATCACGAGTGATCATGAGACGATAATATCTTATATTCTTAAAACCTAGAGATATGAGTTGTTACTATGAGTTGGTTATACATTGATTGCATGAAAACGCATTGGTAACTCGATGTTATAAAACGTGCCTTTGTGTA
Source organism: Lactuca virosa (assembly GCF_052849685.1). Taxonomy (NCBI): domain Eukaryota; kingdom Viridiplantae; phylum Streptophyta; class Magnoliopsida; order Asterales; family Asteraceae; genus Lactuca; species Lactuca virosa. The sequence continues at coordinate 27,634,795 of NC_136427.1, forward strand.
TGATTCAACAAGTAGTAGAACAAGCCATATGAGTCGAAGTTTATCCATTCCTTTTACCTTCGGGATAAAAGCGATATCTGTGGGCCCCTTGATGATTTAGCGATGACACATGTGAGTGCTTGGCCAAGCCAGGACTGATTTGATTTGTTCAATCAGTCAGTCATCATAAATCGAAAATCGGGAAACAACAAATGGACAGAGAGAATGATTATAATCCATGTCTCAGTCCATATGATATCTAGAATGGAGGAATATATGATCCCTTATCTAATGGACAAGTCATTGACAAGGTCAGAGTTCGACAGCGACTTTAAGAGCTACGATTGCCAATTAGGTTTTGAAGTCATACTCAATAATATTTTTAGACTTATCCAAGTGGGAGACTGTTGGATTAATGTCTAAGTCCATAACTATATTTGGTATGTACTTGACCCGACCCGACATGGTCCATTTGGGTTGCACTTCACCGGCACAATTTATATGGATAGTCTTTTGAGAATTGTATATTTATGATTTATATTAATATATTATAAGTTCTAATATATTAATATGGAATCATATTATTTAATTAGTATTCATCAAGAATTAATTTAGAATTAATTAAGTGATAAAAAAGAACTAATTAAATATGGACTCTTATATATATGGAATGGGCCAAGTTCATTTAGGTTGGGCTAAGCTTTCATGGATGGTTCGTGGAGCTTTTAACCCATGGATCCTATGTAAATGAAAGGTTATGGGTATTAGGGTTTACATGGATGTAACCCTAATCCTCCATAATATATAAAGGGGTCCTTGGCTCACAAAATTGACACAAGTGTGTGAAAATAAGAGTGGGCCGATTTTAGTGTGCATACATATTCTCTCAAGTTCTTCCAAGGTGTTTTGGTGATTTGTGATTCCATTTGAGGCTTCCACACTATTGGGGCTAAGCTCTTAAAGCTTGAAGACATCAAGCTACATCAAAAGGTATGTCATCTAACTAGAACTTTGTAGTATAGGTGCTTCATAATATGCTAGTTAGGATGAAACCTTGGAATAGTTAATATTTGCATGTATAATAGAGAAAACATAGATCCAAGGTTTATAGGGTTGCATGTACACCATAGGAGTGTTAGAATGCTCAAAACTCAACAGTTCATCGCCCTGGGGAGCTCCGTTTTTATTCATAATGAAGAAAGATGGGAGCATGAGAATGTGCATAGATTACATAGAGCTGAACAAGGAAACAATAAAGAACAAGTATCTGTTGCCAAGGATTGATGACCTGTTCGATCAGTTGTAAGGTTCGAGCTATTTCTCGGAGATCGATCTTCGGTCAGGATATCATCAGCTAAAGGTGAGAGAGCAGGACATTGAGAAGACTGCATTCAGAACAAGATATGGACACTATGAGTTTTTGGTTATGTCGTTTGGACTAACCAATGCTCCAGCAGCCTTCATGGATTTGATGAACAGGGTTTGTAAACCATTCCTCGATAAATCCGTGATAGTGTTCATAGATGATCTTTTGATTTTTTAAAAAAGCAAGCAGGAGCATGTCAAGCATCTGCATGAAGTGCTAGAAGTTCTGAAAAAGGAGAAGCTGTATGCAAAGTTCTCCAAATGTGATTTTTGGATTCAAGTAGTCCAATTTTTGGGTCATGTGGTTAACCAAGAAGGGATTATGGCTGACCCAGTTAAGATTGAAGTTATAACAAAGTGGGAACAACCAAAGAATCCTGCGGAGATTCGAAGTTTTCTAGGATTAGCTGGATATTACTGAAGATTTATCCAAGGCGTTTCTTCGATAGCTGCTCCATTAACAGCTTTGACCCATAAACGAGCTACTTATACTTGGAATGAGAAGCATAATGAAGCATTCGAGAAGCTAAAGAAGAAATTATGTGAAGCATCGATTCTTTCTCTACCCGATGGAGTTGAAGACCTTGCAGTGTATAGCGATGTGTCGGGAGTCGGGTTGGGTTGTGTTCTAACTCAAAAAGAAAAGGTGATAGCATATGCATCTCGACAATTGAAAGAAAGTGAAAATAACTACCCCGCTCATGATTTGGAGTTGGCAGCGGTAGTTTTGCCCTAAAGATATGGAGGCATTATCTTTATGGCACAAAGTGCAAACTTTTCACTGATCATAAGAGTCTTCAGTATCTCTTTAATCAAAAGGAATTGAATATGAGGCAACGACGCTGGCTAGAGTTACTCAAGGACTACGACTTTGAGATACTTTACCACCCTGGTAAAACAAATTTTTTCGCTGATGCTCTCAGTCGGAAGGTAAACCTTGAAAAGAAAAGGCCACGAGCATTAAGAATCGAAGTTGTCTCAATGATTGTAGAAAGCGTTTAGAAAGCTCAGATAGAAGCTTTAGAGAAGAATGACCGAAAAGAAGAACGTTTGGGCAAAAAGTTAGTGTTCGATACAAACGGTCAAGGACTAAAGGTATTCCAAGATAGTATTTGGGTACCTAAGATGGGAGGAATAAGAGATCTTCTGATGGAGTAAGCTCACAAGACCATGTACTCAATTCATCCCGGCAGCACGAAAATGTATAGGGATCTGAAACCTTACTACTGGTGGCCGACGATGAAGCTCGATGTTTCAAAGTATGTGGCCGAGTGTGTGACATGTGCGAGGGTTAAGGCACAACATCAGAAACCGTATGGGAGTTTAGAACCTTTACCTGTAGCCATGGGTAAATGGGAAGACATCACCATGGATTTTGTAACTAAACTACCCAGAACGAAAAGCGGTCACGACATGATTTGGGTGGTCGTAGATCGATTTATAAAAAGTGCACATTTCATAGCAGCCAATGAGAAATGGTCTATGGATAAACTTGCTAATGCTTATGTAAAGGAGATAGTGAGACGTCACGGTGTTCCTTTAACAATTGTATTAGATCGTGATAGTCGTTTCACATCAAGATTTTGGAGAAGTCTACAAGAGGAATTAGGTACGAATTTGTGTCTAAGTACATCTTACCATCCGCAAACTGATGGTCAGAGCAAACGAACGATTCAAACATTGGAGGATATGTTGAGAGCATGTACCCTAGAATTCCAAGGTAATTGGGAGGAACATTTACCTTTGGTAGAATTTTCCTACAATAATAGTTTTCATTCAAGCATTAAGATAGCACCTTATCAAGTTTTGTATGGACAAAAGTGTCGAACGCCGTCATGTTGGCTTGAAGCTGGAGAAAAGCAGTTTATAGGACCTGAGATAGTCCATCAGACTGCTGAAAAGTTGAAAGTGATTACGGAAAGGATGTTAGCAGCCCATGATCGTCAAAAGAGCTATACTGACAAGAAAATAAAACCGATAACATTCGAAGTTGGAGATTCGGTTTTACTTAAAGTCTCACCGTGGAAGGGACTTATAACATTTGGTAAAAGGGGAAAGTTGAGTCCAAGATTTATTGGACCGTTTAAAGTTCTTCAGAGGATTGGGAACCAAGCTTACAAGCTAGAACTACCAGAAGAACTAGATGGTATTCATAACACTTTCCATGTGTGTTATTTGAGGAAGTTCATGGGAGAAGTTCCCGACATAATTCCAATTTCTGAATTAAGGTTGGATGAAAGCAAGGGGCTAATCAAAGAACCAGAGGCAATCGTTGACCATAAGACTAAGAAATTGTGATGCAAGATGGTCGAATTGGTGCTTATGTAATGGAAACATGCGAATAGGCCAAATCTCACCAAGGAAAAGGAGAGTGACATGATGAGTCGCCACCCGCGTTTGTTTGCTGATGTATGATTCTGAGGACGGAATCATCCTAAAGGGAAGAGAATTGTAATGCCCGTGTTTCTGGGCCAAAGCATAAATGATGATGTAATAGTCTAGGTCAACCTTTGTAGCTCGTTTTAAAGTAATAAAGAGGAATTATGTGAATATTATGTGAATTATGTGCTTATTTGCTTAATTATTATGATTTAATAAGTTAAGGAGAAAAATAAGCGTCAAAAAAAATATTAGATAATCCCGATATCTAAGATTGAAGTTGTAGTTGTTGAAACAAGGATTCCGGAGATATAAAGAATACCGAAACCTGAGTTATAACGAAGAAGTTATGACCTGTCGAAGTTTCGCGACAAAACCGACATAACGTTGTGTGATGTAAAAAGTGAATTTACGATAAAGTGCTTTTTTAGCCTTAGCGACCTAAATGAAAGTCATAGAATTCATTAAACCGATAGCGTGCATAAAAAGAATGTCCAAATCTGACTTCGTATGAGGAAGTTATGAATTTTCTAAGATTTGGCATAGCAGTATGCAGCCCGAAACTCGAATTTTAAATCGGGTGATTTTTAGCCAAAACGAACTAAACGAGAATTGAAGATCATGTTGATAGTAGTTCAACGGTAAAAAAACAGACGAAGACGTCGGATGAAGAAGTTATGAATTTTTAACGGACATTTCCTGTTCCGGCCTGTTAAAAATATAACTTTAAAAATAAAATCAAGATTAGTCGACAGAGTCTAAACGAAAGTTGTAGAGCATAACTTCACCTAGGCGTGGATATAAAGAACGTCAAAAACAGAGTTCGTATGTAAAGTTACGAATTTTTGAAGTTTTGGGCACAAACTTCGAGGTTGGTCCGGGAGAGTACGCCCTGCGTACCGAAGGAGTACGCCCAACGTACTCGTGTGAGTGTTCACGGTCCATAATTGGCCACATAGCCTACTCCACTGCATGAGAGACACGTGTTCGTAGGTTTAACACATCCAGTACAATCCCTTAGTACACCCCGCGTACTCGATGTACGCCCAACGTACTAGTTGAAGAGGGAGTACGCCCAGCGTACTCTAACGTTATGCCTAGCGTAACTCGAGTATTCAGTCCCTATAAATAGTGAACGATGCCATCCGAAATTTGTTTACAATTTCCATCCTCTCTCCCCTATACTTTCTCCTATATTGCAAAAATTACCCCCAAGCCTATTTTATCATCCTAGCATCATAAGCAAGCCCCGGAGAGGCCGAAGATCCCGAGAAAAAGAATTATCGAGTCGAAACTGTGCCCACATGAAGCTCGGTTTTTGAGAAAACACGCCGGTTTCTTCTGAAAAGATTATTTTAAGAGACGAGGTGCTGCCCAATTATCGTCTTAACAAGTGAGTGTGTAGTCACTTTCACCTTACACATAGATATGAAGTATTTTATGTAAAATACGTGCTATGTGTAATTATATTGTTTGTTTATTTGAGATGAGTGTCGAATGAATGTTTTATACAAGTTTTAAAATGATTTAAACTGTATATGTATTTTTATCTACAAATATGTTGGGTATAACATGGGTAGATAAAATAGTTGATGTGTGTTAAAATGATGAGAGGCCACGATATTGTTGTTGTTTCAGTCATCTAACGGAGTATAGATGACGACCACGGACTTTTCTAGACAATCCAGTGGAACGCTAGCAGGCTCGCAACCTGTAGGTGTTTGTGAATTTAGTGTTTAATGGTATACTCCATCCCCCACATGGATGCCTTATTTGACATAAATTGCTGAAGTATCCCTAAAGCAGTGTTGTCACCCGATGAAAATTCTTAGACTAGGTCCCTTCTGAAAGGTGTTTAGGGACGTAAAGTGAGAATAACGGGAACGGGTAATCATGGTTATTGTTGTGTGATGAAATTAATAAATTTATTGTTGGTTGATGAAATTAATAAATTTATTTATTGTGGGTCGAAAACCCTATATGCTAACCTGGCTCCCAAGCCTGACCCACTCAGCTTTTTATATTACAGGTAGTGGACCCAAAGCATAATTTGGAGGTTGAAGAGGGATTTTTGGATTATAAGCCAGTAGTTGTAAATAATTGTTGTAAGGCTTTTAATATACTGTTTATGCTTTTGGTCTGTATCGGAGCATGGCATCCCAAGGTTTTGTTATATAATTAAAATATATTTCTTAAAGAAATGTTTTGATAAATTTTTATTTTATTATGTTTTGGGAATAAATTCCGCAACATCTTTTGGGAGATTACTCTGATTTTATTTTAAAAAGCATAAACTAAATCGGTCTTTTCTGGCCAAGAAATTTGGGGATGTCACAGGGTGGCAGCAAGAAAAAGTTATGGAACAATTGAAAGGGAAAATCTTCGCAAGAGCCCTCGAAGAAACAGCAAACAGTGGCAGTCCATGCTGCTACCATCCCTGTTGTTGTTCTTACTGCCCCAACACCTCCCAGTCGATACGCTGGGAATTTACCAAAGTGTGACAAATGCAACTTCCATCATCACAGACCTTGTCGTGATATGCAGTGCACCAATTACAACAGGAAGGGGCATACAACCCAATTACAACCAACCAACCAGACCCCCAGAGCTTGAGTAGGGCAAGCCTGCTATGGGTGTGGTGAAACTGGGCACTACAAGAGGGATTGCCCTAAGGCAAGAAATGTTGGCAATACAGGAAGAGTCCTAGCAATGGTTCAAGAAGAGGCTGTAGCGAATCCCACCGTAGTCATGGGTATGTTCCTTCTCGACGACTCTTATGCATGCATACTCTTTTATAATGGTGCGGAGAGGAGTTTCATCAGCCATAAATTCAAACACTTACTCAAACACAAACCACAATCACTAAACGAAACATTCACAGTGGAAATGGCTTACGAGAAGAAAGAGAAGACTAACAACATATTCATAGGCTGTATCCTCACTCTAAACGACTATTCCTTTCCAATCGACATGATGTCGGTCTCCATAAAAAGCTTTGATGTCATCATCGGCATGGATTGGTTAAGTCATCATCCTGCTGATATCCTTTGTTACGAAAAAGCCATTCACCTCAATCTGCCAAGTGGCGAAACCCTCGTTATCTATGGCGACAAACCCAGTACGAACCTTCGCATCATTTTGTGCATCAAAGCCCAAAAATATCTGTGAAAGGAGTGTCACACATTCCTAGCTCATGTAGTCAATGAAAAACAAGAAGTTAAAGACCTCGAGAGTATCCCCGAAGTCTGTAACTTTCCTGATATCTTCCCAGAAGATCTTATAGGAGTTCCTCCCGAACACCAAGTCGAGTTTCGAATCGACTTAATTCCTGGAGCTACCCCTGTATCTAAATCCCATATCGTCTAGCTTCAGCGGAGATGCAGGAATTATCCAGCCAGTTCAACGAACTGCTCAGTAAAGGATTCATTAGACCAAGCTTCTCACCCTGGGGAGCACCGGTCTTGTTCGTTAAGAAGAATGATGGATCTTTCTGAATGTGCATAGACTACCGTGAACTAAACAAGCTTACCATTAGGAACCGATACCCTCTTCCGCGAATAGACAACCTCTTCGATCAACTCCAAGGAGCCAACTACTTTTCGAAGATAGATCTAAGATCAGGGTATCACCAATTACGAGTTCATGAGAATAATATTCCCAAAAAAGCATTCAGAACTCGTTATGGTCACTACGAATTTGTAGTAATGCCCTTTGGTCTAACCAACGCACCCGAAGTGTTCATGGATTTAATGAACAGGGTATGTCGTCCCTTCCGAGACAAATTCGTGATAGTATTCATAGATGATATACTCGTCTACTCATGAAGTAAGGAAGAACACAACCAGCACATGAGACACGTCTTAAAAACATTAAGGGCGACAAGGCTTTATGCTAAATTCTCAAAGTGCGAGTTTTAGATAAGGAATGTAAATTTCCTTGGTCACGTGGTCAGCGAAGAAGGCATACAAGTGGACCCCTCCAAAATAGAGGCAATCAAGAACTGGTCAGCTCCCAGAACCCCAATAGAGATCCGCCAATTTTAGTACTTGCTGGCTATTTCCATAGATTCATATAAAACTTCTCCAGAATTGCTAAAAATTTTACTGCCCTGACTCAGAAGGGTGTAAACTTTAGCTGGGGAGAGAAATAAGACATGGCGTTCCAAACAATGAAGCAAGCCCTATGCAGCGCACCTATTCTGTCTCTTCCAGAAGGGACAGAAAACTTCGTAGTATACTGCGATGCATCCAACCAGGGGCTAGGTTGTGTTCTTATGCAGCGAGGAAAGGTTATTGCCTATGCCTCGAGGTAGCTAAATGCTCACGAAATCAACTACAACACTCATGATCTTGAGTTGGGAGCAGTGGCCTTTGCACTAAAATTCTGGAGACATTACCTTTATGGTACCAAGTGCACTATCTTCACCGACCACAAAAGCCTCCAACACATCTTCGATCAGAAAGAACTTAACATGAGGCAGCGATGATGGGTAGAACTACTCAATGATTATGAATGCGAAATTCGTTATCACCCTGGTAACGCCAATGTAGTTGCAGATGCCCTTAGTCGGAAGGAGTACTCAGGTCGTAGGGTGAAGACACTAAGCATGACAATCCATTCACATCTGTCCACACAAATCAAAGAGGCCTATCTAGAAGCCTTGAAACCGGAAAATGTGGCAGATGAAGCCTTAAGAGGAATGGAGAAGAACTTTGAAATCAAGGGTGACGGGGTTCGTTATTTCATGAACCGGATCTGGACACCATGATTCGGTGGGTACAGAGATGTTGTCATGAATGAAGCCCAGAAACTCGATACTCCGTTCATCCAGGTTCAGATAAGATGTATCTGGATCTCAAGAAACTTTATTGGTGGCCGAACATGAAAGCAGAGATTGCTACCTACGTGGGCAAGTGCCTAACTTACACCAAAGCCAAGGTGGAATATCAAAAATCCTCAAGTTTACTCCAATAGCCAGAGATACCTGAGTGGAAATGGGAGTGAATTACAATGGACTTCATAACCAAGTTACCCAAGACAACGGGTGGTCATGACACCATTTGGGAAATCTTTGACAGATTAACCAAGTCCGCACACTTCCTACCAATCAAAGAAACAGAAAAAATAGAGAAACTAACCAGAACCTACATAAAAGAAATAGTAAGACTGCACGAGGTGCCCGTATCTATCATCTCTGATAGAGATAGTAGATTCACCTCAAGATTCTGGCAGTCAATTCAGAAAGCTATGGGAACAAGGTTGGACATGAGTACAGCCTACCATCCACAAACTGACGGTCAGAGTGAGAGAACCATTCAAACACTAGAAGACATGCTGAGAGCGCGTGTTATCAATTTTGGTAAAGCATGGGATACCCATTTGCCACTAGTCGAGTTTTCATATAACAACAGTTACCACTCTTGCATCAAGGCTGCCCCTTTTGAGACCCTCTATGGCCGTAAGCGCAGATCCCCTCTATGCTAGGTTGAAGTGGGTGACACGCAGCTAGCTAAGTGACAAGTCCCTGATAGCACTCTCACTGGTCCGGAAATCATTCGAGAAACCACAGAAAAGATCGTACAAATCCAAGAACGATTAAAGGCCTCTAGAGATAGACAAAAGAGCTACGCAGACAAGAGACGAAAACCCTTGGAATTCTAGGTTGGTGACCGCATTCTATTGAAGGTCTCTCCCTGGAAGGGCATGATCTGCTTCGGAAAGCATAGAAAGCTAAACCCAAGGTACATTGGGCCATTCGAGATTCTCGCTAGAATCGGCCTGGTAGCTTACAAACTCTGTTTACCTCAAGAACTTAGCAACATACATCCTGTCTTCCACGTGTCTAATATAAAGAAGTGTCTATCCGACGAGACTCTTGTGATTCCACTCAATGAAATCAAGATAAACGAGAGTCTTAACTTTATGGAAGAACGAGTTGAAATCATGGATAGGGAAGTCAAACGAACGAAACAATGTCGCATACCAATAGTGAAGGTTCGTTGGAATGCCAAGCGGGGACCTGAATTCACATTGGAGCGAGAAGACCAGTCGCGACAAAAGCACCCGCATCTTTTACCTAGTCCATGATGTATACATTCTAGAAAGAATTTTGGGTCGAAATTCTCTCTAACGGGGATAATGTGACAACCCGTTATTTTCAAGTCAAACTCGTTAAATAAAATTTCGAGTTTTATTTATGTCATAAGTTCGTAAAGGTTAGAAAATGATTCAAATTATATAAATAACGTTTATATAAGTTTCGGAATAAAATACATCTTAAAAATCAACATTTTTCCCCTTCGGAACCGAGAAGCCTCAGACCGAAAACCTGCCCCACCGAAATCAGGCCTCAGACCGCAAACCTTTCTTCGGCCGAAAACCCCTTTCCGACCGAAAACTAAACCGGCATATAAGTTTTCACCCGAAAACTTAATCATTTTCTCATCTTTTCACTCGAAAACACTCTCATTTTACCCCCAAGAATCATCCAAGAACATTCATACCTTCAAGAGAAAACCTTCAAATCTTCATAATTTTTCACCAAGAACACCAAGAACAGCCTTCAAATCTTCAAGTGACTGAAAACACAGACCGAGAACCCATTCCTGACCGAGAACCCTTTTTGACCGAGAACCTGGTCCTCGGTTGGGGATTTAGGACCGAAATCAAGGATTTCGGCGAAGGCTAGACCGAAAACCCTTTTCAACACTTTGTACAATTCTTGGTAATTATTGTCTAACACTTTAATTAATGGTTTCGATAATTTAGATACAATTATGTGTTTAAATATTACTAGGAGACCGTTAATTCCGCGTACGTCAGCCCGAGGATCATCTCTACAGCACCACTATCCATACACGAACATATACTAGAGGTGAGTTCATACCCCTATATTTTATCGTTTTCCATGTTTTTAAAGGGGGGGGGGGGAATACAAGTAAAACACAAGGATTTCTGTGTTTTTATACAAATGATTTCAAACAGTTTCAAAACCTTTGCAATTAATTCAAACCGAGTCACTACATTTCATAAAAATATTTTTATATGTTTAACCCTTTTGTAATATGTTGAGCATAAGGGTACTTTTCGTGCATACAACTAAATTGCAAAAGCTTTTCAGTACATTACAGAACATTACATTCAAACTATAATTGGTATAGTTTTTGAACTATTACACTATTTTACCAAGTACAATACACTGAACAAGAACATACATTCAAACTATAATATGTATACTTTGAGATACATTACATCAATTTACTAGTTCAAAACATTATTCAGAAACAAACATATAAACTATGGTAGATATAGTTTATGGAACACTACACTATTTCCCGGATACAATGGTACATTACTAAATAATTATTTAAGTATAATTATTCTACATTATAAGTACCTTACTACAAGGTTATACATACATATTTAAGTACAATAGAACACTTCAACAAACACTACACGTAAAAAAGTTAATACAAGGTTGTGAGGCACTACTTCAATTGTATCCATCAGGGTACGAAACTAAATGCTATACAGGCCTGGGGTGACAAATGTCATAACATTCTGACGCCTGAAGAACGTCGTAGAGGTCACTAGGTCATATCAAGTATGGTTATATGAAACTCACAACTGTATAAACTAAAACATTTGTTTACGGGATTACATTTCTTCAAACGGTTTTATTTTAAGTAATAAAACTACTTTACATTACAGCTGGAGGATTCCAGGGATACAGACAAACGATTTTATTTTAATTAATGAAACTACAGTACACTACTATACATTACTACTAGTGGTATCTAGGGATTCATACAAAGGTTTTCATATAGTACATTACTATACAGTATAGCTGGTGGTATCTAGGCATACATACAAAAGGTTTCATATAAAGCTTTTCAGACGAAGGTTTCATAACAAACACTACTACGATACACTACTTTCCTAGTATAGAGTACTCTAGTACTACATACAGTTTAGGGAAAACATACATGATATGGTTTTATGCATTAGTAAAACTACATATACCATTACAGAATATAGTAACAAACGTACATTTTGGTCTTAAGGCCTAAGACTAATTTTCACTACTAAAGAAAATATTGGATTTTCTGGAAGTACACTACAACATTTTCAAGGAACAAAGACCAGCTTTCCCTATCAAAAACATACTTATGAACTCACCAATTTAAATTTTGATACACTTTCAAAACCACTTGTATTCTCAGGGAACCGATAGACAGGTACACCTGCAGGTTTTGCGAAGACGGAGCTTTTAGATTCGCGTCTTAATACTTTTGTTATACATTTTTGATTGTCATACAAACTATGTATTGAAGAAGATGTAAATACTATGTTTATCTATGTAATGGTTGTGTTTGCTTTGATTACTATTATGAAATGGTTGTGATACTGTACATGATGTCCTCCACCCCCGAACGTTTCCGCTGTTCCGGTTTGGGGGTGTGACATCGTCAATAGTGTCAAGATCTTGCGCTAGGATCCAGTCATTGTTTTCTTGGTCTTGCGGCAAGTATCTTGCCATTGCGATCACTACTTCAATAGGGATTACTGTTTCTATCCCAAAAACCAAGGAATAGGGGGTCTGACCTGTGGCCACTTTGTAAGTGGTTCTATCCGCCCATAAAACGAAAGGAAGTTCTTCTTCCCTTCTTTTTGTCCAGTCTTTTCTTCAAATTGTTGACTATGATTTTGTTACTGGACTCCGCATGACTATTAGCTTGGGGATGAACAGGAGTGGACATTATCATTTTGATCCCCCTGCTTGTGCAAAAGTCCTTTGTTCTTTTGCTAATAAATTGGGATCCATTGTCGCATATGATCTCAGCCGGGATCCCGAACCTGGTCAAGATATTATGTTTAATGAACGATACTCCCTCTTTGTCTCTTATCGGGACGAAAGCTCCAGCTTTGATCCATTTGGAGAATTAATCAGTCATCACCAACATGAAGACTTTTCCTCCTGGGGCTACTGGCAATTTTCCTACAATATCCATCCCCCATGTCATGAATGGCCATGGGGAGATAATAGGATGTAGAGGTTTTACCGGTTGGTGCAGGATGTTGTTGTGTCTTTGGCAAGCATCATATTTTTGAGCATGTATAAATGAGTCTTTCTTCATGGTTGACCAATAGTATCATGTTCTCAATATTTTGGAGCATAAGGATCTGCCCCCGGTGTGATTGGCACAATTTTCTGCTTGTATATCCTTTAAGACTTCTGCAGCTTCAGGATCTTCCAAGCATCTTAGGTATGGACCTGCCATAGATTTTTTGTAAAATTTACCTAGGATTAACACGAATCTCGAGGCTCTCATCCTGAATGCTCTTTCACTTTTTTCTCCTGTCGGGATTGTGCCATTTTGGAGATACTCCACAATGGGTTGGGTCCATGATTGGAGACTTCTTTGAGAATCCAGTTCATCGGGATCCCTTTGAGGAAGGATCCTAGGGTCAGGATCTTCAATAGTTGCTACACTTGTCGGATGCATGGGATATTTTGTTTTGTCGGAGAGGGTTTCTGTGGCTGGGGTTATTATGTGAGTTATAGGAATTTTCGTCTCTGATGGGATCCTATGGGAGGATCCTAAATTGGCTAATGCATCTACTTTTGTGTTTTCCTCTTTGAAAACTTGGGTTAGGCTAAAGTTTTCAAACTCAGAAGCAAATTTTTTGAGGATCTCTAGGTATAATGCTAATTTCTCACCTTTCACTGCATAAGACCCATTGTAGTGATTGGTTAGTAATAAAGAATCAACAAATACCTGAAGATCCTTGATTTGAAGATCCTTACCTAATTGTAGTCCCATGATGAGTGCTTTGTATTTTGCTTCACTGTTCGTAGTGTTGAATTCACAACTAACTGCTTGGAGTATGATGTCCCCTTGTAACGACTTTAGTATGATTCCAAGGCATGTTCCTTTCTGATTTGAAGCTCCGTCTATGAACAACGTCCATCTTCCCAGGTGTTCATCTTCTAGGAGTCACTTGGCTTCTATGTTTACTTTGTTTTGTATATCATCACTAAAGTTGGCCACAAAGTCCGCTAATGCTTGTGATTTTATGGCGGATCTTGGTTCGTATCTGACGTCGAATGTGCTTAATTTCATCGACCATTTTTCCATCCTTCCTAACATTTCTAGTTTTCTCATGACATTCTTTATAGGATAATTAGTTTTTACATGTATAGCGTGTGTTTCAAAGTAGTGTCTTAATTTGGTAGAAGCAGTTACTAAGGCAAGAATTAATTTTTCGAGATGAGAGTACCTGCTTTCTGACGGGTTTAGAGCACTACAACATTCCTATGGTGCACATGCAACCCTAATGCTTTGGATCTAGGTTTTTCTCAAGTTATACATGAAAACTGATTATCCAAGGCAAAACCCTAGATCTAGCATACATAATTTCGAAATTCATATGTATAATAGGGTTTGATCATTACCTCACTTGTTATATTGTAATAACAAGAACAATGCTTGCTTGATCTTGACTCTTGAAAGCTTAGTACCCCAAGTGTTGTACCCTATAATGGAGTCACAAACACTCAATGCAAAAGATGAAGAAGGAGAGAGGTGGAAAACGTGTATAGCAACTATTAGAAGCCTTAGGGACGATTACAAGGAGCCAAGGGTTCCTTATATAGCTGAGGATCTTAGGGTTTTAGATGGAAACCCTAATCAGATTGCTTAAGCCTTAAGCAGCCCATGGAAACCTTCTAGAAGGCTCCCTTGGACAAAATTTTCTATGGGCTTCCCATAGATTTTGTCCAAGCCTCTACAAGGTGATCCAGCAACCCAGTTTGCAACTATCAATGATTTACAAAACAGTCCCTCTATTATTAATCAGTTCCTTTAATCCCAAAATTAATACTAGATTAATTTCTGATTAATTACTAATTAATAATATGATTTCCGAATAATATATTAATCTTATAATATATTAATAAAACCATTTTGAGTACCAATTTATTATTCATATAATAAATCCTGCTCTCTCTCTCTCTCTCTCTCTCCACTTGTCATCCTATCAAGTGGCATGTGTGAAGGCAACCCAAAAGGACCTTGCTCATAATTAAATCAAGTACATACCAAATTTAGTTATGAACTTAGACACCTAATCCAACAGTATCCCACTTGGATAAGTCTAATAACTATTATTGCAAGTATGACTTCAGAATCTGATTAGCAACCATATCTTTCAAAAGCCGCTATCGAACTCTAATCTTATCAGTAACTCGTCCTTTTTAGATAAGGGATAAAATGTTCCTCCATTCTACAAGATATCGTATGGACATGAGACATGGAGTTTAATAATTCTCTCTGTCCATGTGTTGTTTCCCGATTTCCGATTTATGATGACTGACAACAGGCTACAATTGAATACATCAACTTAGTCTAGGCTTGTCCAAGAGCTTCAGGTGTCATCACTAAATCATAGAGGGGCCTACAGATATCGCTTTTATCCCATATAGGGTAAAAGGAAAAGATAAACTTCGACTCATATGCTTGTACTATTTACTTATCGAATCACACACAATAATACATTTTATAACATCAAGTTACTGATGCGTTTACATACTACCAATGTACAACCGACTTGTAAACAACTATATGTCTCCGTTTTAAGAATATATAAGATATTATCGTCTCACAATCACTTGTGATGAAATCCATGAAGTGATTCAAATGAGCGTGGGTTCAATCCAATACTCAAATTCTTATTTCAGGAGTACTCATGAACACTGCAGCAAACTTGTGCTATGTCTAAGCACTTAGACAATATATAGTCGGATTCACGACAGTCTTACCTCATTACCTATTTCCAAAGTATGATTGATTGTGGATGTTTGAATAATCTTATTATTTGGGAAGTAAAACATGCGAAGTGAAACACAAGAATAACCTAATCCAATATGATCTCAAAACTTTTGAATATAAATAAAACACTTATTATTTAATCACCATATTAATTAGACTTTATTCATTGTATACTGTTTCGAGTAATCAACTTAATGCTTGAATTAAAAACAATAGTCATCCCATGCTCCAAGCATTCACAGTATGTTTATCTATGGTCCCTTCTTTGTGAAATAGATCAATTGAACACATTTCCAATGATGCTCATTTCACAATTATTCCAAATCCTTAAGTGTAAGAATACCAAGTTCTCGCCACTTTTAGAATGTGTTAGAGTGTAACCTTTCATGCAATGATCCTTTTGTAATGTCAAGGCACCAAAGTCACAGAGACTTTGCCAATGATATTACAAAGCATTCCATTTGAGACTGTTACAAGACAATTACCGGAAATAAAGTCTCACATTCAAGATACGTTCCTTAAACATCCTTCTTGCATAAAAGTTTCTAACTTACACATAGATTCTTAATATCCAACTCCCATAATGGAAACATTTCCATATTTACCATATGACAGTGAATTCTTAATTGAAACCTATCTATTCATAATTATGCCAATATGGTTCATCCATTACTATACTTCCAAATTTGCATTTACAACCAATCTTTTGGTTAAACTTGAGAGTGTCATTGACAGTTGTTTAACTTCAGTCATATCTTGTTATAGTCTCTTTTTCCATCTTAATGCCCTAGGAATTTGGAAAATTAGAACATGTGAATATTGTAGCATATGTAATCGATCCTATACCTGAAGCATATGGGAATCAATTCATAATGTCTTATATAGAGATATGATACTTGAACAGTCTCCTGCTATAATATTTCCATATATAGAATTTCCTATGTTAAAACATTTCAACATAATATTTATATATACTATTTACTCAGTTCCATTAAAATTTCTTAATCTAATTAAACTTTTAGATTTGAAATGAAGTATGAGTTCCCTCTCCCTTAAGTCGTACTATAGCGAAACAAATTTTCAAACTCTGCAAATTTGCAAATTAAAACTTTCTTTCCTATAAATAGCATTGCTATCTCGCAACACTTACCATAATAATTATGCTCCGACTAGCATAATGATTATATTCTGACTAGTATAGCACTTATGCTCCAACTCGCATCACGAATATGCTCCCACTAGCTTTGACATGTACCCAGAAATTAGCTGGACTTCTAGAAATCAATACTTATTGACCTTCTTTAACAAAGTTCAGTTTTCTGATACGACACGCTTCAATAAGATTTTATCTAGGCTTCTCAAGCTTATACACCATTCATTAGAGAGCTCATGTGTATGTCTAAACCATTTCAGAGCTTACAACAATAAGTCCCGAATGTTCAAACTATTTGTCATTTCTCACAATTCGAACTATGAAGAGGGATTCCGTAATCATACTCGAATTTGAGAATGCAATTAACACAATTTCTAGCTCTAAACAACCCTTTAAAATCTACTTGTGAAAGTGTTTCTTCACAATCATTTTCATGAAGTAGAGAGAAATTGTAGTGATTATAGAACATGGTTTGGCATGCGGAATTAAAGATTGCACAATGAACATGGTGATTTGGGTGTTCAATAGATGTATTGATTATGTATTGTGTTACAAAAAAGGATCTAGATCTAGTCCACATAAATAACACACACTTACACACTCAACTTTTACACCTCTCAAGCACACCTCTACAAGTGGACTAAACCCACCTTATATAGAGGTGTTTACATGTCTCTCTCTCACTCTCTATCTCATGCCACAAGGCTAATGCACCACATGCAAGTGGGTTTTACAAAAGTCAAACATTAAAAAGTCATTCATGGAAAACTTTGTACCCCAACATTCTCCCCCCTCAAAGTTAGGAATGAATGACCCACTTCAAATCTTCCAAAATCGAGCAACTATGCGATCCGAGCCTCAAGGGTGACACATGTCGAAACGAACTTTAATCTTCAATTCTTCCATGATTCTTCAATTTGGGCTCTAGGATGTGAGACCATACAAACCGAGCATCAACGAATGATCACGAGCTTCTCAAACTCCAAATTGATCAACCAAAAGTTGAGCATAAGAACACACCCCGAAAATCTTCAATAAAACCAAACCCATTTCGAAATGAAATCACTTCCGAATCTCCAATCGCTTCATTTCGTATACTTCAAAAATTCAAGGTCACTTCGGTCGTCAAATCCGCGTAATATGAAAAATTCAAGTTCGAATTTCCATAAACATTTCTCCCTCTTTTTATAATCGAAACTTGATTATAAAACCTTCAAGGAAAGAGAACGTGCTCTATTCGGAATTTTTCGTGTCAAAACTCCCCTTAACATGTGGCATAAACTTTGTGCTTTAATCCGGAAAATCCAAAAAATCTTCAATTTTTTGCTTCGTTCACGGACCGCCTTTGACAAAATTTCTCAAAAATTGGTAGAAATTGTCAATTTCAAAATTCTGCAGTGACCCGGTGCACCCAAAACAGCCAAAAATGCAAAACTCTCCCACTTTTCCGAAGCTGGGTAGAAAGCGTCAATTTGCATAAACTGCAGGGGCTTAAAATGCATATTCTTCAAATTCTCAGCAAAAACAGTCCTTTTTCGAATTTGGGTACTTGTTCCCAAACTGTCGAAATTATAGGGACTGCTTACGAAACTTTTCCATTTGTCTTCAAAACTAACCAAGCTTTTATCCTCTTACGAAAATTTTGAAAAAGTGTTAAACTATCGAATGTTTAGGGGCCGTTTTCGAAACTTTTGTCCTTTTTCTTTACAAAACTAACGAAGGGTTGTCCCAATCATACACCCTTCGTATGAAACTGCATCTCTTCCTTCGTTAGTTTTATTCACACCCCTTCGTTAGATTCAATCACCCTTCCTTAGAAACCAACATCACCCTTCGTTAGAAACAAACATGACAGCTTCGTTAGTTTCAATGAAGCAAATCAACCATTAGCAATCAAAAATCTTTGTTAGTTATGAACAAAAATTTCCGACCCTTCTGTTCGTTTATTACTCCAATCGGCATCAACAAAACAACCATTCATTATGTAAACTAAACCTTTCGTTACCAGTTACTCAACCTCAAATCGATTAGCCAAAAACGAAGTGTCAAGCCTTCGTTATTAATCCTTCTTCTCATGTCGACTCCAAAATCCATTCACCTCAAACCCATCTATCGACCATCGATCCCAAATCAACAATCAATCATTATCAACGAATCAAACTTGACCCTTCGAAATCAATCCAAACTCATCAATCGGCCTTCGTTATCATACCCAGTTCACGGTTGAAATCCAAGACCCAGTAAACATTCATTTTGACTTCGATTGGTTAACAACCCAAAATCGACAATCTTTCTTAAACCTTCAATCGATCTGTAACCCAATTCGTTATCTCATCAACAATCGAACTTGTAAACTGATTTCGAACCCATCAAACACAGTCAATTTCAACACCATTCGTTCTTATTAGATCCAACAATTGATCTTTGACTCCAAATCAACAATCGACATACATCACCTGGTCGTTCCCAGTTCATCAATATTTCGTTTTTACAAATTACCAGCCAACGATCATTCTCACATTCGATCCTTGACACTGATCGCTTTGAAATCTTCGTCCCCATAACATGACGTTCCCAATGTCAATCAAACAAACCATTCAAAATCGACTCACAGCAAACTATCACACATACTCGATTTCGTTCCCAATACATTATCAGATGCGAAAGATCATAATCAAAATCACTACGATTGAAATCGATTTCGAATCATACCAGTTGATTTGAACACTCGACTATAATCCAAATATATTCGATTTCAATAACCAGTAACACACCCGAAATTCAATTCTAATTTCAAACAGCATGAATCGAATTTCAACTCAGTCAAAATCCCATAGTCAAAAGTTGATTTTGACTTTTAATCGGCTTTTCATTTCAATTCATCAATTCGATTAGATCTAAACTGTCTACGAGATTGATCATAGAACGATTTCAACATTAAGAAATTGTAGGATACTCGACTACAAGATAATCGACAAAGTGATATAGAAAATATTGAGATGAGATTAGGTATCAAGATGAGATCAGATAATCAAGAAACTGTGAATTAGAACATATTATTGAAACTAATTTGGGTCGCTGATGAACATTATCGAAAATCTTATGGGCTCAATTTTCATATTGATGAACAGTAACGAGTTCTTTTGATTTGGGCTCAATCATTTGAATTTGAGTAATGATCTGTTTGGCTAAATCAAATGTAATTGATCACAACGATTTTTGACATAAAATGATCGAACAATCGTAATTTGAGAATTAAATCGAACAAACAAATATGAGATCGGATCGGGCTTTGATCAACAAAAAATTTATTGGATCATAACAAATGGTTTTTTTTTAAAAAAAATTGATCCAACGAGTCAAATGATCACAAATAAAAAACGCAACACACGAATCAATGAAATTAAGAGAGATCATAGAGAGAGACTCACCAAAAATTGCTCCAATTGTGACAAATGTTGCCAAACCGAGAATCGTTCTTCAAAAATCACGTTGATCTTCGAAGACCCGCTCTGATACCAATTGTAGTGATTATAGAACATGGTTTGGCATGCGGAATTAAAGATTGCACAATGAACATGGTGATTTGGGTGTTCAAGAGATGTATTGATTATGTATTGTGTTACAAAAAGGATCTAGATCTAGTCTACACAAATACCACACACTTACACACTCAACTTTTACACCTCTCAAGCACACCTTTACAAGTGGACTAAACCCACCTTATATAGAGGTGTTTACATGTCTCTCTCTCACTCTCTATCTCATGCCACAAGGCTAATGCACCACATGCAAGTGGGTTTTACAAAAGTTAAACATTACAAAGTCATTCATGGAAAACTTTGTACCCCAATAGAAACCTCTTGCCACTTAGATTTTATGGTGTATGTGTTCCTTTCCATGTGAATTTGTCATTTCCAACCACTATCATAAATACAAGGTTTATGACAAATCTAAACTCATATGGACTGAACTTGCTTAATCTTAGTTTCTTGCCATCCGGTAGCACAAGAGGCCTGCCAGTGCTTCCAAGTCGTTGAGCAGCTCACCCACATTGGTCAATGAACTTTCACTGACCAAGGTTCTTTGCCTTATGCAGTCAAATGAGAACTCATAGAACTCACATGCATAGTTAACTTAACTGGAATGGGCACAGAAACAAGAATATGTCAACACGATAGGTTATCATCCTCAAGTCGTGTGCTAGTGATTACTAAAAAGTTTATTCTTGATTAGTTCCTAAAACTTTTCAAGATCACCAAGACTACTACTGACCTTTTGACATATAAGATTCTCTTGTCAAGGAACATTTCTCGACAAACAAATATTCAAGAGTTTAGTGTGGATTCATATCAAGAAGACACTTCATCTAATTGGTCTTAGTTGGTCTTCATTTTATCATCACAACTATCAATTTCAAACGTACAAGAGTAAGAAAAATTTTATACTCTACATTTCATGAGGTGATATAAACCTTCTTAGAACATGTTACTCAAAGTTCAACTTGAAGTAACTAGAGTGTGACTCTTTTCTTGATTTTGGAACGAAGTACGACTCATCCTTTTGATTTAACAATTTCAATAATTCCCGATTCCTTTTCTCAGCCATACAAATGCACTAAGGTGTCTTTAGAGGATCAATTGTGACATGGTTCCATAATCATTAAGATGATCATAAAACACGATACTTAAGTACTCTCCTTTCCTTTCAGATCGGAGAAACTTTTATCTTTCTGCCTAATTGATTCTTATTATTCGTTCCGCTATACTTTGAAACTTTTCAAGGTATTTAGAATTATACTTAATCATATAAACATAACCATATTTACTAAACCTTTAGCAAATCATGACGAATAATCTTATCGTTCTATGTGGTGGATCTGACCAGTGCACATCAATGTGTACTAGATCGTTTAGTCCTTCACTTGACTCACATATACATGTGAACAAGAAATTAGTCTTAATTTCCAAAAGATAAAGATTCTTATTCACCACACAATACCAGTCGCATGATTCCAAGCTTCTGTCCAATTGAAACTTGGGTGATGAGAATCCTTCCTTATTTGGTAAATTATGACATTACCACAAACGATATAACTAAGAATCAAATTCCAACTAAGAATCAAATTCATTTCCAACATTTCTAACAATATATGAACACCAATTTTCACAAATGCCATTGTAAGGATAACATAAAATAAGACAATATCAAAATTTTCTTTACTTATAAAATGCGGAAAACTTATCCTCACAATCCAGATACATATGAAAACTATGTTTCTAAATATTCCTAAGCAATCTATCATAACTCCTAAGCAGTTGCTCAAAAATCTGATCATCGAACCATGCGATCGAAACCCATCTCTTCACGATCAAACTCAGCTTGGTCTTCCTTTAAGATTCCTTTCTTGTCTTTGATCCTACAAAACATCCAAATGCAATCTTATCACATCATGTATTAAGAATCGACAAATAGGAACTTAATAGAGTTAGATAGTGGACTTACCAGAAGCAGAGTCACACATTTTGACTTTACCATCCTTGCGATCCTTCAGGTAGATACGGTAGCTTCGCATCCAATTCTGCTTCTCTTGGCAATAGAAACAAACAGACTCTTTCAGAATGGTACATGGGACTATCTCAGACTCAGCCTTTCTCTTTACCATTTAATCAAACGGTTTGACCTTGGTCGATCCCTTTCCATTGGGAAGTATAAACTTTTTTGGACTTCCAATGCTGCCATTGTCAATGTCCATGGAATTTTGGGTGGATCTTCCAAACAAATTTGCTTGACCACTGCGCCAAAGCATTGCTGCTTCATCAGCAATTAGCAAACATGTAAGATCGATAAGGGTCACGTCGTGGTCTGTCATATTGTAGTCCTTGACGAACTCACTATATGACTCAGGGAGTGATTGAAGAACCAAGTCAAAAGCCATCTTCCTTGGTAAAACGACACCCAACGTTCCCAATCTGTTAACGTGCGACTTCATCTCCAAGACGTGAGCACATACAAACTTTCCATCTTGGTGTTTCCTTGCCAATAGGGCTTGAGTCACCTTGAACTTTTCAAGTCGAAAAAAACGTGGGTCGGGGAGAATTACTGGAGGAGGTGGAGGAAGAGAAGTATGATTTCCAGTTCCAGTAATGCGCAAAGAAGGGATTGATGTTTCACCTCGATCGACACGTGGAATATCATCTTCATGAGGAAAGCTTTTTCCAAAGGATTCAGGAAGACCATAGTTGTTAGAACTCGACATCTACAAAGGGAGAAAATTTAAGTTAGTTGCTTAAATCCTTAATATAACACCCAAATGAAATATTAAGGCTAGGACCCAACACAATAATTCACAATTCGGAAGAGGGATGCCGTAATCCAATTGCAAATTATTTGTCGGTAGGTAAATGACGATTTACTAATTCCACCACGAAAACAAAATTTTAAACGAATTAGGTTTTAGATGAAATTCCTAGATCTTTTGAGATTCAATGAACTTTTCAATGGCATGTTTAATCTCGATTATGCCCTTCAAGTTTGTGACTGGGATACCGAGGATCATAAACAAGGTGTGAATAACCATGTAAATATGCTTGACACTCTCGATGCCATTTATCACCCAATCAATGTATCGGTTAACCACACACGCTCCATCGATCTATGATAATTATCAAGCTACCATTTTCCATCCTTCATTAATCTCATATTAGTTTGTCGGTTAACCACACACGCTCTACTAACGACCAATAAGGTGCAATGTGCAATTTCATGGGTTAGCATCAAATTCACATCTTCGTAAAGTAACTAAGATTTGGGGATTTATAAAAGAGTTTAGTTACTTTGTATTTCATTATACTTTTAATGAGAGTGTGTGTCCTATCCTACCCATTCGGCTAACGACCCTCCACTAGTCAAGGGTGCGGTGGGTAAGAGTGGATACCAAATGGCGGTCATTTTGCAGGCCGCTTCCTTAAACACTCCTTATAGACCAGCTTCATGAATGAGGTCTACTAACGGTAAGACTGACCTTTTACATAGTATCATGGTATATTTTAAACCTTTTAAAATACTAGGGTTTTAGAATTTAATATTTCAAAATTAAACCTTATTAATACAATTTTAAATTCAAAAACTTGAGGGTAAATTTTGAAACTTTTTGAAACTTCTAGATTAAATATAAACAATTAAATTAATCATATAATTTTATCTTTATCAAAATTTGACCTACTCCACTCTATTTGGTAAGATAAATTCAAAATCAAATTTTACAAATAATTAATTTATCACATAATCTTGTAATTATCTTAAATTTTGACAATTATCTTTCAATTAGATGAGGATATTCATTACCAAATCAGAAAATTTGATTTTAATCAGTTAAAACAACTTATGGTAATAATCCTAATCTAATTTATGGTCAAAATTCAAAAAATCTGCCATCAGACCCGATGCCACGTCGTGTCTTGCAAGTCCACGTCGTGTAGACCAACACGCCGAGTTCATCTATGAACACGTCGTGTTCATCAGGCAGAGTAAAAAACGATTTTATTCCAGTTTTGAACAATTCATAATAGCATCGAATACAACAGAAAAAAAACACCCTTGGCTTTGATACCACATATGGGCTTAGAGCACTACAACATTCCTATGGTGCTGATGCAACCCTAATACTTTGGATCTAGGTTTTTCTCATGTTATACATGCAAATTGATTATCCAAAGCAAAACCCTAGATCTAGCATATATAATTTCGAAATTCATATGTATAATAGGGTTTGATCATTACCTCACTTGTTATATTGTAATAACAAGAACAATCCTTGCTTGATCTTGACTCTTGAAAGCTTAGTGCACCAAGTGTTGCACCTCTAATGGAGTCACAAACACTCAATGCAAAGGATGAAGAAGGAGAGAGGTGGAAAATGTGTATAACAACTCTTAGAAGCCTTAGTGGCGATTACAAGGAGCCAAGGGTTCCTTATATAGCTGAGGATCTTATGGTTATAGATGGAAACCCTAATCAGATTGCTTAAGCCTTAAGCAGCCCATTGTAACCTTCTAGAAGGCTCCCTTGGACGAAATCTTCTATGGGTTTCCCATAGATTTCGTCCAAGCCTCTCCAAGGTGATCCAGCAGCCCAGTTTGCAACTATCAACGATTTGCAAAACAGTCTCTCTATTATTAATTAGTTCCTTTAATCCCAAAATTAATACTAGATTAATTTCTGATTAATTACTAATTAATAATATGATTTCCGAATAATATATTAATCTTATAATATATTAATAAAACCATTTTGAGTACCAATTTATTATTCATATAATAAATCCCACTCTCTCTCTCTCCACTTGTCATCTTGTCAAGTTGCATGAGTGAAGGCAACCCAAAAGGACCATGCTCGTAATCAAATCAAATACATACCAAATATAGTTATGAACTTAGAAACCTAATCCAACTGTTTCAGGATCCAACAGTTTCAGGATCCACCACATAGTAGATAGGATGTTGTTCCCCGTTAAGATCCTTGACTAGAACGACACTTACTGCGTTTGAGGATACTGAGAGATAGAGGATAAGGGGTTCTCCATCTATAGGTTTTATTACTAGTGGAGCAGAGCTTAGATATTTTTTGAGTTCCTAGAGGGCTTTCTCATGTTCCTCTTTCCACTCAAATTTCTTGTTCTTTTTCAAGATATCGTAAAATGGCTTGCACCTTCATGATGATCTTGAAATGAACTTGTTGAGTGCTACTACTCTTCCAGTTGGCCTCTGGATGTCCTTTGTTGAAGACGGGGATCTTAGTTCCATGATTGATTTTATTTGTTATGGGCTTGCTTTTATCCCTCTCTTGGTTACCATGTATCCAAGGAACTTGCATGACTTCATTCCAAAGTGACATTTGAGTGGGCTCAGCTTCATATTGTACTCGTCCAGGATGTCGAACTCTTCCTTCAGGTCTCTAAGGTGATATTCGGCTTTCATTGACTTTATTACCATTTTGTTAATATAGACTTCGATGGTGTCCCCCAGCTTGTCTTTGAACATCCGATTCACCAATCTTTGATATGTGGCACCTGCATTTTTAAGACCAAAAGGCATTACGATGTAACAATATATACATGTTGGTGTTATGAATGCAGTATCTTCTTGGTCTGATGGTTCTATTTGGATTTGTTGAAATCCTGCTGAAGCATCCATGAAGGTCAGGAGTTCATGGCCAGTCGTCGCATCTATCATAGATTCAATATGTGGTAGAGGGAAAGGATCCTTAGGACAAGCCTTGGTGAGATCCGTATAATCTACACACACTCTCCATTTACCGTTTTTCTTTTGTACGATGATCAAATTAGGTAGCCATCTTGGGAAATTTACTTTCATGATCATCCCTATTTTGAGGAGCTTCTCTACTTCTTCTTGGATGATTTAATTCCTTTCGGGGTGCGAATTTACTTCTCTTTTGGTGTATTGGTCTGAAAGAAGGATCAATATTAAGCTTATGAGTAATAATACACTTGTCTATACCTGTCATATCTTCGTGTTTCCATGTGAATGTCTTGCTTCTGGTTCTTAAGAAATTCAATAGATCTTGTTCGATCTACTCAGGCATTGAGGATCCTACGATGACCTTAGCTTCAGGATCCTCGATGCCAAGGGGCACTTCCTTTACCTCTTGTTCCTTTGTTTCTAGAACCTGTCGTGCCTCCTACCTTAATTGCTATGCTTGTTGGGGTTTGGTCGTAGATTTCATAGAGGTTTTGTAGCATTCTTTTGATTCTTGTTGATCTCCCATGTGTAGGGTTTTGAGCATTCTAACATTCCTAAGGTGTACATGCAACCCTATAAACCTTGGATCTATGTTTGACTAAGATACATGGAAAATGATTTTTCCAAGGTTCATAATCCTATCTAGCATACATGGGGAACTTTTGAACATAAAATTTAGCTAGAAAACATACCTTGTAGTAGTTTGGATTCCTTGAAACCTTGTGAGCCTACCACCCCAAGTGTGATGCCTCAAATGTCTCACACAACACCAAATGCTTTTGGAATGACTTGAGATAAATGCCACACACTTAGAAATCGGCTATGCCCTCTCACTCTTGCTTAAGTGGCCGATTTTGGTGAACATGTTGATCCTTATATAGTGTGTTACAATTAGGGTTACACCATGTAAACCCTAATTGTCATGACCTTTCATTTCCATGACCCATGGGTTCTATAACCATCATGGAGCATCCATGGAGCATCCATGGAGCATCCTATGGGTTTTAGCGCAACTTGATGATCCATGGAGCATTAGCCCACTATACAAGTATGAGTGATTTACACAATCAACCCATATATTTAATTAGTCTTCTTTTGATCACTTAATTAATTCCAAATTAATTCTTGATCAATACTAATTAAATAATATTATTAGTATATTAGAACTTATAATATATTAATAAACCATAAGTGTTATTTCTCTCATTTTAGTCTATCCAAATGCATGATGCCATGCAACCCAAATGGCCCATGCTAAACCGGGTCAAGTACATACCAGAAATAGTTATGGACTTAGACACCTTATCCAACAGTCTCCTACTTGGATAAGTCTAATAACTATAACTGCAAGTATGACTTTAGGAACCGATCAGCAATCGTAGCTCTTTCAAGGTCTCTCGGAACTGAGATGATGATGATACGCCATTTAAGATAAGTGATCATATAATCCTCTGTTGTAGATATCAGCCGGACAAATACATGGAACAATGTCTTACTTATTATCCAGGAGTTTGTTTCTCGATTTCCGATTTGTTTGACATAGAACTTAATTGAACATATCAACTTAGTTCTGACCGGGCCCGGTACATGGATGAACACAAAATCATCGAGGGGCCCAAATATCGCTTCTAATCCAAGAAGAAACAGATAAACTTCGACTCATATGCTTGTTCTACTACTTGTTGAATCACACACAAAAGCACGTTTTATGACATCGAGTTACCAATGCGTTTTCGTACGATCAATGCATAATCAACTCATAGGCAACAAGTCATATCTCTAGGTTTGAAGACTTATATGATATTACCGTCTCACGATCACTCGAGATAATTTCCATGAAGTGATACCAGTGAGTGTGGGTTGAATCTAATACTCAGAACTTATGAGCACTCATGAGTGTTGTAGCCATGTCCAACAGCTTAGACCTCTACAATCAACTCATGACAGTCTTGATTCATACCTACTTCCAACATATGACCGAATGTGGAGAATTTGAATAATATGATATACCGACCATAATTATTCTGGAAGTCAAAACATGCAAAATGAAACGATAGTAAACGATTGACAAAAGATAGCGACACTTTACTCATAAATAAATACACCTTTTATTCATCATCAAATGTCAATTACACTTTACACATTTCAAAGCTATCTAACTACTAAAACTAATATCATCCTTCATCCCTATGCGCCACGCATGCTGGAGATGCTTAACCCTACCCAGTCCCTTCGTGAGGGGATCTGCTGGGTTCTCATCCGATGATACCCTCTTTGCCACGAGGAGTCCTTCTTCTATTCGATGTTTGATGAAATGGTATTTTCTGTCGATGTGTCTGGATCTCCCATGATCTCTTGGTTCTTTTGCTAAGGCAACTGCACTTTCACTATCACAGTAAATTTCCATAGGCTCCTTTATAGCTGGTACAACTCCAAGGTCTCCAATGAATTTCTTCAGCCATATTGCCTCCTTTGCTGCCTCGCTTGCCGCTATATACTCTGATTCGCAAGTTTAATCAGCCACTGTCTCCTGCTTGGAACTTTTCCAAGTAATTGCTCCTCCGTTTAAGGTAAAGACCCAGCCCGACTGAGAGCGGAAATTATCCCTATCAGTCTGGAAGCTAGCATCACTATACCCTACAACTCTCAAGTCATCACTCCCACCGAGGGTAAGGACCCAGTCCTTAGTCCTCCGCAGGTAGTTGAGGATATTCTTTACCGTGGTCCAGTGAGCCTTGTCAGGATTCCCCTGATATCTGCTGACCATGCTCAAAGCAAAGGCTACATCAGGACGAGTACAGGTCATACCATACATGATCGAGCCTACTGCAGAAGCATAGGGAACTCGACTCATTTCTGCTATCTCAGCCTCGGTAATCGGGCTCTGAGTCTTACTCAATCTGGCGTTACTCTGAATGGGTAACTCTCCTTTCTTGGAATCTTGCATGCTAAACCTCTTCAACACCTTATCCAAGAAGGTACTCTGACTAAGTCCAATTAGTCTTTTACTCCAGTCTCTCAAAATCCTTATCCCTAGAATATAGGCAGCTTCTCCTAGGTCTTTCATAGCGAAACACTTCCTAAGCCAGGACTTCACTTCCTGCAAGGTTGGGATGTCATTTCCTATGAGTAGTATTTCATCCACATACAGTACCAAAAAGCTAACTATACTCCCATTAGCTTTGACATATACACAAGATTCATCTTCACTCCTCGAAAAGCCAAACTCTTTGGCCTTCTCAACGAAGCAAAGATTCCATATGCGAGGTGCTTGCTTTAATCCATAGATGGATTTCTCAAGCTTACACATTCTATTATGGTATTTTGTACTGACAAAACCCTCTGACTGACTCATGTAAACATCCTCAGCCAACTTTCCATTAAGGAAGGCGGTTTTGACATCCATTTTCCATATTTCAGAATCATGAAATGCAGCAATGGCCAACATGACCCTAATAGACTTAATCTTTGCTACTGGTGAAAAGGTCTCATCATAATCAACTCTCGGAGTTCGAGAAAAGCCCTTTGCCACTAGTCGCGCCTTATATGTGTGTACATTACCATCCATGTCGGTCTTCTTCTTGAAGATCCATTTGCACCCAACTATCTTACAACCTGGTACATTGTCAACCAAGTTCCAAACTTGATTGTCACACATGGACTGTATCTCATTGTCCATTGCCTCTTTCCATTTAGCAGACTCAGGGCCTGCCATGGCTTCCGCATAGTTGTTAGGTTCATGCAGACTTACCAGTGTCTCATCACTGATAAGTGTCTCACCTTCCGCAGTAATATGGAAACCATAGTAGTGCTCAGGTGCATTCCTAACCCTTTTGGAACGCCTCAGAGGTATAAACTCGTCAATTGGATCAACAGGAGTTTCCTCCTCAGGTTGACTGCTAGGGTTTGAAGTTCCTTCACCACTTGACTCTTGAATTTCTTCAAGGTCAATTTTCCTCCCACTGTTTCCTTGGCTTATGAACTCTCTCTCTCGAAAGACACCCCTCCTTGCTACAAAGACCACATTCTCACTGGGTCTGTAGAAGAGGTAACCAAAGGATTTCTGTGGGTATCCGATGAAAATACACCTCTCACTTCGAGGCTCGATCTTATCGTGAGTGTCACGCCTCACGAAAGCTTCGCAACCTCAAATCTTGATGTGGTCTAGATTAGGAACTTCTCCTGTCCACATCTCATGAGGAGTTTTGGCAACTTTCTTTGTAGGGACTAGATTAAGGATATGGGCGGCAGTCTCTAAGGCATACCCCCAGAATGAGATTGGTAGCGAAGCTGGACTCCTCATGCAACGAACCATATCCAACAATGTTCAATTACGCCTCTCAGCCACACCATTCAACTGTGGTGTCCTGGAAGGTGTCAATTGTGAGACAATCCTACATTCCTTAAGATAGTCGAGGAACTCTGTACTAAGATACTCACCAACTCGATCGGATCGAAGCATCTTAATGTTCTTGCCCAATTGATTCTCGACTTCTTGTTTAAACTCTTTAAAACTTTCAAAAGTCTCTGACTTATGCTTGATTAAGTAGACATATCCATATCTACTATAATCATCTGTAAAAGTCACTTAATAACGATTAGCATCCCTTGTGGCAGTTTTGAAGGGTCCACACACATCTGTGTGCACTAGATCCAACAAACCTTCACCCCTTGCACAAGAGCCAGTAAAGGGTGACTTTGTCATTTTTCCAAGTAAGCATGATTCATAACTATCATCTGACTTTAGGTCAAATGACTCCAAGACTCCATCCTTTTGGAGTTGGCCTATGTGTTTCTTGCTTACATGTCCAAGACGACAATGCCATAATGATGCTTTATCCAAGTTATTATTAGCAGAATCAATACACAACACATTATTTCCTTGGTTATCTACAACAAACACAGCTTCATACACACCATCACAAGGTAATGCTTTAAAATAAAGAACATTATTAAAGAAAACATTTATTCCACCAACTTCATTATCAAAAGAAAAGGTAAACCCTTGTTTGTACAAAGCATGAAAGGAAATAATATTTCTTTCCATTTCAGGCGAGTAATAACATTTATTCAAATCTAATGTAAGCCCACTACTTAGCAACAAAGAATAAACTCCAATCTTGGTGACAGGTGAAGCTTTCCTATTCCCCATGATCAAGTTTATCTTTCCATGCTCCACATTCTCACTTCTTCTTAGTCCCTGCAAATCAGAACATATGTGAATTCCACATCCTGTATCAAGGATCCAAGAGTTACAATAGGGTGAGTTGTTAGACAATATTGTGTAAATACCTGCATGGGTGGGTTTCACTTTCCCATCCATAATATCTTGCTGGTACTTTGGGCAGTTCCGCTTCCAATGCGACTTTTCATGGCAATAGAAGCATTCAGCCTCTTTTGGGTCAGAAGAAGGAGTGACGAAACCTTTCTTGGTTCCACTTGAAGAGGAGTCATCAAGGGTCTTACCCTTGGTGCCCTTCGAAGGGTTCTTCCTCTTTTTCCCTCTACTTTCCCAATTGCCAGGACAGGGGTGGAGTTTGGAGTAGGAGTGGTAACAACCGACTTACCTTTAAGACTTGTTTCAGCGGTATTTAGGAGTCCTTCAAGCTTGCTAAGGGTAACTTCCTCCTTGTTCGTGTGGTATGTCATGTGGAATTGATAATAACACGATGGTAAGGGGTGCAAAATGATATCTATTGCTAACTCCTTGGGGAAGTTCACGTTTAGCTTCAGCAAACGGTCCACATACCTTTGCATTTTCTGCATGTGGCCCGTGATGGGTTCACCATCCTTCATTCGGGTTGTTATCATGGAGGAGATGATTTCATATCGCTCTTGACGAGCACTCTGATGGTAGCGGTCCATCAAATCCTGGTGCATCTCAAAAGGATAATAATCCTCATAGGACTTTTGGAGCTCGACTGTCATAGTGGCCAACATGATGCATGCCACTTTGGTAACATTTCATTAATGGGCCTCATATTCAGCGACCTCCTCAGGAGTAGCAGATGGCTCGGGTACCATAAGCTCCTTGTCGAGGACATATTCTTTGTCCTCATACACAGTGACCATCCTGATGTTCCTGATCCAATCCATAAGCTCCTTGTCGAGGACATGTTCTTTGTCCTCATACACAGTGACCATCCTGAAGCAGTATTGTTGGTTGACATCTGAGAAAGAAGAGAACACGTTTACATTAGATATAAAAATAGTCCTTAATAAAACACCCAAATGTAATATTAAGGCTAGGATCCAATCACAATATATTATAACTTAGAAGAGGGATGTTGTAATCTAAACTATAACATATTTGAAAGTTAGGTGAATGATGATTCACCAATTTCCACCATGAAAACGAAATATAAATTATTAGGTTTTAATTGGTTTTTAGAAACTCCTAGATTCTTTTGAGATTCATTGAACTTTTCAATGACATGTTTCAATCTCGAGTGTTCCCTTCATGTTTTGTGACTGGGATACCAAGGATCACAAAACAAGGTGTGAAGTAACCATGCAAATTACTTGGTACCCTTAATGTTTTTCACTCAATCGATGTGCCGATTAACCACACGCGCTCCACCGACCTATGAAAAACCTTAAGTCACCCTTTTCCTACCTTGTTAAGTCCAAGTTAGTGTGCCGGTTAACCACACACGCTCCACTAACGACTTAATCAAAGTGCAAAGTGTAATTTCATGGGTTAGCACCTTATTCACATTTTCCTAAAGTAACTAAGATTGGAAATTTATAAAAAAAACATTTAGTTACTTTATATTCATCATACTTTTAATGAAGATTTAAAGTCCTTGTCTTACCCGTTCGGCTAACGACCCTCCACCGATCAAGGAAGCGGTGGGTGAGAGTGGACACCCATTAAGCTGCCATTTTATAGGCAACAACCTTATACCCCCCTTATAGACCAGCTTCGTGAATGAGGCCTACTAACGGTAAAACGACTTTGTTCTTATACATATATAATTATTATTAAACTTATAATATTAGAAAGTATAAGGGTTGATTTTTAACTTTTAAAATTCTAGGGGTTGGAACTAAAGTTTACTAGATGACTTTACATTTTCCAAAACTTTAGGGCAAGTTTTGTAGCTTTACAAAACCTTTCAATTCATAACTTATGAGTTATTGTTTATTAAAAATGAAGACTCTTCATTTTTGTAACCTATGTGTTCTTTTAATGGATTTATTACAAAGTGACTTTTGTTTATCCATAACTTGAGGACAAGTTATGGACTCCATTAAAACACATCATGATCATGAATTAACTATCAATCAATAGCACATAATTCCTATGATCTAACAAGAACTCTTAAGAACATGAATATTCATATCAAAATTTCAAGAACATATGAACACATATAAACATGGAATTTTGATATTAGCCATTGTAAATGGATTAGAACAACCATTACACCATCTAAAATAAGTTTTAAAACACCAAAACAGTTTAGGGTAATGTTTCTAGTCCATTTCCAACAGCAAAAATCGAAAATCTGCACTCTGCCTGACCAACTCGTTGAGTGCAAGAACTGACTCGCCGAGTTGGTTGAATATAGGCTTGGACTCGTCGAGTCCCCCCATGGACTCGGCGAGTCCCCTGTGCAGACAACAAGAATTTCGATTTTTTCAGCTATTTTGCATCAAGTATCACACAAACAAGCCTAGGCTCTGATACCACTGTAGGGTTTTGAGCATTCTAACACTCCTAAGGTGTACATGCAACCCTAGAAACCTTGGATCTATGTTTGACTAAGATACATGCAAAATGATTTTTCCAAGGTTCATAATCCTATCTAGCATACATGGGGAACTTTTGAACATAAAAGTTCGCTAGAAAACATACCTTGTAGTAGTTTGGATTCCTTGAAACCTTGTGAGCCTAGCACCCCAAGTGTGATGCCTCAAATGTCTCACACAACACCAAATGATTTTGGAATGACTTGAGAGAAATGTCACACACTTAGAAATCGGCTATGCCCTCTCACTCTTGCTTAAGTGGCCGATTTTGGTGAACATGTTGATCCTTATATAGTGTGTTACAATTAGGGTTACACCATGTAAACCCTAATTGTCATGACCTTTCATTTCCATGACCCATGGGTTCTATAACCACCATGGAGCATCCTATGGGTTTTAGCCCAACTTGATAATCCATGGAGCATTAGCCCACTATACAAGTATGAGTGATTTACACAATCAACCCATATATTTAATTAGTCTTCTTTTGATCACTTAATTAATTCCAAATTAATTCTTGATCAATACAAATTAAATAATATTATTAGTATATTAGAACTTATAATATATTAATAAACCATAAGTGTTATTTCTCTCATTTTAGTCTATCCAAATGCATGATGCCATGCAACCCAAATGGACCATGCTAAACCGGGTCAAGTACATACCATAAATTGTTATGGCCTTAGACACCTTATCCAACACCATGATCTTCACTGTCCCCCAAGGAGTGGGTAACTTCACACACTGATGGTATGTTGATGGAACCGCTTTCATATTGTGGATCTATGGTCTACCTAGTATCACATTATAAGAAGACAGGGTGTCAATAACACAGAAGTAGAGTTTACCCCTTCTATGTATATTGGTAGCTTTATTTCTCCCACTGTGTGTTTTGTTTCCCCGCTAAATCCTATGAGGACTGAGGATCTTCTGACTATCTCTGATTCTGGGATGTTTATTCTTTTCAGCGTGTCTAGGACTATGATATTGACCGAGGATCCTCCGTCAACGAGGATCCTTCTAACGAAATGGTTGGCCATGTACAGTGTTATCACGAGTCTATCATGGTGAGGAGCTTGGATTCCTTCACCGTCAGTCTCGTCGAATATGATTTCTTTTTCACTACTGACCATGGTATTCTTTCGTGGTCTATCCTCCTTTTCTGTTTTGGAGACCTTGGCGTGTATTTTAGCCTGAGAATAAGAGGTACCACAGATGTTAGATCTGATGAGTTTTGAGCATTCTAACACTCCTATGGTGTACATGCAACCCTAGAAACCTCGGATCTATGTTTTCTCTAAAATACATGCAAATAATCATTTTCCAAGGTTTTCATCCTAAATAGCATACAATGGGGAACTTGTAATATAAGAACTAGTAGAATGACATACCTTTGTGTGTTGATAATTCCTTAAGACTTTGTGAGCCTAGCACCCCAAGTGTGATGCCTCAAATGTTTCACACAGCACCAAAAACCCTTGGAATAACTTGAGAGGAGAATACTTTGATCACAAAATCGGCTAGCCCTCACACAATAGTCTAAGTGTCGATTTTGCTAGCTAATGACGTCTTTATATAGTGTACCACATGTGGGGTTACACCATGTAAACCCTAATGTGCATGGCTTGTCATATTCCACGATCCATGGGTTCATAACCTCCATGGAGCGCCCAATGGGTCCTAGCCCAATCTAGTGAATCATGGACCTTTAGCCCACTACATAAGAATAAAAGATATACATAATCAATCCTCATATATTTAATTAGTCTCCTTTTGATCACAAAATTAATTCCAAATTAATTCTTCATCAATACTAATTAAATAATCATATTAGTATATTAGAACTTATAATATATTAACAAACCATAAGTATTCTTTTCTCATTTGTCTATCCAATTGTTCCGATGCCATGCAACCCAAATGGACCATGCTAAACCGGGTTAAGTACATACCCAATATAGTTATGGACTTAGACACTTTATCCAACAGTCTCCCACTTGGATAAGTCTAATAACTATAGTTTCCGGTATGACTTCAGGAACAGACCAGCAATCGTAGCTCTTTCAAACTATCGCGGAACTGAGATGATGATGATACGCCGTTTAAGATAATGGATCATATAATCCTCTGTTCTAGATATCAGCCGGACAAATACATGGAACAATGTCGTACTTATTGTCCAACAGTTGGTTTCCTGATTTCCGATTTGTTTGCCATAGAACTAAACTGAACACATCAATTTGGTTCTGACCGGGCCCGGTACATAGGTCAAAACAAAATCATCGAGGGGCGCAGATATCGCTTCTAATCCTCCAAGGACTAGAAGGAACAGATAAACTTTAACTCATATGCTTGTTCTACAACATGTTGAATTATGCACAAAAGCACGTTTTATAACATCGAGTTACCAATGCATTTTCGTACAATCAATGCACAACCAACTCATAAGCAACAACTCATATCTCTAGGTTTGAAGACTTATATGATATTACCGTCTCACGATCATTCGAGATAAATTCCATGAAGTGACACACGTAAGCGTGGGTTGAATCCAATGCTCAAAACTTATGAGCACTCATGAATGTTGTAGCAACTTTTACTATGTCTAACATCTTAGGCATCTACAAGCCCGATTCATGACAATCTTAATTCATACCTACTTCCAACATATGACTGACTGTGGAGAGTTTGAATAAAGTAATTATTATGGAAGTCAAAACATGCAAAATTTGAAACAATAGTAAACGATTGACATAAGATAGCAACACTTTACTTATAAATAAACAACAACTTTTATTCAATCATCAAATTTCAATTACATTTTACAAGTTTCAGAAATAGCTATCTAATCTGTAAAACTAATATCATCCTTCAGCCTGATCCGCCTCGCGTGTTGCAAATGCTTAGCCCTATACAGTCCCTTCGTGAGGGATCTGTTGGGTTCTCATCTGATGATACCCTCTTCACCACGAGGAGTCCTTCTTCTATCCGATGTCTAATGAAATGGTATTTTCTGTCGATGTGCCTAGATCTGCCAAGAGTTACCTCGCTTGCTACTATGTACTCTGATTCGCAAGTTGAATCAGCTATTATTTCTTGCTTGGAACCTTTCCAAGTAATTGCTCCTCCATTTAGGGTAAAGACCCAGCCCGACTGAGAGCGGAAGTTATCCCTATCAGTCTGGAAACCAGCATCACTATACCGCACTACTCTCAAGTCATCACTCCCACCGAGGGTAAGGACCCAGTCCCTAGTCCTTCGTAGGTACTTGAGAATATTCTTCACTGCAGTCCAGTAAGCCTTGCCCGGATTCCCTTGATATCTGTTGACCATGCTTAAAGCAAAGGCCACATCAGAGTGAGTACAAGTCATAGCATACATGATCGAGCCTACAGCGGAAGCATACGGAACTCGACTCATCTCAGCTATCTCAGCCTCGGTACTCGGGCTCTGAGTCTTACTCAGTTTGGCGTTACTCTGGATTGGTAAGTCACCTTTCTTGGAATCCTGCATGTTGAACCTTTTCAGCACCTTATTTAAGTAGGTACTTTGACTAAGTCCAATTAGTCTTCTACTCTTGTCTCTCAATATCCTTATCCCTAAGATATAGGCAGCTTCTCCAAGGTCCTTCATAGCGAAACACTTCCCAAGGTGGGATTTAACCTCCTGCAAGGTTGGGATGTCATTTCCTATGAGTAGTATGTCATCCACATACAATACCAAAAAGCTAACTATACTCCTACTAGCCTTAACATACACACAAGACTCATCTTCACTCCTCGAAAAGCCAAACTCTTTGACTTTCTCATCGAAACAAACACTCCACCTGCGAAATGCTTGTTTTAGCCCATAGATAGATTTCTCTAGCTTACACACTCTATTAGGGTGCTTTGCATCAACAATACCCTCTGGCTTACTCATGTAAACATCCTCAGCCAACTTTCCATTAAGGAAAGCGGTTTTGACATCCATTTGCCATATTTCATAATCATGCAATGCAGCTATAGCTAGCAAAACCCTAATAGACTTAATCTTTGCTACTGGTGAGAAGGACTCATCATAGTCAACTCCCGGAGTTTGAGTAAAGCCCTTCGCAACCAGCCGTGCTTTATAAGTGTGTACATTCCGATCCATGTCGGTCTTCTTCTTGAAGATCCATTTGCACCCGACCGTCTTACGACCCGGTACATTGTCAACCAAGTTCCAAACTTGATTTTCATACATGGACTGAATCTCGCTGTCCATAGCCTCTTTCCATTTGGCGGACTCGGGGCCTGCCATGGCTTCCTCAAAGAGGTTAGGCTCATCCAGATTTACCAGTGTACTATCACTGATAAATGCATCACCTTCCGCAGTAATATGAAAACCATAATAATGCTCAGGTGGTTTCCTAACTCTTTTGGAACACCTTAGAGGTACAGACTCATCTATCGGCTCAACAGGAGTTTCCTCCTTAGGTTGATTGCTAGTGTTTGAGGTTCCTTCACTGCTTGACTATTGAAGTTCTTAAAGATCAATTTGCCTCCCACTTTTTCCTAGGCTTATAAACTCTCTCTCGCGAAAGACCCCTATCCTTGCCACAAAGACCACATTCTCATTGGGTCTGTAGAAGAGGTAACCAAAAGAATTTTGTGGGTAGCCGATGAAAATACATCGCTCACTACAAAGTTCGAGCTTATCCTGAGTCTCACGCCTCACGAAAGCCTCGCAACCCCAAATCTTGATGTGGTCCAAATTGGGAACTTTCCCAGTCCACATCTCGTGAGGTGTTTTGGAAACCTTCTTGGTAGGGACTAGATTAAGGATGTGGGCGGCATTCTCTAAGGCATACCCCCAGAATGAGATTGGTAACAAAGATCGACTCATCATGGAACAAACCATGTCTAACAAGGTTCGATTGCGCCTCTCAGCCACACCATTAAGCTGTGGTGTTCTGGGAGGTGTCAATTGTGAAACTATTCCACATTCCTTAAGATAGTCAAGGAACTCTGTACTAAGATACTCTCCTCCTCGATCGGATCGGAGCATCTTAATGTTCCTCCCCAACTGATTCTCCACTTTCTGTTTAAACTCTTTGAACTTTTCAAAGGTTTCCGACTTATCGGTAAAAGCCACATAGAAGCGGTTAGCATCCCTTGTGGCGATTCTGAAGCGTCCACACACATCTGTGTGTATGAGGTCCAACAAACCTTCACCCCTAGCACAAGAACCAGTGAAGGGCGACTTTCTCATTTTTCCAAGCAAACAAGACTCGCAACTATCTTCTGACCTTAAGTCAAATGACTCCAAGACTCCAGCCTTCTGGAGTTGGCCTATGCGCTTCTTGTTGACATGTCGAAGACAACAGTGCCACAAGGATGCCTTATCCAAACTAGTGGAAGAATCAATCTATAAAATATTATTTCCTAAGTTGTCTACAACATTCACAGCTTCATACACACCATCATAAGGTAATGATTTAAAGTAAAATACATCATTGTAAAAAACATTAATAACACCGATTTCTTTATCAAAAGAAAAGGTAAAACCTTGTTTGTACAAGCCATGAGAAGAAATAATATTTCTCGCCATTTCAGACGAGTAACAACACTTATTCAAATCTAACACTAACCCACTACTTAGCAACAAAGAATAAACTGCAATCTTGGTGACAGGTGAAGCTTTCCTATTCCCCATGATCAAGTTTATCTTTCCGTGCTCCACATCCTCACTTCTTCTTAGGCCCTGCAAATCAGAACATATAAGAATACCGCTGATGAATCGTGGAATCAAGTATTAATCAAAATCAGAGTTAAACGAATGCAAATTGAACAAACGATGTAAATAAGATCTGATTTCTGCTCATTTATGCTTTCAATTTTTATAGAGAAAATAGACAGGTTTTGTAAAGGACTCTTATCTAAGTCTAGTAAAGTTCCATATTTATAGGAACAGTGAAAGCATAAAAAAAATACTAAGGCATTTACAATTAAGCTTCGTACGAAATACACCTCAGTAAATAAACTTAACAAAACATACAAAGGGTAAAACAGACTTCGACATATTACAATATAATTCGACCCTAACAATCTCCCCCTTTGTAATAATGTCGACCTTCATCAGTTCAAGAGTATCTGTATAGCATACAGCATAACCCTTCGAATCTTAGTGTACCATGAGATTATCTTCTTCAGTTCCTTCTTATCTCCTTCGTTATTCTTCTTGCAGCTATTCATACGAACAACGAAATTCGTATATTGGGATGTTGTTTATCTTTCCACTTCGGAAGCTTGAAACAAGAATCTTTTAGCCTTCCCATTTTTATCTTTCCCAGCAAATACCATACCAAAAGGCTTCAAACATATTTCTCCGTCTGCATACTTCTTCAACTCAGGTTGAGTTAAAGGAAGTTCCATTGGCACTTTTACAGTTAATCCCTTTTCTGTAGCTAACTCAACATCTGTAAGTGCTAAACACTCATAATAGTTGTCAATGAAAATCTTGATGTGAGCCAACCCAAGTCGAAAAACTTCAGGATCAGTTTCTCGAAGATATAAATCATCTTTATCCTTTAGCAACAATGCAACTTGTATCAGATCATACAAGTTCATTAAAGGAAAATCAGCCACTGAGAAATCACACACTTGCCCATTTGCCCTTGAAACAATAAAGCGAAGATTATGCATCATATTTTCGAACAACACATCTCGCTTTATACTTATTACCTTCTTTATCTTCACCAGTGACCAAATCTCCTCTAGAAGCTTTTCAAGTACAGCATGAAATCTGATCTTCATGTAAGTGTACTCATCATCATTGTCAAATTTCTCTGCTATTTTGTACTGAGCCATAATGAACATCATCTCATTGATGGGAAAATCCAACTGACTCATATCTGTGTTGAGAACAACATAGCTTTTCTTTGGCTTCTTTTCAAAAGCGTACATATGATTATATGCGACTTTCGACTCTATTGTTTCATAATTGTAATGCTTTGAAGGATCACCCTTGTTCATCCCAGGTGGATCATTTTCACGAAGTCGCATAATGCTTTGTACAATTCGGAGCTTTTCAACCTCAGCCTCCGCTTCAGCTTTCTTTTCTTCCTTTGATATTTCGACCATAACCGTTTTGCCTTTGTCTTTTACAGAGGAATTATCAATACTTTCCTTAGGCTTCGAACTGCTGCCATCTTCCCCAATCTTAATTCCTTTGGGAATTGGTCTTGAAATTGGCTTCATTGAAATTGGCATTGTTGTCACAACAGTCAAA
Source organism: Lactuca virosa (assembly GCF_052849685.1). Classification (NCBI taxonomy): domain Eukaryota; kingdom Viridiplantae; phylum Streptophyta; class Magnoliopsida; order Asterales; family Asteraceae; genus Lactuca; species Lactuca virosa. The sequence continues at coordinate 27,675,768 of NC_136427.1, forward strand.
ATAACTGGCTCAGCAGTTGACACGATTGGTTTTGTTATTGGAATCTTCAAAGAAAACACCTTTCCAACAATCTTTGCATCTGCATGCAAATCTTCACCACTAGCCTTCGTACCACCAACCTCCTTTTCTCCCCCTTGCACCCCTGTGAAAACAGGCGGGGCATTCGTTGGAAGAAGCTGGAAATGTGAGAAAGAGGATCAAGTTGTTTGTGTAAAATAGCTTCAAAATGAACGAACTTTTGAGACAAAAAGTCTGGAGTGATCAACAGAGATGAAAATGATTTAACAGTTAAATCTTTGAGTTCCTTCAGCAGGTTGAGCACTTCCACAAAGCTTTGATTTTCCGTTGTCGACAATTGAGTAAGTTGAGGACGCAAATCTTCGTACAACTTGACATATTTGGTAACAGCATCACAAATAATGTCAATTTTCTGATTAATCAAAGCATAATCCCTTTGCACAATTGATATTTCCTTTTGCATATCCTGTCGAAGCTCTTGAATTTGCAGATTCACATCTTCCCTCACTTTCTTGACATCCTTAACGAATAACACTTGTCATTCCTTCACCAAATGCTTGAATTCTTTTACCTCCCCTCTAAACATCGAAGTTAGAGAATTCACCCTTAATTCATCATTCTGATCATTATGATCACTCTTCTCCAAGAGTCGAATCTATGAATCTCGGAGCATTCCAGAGACTTTACTCACCACCTTTGCTTCGAAGGTTTTCAGCAGACTATCAACTTCCATATTAGAGACAGACGAATTACTCCCCAAATCTGCTTGAGATTGAAGAATAGAATTCAATTTCTTGTTGAGAATCTTGAATTGTTTCATCGTCATCAACATTTGATCAGGAAAGTGATCTTCTTTATGATCAAACTGTAAATCGTCAAACATGCCTCCAAAACCTTCATTGTCAGTATCAGGTTCAACAACAGGTGAAGTCTTAACAGGCAAATCAATTTTGGGTGAATCAGTGGAAAGAGATGGAAAAAGAGTTGTAAAGGGTTGATGAAGAATATTTTCAAAGGTTAGGGAATTTGTAGTATTCGGAATAATAAAAGGAGGTAATGACACGAAAGTATCTGTTACTGAAGATACAGGAATACCTTGAGTATTAGCCTCAACTTCTTTGTTCAATTCTCCCTCACCCGTGTTGACATTTACATCTGTATCAGATACGTGTGTAGAAATGCCTGAAGTCCGAACCACCTCAGTATATGATTCAGTTAGCGAAACATCGGGTGGTATGACAATAGTCTTCTCAGGATTAGATACAGATTGAGAAACAATTGGTTCTGGTGTTTCAGGAACTATTTCTTCTTCGGAAGACTCCTTTTGGATAACCAACTTGCGTTTCCGTGTCTTCTTCTTTGAAATGTGTTTGGCCACATCTTCAGCTCTACGTTTCTTGGACAAAAGCGAAACTGGAGCTGGAACCTCTCGAAAAATGACTCCTTGATGAGAGAGTTGTGGTTTACGAACATTAGAAGGAGAAGATTTTAACACACCATCAGAAGATTTTCGTGAACCCCTAGTCCTTTTCTTCAATCGTCGAAAAATACCAGATTTTGAAGGAATTTTCACTGCCACTACAGTATCACCAAGAGGTTCCAGTGGTTTGATGACAACAGTCGAAACATTCACTTCAGCCGTCTCAGGCTTCTTTGAAGACTTCGCGGATTCATGCATAATCTTCTCAGGAGACTTCTTTGATTCGTGCACTGGCTTCTCTGGTGTAGCCTTTACATCCTTTTTAGAACGTTTAGACTTCTTGGAAGGACCAGCTTCTTCTTTCGACAATAATTTTCCAGTCTCAACTTCTGGATTAATAGTTTGCAAGTATTCAACCAACACTGAATTCGTTGGCTCAACCCTCTTTAACATTGCATCCGGAATCCGAGCAATGTGTGTGAATACTTCCATATCATCCGAAACATCCTTTGGGAAGTGATACTTCAGAAACTCAGCCTTTTCTTCATCAGCAGGGACAACAATTCCTTCTTTATCATAGAAATAACCAAGTATTAAGCTCCAATACCTAGCACACGAAATGCCTTGAACCACATTCGTGTTTTTGACACTCTTTTGGAATTCCTTCCATGGTTGGGTAGAGTAGTCAACAGAAAGATCATAGTACAGTCCTGCCACCATCGCATAAACCTCCATGCGACCTTTGTCTAAGCCAACACTACGACCTGTCAAGTATCGAAGAAAGATTCCAAACAAGAAATTCCAAACAGTTGGCAGAGCTGACTTCTTGAAATCACTAATCTTTGTGAGTGAGGGTTGATGACCCATCTCATTAAACATATGAATAACTTGTGCATAAGTAAGATCAGTAACAAGTTGTGAATTGGGAATATCCAGAATCTGACAAAAGATCTTCTTAGACAAACGGATTTTCTTGTCATTACCAGTTGAAAGGTGATGATATCCATTGCTTTGCTATAAGTAGCAGTGGATCCTGCCTGAGAAAGCCATGAGAGAGTAACTGCGAATGAGTTGAACATCGCCTTGGAAAGAACAGAACTCTTTAATGTGACAATGAGCATCTTCAATTGTTCAGGATACAGAGACACATCCCCTTCCACTTGATAATTGGTGCATTGAATCTTCATGATCGGTTGAGAAGTGATGTCTTCAGTTGTTCGAGAAGTAGAATCAACGCCAGCCATGATTAGGGTTTTGAAGCTTTCAAAAGTCGCACCAGTCTGCCAATAAAGTTGGGTATTTGAGTTCTTTTGTGAGCGTAAAAAGATACAGAATCCGTAAATGCCCTTTTTATATGTAACCCTTAATTTGAATTGAACGCGCGATAGGCATTGATTGAGATCTGATGTGGCACCTTAAAAGTCGCACCAGTCTGCCAATAAAGTTGCCATGCGTCAAAAAGTAACTGTCACACCGCCTTGAAACCAGGAAACGTCTCCTCACACAGTCTGTTCGTGTCACCTCAAGGAATAGTAACTGTTATCAACCTTTGGATTTAGGTTAAGCTCTTTCGTCTTTGGGTTTAGAGACGAAGTCATGTGCTAGACTGTCAAAATCATCAGCCTGAGTTGGTAGTACTCAGAACCTCAAGGATTTCGTGTGTGTTGTGTGCCAAAGAAAAGATAAGAAACAAATTAACAAAAATTTAGATATGTGATGTCAAAAAAAATCGACACAAAAGCAGAGAAACCTCGGGCAAAGGTTACTTCATTAATTATCAAGAGAGATAATCAACTGCTTGTGTATGTTCCCGTGAATTACAATCGAATACTTGTAGAGAAGTATCGAAGGGCTTCTTTTGTTAGGCTTATTGGGTGGTTTAGAATTTCGTTACATATCATCATAAACATAAGGTGAGTAATTGTAACAGAAATTACTTGTTTGACTAGTGTAGTTAGTAACAAGTATGCTTTGATATATTTTGATAGTAACGTGGAAAGCAAATAAAACTCGTACAAAAATCATATTCATAAAAAAATATTTGTTCTGGATCTTGTTGGGTAACAAACATCGTGGGTTTCGATAGTTTGATCAAGATCACGCATAAGAATAGAATATGATTTTGAGTTTCGTAAAATGGTACTGAAACAAATGTTTCGTCAAATCTGGAACATAGTTCCCCGTCAATTCCTTATTAATATATGAAGTTGGGTTTCACTTTCATCATGGCCTCATGATGTCAGATCATTAACACAGAATTTTGATATATCTAAATCTTGATGGGTTGAATCAAAGATCTCTTGGATATATGTCTTCGTGTGTGCAAGTGTAAGAAATTTTGGGATGAAAAAGATTGGTTTTGAGTAACGAATTGTACCTCTGTTATTTTCGGACAAAACAGATAACTCTTAACTCATGTGAGAAGAGTAAAGTAGCTCAATCGACTAATGTGAATATAAGCCTGACTTGGGAAGAAATTTTCGTATGAAATATTTCACTAAGGCTTTCATAAACACACATTGAGTCTCCAGAGGCTTGGGTCAACATGCTGCAGCATGCTTCTAGGGACAATCTAACTAGTACATAGTTTTCAAAATTTTACCTTCCCATAGAAACACAAGCATGACCCTTGAAAAAAAATGTTCGTGTTATCTGCACAAAGAAAAAGAAAGAAAGAGAATAACAAAAATCTTTTTGTCATTTTTGATTTTTCTAACAAAAAAATATATATTTGAGTTTTTGTGAATTTTTCGAAAAATAAAACAATTAACAAAAGAAATTTTTTTTGGTATTTTTGATTTTTCGAAAAGAGAACAACAAAACTAAAATAAAATCTTTTTGGAGTTTTTGATTTTTCGAAAAGATACCAACAAAACAAAAATAAAATCTTTTTGGAGTTTTTGATTTTTCGAAAAGATACAAACAAAACGAAAATAAAATCTTTTTGGAGTGTTTGATTTTTCGAAAAGATACCAACAAAACGAAAATAAAATCTTTTTGGAGTTTTTGATTTCTCGAAAAGGAAACTAAGATACAAACTTACGAAAAACATTTTTACAAACAAACGAAAATTTGTAAACAAACTACAATTTGCCATTCTTACGAAAATTTGACAAACGAACGAAAATTAGACAACCTTACGAAAATTTGACAAATTTAGGAAATATTTGTACCACACAACCAACACGCAAATTGTCAAATTCGAAGCATGTCGAAGCGTTGACTATGAACAGTAACCGCTGAATGGCGTCTTATTGCCTCTGAATCGACACATTTGTATAACACACCTTTGCTATACATTCGAAATCTGTCCTGGAATTGAACTTGCTTCAATCATTCCCAAGTCTGTCAAAATTCGAACAAATGATTTTTCATCCAAAGCTTTTGTAAAAATATCAGCAAGCTGATCAGTTGTTTTTACAAAATGAACTTCTATGTTTCCATCTTCCACATGATCTTTGATAAAGTGATAACGAAGAGCTATATGTTTTGTTTTCAAATGTTGTACTGGATTATGACAAATACGTATAGCACTTTGAGAATCACAGTACAATGGAATCTTTTTCATATTCACAGCATAATCCATCAACTGACTTTGAATCCAAATAATTTGTGATGTACAAGCAGCAGCTGCTACATATTCGGCTTCAGCAGTAGAAATCGAGACACACGTTTGCTTCTTCGACTGCTAACTAACCAACTTTCCATCCAAAAATTGACAACCACCACTAGTACTTTTTCGATCCAATGTACACCCTCCTAGATCTGCATCTGAAAATGCCGGAATGAAAAATCCTGTTTTCGAAGGATACCACAATCCTAACGAAATTGTTCCCTTGAGATAACGAAAGATATTCTTCACAGCTGTTAAATGTGGCTCTCGAGGATTTGCTTGATACCTAGCGCAATTACATACAGAAAACATGATATCAGGTCTACTTGCAGTAAGATAAAGCAATGAACCTATCATGCTCCTGTATAAAGTAAGATCAACCGCAGGCGTTTCTAACAAAGGAGTTAGCCTTGTGCCAACAGCCATTGGTACTCTTAACTTCGTGCTATTTGTTAATCCAAACTTTTCGAGCAGATTCCTTGTATATTTCTCTTGATTGATGAATATGCCTTCTCTGTTTTGACATATGTTTAAGCCAAGAAAATTATTGATTTTACCCATCATGCTCATTTCGAATTGGCTTGTCGTCAAATTTTCGAATTCACTAGACAAAGTAGGGTCAGTAGAGCCAAAAATAATATCGTCAACATAAATTTGAACAAGCATCAGATTATTCCCAACTTTCTTTCGAAATAATGTGGGGTCAACTGATCCTTGCTTAAATTTCGACTGTTTTAAGAAACTGGTAAGAGTTGCATACCATGCTCTTGGTGCTTGTTTTAACCCATATACTACTTTATCTAAAATATATATATGATCAGGATGCATTTCATTTACGAAAGCTGGAGGTTGTTCTACGTAAATAGTTTCTTCGAGTTCTCCATTGAGAAAGGCACATTTCACATCCATTTGATAGACATCAAAATCCTTATGAGCTGCATATGCTAAGAATATTCGAACAGCCTCTAGTCTTGCAACAGGGGCAAAGGTTTCTTCATAATCAATCCCTTCTTGTTGCAAATATCCTTTTACAACTAAACGTGCTTTATTTCGTACAATATTTCCATCTTTGTCGGTTTTATTTTTGAAAATCCATTTTAACCTGACAATCGAAACATTTTCAGGTTTAGGAATTAATCTCCAAACCTTGTTTCTTTCAAATTCAGCCAGTTCTGATTGCATTGCAACAACCCAATCTGAGTGTTCCATTGCCATCTTAACTGTCTTTCGTTCAATTTCAGATATGAAAACATTGAACATGCAAAATTCTTGATGAGTATTTAATACCTCATTCTTCGCACGAATCTGAGCTCTTGTTAAAACTCCATCTTGAGGATTTCCAATGACTTGATCAATTGGATGAGTCTTTGTCCATTTTTCTAACGGTGGATATGCTGGATCGAATTCCAAAGGTGCATCTTCGTACATCTCTTCATTTTCAGATCCTACAACAGAAACATTATCATTTAGATCATGAAAATCATCATTTTGATTAAAATTTATTGTATCATTTTCCTTCTCAACAAGATTATCATTTTGATGCTCCCCCTCAACCAGATGCTCCCCCTCAACAACATCATCCATTCTCTCATTCTCCCCTCGAAAGAATGCTCCCCCTCAACGAGAGTATTCGAATCCAAGTGCTCTCCTTCCTCCGGATTATTAAGCATACTTTCGCCAAGTCCAAGAGAATTCGTTGTTGAATTAACATCGATTATGTTTTGAGGAATTTCCATGTCATCATTATGCTTCGAAGATTCAGAGTGATGATTATCATTCGCATGAACTTCAGCATCCACAGCCCTGTCAGGAATACCAAAAATTAAATCATAATCAAAGACAGATGAATTTGATTCATCAGATGATTCATTAATAATTGGTTTTTGTTCAAATTGCTTTTCAACTTGTTTGACATAATAATCATCGAAAGTAACATTGAAAGTTTCTTCGACTTTTCTTGTGCGTTTATTTAACACTCCGTAAGCAACCGAATTGTGCGAATATCCCAAAAATATGCCTTCGTCAGCTTTAGCTTGAAATTTTGAAAGGTTATCTTTAAGATTCATTATAAAATACCTGCAGTCAAAAACATGAAAGAATTTAACATTAGGTTTTCGGTTATTGATAATTTCATACGGAGTGATATTGAATCGACGATGAATGAAAGATCAATTTTGAGTAAAACAAGCTGTCGAAACTGCTTCAGCCCATAGATATTGAGGAAGATTCGCATATGTCAACATAGTTCTTGCTGCTTCACAAAGTGACCTATTTCGTCTTTCAACCACACCATTTTTCTGCGGTGTATAAGGCGAAGAGAAATTATGCGAAATTCCTTTTTCTGTTGAGTACGAATCCAGCACTTTGTTCTTAAACTTAGATCCATTATCGCTTTTGATCTTTCGAACATTTTTCTTCAGACTCATCTCAATCTTCTTAATAAACTCGATCATTGTTTGAGGAACCTCGGATTTTAACCTGGGAAAATATACCCAAGTAAATCGTGAAAATCATCAACAATAACCAAAATGTACTGTTTCTTGTTGAGAGTTTCTACAGTCGATGGTCCACAAAGGTCAATGTGTAGAAGTTCCAACGGTTCTACAATTTTCGAATCTATCACAATTGGATGGCCTTTCCTGTGCTGTTTTCCTTGTTCACAAGCTGCACACAATGTATCATTATCAAATTTTAGTATAGGTAAACCACGAACAAGATCATCAACAACCAATTTATTTAAGTTTCGAAAGTTTAAATGCAATAAATGTCGATGCCATAACCAGCTGATGTCAGAGGTAGCTTTCGAAAGTAAGCACACTGAGGGTTTGCCAATGATTGGTTTGATATCAAGAGTAAACATGTCACCATGTCGTTTGGATTTGAGCAAGACATCGTTAGTTTGAACATTTGAAATGATGCTGCCTTCTTCGTTAAACACCACTTGATTGCCAGTGCCCACAACAAGTTGGGAAACACTTATCAAGTTATGTTGAAGACCTTCAACATAAGCAACACGATTAACAGTGAATTTTCCATTCGTGACTTTGCCATAACCTTTCACTTGGCATTTGTGATTATTGCCAAACTTCACAACTCCTGCATTTTCCAAGCTGCGAAAATCTCTTAGGTTTTCCTTTCGTCCAGTCATGTGACGTGAGCAACCACTATCAATATACCATTTCTCATCATATTGCTCGCCACATAGTACCTGCGATTATTGAAAGAATTTAGGTACCCAAGGTTGTTTGGGTCCTTGGAAATTAGTTTTGAAAACAGAATGAAATGAAGAACTTTTAACCCAATCACAAACTTTAGTTTTGAGACTATCAATTAAGTCCACATCATTATTTAAAGAAACAGAAACATAAGTTTTTGTTTGTTTGGGATTGTCACTGACACAAGCCTTCGTGTTTTTAGATGGAGTATGATCAAGCTTTTCTTTCGAAACCGGTTTCCAAGTTTTTACCGAAACATTCGAATCTTTTGAAGATGAGCTTGCAGTTGACGAAGAATTCACATAACTCTCATAAGCTTTGTGAATTTGTTATTGAGAATATTTCTTCGATTGATATTTTCGACCTTTTCCTTCAAGCCAATGATCGATGTTTTTGTCACGAGACAACTCTTTTGTGTACGAAACTTTTAAGGTTTATTTTCCTGTAGGATTTGGAAAATTCGTTTTTTGTGGAAAGAAATCAACATTTGATTTAGGTCAAAATGTCATAGCGTATCGACTTCCATCATTGTTTCCAACACTTCGATTTTAAGAAAATCGATTTGTAGATTTTTGTTTTTGAGAAAGCCTTGTCTGTTGATTAGAAGAAAATCGTTGTTGTGATGGTTGATCTGGAACAGTCTTTGAGGTATTTTTGTTATCTTTTGAAAATGATGAGATTGAAACTTTTGAAAAAATTGTTTTTGGTTGAAATTCAGTTTTAGATTTATTTGTTTGAGCGGGATTTTGCTTTGGATCTGAGTGAATTTCTGAATGAGAAGACTTATTTTCAACAGATTTAGTCTTTTCATTTTCAGTTGTTTTCAAATTCAATCCGTTTTGTTGTTTTTGAAGTTCCATGGCTTGCCAAAAAATCTTCTTACGAGCTTGTCTTTTTGAAATTGCATTTTCTTTTGAAAACTTGTCAATTTGTTCTTTAAATTCTTTTGAATTTAATTTGACAACAGTTTCTTTTTCAACAACAACTTCTTTTGTAATTTCTTTCACAATTTTTGATTTTTCAATCCATTTGCATTGTGGTTTTGTCTTTGAAAAACATACGAATTCTTTGTTAAGGTATTTTCGACTGTACTTTGATTTGAAAAGAATCCTTCATCTGTTGTCTTCTTGTTGTCATCTTCGACCATTTTGGTGAATTCTGGTTTAATGTATTCAACATTTCCAGTTGTAACAAACACTTGATTTGGAAAGACAACATCATCAGTACACTTGAAATTATGATACACCACTTGATTTGTTTCCAAATAATGGGCTCCTTTTTCAGACAATACTTTGTCGAAATTTTCAGTGTCCCCAAATACTTGATCAACAACAACACGAGGAATTTTTTTTTCTATCAAATCTTTGTTTGAAGAGACCTTTTTGTCCGATTCGCCATCATCATTATCATCATCACTGCTATCCGTTTGACTATCTCGGATATCCACAAACTCAGAATCACAAACTTTTGAAGTTGAAGGTTTGTCAGTGTCAATCTTAACTTCCAAATCCTTAACTTTTTCTTTTCCTTTAGATTTTGATGTGACATTAATGACATACAAATGAGAACAATCAACATCCTCAATATCACTAATTTCGCTAACATTGTCAGAGTTATCTTCAATATCGGCAAAATTAGATTGAGAATCAGATGCCGAATTCTCAGTCTTTTTCAAAATTTTGATTTGTTCTGAGTTTGCCAAAGTATCATTCACAATGTTAACCAATTCATTTGTATCAAGACATTCATCAATTTTGACAATTCCATAAGTATATCTATCATCAGGAATTTTGTCAAACTCAGCAATGTTTTTCTCATAATCATACGAAATATTATCTACCTTCGCTCTTTCGTATGCTAGAAAAGGTAATAATTTTCTATGTTGTTCCTTGCTAATATCACACGAATGATGCAATGCAGTTAATTTCGCATATAGACATTTAGCAGAATTGCAGTAGATATTTCGTTGAGCTAACAAAAGTTTTACATCACTAGATAACGAATCACGATCACACATTATGTTTGTTATTTGCAATTCTAAACATTCTATCTTCACAACTTTCGAATCTAACTTCTTCGGTGTCTCTAACAACTGATTGCTTAATTTCTTAGCTTCATTGCTAGCAGAAACAACCAAATTATCGAAATAAGCAACAGTATCATCAAAAGCAACAATTTCAGAATCATATGCACTCAAAGGAATATTGAAAGATTGAAGAATGTTACGTACCTTTGTAGTCATTGGAGATTTATCAGCAGATTTTGACACAAAGCAACGACCTTTGACCTCTTCGTCTGAATCTTCCTCCAGCTTCGCATACATAGCTCCATGCATGGGATTACGCATTTCCTCATCATCGGAGCCCGAAGACCAGATTTGATATGTGCCATCATTCTCCTGTTCACTTGAGCCACCAAAGACAGATTTTTCGCCTTCGTACGTACCTCTTCCAACCTCTCCACATAATATGCCTCGTCCTTCACTCTATTCTTCTTCTCATCTTTCTTCCGAAGCATGCAATCATTTGCTAAATGATTGGCTCCATTGCAATAATGACAATCCATACCAGAATCTCCTTTCAATTTCTTCTCTTTCTTTTCCTCAGCACCCTTCGCATCATTCTTCTCATACTTCTTCTTCTCTTCTCCTGCAGCTTTGTTCATGAAACTTCGTTTTCCTTCACTTTGCTTCACCTTCGAATTAAACGGTTTCTTGAAAAACTTTTTGACTCGATTGTTAGAGTAAAAAGCAATTGCCTCATCATCCGAATTCATTATAAACCCCTCTTCATCATCAGAATCATCTTTTTCGACAATTTCCTTTTCAGTCACTTTTGAGACAAGTGCTAATGGACCTCCCAGACTAAGCTTCGACTCTTCTGCCATTTCGTTCACTTCACTTTCGTGAGTTTTCAGTTGATTGTACAAATCATTCAAAGAAGATGTGTCGAAACTCTGTTGATTTTTCACCATCATGCTAACACTTCTCCATTCTTTACGGAGTCCCATAACAAAGGTGAGATTGAATTCCATGGTAGACCTCGTGATTCCATAACGATTGCATTTGTAAATCAGCTCATTCAGCCTATCATAGTAACTTTCAATCGTTTCACCATCTTTTCGCTTGAAATCCTTCAATTCAATCAAACATTGCTTAACTGAATTGATTTTCGTCTTCTCGCTGCCTTGAAACTTTTCTTTGAGATTATTCCAGATTTCCTTTGCAGTTGTACAAGTTCTGACATAGTTATACACCACTGGAGGCAATGCACCACGCAACTCCCTTATGCATCGTTTTTCAAGTTTCTTCATACGATCATTTTGATTTTCCACACTCGTAGTACTGGAAGAAGATCCAATTGGTTGAAGGTTCGTTGGAAGAGTACCATTTCCTGAGATGCAAGACCAAAGCTCTTCATCGATTCCATTCAAGTAATCCTGCATACGATCAGGCCACTGATCATAGTATTCAGGAATGAGCATAGGAATCTTAGTTGAAGATCCTAGCAGATGAGAGTATGAAGTCATCGAGTTGAGATTGAAGTTTGCCATTGATGTACGGAAGAAACTTTTTGAGAATTTATGAGAAATCAAAGAAAATTTGAGAGCAAATTGTTGAATTGAACAGAAAAACAAAGTAGAATACTCGATTCAACAAATCTATTGCAGAATCAAATCACAACTCAAGATCTAGAAAGCTTTTTCACGTCAAAAGATGCGGAACTTTTTGAACCGGAATTTTGATTCAAAAACCTTTTGAAACAGAATGAAAATTAGATCTCAGATCATGATTCCTGCTCTGATACCAATTGATGAATCGTGGAATCAAGTATTAATCAAAATCAGTGTTAAACGAATGCAGATTGAACAAACGATGTAAATAAGATATGGTTTATGCTCATTTATGCTTTCAACTTTTACAGAGAAAATAGACAGGTTTTGTGAAGGACTCTTATCTAACTCTAGTAAAGTTCCATATTTATAGGAACAGTGAAAGCATACAAAAAACACTAAGGCATTCACAATTAAGCTTCGTACGAAATACACCTCAGTAAATAAACTTAACAAAACATACGAAGGGTAAAACAGACTTCGACATATTACAATATAATTCGACCCTAACAACCGCAACCTGTATCAAGAACCCAAGAAGTAGTATGTGGTGAGTTATTAGACAATATAGTGTAAATACCTGCATGGGTAGGTTTGACCTTCCCATCCTTAACATCTTGCAAGTACTTGGGGCAGTTTTGTTTCCAGTGCCCCCTTTCCTGACAATAGAAGCATTGAGCTTCCTTTGGGTTGGAAAAAGGAGTGATGGAACCACCTTTGGTTCCACTTGAAGAGGAGCCATCAAGGGACTTTCCCGTGGTACCCTTCGAAGGGGTCTTCCTCTTCTTTCCTCTACTTTGCCCGATTGCCAAGACAGGGGCGGAGTTAGGAGTAGGAGTAGTAAAAACCGATTTACCTTTGAGACCACTTTCGGCGGTCTTCAAAAGTCCTTGAAGTTTGCTGAGTGTAACTTCCTCCTTGTTCATGTGATATGTCATTCAGAATTGATCATAACAAGTAGGCAAGGAGTGCAGTATGATGTCGATCGCCAACTCCTCAGGGAAGTTCACATTCAATTTCAGCAAACGGTCCACATACCTTTGCATTTTCTGTAAGTGGCCCGTGATGGATTCACCATCCTTCATTCGGCTTGTTATCATGGAAGAGATGATTTCATACCTCTTGTTGGGTTATATAGTGTTGTGTCATGGGCTCGGTCCTTAGCGCAGTTTTGCTATCCAGTTTGGGCCTGTCCAACTGTGATTGTTATATTTAGGGTTTAGTATATAAGGTGCATGCATGCAGCCTTTGTCAATAACGCTGAGATAATTATTGTTTTGATTTGTACTACGAAACCCTAGCTCGCCTCTACAGTGGAAGTTCTTTGTCGAGCTCTGCTGAGGCGTGACTAAGTTTGAATCATTCAGCATTATTTGATTCTATATTGTGTTCTCTGTGTTCATTTGATTTTATTGTTTAATCTGTTGAAGATCTAATCGATCTAAGAGTTTTTTCAACTCTACAATTGGTATCAGAGCAGGAGACTGTGTAATCCATACACATCTCTTCTGTTGAAGAAGATCTTAGGGTTTTCCGCTTAGATTGATATTAATAGAGTCGTCATCTGCTATTGACGTGGTTCTTCAAATATTTGATCTTACCCTAACGTTATTTACAAGTCTGATCATAAGCAGGTTTAAACAAGCATCAACACATCCATGGACGATTCTCAGTCAAACCCAATCAACATCTCAAACAGCATAGGATCGACAACAAGGATTCCTATTTTATACACTCAAGATTATGAGGTCTGGGCGAATCACTTTGAAGACTACGTGATTGGCTCAGAAGATAATGGATACTTAATCTGGGAGGCGATCACTGTTGGTCCATTCGTTTATGCAAGTACTTCAAGAATTGTTAAAACTCAAAAGGAATATAATCAACTCATCGGTGACGTGAAAGATATCCCTCAGGATGAGAAGGAAAAGTTTCAGTGCAATATCAAAGCCTTAAGGATGATAAGGTTTGCACTACAGTCAGATACGTTTCGGCTGGTAAGCTCATGCACGACAGCAAAGGAAATATGGGTCAGGTTGAAGGAATTGTACTCTACAGATGAAGATCTTGAGCACTCAATCCAAACACTGTTGCTCTCAGAATTTGGTGATTTTAAGCAGAAGCCTGAAGAGAAGCTCGTTCAATCCTTCGATCGCTTCAATCATCTCTTAAGCAAGATGATTAAGCATGGGATCGAAAGGAAGGTTATTGAACAGAAGGTAACATTCATGAATGGCCTTAGATCGGAATGGATGGTTGTGGTGTCAACAGTGAAGGCACATGAACAGTTCAAGAGTTATTCTCTTGCAAAACTGGTGGGAATTCTAAAGTCGCATGAGAGTGCCCTGACCAAAGAAACAAATGTAGTTTCTAGCATGGGATCCTTACCTCTGATCTCCAAAGGTAAGAATACAGCTGAGGAGGAAGAAGATTTGGATCTCTCTGAATATGATCTAACAAGCGAAGATTATGCTCTGATGGTGTCAAATCCCAAGAAGTTCATCAAGAGGAGGTTCCCAACAAACAAGAACCGAAACTGGCATGGCAGTTACAGCGCCGAGAAAGCAAAGGAGGAACCAAAAGGTGTTTCTCAGACGGAAGAACAAAAGAAGGAACCGAAACTTGGAGGTGACTCGGGCTTTACCTGTCACTATTGTGGAGGTAAAAATCACTTCGCAAAAGACTGCATGCTCAGAAAGATGTCTGAGAAGAACGAAGATGAGGACGAGGAAGCGAACCTCACAAGGTGTTTGGAGGAAATCAGGAAGAAGAAAGTAGGATCTAACAACACCATGAATGCTCTTATTGTGCAGGGAAATACGATCGATGATGAATTTGGAGGCGTTAAAATTTGGTCGACTGATTCAGAGGACGAAGAAGTGAGGAAACCGACTCATGGCAAGGCTCTGTTGGTGAAGGAAGAGAACAACACAGGAAGGTGTTTGATGGTGACGTCTGGAGTGTCACACTTGCGAGGCTATACCACTGATGGAGGAAATGATGGAGAGAAGGAAAGAGAAGACCGTTGTTTCGCTGCAAAGCCTGTCAGTCAGCAGATCAACGATTGTGACGAGTTGATCCAGAAGGTACAATCTATTCTTATCTCTCTGAAAATTCCAATAACTGACTACGAAAATGAACTCAATAGTTTAAAATCTAAATTTTCTACTTTAAGTGGAAGTTTAACTCAAACTCGCGTCACAAACTCTAACCTAACTGATCAAATCAGCAGGGTGTCATCGAAGAGTGAGGAGAGGAGAATGTGGATTGAGCAGAAGGAGAAGGAGTTGATTAGGTCTAGGGATGAAACAATTTATTTGCAAAGAGATAATTTGAAGCTTTTAAAACAAGGAAATGTGTTTTGTTTAATTACTAAGCGTTTATACACCAATATTACTCAATTGCATCTTGATTGTGAGATAGGGAAGAAGATACATCGTATGATTTTACCCTTCCTTGAGTTAAAGGAGGATGAAATCGATGCCGACGCATACGACTGTGAAAACGTTGTTTCTTCTGAGGATATTTCTCCTGCCTACAGAATCGGTCTTGACAAAATAGAGTCCTTTATAAAGTCCAAAGACCATAAGGACATGCTCAAAAATTTGTTGGATGAAAATGACAAATTGAAAATCCAAACTGAAACTGTACAGAAATTTGACTTGTTGAATGCTAAGTTGAGTTCAGAAAATAAAATTGTTGTTGAAAATACTTCTGAATTCGATGAGGATGATGATATGAGTGACATTTCTGTAGATGATGTGGTTGATTGTTCAGAATTTGTCAAGAGCGAACCCGAAACTAACAAAAATCTTATTTCTGAAAATTCGGTTGAGTTTGCTCGTTTATCCAAAGACAAGACCAAAGTCCATAAAGAAAAGGCCATTGTGTATCAAAAGGTCCAAACCACTCCAAATCAGGTATACAAAGTCAATGGAGTTTCTTTGCAACAAACAGCCGAACTAACAGCAATTGTTGCAGAAGATAATGCTGAGGGCT
Source organism: Lactuca virosa (assembly GCF_052849685.1). NCBI lineage: Eukaryota > Viridiplantae > Streptophyta > Magnoliopsida > Asterales > Asteraceae > Lactuca > Lactuca virosa. The sequence continues at coordinate 27,691,645 of NC_136427.1, forward strand.
GTGATGAACATTTCTGGTCAGCACCCATTGACAATGCAGATGAAACTGTAGGTTTGTCTCAGAAAACTTCATGGAGAGTGAAAGGAAGATATGTAGCCGAACCTCTTAATGATCCTACTCGTTTTGATGAGCCTAGTACAAGTGGTACCAAAAAGCCTTCAGCCGAACAAGTCGCAGTCTCAAGCGAAACCTCTTCACTTAAAAGTGAAGCTTGTGCTCAAAAATCTGAGAAAAAGGCTAACATTCACAGAAATCCAAAACCGGTGAAAGATTGAAAGCATCAAAGGAATGTGAGGTACAAGAAAAACCTTACTGAAAGGAAGCAGTTCTGGCGTTCTCAAAATCCCAACTATGTTCGCTATGAAAAATCTTCTAAGCAAAAGGAGGTAGGAAAAGAAAAATCCAGCACTCACACTCATGGCGAAAACAACCGAAAACAGAGTTTCGGTCCTCAACATCAAACCAACCGAAAGCAGAGTTTCGGTCCTCAACATCAAACCAACCGAAAGTAGAGTTTCGGTCCTCAACATCAAACCAACCAAAAGCAGAGTTTCGGTCCTCAACATCAGACAAACCGAAAACAGAGATTCGGTCTGCCAAAGGATGTCAACCAAACACAAGGCTTCGGTTCTCGAGATGAGAAAAACCGAAAGGGTGGTTTCGGTTCCAGTCTAAGCAGTGAGCAGAAACGAAAGGAAAGCAATCTTCACTCTCAATCACAAACGAGCCATATCGAAAAGGCTAACTTAGTTTCCAAATCTCATTTTCCTAGCTCTAACCTCCTCTCACAGAATAATCAAAAAGGAAAAGAAAAGCTTTGTCCAGCAAATTCAAAGGATTCGTCAACTAAGCCTAATGTTGATCGAAAGTATGCTAACGTAAATTACACTTATTTGGCAACTCCACCTAAAAATAAAATCAGAGTTTTCACCCTAAAGAGAAAAGATGAAACAACGCTAATAAAAAGAACCTTTTTAGTTGATATTTCACTTACAAATCCATGTTCTGTAAAAAGCTCACGAGGACCCAAGACACTTTGGGTTCCTAAATCTGCTTAATTTTTGTAGGTTATACGTGACGAGCAGTTTGATGATGAATGGTACATAGACAGTGGCTGCTCACGTCACATGACAGGTAGAAGGGAAGAACTGAGGGAGTTTCGGTCTCTTGCAAATGGTGGAACTGTCAAATATGGTAACAACTCCTATGGCACGATCAAAGGTTATGGTATGATTACCAATGGCGAGTTCTCGATAAGAAAAGTGGCATATGTTGAGGGTTTGCAACACAACCTTATCAGTGTTTCTCAACTGGTGGTTGGAACTGGTCTAAAAGTGTCTTTCGATGACGAGGGTTCAGAGATTACTGAAAAGAAGTCAAACAATGTTCTTCTGCAATCAAAGCGAAAAGGAGAAATGTACCCTTTGAATCTCAATCCCATACGGGGAAAACCAGCAATCTGCTTGCTATCAAAGGCTCATTCAAACGAAAGCTGGCTGTGGCACCGAAGACTCTCCCATCTGAACTTTAAAGACATCAACAAATTGGTGCTTGGGGATCATGTTCGGGGTCTTCCTGTTCTAAAATTCGACAAAGAACACCTGTGCGCTGCATGTGAAATGGGGAAGCAAAGTCGACAGAGTCATTCTTCTCGCGTCAACACAAAAATAATTGAACCACTTGAATTGATTCATATTGATTTATGTGGTCCTTCTTCAATCGAAAGTGTTGGTGGCAACAAGTATATTCTTGTCATAGTAGATAACTTCTCTCGATTTACATGGGTATTCTTTTTAAAACAGAAATCAAAGGCCACTCCTAAACTAAAGGTCTTCATCAAGCAGGTCGAAGTCCAGCTGAGAAAGGTTGTTCGTAACATAAGAAGTGACAATGGGTTGGAGTTTAAGAACAAAGAATTCGAAGAGTTTCTTGCAGAGAAAGGGACAACTCACAACTTCTCGGCCCCATACACTCCACAACAGAACGACATTGTCGAAAGGCGAAACCGCTCTCTGAGTGAAGCAGCCCGAACAATTCTGAGCTTCGCTTCACTACCTCTGTATTTCTGGGCTGATGCCATTGCTGCTGCTTGCTTTACACAGAATAGATCTTATCTCAACAAATGTTTTTCGATCACTCCTTATGAGATCTTAAACAACCGAAAGCCAAATGTCAAGTTCTTTCATGTGTTCGGTTCAAGGCGCTTCATCTTTAATTCAAAGGAGCACCGAAATAAGTTTGATGTGAAAGCAGATGAGGGAATCTTTCTAGGTTATTCCTTAACCTCCAAAGCATATAGGGTTCTCAACAAACGATCAACGAAAATCGAGGAGACCTATTATGTTACATTCGATGATAACTACGTCAAGAGGCTCAAAACCACCGAAGGTTCTGTGGCGGATATATTTCCAACTTCTGGTCAAGTTACAATACCCATTTCGAACCTATCTGAACAATACATGCTGCTGTTTGATGAGCCCGAAAAAACTATTCTCTCTGAATCCAAAGCAGCAGACAACAAAGTCGACAACTTGAAGAAGATAATCGATGACGCTGCAGCGAATATGGAAGAAGAACAACCTGTGGAATCCAACAGGCCAGACATGGGAGAACCTCAAAACGATTTCTTTCACGCTCAGGGGGAGGGTTCGTCTGATCTTCCCAATCAAGATCCAACATTCCAGGGGGAGAACTCTGCAACCGAAAGCCTAGACCAAAGGGAAAATTCTGATCCTGAAAATGAGGAAGTCTCATCTTTCGAAGTAAAAACCTCTAATCCTGCAACCGAGGAGGTATCATCATTCGAGGGGGAGAAGACGGACATAAACGATGATGACACTCAGTTGGAGTTTGAAGTAGAAGTGGACGCTGAACTGGATCCCTCATACGATCCCAATTATCCTCCACTCATCAAATGGACCAAAGATCATCCCCAATCACAAGTTATTGGTGATTCCACAGAAAAAGTTCTCACACGCTCTCAACTAAAAGAGAAACGAACAGCACTCTTCTCTAAAGTAGAATTTTGCATGTTTAATTCCTTCGTCTCTAAAGTTGAACCGAAAACAGTCAAGACAACACTTGATCACTCTGATTGGGTGCAAGCAATGCAGGATGAATTACATGAACTTGAACGAAATAGAGTGTGGAGACTGATTCCAACACCAAAAGATGCTTCTATGGTCGGATTAAAATGGGTGTTCAGAAATAAGATGGATAAAGAAGGGAACGTGATACGCAACAAGGCGAGGCTAGTCGTGAAAGGATACTGTCAAGAGGAGGGAATAGATTATGAAGAGACCTTCGCTCCAGTAGCAAGGCTAGAATCGGTTCGTATATTTCTCGCCTATGCTGCACACAAAAACTTTGAAGTCTTTCAAATGGATGTAAAGTGTGCCTTCTTGAACAGAGAACTGGAAGAAACCGTGTATGTAGAGCAACCTCCGGGCTTTGTAAACGAAAAATATCCAGATCACTGCTACATCCTGGACAAGGCGGTCTATGGTCTCAAACAAGCTCCACGAGCCTGGTATGAAACTCTAACTAGATTTTTGAAAATGTCCAAATTTAAACAAGGTTCGGTTGACCCAACCTTCTTTCTTAAGAAAGAGGGTAACCACCTTATGATCGTTCAAATTTACGTTGATGACATCATCTTCGGCTCCACAAATCCAAGCTTAACTGCTGAGTTCAGGAAGCTGATGGAAACTAAATTTGAAATGAGTTCAATGGGTCCTATTAACTTTTTCCTTGGTCTGAATACAAGACAGGGACCAGAAGGCATTTTCATTAATCAAGAGGCCTACACGAAGACATTGCTTGCTAAGTTTGGTATGGGAGATTCAAAAGTGAAGGTTCCTATGGCGTTCGGCACAAAGCTAACACCTTCCCTGGACAAACCGGCCGCTGACATGACTCTTTATCGTCAGATGATTGGGTCTCTAATGTATCTAACTGCTAGTCGGCCAGATATAATGTTCTCTGTTTGTTATTGTGCCAGGTTTCAAGCAAATCCACGCGAACCTCATCTATTGGCAGTAAAGAATATCTTTCGGTATCTAAAACGAACTACGTCTCTAGGGCTGTGGTACCCAGCCAAATCAGGGTTCTTTGTTCAAGCATTTTCAGATGCTGATCTTGGGGGATGTGGACTCGACCGGAAAAGTACCACTGGAGGATGTCAATTTCTGGATGGAAAACTCGTAAGCTGGCAATCGAAGAAACAAACATGTGTATCTCTCTCCACTGCTGAAGCAAAATACATTGCCGCAGCATCATGCACATCTCAGGTCATCTGGATACAAAGTCAACTTCGTGATTTCGGCCTGAATATGAAGAAAATCCCTCTATATTGTGATTCTGAAAGCGCAATTAGGATTTGTCACAACCCAGTGCAACACTCAAAGACAAAACACATAGCACCGAGGTATCATTTTATCAAAGATCATGTGGAAGATGGTAACGTTGAAATTCATTTTATAAGAACCACTGATCAATTGGCTGACATCTTCACTAAGGCCTTGCCTGAAGCAAGTTTTAATAAAATACTGCAAGGCTTAGGAATGATGGAAGCTGAATCTGTACCAAAATCTCCAACGTTTCAATAAAAGTTAGAAGCGGAATAGAGCGAACGTTCGGTCCATTTCGGGTTTGGTCCATTTCGGGTTCGGTCCATTTCGGGTTCGATCCATTTTGGGTTCAGTCCATTTTGGGTTCGGTCCATTTCTAGGAACCGAAATACCCCGAACGCTCGGTCCATTTCGGGTTCGGTTTCACCGGGCTCGTTTCGCCTCTACTTTCTATCTTATGGTTTCGGTTGTATAGTATGTATACTCTTTTCTAGCAACTTCCTTTATGCATTTCTTCTATATTTTATAAAATCCAAAAATATTTTCTTTCTGTTTTTAATTCTTTTTCAGTATATTTTATAAAATCCAAAAATATTTTCTTTCTGTTTTTAATTCTTTTTCAGTATATTTTATAAAATTCAAAAATATTCTCTTTCGTTTATCTGTGTACAAGAATATCTTTCACTAGTGCAGCTGGGGCAGGTATCAATCTCAAACTATGTACTAGCTAAGTGTCCCTAGAAGCATGATGTTGTATGTTGACCAAAGCCTCGAACGATTTTGAGTAAAGCCTTAATGACTTGATACATACAAATCTTGTCTTACCAATCAGGTTGTCACATTTACTCTAATCATGAGTTGCCTTACTCTTCTCAAACTGAGTTAAGAGTTTTCTGTTTTGTCAATCTTTTATAACAGAGGCACATTCGGTTCTCTTACCCACCTCATTTTTCTCCATCATTGTTCGCTTCACATTATGTAACCCTTGAGACTCTCAGCAATAACCACTGAGGTTTATGGTTACCTTTTTTCTGTGTTGATGATCTTAGTTTCGTTCACCACGAATTAAGTGAAACCCAAAATCCAACTCCCATAATGAATTGACGGTGAACACTTCAATGATCTAATTTTTTTTATGTCACCTTGTGAAATCTCCATTTTCTTTTTGAGCGATCCTTATGAAATTGTTTTTCACCAAAGCTTTTTCTTCCAAAAGGATCCAGTTTTTAATTTTTGAGATTTCCTGTTATCATAATTCCAACAAGTCACTGAATATGACTCCTACCTACTTGTTCAACAGGCTACATTGGCCTCACAAGTATTTCGTTCTATTTCGGTCTTTTATCAAGTTTCGAAATCATGAAGTGAAGCGAAAGCCACCCGTTATAGCCCTAATTAAAAAGATGCCTTTCAATGCTTCTTAACAAGTACTTGATCGTTATTCAACGGGAAGCCACACAAGCACTTTGAAGTCTCTCTTGACTTTGAAGGAAGAGATTCATGCCCGGGATCAATAGCTTTATGTCTTAATAGACAGCACACCCTTCCCACAAAGACTTTGCTTTATTTCTTTCTCATTTACACCCTTATGCACACACATTCTATATTCTCAAAGAGGTCTTGTTCAGTTCTGTCACACCCCCAAACCAAGGATGGCGGAAACGTCCGGGGGTGGAGGACTTCATGTATAGTATCATAACAACAATTGTAATAGTAATTCAAGCAAACACAACCAACATATATATAATTGAAAAAGTTACCTCATTGTATGAATTACATGTTTACGAATCAATTACATTATGTTGACAAAATATAAAATAGTAGACGCCTTAGCGTCCCATCCTCAAATGCACTTGGTTACCTGTTTAATGATTTCCTGAGAATACAAGTTGTTTGAAAAAGTGTCAACACAAGGGTTGGTGAGTTCATAAGCTTTTGTTTGGTATTATTAAAAGCCTTTCGTTTGTAAAAGTAGTATTTGTGTTAGAAAATCCAATATTTTCCTTAATGTGTAAATGTAGTCTTAAAACCCAAAGACCGAAATGTACAAGTAATTTGTCATATTTATAGTAAAACAATGCAAGTTTAAATCGACATAAACTCGTTAAATTTTAATGAAGTTCCCATAAATTCCAATGTTTATTAATACTTTATGTGAGTTTATTATAACCATACTATGACCAAGGTTGCCTAAAACGACGTTTTTCAGGCGTCGGAAATGTTATGACATTTGTCACCCCAGACCTATCGGTCTAACTGGTGCATGCAGTTTAGGTGTGGGTTTGTCAAACCCAATATAGATCTATACACAAGTATCACGCTCTCCCTCAAGGAGACTCTGGTTACAATACAGGACTTAATGGTAATTTGAAGTAAATGTCTCACAAAGTCATTAACGGAATTACGTGTTATGAAAACTTGGTACCGTATGGTCGTACCTTGCTTAATGAAAATATCATTTGTATAAATGTACCCTTTTTAAATATATGTGTTATGTAATGTATCATAAACTATACCTATTATAGTTTATCAACCAAGGGTAGTACGTAGTAATGTATGCAAACTATATTCAAAAGAGTTTATTAAATGTTTAAATGTGTCGGTTGTATTTTGATTATAATCACTTGTTATTCTTTATATTTTATATGTCCAAATCCATTTGTAAACTGATGTGTGTCTAAATATTAAGATAAAATGTCATATATTGCAATAACATATAATCACATAAAGATATACACCTTGCTCAACATGTTACAAGGTGAAATGAAATTGACAGCAACTTTTCGTTGAATACAGTTTCTGTTACGGTTCTTAGAAAATTTATAGAAAAATCATCAAAGCTCTAAATCCAAATCCGCAAATTTTGAAAGTTTGGAATATGAGTCTAGTTTGTTCGTAAATTTTATCATGATTTTTAGTGATCTCTAACAGAGGTGAAAATGTTCATAATCACAGACTGGTCCGGGTTTGCCTATGAAATGACAGGCAGTTTTGTAAAAATCACCATAAATTGTAGACAAATCATAGGGAGATGTGCAAGTAGCCATTTTAAAGCTAAGAGTTTGAACTACTTGCACCTGGAACAGTTTTGAAAACTAAAATATTTAAGTTGACCAAAACAGTCCGTGATTAAAGTCCATCTTTTCTGATGTAATCTGTTAGAAAAAGTTTAATTGTGTTCTTGATGATTTTACTTGTATTCCCCCCTTAAAACTTAAGAAAAACATGTAAATGTAGGGGTATGAACTCACCTTATGTGGTTTCAGTAGATGAAAGTGAGAGAGGGGAAGTATTCAACCCAAGAACACTAAGAAGATGTCTTGATGATTCGAGAATCTAACACCGAATAAGATGGAATTTGTGTAAGATATCAATGATTTGAGTAGAATGGAGTGTAATAATTATATGAATGATGAAGATACTTACTAATTGAAGAAAGAAATCCCTGAAGAAAGCCTTGACGTTCTTGAAGTTGAGAGAAAAGATGAGAGAATTTTGGAGAGTGTCCTTTGGTTGCTAAGTGTAGAATGAAAGAACTTTATGGAGAATGAGGAGAGAGGATCAATCCTCCAGCTCTTAGAACGTGGGAAGAGCTAGAGATTGGGTGTAAAGGTCCACTAAGGTGACAAGGAGTAGTGGAAAGAGTGGCTAATCATAGAGTGAGGTGGTGGTGGTTTGCTTTTGCCATAAATTAAGGAAAAGCAAATATTCCCTCAATAATTAGTTCAACCACTAATTCTTTTAATATATTTTTATAAAAACCCTGGAGATTTATATATTTTGGGGCCTTAGTTTATAAAATAAAGTTTTGGGTGAAAATCCCACGTTAAAATAATGAAAAACGGAGTTAAAACGAAGTCGTAGTCGAAAACCGGGAAAAAAAGCTGAATCTGCGAAGTTGCTCGGTCCTGGGCCGAGGTTCGGACCTGAGGCTTCGGTCCTGAGGCTTCGGTCCGAGGCTTCGGTCCTGAGCATTTCAGTCCGAGCCTTCGGTCCTGAGCACTTCGGATGCGAGGCTTCGGTCCTGAAGCTTCGGTTTTGGGTCCTTAAGGCTATTTTACCCGTTTTTACCCCGTTTCAAGTGGTTTTTGACCCGGTTAAGGGTCGTGATGACCCGAATGATTACAAAAAGTTAAAGGAACTTTTGAGAGAGATTTGGGAGAGATTTCTAATAGAGAGAGAGATTGAGTGAAAGAGATTGAGAGAGAGTTCTTTTGAGACCTTTTTGAGTGTTTGGCTTTGAAACGCAAGGTCCGTAAACCCCGTTAAGCCATGATTTAGTGTCCTACACAATCCCGATGATTGTGCAATAGTGTTTTATCGCTTTGGTTCGTTGTTTAGCACTGTTAAGGCTAAGGAAAATCAAACACATGAATTTTCCAAATGATGTTTTCTCATTAAAATAGCAAATTGTACAGTGATTAAATAACGTAAACCCTAACATACAAGGGTTATTGGAGTTGACCGGTTTGACTTGTTGACTTTGTTTGACTTTGACTTGACCGAAATTTGACGGTTGTCACATCATTCCCCCGTTAGAAGGAATTTCGTCCCGAAATTTTCATTTTGACTGGGATTTCAAGAGTTTGGGAAGAGATGTGGATACTTTTGTTTCATCTGATCCTCGCGTTCCCAGGTGAATTCGGGTCCTCGTTTAGCATTCCAACGGACCTTCACGATGGGAATACGACTTTGTTTCGTTCGTTTGATTTCCCGATCCATGATTTCGACTGGTTCCTCCACGAAGTGGAGATTTTCGTTAACTTCGATTTCGTCGAGTGGTATTACGAGTGTCTCATCAGACAAACACTTCTTTAGGTTCAACACGTGAAATGTGGGATGTACTTTGTCGAGTTCCTGAGGTAATCGAAGTTTGTATGCTACTGGCCCAATCCTAGCAAGGATTTCGAATGGCCCGATGTACCTTGGATTTAGTTTCCCGCGTTTGCCGAATCGTATCATTCCTTTCCAAGGGGAAACTTTTAGTAGTACTCGATCACCCACCTGGAATTCCAAGGGTTTGCGTCGTTTGTCTGCGTAACTCTTTTGCCGATCGCGAGACGCTTTCAGTCTTTCTCAAATTTGAACGATCTTTTCTGTGGTTTCCCTTATGATTTCAGGGCCAGTGAGGGTGCTATTAGAGACTTGACCTCTAGCTAGTTGTGTATCCCCCACCTCAGCCCAACACAGGGGTGATCTGCATTTGCGACCGTAAAGAGCTTCGAATGGAGCGACTTTGATGCTAGTATGATAGCTGTTATTGTAGGAGAATTCGATAAGCGGTAGATGGGTATCCCATGGTTTACCGAAGTCTATCACACAAGCTCTTAACATGTCTTCCAACGTTTGAATGGTTCGTTCGCTCTGTCCGTCGGTTTGTGGGTGGTAGGCCGTACTCATGTCAAGCCTAGTTCCCAATGATTTTTGTAGAGACTGCCAAAACCGTGAGGTAAATCTACTATCTCTATCGGAGATAATGGATATCGGCACACCATGGAGTCGTACAATCTCTCTGATGTACGTTCTAGTCAGCTTCTCCATCTTGTCGGTTTCTTTTATCGGTAGGAAGTGTGCTGATTTGGTCAATCTGTCTACGATTACCCATATGGTGTCAAGCCCGCCCGATGTCTTAGGCAGCTTGGTTATGAAGTCCATGGTTATTCGTTCCCACTTCCACTCAGGTATATCCGGCTGTTATAATAGCCCGGATGGTTTCTGGTATTCGATTTTGACCTTGGCGCAAGTCAGACACTTGCTCACATAGGTAGCAATCTCAGCTTTCATGTTCGGCCACCAGTATAATTTTTTGAGGTCCAGATACATCTTATCTGACCCGGGATGGATGGAATATCGAGTCTTGTGTGCTTCATTCATGATGACGTCTCAGAGTCCACCGAACTTCGGTGTCCAGATTCGATTCATGAGATAACGTACTCCATCATCCTTGACTTCTAAGTTTTTATCCATTCCCCTTAATGTCTCTCCTGCCACCTTTTCTGGTTTCAAAGCTTCTAGTTGAGCTTCCTTGATTTGTATGGTCGTGTGGGAATGGATCGTCATTGTTAAGGATTTTACTCGGCGGCCCGAGTACTCCTTCCTGCTTAGAGCATCAGCCACTACATTGGCCTTGCCCGGATGATAACGAATTTCGCACTCGTAGTCATTCAGCAACTCTACCCATCTCCTATGTCGCATGTTGAGCTCTTTCTGATTGAGGATATGCTGAAGACTTTTGTGATCAGTGAAGATAGTGCATTTCGTGCCGTAGAGGTAGTGTCTCCAGATCTTCAAAGCGAATACCACTGCTCCTAATTCCAGGTCGTGCGTAGTATAATTAACCTCGTGCGTCTTAAGCTGTCTTGATGCATACGCGATAACCTTCCCTCTCTGCATGAGCACACATCCGAGGCCTTGATTCGAAGCATCACAGTACACTACGAAGTCCTCGGTTCCCTCTAGGAGAGACAAGATCGGTGCGCTGCATAGGGCTTGTTTTAACGTTTGGAAAGCAGTTTCTTGTTTATTTTCCCACTTGAATATCACACCTTTCTGCGTCAAGGTGGTGAGTGGTTTCGCAATCTTGGAGAAGTTTTGTATAAATCTTCGGTAGTAGCCAGCAAGCCCAAGGAATTGTCGAATTTCGGTTGGCGTCTTGGGTGCTGACCAATTCTCGATTGCCTTGATCTTGGAGGGATCCACATGTATGCCTTTCTCACTTACCACATGGCTAAGGAAATCCACTTCTCTAATCCAGAATTCACACTTAAAGAACTTAGCATAAAGCTTCTCCGCTCTTAGTGTCTCTAGCACTTGGCGTAGATGTAGGCGATGCTCTTCTTCGCTTCGCGAGTAGATCAAGATATCGTCGATGAATACGATTACAAACTTGTCTAGGTAGGGTCGACACACTCTATTCATTAGGTCCATGAATACCGCAGGTGCGTTTGTTAAACCGAAGGACATCACCACAAACTCGTAGTGCCCATAGCGAGTTCTGAATGCAGTTTTGGGAATATCTTCTTCTTGAACTCGTAGCTGATGGTAACCTGACCTTAGGTCGATCTTTGAGAAGAAATTTGCTCCTTGGAGTTGGTCGAAAAGGTCGTCGATTCGGGGTAGAGGATATCGGTTCTTGATGGTGAGTTTGTTTAGTTCCCGATAGTCGATGCACATGCGAAAGGATCCGTCCTTCTTCTTTACAAAAAGGACTGGTGCTCCCCAAGGTGAGAAGCTTGGTCTGATGAACCCTTTGCTCAAAAGCTCGTTCAACTGACTGGACAACTCTTGCATTTCTGTTGGTGCGAGGCGGTATGGAGCTCTGGCTACGGGGGTAGCTCCGGGTATTAAGTCAATTCTGAAATCGACTTGTCGTGCGAGTGGTACACCAGGAAGATCTTCTGGGAACACATCCGGGAAGTTACACACTTCGGGGATGTCTTTGATGTCTTTCACGTCTTGTTTCTTGTCTACTACGTGGGCCAAGAAGGCGTGGTACTCCTTCCGGAGATACTTTTGGGCTTTGATGCATGAGATGATTTGTAAATTCGCACTAGGTTTGTCACCATAGATGAGAAGGGTTTCGTCATTTGGTAGATTGAGGCGAACGGCCCTTTCGTAACATAGAATGTCGGCACGGTGAGGAACTAACCAATCCATCCCGATGATTACGTCGAAGCTTTTTATGGTGACCGGCATCAGGTCAATTTTAAATGTATGGTTGTCTAGAGTGAGAGTACACTCTGAGTATATATCGCTAGTGCGTTCTACTTTCCCATTTGCCATTTCTACTACATAAGTATCCTTTAGTGATTGGGGATTTTGTTCAAGTAATTGTTTATATTGGTGGCTCACGAAACTCCTCTCCGCTCCACTATCGAATAGTACGCATGCATAAGAGTTATTGAGGAGAAACGTACCGGTAACCACCGTGGGATCCTCGACTGCTTCCCCATGTCCTATTGCCAGGACTCTTCCTATTCCACCAGCATTAGGGGCTTGTGCTTTGGGGCAGTTTCTTTTGAAGTGACCTGCGTCTCCACAGTTGTAGCAGGTTCGGGTTGCCCCCGTACTGGCGACTTGGTTGATTGGTCGAGTCGGCGCTTTACAGAAACGAGCAGTGTGCCCCTTCCTGTCGCAGTTGTTACAGTGCATCTCCCTACAAGCACCATTATGGTGAAAGTTGCACTTGTTGCACTTGGGTAGGGTTCTAGCATATGGCTTCGGTGGTGCAGTAGTGGCAGCATTAGTGGCAGCATGGACAACAACAGTTTGTTGCTTCTTAGCGGGGTCCTGTGCTGGTTGGCTCTTCTTTTGGTTCCAGAACTTCCTTTTGTTGTTTCCCCCTTTTGATTGATCATTGGTGGTGGTTGTAGTATTATGACCGGCTCGGTGGTCAACAAGTTGTTGTGCCAGCTCCCTGGCACTATCAAAAGTAATTGGCCTTGAAGCCAGGACACTACTTTGCACTTGGGGAGACAGTCCCCAAAGGTATCGCTCCACCTTTTTCTCCTCCGGAGTAACCATTGTTGGGCAGAGGAGAGCCAATTCATTGAATCGGGTGGTGTAGGTTTCAAGGTCGGAGCCCGTCATCCTGAGGTTCCAAAGTTCTTGTTCCAGCTTTTGAATCTCACCTCTCGGGCAGTACTCCTTCATCATCAACGTTTTTAGTTCTGCCCAGGTTATGGAGCTAGCCACTTCGAGAGTAAGTGAATTAATCCGGCAGTTCCACCAAGTAAGGGCCCGGCCGGTGAAAGTGAAGGCTGCGAACTTAACTTTGCTCGCTTCGGGGCAAGAGCACACCTGAAAGACTACTTCGGTCTTTTCAAACCATTGCATTAAAGTGATGACTCCCCCGCTCCCATTGAAGTTGTCGGGTTTGCCATTGGTGAAGTCTTTGTAGGAACACTCGCTTGCACGCCACGTACTGTCTCCGTGGTTAGAGTTTGTAGCACCCGATCCAGAACCACCAGCTCCGTTTGTCCCTATCTGCGATATTGCGGCCGCTACGGCTGCTGTTACTGCAGCCTGGAACATCGTTGGGTCAAACTGTGGAGGCAGCGGCAGAGGAGGTGTTGCTGTGTTGCCGGAAGGTCTTGGTCTTCTCCTTGGCGGCATGGTTCTGTCATAAGTCGTAAACCAATGTACTTTTAGTAAAAGTATATTTATAGGAAGAGAAATCTTTTATACATAAAGTATATTATTACATTGTTTTCCGGTATGTTTACGATACATACGATTTTATACTTTTAATTGACCCAATACATTGGGTTATGAGGTAAAATGAAAGTATAAAATATTTTATTTGAGTTTCCTTGTTTCCAAGTATATGACTGTTTGTAAAAGTTTCACATATACTAATTTAGTCGGGACATAATTAATATATTATATTTTAAATGATCTTTATCGGTTACTTAATTAGTTGCAAAGTGCATACCAGTCATATGTGATTAAGATATAATAGTCCTTCGAATAGATGACCCTAACTTCAAGACCACAACCAAACAAGGACAGGAAGTGAAACAAAGATACATAAATTCTAAGTCTATAGCATCTTAGTTACATATGACCTTAGCGCATCCACTTAGCAGCTATTGATCTATAAATAAAGACCTATTTAATTCTCAGATAATTTATTATAGTAACACAAAATACTCCTATAGTATTTGTAAATGTTTAGTTTTGAGTTCTTAAAGTATCCTTTGTAGTGTGTTATTAGGTTTGTTAGATTTGTTGCCCATCCTGGCCATCCCCCGGTATATGCAAGTCAATTCCCGAACAGATATAGTTGATCAGGCTATATCCTTCCCAGATTTAATCCACATATACTAAGGCATACTCAAAATGTTCAACTCTTCTTCTTTTGCTTTATGTTTTCGCTAGTTATGATACCATGCGAGCATGTAATGTATGTATGTATACTTTAATCAAGAAAATCATTTATTTTCTAAGAGTATATTTATTTGAAAAATGCACAAATCAGAGACTATTAGTGCCAATTGTGTTTATAGTTTGTATATCTTATGTGGTTTGATATACTTAATTCACTATAAACTATGCTCTGATACCAATCTGTCACACCCCCAAACCAAGGATGGCGGAAACGTCCGGGGGTGGAGGACTTCATGTATAGTATCATAACAACAATTGTAATAGTAATTCAAGCAAACACAACCAACATATATATAATTGAAAAAGTTACATCATTGTATGAATTACATGTTTACGAATCAATTACATTATGTTGACAAAATATGAAATAGTAGACGCCTTAGCGTCCCATCCTCAAATGCACTTGGTTACCTGTTTAATGATTTCCTGAGAATACAAGTTGTTTGAAAAAGTGTCAACACAAGGGTTGGTGAGTTCATAAGCTTTTGTTTGGTATTATTAAAAGCCTTTCGTTTGTAAAAGTAGTATTTGTGTTAGAAAATCCAATATTTTCCTTAATGTGTAAATGTAGTCTTAAAACCCAAAGACCGAAATGTACAAGTAATTTGTCATATTTATAGTAAAACAATGCAAGTTTAAATCGACATAAACTCGTTAAATTTTAATGAAGTTCCCGTAAATTCCAATGTTTATTAATACTTTATGTGAGTTTATTATAACCATACTATGACCAAGGTTGCCTAAAACGACGTTTTTCAGGCGTCGGAAATGTTATGACATTTGTCACCCCAGACCTATCGGTCTAACTGTTGCATGCAGTTTAGGTGTCGGTTTGTCAAACCCAATATAGATCTATACACAAGTATCACGCTCTCCCTCAAGGAGACTCTGGTTACAATACAGGACTTAATGGTAATTTGAAGTAAATGTCTCACAAAGTCATTAACGGAATTACGTGTTATGAAAACTTGGTACCGTATGGCCGTACCTTGCTTAATGAAAATATCCTTTGTATAAATGTACCCTTTTTAAATATATGTGTTATGTAATGTATCATAAACTATACCTATTATAGTTTATCAACCAAGGGTAGTACGTAGTAATGTATGCAAACTATATTCAAAATAGTTTATTAAATGTTTGAATGTATCGGTTGTACTTTGATTATAATCACTTGTTATTCTTTATATTTTATATGTCCAAATCCATTTGTAAACTGATGTGTGTCTAAATATTAAGATAAAATGTCATATATTGCAATAACATATAATCACATAAAGATATACACCTTGCTCAACATGTTACAAGGTGAAATGAAATTGACAGCAACTTTTCGTTGAATACAGTTTCTGTTACTGTTCTTAGAAAATTTATAGAAAAATCATCAAAGCTCTAAATCCAAATCCGCAAATTTTGAGAGTTTGGAATATGAGGCTAGTTTGTTCGTAAATTTTATCATGATTTTTAGTGATCTCTAACAGAGGTGAAAATGTTCATAATCACAGACTAGTCCGGGTTTGCCTCTGAAATGACAGGCAGTTTTGTAAAAATCACCATAAATTGTAGAAAAATCATATGGAGATGTGCAAGTAGCCATTTTAAAGCTAAGAGTTTGAACTACTTGCACCTGGAACAGTTTTGAAAACTAAAATATTTAAGTTGACCAAAACAGTCTGTGATTAAAGTCCATCTTTTCTGATGTAATCTGTTAGAAAAAGTTTAATTGTGTTCTTGATGATTTTACTTGTATTCCCCCCTTAAAACTTAAGAAAAACATGTAAATGTAGGGGTATGAACTCACCTTATGTGGTTTCAGTAGATGAAAGTGAGAGAGAGGAAGTATTCAACCCAAGAACACTAAGAAGATGTCTTGATGATTCGAGAATCTAACACCGAATAAGATGGAATTTGTGTAAGATATCAATGATTTGAGTAGAATGGAGTGTAATAATTATATGAATGATGAAGATACTTACTAATTGAAGAAAGAAATCCCTGAAGAAAGCCTTGAAGTTCTTGAAGTTGAGAGAAAAGATGAGAGAATTTTGGAGAGTGTCCTTTGGTTGCTAAGTGTAGAATGAAAGAACATTATGGAGAATGAGGAGAGAGGATCAATCCTCCAGCTCTTAGAACGTGGGAAGAGCTGGAGATTGGGTGTAAAGGTCCACTAAGGTGACAAGGAGTAGTGGAAAGAGTGGCTAATCATAGAGTGAGGTGGTGGTGGTTTGCTTTTGCCATAAATTAAGGAAAAGCAAATATTCCCTCAATAATTAGTTCAACCACTAATTCTTTTAATATATTTTTATAAAAACCCTGGAGATTTATATATTTTGGGGCCTTAGTTTATAAAATAAAGTTTTGGGTGAAAATCCCACGTTAAAATAATGAAAAACGGAGTTAAAACGAAGTCGTAGTCGAAAACCGGGAAAAAAAGCTGAATCTGCGAAGTTGCTCGGTCCTGGGCCGAGGTTCGGACCTGAGGCTTCGGACTTGAGGCTTCGGTCCTGAGGCTTCGGTCCGAGGCTTCGGTCCTGAGCATTTCAGTCCGAGGCTTCGGTCCTGAGCACTTCGGATGCGAGGCTTCGGTCCTGAAGCTTCGGTTTTGGGTCCTTAAGGCTATTTTACCCGTTTTTACCCCGTTTCAAGTGGTTTTTGACCCGGTTAAGGGTTGTGATGACCCGAATGATTACAAAAAGTTAAAGGAACTTTTGAGAGAGATTTGGGAGAGATTTCTAATAGAGAGAGATTGAGTGAAAGAGATTGAGAGAGAGTTCTTTTGAGACCTTTTTGAGTGTTTGGCTTTGAAACGCAAGGTCCGTAAACCCCGTTAAGCCATGATTTAGTGTCCTACACAATCCCGATGATTGTGCAATAGTGTTTTATCGCTTTGGTTCGTTGTTTAGCACTGTTAAGGCTAAGGAAAATCAAACACATGAATTTTCCAAATGATGTTTTCTCATTAAAATAGTGAATTGTACAGTGATTACATAACGTAAACCCTAACATACAAGGGTTATTGGAGTTGACCGGTTTGACTTGTTGACTTTGTTTGACTTTGACTTGACCGAAATTTGATGGTTGTCACAAGTTCTTAACAAGTTAATGCAGATGGTTTCGAAATTAAAAGCGACGATTTGGTGTAACGCTTTTGAATCTTATGGTAATCGCTTTTTATTGAAGATTGATTCGATGACTCAGCAGGACGTTTAAATGGCTAACGATTTGAATTAAGGATAAGATTAAAAGGTGCCAAATTTTGATTTGGTCAGCATGCGTCATCTCTACTTTATCGGGGATGCAAGCTGTCAAAATCACGCCTTTTCAGCAGCCGTTTCCAAGATTTCAGCAATCATCACTTACGATTTTTCTCTCTCCAAGATCGTATATAAGGACTATTTTCACTGCGACTGTTCCTTACCACACTTCTATTCACTAGACCAAACGCAGGCGATCAATTTCTCACTGTTCATATTCTTCCTCAACAAGCTTCATCAATGGCAGAATCATCATCAGTTCAAGAGACTACTGTACACTCCACTCTTCTTGCGATCAAGCCTAATCAGAACCTGCTGATCGATCTCTCTCCTTTTCTTTATGATACGTACATGTATCAAGTGGTGGAATGTCTGAAGTATTCCCCACTCGTCAAAGCCCTAACCACAGTTGAAGTTGTTCCGATGTCTTCTCTCTCTCAAATCTACTCGTCTGCAACATATGACAAAGGGACAGACAAAATTTTCTTCGATTTTCTCAATCAAAAAGCTTCAATCTCAAAGAATCGTTTATGTACTCTTCTAGGGCTTGCAATCGAAGACTCCATGGTTAATCCTGATTCTATTGCCACAGGCCAACTCTTCTCAATGTTCTACAACATGGGTTATACTGAAATCCTAACGACCGTAACTAGGTTCAAAAAGTCCTGCCTTCCTCCTCAATGGAATGGCCTCTTCACACTACTCTTCAAAGGGCTTTCTGAAAGAAGTGTTGGTTCTGACGGTGCGAGTAAGTACTTCATGTCTCTTCTTTATGGTCTGTACCACGGTCTTAATCTAGATTTTGGAATGGTTCTATGGCGTCAACTGATTCAGAGTTTATCATCTTCATCTTGCCACACCGAAATTTCCTGTGCTCGATTCTGGACTATTGTTACTCAGTGGATAATGGATCGGTTTCATGTTCCAATCATGGCAGACTCCATGCTCTCTTTCATCGCTACATTTCACACTACCAACATCATCGCTACTCATGCCTCAAAATTCGTTTTCACTGGCTCCATTCCTGAGTCGATGTATGCGTCTGTGCCTCCTTCAAGCAAAATTATTCAGGAATACAAGAAGCTTCCCTCCTCTGGTCCAAGGGAACTCACTGCTGATATGGTAAAATCAATCGAAGACGCAGACATACCTGCGGAAAGAGGCAAAAACCCAGAAGTGAAAAAGGGGGATAAGGGGGGCCAAGTCTCCAAAGTTCAAACCCCTAGGAAGCGAAAGTTGGAGAAAGCAGCGCCAGCTCAGCCTAAAGTGAAGAAAGCCAAGAAACCTACTCGTTGGCTCATTCTACAATCATGACGTGATTCTGATTCAGAGTATGTACCTCCTAATCAACCAACGAATCCTCCAAGCGCATTTGACAGCGAAAGCTCAGAGGATGAAGGTTCGGTTCGTGGTAATACACCACCACGTTCGCCTACACCAGAGGTACCCGTTCGGTCCCATGCTCCTTCTCCTACACTGGTTTCTATTCCTGTCTCCATCCCTCCGATTTTTCCTATCACTACTTCTCAACCATCCTCTACTATTCCCATTCCTACACCCATCTTCACTGAGTCCACTACTACCACCACTACTGGAGTTCGACCCAACGTATCTGATACAGGGGCTCGTTCTTCAGCACCCGAACCTCCAATCACAACCGAACCCCCTGTCACTACCGAACCTCTAGTAACAACCAAACCACATTCACCAACCCCATCTACCGAAACCAACACTGTTCTTGGCAGTGAGGACTTGGAGTTTGATTCTAATTACTTCAGTCCCTACCGTGTTCAAAGTGATGACGATGACGATACACTTGTTACCAAGCGCCATTTAAAAGCTGTTACTAACAAACTTGATCAGCTTCTTTCCTCTTCTTCAGCTGGGGCTTACTCTGAAGCTGCTCTCAAGGCATTATTTTCTTCTGTTGTCAAAGAGCATGATGCATCTCTCTCTGCTGCAGCAAAGGCCATTGATGCCTCCACTTCCCAATGTCAGAAGGCCTCACTCGATGTTGAGGCCTCATCTAAAGAATGCAAAGAGGCGACCGCAAAAGTCGAAAAACTAATTTATGAGGCTCACTTATTCCTGGATTCATTGCAGGCTGCCGCTCAAAAGAACGCTCAGACAGTGAACGCTTCGGTTGAGAATCTCCAGCGGTCTCTTGAAACCGAAAGGGCTAATCTTGAGGTCGCTCGCCAGGCCATTGAAGTTGCCAATGAGAATCTTCATGTTAATGTCAAGGAGCGTTTGACTCAGCTGGAAGCCGAACTGGCTGTTGAAAATCGAATTATGGATGAGCTTGACAAACGCACATCTCAGCTCAAAATTCAAAATCTTAAGCTTCGTACTGCCACAACTGAGCTTAATGATTTGAAGTCTGAGAAGGAAATAATTCGAAGCTCTGTGGGAGACGTTCATTCCATCCTCTTACATCTTCTTGATGCTCACGACTCAATTCTGACCATATCCATTAGACGCCATTTGGCTGAAAAACTCAGACCTGCGTTGGATATCCTAAGTCAAATAGAGGGTGTTTCGGTGACTTCTGTCCAGCCGAAACAAGGGGGAGAAAAGGAAAAGGAAAAGGTCAATACTCAACCTCCTCCCGAACCCAAATCAACAGCTACACCGAAGGTTAATGTAGCTTCGGTCAGCAAAAGGGATAAAAAGAAGAAGAAAATTGGAGAAGATGATGAAAATGATGATGATGATATTGAAGATATTTTCAGAGCAGATCCCACTAACCCTTTTCAGAAAACAAAACCGACTGATAAGGAGCTTGAAGAAAAGCTTATGAGGGAATCGGTAGAGCTTGAAAAGAAGCAGAAAGAAAAGGAGCTCTTGGAGAAAAAGAAGTCGCTCTTTCCTGAATGGACCATTACTTCGCTCCAGAGAGAAGCTATAGATGAACCGAGTACTCATTGGCTCGAACCTGTAATGTCGTTCGGCCTTGAAAACTCGAAGGACGATCAATTTGATATGCCAATCACTCGAAAGGCATTTATCTCTCATTGCTTCAACTCCACTGTTGCCATTCCTTCTCTGGACCCGAAGGTAGATCGGGATCTGTTGGAGTTTTATCTGGAATTCGCTCAGCCACAGTACTTGACATGGAGCTCAAAGAAAATCACTACTGTCAAGGTGCTGAAGCCTTATTCTGCTGGGAAATTTGTCAACGTCAAATTCAAAGTGACTTGAGGCTCTGAAGGCTCGATTCATAACTTTTCCCTGGCTGATCTACCGAACCTTAACCCTCACGACTGGATACTTCTCAACAACATTTTGTTGTCCAATCCTCAGGAGTATCAGCCGATAATAGACCATATCAAGCGAATGCTTGTTTGCTACATTCACGAAGTAGCGAAGATGGACCAAGAAATCGCCTCTGCTATTCACAAGCGTCCAACAATCAAACCTTCTGGCAGGATTGACAATGTGAATGTCATGGTCAAGGGTAAAATCGATCCCTAATTTCACACTGTGATGTTCGTCAGGGGTGAAAAGCAAAAATGTATCTTCGCTCTTTGTGATAAGCACCTATTCTCAACTGCTTGCTTGGACCATATTTTGGAGATAATCCACAAGTGCAATCAGAATTCTGCAGCTGACAAGAAGTTGTTTACTGACATGCTACGATGGTACATTCAGTTTCAGCAGACACTTCTTGCTATAATTCCTAGGCTGTTCAAAGTTGTGAAGACGGTGAAAGCTACTAAACAGAAATAATCTCTCGCCTCATTCGACGCAAAGGGGGAGATTGTTGGGTTATAGAGTGTTGCATCATGGGCTCGGTCCTTAGCCCAATTTTGCTATCCAGTTTGGGCCTGTCCAACTGTGATTGTTTTATTTAGGGTTTAGTATATAAGGTGCATGTATGCAGCCTTTGTCAATAACGCTGAGATAATTATTGTTTTGATTTGTACTACGAAACCCTAGCTCGCCTCTACAGTGGAAGTTCTTTGTCGAGCTCTGCTGAGGCGTGACTAAGTTTGAATCATTCAGCATTATTTGATTCTATATTGTGTTCTCTGTGTTCATTTGATTTTATTGTTTAATCTGTTGAAGATCTAATCGATCTAAGAGTTTTTTCAACTCTACACCTCTCTTGACGAGCACTCTGATGGTAGCGGTCCATCAGATCCATGTGCATCTCAAAAGGGTAAAAGTCCTCATAGGACTTCTGGAGTTCAGCTGTCATTGTAGCCAACATGATGCATGCCACCTTGGTAGCATCTCTCTCATGTGCCCTAAAGTCAGCGATCTCCTCTGGAGTAGCAGAAGACTCATCAATTTCCTTCAGCTCCTTGTGGAGGACATATTCCTTGTCCTCGTAACGCGTGACCATCCTGATGTTCCTGATCCAATCCATAAAGTTGGAACCATCGAAGATGACTCTCCCACAAAGGTTCATGAGAGAGAAAGAGCCGATAGGGTTTGAGCCAGAAGCAGCATTGTTGGAAGACATCTGAAAAGAAGAAGGACAAGTTTAGATTAGATATATAATCCTTAATAAGACACCCAAATGTAATATTAAGGCTAGGACCTAACACAATACTTTATAACTTGGAAGAGGTATGTCATAATACAAGCTATAAAATATTTGAAGGTAGGCGAATGACGATTCACCAATTTCGACCATGAAAAACAAAATAAATTATTAGGTTTTAATTGGATTTAAACTCCTAGATCTTTTGGGATTCATTGAACTTTTCAATGGCATGTTTAAATCTCGATTGTGCCCTCTCAAGTTGTGACTGGGATGCTGAGGATCACAAACAAGGTGTGAGTAACCATGCAAATTAACTTGGTACCCTTAATCTTTATCACCTAATCGATGTGTCGGTTACCCACACGCGCTCCACCGATCTATGATAAATATTAAGTCACCCTTTGCCACTCTTAATAGTCCATGTTAGTGTGCTGGTTACCCACATACGCTCCACCAATGACTTGGTAAGGTACAAAGTGTAAGTTCATGGGTTAGCACCAATTTCACATTTTCCTAAAGTAACTAAGATTGGGAATTTATAAAAGGTTTAGTTACTTTATATTCATCATTATACTTTTAATGAGAATTATAGTCCTTGTCTTACCCATTCGGCTAACGACGCTCCACCAGTCAAGGAAGCGGTGGGTGAGAGTGGACACCCATTAAGCTGTCATTTTATAGGCAACAACCTTATACCCCCCTTATAGACCGGCTTTGTGAATGAGGCCAACTAACGGTAAAACTGACTTGCTCTTATACATATATATATATATTATTAACTATTCATATTTTAAAGTATAAGGGTTGAATTTTAACTTTTAAAAATCTAGGGTATGGAATTAAAGTTTTCTAAAGTGACTTTACAAATTCCAAAACTTGAGGGCAAGTTTTGAACAATTCAAAAAACTTTTCATTTCATAACTTATGAGTTACTAGTTTATTATAATGAAGACTCTTCATTTAATGTAACCTATGTGTTCATTAATGGACTTTAAAAGAATGACTTTTGGTAATCCATAACTTGAGGACAAATTATGGATTCCATTAAAACACATTTAGATCAAGAATTAAACTAACAAACAATTTGCAAATAATTCCTATGATCTACTAAAACTCATAAGTTCATGAACATTCATATCAACAATTTCAAGAATCATATAAACACACACAAAACTTGAAATTTTGATAATAACCATTGTAAATGGATTAGCATAATCATTACCACATCAAAAACAGGGTTTATAAGACCAAAACAGTTTAGGGTAATGATTCTAGTCCATTTCCAGCAGCAAAACTCGAAAAACTGCATTCTGGGCCTCCTACTCGTCGAGTGCATGAACCTACTCGACGAGTAGGATGAAGAAACTCATGGACTCGTCGAGTACCCCCATGGACTCGGTGAGTCCACTGATCAGAAAGCAGTTTTATCGATTTTTTCAACAAGTTTGCATCAAGTATCAAGAAAACAAGCCTAGGCTCTGATACCACTGATGGGTTTTGAGCATTCTAACACTCCTATGGTGTACATGCAACCCTAAAAACCTTGGATCTATGTTTTCTCTAAAATACATGCAAATAATCATTTTCCAAGGTTTTCATCCTAACTAGCATACAATGGGGAACTTGTAATATAACAACTAGTAGAATGACATACCTTTGTGTGTTGATGATTCCTTAAGACTTTGTGAGCCTAGCACCCCAAGTGTGATGCCTCAAATGTTTCACACAACACCAAAAACCCTTGGAATAACTTAGGAGGAGAATACTTTGATCACAAAATCGGCTAGCCCTCACACAATAGTCTAAGTGCCGATTTTGCTAGCTAATGAGGTCTTTATATAGTGTGCCACATGTAGGGTTACACCATGTAAACCCTAATGTGCATGGCTTTTCATATTCCATGATTCATGGGTTCATAACCTCCATGGACCATCCATGGAGAACCCAATAGGTTCGAGCCCAATCTAGTGAATCAAGGTCCTTTAGCCCACTACATAAGAATAAAAGATTTACATAATCAATCCTCATATATTTAGTTAGTCTCCTTTTGATCACAAAATTAATTCCAAATTAATTCTTCATCAATACTAATTAAATAATCATATTAATATATTAGAACTTATAATATATTAACAAACCATAAGTATTCTTTTCTCATTTGCCTATCCAATTGTTCTGATGCCATGCAACCCAAATGGAACATGCTAAACCGGGTCAAGTACATACCCAATATAGTTATGGACTTAGACACTTTATCCAACAAGATCCAGCTGAGATAACGTTAATTATCTTGGCATTAGAGGGTGGAGATCTTGGTTTCTCTGGGATCCTGTGATCATCTTGGCCGTTCTCCTTGGGTTTCTCCCTTTTTCTCCCGAGGATCTCTTTGAGGTGTCCTTTGCTAAGGAGGTAGCTGATCTCTTTTCATAATGCTATGCAGTCCTCCGTCATGTAGCCAAAGTCTTCGTGGTAAGCACACCATTTGGATTTGTCTTTCCAAGCGGTGGGCTTGCTGTCTCTCTTTGGCCATCTTGCTTTTTCTCCAAGATCCTGCATGGCATGAATTACCCCTGAAACATCCACAGAAAAACAATAGTTAGTGATTTAGGGAGCCCTTCTTCTTCTCCTCCATCTTCAAGGGCATTAACCCTGTGATGATCCTGTTTGGAATAGGGCTTCGATTTGTAGGATCCCTGAGTCGAGGATTCGACCTTCCTATTTAGGTTCTCATACTGATTTGAATGGTTGCTTCTCTTCTGGATCTCTCTATCCTCTTCGAGCCTTATGAACCTCAATGCCCGACATTTGACTTCATCTAATCTTTTGCATGGGGTCATCACAAGGTCTTCGTAGAAGGGTGAATCCTTTCTTAGTCCCATTTTAAAGGCTTCTACAGTGGTGGCCATGTCGATGTTGGGGATGCTCAGAGCCTCCCTGCCAAACCTGTTGACAAAGTCCTTAAGTTTTTCCTTTGGATCCTGAACCACTTGGTAGAGATCACTAGTGATATTCTCGAAGGTTCTGCTGCAAGAAAACTGGTTATTGAATATATTAACCAAGTGTGCAAAAGAAGTAATAGAGTATGGGGGAACGTTTAGTAGCCATTTGAGGGTTGATCCTGTAAGGGTCGAACCAAAGCCTTTGCATAGGCAAGCCTCCTTCAAGTGCCCTGGGATGGGAATGATATCCATCCTTTCTCTGTATTGGGCTATATGCTCTTCAGGATCCATGGTTCCATCGTATAGCTTCATGTTAGGAGTTTGGAAGCGCTTAGGAACTTCGGTATCAGCTATCGCAAGAGCAAATCTTGAGATCCTGTGGCTTGTAGGAGATGCTTCTGGTATAGGTTGGACCACTCCGGGTATACTGGAGATCATTTGTCTTAATTGCTGAAGTTCCTTGGACATGTTTGGGTTTATTCCTGCATCAACATTAGTGTAGTTAGTATTAACAGTATTGCTGTTTAAGAAGTTATTAGAGTCAAGGTTTCTAGGAGTGTTGAAAGGCTCATTGAGATCATTGATCATGGACGCTCAGTTATCCGTTTTTGCCCCCCAGGGTGACGCCACAGTGGCAGGAATTATGTCCTTCTGGCGATTTTCTGAGGATCCTACATTATTGAAGTCCAGGATCCTTAGTTGCACAACTGTAGGCGTAGTTTCCTGGGATTTCTGAAATTCTGCCTTCATCCTCTCCACTTCTTTGAGTAGTGCTCTATTCTCCTCTTGCTGTTGGGTCACATGTTGCGTCATTTTCCTCATCATAGTGAAAAGTTCTGTAGTAGTGACTGAGACAGTTGGATACTGGAGCCCTGAGGATCCCAAACTTCTTGGATTAGCGATTGTGGGGCTGATTTTCTTGGAAGTTTCGGGTGTTTTCCTTTGAGTGGGGGGTCCGCTCAGAGGAGGTGGTAGGTTTTTGGTTGGGATGGAAGGAGTAGAGGACGAAGAGAGGATCAGTTGTGTAGACATGATTTTTTTTTGAGGATTTTGAACACCACGACTCCACGGTAGGCACCAAATTGTTTTCGTCAAAATTTACACAAGTACTAATCAACCAAATTGAATGAGAGGTTGTGATGTTCAGATTGTGTAATAGCAAGTAGTAAAAGAAAAATGACACAATGGTTTACAAGGAAAGCCCTTGATCCTTGCTAGGATCTCCGGCATAAAACCTTGAGAGGTGATAATGATCACCTGCCTTGATGATTTTGTTGATATAAATTAAAGATTACAATGAGTTCTTAGTAAGAATGAGTAGCGAATTTCGTAGAGTAAGCTTACGCTAAAGGACAGTGTGTTGTGTGTAGAATACAAGTGTCATTTTATACTCTAAGCTAGCTAACAAGATGTTCGATATTTCCGGGATCTTCTATGACCAGTTCATGAACGTTATTTGACCAAGTATTCCGGGTCTTTTGCATTGTTGAAACGCTTCTTCGTTGAGAATGGGTCTTCCCTTGACTGCTTCTGTACACGTGTTAGTTATAGACAAAATATGACCGTTATGAACATTGATAAAAATAATAACGATAATTAGCCGGGATCTTGATATAGCTGAGGATCCTGGATATATGAGGAACCTGAATGTTATAAGGATCCTGACCCTAACAATGACGATAAATTTTGTATTTTAATTTGAAGACGCACATTTTTTATCCATGATCAAAATTCCTTTTGAATTTTGAATATGAATTATTATTTTATGGTATTAATTCTTATACAACTATTATTTAGAGTATACATTTAAAAGGATAATTTAATTGTCGATAATTTATTTATCAAATGATGTTTTTTTTCAAAAGCATGTGTGTGTGTGTCATATATATATATATATATATATATATATATATATATATATATATATATATATATATATTATAAAAACATGTTTGTATACATTTGTTTATAAAAACTTGTTTTAATATATATATTTTTTTAAATGCGTATTTATATACATTTTATATATAAATGTGTTTGAATACAAATGTGCTTATTATAAAATATGTGTTTATAAAAAAATATATAAATATGCTTTTACAAAAGAAATGTATAAAAAAAACTTATTTGGGTGCACATAAATATGTTTTTTACAAATTGTATTTATAATAAATTAGATGTTTGTATATATATTTTTTTCTTAAAATAAATTGTTTATATATTTATTTATAAAAATGGATTTGTATATATTTATGTACTTAATAAATACATATTTTTATAAATAAATATTTCGAATATAGAAAAGCTTTTAAAAAAAGTTTTTATGTAGAAAATATAATATTTTTTATGTGAAAATATGTTTTTTTGTATAAATATGATTTTATAAAGAAAAAACATATTCAATTTTTTTTGAGAAAAAATGTTATAAAGATAACTAAAGTTCGGATGAATTCAAAACAAAATTTTAAAATCTAGGCCAAAAGGGTAAATTTTGGACCGAATTTGTAATAAAATTTAAAATATGGGCCAAAAGTGTAAATTTTTGACCAAATTTGTAATAAAATTTAAAATCTTGACCAAAATTATAATTTTTGAAAGTTGGATGACCTGTGGATCGGGTAAAATGGTTAAATTGAACACGATTATCGGTTTTTGAGTCTTAATTGATTAAAAAAAAATATAGAATGACTAAATCGATTATGAGTTTATATTATGTAAGGGTTTTTTTTTTGCAATTTTCCAATACCATAAAGATCATTAATTTTGTTAGAAATATATGGCATTACACTCGTTTCCGAGTTCAACTTAACGAGTGAAAAGAAAAAGAAATAGATAGAAGTGAGAATAAAATAAAAGAAATTGGTGTTCCCGAGTTTAATTAAAGGAAAGAAGTTGAAGGAAATTGAATGATCACTATCCCTTCTAGCTTTCCTTCCGATTTGAAAGGATTTGAAGAGAAAGAACGAAATATTAAATTTTCATTCCACTTCTCTCTCACTCGGGAACACAAAAGACAAATTTATTTTCGTTTCATTTCTCTTCTTTTCTCTCTTTATTTTATTTTCTTTTCTCTACTACAAGTCAGGAACTAGGCGTTACTGTTATACAAAGATGTGAGTAATGTGAAAAGGTTAACTGTTTTATTGTTTATTTGAACATAATAATCAAAACAATTAACAAAAATAACCAGTTTTTCCGGAATGGGTATTCCGGACCAATAAAAAACAATTTTCCGACCGATTCCGAAACGCTATTCTAGATTCCGGACCACATTCCGGATTCCAGACTAAAAATTCAGATTTCGAAAGAATAAAAATACTTCGGAAAGAGTTTTCATGAGCATGTTGAAAGTGGAATTTAATCATCAATGTAAAATTGCAATGTTGTAAATTTTGCTAGGCGCTACGCGGTCGGTCAAGTGAGGAGTAGCAAATATTCGGTCTATGTAGGGAGTACTTAGCTAGGGGTTAACAGTAAAACAACGAATTGTGAGAAGGTTAGATATTTGACAAATGTCATAAAGTTCATAACAAAAAATGTTCCAATGTTGAATCGCTTCGAAATTAAATGCTCATTCTCTGATATTAAATTTATCCTCGTCTTTTTTGTATTGTTCCTCTTCATCCACTTCTTCATTGCTCTCCGCTTCAAATTCTTCTTCAAAAAGTTGTCTCATTGTAGAACTTCTTTGAGGTCTAAAATATTCATCTGCATCCATGACTTGACTATTTCGTAAGGCACAACTCCATCTACATCACCCTCACGATTCAATCGGGGGCCTACTTGCAAGTTTGGGCACACTCTGAGGTGAAGGAGAAAGTTTAAAAGACATGACTTTATAAAGTAAACATTTTTTTGGAATGAATTTAGGGTTGCATAAAGTAAGGCACAAGTCCATCTACATCACCCTCACGATTCAATCGGGGGCCTATTTTGTCAATTTGATTATATTTTGACCGAGTTTCGCGAATCCTGACTAGCAAGTTATTGCCAAGTTATCAGCCGAGTAGTCCGATTTTCAGTACATTGTAAATTGTATGCCTATTTGAGGGCTTCTAGAGACCCAATATATACAAATCTCCATCAAAATCACCATTTCCCTCGTATGTTTTTTCGTTTTATAAAGGAACTTTTCACTTTTGTAACATTTATAAAAAGAGCGACTTAATCAAACGATTATAACAAGCAAGTCGTTCAGGCATAGAATATATTGAAAGGAGTATCACGATTCACAAATCATCAAATATATAAACATCACATGCTTGATTAAATTAAACTAACATGAAATAGGACACGATAATATTAAACTACACGATCTAATATAAGTAGTCTCTCAAACCATGTTTCTTAATATTGAGTCGGTACACAATTTACACAACATGCTTCCAACCGATTCTTTCAACATTTTCT
This sequence comes from Lactuca virosa, assembly GCF_052849685.1. Taxonomy (NCBI): domain Eukaryota; kingdom Viridiplantae; phylum Streptophyta; class Magnoliopsida; order Asterales; family Asteraceae; genus Lactuca; species Lactuca virosa. The sequence goes on from NC_136427.1 coordinate 27,720,977, forward strand.
TGATGATTCTCATATGCAAAATGCACGCACTAAAACCCAATTTACTCACAAAAAATGTGAGATTTACCATCATTAAAGTTAGCAACATTGATCTCACAACAAACACAACATCAATTTATATCAACTTCAAATAATCTGAAGATATCATCCTCCTCAATTTCCTGATCCAAAAGTGGCATGCTCTTCACTCGACGTTGCAATGCATTCATTATCTTCGACTCCAATTCATGTTCATAACTTACACAATCAGAACACCCGATCAAAAGTAGTGTTTCAGTGTAGGATTTCACAAAGAACGATTCAGAGGTTCCACAAATCTCAACATCATTGAATTGGTCTAAGTTAGGATCATAGACAACAAGTTTACTTTGTTCAAAAGTATAATCATCATCATTTTCCACTTCCATTATAGCTTCACCACTCTTCCTAAATCCCAACACAATCGACCGAAATGGCATCTTAATTTTGAAGAGCTTTGTGAATGATTTTTCAACATTATTCTCCATCATCCATACAACAGAAACATATCTGTCATTTTCTAGCCTTAATTCAACCATTGCAAGAGTGTCCCTTAGCTTAAAAATTGAAATAGACAACTCTAGTAAGCTTTGAATGGGTGAACTTGAACTATCAGGGAGGTTTACCACTTTAAAACTCTCATTACTCATATCAAATGACATAATTGGATTATGAGTTTGCAACTCACTATCTATAATCTTCGTTTGCAAAGCAGACCAATAGATAAACCTATCAATAATAACCTGAGGCTCTGTAACTCCAAATGATTTACTGGGTAGATTTCTGGATAAACTTCTCCAATTCCCAGAGCTTAATGTGTAAACATCAACTTTCCATGGGTCGCTTGTTTCACTTCTCTTTTTAAGCATACGAAATTGTGTAATCTGGATCACAAAAGGGTCATTGGTGTTGGGAAAAACCCCAAAACCAAGAACTGATTCATGGCTCTTGTAAAATTCGTGATCTTTCTTAGGCATAGAAACAACAATCGACTTTCTAACTGAAGGGTTGAAAAGAACAGATGCTTCCAAGTTGGGAAAACTATCATCTCGATCCCAATAATAACCGTGCAAACAGAACAACCCATGAGAGCTACCGACGAAGCTTGAGGGTTTAAGTAGTTTAACTGACAGGGGAAGGGGATGAACAAACCTCTGTTTAGGGAAAGTGTCATCATCTAGAAAAGAGACATATTTGTCTGCAGTTTCGACCGGATCTTCGTACCTTAAAAGCAGATGTTGGGGCTGAGTGACGCTGTGAGCAAGAACAAAATCAGAGCTGTCGATCAAAGACTTCCATGCTTGCGAGACGCACCTGAACCTAACCAATGATTTGATAGGAAGCCTTTTGATGATCTCCTCTTGAATATGGAAAGGTAATTTGTCCGGCATTTTGATTTTGGATGCTGCTCGTTTGAACTTTTAGGGCTTTTGAGACGAGAGAACCAAAGCGAAGATTTGGGGAAATTGTTTTAGGTTAATCTTTAACTTTTACAAATTTTAGAACTTTTATAATTTTTACAAGTTTTTCGTTTACAGCTTATTTTAGAGTACTTTTTATTAATTTGTTTTTGCAAATTTAATGGTCTTTTTAAGATTTTTCGTTTTCATATATGTGTTTTTATTTTTTGATAAAACTCAGTGGTTTTATAGTATTCAAAAAATTTAGATAGTATTTAAAAAGTTTCTCAGTTGTATAGAAAGTCCAAAATCAAGGGTTTTCTGTGTATTTTGTTCAAAATAACTTGAAATGACGGTTATACCCTTTTACTTTCTTTTTTATATATATATTTTTAAATTTTCAAATATTATTTTAACTTAAAAATAAAAAGAAAATAAAATAATTATCTCCCAACCCCGCCTCTCTCTCTCTCTCTCTCTCTCTCTCTCTCTCTCTCTCTCTCTCTCTCTCTCTCTCTCTCTCTCTCTCTCTCTCTCTAAGTTTTGGTTCTTCATTTTCAAACAACAATCTTCATTCCTTTTTGGAGAAATTGAACCCATCGACATATTTAAAACACCAAACTACTTGAATTCTTCGTGTGATGAGACTACTGAGGTTAAAGAACACATCACTCCATCTAAAAGAGTCAATCGACCTTCATTTCTTCCACCAAATACACCCGATTCATTTGGGTTTTTTTTGTAGGTTTGAAAACCCATTACATGGATGAACACATACACTGCATGTTTCGATTTATATGAATGAACATGTATACACACATAAAGGGTTTTCAAGGATAAACACAAACACATAAACACATCAATTTCAAATTTGATGGAGAGGAGCAGATGGGTTTACCGAGATGAACATAGACACAGATCGGTTTTCATAGACGATGGCTTGAATGTTTTTCAGAAATCATTTTAGAGACGAGGTGCTCCAATGAATTCGATGCAAACGGATCGAATCGATGGCTCTTCAATCGCCATCACCAGTGTGTTCTTCGTTCAAACCCAGATTGGATATATAGGAGACCCCTCCCTCATGCATGTTTTCTCCACCCATCTCCTTGATCAATATGCAGTGCAGCAAGAACAACGCTCTTTTTTTTCGTATAGCTTTACCTGCTTCCCTCCTTTTGATTCATCGGAGTTGACCCAATTTTGCATCGATTGCAAAAAAATGAGGTGAGGAACAGACCTGTTTTTTTTCTCTTTGTGTACACTTTGACGGAAAGAAGAAGAAGAAGACCCAATGTTGTTAATCAACTGAGAGCTACGCCTGGTTCTTGATTTTATGGGTTTAGAAGCATATATGATTTGTTGATTGGATTTATACAAAAGTTGTACTATATGTATTAAAGATGTAGAGGTGAAGAAGAAAAGCATGAATCTGGGATATATATATATATATAGAGTGTGTGTGTGTGTGTGTGTGTCGATCTTCGTTTGGTTTTTAATTAATAAAAGATAAAAATATCTACCCTAATAAATAAAGATCTTTTTGACACATGTCACATTCTCATTCATTTTGCCACATGTAATTTTGTGGTTGTTTTAAATTAGTTTTTATTCCACATGTCATTTATGGTTTTTCCATTTTTTTTAAATTCCACATATTATTTAAATATACTAATAAATGCATATCAATTTCATTAATGAACTTTCCTTTTCACTTCAAAATTACTAAATTAAAGCTTCTTTAATTTACTTTATTTATTTATCCACATTATTTGTTTAAATTTAAAATAGAAAAAAAAACACTTTAACTTTTATAATTCAATATTCTTCTCACTTTTCTTATAAATTCAAACTTTTCAAATGTTTAGAATTTTATATATATATATATATATATATATATATATATATATATATATATATATATTTTAAATAAACCCATGTAATACATGGGTCACACACCTAATATTAAAATATAACATACATTTTTTGTAGTGGTTATTTTAAATTTAAAATAGAAAAAAAAACACTTTAACTTTTATAATTCAATATTTTTCTCACTTTTCTTATAAATTTAAACTTCTCAAATGTTTAGAATTTTATATATATATATTTTTTTAAATAAACCCATGTAATACATGGGTCACACACCTAGTATCCTAATAAATAAAGATCTTTTTGCCACATGTCATATTCTTATTCATTTTGCCACATATAATTTTATGGTTATTTTGAATTAATTTTTATTCCACATGTCATTTTATGGTATTTTGTATTTTATTAAATTCCACATATTATTTAAATCTAATAATAAATGCATATCAATTTCATTAAAGGACTTTCCTTCTAATTTCAAAATTACTAAATTAAAGTTTTATTAATTTCCTTTATTTATTTATCTAAATTATTTGCCTAATTTGAAAAGAGAAAAAAAACATTTTAATTTTTATAATTCAGTATTTTTTTTATTTTTTTTATAAATTCAAACTTCTCAAATATTTTGAATTTTATATTTAAATTTTCTTTTAAATGAACTCATGGTCCCACACCTAGTAAGTATTAAAAAAATATAAAAAAGAAAGTAAAAGCGTATAACCGTCTTTTCAAGTTTTTTCTTTTTGGACAAAAAACACATAAAAACTTTGATTTTGGACATTCTATGCAAATAAAAACCTTTTTTGACCTTATCCAAAGTTTATTGAATACCACAGGAACCAATTTTGCAGTTTTGTCTTATTAATTTTTTTTTTATATTTCCTATTTTTACAGATCTTATTTTTTTACTATGTTTTATGCGTTTTTTTTCATAAATTAGGAATTTGGTTCAAACTATTTTTATAAATTTTCTATAACTCTTTTTCCCGAAAAATACATATTTATAATTTGTTTTTCATCTTTTAAACACTTTGTTTTCAGAGTTGGTCTTTACAAGATTATTTTATTCATTAACATTATTTTATATCTTTGTTTTATGCATGTTATATAAGGTTTGTCTTTTTATACGTTATTTTTATGTAATGTTGGTTTCAAGGTCAAATGATGATGAAAAAAATCGCAAATGTTATCATATTTTATGTAATCACCTTATGGTATTTAGTTTCATAATTACAACACAAATGTACAATCTTTGTCTACATGTTTTGTGTAATAAAAGGTAATACTAAAATTCCTGCCGCATCGCGTATATACCATCTACTTCCGAACATAAAACCATTTTTTTGTTAAGGCAACTAAGTAATCAAAACATTTTTGTATTACTTTTTTCCGAAAATCTATTGAAAATCCTTATGTTTAGAACTTACTAAGGATTAAGTCCTTATTTTTTTAGTCATTTAAGTCTCAAAACCACAATTGTTTGCATTTTGACCCTTCTATGTAACATCCCAAAAATTTCACCAAAATTTAAACGTTTCAAAACAATTCATTACTAATCAAAGTGTTTACGAAACCATTGTTTCAAAAACATTATTTAAAAAATCAGAGTCTCCCAAGATCCAATCAGTTGTAAAACCAAGGAGTGTACGGTCACGACTTCGCCTTATCACAGTCCTTTGAAGTACCTGAAACCATAAACCAAAAACTGTAAGCACGAAGCTTAGTGAGTTTCCACAAAGTACTACCACACAAACAGATAACATATACTAATAACAACATGTATGGGGTCCACAACTAAAAGACTGGATTACACATGAGCCCACAATATGAGTCTGGCTTGCCTACCAGGCCCGCAACTCATATCTGGCTTGCTCCTGAGCCCACATCATAAGTCTGGCTTGCCTTCGGGGCCCACATCTTATGTTTGGCTTGCCTCCTGGCCCAATCAGTCGTAAGTCTGGAATACCAATATACAATGGGTCCACTCAGTCATCAGACTGGAATACCCATAAGCCATCAGTACGAGTTTGGCATACCAACCGATCCTCAGCTCGTATCTGGAATGCACCTGAGCCCTTAGTATGATCCTGGCTTGCCCTACTCGGCCCTCAACTCATATCTGGAATGCTCCAGGGTTTGTTGGCTACAACACAAAACAGTACAATCTCAACCCAACACAAATTGTCGACATATAACAGATAACAAATATATTCCACAGAAAGATACTTATATAGACCGAAATCACAGGTAGTCCTAAAGATCTACCAGACAAAGCATATCAGCAACTAGCATATAATCATACAGATCTATTCCATACGCAACATATCAATGTATAGCAGGATATCAATCCAATGAGCCGACCTTGGTGGCTTCGACCCGTAAGTACAGTAAGGAAAACTCACCTCTCGATCTGATCAATAGCTGATAAGGTCCCGACTCCGAGTCTCAGCTCTAACCGACACCTATCCACCTAAAAGACCAATTCTCAAACACCATCGAAAATACCCTAGGTCATACTTGGTCAAAGTCAAAGTCAAATTGATCAAAATCCATAAGTCAATTGAGTCAACTCAGCCAAGTCGACACATAGTGCATACGCAGGGCTTACGCTAAACGTACGCAGGGCATACACGAGCATTGACCACCATTGGGATGTTGACCATGTACACGCTGCGTACTCAGATTATGCAAGGTGTACGCCCAGACTTCCCAAACTCCATTAAGAGCTTAATGCCTTAAGCTCTTACGTGTCATTCCAGATCCAAGGCTAAATCATCCTCAAGAGTCATAAAGTATCCATCTTTATGACTTTGCATGTCCATTAAGTTCTTAACTCAACATCTTAATACATTAAGACCTTCTAAAGAATGCATGGATCAAAACCAACCATTAAGACCCCATTTTTATGACTCAAGACCCTTCCTAAGGTCTGAAAGGACGACTTAATTGGTCAAGAACATGCCATGCTCAAGAATCACCATTTGGGGACAAAAAGTGGCTTAAAAGAGTGAAATATCTAGATCTACAAGATGGAGTGGTAAAGTTTCAAGCTTATACCACCTGGAGGTTGCAAGCAAGGTAGAAATCCCATATCCAAAGTGCTTTCAAACATCAAGATCTTCTCATCGCCTTCTTCTTCCTTCAAAAATACTTCAAAACTCTCTAAAGGCTCCAAAAATGCACTCTAGCTCTTAGGATTTGCTTAAAGAAGAATCAAGCTGTTATATATTGTTCTTTGCTGAAGCATAGTACATGGCAATGGCACATGTAATGAGTGGGATTTTATGGCCACGTTGATTACTAAATTTTAAGGTGACATGTGCAAAGGCGACCTCACTCTTTTGTGACAATCAGAAAACAAGACAAATTGCAAACATTCCAGTTTTTCATGAGCATACCAAACATGTAGAAATAGATTGTTATTGTAACATCCGAATTTTCAGAGGTATTATGGTGTAGGTTAATCTTGTGATTAAAGGAGGGACTCGACGAGTTGAGGGTCCAACTCGCCGAGTCGAGTCGAGTTTCTCCCGTGGATTTAATGAGTGGACTCGACGAGTCTGAGGAGAGGGACTCGCCGAGTAGGCGCTGATTAGAGAAACCCTAATTTCCGGGGTTTGGGACCTATTTAAAGGCACTTATAGCCTCATTTACGGCCACCCTTTCCCTGGAAGCAAACCCTAAAGGTCATTTGAGCTAGAAAGTGAGAGAGAAGCTATCTTGGGATTTTTAGTGCATCATTTGAGAAGAAGTGAAGGAGATCAAGAAAGGATCAAGAGGGGGAAAGTTGGATCCAATGATAGATCGTCCACAGCTTCTGAGGAAGGTAAAAGTCTGCACCTTTCTCATTATTTTGGTTAGATCTCATGTGTTTGGAGTTCTAGGGCTTTTACCACCTTTGGTTTGGGACTTTGAGTAAAATGGATTAGCTAGAAGCCTAGTCCTTAGATTTGGACCTTGTGAGGTCCCTAGAGTCCAAAGGTCCCAACTTTATGTTGGATATAGTGTCTAAGTCCATAACTTTATTTGGTATGTACTTGACCCGACCCGGCATGGTCCATTTGGGTTGCATGGCATTGCAATACTTGGATAGACTAAATGAGAGAATAAGGCACTTATGATTATTAATATATTATAAGTTCTAATATATTAATAATAGTATTATTTAATTAGTATTGATCAAGTATTAATCTAGGATTAATTTGGTGATCAAAGTGAGACTAATTAAATATATAGGGTTGATTATGACAATCATCAATTCTTTTATGGTGGATTAATGATCCATAGTTTATGGGTTATGGATGTAACCAAATGGAGCTCCATGGATGGTCCATGGGAGTTACAAATCCATGGGTCATGGGAAATCAAGAGTCATGACAATTAAGGGCATTCATGTGTAAACCCTAATTGTGACAACACTATAAAAGGAACCCTATAGCTAGCAAAAAGTGGAGCTAGTGGACATAGTGTTACTAGAGAGGGCATAACCAATTTTGAGTGCTAGAAGTATTCTCTCAAGTTATTCCAAGTCTTGTGGTGTTGTGTGAAGCATTTGAGGCACAACATTTGGGGTGCTAGGCTCACAAAGTCTTGAAGGAATCCAAGCAACAACAAGGTATGTATTTCTACTAGTTTTATGTTTTATGTAATCCCCATGCCATGCTAGTTAGGAAATAACCTTGAAAAAGTAATTTGCATGTATATAGAGAAAACATAGATTCAAGGTTATTAGGGTTGCATGTACACTTAGGAAGTGTTAGAATGCTCAAAACCCATCAGTGGTATCAGAGCCTAGGATTGTTTTCTGTATACTTGATGCAAAACTGTTTAAAAATCGAAAAATTCTGCATTCTGATGACTGGACTCGCCGAGTCCATGGGGAGGACTAGCCGAGTCCATGAACAAATTCATTCTACTCGCCGAGTAGAATAATGCACTCGGCGAGTAGGAGCGTGCTGGGCAGTTTTTTCGAGTTTTGTTGCTGGAAATGGATTAAGATCATTATCCCAATCTGTTTTGGACTTGTAAAATCTGTTTTTCAAAATGATAATGATTATGTTAACCCATTTTACATGACTTTTATCAATTTTCAAGTATTGTATATGTTTATATGATTTCTTGAGATTGCTTGACATGAATTTGTGTTCTTATGAGTTTTTAGAAGATCATAGGAATTATGTGTAACCACCATGTGTGTTTAATTCATGATCTTAATGGCTATGATGGTGTCCATAACTTGTCCTCAAGTTATGGATAACCAAGAGTCACTTCTTTTAATTATGATTAAAGAACTAAAGAGGTTTCATAAAATGAAGAGTCTTCATTTTATGAACCATTAAAACTCATAAGTTACAAATTGAAGAGACTTGGAATAGTTTCAATTCTTGCCCTCAAGTTTTGGAATTTGAAAAGTCTTACACTTTAATTCCAAATTAAACCTTAGATTTTTAAAAAGTTTAAAAATCAACACTTATACTATTATTATAATTTTATTATATAGATATGTATAAGAATATGTCATTCTTACCGTTAGTAGGCCTCATTCACGAAGCCGGTCTATAAGGGGGGTATAAGGTTGTTGCCTATAAAATGGTGACTTAATGGGTGTCCACTCTCACCCACCGCTTCCTTGATCGGTGGAGGGTCGTTAGCCGAACGGGTAGGATACGACTTTAAATACTTGTTAAAAGTATAATGAATTATAAAGTAACTATACATTATAAATTCCCAATCTTAGTTACTTTAGGAAAATGTGAAATTGGTGCTAGCCCATAAAATTACACTTTGTACCTTACCAAGTCGTTAGTGGAGCGTGTGTGGTTAACCGGCACACTAACATGGACTAGTAAGAGTGGCAAAGGGTAACTTGACTTTATTATAGATCGGTGGAGCGTGTGTGGTTAACCGGCACATCGATTAGGTAATATTGTTGAGGGTACCAAGTCAATTTGTATGGTTATTCACACCTTGTTTGTGATCCTCGGCATCCCAGTCACAAACTTGAGAGGGCACAATCGAGATTCAAACATGCCATTGAAAAGTTCAATGTATCTCAAAAGATCTAGGAGTTTCAAAACCAATAAAACCTAATAATAAAATATTTCGTTCTTATGGTGGAAATTGGTAAATCGTCATTTACCTACCTTCAAATATTTTATAGTATGGATTACGGCATCCCTCTTCCAACTATAAATAGTTTGTTGGATCCTAGCCTTAATATTTCATTTGGGTGAATTATTAAGGATTCCTAATCTAATGAAACTTGTCTTTCTTTCCTTTCAGATGTCTTCCAACAATGCTTCTGGCTCAAACCCAACAGGCTCCTTTTCCCTTATGAACTTGTGTGGTAAGGTCATCTTTGATGGATCCAATTTCAATGAGTGGATCAGAAACATCAGAATGATTACCCGCTACGAGGACAAAGAATATGTCCTCGATAGGGAGCTTAAGGTTGTGAATGAAGCCACTGCTACTCCTGAAGAGTTTGCGGAGTTTGTTGCACATGAAAAGGATGCTACTAAAGTAGCATGCATCATGATGGCCACCATGACTCCTGAACTTCAAAAATCCTATGAAGATTTCTACCCCTATGAGATGCACCTGGATCTGATGGAAAGGTACCATCAGAGCGCGCGTCAGGAGAGGTATGAAATCATCTCCTCCATGATAACCGCAAGGATGAAGGATGGTGAACCCATCACCGGTCACTTGCAGAAGATGCAAAGGTTCGTTGACCGGTTGCTGAAGCTAAATGTTGACTTTCCTGAGGAAATGGCGATTGACATCATTCTCCATTCCTTACCTCCAAGTTATGATCAGTTTCGTATGACTTATCATATGAACAAGGAGGAAGTCACACTTAGCAAACTTCAAGGACTCTTAAGGACAGCTGAAAATGGCCTTAAGGGTAAAGCGGTTGCTACTTCTACTCCTTCAACAGCCCCTGTTCTGGCTATTGGGCAGGGAAAGGGTAAGAAAAGGAAAAACCCTTCGAAGGGTACCAAGGGTAAGACTCTTGATGGTTCCTCTTCAAGTGGGACAAAGAAAGGTCCCATTACTCCTTCTTCAAACCCAAAGGAAGCACAATGCTTCTATTGCCAGGATAAGGGACACTTCAAGCGAAGCTGCCCCAAATATCTGCAAGATCTAAAGGATGGGAAGGTTAAACCCACCCATGCAGGTATTTACACAATATTGTCTAACAACTCATCTAATGCTAATTCTTGGGTGCTTGATACAGGGTGTGGTATTCACATTTGTACTGATTTGCAGGCACTAAGAAGAAGTGAGCAAGTGGAGCACAGGAAGATAAACTTAGTCATGGGCAACAGGAAAGCATCACCTGTTACCAAGATAGGAGTTTATTCTTTATTGCTTAATAATGGGTTAATGTTAGATTTGAATAAGTGTTGTTACTCGCCCGAAATGGCGAGAAATATTATTTCCTTTCATGGCTTGTACAAACAAGGTTTTACATTTTCATTTGATAATAAAAATGGTGCTATTAATGTTTATTACAATGATGTATTTTACTTTAAAGCATTACCTTGTGATGGTGTATATGAAGCCGTGAATGTTGTAGACAATCTAGGAAATAATGTGTTGTATATTGATTCTTCAGATAGCTTGGATAAAGCATCCTTGTGGCATTGTCGTCTTGGACATGTTAACAAGAAGCGCATAGGCCAACTCCAAAAGGCTGGAGTCTTGGAATCATTTGACCTCAAGTCAGATGATAGTTGTGAGTCTTGTTTACTTGGAAAAATGACAAAGTCACCCTTCACAGGTACTTGTGATAGGGGTGAAGGTTTGTTGGACCTTGTACACACGGATGTGTGTGGGCCCTTCAGAGTTGCTACAAGGGATGCTAATCGCTATTATGTGACTTTTACTGATGATTACAGTATATATGGATTTATTTACTTAATCAAGCATAAGTCAGAAACCTTTGAAAAGTTCAAAGAGTTTAAGCAGGAAGTTGAGAATCAATTGGGCAGGAACATCAAGATGCTCCGATCCGATCGAGGAGGAGAGTATTTTAGCATTGAGTTCCTTGACTATCTTAAGGAATGTGGGATTGTCTCACAATTGACACCTCCCAGAACACCACAGTTGAATGGTGTAGCTGAGAGGCGCAATCGAACCTTGTTGGATATGGTTCGTTCCATGATGAGTCGAGCTTCATTACCAATCTCTTTCTGGGGGTATGCCTTAGAGACTGCCGCCCATATCCTTAATCTAGTCCCTACTAAAAAGGTTGCCAAAACACCTCACGAGATGTGGACTGGGAAAGTTCCCAATTTGGACCACATCAAGATTTGGGGTTGTGAAGCTTTCGTGAGGCGTGAGACTCATGATAAGCTTGAACCTCGAAGTGAGAGGTGTTTTTTCATCGGCTACCCACAGAGATCCTTTGGTTACCTCTTCTACAGACCTAGTGATAATGTGGTTTTTGTAGCAAGAAGAGGAGTCTTTCGTGAGAGAGAATTCATAAGCCAAGGGGACAGTGGGAGGCAAATTGACCTTGAAGAGCTTCAAGAGTCAAGTGGTGAAGGAACCTCTAATGCTATCGACCAACCTGAGGAAGAAACTCCTGTTGATCCGATAGATGAGTCTGTACCTCCAAGACGTTCCACTAGGGTGAGGAACACACCTGATTTTTATTATGGTTATCACATCACCACTGAAGGTGATACATTTATTAGTGATAGTACACTAATAGATTTGGATGAACCTAATAATTACAGGGAAGCCATGGCAGGCCCTGAGTCTGCTAAATGGAAGGAGGCTATGGACAGCGAGATTCAGTCCATGTATGACAATCAAGTTTGGAACTTGGTTAACAATGTACCAGGTCGTAAGACAGTTGGGTGCAAATGGATCTTCAAGAAGAAGACCGACATGGATGGGAAGGTACACACTTATAAAGCGCGACTGGTTGCGAAGGGCTTTACTCAAACTCCGGGAGTTGACTATGATGAGACCTTCTCACCAGTAGCTAAAATTAAGTCTATTAGAGTATTGTTAGCCATAGCTGCATTTCATGATTATGAAATATGGCAAATGGATGTCAAAACCGCTTTCCTTAATGGAAAGTTGGCTGAGGATGTTTACATGGCTCAACCAGAGGGTTTTGTCGATACAAGATACCCTAATAGAGTGTGTAAGCTTGATAAATCCATTTATGGATTGAAACAAGCATCTCGCAGATGGAATCTTTGCTTTGATGAGAAAGTCAAAGAGTTTGGCTTTTCTAGGAGTGAGGATGAGTCTTGTGTGTATGTCAGGGCTAGTGGGAGCATAGTTAGCTTCTTGGTGTTGTATGTGGATGACATACTTCTCATAAGAAACGACGTCCCAACCTTGCAGGAGGTTAAGTCCTGGCTTGGGAAGTGTTTCGCTATGAAGGACCTTGGGGAAGTTGCCTATATCCTAGGGATAAGGATATTGAGAGATAGGAGTAAGAGACTAATTGGACTTAGTCAAAGTACTTACTTGGATAAGGTGCTGAAGAGGTTCAGCATGCAAGAATCCAAGAAAGGAGAATTACCAATCCAGAGTAATGCCAAGCTGAGTAAGACTCAGAGTCCGAGTACAGAGGCTGAGATAGCTGAAATGAGTCATATACCATATGCTTCCGCTGTGGGCTCGATCATGTATGCTATGACTTGTACTCGCCCTGATGTGGCCTTTGCTTTGAGCATGGTCAGCAAATATCAAGGGAACCCTGGCAAGGCACACTGGACAGCGGTAAAGAACATTCTCAAGTATCTGCGGAGGACTAAGGATTGGGTCCTTACCCTCGGAGGCAGTGATGACTTGAGAGTGGAAGGATATAGTGATGCTAGCTTCCAGACTGATAGGGATAATTTCCGCTCTCAGTCAGGCTGGGTCTTTATCCTAAATGGAGGGGCAATTACTTGGAAAAGTTCCAAGCAGGAGACAGTAGCTGATTCTACTTGTGAATCAGAGTACATAGCAGCAAGTGAAGCAGCTAAGGAGGCGATATGGCTAAAGAACTTCATCGGAGACCTTGGAGTTGTACCAGCTATAAAAGAGCCAATGGAAATTTTCTGTGACGGCGAAAGTGCGGTTGCTTTGGCTAAGGAACCAAGAGATCACGGGAGATCTAGGCACATTGACAGAAAATACCATTTCATCAGACATCGAATAGAAGAAGGACTCCTCGTGGCTAAGAGGGTATCATCAAATGAGAACCCGGCAGATCCCCTCACGAAGGGACTGAGCAGGGTTAAGCATTTACAGCATGCGAGGCGCATTGGGCTGAGGGATGATATTAGTTTCAATAATTAGATTCCTGAAACTTGTAAAATGTAATTGACATTTGATGATAAATAAAAGTTGTTATTTATTTATGAGTAAGGTGTTACTATCTTATGTTGATTGTTTACTATGTTTCAATTTTGCATGTTTTTACTTCCAGAATAATTATGTTATTATTCAAACCATCCACAGTCAGTCAAACTTTGGAAGTAAGTATTGATTTAAGACTGTCATGAATTTGGCTTGTATGATTTGTCTAAAAGTGCTTTGGACAATGCAATGGTTGCTACAACATTCATGAGTACTCATAAGGGCTGAGTATTGGATCCAACCCACGCTCACTTGCATCACTTCATGGAATTTATCTCGAGTGATCGTGAGACGGTAATATCAAATAAATCTTCAAACCTAGAGATATGAGTTGTTGACTATGAGTTGGTTATTCATTGATTGCACGAAAACGCATTGGTAACTCGATGTCATAAAACGTGCCTTTGTGAGTAATTCAACAAGTAGTTAGTACAAGCATATCAGTCGAAGTTTATCTGTTCCTTCTAGAAATAGAAGCGATATCTGGGCCCCTCGATGATTTGGTTTTGACCTATGTACCGGGCCCGGTCAGAACCTAATTGATGTGTTCAATTTAGTTCTATGTCGAAACAAATCAGAGATCGAGAAACAAATGCTGGACAATAAGTAAGACCATGTTCCATGTGTTTGTCCGACTGATATCATGAGAACAGAGGATTATATGATCACTTATCTTAAATGGCGTATCATCATCATCTCAGTTCCGAGAGACTTTGAAAGAGCTACGATTGCTAGTCTGATTTTGAAGTCATATTCGCAAATATAGTTATTAGACTTATCCAAGTGGGAGACTGTTGGATATAGTGTCTAAGTCCATAACTTTATTTGGTATGTACTTGACCCGACCCGGCATGGTCCATTTGGGTTGCATGGCATTGCAATACTTGGATAGACTAAATGAGAGAATAAGGCACTTATGATTATTAATATATTATAAGTTCTAATATATTAATAATAGTATTATTTAATTAGTATTGATCAAGTATTAATCTAGGATTAATTTGGTGATCAAAGTGAGACTAATTAAATATATAGGGTTGATTATGACAATCATCAATTCTTTTATGGTGGATTAATGATCCATAGTTTATGGGTTATGGATGTAACCAAATGGAGCTCCATGGATGGTCCATGGGAGTTACAAATCCATGGGTCATGGGAAATCAAGAGTCATGACAATTAAGGGCATTCATGTGTAAACCCTAATTGTGACAACACTATAAAAGGAACCCTATAGCTAGCAAAAAGTGGAGCTAGTGGACATAGTGTTACTAGAGAGGGCATAACCAATTTTGAGTGCTAGAAGTATTCTCTCAAGTTATTCCAAGTCTTGTGGTGTTGTGTGAAGCATTTGAGGCACAACATTTGGGGTGCTAGGCTCACAAAGTCTTGAAGGAATCCAAGCAACAACAAGGTATGTATTTCTACTAGTTTTATGTTTTATGTAATCCCCATGCCATGCTAGTTAGGAAATAACCTTGAAAAAGTAATTTGCATGTATATAGAGAAAACATAGATTCAAGGTTATTAGGGTTGCATGTACACTTAGGAAGTGTTAGAATGCTCAAAACCCATCACTTTATTCGTCCAAATGAGGGTTGTTGTGCTTAACACCTTAAGAAGGGCTTGTTTTGGCATTTTGAAGCATTTATGCCATGCATGAACGTAAAGGTCGAGACTTTATGTGTCTCTGGCGTCTTAAAGGGCTAGATCTAGGGTTTGGAATGAGAGATTTGACTTTGGACGTCTGAATGAGGAATCAGACCGAGGGGACTCGTCGAGTCCATGAGTTGACTCGACGAGTCAGTGAGGGTTTGTCCCGATGAGCTTGAGCATGCGATAGCTCGACGAGTTGGGGGTCAACTTGACGAGCTGAGCTAGGCTGTCACGAGATTTCTGAGGAAAGTAAGTGGACTCGACGAGTCGCAAGGGTGCACTCGGCGAGTCGGGTCAGAAGTGGACTGTTGACTCAAGTTTGACTTCTGTTGATTTTGGGGTTTGGTCAACATGAGTAATGGAGACCATGGAGGGGTAAAATGGTCTTTTGCCCAATTCAAGAGTTAGAGAAAGAAGAATAACCCTCATTAATTGGGGTCGTGTGAAGAGTATTGATTAGAGATATTCATCTTTTGTGCTAGGCGGAGGCTAGTTCGAGTTTCGGGTGCGAGGGTATTTACTTGCTGCTTGTCAGGTGAGTCTTCTCAGTATACTTTACCTTGAGTGGTAATTAGAGTTATGTGAAAGAGTATTTTGTATGCTATGTATGTGATGTATTGCACTGCATTATTTCTATGTGATTTATGCTGTGTGTATTCCAGAGTTTATAGAGTTAGGACCGGAAGGTCCACAGAGTTAGGACCAGAGGGTCCACAGAGTTAGGGCCAGAGGGCCCACAGAGTTATAGCCTCGAGTGGCTAATATGTGTTATATGTGGTATTTTGGGGAACTCACTAAGCTTCGTGCTTACCGTGTTATGTGTTATGTGTTCCAGGTTGTTCTCAGGAATCGCGGGAAGGCACCGGCTTGATTGTACACACCAGAGAAAGAGTTATGTTTTGAGGATCCTGGATTTTTAATGGAGTTGTGTTTTGTAATTTGAATAAACGAGATTTCCATACAATATTTTATGAAAAGTATGCGATTTTAAAATGAAAAATCTGTTTGAAAAATTACGGTGTTACAAGTTGGTATCAGAGCCTTGGTTTGAGGGATTCGGATGCGGCTTCGGGTAAATCTGGACTCAAACTGAGGATTTGAGAAAATTTTCAAAGAAACGATTTTTCTAAAGCAAACAAGAGTTTCCAAGAGAAAACGAGAAGGAGCAGTGTGTACAATCAGCCAGAGCCCGAACGGTGATTTCCCAAAATACCCTTATTTTGTGTTATGAGATATTCTATGAGATATTATGCATGATAGAGATAGGCTAGGTATTTCATATTTTAGGACTAGAGTGGCCTGATTTGTGATGCCTTAGCCTAGGAGTTGCGGTTATCTGTGATATGCTTTCGAGTATGTGCTGAGTAAGAGTATCCAGAGGGAATCCTTTTGAGAGATGGATTGAGTAGAAGAGTAATCTAGGAGAGATACCTGGATGAGCATTCGTGGAATCCTCTGAGAGGGTAGTCATAGGCCCGCATGGTGTGAAGTTGCTTGAGTTCGGTGATATCCTACGAGTATGAGGAGGGCAAGTAGGATAATAGCCTAGAGAGGTTTTATGAGGTAATTCGATGCCCGAATGTTGCTTGCTTCGTGCTTTGTGGAACTATCGATGATGGGAGTTAGCTACCAAGTGAATATGACGATATTCAGGAGGTAGATGGCTGGCATCATTAGGAGTTCTTCAGCAGCTGATGGCGGAGAGGTGTGAGAACCTAGGAAGAGCCTAGGAAAGGGTGACCCTAGTCAGATGAGTACACTGACAGAGTTGGATAATCCGCAGAGGAGCGAACACGCATGACGGGGTTGGTGATTGAGAAGGTCGAGCAGCTACTTAGGAACTCGGGGATGGTCCGTGTGGAAAGTATGGGTAGATGTGGCAGGTAGTATGGGCCCGTACTACTGAAAGCAGAGGACCCATACTCGATACAGGGAACATTTCGGAGGTTTTAAGTAGCAGATCGAGAGGTGATTTCATGGTTCGTGTACCATGATCTGTAGCAGATCGAGAGGTGATTTCATGGTTCGTGTACCATGATCTGTAGCAGATCGAGAGGTGATTTCATGGTTCGTGTACCATGATCTGTAGCAGATCGAGAAGTGATTTCATGGTTCGTGTACCATGATTTGCAGCAGATCGTGATGTGATGTCATGGTTCGAGTACCATGATTCGTAGCGGATTGAGAAGAGATAACATGGTTCGAGTACCATGATTCGTAGCGGATTGAGAAGAGATAACATAGTTCGGGTACCATGATTCATAGCAGATCGAGAGGTGGCCACATGGTTCGAGTACCATGACCCCTGACAGTTAGTGTTATTGGTTCTACCAGTTATTCCGTGGTGATTGGTTAGACCGAGATCAGAGGTGAAAGAGTATGGGGCTAGAGGGCCATGATGAACGAGTTCTAGTGAAGCATCCCTTAAAAGGGAAATTGATTTAGCTCCGAGGGATTGTTGTTGAGATGCCAATTGGAGTCGCAAGACTCAAGAATGAGTAGAGATGGCAGTTATGGAGGATTACGGCATGAGTTGAGCAATCAGCCGATGGTGGAGATGTTATTTTCTGTGACCTGAGCGGTGTTATTTCTGTTCCTATAGGAAACAGGAGAGGTATTGAGATTTTCGGTTTCCAAGGTTGGGGGTGAGCCCTGTGGGGTAGCTTTGGTTACGATATTTCATCAGAGTATTTGGGCAGTATGTCTGCCGAGAGGTAATGTTAGAGCATGAGCAGGTTGTCAGCGGGGACTGAGATGATTAAGGACAAGGATACACCTTATTTGAGCATAATAGGGTATGTATTAGCTGCAGCGGCAGACAATCAAGAAGAAGATATTGGGGCGGTGGCTCTTATTGTGTATGACGAGTATCGAGTGTGGCAATGAGGACTCCACTCTTATTACAACCCACATGATGGAACGTTGGTTGAAGAGTCGAGGATGAGGAATATGATAGTTCGTTATTTTCAGACTGAGAGTCAGGGCTACGACTAGACAGTTGAGATGTCCGATAGTGGGATGGTACGATATTCTGAAGGACTAGAGGTAGTCATGATGAGAAGTTTCTAAGGATTTCATCGGAGATTCGGGGTATCTGGAATTGCTTGACCTCCATCGGGGGGATCATCAAGCATTACGTATCACCTTCCAAGAGTAGGTGCGATGGGATTGGTAAAAACAGTATGTGGGTTAGATTGTCGGCGAACCAATTGGTGATGGTTCGAACCCTGAGTGGGGGAGAACCGGGTACTTTTGAGGAGATAAGAGAATGGTTCAAGAACGGTTAGAGAATTGGATAAAGAGGCTTGCGGTATGGATTCCTGAGACCAGGGTTATTGGTGGTCAATAAGAGGTGCAGAGTGAGATAGTGCATGTGGTACGTGCTTGAGAAAGGATGAGTGTCTCCACGACAAGTGGCCGTTGGTCGAAGACCTTATGGGGTTAGGAATCCTTCAAGGTTAAAATGGTGAATTCGAGGTGGTTGGCTTGTGAGGTTAGTTCGGCGGTTGAGAATTTCTGGTTCAGAGTATGGGCTATTATATGCAGTATGGGAAGGGAAGAAGTTGATTGGGCAACCAACTTCAGGGTCGTTATGAGTATTCTTGCATGAGTTTTGAGCAATAGAGAAGGAAGTTTCGGATTGTCAACTTCGTGTTCTGAGTCGTTGGCAATTTCTCCGTGTTTTAAATTGGGGGATGGAGTATTCCGCGGTTACAAGTGGCACGAGAGAAAGACCGGTTGTGAGGTTCCGAGGAAGCAATGCGGTATCTGAGTATGATGCCATGAGTATGAGATCAGTGGTAGAGTCGAGACATTGCGAGGCATTGTGATGGTATTCTGAAGTATCCGAGTTTAATGTGCTAAAATCTCGGATTGTTTTGAGTTTGAGTTTGAGATGTCGAGTGGTGTATCAAGTGTCTATGGTTCCGGTGGGGGCCTTTCAGCTAATTGACATCAAATGGATTTATTTGAGAATGTGAATTGCAGCGAGAAAAAGAGGTTTTGTCACGACGGTGGTCGTCCGAAGTAGTGATGCTTAGCCCGGATGGGTGTGTGTGTACCTATCTATGCTGGGCCGCAGAGCATGAGTTAATGATCGCAGTATGGTGTCAACCTGAGGATGAGATTGTGAAGTGGTAAGAGTAAGTGCGGTAAGACTGCGGGGAGCTGCAGTTTCAATGAGTCAGTGCAGAGAGGTGTGGTGATGCTAGGGGGAGCCGTAGTACTCACTATTCAGTGAGAGGTTGTGGTGATGCTACGGGGAGCCGTAGTACTCACTATTCAGCGAGAGGTTGTGGTGATGCTACGGGGAACCGTAGTACTCACTATTCAGTGAGAGGGTGTGGTGATGCTACGGGGAGCCGTAGTACTCACTATTCAGTGAGAGGTTGTAGTGATGCTACGGGGATCCGTAGTACTCACTATTCAGTGAGAGGTTGTGGTGATGCTACGGGGAGCCGTAGTACTCACTATTCAGCGAGAGGTTGTGGTGATGCTACGGGGAGCCGTAGTACTTACTATTCAGTGAGGGGTGTGGTGATGCTACGGGGAGCCATAGTATCACTATTCAGTGAGAGGTCATTGTGATACTATGTGGAGATGTAGTACCCACTAGTCAGCGATAGAATGTTGTGATGAAGTGCTCTCTGATCAGAGCTTGACGCAAAAGAGTTTTAGGCTTGGGTAGCCCTAATATTTGACTTGTGGAAGCCTGGGGTCGAACCAGGGGCGGGACTGGGGTCTCCATCTTTGTCGGAAGTCGTTATATTCCGAATGGAGTAGTGGTTTTCATGGCCAAGGGAAGTGAATCAGTGAGGTACGCATGGGTTGCGGGTCATGAGTCATGAGTTGAGTGGGTCATTGGGACGAGTGGTTCCAATTCTGGATCGGACCAGACTCTCGATATTGAGTTTGACTCTAGTGGTGTATTGAGTAGGCGAAATGAGACTCCGGATTCTGAGATGGGTTCCATTTTGAGGAATATTGTTTGTCATCAGATGTTTTGGACCGGAGTGGGTCAGTTTGTTGGTGTGGGAGGTACCGCGAGGCGCTCGTATCTAGGGAGTAGTGTTCGGCGGGGGTCGAGGGTGAAACAATTTTGTAGAATTGTGGAATCCGATGGGGTAAAGAGAACTTCGTGACTTGGGTGTCACTGGGCCGAGATAGTTGTTATCAGAAGGAAGTCAGTAAGACATTTCGGGATATGTTATGGGTGACCTTTGGAGGTTCAACTGTGGAGTCAGAAGTTGACCTAGTGCTCAGTATTAAAAAGGGGTATGAGGAACGAAGCTGGGACTTGTGATTATGATGTCTGAGGACACTTGTGAGCAAGCCTGGTTATTCTCTTGTGTCTGAAGGGCAGAGTGTTGAGGATTCTTTGTTCGGATGGGTTCTGATAGCAGTTTAGTGTATGATCCCTGGTGGGGTGTGGACCATTCCGTTTCTTGGGGCGTGATTTGGATCATTAGCATGTTGATATGAGTGAGCGGTAGCCGATTGTTGGATTTGGTCTTGTGAGAATCAGAGGATCAGTGAGTTATCAGGGTTTGATATTCGAGGAGCGAATATCATGGTGATCGCTTGAGTAGGTGGTCTGGCGACGGGTCAGGCCACTAGAGCTTCCGGTTAACGGGGAGGAGTATATTAGCGACATAAGAGTTGGTTCAGTTCTGGTCTTGGGAGTTTTGTGTGGTTTCAGGTGTCCATAGAGAAAGATATCGGGGTAGTAAGAGATCCTTTCGGTGGTGCCTTTTGGGTTGATAATTTCATTATGTGAGTGGTTAAGGAGTGATTTCGAGGGCGAAATCTAATTGAAGTGGGGGAGAATTGTAACATCCAGATTTTCAGAGGTATTATGGTGTAGGTTAATCTTGTGATTAAAGGAGGGACTCGACGAGTTGATGGTCCAACTCGCTGAGTCGAGTTGGGTTTCTCCCGTGGATTTAATGAGTGGACTCGACGAGTCTGAGGAGAGGGACTCGCCGAGTAGGCGCTGATTAGAGAAACCCTAATTTCCGGGGTTTGGGACCTATTTAAAGGCATTTATAGCCTCATTTGCGGCCACCCTTTCCCTGGAAGCAAACCCTAAAGGTCATTTGAGCTAGAAAGTGAGAGAGAAGCTATCTTGGGATTTTTAGTGCATCATTTGAGAAGAAGATAAGGAGATCAAGCAAGGATCAAGAGGGGGAAAGTTGGATCCATTGATAGATCGTCCAGAGCTTCTGAGGAAGGTAAAAGTCTGCACCTTTCTCATTTTTTTGGTTAGATCTCATGTGTTTGGAGTTCTAGGGCTTTTACCACCTTTGGTTTGGGAGTTTGAGTAAAATGGATTAGCTAGAAGCCTAGTCCTCAGATCTGGACCTTGTGAGGTCCCTAGAGTCCAAAGGTCCTAACTTTATTCGTCCAAATGAGGGTTGTTGTGCTTAACACCTTAAGAAGGGCTTGTTTTGGCATTTTGAGGCATTTATGCCATGCATGAATGTAAAGGTCGAGACTTTATGTGTCTCTGGCGTCTTAAAGGGCTAGATCTAGGGTTTGGAATGAGAGATCTGACTTTGGACGTCTGAATGATGAATCAGACCGACGGGACTCGTCGAGTCCATGAGTTGACTCGACGAGTCAGTGAGGGTTTGTCCCGATAAGCTTGAGCATGCGATAACTCGACGAGTTGGGGGTCAAATCTACGAGCTGAGCTGGGTTGTCACGAGATTTCTGAGGAAAGTAAGTGGACTCGACGAGTCGCAAGGGTGCACTCGGCGAGTCTGGTCAGACATGGACTGTTGACTCGAGTTTGACTTCTGTTGATTTTGGGGTTTGGTCAACATGAGTAATGGAGACCATGGAGGGGTAAAATGGTCTTTTGCCCAATTCAAGAGTTAGAGAAAGAAGAATAACCCTCATTAATTGGGGTCGTGTGAAGAGTATTGATTAGAGATATTCATCTTTTGTGCTAGGCGGAGGCTAGTTCGAGTTTCGGGTGCGAGGGTATTTACTTGCTGCTTGTCAGGTGAGTCTTCTCAGTATACTTTACCTTGAGTGGTAATTAGAGTTATGTGACAGAGTATCTTGTATGCTATGTATGTGATGTATTGCACTGCATTATTTCTATGTGATTTATGCTGTGTGTATTCCAGAGTTTATAGAGTTAGGACCGGAAGGTCCACAGAGTTAGGACCAGAGGGTCCACAGAGTTAGGGCCAGAGGGCCCACAGAGTTATAGCCTCGAGTGGCTAATATGTGTTATATGTGGTATTTTGGGGAACTCACTAAGCTTCGTGCTTACCGTGTTATGTGTTATGTGTTCCAGGTTGTTCTCAGGAATCGCGGGAAGGCACCGGCTTGATTGTACACACCAGAGAAAGAGTTATGTTTTGAGGATCCTGGATTTTTAATGGAGTTGTGTTTTGTAATTTGAATAAACGAGATTTCCATACAATATGTTATGAAAAGTATGCGATTTTAAAATGAAAAATCTGTTTGAAAAATTACGGTGTTACAGTTATTTTGTTAGAGAACGTGTATAGTCTAAAGAAATACTTACGGTGTATGTGACAAAGGACCAGTTAGCAGATTTCTTCACCAAAACTTTGGGATTCGGTAAAGGGTTTACTTAGCAAGTTGGACAGTAGGGACTTACATGCTCCAACTCCAACTTGTGTGGAAGTAGAGGATTTCGTTGTTATCTTATAAACATTTGAATTCTATACGAATTAAGTTAGTTGTTATTTTTTCTAGCTTACACTACTAAAAAAATAGCCTTTTACGACGCACAATGTGTGTCATAGAACGCTCATACGACACGCAAATGCATGTCAATGAAGGCTCTGTCATAACGAAAGACGACACACTTTTGCACGTCGTCTATTTATGACACGCATTTACGACGCACATTTACGACACACATTGCGTATCATTAAAGCCGCTGTCAAGAAAGGCCATGTCATAAATGAAGATGACACACATTTTTGCGTATCGTAATTTTAAATGTTAAAAAAAATATTTATAGATTTACTAATTTTCAAATTAAATTTGCATTTAATGTCTCATAATAGAAAATAAAAAAACCATATACAAAAAATACAATCCATTGCACAAAAGTTAATATCATATACATAATCATTCCAATAGTATACAAATGTAATATATCAAATGTGAAAGAGATGAAAGTCATCAACAAATAATAGTTGAACTACAAGAACGTGTTGCCCACCTTCACAACATTCGAGCTAGTTTGCTTGACACTATGCACATCAACAAGACCTACAAATTTGAATAATGCAACCATTAGATTCACATAAACCAACAAATCCCAATATGTAAAAATGAGAATAACTATACTTAGTACTTAAATTTACATCCTTCACATGAAACCACCATACCCCCTTTGATTTCATTCTTGTGCGTTGAGCATGTTGACTATTTGTTCGGTTTTGTAGACTAATCATCTTTCAACCCTTTCGTAAGCAAATCTTAATTGATCGAAGCAAGTTGAGACAGATTCTGTAGCAACACAACTGTAACGACGTAAATTTTCAAACAAATTTTTCATTTTAAAATCGCATACTTTTCATAACGTATTATATACAAATCTCGTTTATTCAATTTACAATACACAACTCCATGTTTGCTTAGTTACTAATCTAGGATCCTCAAAACATAACTCTTCTCTGGTGTGTACAATCAAGCCGGTGCCGTCCCGCGATCCTGAGAAACTTGAAACACATAACACATAACACGGTAAGCACGAAGCTTAGTGAGTTCCCCAAAATACCACATACGACAAATTCGCCACTCGAGGCTGTACTCTGTAAGACCCTCTGGTCCATGTGTCTCAGCGGGACCCTCCAGTCCCGTAGCTCGTTGGACCCTCTGGTCCGGTCTAGCTCGTTGGACCCTCCGGTCCGGTCTGGTTGAGCCTTCCGGCCTCACATATCGATGGACCTTCTGGTCCGGTCTGGTTGAGCCTTCCGGCCTCACATATCGTTGGACCTTCCGGTCCGGTCTAAATAACTCATACCATAATATCACATAGACAAGATGCATAACACAAATAAGCACATAAGACCTTCCGGTTACACATAAATACCACTTTAGGTAATGTATAGGGAGAAGACTCACCTCGGAAGATGAACAGCTCCTCAAGACGCTGCTGCTATGCACCAGTCACTAACTCTGTGCCAACCCTACAATTATCCCAATTAGGAACTAAGTCCAAACTCTCACTTGTTAGGTCTAGAGGTAGTCCACTGACCAACCCATCAATAACCTGAAACTAATTGGCCCACCAATGCCCAATAATAAATGGGTTCTCCCAAGGCCCAACTCCCAACCCAATGACAAGTCCAACTCAAGGACCCAAGCCTAAATATAATATTTCTCTGCTCAATTCTCTAATACCTCAGTCCAAATGTCCAGGCCCAACTCTCAAGGCCCAATACAATATTCAGCCCAAATGTCCACAGTGGGGTTACGCGGGGCCTATCCCCTTTGGTACGCTCAGCATACACACTCATGTATGAAACTGATCGGGGCACTAGCCCAGTACGCGGGGCGTACTCGGATTTACGCTGGGCGTATGCCCAGTTTTGGTTAGTCCTTTTTCTTGGTCTTAACCCGTTAAGACCGTAACTCATCTCTTGGATCTAGCCTCCCTAATAGCCCTTACTCCATAAAGTCAGGGACTTTAAGCCCTTGCATGGCAGATGTGGTCTCAAACACACAAAACACTCATTCCCTTTTCTCATTAAGCTCTTATCTCATGCCTGACTTGATTCTAACATCCAAGGCCTCATTTTTATGAAACCACTCCATCAAAAACACTCAAAAGGACAGATAATGGGCTATGGAGTTTAGCAACTCATAAAGCTTCAAGCTTTGGGACCAAAAACCTTAAAATGGACCATACTATGCACAAATCAAAAGGAATATGAAAACTCTGAGCTTTATACCTTCAAATGATGCTCCAACCACAGAAAAGCTAAGATTCAAAGCCTGGACTCCAACTCCATACTCTTTCATGCTCCTTCTTCACTCCAAAAGTCCCACAAGAACACTTATAAGCTCATAATGGTCACACACAAGCTCAAGAACGAGGATTAGGGTTTGAGAGGGTTTATTGATTGAGGATGATGGCTAGGAATGAGACCATCTCATTCTTTATATAGGGACACTCCTCAAAATAGGGTTTTCCTTCAGTGCCTAGTACGCCCAGTGTACCCTCTGGTACGCTCAGCGTACTAGGTGGCTCCGCTTGAAGATCACGCACATGAGTATGCTAAGCGTACACACATGTACGCCCAACGTACTCCGCTGCCACCTTTTCCAATTGAAGGACTTATCCTGCCATATCTTCAGACTTCCATTGCCTCCTTGCTATAACTCTGCTTCCAATGGATCTCATATCCTCGGATAGGTGTCAAGATGCTCTATGCTTCCAGCAACTCGTTGCAACCCCGTGACTTTCTCATGCCCGGGTTGCAGCCCACAAACCCTAATTCTCAGACGATCCAAAACAGGATGTTACAATTCTCCCCCACTTGAATTTTATTTCGCCCTCGAAATCGCTTCTTACCAACATACAGATCGAGCCCAAAAACTCGAGAAAGAGAACCGAAGGTCCTCATATCATACAACAATCACTTCCAAAGACACTCGATTCCAACAGGGACTTCCGACCCAAAGAAGGACAGACCCAACTGTCGCTGCGGTACTCGATATAACTCTCCAGCACTTGAAAACTCTAGCGGTCTATCTCCCTGCCAGACCACCCTCACAATTTACCATCCTGCTAATCGCTCATCGACCAACAGACTCTAGGAACACACTTCTAACCCTGATTATCTAATCGATCCCAATCGTAACTCGAAAGGAACGTAAATATCATATCTCACCAAGGACCCACTGCCTGAGAAACTATCAGAACTCTTCCGAAAGAATGATCCTCAAATTCCCATAATCGAAAGCCCCAAATCCTCTCAAATGTTCCTTCTCACGATAACTATCTCGGCTCTTCGCGACGCACAAGTCACGACGTTCACTTTACCCCAAGCGAAAGCTACAATCCCAACTGAAGATCGACTCAACCCCGACCTCTGTCGTCTACTGCTCACAGTTCCATGCATCTCGCGGTACCTCCCGTACCCGAGTACTGACCTACCCAGGTCTAAGACATCAGATGACAACAATACCCCTCAACATGGAACTCGAGAGTTTGGTCTGATTCAGAGTTAGAACCACTCGTCCCAATGAAGCACTCGACTCATGACTCATGACCCGCAACCCGTGCGTATACCACTTCTCCACTTCCCTTTGGTTGCGACAACCACAACTCAGTTCAGGATATATCGATTCCCGAAAAATATGGAGACCCCAGTCTCGCCCCTGGTTCGACCACTAGGCTCCCAAAACTTCAATATTAGTGCTACCCAAACCTAAAACTCTTCTGCGTCATGCTCTGATCAGAGAGTACTGATGGGTTTTGAGCAAATCATCAATCCTATGGTGCACATGCAAAACCCTAAAACTTTGGATCTAGGTTTATCTAATTGTACATGCAAATTATCCAAAGCTCATGAACCCTAGATCTAGCATACTATAATCGAAATCATATATGTAAATAGGGTTTAGATCTTACCTTGATTGTTATGTAGCAATAACAATCTATTCCTTGGCTTCAGAAAGCTTAGTGCCTCAAGTGTTGCACCTCTAATGGAGTCACAAACACCATAAGCAATAAGGATGAAGAAGGAGAAGAAGGAGAACACCAAAAACGACCTGAAACCCTTTTGGAACTGTTAACCACGTTTTTGGGGCCTTAGGGGTCTTTATATACTTAGGCTATTAGGGTTTTGCACTTAGGAAACCCTAATCTGACTGCTTAGGCCCTAAGCAGTCCATGGACTCCTTTTATCATATCCCTTGGACGAATTCCTTATGGGCTTCCCATAGAATTCGTCCAACCTATATTATTAGGTAATCCATAGCCCAATTGCATTTATCTTATAATTACAATTCCAGTCCCCTTAAGTTTAATTAATCTCTTTTAGCCACAAAATTAACTCTTAATTAATTCTTGACTAATATTAATTAAACAATATGATTTCTCCTTTAATATATTATTCATATAATATATTAATAAATCATAATTAAACCTTTCTCTCCTTAATTCATCCTACAAGTTGCTTTGGTGAAGGCAACCCAAAAGGACCATGCACCATCGGGTCAAGTACACACCAAAATAGTTATGGACTTAGACACTAATCCAACAGTCTCCCACTTGGATAAGTCTAATAACTATTCTGCGTATGACTTCAGATCTTGATCCACAATCGTAGCTTTCAAAAGCCGCTCTCAACTCTGATCTTATCAGATACGCGTCCTTTAGATAAGGGATCATATATTCCTCCATTCTAGATATCGTATAGACTGAGACATGGATTTAAATCATTCTCTCTGTCTATGTGTTGTTTCCCGATTTTCGACGACTGACAACAGACTACAAGTGAACACATCAACTTAGTCCTGGCTTGGCCAAGCGCTTAGGTGTCATCACTAAATCATTAAGGGGCCCACATATATCGCTTTTATCCCACTTTGGGTAAAAGGAACGGATAAACTTCGATTCAATGCTCGCTTGCACTTACTCACCGAATCTGTAACATCCCAAAATTTGAGGCCAAAAATTTTGTTTTTAAATTAAGTAAATCATAATTTATGTTACCAAAACATTGTCACTATTTCATCATTCATAAAATCATAAAATCATATCTTGAAAACCATATCATCAGGAACAATGAAAATCAGAGTACAATCCAAGAAAATCCGATGCGGAAACCATGTGTGTGATGCGCTGCTACGCCGCCGACTCTTTCCCCTTGGACGAAGAGGTACCTGAAACTAAAACTGAAACTGTAAGCACAAAGCTTAGTGAGTTCCCCCATCATACCACATACCACATAACACCGTCGGTATCTTTTAACCGGTAACTGCCATCGGTATCTTTCAACCGGTAATCATCATCGGTATCTTTCAACCGGTACTCGCCATCGGTATCTTTCAACCGGTAACTGGGGACTATTTCACCCCCTAGCACTAGCATACAGTAACGAGAGGTAATCATACAGTCAGGCATAACTGGGTAGGGACAAATAATCCCTTCTACACACATAGCATATCACACAGGCATATCTCACGACCATAACACATTAACATACCAAGATAATTATCACAAAGACAATTATCTCAATCATAACTACCTACTGGTGGGCCGGTATTGGTGCCTTAGACCCACCCCAACAGGAAGGTAACTCACCTCGTAGTAGTAGCTGCCGATTTGTGCGGGAACTCT
Source organism: Lactuca virosa (assembly GCF_052849685.1). Classification (NCBI taxonomy): domain Eukaryota; kingdom Viridiplantae; phylum Streptophyta; class Magnoliopsida; order Asterales; family Asteraceae; genus Lactuca; species Lactuca virosa. The sequence goes on from NC_136427.1 coordinate 27,749,642, forward strand.
CTGCCTGCTGCTGCTGCTCCAGAAATCCTCCGGCTATAATTCTCACAAAACACTCAATCAGAGTCTGATAACTACTCTTATGGTAGAACGACTATTTTACCCCTGACCTAGTCAAAGTCAAGCCAAAGTCAACTTCCAGCTGACCTGACTCGCCGAGTTGGGCCGCCAACTCGTCGAGTCCTTATCCATCTAATTGTCCTCATTCCCGTCCCTACTCGTCGAGTTAGGCAATGACTCGACGAGTTCTCCTCCTATTCGAACATCGAATGATCCTTCATCCGACTCGCCGAGTTGTACGAACAACTCGCCGAGTTCATCTTGATCTGAAGAACAAGTCCTGTCCTTGACTCGCCGAGTTGTATGAACAACTTGTCGAGTTCATATTCATATGCTGGGAGATTGCCTTGGACTCGCCGAGTCTGTTCACGTACTCGCCGAGTCCCATGAACTCCAGGTCTAAGGCTAAGTCCAATACGCTGGGGTCACTCCTTTGGATCCTCTAAAATTCTTACATCACCCAACTGGGTTCCTTCGAACCCTAACAGAAAAAGGGAGTCAAGTCTCCGACTCGCCGAGTCCCAAGAACGACTCGCCGAGTCGATAACGTCCAACTCTAATTCTTCGATTTCTGATGTGCAACTCTTGTCTAAATGATAGATCTATGCCCCTAAGATCGATCTAGCATGTAATGTTACAAACTTTACGTGCATGCATGGGACTTTGAGCCTAAAATGCCCAAAAAGAAGCTCCCAAGATGCATGGAGCCTTCCATGGGTGCAAAAGCAACCCCTAACTGCCTTGTGACCCCTCCAAGGTCCTAGATCCGAAGCCTTGACCCCCCCTAACCATGCTTGCAATCATGGCTGGTTACAAAATATGGCTTAAAAGCCCTAAATTTCCCCAAAAAGGGATCTAACAAAAGAACAAGCAAGGTATATACTTTATACCTTCTGGAGACTGCAAATGATGAATCAACAAGGACTCCTTTGGTCTTCTCTTGATCCCTCTAAGTTCTTCCTTCTTCTGTGTGATCAAAACCACCAAAAATCACCACAAATGCCTTAGATCTTCACACACACAATTAGGGTTCACTATGGAGGGTTTCTGGAAGCAATAGGGACGAGTGGGGGCTGAATGAGATGATTAAATAGGGTGCAAACCCTCAGATTAGGGTTTTTGTCCAGTCAGAGCCTCTTCGACGAGTCTGTAGCCGACTCGACGAGTCCGTCTTTTGAAATCCCGAGTCAAATCCGTTTCTACTCGACGAGTTGGTCCTTCAACTCGCCGAGTCCCAGGCCAAAAATGCAAAATACTCAAATAAAATACATACCAGGAACCAGGTGCTACAAATCTCCCCCACTTATTTTGGACTTCATCCTCAAAGTCTGCTGCTCATTCCTGGAAAAGCTCTGAGTAATGTTCCATCATCTCCTCCATCGGCTCCCAACTCCATTCCCGAGCCCTTCCGGTGCTGCAATTGCACCTTCACCAGCTCGACCCTCTTGTTCCTCAGATCCTTCGACTTCCGGTCAAGGATTGCTACAGGTCGCTCAATGTAATTTAGGCTGTCATCGACCTGAATATCCTCTAAGGATACCACTACTGAGTCGTCCACCAGGCACTTCCGCAGCTGGGAGACGTGGAATGTGATGTGGATCTGACTGAGCTCGGCTGGCAGGTCCAGCCTATACGCCACCTTGCCCACCCGGGCTATAACCATGAAGGGTCCAATATAACCGGGGCCCAACTTGCCCCGCTTCCTGAATCGGATGACGCCCTTCCATGGCGACACCTTCAGGAGAACCATATCCCCGACCTGAAACTCCAGGTCTGATCGGTGCTTGTCGGCATAACTTTTCTGCCGACTCTGAACAATCTGAAGCCTGCTCCGAACTTACTGAATCCTATCTGTCGTCTTGAGCACCACTTCGGTGCTCCCCATGACTCTCTGGCCAACCTCACCCCAACATATCGGTGTCCTGCACTTCCTCCCGTATAACATCTCGAAGGGAGGACGGTCAATACTCGCGTGGTAGCTGTTGTTGTACGAGAACTCAGCCAATGGGAGGTAAGTATCCCAACTACCACCGAAGTCCAATACGCATGCCCGAAGCATATCCTCAAGTGTCTGAATGGTCCGCTCGCTCTGCCCATCCGTCTGCGGGTGAAAAGCAGTGCTAAAGTGTAGTCGAGTACCCAACTCGTCGTGGAATTTCTTCCAAAATCTGGAAGTAAACTGCACATCCCTTTCAGAAATCACGGAGACTGGCACTCCATGTCGAGCCACCACCTCCCGAATGTAGATGTTGGCCAGTTTCTCGGCCGATATACTCTCCTGGATCGGTATGAAATAAGCACTCTTGGTCAATCGGTCCACGACGACCCATATAGAATCTACTCCCCGCGCGGTCCTGGGCAGTTTGGTGATGAAATCCATGGTAATATCTTCCCACTTCCACATGGGAATATACAACGGCTGCATCTTGCCGTGTGGTCTGTGATGCTCGGCCTTGACCTTCCTCCAGGTCAAGCACCGCTCCACGTACCATGCCACATCCCGCTTCATGCAGGGCCACCAATAGTCGAGACGAAGATCCCTATACATCTTCGTCGCCCCGGGATGGATAGAAAACCTGGACTTGTGCGCCTCCTCCATCAACGTCTGACGCACGCCTCCATGATAGGGGACCCACACCCTATGGTGAAGGGTCAACAACCCTCGGCTATCATAGTCGAAGGAGGAAACCTGACCCACAATACGCTCACTCTTCCGATGTTCCTCCTTCATAGCCTCCTGCTGGGCCTCTCGGATCTGCTCCAGTAGCGGAGTCACCATGGTCATCCGTATGCAGATATCCCTGATCGACACCGCCTTGCGGCTAAGCGCGTCTGCCACCACATTGGTCTTCCCCGGGTGGTAAAGGATCTCGCAATCATAATCCTTCACCACGTCCAACCACCGATGCTGCCTCATGTTCAGATTCGGCTGATCCATGAGGTACCTCAAACTCTTGTGGTCCATGTAAATGGTACAACGGACCCCATATAGGTAATGACGCCAAATCTTGAGGGCGAACACAACAGCCCCCAACTCCAAATCATGCGTCGGATAATTCGCCTCGTGGGGCTTCAGCTGCCTCGAAGCGTAGGCGATGACATGCCCCCTCTGCATCAATACCACGCCCAAACCTGAAATAGACGCATCACAGTACACAACAAAATCCTCTACGCCCTCTGGCAGGGCTAAGATTGGCGCCTCGCACAACCTCTGTCTCAGTGTCTCGAACGCCGCCTGCTGCTCAGGCCCCCAACGGAAAACTACGGCTTTCTTCATTAACCGCGTCAAATGTACGGCTATCTTGGAGAAGTCCTCGATGAATCTCCGATAATAGCCGGCTAATCCCAGGAAACTCCGAATCTTGGATGGAGACTTCGGAACCTCCCATCTCATTACGGCCTCTACCTTGGCTGGGTCGACCAAAATACCGTTCTGGTTGACAAGGTGCCCAAGGAACTGCACCTCGCGCAACCACAACTCATACTTGGAGAACTTGGTGTACAAGCTCTCCCTCCGTAGAGTCTCCAACACCTCTCGCAGATGCTCCTCATGCTCTTCCTGCGTCTTGTAGTAAACCAAGATATCATCGATGAAAACTATCACTGACCGATCCAGCATCGGTCTACACACGCAGTTCATGAGGTCCATGAATGCGGCAGGAGCATTGGTGAGCCCGAAAGGCATCACCACGAACTGATAGTGGCCATAACGCGTCCGAAACGCAGTCTTCTGCACATCCTCCTCTCTGACCCTCATCTGATGATACCCTGAACGCAAATCGATCTTGGAGAACCAAGATGCTCCCTGCAGCTGGTCAAAGAGGTCATCAATCCTCGGGAGTGAGTAAAGGTTCTTCACCGTTACCGTATTCAGCTCCTTATAATCTATACACATCCGATGCGACCCGTCCTTCTTTCTCACGAACAGAATCGGGGCTCCCCAGGGTGAACTACTCGGTCTAATGAATCCTTTGTCAAACAGCTCCTGTAGCTGCGTAGACAACTCCTGCATCTCAGGAGGAGCCAACCGATATGGTGCCTTGGCTATCGGAGCCGCACCAGGGACTAGGTCGATCCTGAACTCCACCTGCCTCTCCGGAGGTATCCCAGGCAACTCCTCGGGGAATACATCCGCAAACTCTCGCACCACGGGTACATCGTCCACCGTCACCTTACCCGCTTCCCTGGTATCCATAAAATAGGCGACATATCCTGCGCAACCCTGCTGGAGGTAGCGCCTAGCCCTCACTGCCGAACATAAAGCTGGTCCTTGATGTGACCTCTCGCCCTGAACCACCAGCTCTCCCCCACTTGGGGTCCTGATCCGCACCAACTGCTGCGCGCAGTCAATCACTGCCCCATTGGGGCTTAGCCAATCCATACCAATAATAAATTTGTTCCGCCGCAAGGGTATGGGAACCAGATCTACCAGGTAACGCTCCTCGAACATCCTCAAAACACAATCTCGGTAGACCTCTAATGCTCGCACTGACCGATCGTCCGCAATCTCGACCTCAAGGGGGCAATCCAACATGCCCGAAGACTCAGGAAACTTCTTGCTAAGCGCAAGAGAGACAAACGATCGGGTAGCACCCGAATCAAACAATACCTGAACTGGGATGCCGTTCACATGGAACGATCCTAAACAGAACAAATACATATGACATATCAAAATCAAGACAACATAACGTAAAAGATCTGAGAGGGGAAATCATACCCGTCACCACATCGGGTGCAGCGCGTGCCTCCTCGGCTGTCAGCTGAAATGCTCGGCTCCGCACCACTGGAGCCTCCGTCTTGACCTTCCGACCATCCGTAACCCGCGCAGTCGCCGAACTTGGCGCCACTGCCGGCGCCGCTGCTGCTGTCAATATGGGGCAATTGGCATTTTTATGGCCCCTCTGATTGCAATGAAAGCAAATCAGGTCTGATGTCTGAATCGCAGGAGTAGGGGCAGTACAATCTCTGCCAAAATGCCCAATCTTGCCACACTTATAGCAGCCGGAACCCGGACCAGTGCGGCAAACTCCCTCATGTGACCGACCGCATTTCCCACAACGGTCCCGCCCTGACTGGCCTTTCGGCCTAACATCGGATCCCTTGGGCTTCTTCCCCGAAGCCCCTGTTGTCTGTCCCTCCTCTACCTTCCTCTTCCGTATGTGCTCCAGATCAATCTCCCTCTCCCTTGTCCTGGCAATCATGGAATCCAGGGTGGGGCAGGCTGAAAAACTGACATGCTCCCTGATATCGACTCGCAGCATGTCATGGTAGCAGGTCCTCCTCATGTCCTTATCACCCGCATACTGGGGTACCAACAAAGCCCTCTCCCAGAACTTGGCGGTGATCTCCGCCACAGTCTCCGTAGTCTGTCTCATATCCAAGAACTCCCTGGCCAGCTGCTGGAGCTCCACAACTGGTGCAAACTCGACCCTGAATCGGGTCACAAAATCTGACCACGTCAGAGCCTCAATGGCTGGGGCTCCCAACGTATCACCAATCAACTCCCACCAATCTCTGGCTCGATCCCTCAAACATCCCGCAGCGAAACGAACCTTCGACCCTTCCGAGCAGAAGCTCGTCAGCTGCACAGATTCAATATCTGCGATCCATCTCCTAGCAGCAATGGGGTCCTTCACCCCATGGAAATCCGGCGCACCACTCCCTCTGAAGTCCTTAAAGGACAGCGTGCGCGTACTCGCCTGGCTAGACGCCAAATCACTCCTGAATGATCGGAGACGATCCTCCATCAGCTCGATGATCCCTTCCTTGATCGACCCGAAGATGACCGGGGTCGACTCAAGGATACCTCTCGTGATGTCCGACGCGATGAACTCGCGTAGTCTACCATTCACCTACTCGGATCCTTCACCCGAGCCCGAACCTGATCCTGACCCCGAGCCTCCCGCTCCATGTCGCGTGGTCACCATACTGAAAATAAACATACAAACATCAGGATCATACATACTCTCGAGAGGTCTCACACATTCTCCAAGTCCCCTGGTTCCATCTCAGCCCTCCTTGACTTGAGTACGGATCCTCTGCTTCCAGTATTACGGGCCCATACTACCTTCCACATCTATCCGTACTTTCTTCAAGGATTACTTCGACTTCACCGAGCCCCTTTTTCCGATACCCTTTCCACTGATCTCATCCTAGGATTTCCTAGGGCACTCTCCGACCTACTCTCCGCCATCAGCTGCACTAGGAGTCCCTACCAACATTCCTTAACTAGCTTGCAGATACTATTACATATCCGCTCACTAGTTAGTTAAAGTTAGTCAGGACCCCTATAGCACAAAGCAAGCAGCATGCGTGCATTGAGTAACCACTTCAAGTATAACCTAATCAGGCTATCCTACTGCTGACTAGACAGTCCTAGCATACAGCTCATACAACAGGCATTCAAGGCATCCTCCTAGACCCTTAGCCCTAGTCTAGCATGAAGTTCTCAGAATCATATATCAGGCATACAAGGCATCCTCCTAGATCCTTAGCCCTAGTCTAGCATGCAGTTCTCAGAATCATATGTCACATGACCTAACATAACAAGTATGGGTATCTTGGGGAAAACTTACTTGAGCTCGGCCGGTCGCACGCATCACACACCTTGTTCTTTCTCAAAATTCCTTAACTTAGATTTTAGAAAACTATTTTCTTTGTGAAAAATCTTTTAATCCCTCGGTTTGAGTCCAGACACCCCCGAGGGTGTGTCCGAATCCCTCAAACCAGGGCTCTGATACCAACTTGTAACATCCCAAAATTTGAGGCCAAAAATTTTGTTTTTAAATTAAGTAAATCATAATTTATGTTACCAAAACATTGTCACTATTTCATCATTCATAAAATCATAAAATCATGTCTCGAAAACCATATCATCAGGAACAATGAAAATCAGAGTACAATCCCAGAAAATCCGATGCGGAAACCATGTGTGTGATGCGCTGCTATGCCGCCGGCTCTTTCCCGTTGGACGAAGAGGTACCTAAAACCAAAACTGAAACTGTAAGCACAAAGCTTAGTGAGTTCCCCCATCATACCACATACCACATAACACCGTCGGTATCTTTCAACCGGTAACTGCCATCGGTATCTTTCAACCGGTAATCATCATCGGTATCTTTCAACCGGTACTCGCCATCGGTATCTTTCAACCGGTAACTGGGGACTATTTCACCTCCCTAGCACTAGCATACAGTAACGAGAGGTAATCATACAGTCAGGCATAACTGGGTAGGGACAACTAATCCCTTCTACACACATAGCATATCACACATGCATATCTCATGACCATAACACATTAACATACCAAGATAATTATCACAAAGACAATCATCTCAATCATAACTACCTACTGGTGGGCCGGCATTGGTTCCTTAGACCCACCCCTACAGGAAGGTAACTCACCTCGTAGTAGTAGCTGTCGATTTGTGCGGGAACTCTCTGCCTGATGCTGCAGCTCCGGAAATCCTCCGGCTATAATTCTCACAAAACACTCAATCAGAGTCTGATAACTACTCTTATGGTAGAATGACTATTTTACCCCTGACCTAGTCAAAGTCAAGCCAAAGTCAACTTCCAGCTGACCTGACTCGCCGAGTTGGGCCGCCAACTCGTCGAGTCCTTATCCATCTAATTGTCCTTATTCCCGTCCCTACTCGTCGAGTTAGGCAATGACTCGACGAGTTCTCCTCCTATTCGAACATCGAATGACCCTTCATCCGACTCGCCGAGTTGTACGAACAACTCGCCGAGTTCATCTTCATCTGAAGAACAAGTCCTGTCCTTGACTCGCCGAGTTGTATGAACAACTCGTGGAGTTCATCTTCATATGCTGGGAGATTGCCTTGGACTCGCCGAGTCTGTTCATGTACTCGCCGAGTCCCATGAACTCCAGGTCTAAGGCTAAGTCCAATACGTTGGGGTCACTCCTTTGGATCCTCTAAAATTCTTACATCACCCAACTGGGTTCCTTCGAACCCTAACGGAAAAAAGGAGTCAAGTCTCCGACTCGCCGAGTCCCAAGAACGACTCGCCGAGTCGATAACGTCCAACTCTAATTCTTCGATTTCTGATGTGCAACTCTTGTCCAAATGATAGATCTATGCCCCTAAGATCGATCTAGCACGTAAAGTTACAAACTTTACATGCATGCATGGGACTTTGAGCCTAAAATGTCCAAAACGAAGCTCTCAAGATGCATGGAGCCTTCCATGGGTGCAAAAGCAACCCCTAACTGCCTTGTGACCCCTCCAAGGTCCTAGATCCGAAGCCTTGACCCCCCCAACCATGCTTGCAATCATGGTTGGTTACAAAATATGGCTTAAAAGCCCTAAATTTCCCCAAAAAGGGATCTAACAAAAGAACAAGCAAGGTATGGACTTTATACCTTCTGGAGACTGCAAATGATGAACCAACAAGGACTCCTTTGGTCTTCTATTGATGCCTCTAAGTTCTTCCTTCTTCCTTGTGATCAAAACCACCAAAAATTACCACAAATGCCTTAGATCTTCACACACACAATTAGGGTTCACTATGGAGGGTTTCTGGAAGCAATAGGGACGAGTGGGGGCTGAATGAGATGATTAAATAGGGTGCAAACCCTCAGATTAGGTTTTTTGTCCAGTCAGAGCCTACTTGTCGAGTCTGCAGCCGACTCGACGAGTCCGTCTTTTTAAATCCCGAGTCAAATCCGTTTCTACTCAACGAGTTGGTCCTTCAACTCGCCGAGCCCTAGGCCAAAAATGCAAAATACTCAAATAAAATACATACCAGGAACCAGGTGCTACAGAATCACACACAACAATACGTTTTATAACACCAAGTTACTGGTGCGTTTACGTATTATCAATGTGTAACCGACTCACAAGATACAACTCACACATCTCGGTTTCAAGAATATAAGATATTATCATCTCACCAATCACTCGTGATAAAATCCATGAAGTGATCCAAGTGAGTGTGGGTTTAATCCAATGCTCAAATCATATTCATAAGCACTCATGAACGTTGCAACAAACATTTGCTATGTCTAATACACTTTAGGCAATCTACAAACCAATTCATGACAATCTTCTTTCATACCTACTCCCAAAGTATGAGCGACTGTGGAACGTTCGGATAATCTTATTATTCAGGAAGTCAAAACATGCAAAGTGAAACACAAGAATAATACTAATCCTATATGGCCCCAAACTTTTGAGTATAAATAAAACACCTTTTATTTAATCACCATATTGATTACTCATTATTTGTTGTTTCGGGTAATCAACTTCTTAATTGAATTATAACAACAATTGTCCCATGCTCTTAGCATGCACACTATGTTTACTTATGGTCCTTACTTTGTGAAATAGTATAACTGAATAACATTTTCAATCACACTCATTTCACACCTAATCCATTAGAGTAAGAATACAAAATTTTCGCCACTACTAGAATATGTTAGATTCTAACATTTTATGCAACAGTCCTTTCGTAATGTCATGGCACAAAGTCACCAAGACTCGGCCAATGAAATTACAAAGTACTCTATTGGAGATTGTTACAAGACAGTTCCATAGTCATGAAGTCTCACATTCAAAGTACATTCCTTTGAACATCCTTCTTGCATAGAAGTTTCTAATCTAGACATTGGTTCTCGATATCCAACTCCCAATATGGAAACATTTCCATATTTGCCATATGACAACTCATTCTAAATAGAATCTTATCTATTCATAATAATGTCAATATGGTCAATCCATGACTATACTTTCAACTGTCCACAAGCGACCAATCCTTGGCGAACCTTAGATTGTCCTTGGCAGTTGTTTAATTATTTTAGTCAAAACAGTTCTATTTCCTTTTTCCCTCTAAATGCCCTAGGCATTTGGAAAATTTTAGAGCGGTCAAATATTACAACATATGAAATCGATCCAATACCCGAAGCGTATGGGATACAATTCATAATGAAAAACGTGATACTTTACCAGTTTCTTACTATAATATCGTCATAATATTTCTATTTGTCGTGTTCTCAAAATTCGAACTATGAAGGGGGATGTCGTAATCATAATCGTATTTTGGGAATGCAAATAATAAATATACCCTTGACTAAATACAATTAAATTTCTCAATCTAAGCTTTTAGATTGGAAACGAAGTATAACATTCTCTCCCTTAATTATAGCAAAACAACTTTTCTACCCCTGCAACTTTGCAAAGTGAAACTTTTGTTTTTCTATAATTAATATTGCCAACTTGCAATACTTAAATAATAATCATGCTCCCACTAACATGATGATTATATCCATTCCAGCATAACATTTATGCTCCACTAGCTTTGACACGTATTGAGAAACCAGCTAAACTTCTAGAAAACAATACTTATTGACTTCCAAAGTTCATTGTTTCTAATATGACATGCTTCGTTAAGCCTTTATCTAAGCTTCTTAAAATCACACACCTTTCTTTAGACAGCTCACATGTGTGTCTATACTAATTCAGAACTTATTTTACTAAGTCGCAAATGTTCATACTAATTGCCAAATCTCACAATTCGAACTATGAAGAGGGATGCCGTAATCATAATCGAATTTGAGGATGCAATTTACATAATCGTTATCTCCTTAAAATCTCTCTTAGTGAAAGCGTTTCCTCACAATCATTTTCATGAAGGAGAGAAACCTTATGACACTTAGATTTTATGGTGTATGTGTTCCTATCCATGTGAATTTTCCATAACCATAATTGAAAGACAATGTTTGTGACAAATTTAAACTCTTATGGACAGAACTGTTCATTCTTAATCTCTTGCCATCAAGGGTCCCACCATTGCTTCCAAGTTATCTAGCAGTTCACCTATGCCAGTCAATGTACTTTCATTGAACAAGGTGCTTGCCTTATGAAGTCTATTGAGAACTCGTAGAACTCATATGCATAATCACTCAACAGGATTGGCACAGAAAAAGAATTTTGTCAACACGATAGGTTACAAACCTCAAGTCGTGTGCTAGTGTTTAAAAGGTTTACTCTTGAATAGTTCTTGAATCTTTTCAATTTTTTTCAGACTCCCACTGACCTCTTGACATATTAGATTCTCTTATCGAGAAACATTTCATGATAAACAAATATCCAAGAGTTAGTGTGTGTCTATATCAAGACAAAACATTACACACATTTGGTCTTAGTTGGTCTTTGTCTTCTCCAAGACATCACAACTTATAAATTTCAAACGTGCAAGAGTAGGAAAAACAATTTTCTACTTCACATTTGATGAGTGTGTGTCACTCAATTCACAATCTTGGAGTACGATTCTAAGACTTGATTTTGGAACGAAGTATGACTCATCCTTTTGATTTAACCATTTCAACAATTTCTGATTCCTCTTCTTAGCCATACTAGTGCACTAAGATGTCCTTAGAGGATCAATTGTGATATGGTTCTTAATCATTAAGACGATCATAAAATCCGATACAAAAGTACTCTCCCTTCTTCTTAGATTGGAGAAACTTTTATCTTTCTGCCTAATTGATTCTTTTTATTCGTTCTGCCATTCATTGAAACTTTTCAATGATTCAGAATTACACTTAATCTTGTAAGTATAACCACATTTACTAGAATTTTAGTAAATTATGACGAATAGTCTTATTGTTATTTGTGGTGGACTTGACTAGTGCACAACATTGTGTTCTAGTCCTTTAGTCCTTCACTTGACTCACATACTTGTGTGATCAAGGAATTAGTCTTAATTTCCTAAGTACCAACATTTCCATACATCACATGATTCAAATCATATGAGTCCAAGTTTCTGTCCAATTGAAACTTGGGTGATAGGAATCTTTCCTTACTTAGAAAATTTTGTCACTACCATAAATAACACAACTAATAATCACATCCATTTATAGAAACATACAAACATCAATTTTTCACAACGATTTCATTGCAAGGATATATATAAATAAGACAAATCAAAAAATTTATTTTATTCATAAAAGCAGCGGAAAACATGTCCTTACAATGCAAAATCAACTGAAAAACTATGTAATCAAATATTCCTAACAACTCTATCATAACTTTCTAAGCTCAAAATCTGATCTTCGAATCCATGCGATCGTGATCCATTTCTTCGTGATCAGACTCATCTTGCTCTTCCATCAAGCTTCCTCTCTTTTCTCTGATCCTGCAAAACATTCAAATGTAATCTTATCACATTATGTATTAAGAATCAATGAATAGGAACTTAATGGAGTTAGATAGTGGATTTTACCTGAAGTAGAGCCAAACGTCTTGACTCTCCCATATCTTAGATCTCTCAGGTAGATTTGGCAGCTTCGTCTCCAATGCCCCTTCTCTTGGCAATAAAAGCAAATTGACTCTTTTGGAATAGCACACGGAACTACTTCAGACTTTTCCTTTCTCTTATGATCAAAATTTTCGACAATGGCATGCCTTTCGTTGCCATTGCCTATGTCCATAGAGGTCTGGAAGGCAGATTCACCAATCAAATTTTCTTTTCCAGTGCGCCAAATCATCGCTTATTCAGCAGCAATAAGCAAATAGGTGAGATCGATGAGGGTCACGTCGTGATCCATCTTATAGTACTCTCTTACGAACTCACTATATGAGTCAGGAAGCGACTGAAGAACCCAGTCAACAGCCAGTTCCTCACAGACGACTCCCAACATTCTTAATCTATCAATGTGTAACTTTATCTCTAAGACGTGCACACACACTGACTTTCCATCTTCATGTTTCATCGCCAACAGGGCTTGAGTGTGGTTGAACTTTTCGAGCCTTTGAGCTTGTGGGTTAGGGAGAACAATAGGAGGAGGTGGAGGAAGTGAAGCATTATCTCGTGTTCCTCGATCGAATCGTGGAATATCATCTTCATGTGGAAAGCTTGTTCCACGAGATTTGGGAAGACCATAGTTGTCATACTTTGACATCTACAAAACGGGAGAAAAATTCAAGTTAGTTGATTGAGTCCTTAATAAATCATCCAAATGAGACATTAAGGCTAGGACCCAACACAATATTCCACAACTTGGGAGAGGGATGCCGTAACCCAAATTGTAGAACATTTGAAGGTAAGTGAATGACGATTCACTAATTTTCCACCATGAAAAACGAAAAAAAATTAAGTTTTAAATGTATTGAAAACTCCTAGATCCTTTGAGATTCATTTAACCTTTCAATGACATGTTTAAATCTCGATATGCCCCTCGATTTGTGACTGGGATGCCGAGGATCACAAAACAGGGTGTGAATAACCATGCAAACTTATATGGTGCCCCCAATGTTACAGTCACCTATTCGATGTGCCGGTTAACCACACACGCTCCACCGAACTATGACAAACATTGAGTCACCCTTTGCTACCTTTGCTTAGAACCATTTAGTGTGCCGGTTAACCACACACGCCCCACTAACGTCTTCGCAAGGGTACAAAGTGTAATTTCATGGAATTGCATCAATTCACTTTTGCCTAAAGTAACTAAGATTGGGAATTTTGTAAAACATTTAGTTACTTTAATATTCATTATACTTTTAATGAGGAGAGGGTTTGCCCTATCCTACCCGTTCGGCTAACGACCCTCCACCAATCAAGGAAGCGGTGGGTGAGAGTGGACACCCATTAAACGACCATTTTATAGGCCATAACCTTATACCCCCCTTATAGATCGGCTTCGTGAATGAGGCCTAGTAACGGTAAGACTAGCAGTTTAAGTTATACATATATAATATTAGACTTTTAATGTTATATATATAGTATAAGGGTGTATTTTACACTTTTAAAATACTAGGTGGTCTAATTTAATAAATTACACTTTTAATTTAATTAAATGTAAACCATATCACTGTGGATTTATTAACTTTCTTTTAATTATACACTTAATTAATTTAATAAAACCATAAGGGTGCAATTTGAACTTTTTCAAAAATTAGGGCTTTAGAATTTAACATTTTGAAATTAAACTTTTAATTAAAAAATTTAAATCCCAGAACTTGAGGGCAAGTTTTGAAACATTTCAAATCATTAGGGTTTAGAATTTAAATATTTCAAAATTAAACTTTTTAATAAAATTTAAATTCCAAAACTTGAGGGCAAGTTTTGAAACTTTTCAAAACTATCTAGATCAAATTACAAATAATTAAATTAATCAAATAATTTGAATTATCTAAATTTGACCTAATTTAATTTCTTACAAGATAATTCAAAACAAATAATTCAAATAATTAGGGTTTATCGAATAAGGCAATAATTATCTAATTAAATGACAATTATCTCTAATTTTGACAAGGATAATCATAGCAAATTAATAAAATTCGGATTTGATCAATCAAAAACAATTTTGGTAATTATCCAAGCTCAAAATAGGTCAAAATCCCGAGTTTTCTGCCATCTGCCCTGACACCACCTCGTGGTGATTTTACCACCTTGTGATGGACCACCACCTCGTGGTGATTTTCACCACCTTGTGGTGATCAGGCAGAAGCAAAAAAAATGAAAATTTTTTCTGCTTTGAAAACATAACTTTTGCATCAAATACATTAGAAAATCATCCTAGGCTCTGATACCACTGATGGGTTTTGAGCAAATCATCAATCCTATGGTGCACATGCAAAACCCTAAAACTTTGGATCTAGGTTTATCTAATTGTACATGCAAATTATCCAAAGCTTATGAACCCTAGATCTAGCATACTATAATCGAAATCATATATGTAAATAGGGTTTAGATCTTACCTTGATTGTTATGTAGCAATAACAATCTATTCACTGGCTTCAGAAAGCTTAGTGCCTCAAGTGTTGCACCTCTAATGGAGTCACAAACACCATAAGCAATAAGGATGAAGAAGGAGAACACCAAAAACGACCAGAAACCCTTTTGGAACTGTTAACCACGTTTTTGGGGCCTTAGGGGTCTTTATATACTTAGGCTATTAGGGTTTTGCACTTAGGAAACCCTAATCTGACTGCTTAGGCCCTAAACAGCCCATTGACTCCTTTTATCATATCCCTTGGACGAATTCCTTATGGGCTTCCCATAGAATTCGTCCAACCAATATTATTAGGTAATCCATAGCCCAATTGCATTTATCTTATAATTACAATTCCAGTCCCCTTAAGTTTAATTAATCTCTTTTAGCCACAAAATTAACTCTTAATTAATTCTTGACTAATATTAATTAAACAATATGATTTCTCCTTTAATATATTATTCATATAATATATTAATAAATCATAATTAAACCTTTCTCTCCTTAATTCATCCTACAAGTTGCTTTGGTGAAGGAAACCCAAAAGGACCATGCACCATCGGGTCAAGTACACACCAAAATAGTTATGGACTTAGACACTAATCCAACAAGTACTTCATCACAACACTCTCTCGTTGACTAGTGAGTACTACGGCTCCTCGCAGTATCACAACGTCCTCTCGCTAACTAGTGAGTACTACGGCTCCCCGCAACATCACAACAACCTCTCACTGACTAGTGAGTACCACGGCTCCCCGCAGCATCACAACGACCTCTCACTGACTAGTGAGTACTACGGCTCCCCGCAGCATCAGAACAACCTCACACTGACTAGCGAGTACTACGGCTCCCCGCAGCATCACAACAACCTCTCACTTACTAGTGAGTACTACGGCTCCCCGTAGCATCACCACACCCTACTGCGTCCACCAACTCATTGAAACTGCAGCCCCCCCTCCCCCCCCTCCCCCCCTCCCCCCCCCCCCCCCCCCCCCCCGCAGTCTTACCGCACTTGCTCTTACCACTTCATAATCTCATCCTCAGGTCGACGCCACACTGCGATCATTAACTCATGCCCTGCAGACCAACCATAGATAGGTGTATACACTTACCCAAATTATGCATCACTATTTCTGACGACATCCGTCATAATGAAACACCCTTCCCTGCTGCAATCCACATTCTCGAATAATCTCGCTTGATGTCAATTGGCCGAAAGGCTCCCACTGGAACCGTAGATACTTGATACACCACTTGCCATCTCAAACTCAAAACTCAAAATAATCCGAGATTCAGGACATTATACTCGGATACCCCAAAATACTCCATCTCCCAAATTGAGTCACGGAGAAATCGCTAACGACTCAGAGCACAAAGATGACCCTCCTAAACTCTTCCCCTTATTGCTAAAAACCAAGCGAGATTACGCATGCTGACCCAGAATTGGCTGCCCGATCACCTCTTACCCTTTCCAAGGAGCATAGAATAATCCATTCATCGAACCAAAATTTCCCAACTATCAAAGTATCCTTACGAGCCAACCACCTCGAAAAATTCTTATCTACTACAAGGCCTCTGACCAATGGCCACCTGCCATGCAGACACTCGTCCTTTCTTGAACACGTACAACATGCATTAACTCCCTCTGCAACTCACCTCGACCACCAATAACCCCGGTCTCATGAATCCATAGGGCATGTCTCTATATCTAGTTCCCTAACCGCTCTTGAACAAATCTTTGATGCTCTCAATAAAATACCCGGTTCTCCCCCACTCAGGGTTCGAACCGTCACCAATTGGCACACCAATAATCTATTCGACAGACTGTTTCCACCAAGAACATCACACTTACTCTTGGAAGGTACTACGCAATGCTCGATGGTCTCCCAGATAGAGACCCCGCAACTCCAAATATCCCGAATCTCAAATGAAATCCTCAGAAACTTCTCATCATGATTGCTTCTAATCATACAGAATCTCATACCCTCCCATTAGCGGTCATCTCAACTGTCTAGTAGTAATCCCGACTCTTAATCTAAAAATAATGAATTATCATACTCCTCATCCTCGACTCCTCAACCAACGTTCCATCACGTGGATTGTAATAAGAGCGGAGACCTCATTACCACACTCAATACTCATCAGAGACAATAAGAGCCACCGCCCCAATATCCTCTTCTTGATCGTCCACCGCTGCGGCTAATACATGCCCTATTATACTAAAATGGGGTGTATTCTTGTCCTTAACCATCTCAGTCCCCACTAACAACCTGCTCATGCTCTATCATTACCTCTCGGCAGACATACTGCCTAAATATTCTGATGGAAGGTCGCCATCAATGCTAACCCGCAGGGTTTTACCCCCAAGCTCAGAAACCGAAATCTCAAAACCTCTTATATTTTCCACAGGAACGGAAATAACACCACTCAGGTCACAGAAGGTGACATCTCCACTATCGACTGATTGCTCAACTCGGACCTCAATCCTCCATAAACGTCATCTTTACTTATCCTTGAGTCTTGCGACTTCATCTGACATCTCACCAAAAATACCTTGGAATCATCTCGACTTCCCTCACAAGGAATGCTTCGATGGAAGTTGTTCCACATGGCCCTCTGACCTCATACTCTATCGCATCCGATCTCGGTCTAACCAATCACAACAGAATAACTGGTGGAACCAGTAACACTAACCGTCACGGGTCATGGTACTCGAACCATGTGGCCACCTCTTAATCTGCTACGGATCATGGTACTCGAACCATGTTCTCTCTTCTCAGTCCGCTACAAAGCATGGTACTCGAACCATGGCATCACCAATCAATCTGTCACTTAGTATGGTGCTCGAACCATGACATCACCTCTCAATCTGCTACCATTCATGGTACTCGAACCATGACATCATCTCTCAATCTGCTACTTAGCATGGTACTCGAACCATGATATCACCTCTCAATCTGCTACCAATCATGGTACTCGAACCATGACATCACCTCTCAACCTGCTACTTAGCATGGTACTCGAACCATGACATCACCTCTCAATCTGCTACCAATCATGGTGCTCGAACCATGACATCACCTCTCAACCTGCTACTTAGCATGGTACTCGAACCATGATATCACCTCTCAATCTGCTACCAATCATGGTACTCGAACCATGACATCACCTCTCAACCTGCTACTTAGAACCTCCAGAATACTCCCTGCATCAAGTATGGGTCCTCTGCTTTCAGTAGTATGGGCCCATACTACCTGCCACATCTACCCATACTTTCCACACGGACCATCCCAGATTTCCTAAATAGCTACGCAACCTTCTCGTTCGTCCATCCCGTTACACGTGTTTGCTTCCCAGCGAAATGATCTACCCTGTCAGCGTACTCATCTGACCACGGTCACCCCCATTAGGCTCTTCCTAGGTGCTCACACTTCTCTGCCATCAGCTGCTGAAGGACTCCTAATGATGCTAGCCATCTACCTCCTGAATATCGTCATATTCACTTAGTAGCTGACTCCTATCATCGAGAGTTCCACAAAGCACGAAGCAAGCAACATTCGGGCATCGAATAATCTTCACCAGCACGTAAAACCCCTCTAGGTTATTATCCTACTGGCTCTCCTCCTGCTCGGAGGATATCACCGAAACCAAGCAACTTCACTCACTTGGGCATCTGACTACTCTCTCGGTAGGCTCCTCCAATGCTCATCTAGGTATCTCTCCTAGATTACTCTCCTACTCAAATCCCTCTCTAAAAAGGATTCCTGCTGGATACTCTTTCTCAGCACATACTCGAAAGCACATAACAGATAACAACAACTTCTAGGCCAAGGCATCACAAATCAAGCCACTCTATCCCTAAAATATGGAATACCTAGCCTATTTCTAGCATGCATGCTATCTCATAAAATGTCTCATAAACACCTCATAACATAAAAGAAATGGTATTTTGGGAAATCACCGTTTGGGCTCTGGCTGATTGTACAGACTGCTGCTTCTTGTTTTCTCTTAGAACTCTTGTTCGCTTTAGAAAAATCATTTCTTTGAAAATTTTTCTCAAATCCTCAGTTTGAGTCCACATTTACCCGAGGGTGCATCCGGATCCCTCAAACCAAGGCTCTGATACCAACTTGTAACGACGTAAATTTTCAAACAAATTTTTCATTTTAAAATCGCATACTTTTCATAACGTATTATATAAAAATCTCGTTTATTCAATTTACAAAACACAACTCCATGTTTGCTTAATTACTAATCCAGGATCCTCAAAACATAAATCTTTTTTGGTGTGTACAATCAAGCCGGTGCCGTCCCGCGATCCTGAGAAACCTGAAACACATAACACATAACACGGTAAGCACGAAGCTTAGTGAGTTCTCCAAAATACCACATACAACAAATTCGCCACTTGAGGCTGTACTCTGTAAGACCCTCCGGTCCGTGTGTCTCAGCGGGACCCTTCAGTCCCGTAGCTCGTTGGACCCTCTGGTCCGGTCTAGCTCGTTGGACCCTCTATTCCGGTCTGGTTGAGCCTTCCGGCCTCACATATCGTTGGACCTTCCGGTCCGGTGTGGTTGAGCCTTCCGGCCTCACATATTGTTGGACCTTCCGGTCCGGTCTAAATAACTCATAGCATAATATCACATACACAAGATGCATAACACAAATAAGCACATAAGACCTTCCGGTCACACATAAATACCACTTTAGGTAACGTATAGTCAGAAGACTCACCTCGGAAGATGAACAGCTCCTCAAGACGCTGCTGCTATGCACCAGTCACTAACTCTGTGCCAACCCTACAAATATCCCAATTAGGAACTAAGTCCAAACTCTCACTTGTTAGGTCTGGAGGTAGTCCACTGACCAGCCCATCAATAACCTGAAACTCATTGGGCCCACCAAGGCCCAATAATAAATAGGTTCTCCCGAGGCCCAACTCCCAACCCAATGACAAGTCCAACTCAAGGACCCAAGGCTAAATATAATATTTCTCTGCTCAATTCTCTAATACCTTAGTCCAAATGTCCAGGCCCAATACAATATTCAGCTCAAAAGTCCACAGTGGGGTTATGCGGGGCGTATCCCCTTTGGTACGCTCAACGTACACACTCATGTATGAAACTGATCGGGGCACCAGCCCAGTACGCAGGGCGTACTAGGATTTACGCTGGGCGTACACCCAGTTTTGGTTAGTCCTTTTTCTTGGTCTTAACCCGTTAAGACCTTAACTCATCTCTTGGATCTAGCCTCCCTAATAGCCCTTACTCCATAAAGTCAGGGACTTTAACCCCTTGCATGGCTGATGTGGTCTCAAACACACAAAACACTCATTCCCTTTTCTCATTAAGCTCTTATCTCATGCATGACTTGATTCTAACATCCAAGACCTCATTTTATGAAACCACTCCATCAAAAACACTCAAAAGGACAAATAATGGGCTCTGGAGTTTAGCAACTCATAAAGCTTCAAGCTTTGGGACAAAAAACCTTAAAATGGACCATACTATGCACAAATCAAAAGGAATATGAAAACTCTGAGCTTTATACCTTCAAATGATGCTCCAACCACAGAAAAGCTAAGATTCAAAGCCTGGACTCCAACTCCATACTCTTTCATGCTCCTTCTTCACTCCAAAAGTCCCACAAGAACACTTATAAGCTCATAATTGTCACACACAAACTCAAGAACGAGGATTAGGGTTTGAGAGGGTTTATTGACCGAGGATGATGGCTGGGAATGAGGCCATCTCATTCTTTATATAGGGACACTCCTCAAAATAGGGTTTTCCTTTAGTGCCTAGTACGCCCAGCGTACCATCTGGTACCCCCAGCGTACTAGGTGGCTCCGCTTGAAGATCCCACACATGAGTACGCCAAGCGTACACACATGTACGCCCAACGTACTCCGCTGAGACCTTTTCCAATTGAAGGACTTATCCTGCCATATCTTCAGACTTCCATTGCCTCCTTGCTATAACTCTGCTTCCAATGGATCTCATATCCTCGGACAAGTGTCAAGATGCTCTATGCTTCCAGCAACTCGTTGCAACCCCGTGACTTTATCATGCCCGGGTTGCAGCCCACAAACCCTAATTCTCAGACGATCCGAAACAGGATGTCACAATAACAAAATATACAAGGATTAAATTTAATCATACTACACATAATAGTTAAGGCACTAAGCTAAATCAATAAAACAATAAAAGTAAAGTACATTGTCCTTTTCTGTACCTTGAAGGAGAAATTACTAAAAGAGTAGTTGACACACGATTGTGATCTAACTTCTGCATGACCTCCATACTCATCAACCTGCTGACACATGGCAGTCGCACCGCATGAATAACAAATCACAAGCAAAAATGGTGGATTTTATTTTTGAGTATGAGTGATGCAAATTCATCAGGAACATCTTCTTATAAATATTAATCAAGAGTATAAAAATGGTTATAAATGTTGGGTGTCTGTGTAAATTTATCAGAAAAAAAGAGCTTATTTGAAGAGACCAAATTTTCACCTTGATCGCATGGCCGATATATCGGACAACCACCAATTGAAACTTTCCATGCATTTGTCCTATTATGAGAGCCCTGGTACAGAAAATAGTATAAGCAAATGGCATTATCACGATCTAGTAAGTTGTATATGAAACAAATTTATCACACTAAGGCTAATAAATTTTATAATTATGATATCTAATCATAATTATAAAACCAATCTCAGTACAAAAACAATTCACATGCATATACAAAACACACACATACCTTTTGTAGTGCAAGTGTATGCCAATTGATATCCCTGAAAAATTGATGATGTTTCACCTCGGTTGCTCCCCTAGCTCCAAGTCTCTGGTTTGGATCTTCTGCCAATATTCTTAAAATCATTTTTTTTTATCAAAAATAGAGTATGTAGGGGCATTTTCATCAAAAACTCTTAAAATCACTATTCTTTAACCAAATAAACAGTATGCAGGGGCAGTTTGGTAAAAACTATTAAATTCATTATTTTTTTATCAAAAAAAAAAACAAACAGTATGCAGGGGCAATTTCGTCAAAAACTCTTAAAATCACTATTTTTAAACAAAAAAATAGAATGTAGGGGCAGTTTGGTCAAAACTATTAAAATCATAACTTTTTTTAATCAAACAAACAGTATGCAAGGGCATTTTGGAGAAAAACTTTTAAAATCACTATTTCTTTTTTACTAAAAAAACAGTATGTAGTGCAGTTTGGACAAAAAATTGTTAAAAAAAAAGATATGAAACAGAGTTTTTATAATGTTTCAGGTAACAAGAAAGTTTTGTTTTTGACACCAACAAAATTGTAGAATCAAAAGGTTAAAAAAGACATTAAGGGTAAAACCGTAAAAGACATGAAAGGAGAAAAATTGCAATTTTTCAACAAACCTGCTCTAAGTTAATTTTGTATAGATTTGGAGATGAGGCTGAACATATTAAGTCACATGACAAGTTATCATATATAATATCCCTCCCCGTCTTGCTCATAAAAGAAAAGACCAACGTCAGATATATAATGATATATTAATTAAGAATAAGTTAAGTACACATAATCTCATACATGTTATCACGAAAATGAATAAAAGGATCGAATCAGAATGGAGAAAACCAGATCAACTGCAATCTACCACCAACCATTGGTTGACACAAACTGAATTCTAGTAAACATTTTAACGTTCATAACAATTAATAAATGGAGAAGTTAATTACACTGCATTTAGTCTTCAAACTGACCAGGTGATTGAGTCTTCAACATCATCACATATGGTGCTCTGAATAAACAAGAAAACATTTTAAGAAATAAAATATGAAGTTACCTGTGTAGGAAGCCAACTATATATACGGAGAAACCGACAGTTGTGGATGAAGTGGATTTGCTGATGAACGATGAAAACATGAACACAAAACCAATCTGGCAGCAAAAGTTAGAAAATGTTAATCCACCAACATATGGAATGGGATTAATTTTTATATAACTTGGAAAAAGATTTTTTTTACCATGTTTAATTGGAAGAGAAAGAACACAAGAAACATAACAAAGCTGTTGTTCAAGAAGAAATCAAACCGAAACATCATTCCAAAGAGAACTATGAAAAGAGATGAAAAGAAAAAATATATTTTTTTTAAATTAAAATGATACATTAACAACTTCGCATTCTCCACGTGATCAAAGAATTAGCAGTTGTTCAATGCTGAATGCACAATTACAAAAGAACTAGCTTAGCAACCTACCAAAAAAAAAACAAAAAAAACACAGCAAGACAAACAGATATTCATGCTCAAATACCAAAAATATCCATCAGCATTAACATCCAATCCAAAACTAATAGATATATATTATTGCTTACCTTTATCACCAACAAAATTGCAAAAATGGTGATTAACAGGTAAGCAATAGCTCCTCTATATGACTCACCAAATATTTGGTAAACAAGAAGCAAGATCATAAGCTCGATTCCTTTCACGAAATGACTACGGGAATAAAGCTGATAGTTTTCAGCAAATTTCGAGTGAAAGACAACAAACCCATGACCTGTTGCCCTGTCTTTGCACCTCCATGATGCAGTGTTCTACCATAGTAGTGATTTTTTGTTCCAAGTGAGAAGGTGAAGAAAACAGGGGCAAGTTGTAGTTGCATGAGAATGAATTCACTTAATGCAAGGAGAAGGTTTTTTTGGGTGATGATTCCCTCCCATGTGAGCCATGATAACCATTAAGCCATGTCATAAAGTCCCATCATAGCAATCGCCTGTAAGGAAAACAAACATTACAAATTTTGAGATATGACTTGGAATATGTAAACATACATTTAGCATAAAAAAAGAAAAAATTCTTAGCACCTGGGGAAGCATGAGTTCTTTCTCGACTATCAAAGAACTAATCTGCAACATAAAACCAAACATGGTAATTGCCATGAAAAAACTTGGTCCTGCTGTGCCGACAGAAGAGTATTTTTCAACTACCGGATGAGCAAATTCCTTCAAACTGACAATCCAACTGAAACTAGGATCTGCCACACATTGAAACGGAGTAGATATGACAGTCCATAAGTAGAAAAAATGTAATAAAGGAAGTGATCATATGCATATTCTATACCTCCTATTAATGACCTTGCAATTTCGCGTTCAGCAACAATTTGGAGTGGTATTTCGAATTTGAATGTTGGATCTTCATAAAATATTCAACCCTAAATAAATGCAAGATCACATACGCTGGTATTGTTAAACATCGATAGCACAAAGTTCTGTCAAGAACTGTGTTAACATTTGATTTGAGAGAATCGTTTAAGCAATTGAACACTAAATAAATGCAAGCCTACATGGGTTTACAAAAAGGATTAAAATACCTGGAAAAAAATACAGAGCATAAGAAGGAAACAACCAAGAATGCTTGCTCTCCAATGCCATCGTCTTCTTCCGTTGTCGCATAATGCTATTAGGATTTCATCTGCGATTTATTCTTGAACAACTTCTACATCCTTCAATTTCTTCAAATCGAAGTTGTTAGGTGAGGGCTATGAGGCAAGAAGAGGCGGTGAGGGTTGGAGACGGTGGAGATGGGTGAGGGGCGGAGATGAATGAGGGGAGATGTGAGAGAACCGATGGAAAAAAGGTAGAGGAGAAGCTCATGAGTAGTTGTAGTAGGTGGAGTAACGTAGAGGGGAAGCGGAGTCGGGACACAGTCGCCGGTGCCGATGAGTCTCAATGGTCAGTGATGAGAGGTGAGCTTGTGGTCGCCAACGAGGTGAGGTGAGACAGAGCAAGGTAAGGAGAGGCTAATCAGGTCGTCGATTACAAAGTGCCCGTGTAGAAGGGGTGGTGCGTAGAATCCTGCATATGAAGGTGCTGAAGAAGGTAGATGGCAGAGGAAGGCAGTGAATAAGATGCGATGTTGGCGGAGGATCGACGATGGCAGAGGGTCGACGACCAGGAAAGAGCACATAGTGGTGGCCGGAGTGCGAGGGGAGTAGTTGGCGGTCGATGTGGGGAGGGGAAAGAAGTATCACCGATTATGTTTGTGGGGAGAAAGAAAGATGCGTCAAAAAACGCTTAGGGCAAACAAGGAAGTGAAAGCAGGCTTTTCTAATTTTTGGGTTTTTCTTTTTCCCGCTTGTTTCTAAAGAGCGTGTTTCATTAAAAATTATAAAACGACATTTTAGATGACACACATTTTATAATAAGTGCCCTCCGTTTTTTTTTCTAACACTAATTTTAGGGCACGCAAAAATGCGTGTCCTAAATCCTTAAAATTTCTAGAGAGCTGACATTATTTTTAGGTCATACACCTTTGCGTATCATTAATAAATGCATATTATAAATCGCGTGTCATTAAAGGCCTGCTTTCTAGTAGTGTTGGTTGTTATCTTTTCCTTTTTTTCTTGTTCATGGCTTGTATTTATACTCAGATTTCGTTTAGCGAAAGTAAGATTTCTGATTACCAAATTCTTCGTTTTTGCTAAAAAAAACATGGTAAAAGCGAGGCTTCTGCCACCAAATTTGATTTCGAAACATTCTAGATAGAATGACATCAGCTAAACCAGGCCCGGTCCTTTTTGCTTTTTAGAAAGCTGAAAACCTTAGCATCAACAATCTTAATGAACATTTATTACAAAAAATTAACAACTCTTTGTGACATTTATCCCCTTCTCCATTACATCTAACAGGTCATCTTCTTTCTTAATGTGTAGCTGTTCATTTGCCTCTAATTCCTTTGGCTTTTGAGAAAGACTACCAGTGAAAATAGGATTCTTAGAAGAGCCTATATGAATCCTCCTATTGTTATCAATGTAAGTAGGTCTGGTCAACTGTCTTTCCCCCAATGATTGTCCATCTTGAAGCATCAATACAACGTCACACATGGTGGGTCTATTAGAAGCTGGTGAGTGGGTGCATAACAAAGCAATCTCAATAATCTTCATCACATGTTCTTCTTCACATTGTTTCAAATCCAATGTCTTATCAACTAACCTCATATGCTCTTTATTCTCAAACAACTTCCATGACTGTCACCAATTGCAACAAAACAATTTAAGAGCTCAAAATAATTCTTGAAAATGGCAACTCTGAGATTCTTCTTTGTACTATTTCTTTTTATGTTGACAAAATATAAAAGATAAAGGATATTAATTTTCTATCTCACATGTTCAATGAGGTAATCAGTAGATGGTCCATCAACATTTATGTCAGTACACCGTCGACAACTTATAATTTCAAGCATCACGATACCAAGGCTGAATGTGTCAACTTTATCTGATAAAAGACCATGACGTGCATATTCTGGTGCTGCGTAGCCCCTATTATTTAACACATAGTAAAAATAGAAGAATCAGTTTAGATGCATTTTAAAGAAAGAAGGACATGTGTCTTGTAAATTAAACGTACAATGTCCCTGCAAACTCTGTGACAACATGACTTTGATCTTCCGGTTGAAACTTTGCCAACCCAAAATCTGCTATTTTAGGTTGAAAATGTTCATCAAGGAGAATGTTGTTTGATTTTATATCTCTATGAATGATTTTCACATGACATTCATTGTGTAGATGAGCGAGACCCCTAGCTATTCCTAAGATAATGTCAAATCGTTGTTTCCAGTTTAGTGACCCCCTTTTTGAACCTACAATGAACATATTAATTTATAAGTATAGAAACTGTGTAGAGATCAAATTTTCATGTGAATTTTCATATTTAACACTAAAGTACCCCATAGGAAGCTGTCAAGGCTGCCATTCGGCATGTATTCAAGGACAAGTAGTAGATTTGATCCTTCACTGGACCATCCTAGGAGACGAAGAAGATTTCGATGATGGATTTGGCTTATAAGCAAGACTTCATTTTCAAATTCTACTTTTGCTTTAGCACCACCAACTTCAAGTTTCTTTACTGCCAAAACTTGATTATTATCATGAATTGCCTGTTAAATTAACCATACAAAAACTATTAGTCATAAGATTAATTAATTATGTTTCAATGCACTTACTTGAGTAATGTTGAAATTATAGTCCCCTTTATCTAAATATGAATTTAAGATGAGCGATAAATAAGCATATGCCGTTCAAAAAAAGGCTTCATGTATCAAAAAGGTACGAAATTAAATCATGTGTTTTATTTTACTATGTTTATCTTCTTTTTGGAATTTTATTCTATTCCACAATCCATATAAGTGGCTCTAGTTCGTTACCTTGAATACTTCACCAAATCCCCCTCTTCCAATACTATTCTCTTCACTGAAATTATTGGTTGCCAACTGTAGATGTTTATAATTGTAGTTAACTGCCCCCTTTAATTCTGGTGCATCTAATTTCACACATGATCCAGGTAGAAACAATCAGATGTTATCCGTAACATGAAATTAAATTTAATATCTTTCTAAAAAACTATATTTTGGGATGTGTATAGTATTTAATATATCTCACACTATGAAAGCCTAGTGAGCTTCATGTTAGGAAATTCTTTAGACAGGATCAGTCAGATACTAGTACCTCATTCACATAATCATATACAATTACCTTCTTTATTTTTCTTCAACTTCTTCCATCGACAATAAAATAACCCAGAAGCAAGAAGAAGGAAACAGACAACACCACCAAGTGATCCAACAATTACGGGTACCTTACTTGAATTCCCTATCAATTAAAAGAAATAGAAGTGTTATAAACACAATAAACGTACTCTAAAACTATTTACGGATATGAAGATTATCAGTTGTAAGTTTCAGGTAATTATAATTGATCAGTGGCTCTCACCTTTTAAGAAATTTGTGATATCTATTGTTTGATTATCACTGAAAAATGGAGTATCTGAATATCGTGCAAAACACCCCGTGTCAGCAAACCTTCCTTCTCTATTAGGAAGACAGCTATATAGATTACTATATGCTGTATTCAAGCAATTTTGACAAATGGCCTGGCTTGTATTTTCAACACACTGTGCAATCGCATAAACTGTTGTATTTTCACTTGAGACTTGCCTTGTGGATGCGACATACCAATTAGGGGCTTTCGGAGTAGCAACTCTAATATCTGATAATAACGCATCTACATCTTGACTAAAAGTTGATGTTACAGATGCTGATTGATTCCCGCATATTTGAAGTGGAAGGATGGTGACCTGATCGGCGGCGACATATGGGTTATCGTAATAATCAGGGTAGTCCTCATACCTTAACAACAAAGGAATCATAATTTTTTAGAACCACCTTTGCGACGTAAGTTAAGATTTATAAAATGATCATTTAGTGATATAAAAAAGTACTAATTAATTAAATTATAGGCCCTCCATTTACAATCCTTAACCTTTTTGTTCAAATATACTGGTTAGGATTGCTGTTTCTGGTTCACTTAGAATTTCCGCAACAAAACAGTTTATCGAAACCCTAATTCGAAAACGGAAGAGCTGTTTGATTCCACTGTTTTTCACTCGTTTATGTGGATAGAAAATAGAAATCTTATAGCTAAAATCTTAATTAGGTTGACCGGGTTAATTAAATACCCAATTTTTGCCATTGAATCTATGTAATTGTTTTACAGCTCTAGTTTCTTGCTAGAGGCTGTTTTCTAATGAATGTTTGTTGTTGCTGTTCAAAAAAAAAAAGATCAGGATAATATCTCATACTACTTATTTAATTCAACAAACAATGGTGTTGATAGTGATTTAAAAGCATCCTCGACATATAGTAGTTATATCTTTTGGGAAAATACTTAAGAGAGGTCCCAAGAACAAACATGGGCATTCCTCATTTCCTCTTCCTTGCTGGGAGGACATTATGGCTACCTTCCAATGTAGTTGATTGTGGCACCCATAACGCGTTATAGGGAACGTCAAGTGGTTACCCTTTTGATAATGAATTAAAAGTTCTAATGATATAACAATGCGTGATGTAGGGGGGTACACAAACTTGTGGGATAAAGAACATGGTTTTGAGAGACGTTAAAATAAGATACAAATTAGATGTACATTATAAACAAATTGCAATCACGACAAAAATAATATGATGCCACCCCAAGGTACGTAGTTGGTTGTTATTTGTTATGGTCCTCGCTGGAGGTCTTGGCTGCCAATCACCATCCACATCAGGTGATCAAATACGAATAGTCTTATCCCGTTTTTCTATTCATCTTAGAGCAAGTAGTAATATAGTACTAAATTATCAGGTCACAGCCAGACACATAAGACAACACACGAATATTTTTAATGGATGAGTTTTCCGAGCTAACAAAAATTAATTGAATAGTTGATAATTACAAGACTAATATATAATAATTTATAGCAAATATATTTCGGAAAGAAAAATCTAAAAATGTATTCGTTGATTTCAACCTTATAGCCATCAAATCAATACCAGCATACTGTACGTATCATTCTTTTTAACATGTGTGGATGCTAACCAACTTGCAGCACACAGGATTATATAGTCTTATGGAAAGATACATTGTCTTTACGCAAATACCAACTTTAAAAAAGAAACGGTAAAAGGGGCCCACATGCTCCGAGGCTCATTTGGTACGTAACAGGTCAATATTTTCGGTTTGTCGGGATATGAAACGATTTGGTGATTCTACTGACATTGGCATGCGTTTGATAAATGAAGCATTCAATGGTGAATAAAGAATGTTTAATTACCTGAGAAAGCAGTTATCCGAAAAAACATAAGCAGCATTGACAGTGGTGCAGGGGAGGAGTTCAGACACGCCAGAATCAAAACAGGCAACACACTGAGCTGTGGAGAGGTAACGCCTGCAGTGGGCGTCTCCAAAAACTGGGTCACCATCACTTAAACTCTGTGCCCTAGCATAAAATACACCATTGTATGATAATTGGTTTCTGATTTGAGTAAGGCTAGAGTTGCGGTTGTTGATGAAATTTGAGAGAGTTACCGGAGCATTAATACCGCAGAACGATCTGATGGGTGTGTTGCCAATATTTTCATCGCTATTAAACTGTGAAATTCCTGGCTCGATCAACAATAATACAAGCAACATAACCACAACGGCCATCAGGCGCCTTGGGAACGTACTAATAGAAGAAGAAAGATAAAAAGGAAAGAAGAGGTCGAAGGTGGCGCATATATAACTTGTACGGATTAAGTTATCATAGCATGCTTCCAATAGCATCCTTCCAAGTTTATGTTCAATTGGTAAATATCAAATCCACTTGCTTACACAAAGAAAGCATGCCATATATGCTGTTATTGAAAAAAGTCAAAAAGATGACGTGTTTAATCAAGTTGTGTGGTTTGTTCATATCTGTTAGAAAATAAACAATTATTCACATCTCTTTCAAAATAAACAATTATCAACTATATTTTTCCAAAGATATTAGGTTTAATCCAAGAGTTATTCATTAAAATGACCATATCTCAAGATGATATACCGATATATCTTCACAAGACCACATGTTGAGAAGGAATGCTACTTGTTGCATTGTTGTATCTTGGGAACTATTGCCACAACCCATAGCATATTGTTCCAAAGAACATAAAACAAATGTATTGCGACATTGTAAAACTAGATCGTTTTGATGGTGGAACTTTCAAGATATGGCAATGGAAAATGCAATTCCTATTGTCAACACTAAAAGTCTATTTTGTTCTTATTAACCAAATCCCAATGATGATGAAACTATTATTGCAACATGTGATCGACTCAAATATGAAAATAGTGATTTCATATGTCGTGGTCATATACTATATGATGTGTCAGCTCCGGTTTTTTTTGTCTACTAAAACAATGAGACAAAAAAAAAATAGAAGAAATACGGGATGCTCTTGAAGAAAAATACACTACAAGAATAATCACCATTAGCGGCGACATACGATTTTTGCGTTGTATGTCGCCGCTAAAGGTGTCGCCGCTAATAGTGATAAACCCTGATCCGTGTCAAACCCCAGTAATAAACCCCAACTGTTGATTTGTTCCTAATCTAACAGCTCACAATAGATGTCGTACATAGCAATAGCAACGACGCCTTTTGCAGCGATGGCTGTCGCCGCTGATACTAAAAAAAAAACGCGATAAATTCCCTCTAAAACTCATCGTTGCTAATTCGCTTATGTCGCCGCTGATACAACTTTGAGGCCGCTAATACCGGTCGCCGGTAAAGGCTTGACAGAATATACACACCACACAACTAATTTCCTTTCCTCTTCTGCCTTCGTTTCTCTCTGACGATTCCACCGGCGAATACCAACACAACCCGTCAATTTCATTGGCTCTTACTCCAATTCCGTCAATTCCATCGACAGTTCATATCACCGACAATGAAGAATCGTAATACTGGCGACAGGGAAGTAGAACCGGCGACCACAGGTGGGTTTTCGTCTCCTTTTCCATTGATTTTGTTTTCATTTTCTTCTCCCACTAAGAGTCGGATTGTTGCGGCCCTTATAGATTATTGCAACCTTTAGCAGTTTTTTCTTGTTTTCTACCAGAATTTGCCCGGAAAGAACCCAGAAAGCTGCCAGAATACCGCCACATCACCCTTCACCGCCGGATTACACAACCAGGTTCCTTTATAACATATGTATATGTGTATTTGTAATATGTGTATGTATATATGTATTGGTATGTGTTTTTGTAAGTATGTATAATGCATGTATATGTGTAATGTATGTATAAATGTATGTTTTTATGGTGAAAACAAAAAAGTACGTATGTTTATATATGTGTATTTGTTTGCCATATGTGTATTTATATTTGTATGTATAAGTGTATATGTTTATATATGTATATTTGTTTGCCATTTGTGATTGTAATGTATGTATAAGCGTATTTTAATATGTTGATTTTTATATATAAATGTGTATTATGTATAAGTGTATATGCTTATATATGTATACGTGTATGTATATGTATGATCACTTAACTATTAAGGGATTATTTGGAAAGTACAATGCTATAATGGAAAAAATGGAAAAAAAATAGTATGTGTATTTGTATGCAATTTGGGAAGTACAATGCTATAATGTAATATCTGTACTTGTATGTATATTTATGTATGTATTGTATGCAATTTGGAAACTACGATGCTATAATGAAAAAATGAAAAAAAAAACAAAGTAGGATGCTATAATGGAATGTGTATTATTTTTGTATATGCGTAATTGTATGTATAGAAATTATGTATGTAGTTTGTGTGTTTGTATGCAATTTGGCTGCCATAATGATATAGATGAAAAAAAATGAAAAACACAAAGTAGGATGCTATAATGGAAAGTATTATTTTTTTTAGGTGGATTTGTATGTATAGAAAATTATATATGTAATTTGTGTATTTGTATGCAATTTGTACATCTTGTAATTTGTAGGCTATATATGGGGTTTAGTTGGGTGATACTCTTCTACATGATGACGAATGTTATGGGCATAGGACATGGAAGTGATGGAGCTGGGGATCCACCGCCACTAGTAGGCTTTGGTCGTGGACAACACGAACATGATGGTAAGTCTTATAATGATATATTTATTAGCTATTTTTATTCATTTATTATAAGCAATCATGACTAATATTTTTAATTATATTTTTCAGCCGAGCTTCCTAAAAAAAGAAGAGGTCTATCAAAAAACATCTAGCTATCATAGCTGATACGGGCAAGTAAGGGAAAGCCGGTGGATTTGGAGTTTGATAGGGAGCTCACATATTCCTCTGTCGGGAAGCGTGGTAATTGGTTTACCCATGAGATTGGGAGGTATATGTGGATGAACATCCCTTTGAGTGTATCTGGTTGAGACAATGTTTCCCCCGATTTAAGGAATGGCACAGTTGTGCATCTAAAGGTAACATGGATAATATTTTAAGTTTAGTTGTGATTGGTATTTAATTAACTAACTTTTTTGTATTTGTAGAATGAGTTTGATTTAGATAAGGTTAACTTGGATCCCAAGTGTTCTTAGTTGTTGCGGAACATTGATGCGACTCTACAAAAAATTTATAGATGCTGTAAAAATAAAGCGCATACTTATTTTCAGAATGTTAGGGGGCATGCGGATATCCCAAGGGAATTAGCCAACCCCCATCTTATGTCACGTGAAAATTGGGCGCAAGCAATCGAACATTTTCAAACGCCCAAATTTTTAAGCGCTCGACGTCAAACAAAGGAGTCCGTGCCCAACAACAAGTTGTAAACAGAAGGGGGATCGTGCTCGTATAACAATGCTTGTTTCAAAGAAGTAAGTTATGATATATTTAAATGTTTATTTAAATTATTATTAATCTAATATTTAATTTTAAATAGGACATCACTCGAATTGACACATTTCGTAAGGCTAATACTGATCCTTAAAGGGGTATTTAGTAGTACTGAAATCGAGCAACAATACGTAATGTAACACTGTAAATTCTCAAACAAATTTTTCAATTTAAAAATCGCATAATTCTCATAACATAGTTCACAAAACCCTCAAATGATAATGTTTTCAAGAACACATATTTAGAAAATGTTTTATACACAATCCACGATCCTCAAAATGTAACTCCGCCTTGTGTGTACAATCAAGCCGGCGTCTTCCCGTGATCCTGAGAAGTACCTGAAACACATAACACATAACACGGTAAGCACGAAGCTTAGTGAGTTCCCCAAAATACAAAACATAAATTATTAGCTACTCATGGCTATACTCAAATAAGACCCTCCGATCAATGTGTCTCAGTGGAACCCTCCGGTCCCACAACTCGGGTGGACCCTCCGGTCCTTAACTAAGCTCAGAATAATACACATCATAAATCACAAAGACATAATGCAGGATATCACAATAATCAATATAAGCACATAAGACCCTCCGGTCACACAAATTACCACTCAAGGTAAGTATAGTTAGAAGACTAACCTCGTAAGAAATCGGATAACCTCGAACTCAAATCACCGGTCTAGCCTCCGCCTAACACATACAATAATTATCTCTAATTAATAACGACTCTCAAAGAAGCTAGACTAAACCCTTCTACAAACTCACAGAAGGATAAAAGTCTATTTTACCCTTCCATGGCCCTAATAGTCCACAAATTGACCAAACCCTAAAAGTTAACTAAAAGTCAATGGCAGCGCGTACGCCACGCGTACAAGCCCTCTACACTGGGCATACTCCTTCGCTATGCACGCATTGGGGATTCTAGACCCTACGCTGCGCGTACTGGGATTACGCTTAGCGTACGTCCCAGTTTTGTTCCTCCTACTCATTTGGTCTTAATCCGTTAAGACCTTAGCTCAAATCTGAGATCTGGACTCCCTAAAGGCTCATACTCCATAAAGTCTGTGACTTTAAGCCTTTGCATGGCTAAAAAAGTCACAAACACCAAAACTCTCACTCTCTATTCTAAAAAATGCTCATATCTCATGCATGGGGTGGTTTTGACATCCAAGACTCCATTTTTATGAAACCACTCCATTAAAACACTCAAAGGCACAAATATTAGGCTTTGGAGTTTCAACAACTCATAAAGCTTCAAGCTTTGGGACCAAAAACCCTGAAATGGACCACATAAAGCACAAATCAAAAGGATGAGAAAGCTTTGAGCTTTATACCTCTAACTGAAGCTCAAACCACAGATAAGCTCAAATCCAAAGCCTGGACTCCTACTCCTTCCTTTTCAAAGCTCCTTCTCTGCTCCAAAGAAACCACAAGAACACTTAACAGCTCACAAATGGACACACAAGCTCAAGGGACGAGAAATTAGAGTTTGAGAGGGTTGGGGTCTAGGAATAGTGGCCAGAAATGAGGCCAACATGTTCTTTATATAGGGACACACCCTTAATTAGGGTTTTCACTATGGGCCTAGTACGCCCAGCTTACTAAGTGGCTTCCGGGTCAAAAACACGCATTTGAGTACGTTGAGCGTACACACACGTACGCCCCGCGTACTCACTTACCACCATTTCTCTAATAAAGGGCAAAACTTGACAATTACCAAAAGAACAAGGGTTCATGAGGTATACCTGATTTAGGGATGTTACAATTCTCCCCGACTAGAATCAGACTTCGCCCTCGAAGTCATCTTCTAGAAGAAAATCAGGGTACTGCTCGTGCATCTCGGACTCCGGCTCCCAAGTCCACGCGGACCACTTCCGATGTTGCCACTGGACCTGAACCAAGGGCACCTCCTTATTCCTCAAGACCTTCACCTTCCTATCTAAGATCTCTATCGGCCTCTCGATTTAATTCTGGCTCGCATCAACCTGAATGTCCTCTAACGGTACCACTGCCGTCTCATCGGCTACACACTTCCTCAACTGAGACATGTGAAAGGTGTTATGTATCTGACTCAACTTTGCAGGTAGCTCCAACCGATAAGCTACCTTCCCCATTCTGGAAGTCACTCTGAAAGGACCAATATATCTGGGACCCAACTTTCCCCGTTTCATGAATCGGATCACCCCTTTCCACGGGGATACCTTCAGGAGGACAAGACAGACGATCGATTTTTGGCCAAGACAACCTAAACGAAAACCGAAGATCTCGTTAATAGTAGCATAATGATAACAAGACAGACGAAAACGGACGTCGGATGAAGAAGTTATGAATTTTAAACGGACCAATCCTGTCCCGGCTTGTTAAAAATATAAATTTAAAATAAAGTCAAAATTAACCGACGGAGTGTAAACGAAAGTTGTATAGTACGTTCCCGTTTACGCGTGGATATAAAGAACGTCGAAAACGGAGCTCGTATGCGAAAGTTATGAATTTTAGAAGTCGGGAAGGAAAATTGCGAAACTGATGCAAACTCGATGACGTGGCAACATCTGGACCATCCATCGCTGATCAAGCCTCGCATCCGATGAACGCCACGTAGCCTCGCAATTACGCCCCGCGTCCGAAGCTGGGTACGCCTGCTATTCTTGGCCTTATCCCTTCCGAGTCCAATGTGCGAGCCAGTTGGTGCGAAGCTGGCACCCATATCCGAAGTTACGCCCCGCGTAGCCAAGGACTACGCCCAGCGTACGTCCGAGGCTCGCGCCTATAAATAGGCTGCGAGGGCTGCCGAGTAAATCACACCAAAATCACTTCTCTCTCTAGTTTCTTTCTCTCTCTAAGATCCCAAACCATCCCTAAACCCTAGGAAAAACCCCTAGCACCCAAAGGAAGCCCCGAGGCTCCTGGAGTCCCGAGAAAAAGGGTCTTTCGGTTAGGAAACGCTGCTCCAAGCGAAGCTCGGTTTTCTATAAAACCCGCTGTAAGTGAGCTACGCCTACGCAATTTTTAATATAGCTTTTAAATAATTATAGTAATGTTATTAGGTCTTTAAAATAATTATTTGGGCTATTATTATGAGTTATATAGAGTGTTGTTTAATGCTTATATAATAATAATAATAGCTAGACTATTAATTAGTCGCGGTTAATATTAGACTAAACCCTAGTGGTATTGATACTAGGTTTTGTCAAGGGAAAAATTGTTTTGAGATAACGAAGCGCTGTCTGAGTTTGGAATCACCACCTAATCAAGTGAGTGCATAGTCCCTTTCATGAACATGATTTTAATAAAAGTATTGATTGAAGTATTAAATATATGTTTATGTGCGAGTTATTTGACGTTGCCTGAAATAAGTGTTAAAGAACATACCTGATTATATATGATGATTTAGGATAAAGAGTAAACCTAAATTAATTATGAGGAATATTGGGTAGTATTTTCTTACGAGTACGAGTGAGTTATACTCAGAGAATAAAACTTTAGTATATGTCATTGATCCGGGAGCATGGATTAGACATAGTCATTGTCCCTAGTCCAAGAGTATGGATTGGACTTAGTTAACTGTCATTAATCCGGGAGTATGGATTAAGACATAGTCAGTTGTCCTTAGTCCGGGAGTATGGATTAAGACATAGTCAGTTGTCCTTAGGCCGGGAGTATGGATTAAGACATAGTCAGTCGTCCTTAGTCCGGGAGTATGGATTGGACATAGTTATTCGTCGTTAATCCGGGAGAATGGATTTACACATAGACACTTGTCCCTATTCCGAGAGTATGGAATGGGCACTATTATCGATACGAGAGCATGAATTAGGTCCGAGAGTATGGATTAAGTAAGAGGTAAAATTTAAGGTCCGAGAATATGGATAGTCTCGTTGTGAGGATTAACGGGGTGGGGTAAGAGTTGCTATTATATATATGGTGAAATTGTATATTTTGTGAGTTCTAAATTGTATATATATGATATGGCATTGTGGGATTGAAATCCCTATGTACTCACCAGGTTTCCCAACCTGACCCACTAAAGCTTATTTGTATCACATGTGTCGATGTGAAGCTACTTTACACTGAGAGATTTAAAAGAGATGTAGATCACTAGTGTAAATGAATGTAAGTTCTGTTTATGCTTATGTTTCTGTATTGACGATGACATCCCAATGTTTTAAAATGAATAAAAATGCATTTTTTCGGAAATGCTATGATAATGTATTTATCATGTTTTTCTGGGAACAAATTCCGCAACATTTTTATTAAAAGAGGTACTCTGATTTTTATAAAGCATAAAAAAAATCGGTCTTTTCTGGCCGTGAAAATGGGGATGTCACAGTTGGTATCAGAGCATTAGTTTAAGTGAACTAGGAATAATGATTTATTTCTAGACTTAAACATAGAATGCTAAGCGATGATCGTGAGGAGTGTGTCTAATATATTTTAGGAAGTACACCTGAATAGACACAAGCACTAGCTTAATTAGAGAAGATGCCTATAATGCTTTTATGTGCTAAATGATTTGTGATGCTTTATGATATCGTTTGATCGGATTTACGGTCTCTTGCCGACCGGATCTGGAAATTTTATGTGTTCAGATTTCTAAACGTTTAATTACGATATTAGAACTGGCATGTAACTTTTTGGAGTAATAAGGAGGAATACACGTCTAAATCTTCCATTATCTATATTCTCGTCTCGATACACCGAACGCCTGCTTTGGTGTATAGAATGTCATCATAAGGAATCATAGCAGACTGAACAAATGGAGGAAATGAGAAGGCTTACGATAGTGAATGATACCTATCGGAAGATATCGTAAGAGTGATATCTTGCCTTTAGAATGCGTCTAATAAATAATACGTCTAGTACGAGAGAAGTACACTTTTGATTAGCAGAAAGAAAGATTTTTGGTATAATCCATGAAGTTATCCCATCGTCTGACGTATCCATCACCAACCAAGTTGAAGCAGAATTGTTGTTGAAGATATGCATGGAAGAAGTCCTAGTAGAGTCTAGGGAAATATTAATGATTATTTGGACACATTCGTATGTGTTAAATTGGTTTGTGCTTTTAAGAGATAAGAACTTGGGGAACTGCGAGACAATACTTGGGAGGAGTATGAGTAGGTGTGAATGGTAGTAGAGGCCTATACTACCAGAAGCACATGACTCACACTTGGATCAGGGAAAGTCACAAGGTTACCAAGGAGCTAGTAATTGACTTCGTTTTATTCGAGTATGTTTTTACCATTGTTTCGGTAATGATTTTGAAGATGATTATTATTCCGACCCGAGAGGTCATATCATATCGAGTCCGACTAAGATGAGTATGTTACGTGGTTCAGAGAACCAAGTTTGATGTAGCATCCGACTTAAGCTAGAAGATTGAAGTAAAAGATAGTCAAAGCGATTGTGATCGTTGTTAAAGTAAGAAACTTGTAGTTAGAAGTGCTAAGTGCTAATATGTGATTAAATCACATTAGAACATGAAGGAAGGTATAGTCTGTTCTGGAATTTGACTCTAAGAGACGTGAGTCTAAGTGTTGCAACATACGACGAGAGGTCGTTAGAACGAGGCACATCAATATATTATAGAAATCAAAGAATTTATTCTTAATTTTGTCAAGAAGAAGAAGGAGTCTCCAGTAAGGATCGAGATTGTGACTTGAAGGTCATAATTTGGAGTCTAATGCGAGATAGGGAACATGTGCAAGATCGAGCACCGCCTGTAGTCAAGGAGTCTAAGAGTTAGATACTCGTTTGAAGAAAACATGAAAGATACGGTTATCACTTAGGATGAAGAGATAACGAATGGATTCATCATGTGAGCCCTGTTTCGTTGATGATTCCGGGACGTAATCATCCTAAGGGGGATATAATTGTAATGCCCGTAGATTCGGGCTAGTCAATTTAGAGATAATAGGGGTCGAAAACGACTTTTCGACAAAATATTATTTAGAATAAATAATCACAACCAAGTGGTAGTATATGTTACAAGGGTTCCGTAAATATAAAGAACGCCGAAATTCGAGTTATGACGAAGAAGTTATGACCCGTCAAAGTTTTACGGAAAAATCTACACGACACCGGGAAGCGTAAATAGTGAATTTACGATAGATCGACTTTTAGCCTTAGCGATCTAAATGAAAGTCGTAGAATATGTTTAACCGAGAGCGTCCATAAAAAGAACGCCCAAATCTGACTTCGTATGAGGAAGTTATGATTTTTCGAAGTTTTAGCTTAGCAGTGTACAGCCCGAAGTTCGAATATTAGATCGATCGTTTTTTGGCCAACACAACCTAAACGAGAATCGAAGATCTCGTTAATAGTAGCATAATGATAAAAAGAAAGACGAAAACGGATGTCGGATGAAGAAGTTATGAATTTTAAACGGACCAATCCTGTCCCGGCCTGTTAAAAATATATTTAAAATAAATTCAAAATTAGCCGATGGAGTCTAAACGAAAGTTGTAGAGTACGTTCCCGCCTACGTGTGGATATAAAGAACGTCGAAAACGGAGCTCGTATGCGAAAGTTATGAATTTTAGAAGTCGGGAAGGAAAATTGTGAAACTGATGCAAACTCGATGACTTGGCAACATCTGGACCATCCATCGCTGATCAAGCCTCGCATTCGATGAACGCCATGTAGCCTCACAATTACGCCCCACGTCCGAAGCTGGGTACGCCCGACGTACTTGGCCTTATCCCTTCCGAGTCCTATATGCGAGCCAGCTGGTGTGAAGCTGGCACCCTTATCCGAAGTTACGCCCCACGTAGCCAAGGACTACGCCTAGCGTACGTCTGAGGCTCGCGCCTATAAATAGGCTGCGAGGGCTGCCGAGTAAATCACACCAAATTCACTTCTCTCTCTAGTTTCTTTCTCTCTCTAAGATCCCAAACCATCCCTAAACCCTAGGAAAAACCCCTAGCACCCAAAGGAAGCCCCGAGGCTCCCGGAGTCCCGAGAAAAAGGGTCTTTCGGTTCGGAAACGCTGCTCCAAGCGAAGCTCGGTTTTCTATAAAACCCGCTGTAAGTGAGCTACGCCTACGCAATTTTTAATATAGCTTTTAAATAATTATAGTAATGTTATTAGGTCCTTAAAATAATTATTTGGGCTATTATTATGAGTTATATAGAGTGTTGTTTAACGCTTATATAATAATAATAATAGCTAGACTATTAATTAGTCGCAGTTAACATTAGACTAAACCCTAGTGGTATTGATACTAGGTTTTGTCAAGGGAAAAATTGTTTTGAGATAACGAAGCGTTGTCTGAGTTCGGAATCACCACCTAATCAAGTGAGTGCATAGTTCCTTTCATGAACATTATTTTAATACAAGTATTGATTGAAGTATTAAATATATGTTTATGTGCGAGTTATTTGACTTTGCCTGAAATACGTGTTAAAGAACATACATGATTATATATGATGATTTAGGATAAAGAGTAAACCTAAATTAATTATGACGAATATTGGGTAGTATTTTCTTACGAGTATGAGTGAGTTATACTCAGAGAATAAAACTTCAGTATATGTCATTGATCCGGGAGCATGGATTAGACATAGTAATTGTCCCTAGTCCGAGAGAATGGATTGGACATAGTTAACTGTCATTAATCCGGGAGTATGGATTAAGACATAGTCAGTTGTCCTTAGTCCGGGAGTATGGATTAAGACATAGTCAGTTGTCCTTAGTCCGGGAGTATGGATTAAGACATAGTTAGTTGTCCTTAGTTCGGGAGTATGGATTAAGACATAGTCAGTCGTCCTCAGTCCGGGAGTATGGATAGGTGTAACAACCCGATATTTCGAATCAATGTAATGATCCAAAGTCAATTATGGTAACCCCTTTTTGAATTAATTGAAATAACATCAAAAATGAAATGTTCAAAAGTCTCACTATGAGTGTACTAAGTGGTAGGTATCGTAATAAGGTTTCCAAAAATATAAAGAACATTAAAATCCGAGTTATAGCTAAGAAGTTATAACCAATCGAAAATCCGCAACAAAACCGGCAAAACACTGTTAATCGTAAAACACAAAATTTCAATAAAATACTTTTTAGCCTTAAGTATCTAAATGAAAGTCATAGACATCATTAAACCGTAAGCGTACATAAAAAGAAGGTCCAAATCTGACTTCGTATGAGGAAGTTATGATTTTTCGAAGTTTCGGAATAGCGATAGACAGCTAAAAACTCGAAATAGAGATCGAGTGATTTTTAGCCGACACAAACTAAACGAGAATCGAAGGTCTCATCAATAGTTGTACAACGGTAAAAAGACAGACGAAAACGGACGTCGGATGAAGAAGTTATGGATTTTTAACGGACTTTTCCAGTCCCGGCCTGTTAAAAATATAATATTAAAAAAAATAAGGTCAAAACTAGCCGACAGAGCCTAAACGAAAGTTGTAGAGTATTTTCCCACCTATGCGTGGATATAAAGAACGTCGAAAACGGAGGTCGTACGAGAAAGTTACGGATTTTACAAGTTTTGGACACAAAACTCGAGGCTGGTCCGAAGGAACGCCCTGCGTTCCGAGTGAACGCCCCGCGTTCGCAAGGCTAGGTCTCGGTTCGTCCATGTCGCTCCAGGTCACATCAGGGTACTCCGTCCGAGGCTGAGGTAAGCGATGACGTCAAAGCACTACTGAACGCGCTGCGTTCGAGCCAGGAACGCCCTGCGCTCCGAAACGCCCAACGCTCCTCGCAGGAACGCCCTGCGTACGAGGAGTCAGCCAGCCCTATAAAAAGGGTGCGAAGCCTTCCGGAATTATTTGCTTTTCTCTCAATTCTTTCACCTCGAAACACCTCTCTAGCCCCTCTAAGCTACCTTAAAGCCTTAGTATTACTGCTAGATCACAACGCAAGTCCCGAGATTCCCGAGATTCCCGAGAAATCACCTTTTTCTAGTCGAAGTTCTGCTCGATTATTGTTTCAACTTCTTCAACCTACCACTTCAATCAAGTGAGTTCATACCCCCATTTCTATGATTTTAAATGCTTTTTAAATGCTTTTGAACACATTACCTGGGAGAATACAAGTAAACACCCGGTTATTCCCGAGTGAAAATATGGAATATTTTGCTATACTTTGCATGCAGTTATTTTAACTATCAAATGGAAGTGTTTCACATACAAAACATCTTACTCTACTTTACCCACACGGGATGAAACATGTGTATAAATATCATAAGCTCTATTTATACGTTTGCATCATATCAAGGGTAACCACTTTCGTTATGACATCTTTATGCATATAAGAACATACAAATCATTTTTATGCCTTTATTATCATTGTGAAAAGGGATAATCATTTCAGAAACAAACATATTCATTTTAATACGAGACTTAATTGAGAATTCGTGAGGCATTCATCTTCAATATACCTTTTAAGGTACCACTAGAAGTCCTGTTTATAACCAGAATCTCCCGTCCGGAGAACGTGACAAGTGTGTATAGATTTATACGGGACTAATGATCCCGCGCCCTGACTACTAGCTACAGTCCCCGGGGTGACAAGTGTCATCACATTTCGACGCCTGAAGAACGTCGCTACAGGCAAATTATGATAGTACGGTTATAAAAACTCACTATATAGACAATTATTATGGTATTACGTTTTCACGGGAAAAGTAACAAATACAGTTCTTTTCACATTCAAATACAAACCTTCTTATAGTTTTGTTTTATAATAAGAATATACACCATTCTTTTGAGCATGTCATTGTTGCTTACAGGTTACGGTCTTGGACATTTGAGACTGCAATTTACTTTTAGGAAAATATAGGATTTTCCTGGTTCAAATACATACAATTTATACAACAATCATTCATACTCATTTCATACACTCATAAGAAAATATCGGATTTTCTGGAAAATGAACGTGAACTTTCGAATGGCATACATTTTCTCAAAACACTACTTATGAACTCGCCAACTTTATTGTTGACACTTTTTCTTTGAAATAACTTGTATTCTCAGGAAAACGCTAAACCAGGTAGCAACTACTTTTGAAGACTAACGCGCTGGCGTTAGTAACATATTTTTGGATCACCATATTGTATTTGATATTCAAACATGTAACACTTACAATCATGTAAACTTTTTAAATATTTATATTATGGTGGTGTGTACTTTCTTTACTATTCAATTGTTATGATACTGTACATGACGTCCTCCGCCCCCGAACGTTTCCGCCGTTCAGGTTTGGGGGTGTGACAGATTGGTATCAGAGCATTGTTTATAGTGAACTAAGTATATCAAAACCATTTATTTTTGGTATACAACTATAAACACAACTGGTCAAAAACACTCTGACTGAGAGTTATACTTTTAAAAAATGAAATTTTTATAAAGTTTACATGCATACATTATATAACAGGGTCAATATCATGATGAAAAC
This sequence comes from Lactuca virosa, assembly GCF_052849685.1. Classification (NCBI taxonomy): domain Eukaryota; kingdom Viridiplantae; phylum Streptophyta; class Magnoliopsida; order Asterales; family Asteraceae; genus Lactuca; species Lactuca virosa. The sequence continues at coordinate 27,793,038 of NC_136427.1, forward strand.
AATATAGAAGTATTATAGATGAGTTGTGCACTATAGTTATGCCTTGAGATATGTAGTTGGAACTGGGATGAATATAGCCTGATCAACTATATTTGTCCGAGAGCCGACTAACGTATGCCAGGGAGTAGCTGCAATGGACAACAAGTATAAAAACTTACCAAAAAGCATAACCTTTTTGAATCAAACATAACATTTAGAATACTATAGGAGTATTTGGTAAATGCAATAAGTTTAAACGTTGATACTTCAGTATGTGCTTTAGTTAATAGTCAATTCTTAACCCTATTCTCGTATAGACACAATGGATGGATTCCATCTACCAGGAGACCCCTACTACCCCAATCAAGGCAACGGGGGATGGGAGGAAGACGACCCAGAAGAGGATGAGGAACCCATGGAAGAGGAGGAAGAGGAAGGCTCTGATGGGACAGACTCAGACCCAGAAGTAATAAATCCACCAGCCGTCCGACCTCCTGCGGTTCGAAGAGGTTTTCAGGGACCAACTCCCGTCTGGGGAAGTCATATTCACCATTGGAGTCAACAGCAAGGATTGTGCCCTCCCTACGGCATGTGTCGGGACTTCTACGACGTCAGTGGTGGAAGTTCAGCTGACCGGGCTCTCCCAGTCATGGTGGGAAAAATAGCCAACCTGTCCTACCAATCAGGAGTCCAAGCGAACCGGATTCGCGAAACCGACGTAGAGGTACAAGGTAACGCAGCCGCTATCCGTCGCCTGGACAGATTGCAGGAGGATGCCCAACTCCACACCGACACACTCCAAGGCCAACTAAACACAGCCCTCTCTGAGATAAGGGAAATGAGGGAGTAGCAAGCCACCTTTGACAGGCGTCTCATGGGGGCAAAGCAATCAGACACGGAGTCAAGCTCCAAGCGCAAACCACATTGCAAGTAGTACTTGCCCGACTCCCAAACTTTTGTTATAGAATAGGATCTCGGCTAAAAGTCTTACTTTTCTCTAACTTTTGTAATCGGAGACCTTTAGAAAGGTCAAAATTTTCCTGACTTCGGAGTATAACCCAATATATGTTTAATATATATGGAAGTACTTCTTTTGTGTGTTAGTTCTTTGCCTACCACTCGAATTCATAAGTTTATCTATAAACTCTAATTATGAATCAAAATCGAGAACCTTGTTTAGGTCGAACCTAATTCATGAATTGTTGAAAATGGCTAACTCATTAACACACGACTCTCTATCATCAAAGACTTATTGTCTTCATTGTTATTTCTTCGGCAGCTAGATGCCTCCTCGTAGGTCAGCACGCCGAAATGCGACACCAACACCGCCACCACCACCTCCAGCTTACGATCCCGATATGGTACAGGCTGCCATCACCGCAGCAGTAGCAGCTGCACTATCCCAAATAAACTCTAATGGAGCCGGCGGGAGCGGGAGTAGTACCAACCATCAGAACCATGACACTGGTCATGGTCATGTTAGGGAATGCACCTACAAAGAATTCTCAAGCGCCAAGCCAAAAATGTTCAACGGCACTGGAGGAGTCATTGCTCTTATGCAATGGTTTGAAAAGACCGAGATGGTCTTTGAAATCAGTTCATGCCAAGAAACAAGCAAGGTGAAGTTTGCTGCTTGTACCTTCACAGACCGAGCCCTCACATGGTGGAAGGGTCATGTGAAATCCGTATCCCTTCCAGTCGCCAACGCCATGAGCTGGGAGGACTTGAAGGTCCTACTGTTGGAAGAATACTGCCCGAGGGGCGAAATTCAAAAACTGGAGCAGGAGCTATGGAACCTGAAAATGATTGGTTCTGACCTAGCCGCCTATACGGCCAGGTTCAGTGATTTGTCAGCCCTTTGCCCGGGAATGGTCAAACTGGAGCCGAAGAAAGTGGAAAGATACATCTGGGGGTTGTCACCCCAGATTCAAGGACATGTCTTGGCTTCCAACCCAGTCACATTCAACAGCGCGAAGCGCCTGGCACAACGTTTGATCGATCACGGGATCAAAAAGGATACTACCGCAGTTACTACCGACCCACCAAAGGAAATACATGGCCAAAGGAAAGCGTGGAACAAGAGAAAGGGACAAGCCCTACAAGAGAACCCCAACAAACAACATATAGTGACGGCTCACGCTGTTACTGTCTCGACCGCCCCAGTACCAACAAAGCCATACATCGGCAATCTGCCGAAGTGGAACAGGTGCAAATTTCATCACCATGGACCCTGCCGTGAAATGCATTGCACTAGGTGCAACAGGAAGGGACACACCATCTGCTTCTGCAATGAACCAGCCCAACCAGCCGCTCTAGCTGCAAATGTCGGAGTAGGTCGTACCTGCTACGAGTGCGGAGCAACCGGGCACTTCCGAAGGGACTTCCCGAAGGCAAACAACAGGAATGCTGGTGGAAGTGGTCGAGTCTTTGCAATGGGCCCGGAGGAAGCCGTTGCAGACCCCACTGTTGTTACGGGTACGTTTCTCCTCGATAAATCATATGCATGCATGTTATTTGATAGTGGAGCGGAGAGGAGTTTTGTGAGCCATAGTTTTAAAAACCTACTCAAACAAATCCCTCAATCATTAAGTGAAACTTTTATAGTAGAAATGGCTAACGGGAAAACAAAAAGCGCTAAGGAAATATACTTAAACTGTACCCTCTCATTAAACAATAATTCCTTTCCAATCAACCTCATGCCAGTCTCAATAAAAAGTTTCGACGTCATCATAGGCAAGGATTGGCTAAGTTCTCATCGTGCAGACATTTTATGTTACGATAAGGCCGTTCGCCTTAATCTGCCAAATGACGAAGCCCTCGTTATTTATGGCGACAAACCTAGCACCCCTCTTCGTATCATCTCTTGCATCAAGGCTCAAAAATATCTACGCAACCAATGCCACGCGTTCTTGGCACATGTTGTGGATGTGAATCGAGGAGTAGAAGACATCAAGGGCGTGCCTGACGTCTGTGACTTTCCTGATATCTTTCCTGAGGAACTTCCAGGAGTACCGCCTGCAAGACAAGTCGAATTCAGAATCGACTTAATTCCTGGAGCCACCCTTGTGGCCAAAGCGCCGTATCGTTTAGCCCCAGCAGAGATGCAAGAACTATCCAGTCAACTGAATGAACTACTCAGCAAAGGATTCATCCGACCAAGTTTCTCACCTTGGGGAGCACCAGTGCTTTTCGTGAAAAAGAAAGACGGATCGTTCAGAATGTGCATCGACTACCGAGAACTCAACAAACTTACCATTAAGAACCGGTACCCCCTACCACGAATAGACGATTTGTTCGATCAACTCCAAGGAGCAAACTACTTTTCCAAGATCGATCTGAGATCGGGATATCACCAGCTGAGAGTCCTAGAGAGCGATATTCCAAAGATGGCCTTCCGAACTAGATACGGTCACTACGAATTCGTAGTGATGCCGTTCGGACTAACCAATGCACCCGCCGTGTTCATGGACTTAATGAATCGGGTATGTCGTTCGTTCCTGGACAAATTTGTGATAGTATTCATAGATGACATATTCATTTATTCAAAATGTAAAGAGGAACATGGTCAACACCTGAGACAAGTCTTAGAGACGCTGAGGACTGAGAAGCTTTACGCGAAATTCTCAAAATGCGAGTTTTGGATTAGGAAGGTGGACTTCCTAGGTCACATGGTCAGCGAAGAGGGAATCCACGTGGACCCTTCCAAGATCAAGGCTATCCAAAATTGGTCTGCGCCAACAACGCCAACCGAAATTCGCCAATTTCTAGGCCATGATGGTTATTGTCGCAGGTTCATACAGAACTTCTCCAGCATTGCAAAACCTCTTACCTCCCTGACTCAGAAGGGTATAACCTACAACTGGGGGGAAAAGCAAGATACTGCATTCCAAACCTTGAAGCAAGCCCTGTGCAGTGCACCCATTTTGTCTTTTTCAGAGGGGAGAGAAGACTTTGTAGTATACTGCGATGCATCCAATCAAGGGCTGGGTTGTGTACTAATGCAGCGAGGAAAGGTCATTGAATACACCTCACGAAAACTAAAAACGCACGAGGTCAACTACATCACTCGTGACTTATAACTTGGAGCAATGGTGTTCGCCCTAAAAATCTGGAGGCACTACCTATACGGTACAAAGTACACCATCTTCACAGACCACAAAAGCCTTCAACACATATTCGATCAGAAGGAACTCAACATGAGGCAAAGACGTTGGATTGAGCTACTCAACAACTACGAATGCGAGATTTGTTATCATCCGGGAAAAGCCAATGTGGTGGCAGATGCCCTTAGTCGTAAGGAGTACTCTGGTCGAAGAGTGAAGTCATTAACCATGACGATCCATTCACACCTGTCAACACAAATCAAGGAAGCTCAATTGGAAGCCTTGAAACCTGAAAACCTAACAGGTGAAGCACTTAGAGGGATGGACAAGAATTTTGAGATCAAGAGTGACGGAGTTCGTTACCTCATGAACCGAATATGGACACCGGAGTTCGGTGGATTCAGAGAAATAGTTATGAACGAAGCACACAAGACCCGATACTCCATGCACCCAGGTTCAGATAAGATGTATCTGGATCTCAAACAACTCTACTGGTTGCCAAACTTGAAAGCAGAAATTGCTACCTATGTGGGCAAGTGCTTGACTTGTGCCAAAGTCAAGGTAGAACATCAGAAGCCCTCAGGTCTACTCCATCAGCCCGAACTACCTGAGTAGAAGTGGGAGCAGATCTCCATGGATTTCATAACCAAACTACCTAAGACGAAGGGTGGTCACGATATCATTTGGGTGATCGTCGACAGGTTAACCAAATGTTCCCACTTCTTGCCAATCAAAGAGACCGATAAGATGGAGAAACTAACAAGAACCTACATCTAAGAGATCGTGCGACTTCATGGTGTACCGATATCTATCATCTCGGATAGAGACAGTAGATTCACTTCAAGGTTCTGGAAAACGCTACAGAAAGCCTTAGGTACTAAGCTAGATATGAGTACAACCTATCACCCACAAACTGACGGACAGAGTGAGAGAACGATCCAAACCCTAGAAGACATGTTGCGAGCATGTGTAATCGACTTTGGTAAAGCATGGGACGTCCACTTGCCATTGGTGGAGCTCTCTTATAACAAGAGTTATCACACTAGCATCAAGACTGCTCCATTCGAAGCCCTTTACGGCCGCAAGTGCAGATCACCTCTGTGCTGGGCGGAAGTGGGCGACACGCAGTTGACGAAAGGTCTAGTCCCTGATAGCACTCTCACTGGTCTGGAAATCATAAGGGAAACGACTGAAAAGATCGTTCAAATTCGAGAGCGACTGAAAGCCTCAAGAGATAGACAAAAGAGCTATGCCGATAAAAGACGAAAACCCTTGGAATTTCAGGTTGGTGACCGCGTCCTACTGAAGGTCTCACCCTGGAAGGGCATGATATGCTTCGGGAAGCGCGGAAAACTAAACCCAAGGTACATTCGACCCTTCGAAATTACTGCAAGGATTGGTCCAGTAGCGTATAGACTTCAGCTTCCAATCGAACTTAACAAAGTACATTCGGTGTTTCATGTATCTAACCTGAAAAAGTGTCTGTCCGACGAAACTCTCGTGATTCCACTCGAGGAAATCGAACTGAATGAAAATATTAACTTTGTGGAAGAACCCGTCGAGATCATGGATAGGGAAATCAAACGAACTAAGCAGAGTCGAATACCAATAGTGAAGGTTCGCTGGAATGCTAAGCGGAGACCCGAATTCACTTGGGAGTGAGAAGATCAGATGCAACAAAAGTACCCGCATCTCTTCCCTAGTCCATAGACACTTACCTTGTAAATAATTTCAGGACGAAATTCCCTCTAACGGGGGGATGATGTAACAACCCGATATTTCGAATCAATGTAACGATCCAAAGTCAATTATGGTAACCCCTTTTTGAATTAATTGAAATAACATCAAAAATGAAATGTTAAAAAGTCTCACTTTGAGTGTACTAAGTGGTAGGTATCGTAATAAGGTTTCCAAAAATATAAAGAACATTAAAATCCGAGTTATAACGAAGAAGTTATGACCAATCGAAAAACCGCAACAAAACCGGCAAAACACTGTTCGTAAAACACAAAATTTCAATAAAATACTTTTTAGCCTTAAGTATCGAAACGAAAGTCGTAGATATCATTAAACCGTAAGCGTACATAAAAAAACGTCCAAATCTGACTTCGTATGAGGAAGTTATGATTTTTCGAAGTTTCGGAATAGCGGTAGACAGCTAAAAACTCAAAATAGAGATCGAGCGATTTTTAGCCGACACAACCTAAATGAGAATCGAAGGTCTCATCAATAGTTGTACAATGGTAAAAAGACAGACGAAAACGGACGTCGGATGAAGAAGTTATGGATTTTTAACGAACTTTTCAGTCCCGGCCTGTTAAAAATATAATATTAAAAAAAATAAATTCAAAACAAGCCGACGGAGCCTAAACGAAAGTTGTAGAGTATTTTCCCACCTACGCGTGGATATAAAGAACGTTGAAAACGGAGGTCGTACGAGAAAGTTACGGATTTTACAAGTTTTGGACACAAAACTCGAGGCTGGTTCAAAGGAACGCCCTGCGTTCCGAGCGTTCGCAAGGCTAGGTCTCGGTTCGTCCACGTCGCTCCGGGTCACATCAGGGTACTCTGTCCGAGGCTGAGGTAAGCGATGACGTCAAAGCACTACTAAACACGCTGCGTTCGAGCCAGGAACGCCCTACACTCCGGAACGCCCAACGCTCGTCGCAGGAACGCCCTGCGTACGAGGAGTCAGCCAACCCTATAAAAAGGGTGCGAAGCCTTCCGGAATTATTTGCTTTTCTCTCAATTCTTTCACCTCGAAACACCTCTCTAGCCCCTCTAAGCTACCTTAAAGCCCCGGTATTACTGCTAGATCACAACGCAAGTCCCAAGATTCCCGAGAAATCAGCTTTTTCCAGTCGAAGTTCTGCTCGATTATTGTTTCAACTTCTTCAAGCTACCACTTCAATCAAGTGAGTTCATACCCCCATTTCTATGCTTTTAAATGCTTTTTAAATGATTTTGAACACATTACGGGGGAGAATACAAGTAAACACCCGGTTATTCCTGAGTGAAAATATGGAATATTTTGCTATACTTTGCATGCAGTTATTTTAACTATCAAATGGAAGTGTTTCACATACAAAACATCTTACTCTACTTTACCCTCACGGGATGAAACATGAGTATAAATATCATAAGCTCTATTTATACGTTTGCATCATATCAAGGGTAACCACTTTCGTTATGACATCTTTATGTATACAAGAACATACAAATCATTTTTATGCCTTTATTATGATTGTGAAAAGGGATAATCATTTCAGAAACAAACATATTCATTTTAATACGAGACTTAATTGAGAATTCGTGAGGCATTCATCTTCAATATACCTTTTAAGGTACCACTAGAAGTCCTGTTTATAACCAGAATCTCCCGTCCGGAGAACGTGACAAGTGTGTATAGATCTATACGGGACTAATGATCCCGCACCCTGACTACTAGCTACAGTCCCCGGGGTGACAAGTGTCATCACATTTCGACGCCTGAAGAACGTCGCTACAGGCAAATTATGATAGTACGGTTATAAAAACTCACTATATAGACAATTATTATGGTATTACGTTTTCACGGGAAAAGTAACAAATACAGTTCTTTTCACATTCAAATACAAACCTTCTTATAGTTTTGTTTTATAATAAGACTATACACCATTCTTTTGAGCATGTCATTGTTGCTTACAGGTTACGGTCTTGGACATTTGAGACTGCAATTTACTTTTAGGAAAATATAGGATTTTCCTGGTTCAAATACATACAATTTATACAACAATCATTCATACTCATTTCATACACTCATAAGAAAATATCAGATTTTCTGGAAAATGAACGTGAACTTTCGAATGGCATACATTTTCTCAAAACACTACTTATGAACTCGCCAACTTTATTGTTGACACTTTTTCTTTGAAATAACTTGTATTCTCAGGAAAACGCTAAACCAGGTAGCAACTACTTTTGAAGACTAACGCGCTGGCGTTAGTAACATATTTTTGGATCACCATATTGTATTTGATATTCAAACATGTAACACTTACAATCAGGTAAACTTTTCAAATATTTATATTATGGTGGTGTGTACTTTCTTTACTATTCAATTGTTAGGATACTGTACATGATGTCCTCCGCCCCTGAACGTTTCCGCCGTTCAGGTTTGGGGGTGTGACAATAGGACATAGTCATTCATCGTTAATCCGGGAGAATGGATTTATACATGGACACTTGTCCCTAATCCGAGAGTATGGAATGGGCACTATTATCGATACGAGAGCATGAATTAGGTCCGAGAGTATGGATTAAGTAAGAGGTGAAATTTAAGGCCCGAGAGTATGGATAGTCTCGTTGTGAGGATTAACGGGGTGAGGTAAAAGTTGCTATTATATATATGGTGAAATTGTATATTTTGTGAGTTCTAAATTGTATATATATGATATGACATTGTGGGATTGAAATTCCTATGTACTCACCAGGTTTCCCAACCTGACCCACTCAAGCTTATTTGTATCACAGGTGTCGATATGAAGCTACTTTACACTGAGAGATTTAAAAGAGATGTAGATCACTAGTGTAAATGAATATAAGTTCTGTTTATGCTTATGTTTCTGTATTGACGATGACATCCCAATGTTTTAAAATGAATTAAAATGCATTTCTTCGGAAATGCTTTGATAACGTATTTATCATGTTTTTCTGGGAACAAATTCCGCAACATTTTTATTAAAAGAGGTACTCTGATTTTTATAAAGCATAAACAAAATCGGTCTTTTCTGGCCGTGAAAATGGGGATGTCACAGTCCGACACCTCCTCCCATATAAGAGCTCAAAGGGAGGCATGCCAATACTGGAATGATGGTTGTTGTTATACGAAAACTTAGCCAAGGGCAAATAAGTATCCCAACTTCCTCCGAAGTCCATCACACATGCATGCAGCATGTCCTCCAGTGTCTAAATCGTCCCCTCACTCTGCCCGTCAGTCTGTTGGTGGTATGCGGTACTGAAGTGCAGTCAGGTACCCAGCTCCTCATGAAACCTCTTCCAGAACTTGGAAGTAAAATGCACATCCCGATCTGACACTATCGAAGTCGGCACCCATGCCAAGCCACCACCTTTCTCACATAAATCTCGACCAACTGCTTTGCGGAAGAGCTCTCACTGATAGCAAGGAAGTGAGCACTCTTCGTCAACCGGTCCACAATCACTCATATCGCGTCGACACCTCGCGCAGTCCTCGGTAATTTGGTGATAAAATCCATGGAAATCTGCTCCCACTTCCATTGGGGAATCTCTAGAGGCTGTAACGGGCCATGTGGATGCTGGTGCTCCGCCTTAACCCGACGACAGGTCAAGCACCTCTCAACTACCCATGCCACATCCCTCTTCATACATGGCCACTCGTAATCTCTCTTCAGATCCAAATACATCTTAGTGGCTCCTGGATGGATCGAGAATCTCGATCTATGCGCCTCCTCCATCAGCATACGTCGAGCTCCACCTGTATAGGGCACCCAAATCCGCCCACGGAAGGTCATAAGCCCACGACTATCCGTCTCAAACTCAGAAACCTGCCCAATCACCCGCTCCCTATTGCGGTTCTTCGGTCTCATGGCCTCCATCTGGGCCTGTCAAATGGTATCTAATACTGGAGTCATCACTGTCATCCTCATACACACGTCTCAGATCGGAGCAGTCTCTGCTCTGCGGATCAAGGCATCGGCTACCACATTAGCCTTGCCTGGGTGATATAAGATCTCGCAGTCGTAGTCCTTCACCACATTCAACCACCTCCTCTGTCTCATATTCAGGTTGGGCTGATCCATGAGGTAGTTCAGACTGTTGTGGTCCGTGTATATGGTACACCGGACTCCATACAAATAGTGACGCCAGATCTTGAGGGTGAACACCAGTGCCCCCAACTCCAAATCATGGGTGGGATACCTCGTCTCATGAGGCTTCAACTGCCTCGATGCATATGCAATCACGTGTCCCCTCTGCATCAACACCACTCCCATCCCTGATATAGAGGCATCACAGTAAACTACAAAATCCTCCACTCCCTCGGGAAGGGCTAACACCAGCGCTTCATACAATCTCTGGCAAAGAGTCTCAAATGAAGCCTGCAGCTCGAGCCCCCAAGTAAAGTAACACCCTTCCGGGTCAATCTGGTAAGTCGGACAACAATCTTGGAGAAATCTCTGATAAACCTCTGATACTAGCCGGCCAGACCTAGAAAACTCCTGATCTCAGACGGGGATCTCGACACCTCCCATCTTATAACTGCCTCAATCTTGGCCGAGTCGACCAATATCCCATTTTGATTAACGATATTCCCCAGGAATTGGACCTCTTGTAACCAGAAATCATACTTGGAGAATTTGGCATAAAGCCTCTCAGCCCTCAATACTCCAAGAATCTCTCACATATGCTCCTCATGCTGCTCTCTGGACCTTGAGTACACCATAATGTCGTCGATGAACACAATCACCGATCTATCCAACATGGGCCTACAAACCCGATTCATGAGATCCATGAACGCCGTCGGTGCGTTGGTGAGCCCGAAAGGCATCACCACAAACTCGTAATGCCCATAACGAGTTCTGAAGGCCGTCTTCTGAATATCCTCCTCGCAAACTCTCATCTGATGATATCTAGATATCAAGTCAATCTTGGAGAACCAAGATGCCCCCTGCAATTGATCTAATAAATCGTCGATCCTTGGAAGTGGATAACGGTTCTTGACCGTCAGCTTGTTCAACTCCCGGTAATCAATGCACATCCGGTGTGAACCATCATTTTTCTTAACAAAAAGGATCGTAGCTCCCCACGGTGAGCTACTCGGTCTGATGAACCCCTTCCCCAGCAACTGCTGGAGCTGTGAGGATAACTCCTGCATCTCTGGTGGCGTAAGGCGATAAGTTTCCTTGGCAATAGGCGCCACACCCGGAACCAAATCAATCTGAAACTCCACCTGCCTCTTGGAAGGCACACCTGACAACTCCTCGGGAAAAACATCCGAGAAATCGGACACTATCGAAACCTCGGATATAGAACTCGGCCTCTCTGAAACGACCTGCGTATCCATCACGTACGCCAAGAAGCCCATACAACCCTGCTGTAAACTCTACCTCACCCTAGCAGCAGAGCAGAAAAACTAATCCAGATCTGGTACCCTCGCCATACACTGTAAGCACTCCCCCACTAGGGTTTTGTATAGTCACCAAATGACGCTCGCAGTCGATCACAACTCCACAATGGCTCAACAAATCCATGCCCACGATGACACAACCATCACCCATCTCTATCGGCACCGGATCTATCGGGAACTCGACACCACAAATCTCTAACACACATCCTCGGAATACATCACTAGCGAAAACTGCATGCTCATCGGCTATAGAAACCCTCAGAGGTCGACTCAACGCCTCACGTCAGATACTGATGTGACGACTAAAAGCTAAAGAGACGAAGGATCGACTCGCACCCGAGTTAAATAACAGTAGAGCAGGTACATAATTCACAAGAAAAGTACCTAAATTCAGCACATAATAAGCATAACAAATTTAAAAACAAATAAATAAGGAAATACGTACCAGCCACGACATCATGTGCCGCACGGACCTCCTCCGCTGTCAGCTGAAAAGCTCTCCCATGAGCCCTCAGAACCTTGGCCTTCACCGACCGACTATCAGTAGCAGGCAAAGTAGCAGGAGTGGAACCCTGGGCTGATCCCTGAACAAGCTGAGGGCACTCGACCTTCCGATGGCCGGTCTGGTTGCAGTGAAAGCAAACTGCAAACCCCTTGGGGCAATCCTTCACCATGTGCCCCTCTTTTCCACATTTGTAGAAAATCCCCGTCCGACAAGATCCCTCGTGACTCTTGCCGCACTTGCCACAAGTATGGCCCTTCTGGCCCCCAGCTCTCGTATCAGCGGGCTTAGCCTGATTCGTCGTCGGCTGCGACTGTAACGGTCTCCGGTCTCTCCCTAGGACTCTCTCTCCTCCCTGGCCTGCAACTCAAGCTCGATCTCCCTCCTCCTGGCATTCATCTGAAGCTCATCTAATGTCCGTTATGATGAGTTCGCCACAAACTCCCGTATATCCCTCCTCATTATGCTCAGATATCGGCTCAAACGTGCGTACTCGGTAGACACGCGCTCAGGGCAAAACAACGCTCTCTCATGGAACATCCTCGAAATCTCAGTCACAGTTTCTGTCTTCTGCTTGAGAATCAGAATCTCCTGGGCTAACCGTTCACTCTCCACCTAGGGAACATACTTGTCGCGGAAAAACTGCGTAAACCTCTCCCATGTCACTGCAACATGATCTGCAGGGGTAAAGCTGGCTGTCACAAACTTCCACCAGTCCTTCGCTCCCACGCGAAGCTGGTTCAGCGCAAACTGAACTCTCAAATGCTCTGGGCATGAACACGTGTAAAAATATCCCTCGATGTCGGAGATCCATCTCACAGCAGCAATCAGATCATGTGTCCCATCAAACTCTGGTGGCTTCATGTTGGTGAATTATCGGAACAACAACGAGTCACCTCCCTGTGGTCTAGTAGTGACAACAGCTGCGGTAGCTGCATCAGCAGCGGCCTTAGTAACAACGGCATACCGCTCATCAAATGTCTCGATCAGGGTGGTCTTAATAGACCCAAACATCTCCAGTCTCACCTCTCGAATAGCTGCGGCCACCTCCTCATGGATGATCCTGCGGATTTCCTCGTCACTAGTCCTACTGCTCTCGTAGTTGTGGCGCGTACCCACCATGATGTGTCTGAAACACAACACAAAAATCATTAGAGACTCGCTCGAGCATACTCACACTCGATTCCCGCCCCTACATGTTCCTTAGTACCCTGAGGATTCTTACTTGGGCTGCATACAGATCCGGTGTTTTCAGTAGCAGGGCCCAATACTACCTTCCACACCAACCGGTAGTCATCCCAAGTCCTCCTACTAGGATCCTAATTCACAATACTCTATCCCTCACAGATATAAAACTACTCTCTCAGTAGACTACTCTATGCTCATATAGGTATCTCTCCTAGATCACTCAACTTTCTCTAAAAGATTCCTGCTATGTCTCTCCTTCTCAGTCCATACAGAGCAGATAACAGATAAGATCACTCAATAGCATACCCTAGGCTAAGGCATCATGAATCAGGCACTCTAGCTCTAAATTCTGAAGTACCTAGCCCATCCTCTAGCATGCATCCCTAATATCTCATAACACAAGTATGTAAGGGCATTTTATGAAATCACCGTTCGGGCTCTGGCTGATTGTACACATTGTTCCAACTCGTTTTTCTCTTAAAACTCTTGCTCGTTTTTAGAAACATCATTTCTTTTGAAATTTTTTCACAAATCCTCAGTTTGAGTCTAGACACACCCGAAGGTACATCTGAACCCCTCAAGCCAAGGCTTTGATACCAACTTGTAACACCGTAAATTTTCAAACAAATTTTTCAATTTAAAAATCGCATAATTCTCATAACATAGTTCACAAAACCCTCAAATGATAATGTTTTCAAGAACACATATTTGGAAAATGTTTTATACACAATCCAGGATCCTCAAAATGTAACTCCGCCCCGTGTGTACAATCAAGCCGACGCCTTCCTGTGATCCTGAGAATTACCTGAAACACATAACACATAACACGGTAAGCACGAAGCTTAGTGAGTTCCCTAAAATCCCACACATAACTCATTAGACTATACACTCACATGATTTGATGATAATCGAGCAGCAATTCGTTTCCTAAAACGTTCGTTTCTAATAAAACCGGGAGTTTTATTGAGAAACCGAGCTCTGCAAAGGTAGAGCTTCGAAACCGAAAAGATAAATTTTTCGGGCTTCTCGGGAATCTCGGGGCGTGCTTCGGGCTTTGGAATAAGTACCGGGGCTTCGGGGGAAGTCGGAATGTATGAAAATGTTGAAAAAGGGTGAAAAAGGGCAATTTTCAAACATCTAACCGGGAGGTCTCGCACCCCTTATATAGGTGCGAGCATCGGATCCGAAGCGAGGGGGTGAGGACACACGTATGCGAGGTTCGGACCAGGTGGCAGCAGGGCGAGGCTCGGTTCGGACAGACGTGCGCTTCGGATTGGGCCTCCTCCTCGGTCGAATCAGGAGGTTACACGCGGGTCGGATCACGTGGGTGCATGCGAGGATCACGTGACGATTTCGGACACCTGTGTGACAGGCGTCGCTTCTCGGACGTGCCACGCAGCAACTTCGGACACGTGGCCAACTCCGAGCGAGGGTGACGTGGCAATCACTATTCATGCGAAATTTCTCGAATAATGTGCCCAATCTTGTAAAATCCATAACTTTCTCATACGGACTCCGTTTTTGACGTTCTTTATATGCACGCGTAGAGAAAATTATGCTCTACAACTTTCGTTTAGACTTCGTCGGAAAATTTTGATTTATTTTTATATTATTATTTTTAACAGACCGGGACTGGTAAATCCGTTAAAAATTCATAACTTCGTCGGAAAATTTCGTTTAGACTTCGTCAGACTTTTTACCGTTGTACTGCTAATGACGAGACCTTCGATTCTCGTTTAGGTTGTGTCGGCTAAAAATCACTCGATCTAAAATTCGAGTTTTTAGCTGTCTATTCCTAAGCTGAAACTTAGAAAAATCATAACTTCCTCATATGAAGTCAGATTTTGGCGTTCTTTTTATTGAACTTCTCGGTTTAACGAATACTACGAGTTTCGTTTAGATCACTAAGGCCAAAAAGTAGTTTATCAAAAACTTACTTTTTACGACATTCGGTACCGTGCCGGTTTGTCGCGAAACTCCGACAGGTCATAACTTCTTCGTTATAACTCGGATTTCGGCATTATTTATATATCCGTAATCCTTGTAACGACCACTATAAATCTCTTAATAAATATCGGCTTTATCTAATATTTATTTTCGACGCTCATTTTTAATCTTAATTATTTAAATCCTAATAATTAAGCATAAAACACATAAAACACATAATTTTCACATAATTCCTTTTCGTTTCTCCAAAATGAGTCACAAAGGTTAATCTAGACTATCATGTCAATATTAATGCCTAGCCTAGAAACACGGGCATTACAATTCTCTCCCCCTTAGAAAGATTCCGTCCCCGGAATCACACATCAGCATACAAATACGGGTAGCGACTCACCATGTCACTCTCCGTTTCCCCAGGTGAGATTTGGCCCATTCGTATGTTTCCAACGCACAAGCACTAAATCGACCATCTGGCGTAACAACTTCTTAGTCTTACGGTCAACGATTGCCTCAGGTTCTTCAATTAACCTCTTGTTTTCATCCAACCTTAATTCAGAAATGGAAATTATGTTGGGTACATCTCCCGTGAACTTCCTCAAATAACACACATAAAAGGTGTTATGAATACCCTCCAGTTCTTCCGGTAATTCTAGCTTGTAAGCTTGATTCCCGATCATCTGAAGAACTTTAAATGGTCCAATAAATCATGGACTCAACTTTCCCCTTCTACCAAATCTTAGAAGTCCCTTCCATGGCGAGAATTTAAGTAAAACCGAATCTCCAACTTCGAATGATATCGGTTGTCTTTTCTTGTCAGCATAGCTCTTTTGACGATCTTGAGCTGCTAACATCCTTTACTTCAATTCGGCTTAAGTCAACTACTACATCGAACTTGGTTCTCTGAACCACATAGCAAACTCATCGTAGTCGAACTCAATTTGATATGACCTCTAGGGTCGGAATAACAATCATCTTCTTAGTCATTACCGAAACGAAGGTAATGAAGTACTCGAACAATAACGGAATCAATTTCTAGCTTTTTGGTAACCTTGTGACTTTCCTTGATCCAAGTAGGAGTCTTGTGCTTCCGGTAGTATAGGCCTCTGCTACCATTCACACCTACTCCTATTCGTCCCAAGTATTGTCTTGCAGTTCTCCAAGTCACCATACAAGAATTTCACATAGTCATTCAATTTATCAGATGACAAAACCAGGGTTTATATTATTTCTTAAACTAATTAAACAGAGGTTTGAGTTTACCCTATACTACGCCTCTAATAGGCTACACCACAAGTTACTAACTGCATTGCTACTTTATATCTTAGCTTTGGGAATATAAGGTCCTTACTCCTGATCCTTAGTATTTCCATCTGCTTCATTAAGGATCATTTGGAATGCCTTTGGTTTTGGTTTTGGTGGAACATTGGGCATTGCTGCCTCTTTCTTCTTTGGGAAGTCTTTCGAAATGTGCCCTTCCTCGTTACATCGATAACACATCCTATTGTTGGACGGACACTCATTGGCAGAATGCCCAGTCTTTCCACACTTGTAGCAGGTCACCTCTTCGCTACATTTCCCGAGTGCTTCTTTTTGCACTTCTCGCACCATTTTGCTCCGCCTTCTCCTCCTCCATACTTCAAGAATTTTCTTTTCTCGTTGGACCCTGAAGTCCTTTCAAACTTTCTTTTCTCGCCAACTTCAATCTTGTTGGCGGCTCTTCCCTTAATCATATCTTCTACAGACTTGGCAGCCCAGATAGCTGCCTCCAAAGTAAGTGCCTGATGTACTGGCACCGCATACTCCCATGGAAGTCCCTTTGCGTTCCAGTCAATTTTCGCCAGCTCATCTGGGACAATACGCAAAGCAAACTCCATTTTGTCTGTGAAGTTATTCGTATATTCATCAACGGTCATGCTCCCCTTCTTCAGCGTTAGAAATTGGTTTTCTAACTCAAGCACGTTTTGGGCCGAGCAGCTCTTGCGCTTAAAGTGCACCAAAAACTCTGCCCAAGTCAGTTTCAGTGGCTCATTAGGGCTTAGGGTTTTCCCCAGAGTGTTCCACCAACGAGCAGCACTACCCCTGAACTGACGTACTGCAAATGTGGTCTGTAACTTGCCTTTGCAATCACAAGTCATGAAAGCCAACTCCATTTCCGAGATCCAGTCCATTACTCCAACATGATCTTCTTTTCCAGTGAAGGTCGATGGCTTGCAAGTCATAAAGTCCTTATACTTGCTCCCATTTCTCTCCACTCTACCCTCGTGGTTATTTCTCCCAACCACAAGCGGTTCACTATGACCAATCGATCTGCTGTTGTTTCCTTCTTCAGATCGATCGTCATTCAATTCACGTTGTTCAACAGGAACTGAAGGTTCATCCTGTTGTTCAACAACATTTGCCTCAATTCCTCCCTTTGTTTAGCCAACATGGTCTGAATCATAGTTCTTACTCCAGCCATGGTGATGGGTTCTGGTGCAGCTCCTACTATAGGCACCTGTTCAACCACTTGGGGTTGAGGTTGCTGATTTCTATTTACATTTCCAGCTCCACTTCGGCTTCTTGCCATTATAATCTATATACCGAATAAGGCGAATTTAGGTCTTTATCCTTGTTAGACATGTCAATTCCCTTATCACTCCGAAACGTTTACATGTTAGTTCTAATCTCGTAATCATACGCTTAGAATCCTACACACATAAGGTTTCCAGATCCGGTCGGCAACAGACCATAGATCCGAACAAATAATGGCATATATGGCAAACACATAACATTTAGCACATAAGGGTATTTTAGGCATCTTTCCTAAAATAAACTACCGCTCGTGTCTAAAATATGGTAGACACTCATCTCACAATCATCACTTAGCATTCTAAGTTTAAGTCTAGAAATCCTACAAATTCCTAATTCGCTTAAACTAATGCTCTGATACCAACTGTGACATCCCCTAATTTCTCGGCCAGAAAAGACCGATTTAATTTATGCTCTTTGAAATAAAATCAGAGAAATCTTTTTAAAAGATGTTGCAGAATTGGTCCCCAAAACAAAACATGATAAAAGTTTGTCAAAACCTTTCCTTAAGAAATATATAATCTCCTTTTTATATCAAAAGCTCGGGATGTCATGTTCCGATACAGATCAAAAGTATAAACAAGACATTATAAGCCTCACAACAGTCATTTATAACTACTCGCCTATAATCCAAAAATCACTCATCATCATCATCCGACTATGCTCAGGGTCCACTACCTGTAATATAAAAAGCTGAGTGGGTCAGGCTTGGAAGCCTGGTGAGCATATAGGGTTTTTAACACACAATAAATAATAAACACTTTAAGTTTATCAATCAACAAATAATTTACTAATTTCATCAACCAAAAACAACCCTAATTACCCATTCCTGTTATCCTCACCTTACGTCCCTAAAACAACTATCACAAGGGACCTAGCCTAAAGATTTTCATTAGGGGTGACAACATTGCTTCGGGGGTTCCTCAGCAATTTATATCAAATAAGGCAACCAATGGGGTGACAGCATTGCTTTCCTCAGCAATTTATGTCAAACCAGACATCCTAATATAAAACAACCAATAAGGTGACAACATTGCTTTCCTCAGCAATTTATGTCAAATAAGACCACCAATAGGGTGACAACATTGCTTTTCTCTACAATTTATGTCAAATAAAACGATCACCGGTGTGACAACATTGCTTTTCCCTCAACAATTTATGTCAAATAATACAAACACCTGGATGACAACATTGCTTTCCCTCAGCAATTTATGTCAAATAAAACAAACACCTGGATGACAACATTGCTTTCCCTCAACAATTTATATCAAATAAAACAAACACCGGGGTGACAACATTGTTTTCCTTCAACAATTTATGTCAAATAGGCACGAAGTCACATTGTCGGCAAGGTTTATACAACAGGCACTAAGTCCATAGCTGCCAACATACTAAATCTGTAGCTACCAACGTACATCTATACTGTACTAAATTCATAGCTACCAGCGTACATCTATACTGTACTAAATTCATAGCTACCAACGTACATCTATACTGTACTTCTATCCCTCATACTTTATCTACCCATGTTTTACCCAAATATTTGAAGATAAAATATATATACATTTTAAATCATTTTAAACATGTATAAAACATTGATTCAACATCCATCTTAAATAAACAATCAACATATATACACATATCACATATTTTATATAAAATACTTCATATCTATGTGTAAGATGAAAGTGACTATACACTCACATGATTTGATGATAATCGGGCAGCAATTCGTTTCCTAAAACATTCGTTTCTAATAAAACCGAGAGTTTTATTGAGAAACCGAGCTCTGCAAAGGTAGAGCTTCGAAACCGAAAAGATAAATTTTTCGGGCTTCTCGGGAATCTCGGGGCGTGTTTCGGGCTTTGGAATAAGTATCGGGGCTTCGGGGAAGTCGAAATGTAAGAAAATGTTGAAAAAGGGTGAAAAAGGGCAATTTTCAAACATCTAACCGGGAGGTCTCGCACCCCTTATATAGGTGCGAGCCTCGGATCCGAAGCGATGGGGTGAGGACACGCGTATGCGAGGTTCAGACCAGGTGGCAGCAGGGCGAGGCTCGGTTCGGACAGACGTGCGCTTCGGATTGGGCCTCCTCCTCGGTCGAATCAGGAGGTTACACGCGGATCGGATCACGTGGGTGCATGCGAGGATCACGTGACGATTTCGGACACTTGTGCGACATGCGTCGCTTCTCGGACGTGCCACGCAGCAACTTCAGACACGAGGCCAACTCCGAGCGAGGGTGACGTGGCAATCACTATTCATGCGAAATTTCTCGAAAAATGTGCCCAATCTTGTAAAATCCATAACTGTCTCATACAGACTCTGTTTTTGACGTTCTTTATATGCACACGTAGAGAAAATTATGTTCTACAACTTTTGTTTAGACTTCGTCGGAAAATTTTGATTTATTTTTATATTATTATTTTTAATAGACCGGAACTGGTAAATCCGTTAAAAATTCATAACTTCTTCATCCGACGTCCGTTTTTGTCAGACTTTTTACCGTTGTACTGCTAATGACGAGACCTTCGATTCTCGTTTAGGTTGTGTCGGCTAAAAATCACTCGATCTAGAATTCGAGTTTTTAGCTGTCTACTGCTAAGCTGAAACTTAGAAATATCATAACTTCCTCATATGAAGTCAGATTTTGGCGTTCTTTTTATCGAACTTCTCGGTTTAACGAATACTACGAGTTTCGTTTAGATCACTAAGGCCAAAAAGTAGTTTATCAAAACTTACGTTTTACGACATTCGGCACCGTGCCGGTTTGTCGCGAAACTCCGACAGGTCATAACTTCTTCGTTATAACTCGGATTTCGGCATTCTTTATATATCCGTAATCCTTATCACGACCACTACAACTTTCTTAATAAATATCGGGTTTATCTAATATTTATTTTCGACACTCATTTTTAATCTTAATTAATTAAATCCTAATAATTAAGCAGAAAACGCATAAAACACATAATTTTCACATAATTCCTTTTCATTTCTCCAAAATGAGTCACAAAGGTTAACCTAGACTATGATGTCAATATTAATGCCTAGCCTAGAAACACGGGTATTACATAAGTAATCTTTTGAAAATGTTTATAACAAAGAATTACACAATTATCATTGTGTTCAACTTGTATTCCCCCCCTTAAAAGCATTTAAAACAGTTTAAAAGATTGATTACGGGGTATGAACTCACCTTATGTGGGTGATTCAAACGAATATGCGCGTAAGGATGAGAAGTTCCACGAATGAAGTCCCGAGACACAACAAGTCCTAAATGACATATATTGGCATGAATATAGAGTTTATAAGCAACTATATGAAAGGAAACACCTTTCGGGACTAGGAAACACTTTGACCAAGTGTTGGAATCACATGTGATTCATCTAAGGGGTGTTTAAGGCCATGGTTTGGTGTTTACGACCATGTGTTTACGTCCATGGGAGTTTACGGCCGTAAACTCATGGTCAAACATGCATAAGAGGGTGTTTGAATGCTAAGGAAACTTGAGGGACCATTGTTCTACACAAGGATGAGAAAGACCAACTTAATGGAGGGTGTTGAGGTGTTTAAGGCCACACCATAAACCCTATGGCCATAAGCCCTCGAAAGGGTGTCTTATTGGGTCTTAAAGGCAAGGAGTTTCAAAGGTTCAAGTATCCCAAAGGTTAGCAAAGGTCTAGATGTGTTTAAGGTCCAAGACATGACCAAAACAAGGGTTTACGGCCAAGGGAGATGCTCTTTGGCCGTAAAATCTCATTGATGATGAGTTTGGTGATGTTTTAACGCTATAATCTAGTGTTTAACATGTACAACTAGATGGTAGGTGGAATACTCACCCTTTTGAGGCCCTTAGAAGAGTTTTCGGCCACCAAGAACAAGTACGTGTTTTTGGTGTTCTTGGTGAAAGTTGAAGATCTAGCAAAATGTTGATTTCAATGGATGAAATCAAAGAGTGATTCATGAGAAGGAAGGATAACAACACTAGAGGGAAGAATCACTTACATTTATGAAGATCACGAGTGAAAATCTCGATGATACTTGAGAGAGAATGGAGAGATTTCGGCTAAGGAAATGGAAAAAGTGAAGAAAATGGCCCAAGCTTCATAATTATAGGCTGGAGTTTACAGCCACCATGAGTTTACGGCCGTAAACGCATGGGTCCTGGCCGTAAACTCCTCATTTGGGGGTTTATGGCTTGCTTGATGGTTTGGAACTTTAGTTGACCCATTCATACACTTAATTCTTAAGTGTACTTGGTTAAAACTCCTTATAAAGGCTATAAGTCATTAGAAATGAGTCTAACTCACGGTTGAATTGAATGGCTGAACTTACAAGGAAAAATTTTTCGGGTTGTCACATACTTCATAAAAGATGAAACAAGTACTAAATTCATTGTTTCAAAATCCAATTCCTACAAAAGGATATATTTATGTCCCATTATGGACCAAATGTATGAACTTGAGCTTATTCCCAATGTATTAATACAAAACATTTAACAGGAAAATGTATGAAACAATACAAGCATTATCTATCATCAACAAGTTTCTCTCCTCACGGAAACATGTAAAGAAAGGTCTAAATCAACGAAAGGAAAATATCTTCTTAAAGGAACTTGGAAACCATCTTCTCATTCAGAACACTATCGTTTGAAAAATAAACGATGATGCCTATGTTGGAGATAGGTTCACATATACAACAAGTTAATAACATTCCAAATGTTAAATGGCCTTTTGGGTTGTACATAAATTACAATATAAGTTTAAAATGACAAAGAACAATTAATTGGGTAACTAGTTTATTATTCATCATTTATGTAACGATTTAATTAAAAAACAAATTAAATAAAGCAATTAGTTTAGTATTCATCATTAATATGGTGGTTAGTTAAAAATTAAGTGTTTAAGTGAGGGTCTTGACTTGAAACAATATATAAATGTGTTATGGAAGCTTATTATTTTTCTTAATGATCTTATAATCAGTTCACTTGGTTTATAAAATCCCATCAAGAAATCACTTTTGTTTGAATTTGATGACGTATGATCTTTTACACACAAAAAAGTTAATTATGTGCATGTATGGTATATCATATAAAAATTATGTGTATGATATGTCACATAAAAATTATGGATATTTTAATTCACTCTTATATGTTGTTTGGATGGTTTTAGCATAAAAACCATACAAATAATAATATAGAATTTGATGATATTTTATGTTACTTAATTTGATTTTAATGAGATAGAAACAAATAAACATAGATCATTTCTAAGTGTTGTTTTGTATGGTAGCCCATGACAATTGCTTGTAAGATCAGGACTTAGCCCTTGGCACTGCAAGGAAAGACCATAGGGGTAGCCCATGACAGTTGCATGAAAGACCATGGGGGTAGCCCATGGCACTTTCTTGTAAGAATAGGATTTGGCCCTTGGCATTGCAAGGAAAAACCATGGGGGTATCCCATGGAAAAAAGTGGCTATAAGACTATGATTTGGCTCAGAGAATTAAACCTAGGTGGGAGCAGACCCCTTATTTCATGTATGATTATTACATACGTTTATGTGGATATGAGATTTGGATGTTTGGCACCAGAGCCAATCACTTGTGTGGATGAATTGGATGTATGATGAAATATGTGGTATATTTGGAAAGTCACTAGGCTTTATGCTTACAGTTTTGGATAAAACATTTTGCAGGTCGTTCGTGAGAAGAGCTCGGCGGGACTGTATCCATGTATCGAATATGTTTATTTCTGTGGCTTTGTAAATTTAACTGTGATAATGTATGGTTTCAATCAATCAAATGTTACTCAATGGTTTTTGAAGAAAATGTTTAATTGGTTAATCTTTTTTATGAAGAAAAATTGTTGGATATTTTTGGGATGTTTCAGGAGTTTTTGGAAATTTGGTCCATTTTATGGGTGATCTTGGAGTTTAGTGCACTCCAACATCTTTTGATCAGTTTGGAATGTTTCTTGGTGTAACATCCCAATTTTTCACCCGAAAATTTTCATTTTTCTTTATTTAAATATTATGATTGCGTTATGCAGAAACATGTTGCGAATGCACATGTGTACAGTCAAACCTTGCCCTTCTCACAAATCAATGAAGTACCTGAAAAACATTTATATTCAACTAGGTAAGCACGAAGCATAGTGAGTTCCCCAAAATACCATATGCTACAATACATATACATGTATATAACCAATGACTCACGAACCATCAATAATATGTGTAATTACGGCCTACACGCCATTTTGTTAGTACGGGTGTATGTATACTTATAGCCTATACGCCATTTCATTAACACAGTTCTATGTGTACTTACAGCCTACATGCCATTTTGTTAACATGCGGGCGTATTGGCTCCCGACCTCTTTGTCCTTCCACCATCATTCCCTAACTAAATCTAATATCGTAACAATTAAACAAATAGAGACTGCACTTTAGATTCTACTAATACATGCACATTAAAAGTCTCTATTATACTTAAGCACATAAATGTTATACTATTAGCTCTATTGTACTAGCTGTTTATCCTAACATACATGGATATATATTGTGACAATCCGAAACTTTTATCTTATACACTTATTCAAATCAATGAAGGTTAGACTCATTTTTGCTATTTTCTAGCACTGTTTAGAGTAAATTAGAGTGTTTAAAATATAGTATAATCAGGGTAGGAGTCGTGGGATGAGTTTTGTGAGTGTAACACCTTGCAAATGAGCCAAACACACCAACACAAGGTGTGTGCGGCCGAACACCCGAGTGTGCGGCCAACCAGCCGCACACAGCCGACCGCACACCCATCCCAGCCGCACACTCCCACCTATATATAGAACACTTAGTCATTTTTGAACACTTTTCCACTTATTCAAAGCTAGAACTCGAAATCCTCTCAAGTATCATCCAAATCTTCATCTTGATCTTCATAAAATGTAGTAATACTTCCTTTTATTTGTTGATATACGACCTTAACTAGCAAAACCCTTTGGTTTGATCCATGAAAACATACATTTTTAGTCAAAAACACCAAGAACACCAAGAACACCAAGAACACACACTAGTTTTGGACCTTAATCACCCTTTCAAGCCCCTATAACGTGTATACACTTATCACAACTTGTTATATGCTAAGAACACTTGATGATATACTAGAAAAACACGATTTTATCATCTTTATAAAGGGTGTGCGACCGCGCACATCATGGTGGCACACACACCCTTTTTAGGTTCAAAAATGGCAATAAAGTTCTTATAAGCCTAAAGCATGAAGTAAGAAACCTTCCTAGATGAGTCCTAAAGCCTTAAAATACGTTTTGGCACACACCCTGGCCGCACACACATAAATAGTGTGTATTTTGACCATACATTCCCTTGTATAGCCATATACCCCTTATATACAATCATATATGGTTGTAACACTTCAAAATAAGTGTTTACTAGTCCCTAAGGTGGTTTCAATTCAATAATTACTTGTTATAAGAACTAATTATATTCGTATATGTATCATTATATGTTAAATAGGATCCGCGTGTGTGTTCAAGTCTTCACTTGACACCTAGCATCCTATACATTCCGTTCATCCAAACCACTCACTACAGGTGAGTTCATACCCCTTAATTAACCTTTTAAATGTTTTTAAATGCTTTTATGGGGGGGATACAAGTTGAACTATTATACTTATTATATCATTCACATGTGATTAATAACTACCAAACAAGCGGGTTCCTACTTTTCAAACTGTGTTACCAAACTGTTTTACTTCAAACTATTTTACAAAATCTTTTCATACCAAATGCTTTTATCAAAATCCTTACAGGTCAATTACTGTTACTTAAACTCTTTTAAACTTATATTCTGTGTATCTATGTATATATAGTTATATAAGTAGGATTGAAAGGACTTAGGACTGATAGCCTACCCTACTTCCTGTTCCTTGTTTGGTTGTGGACTTAGGGTATCAAGGTTATTTGTCCGAAGGTCGTTTGAATCCTAGTTATATATCATGTATATGTGTATAGATATAAAAGGTTACTTCTTTCATTCAGTTCAATGCCTTTGGGTAGCAAAGGTATACAAACATGTTCATATACACAAACAACATTACTAGTAAACTATAATAGGTATAGTTTAGGAAGATACTATTACTAGAACAATGAAACATACAATGAGTCAGTTCATTCATGAATAATACATAGTGATGAGAAACAAACATAATACATAGTGATGAGAAACAAACATAATACATAGTGATGGGAAACAAACATAATACATAGTGATGAGAAACAAACATAATACATAGTGATGAAAAACAAACACAAGTACACAGTGATGAGAAACAAAACATACAGGCTAGACAGAGAAAGAACACACAATACAGCTAGCACATACATATACATATACATATACATTACTTACAGTTATGTGACCCACTTAACAGGGGCATGGCACTACCTGTCATGACCCGTTTTGTATCCAAAATCTCCTTAAGTGGAGAGCGTATGAGTTTGTGTATAGATCTAAACTGGATTGACTATCCTACACCTTGCTGCTCGCTATAGTGGGACTTGCAAGTCTACGGGTGCCAAACGTCATTTCTTACGACGTCTTACATCGTCGTTTTTCTATAGAGTCGGTAGCAGGATACAGGCCGATCACATGGTACTTTAAATAACAATAGGTTTAAAGTAATTAGTACAGCAGTAGTTACTTAATACAACACTTCAGTAGTATTTCATTTTCCCTTTACATTTACTTTGTGATATTCACACAATAAACAATAATGTAAAAACTATATTTTTGGTTAATGATAGTAGGATTTGGGAAAATACACACTCTTACAAGAGACACACACACATAGATACTAGATGCCTTGGTAGAAGGCTACTTTTAGTAGGAAACATAGGGTTTTCTAGGAGAGTTCAAACAATTACAAACTTTTACAAACTTATACAAACATCTTACAAACATCTTACAAATGCTTTCATACAAATTCAGACACTAATATACTTATGATCTCACCAACTTTAAAGCTGATAAACTCTTTTAAAATAACTTGTATTCTCAGGTCACCAGTAGACAGGTACCGGTGCCAGGTTTTGAGAAGATGGAGCTCGTTCAAGACTCATCTTTTATTTTGATGTATATTTTTGGTGTCTATAAAACTTGACAGAACACACTTGTATGAAATTATATTATTAATGCAATGGATGATGTTGTTGCTTGTTTACTACTTTGCATTGTTGTGATACTGAACATGACGTCCTCCACCCCCGAACGTTTCTGCCGTTCCGGTTTTGGGGTGTCACATATATTGTGCTACATGGTATAGTGGGATAACTCACCTGGACAGTTACTCAAAAGATTGGCAGCTATCTAGCGATCCTACTGGCGATTCAACTGGTGGGTAACGCGTCGAACAAGTATTAACCTTTGTTACTATCACTTATTACTCCCTATGGGAAGTTGGTAGTGAAGGCTACATCTTTCACTAATCCTAAGAAATACAAAGATTTCTATTAAATAAGGATCATCCAGGTAGGACAGTTGGGAGGCATGATCATTTCGGCATATAACATTGTTGAAATCCAACATGACCATTCTAAACACCTCTCCCGTACGTAGATCAATTAGTATTATGACTGGAATTACTGATAACTCTTATTTACACATTCATAATGAAGACTATGAATATAAATATAAGTTACACTCAAAATCTTGGTAAGTGTAGCTTAACTTACAGAGAGTTCTAGCAAAAACCTGGAAGTTGAACTGGCAGGACTTCGATACCGAGCCCTCATATTTGTCGGGCTCTAAGTTGGATTTTAAGAGAGATATGTGAGGGAAAGGGATGTGAGAAGTGAAGAGGGCTAAATGGGAATTTATAGGCTGATTTTGGGTAGGGCGTGTCGCGCAAAACATAGATTTTGTAAATTCCATAACTTTTTCATGCAAGATCCTTTTTTGACCTTCTTTATATCCACGCGTAGCTATTAATGATATCTACAACATTCATTTATTCTCCGTTAACTATTTCTGACTTTATTTTTCAAGGGATTGGACTGTTAAAACCCGTATAAAAATCATAATTCCATACGACATCCATTCTCGACTGTCTTTATATCGACGAAATTGTATCTACGAGATCTTACACTCTCATTTATATTATTTCAGCGAACAATCGACCGATTTCTATTTTTATTTGTGTGTCACATACTATTGCGCTGAAACTTCTAAAAATCATAACTTCCTCATATGAAGTTAGATTTGGACATTCTCTATATGTACGCTCTCGTTTTTATGAATACTAAGAGTTTCATTTAGATTACTTAGGCTAATAAGAAATCTATCTATTATTTTTAGTTTATGACGCGCTTTTCCATAAAGGGCTGAATGAGAAAACTTCGAAGAATCATAACTCCTTTATACGAAGTACTATTCAAGCATGCTATATATCTACGGAAATCGTATTGATGTTTCCTACATTTTTATGATGATTAATTTGGTTAAAAAGTAATATAACTCTACTTCAAATTTTATAAACAATGGTTTATGTTGAATTCTATTAGAATATGAATATGGGGTGTTACAACTCTTCACTACTTACAAAGATTTTGTCCCTGAAATCATGCTCGTAGAGAACCTAGAATTAATCTTATCCGAGTTATGGAGATCAACCTATGATCTAGTCGACATTTCAACATCGATATTTCTCATAGAACTTTGTTATCTACCTCAAACTTACTCCCTAACTCCTTGAGAAGTCTTTCAAACCGGGAACTCGTCGGTCTGGACTTCAAGAATTTATATCCTACGATGAATGATCATCTTCAGATGTGAAATGTCGACACATTCGACTTGTTATAATGCGATTAATTGGGGAAATCTATCTATGACATCCTAACGTAATCCACATGTGTTTAAAAGCATTATGGCGTATCTCTTAAAACACACCTGAATGGTTTCAAATGGTTTCTCTACCTAGTTGAGGTGTTCCAGCATCCTAAAACTTAACCAAGACTAATATAATGGATTTACTACTTTGGAACTCTAGAACCAATACTCTCATATTGGTGAAAGACTCATTATAAGGCTTGATCCTTTTTTCAACTTACTAGAATATAATGAACACTAGGCCACCAATAGCCTTCTCGCAGGGTTTTAACTACTTCACATGTATCAAGGTATGGCTATTACTCGAGTATTCTGTTTCCATACTGGGGTTTTGATGCTTGATCGCTCCTATCATCATCCTTCCTTGATCAGAATGGATCTTTTCATCCTCTAAATCGACAAGGTATCTCTACAGCTGAATCTTCGACGCTTTCTATGCAGCATACTGGATTTCTTATCTTGCAGGTCCTATGCTGACAAGATAAATCCCATATCCTTAAGGGTAAGAATCTATTTGGTTCTCTTGGTTATCTGAGTCGTACCAGGGAATTTGGTCACTTCCTAAATCCTGTCTGATGCTTGGGAGGAAAGAACAACCTTTCCTTTTGGAAATAATAAACTCATAGCCTATGGGTAATATTAGCAGAAGACTTCCCTGGATAATTAAACCTAAACGAACAACTTCTATCTACTTGTGTTTCACCTTCCTAGTCCTCAATGTAGAGACCAAAAATCAAACTTCTCTTCGCAATTACGTCTTATGGGTTGGTTCTCCCCCACTTGGGTTCAACCATTATATGTTGCTACTTGTCATTGATCAAAGCCCAAGTTGGCTTTGACTATGCAATTTGTAGCTTCTTTTTACTTTAAAGAAACTCATATTTGTCATATCCAATGACCTTTGACCTTCCTATTGTAGTACTACTACTTGTGCTTGATGCAAGTGATTTTCACATAGTATTTCCGAAGCAAGATAAGGTTGTGATAAGCACAATGTTGTCTTGAAATGTACTAACTTAATACTGGCAAAACCATAAAGTTAACATTCAATCTTTATTATAACTTCAAGGTCATATATTTATTACATAGGGCTTTAGCTAAAGTCTAAAAGCACTACTAATCCCTCCAATGTGATCACATTTATACTAGAGATTTTCTTGGATCAGAAAAACAACCAGCTACGAACTCCGTTGCTTCCCTTGTGTCCTCTGTCGTGAGTTGAAAGGCTCACCCTTTGGCCAATGGAGCCTCAAATCTACCCTGTCGTCCATCGGTTATCCATAAAGTTGCAGGTGTTTAAACTTATATTTCACCTGTTGGATTCAGAAGTGGACATTTGGCTCTGATGTGACCCATATGATTGTTGTGGAAACATATAATCACTACCCATGCTTCCTTCATATTATCTTGGATTAAATGTCCCTCTTTGATACACTTGTAGCATATCATAGCACGACAAAGTCCCTCATGTAATTTCCTCCAGACTTTGAATCGTCGTGCTTGAATCTTTTGGCCGTCGGCTTGGATGGAGCTGAAGTCTTCCTCTTTTCCTTTTGTTGAGTTTCCAACTCAATTTACCTTCCCATGGAATGCCCTTGGATCTCTGCTAAGGTCTTGTTGATTGTTAGATACAAACTCTCTAATACCAGTCTTGTGCATAGTCAAGTATCGAGACATCTGCACTTGATTCGATGAGGCATATTCTGGGGAAAACATGGCCCTCTTGGTGAACATCTTGGTGATCTCTATCATCTATTCAGTTCTTTGTTTGAGTGATATATATTCTTGAGCGATTTGCTCCCTATCGACTGCTGGAACATAGTCTACTTTAAACTACTCAAAAAATTGTTCCCAAGTCACCGCACTCTTCTCTGCAGGTGAATAGTTCTTAGTGACAATGTTCCACCAGTACTTTGCTCCTAGACGTAGAAGATTATGCGCTTATATGAACTTCAAGTTTCCTGGATAAGCACGAGTGTAAAAGCATGCGTGTACATCTGAGATCCATCAGACTAAGGAGGTTAGGTGTTATTGAATTCTCTATAGGGTATTTCCTTTTCATCAGACGAGTTTGCAACAACAACGGTAGTTGTGGCTGCGGCGGTAGCGGTACTGGCAACGATAGCTTACCATTCATCAAACAAGGCTATTAGTTCAGTCTTAATGGTTCCAAACATTTCGAGAATTATCTCTCTTTCAGCTGCTAGCACCGTCACCTTTATTCAATTATTTATCTCAGTCTTGCTTGGTCCTGACCCATCCGAACCAGAACCTAAAGCATTTGGTCTAGGGATCATCACCATGCTGAAGGTGTAAAGGTAATAGGTTAATACGAGTATAACTATCTTCAAATTGATATTCTAATCCTCTCCAGTTCCTTAGCAAATTTGTGTCTTTTCTTGAATCCCATATAGATCCTATGTTTCCAGTAGTATGGGCCCCCTACTACCCTCCATATCTATCCATACTTGATCCAAGAATTGCACCAAGGTTTCCAACTCACTACACTTTGCTATTGATAGGTCTTTTCACACACAGTGTTTCAAGTACCTAGTTATTTCTTTCCTAGACTTCACTAGGATCTTGCGTCTCTACTGACGCCTTATCTTATGAATATATGACCTATCAATTATATATTAAATTTCCTAGGCTCTCTTTGTAGGATACGTTTCTATTTTTCTCTACCACTAGCTAAGGAAGAACTTCTACCAATATTAATTAATTATCTGACGAATACAATTGCATGCCCCTAAAATTAAACAACCTGTCGAATGAAATATTTGACACTATGATGGTTAGACTTGTATTGTCCCGATTTTTCAACCTAAAATTTTCATTTTTATTTATTCAAATATAATAGAGTGTGATTACTTTATGTGGAAACATGTTGCGAATGCGTGTGTACAGTCGAACCTTGCCATTCTCACGAATTAATGAAGTACCTGAGAAACATTTATATTCAACTGGGTAAGCATGACGCTTAGTGCGTTCCCCAAAATACCATATACCACAATACATATACATGCATACAACCAATGACTAACGATCTGTCCATAATATGTGTACTTACGACCTACATGCTATTTCGTTAACACGGGTCTATGTGTACCTACGACCTACACGCCATTTCGCTAACATAGTTTTATGTGTACTTACGGCGTACACACCATTTCATTAATACACAGGCCTATAGGCTCCCGACCTCTTTGTGGTTCCATCATCATCCCTTAACTAAATCTAATATCACCACAATTACGCATATAGAGACTACACTTTATATTATACTATTATAGGGACAATAATACTCTTGTTAAATGTGACTTGAACATCTGAAGCATTCACATTGAGCTTAAGAGCTCAATGGAGCACTTGGGGTTCATGGAGTATGTGACAACGTAACAGACCATCTGAGAAGGAAATGGATCATCTGAAAAGGGAAAGGATCATGTGACAAAGGAACAGATCTTCTAAAAGGGGGTAGGTAGCACCTGGAAGTGGAATGGAGCATCCTGGTTCATAGATGCACCATCTGTGATCAAGATGCGCCCTCCGAGGCTTGGATATGCCACTTAGAAGTCAGGATGCGCCACTAATGAAACCTAATATGACACCAATGGGCTTGATATGCCACCATGTGACTTGATATTCCACCAAGTGACTTGATATGCCACTAAGTGACAGGATATGCCACCAAGTGACATGATATTCCATTTATGAGGTGGATGCACCATTGTGGAGAGCGTGCTCCAACTTGGAGTCTATGCGCACCATTTAAAAAATGTAGTTGCCAACTTGGAAGTGGATGTACCAACCTAGGATAAGATTTGATATGCCTTCTTTAAGATGCACCATCCACATGCCTAATGTGCCATCTTGATGCAAGGATGCGCCACTTGGTTCCTTGATGTGCCATGGTATGCATGATGAGCCACTTATAATGTGAACTCCCCTATGATGCTAAAGATTGTTCAAGGAATCTCAAAATTTAAATATGCTCAAGGATTATTGCTTGATGCGCCACCATGATGGTTGATACGCCATGGTGATCTTGATGTGCCACTCTTGCATCATGATGTGCCGCTATGGATCATGATGCTCGATCATGTGTGTTGCTGATGGTCATGCAAAGATGAATGTTCTAGAAGATACTTCATGATGGATTGTGATTGGTTGACATCATTCATGGGCCTATGGGACGATAGGCATATCCCATTAGGGTCTTAGGTCTGATCCCTCAACTAAAAATAGGGATGCATGCTAAGTCATTTGTCTTGTCGTTTGTATCCTTAGTAAGTAGGACAAATCTCTGGTTGATAGATTCCATTTTATGCATCTTTTAGGATAGTTTTTATTAGCATTTAGCATCATAATCTGTACATATGCATGTCACTAGTTTAAATAATGTTCAACTCATGTCTTTTATCATAATTTTTGTACTGCAAGCGTTTTTGTGTCGTTTTCATATAATTCGAGTGGAGCAGGACTTTGGGAGCAACTGGATGCATACTTGGAGCCTAAATAGAGTTGGAACTAAAGAAGGATGTTGATTAATGACTTGGAATGCTTAAACTAAAGAATTGCGTCCGTAACGAGCCGAAAAACCAAATTTGTGATCGCAGATTTAGAAATCTGCGTTTGCATAAATTTGTCGAGGATTTGTAAGGTTGAAAAAGTCATCTGTAAGAAAGTGTTGAAAGTCATTAATCGCATATCCCATTTCTACGATCACATTTATGTGAAGCAACTCAAAATATGTCAGATATAGCATCGTACTTCATTAAATGGCAATTCTTGAAAACATCTTCATTTCTGTGATAGTATTTCGTATATCAGTGATCAAAGATTTCATTTACTTGTTCCAGAAGGTCCCTGTTTGCATATAAATACGACCATCCTGATTATATTCGAAGGTAAGACGGTTTCAGATGACGAAAAACCCTTCTAAAGACGATTGGTGATACTTTTCAGTGATTTCTAAAGTTCAGCAAAATTGCATTACGTTCTATGTAAGATTCCCAGCAATACCCACTACGTCTCACAAGCTCGGAAGCGTAAAGGTATGAAATTTCAGTTTATATCAGAGTTAAATCCCTAACATGGAGCCAATCTGATACTTGTTACTTATTACCAGTTGACAAGAAAAAATATAGTTTCTTTTCACTGATTAATTGGGATGATAAAACCGTAGCTAGGTGATCAGACTAACAAGAATTAAAAACAAAATATTCATTAAGCTCAAAATTGAAATAACTAGATAGAAGCACACAATGAAAACAAAATCTGATAACTTATCACATGAAAAGTACTAGTCTATTGCAGAATAAAAACTAGGGTTTTAGCTAGACATGGCTAAAAACGAATATAAGCTATTAAAAAGAATAACAATCTGATTAATGTTCTAAACTAAGTGTAGGAGATGATTTATAGCCTTAAGCTTGTTTAATTAGACAGTAAAAAGTTAGGGTTAACTGAAGAGCTTCTTTTGGTTAATTTAACTAGGTAAAAGAGAATATACTAGAGCTTGTTAGTTTTTCTTAGTGCCAGCTTAGATAGAACACATTCTGAATAACCAGATTTGGGCTGATTGCATGATTAGGAAAGTCGTAACAGAACTGAATTCGTTTTTATTATTGAGTTTTATTTGATCAATGTGAACTACCCAATATTTGTGACAACCCGAAATTTTTTTGCTTTTAAAGCTCAGTCAACTCAACAGAGTGTCAGACTCATTGGTAATGAGTTCTAGCCTGGTTAAAGGTCATTCTAAGGACTTTTAAGCCTAGTACACTTAAGGAATGAGTGATAGAATGTACCTGCTGGATACACTGTAAAACGAATCAAGCCTTAACCTCATCAAAGAGAGTTCACGGCCACAATGCCAATGAGTTTACGGCCGTAAACTCATGTGGCCGTAAACTCAAGTGTATATATGTGACCCTTGGTCATTTCTAGCCATTCTTTCATTTCCAA
This sequence comes from Lactuca virosa, assembly GCF_052849685.1. NCBI lineage: Eukaryota > Viridiplantae > Streptophyta > Magnoliopsida > Asterales > Asteraceae > Lactuca > Lactuca virosa. The sequence continues at coordinate 27,827,334 of NC_136427.1, forward strand.
CTCAAGAACACTTCCAAATCCTCTCAAGTATCATCGAGTTCATCATCTTAGATCATCAAAAACGTAAGTGTTCTTTCCTTGATTTGTTGTTACACTTCATCTCCTAGTTACACTCTTTGATTTCATCCATGAAAACATTCATTTTCATTTAGATCTTCAAATCTTCAAGTTTCACCAAGAACACCAAGAACACACACTAGTGTTCTTGGCCAAAATCAACCATTTCAAGCCTCTATATCGTAAGTACTCTTCCCTATACTTGATATCCAGTTAAGGTTCGTGCTTAGGACCTTGAAAACATCAAGAATGAAGGACCAAAAGGAGTTTACGGCCAAGCCATCTCCCATGGCCGTAAACCCCTATAAGTGTGTCATTTGAGCCTTAAACTCTTCCTAAGGCTTGGACTTGAGGCTAGAACATTCCCAGGTGCTTTGTAAGACCTTGAACCATCACCAAACTCCACATTTAGAGAGTTTACGGCCCAAGAGTAAACACCCTTGGCCGTAAACTCCAATTAAGGTCAAGTCTTGGACCTTAAACACTTCTAGGCCTTTGCTAACCTTTGGTACATGTAAGCCTTTGAAACTACTTAGCTTTGAGACCCTAAATGTGACCATTAAGAGAGTTTACGGCCAGGAGTAAACTCCTTTGGCCGTAAACTCCTCAACAGCCTCCAATGAGTTGGTCTTTCTCACCATTGTGTAGAGTAAAATCCCCTCAAGCTTCCCTGGGCTTCAAACACCCTCATATGCAACTTTGACCATGAGTTTACGGCCGTAAACTCCCTTGGCCATAAACACATGGCCGTAAATACCAAACCATGGCCTTAAACACTCTTTAGTTGAATCACATGTGATTCCAACACTTGGTCAAAGTGTTCCCCAGTCCCGTGAGGTGTTTCCGTGCATTTGGTTGCTTCCAAGCACTATATTTATGTCAATACATGCCAATGTATGTCATTTAGGACTTGTTGTGTCTCAGGACTTCACTCGTGGAACTTCTCATCCTTACACGCGTATTCGTTGAATCACCCACATCAGGTGAGTTCATACCCCGTAATGAATCTTTTAACTGTTTTAAATGTTTTAAGGAGGAGGGGGGGAATACAAGTTGAACACAATGTTAATTGTGTAATTTTTTGTTATAAAGATTTTCAAAAGGATTACTTATGTAATTTATAAGTCGTCAAAACATCTCAAAGACTCTTTTCAAGTTATGTTACTTTATAGTTTAACAAAACTCCGTTTTTAAAGTACCAACATAACTTAGTGGTAAAATGATTCTTTTCCACAATAGTTCAAGTACATTACCAGTAAACTATAATATGTATAGTTTAGAGTCAGTTCATACATGAGTCAAAGCATACTATGATGAGAAACAAACAGAGCATACATACATACTAGACAGAGATAACATACAATACAACTTGTCCATACTATACAAGAGTGTACACTATACACTAGTACATAGTGAACATTACTACATTATGACTTACTATACAAACACTGTTATACGATAAATTAATATGACAAACCATTTAAGGATACAATTACACTATGTTGTATCAATTTGTAACCAGAGTCTCCTGGAGGGAGAGCGGGCATCTTGTGTATAGATCTATTCGGGACAGACACTCCCACACCCTGACTGCTAGCTACAGTCCCAGCCGATAAGGCCAAGGGTGACAAATGTCACCTCACTACATCTGACACCAGAGGGTCATATTTTATTCAGTCGTCGATCAACATGGTTACATACGAGTTCACATTAGAACCTTTAATTTACCATTTTGGGATTAAAGGCTACTTTAGACTCCCCGAGGTGTATTGTCCATTTAATACTACCTGGAGTCTGTATTTTCTTTCTTTAGACTCCTCGAGGTGTATTGTCCATTTAATACTACCTGGAGTCTGTATTCTATTTCTTTAGACTCCCCGAGGTGTATTTTACATTTAATACTACCTGGAGTCTGTATTTTATTACTTTATAGCCAACAGTGTTACTGCTGAGGTAAAACATTATTTTCCCTATTACATTTACTTTGTGATCTTCTCACATATTCATTAATGTATAAACTATATTTTGTTAATGATAGTTTCACTTGGGAAAATACACACTCATACAAGATACAAACATACATAACATTTGATGCCTTGGTAGAAGGCTACGTTTAGTACAAAGGACCATAATGCTAATCTTATGATTCCTTAATATATACATCAAAAGATACATATATATCAATAGGATCCGACAGGCAATAGGATGTGTGTTCTCCGCTTCATTTCCTATTCCTTGTTTGGTTGTGGACTTGGAGCAGATTCACCCAGCCTATTATCTATTCAATTCTAGGTATATATGTCCAGTATACATTGAGTCATCATAAGGGTACCAGGTATGGGTCAAGTCGTAGGACACAAAGTCAATGCACAATTTTCTAGTACAAAACATACTTTCCAAATCAGAACGTTTGGTGTACAAAACTAGAAACCTACTAGCTAAGGGCTTAATCCATTTTATTAAACCAGTATAAACTTAAAGGACCTTAGGTTACTAATTCTATAATACTTTAGTTTATACATCACGGTTATATATCATTAATACCCAATAGGTAGTTGGATGTGTGCTTTCCGCCTTACTTCCTGTTCCTTGTTTGGTTGTGGGCTTAGGGCAGATTCACCCAATTAACTCTCTATCCGATATTAGATCATATATAACCAGTATAAACTAAGTGATTATAGAAGTAATCACTGTAGTCACCATTTTATGATAAGAAATAAGGGTTTTCTAAAAGAATCTTTTCATTAAATATAAAGGAACCATTACAATTAACTCCATGAGTTACAAGTGAACACGCCAGAGTTATATACAACAATGATCTAACAAACAATGGGATGTGTGCTATCCGCCTTATTTCCTGTTCCTTGTTTGGTTGTGAGTTAGGGCAGATGCGCATAGTCGATTGTTTGTTTACTCTGAGTTTTATATCACTTGTATCCATTTAGTACTCATAGAAAGGATTGTAGGATCATTTTTACGTATCTTTCATCAAAGTAGGAAATATAGGATTTTCTAAGAAGAACAGGCGAACTTTTCTAAACAGAACTTACAGCTTACTACATTTTTCAACTACATTTTCAACAGCAGTTTACCACAACATTTTACAACTTACTTACATCACTAAAATCTTATGAACTCACCAGCTTAATTTCTAATCAACTCTTTCAAATAACTTGTATTCTCAGGAGCCAAGTAGACAGGTACTCGTGCTGGGAATTCAGAAGATGGAGCAGTATAGCTTCAAGTCTTGTTTGTTATATGCTTATGTATTCTATGTTTTGTGAACACACACCTTGTAAACAATTTCTTTCTAATGATATGGTTGTTCATTACTTTGCTTACTATAATACATATCTTGTGATACTAAACATGACATCCTCCACCCCAGAACGTTTCCGCCGTTCCGGGTTTGGGGTGTGACAGATTGGTATCAGAGCATTGTTTATAGCGAACTAAGTATATCAACCGATAAAAGATATACAAGTATAAATACAATGGGGCTTAAGTTCTCTGGATAATGGTATAGTTTAAGGGTATAACGATGAGTTATAAAAATATACCTACTTGCTTATACATGTACATACTAGAACAAGTATCACAAGAAGAACCGAACTAAAGTATTTAAAGGTTGAACAATGTCGTCAAACCTAAACAGTTATGTTATCATAGCTAGGATCAATATAGCCTGATCAACTATATTCATTCGAGATGTGACCGACATGTGTTTGGGAGTGATGTGGTGTTGCAACGGTCTTAAAACTTACCGAATACTAAGTCAAGAGAATAGTAGAACAAGTACATTTGAGTTAGAATACTATAGGAGTATTCTATGATACTATAACACGATAACAAGTTTGAAACATACTAAGCACATTACATTAAAATACTATAGGAGTATTTTAGGCTCTATATAAACAACTTACATGACAACTTAAAAGACCGTTGCGGATAGTTCTGTAATTTTACAATGTATAGTTCCAAGGTTTTATATAATTGAGAATCTATAGACTTAGAATTTGTGATCTACGCTCCACTTACTGTTCGTTGTTTGGTTGTGGTTTTGGAGTAGGATCACTTATTCGAAGGTCTATTTAATCTTAAGTTATATACAACTTGTATACATTGTGCAATTATAGGAGGACTCTGTAAGGATCACCCCATAAAGTTACCTTAAATCTCATAGATTCTTTAGTCACTCCATTCTCACATGACAAGCCCAGATAGATGTAACCACTTCCTCATAGTAGACAACAGAAGAGTCCAGGAGGGACAAGAGCAAGTTCATGAGAAGTTTTCAAAGTGGGATCAACCGAATTAACCAAAACATCTTATGCGTCACACTAATAAATAATAATCTTGATAACGAAATGAGCGAGTGGAAACACTGCTCACATGATGTGTTAGGATTATTTTCTTACATGCAGCTGGTAACAGTTATTCAGGTAACAGATATTCATTCGAGGATAGCCATTTCAAATTCATAGAGTTTATTTGGTATAGACTCTTTTATGAATTGTTTCTAGTACCCTGTGGAAGTCAGGACCCGATACACTCAGAACTGGAATAACCTTGTCTTTTCAGCTTTCGGCTTGTGTCCACTTCTATAGACTTATTCCATCTCATCTTTGTATTCTTTTAGCAAAGATGCCTCCTCGCAAATCGAACAGACGTACTATTCCGATAACTCCATCTCAACCGCCACTACCCCCGTCACAGTTCGACCTAGCTGCTTTTCAGGCAGCGGTAACAGCAGCAACGATAGCCGCTCTAACCCAAATTTGCGCAAGTGGTATCAGTGGAGCTGGTGGCGGTGCCCACCTAAACAACCACGGAGATACCCACGAATACCCACGGGAATGTTCGTATAAAGACTTCATGAAATGCAAACCCAATTCCTTCGACGGAAATGGTGGAGTCATAGTTCTGATGCAATGGTTCGAGAGAACAGAGTCGGTCTTCGAGATCTGTTCGTGCCCCGAAGGGAGCAAAGTGAAGTTTTCTGCCTGCACCTTCTTCGACAGAGCCTTAACATGGTGGAATGGCCATGTTAAGTCACTGACTTTATCAGTGGCTAACTCTATGGGTTGGGAAAACCTGAAGGAAATGATGATGAGAGAGTACTGCCCAAGGGGCGAAGTACAAAAGCTGGAACAGGAGCTGTGAGCGCTCAAGATGGTTGGCTCAGACATAGTGGCCTACACTGACATGTTTAGCGACTTGGCGGCACTATGCCCCGGGATGGTTACCCCGGAGAGCAAGAAGATAGAAAGGTACATCTGGGGTCTAACTGCCCCGACCCAAGGAAATATGTTGTCGTCTAAACCAGCCACATTCGATAGTGCCAAACGCCTGGCCTAGCTACTCATCGACCACGAAGTCCATCATGGCGTAGACGTTCCGGTTCCCAAGCCATCGATGGAAGAGGACTATGGACAAAAGTCGGGGAACAAGAGGAAGAAGAAGCAAACAACACAGGACACCCTGCAGGAGGAACGAACGAGTACTATGTACACCGCCACAAAACCTACTACTCCAGCACCTGCCAGTCGATATGCTGGAACCCTTCCAAAGTGCAACTATCACCACACCGGAGTATGCCGGAAAATGCAGTGTCTGAACTACCACAGAAATGGACACACAGTCCGTTTCTGTAGGGCACCGGCTCGACCGATCTCCCAAGTCCCCGGAGTTGAAGAAAACCAAGCCTGCTATGGCTGTGGTGAGACTGGACACTACCAGGAGGACTGCCCGATAACAAAGAACTTAGGCGCAGATGGACGCATTCTGATGATCAACGCAGGAGAATCGACCTCGGAGTCGCCTTCGAGCAGCGGTACATTTTCCACCTAGTAATTGCTTTGAAACTTAATTTATATTTATATAAGATTAACACTTGGGGATAACACTTAAAAGTAATTATAATAACTCACTCATAGGAATCAGTCACACTATTGAAGAGAACTAAAGGACCCGTTTAGGGATTCAGTTCATACTAGATACAATACACGATAATACAGGGAGAAACATACTATAACACATACATAGAGAAACATACTATATCAGATACTGAGGAAAGCACATTAAGTACCAGGGAAAAGCACACAAAGTACCAGGGAAAAGCACACAAAGTACCAGGGAAAAGCACGTAAAATATATCTTTCCGACCTTGCGTTGACACTGGTACGATTTCACGTACTAGGACTAGCAGGCACAAGGTGATAAATTTAATAATATATCTTTCCGGCCTTGCATTGACACTGGTACGATTTCACGTACTAGGACTAGCAGGCACGAGGTGATAAACTTAATAACATATCTTTCGCAGTATGTACGCGCACATCGCGGTACGATACGTAGGAGTGTTAACATCAAGGGGAAAACATAAAACACTAGAACATTTACAAAAAGTACATTTTCGAACGCACTAAGAGTACATAGTCGAGCCCACTAAGAGTACATTTTCGAGCACGCTAGGGATACATCATCGTATAACATACATTTCTTTCCAATCGGCCAAACTTTGTTCAGTAAAGAGTCCGATACTATCATTCGTCATGAGTTGGCGTGGTCCTCACCATACTAACTTCATATGTTTCTATCGCCTCGATCTTCAAGTTCTCGAAACCTTCGTCATTCGTATCGACTGTCCGACCTAAACCTCGGTTTTATCTTTCATATTCTAAACCCCGAAGTGCTCATGCGAAGAGTACTTTGTCCTCTGAAGCCTTATCGTCGAATATCCGCAGACCGTCACGAAATACCACTCGTACAACAGGCCAAGTTCGAGCAAGAGAGGCTATGGACGAATACAGCCCACCTATCACTATTCTGTGTATACGCGAGGGTGGTATATGATCATGATTATGCAGATTTAGTATGTGTGTTTGTAGCGACATAAGAAGAACATGGTTTGGCATGCGGAATTAAAGATTGCACAATGAACATGGTGATTTGGGTGTTCAAGAGATGTATTGATTGTATATGGTGTTACACAAAAAGGATATAGATCTAGACTACATAAATAACACACACTTATGCACTCACTTTTACATCTCTCAATCACACCTCTACAAGTGGTATGAACCCACTATTTATAGAGGTGTTTAGATATCTCTCTCTCACTCTCTATCTCTCATGTGTCACAAGGCTAATACTCCACATGCAAGTGGGTTACAAAAGTCAAACATTACAAAGTCATTCAAGGAAAACTTTGTACCCCAACATTCTCCCCCTCAAAGTTAGGAATGAATGGCCCACTTCAAATCTTCCAAAATCGAGAAACTACCCGATCCGAGCCTCAAGGGTTACACATGTCGAAACGAACTTCAATCTTCAATTCTTCCATGATTCTTCAATTTGGGCTCTAGGATGTGAGACCGTACAAACCAAGCATCAACGAATGATCACGAGCTTCTCAAACTCCAAATTGATCACCAAAAGCTGAGCATAAAGTACACCCCAAAAATCTTCAATAAAACCAAACCAATTTTGAATACATCACTTCCGAACTTCCAATTTCATCATTTCGTATACTTTAAAAATCAAGGTTATTTCGGTCTTCAAATTCGCGTAATATGAAAAATTCAAGTTCGAATTTACATATAAACTTCTCCCCCTTTTTATAATCGAAATTTGATTATAAAACCTTCAAGGAAAGAGAACGTGCTCTATTCGGAATTTTTCATGTCAAAAATCCCCCTTAACATGTGGCATAAACTTTGTGCTTCAATCCGGAAAATCCAAAAAATATTGAATTTTTAGCTTCGTTCACGGATCGCCTTTGACAAAATTTCTCAAAAATGGGTAGAAATTGTCAATTTCAAAATTCTGCAGTGACCCAGTGCGCCCAAAACATCCTAAGATGCAAAACTCTCCCCCTTTTCCAAATCTGGGTAGAAAGCGTCAATTTGCACAAACTGCAGGGGCTTGAATTGCATTTTCTTCAATTTTCAGCAAAAACAGTCCTTTTTCGAATTTGGGTATGAACCGCCAAACATTCGAAGCCTCAGGGACTATTTTCGAAAATTTTGTCTTGGTGCACCAAACATACGAAGAGTTGTCCCAAACATTCGAAGCTTTAGAAAATTTTCGAATTTGGGTGAAAAGTGTCAAACATTCGAAACTTTATCTAATTGTTGAGGTTGCCAAATATTCGAAGGTTCAGGGACTGAATTCGAAATTTTTTGCTTTTTGATCAAAACATATGAAACTTTCATCATTCATACGAAGGATTTTTCCATTTGTGAACCATTCGAAACTTGAGGGACTACATTTGAAAATTTTGCTTTTCCATTCCAAACATACGAAACTTTGCGTCCAAACATACGAAAATTTTGCCATTCGTACGAAATTGTCATGTGACAAACAGGCAAATATTAGTGTCTATAGTTGTATGAAAGTGTTTTGTAAGTTTGTAATTGTATATGTTTGTCAAAGTTTGTAATTGTTTGAACTCTCCTAGAAAACCCTATGTTTCCTACTAAAAGTAGCCTTCAACCAAGGCATCTAGTATCTGTGTGTGTGTCTCTTGTAAGAGTGTGTATTTTCCCAAATCCGACTATCATTAACCAAAAATATAGTTTTTACATTATTGTTTATTGTGTAAATATCACAAAGTAAATGTAATGGGAAAATGATATAGTACTGTAGTGTTGTATTAAGTAACTACCGCTGTACTAACTACTTTAAACCAATTGTTATTTAAAGTACCATGTGATCGGCCTGTATCCTGCTACCGACTCAATAGCAAAACAACGATGTAAGACGTCATAAGAAATGACGTTTGGCACCCGTAGACTTGCAACTCCCACTGTAGCGAGCAGCAAGGTGTAGGATAGTCAATCCAGTATAGATCTATACACAAACTCATACGCTCCCCAATTAAGGAGATTCTGGATACAAAAATGGTCATGGCAGGTAGTGCCATGCCCCGTTTAGTGGCTCACATAAATGTAATAATGTATATGTAATGAATGTGGTAGCTGTATTGTATGTTCTCCCTCTATCTAGCCTGTATGTTCTCTCTGTATGGTATTGTTTGTTATCTCTTTCTCTGTATGCTATTGTTTGTTGTCTCTTTCTCTGTATGGTATTCTTTGTTATCTACTCTGTATGGTATTGTTTGTTATCTACTTTGTATGGTATTGTTTGTTATCTACTCTGTATGGTATTGTTTCATGTATGAACTGACTCTTTGTATGTTTCATTGTTCTAGTAATAGTTTTAGTATCTTCCTAAACTACTCCTATAGTAGCTTATTAGTAATGTATGAACATGTTTGTATACCCTTGCTACCCAAAGGTATGGAACTGAATGAAAGACGTAAACTTTTGTATCTATATACATATATATAATATATAACTAGGATTCAAACGACCTTCGGACAATTAACCTTGATACCCTAAGTCCACAACCAAACAAGGAACAGGATGTAAGGTAGGCTAGCAGTCCTAAGTCCTTTCAATCCTACTTATATAACTATATCTACATGGATACACAAAATATAAGTTAAAAGAGTTTAATAAAAGTATTTGATATGAAAAAGAGTTTGTAAGACAGTTTGAAGTAAAACAGTTTGGTAACATAGTTTGAAAAGTAAGAAATCCACTTGTTTGGTAGCTATTAATCACATGTGATTGATATAATAACTATAGTTGTTCAACTTGTATCCCCCCCATAAAAGCATTTAAAAACATTTAAAAGGTTAATTAAGGGGTATGAACTCACCTGTAGTGAGTGGTTTGGATGAACGGAAAGTATAGGATGTTAGGTGTCAAGTGAAGACTTGTACACACTCAATGATCCTAGATAACATATATTAACACATATATGTATTCAATTAGTCTTTAAACAACTAATTAGCAAAGTTAAGACATCCCAGAGCATGTAAAACACTTTATATAAGTGTTATAAGTGCTAAGGATTGTATCTAAGTGTTGTAGGACATTGCTATTGAGTTTAGGGTTCAAGGGAACCCCTTACATGAGTTTACGGTTTTGTGACCATTACTCATTGAGTTTACGGTCGTAAACCCATGAGTTTAGGGCCGTAAACTCATGCTTCTTTAACCATGTGTTGTTTTGAAGCTCTACAAGTCCTTAGAAGCATTTCCACTTGAAGTATAAGCCTATGGAAGTGATTAGGGCACCATTTCACTCCTAAATGGAGTTTACGGTCCTTGGACCATTTGCCTTTGGGTTTACGGCCGTAAACCCAAATGGTTTATGGTCTTTTGATGTTTTCATGTTCTTAACTCATTAAGGAATGGATCTATGCAAGTTTCCAAGGCTTAGAAGGGTCTAGGGCACACTTTGGCACCCTTTTTAGGGTTTACGGTCCAAGAACATCTTGGACCGTAAACACCTTGTTCTTGCGTTTGTTGGGTGATTTCTTGATATATGGAAGTGTAACAAGCCTTAAGATACTGTAGGATAGAATTACTTACAAGATAGAGGCTTGAAAAGGTGCTAAAAGTCCAAGAACACTAGTGTATGTTCTTGGTGTTCTTGGTGAAACTTGAAGATCTAGCCTTTTGGAATGATTTCACGGATGGAAGTGTGTTAAATCACTAGATTAAGTAATATATCAACTTAATAGGGCTTAGAAATACTTACTAGTTGAAGATCTTGAAGAAATGGTGGATGATACTTGAGAGAGAATTGAGATTTGGATCTTGATTTTGTGAAAAATGGTAAATAATGACTAAGTGTCATATATATACCCCTAATATAGGGTTTACGGCCGTAAACACCCTTGTTTAGGCCGTAAACTCAAAACTTTTGGAGCTTTGGGGTATTATTGTTGCACAATAAACCCTAGAGCATCCTCTCTCCTCGTATCTCCTGAAGTGCTAATCCTAAAATTCTCAAACTTATTCCAAAAAGCTTGAAATTTAGCAGAAACTGTTCTGACTTCTATTGAATTGAAATGTTGTACATAATAGAAATTTCGGGTTGTCACATCATCCCCCCCTTAGAAGAAATTTCGTCCCGAAATTAGAGTTTAAGCAAATAAGTAGTTACAAATAACTAAGTAAAAAGAAGAGGATATTTCAGTTTCATCTGATCCTCTCTCTCCCAAGTGAATTCAGGTCCTCGCTTGGCGTTCCAGCGAACCTTCACTATCACGATACATCTTATCTGAACCTGGGTGGACGGAATAACGAGTGTTGTGTGCCTCGTTCATGACCAAGTCTCTGAAACCACCAAGTTTCGGGGTCCAGATCCGGTCCATGAGATAATAAGCTCCACCACCTTTAACCTCCAAGTTCTTATCCATTCCTCTCAGGGATTCACCTGCCACATTTTCAGGTTTCAAAGCGTCGAGCTGAGCCTCCTTAATTTGTGTGGACAAGTGTGAATGGATAGTCATAGTCAATGACTTGACTCTAAGACCAGAATATTCTTTCTGACTTAGGGCGTCAGCTAGTACATTGGCTTTACCCGGATGATAACGAATTTCGTATTCGTAATCACTGAGTAGCTCGACCTACCATCGTTGTCTCATGTTGAGCTCCTTCTGGTCGAATATATGTTGTAGGCTTTTGTGATCTGTAAAGATTGTGCCTTTTGTACCACACAGGTAGTGTCTCCAGATCTTCAGAGCAAACACAACTGCTCCTAGTTCCAGATCGTGGGTAGTTTAGTTGACCTCGTGTGTCTTCAGTTGTCTCAAGGCATAGGCAATGACCTTACCTCGCTGCATCAGAACACATCCGAGTCCTTGATTTGACGCATCGCAATAGACGATGAAGTCTTCTATTCCTTCGGGGAGGGATAGTATTGGTGCGGTGCACAAGGCTCGCTTGAGCGTTTGGAACGCTCTCTCCTGCTTCTCTTCCCAGTCAAAGGCCACGCCCTTCTGGGTCAGTGTTGTCAGAGGCTTCGCGATGCGGGAGAAGTTTTGGATGAACCTGCGATAGTAGCCAGCGAGGCCTAGAAATTGACGAATTTCCGTAGGCGTCTTCGGTGCTGACGAGCTCTCAATGGCTTTAATTTTGGAAGGGTCCACGTGTATTACCTCTTCGCTAACCACGTGCCCTAAGAATTCGAGTCGTCGGATCCAAAATTCGCATTTCGAGAACTTCGCATAGAGCTTCTCCGAACGCAGAGTTTCTAAGATCTGTCGAAGATGTTGAATATGTTCCTCCTTACTACGAGAGTAGATAAGTATGTCATCGATGAAGACGATGACGAACTGATCCAATTAAGGACGACACACCCTATTCATTAAATCCATGAACACAATGGGCGCGTTTGTTAATCCGAACGACATCACTATGAATTCGTAGTGCCCATAACGCGTTCGGAAGGCTGTCTTCGGAACATCCTCCCCTAGCACTTGTAGTTGGTGATATCCGGATCTTAAGTCGATTTTTGAAAAGCAATTCGCCCCTTGAAGTTGGTCAGATAAATCGTCAATACGAGGCAGAGGATAACGATTTTTGACGGTCTTTCTTCTTGACGAACAATCCGTCTTTCTTCTTGACGAAAAAGACTGGAGCTCCCCAGGGTGAGAAGCTTGGTCTTATAAAGCCCTTGCCGAGCAGTTCGTTAAGTTGACAGGATAATTCTTGCATCTCTACAGGTGCTAGACGATATGGCGATTTGGCTACGGGGGTAGCCCCTGGAAATAAGTCGATTCTGAACTCGACTTGACGTTGCGGAGGTAATCCTGGGAGTTCTTCCGGAAAGATGTCGGGAAAGTCGCGTACTACTGGGATGTTCTTAATGTCTTTCGCTTCTTGGCTCACATCGACCACATGAGCAAGGAATGCGCGACATTCCTTTCGCAAGAATTTCTGAGCTTGAATGCTCGAGATTATACGAAGGTTCGTGCCGGGGTTGTCGCCATATACTACCAGAGTTTCGCCAGACGACAGATTTAGGCGTACAGCCTTTTCGTAACACATGACGTCGGCACGATGAAGACTCAACCAATCCATGCCGATAATGACGTCGAAACTTTTAATTGAGACCGACAGAGGTCGATCGAGAATGAATGGCTATCTAATGTTAGGGTACACCCTATGAATATACAGCTAGTGCTCTCCGTCTTTCCATTAGCCATTTCTACAGTGAACGGTTCTTTAAGTGCTCGTGATTTTTGCTTAAGTAAATGAGCAAACTTTTGGTTCACGAAACTCCTCTCCGCTCCACTATCAAATAGTATGCATGCATAAGAGTTATCGAGGAGAAACGTACCAGTGGCCACTGTGGGGTCGGCAACCGCTTCCTCGTGGTCTATGGCCAGAACTATTCCCACTCTACCGGCATTCCCTGCTTAGGGCAGTCCCTCTTGTAGTGGCCCACCTCGCCACAACCGTAGCAAGCTTGGCCCACTCCTGCGCCGGGGACTTGGTTAATTGGCCTCGCCGGAGCTTTGCAGAAATGGGCAGTGTGCCCCTTCCTGTTGCAGTTCAAACACTGCATTTCCCGGCAGGCTCCCGGGTGATGGAAGTTGCACTTGTTGCACTTGCGCAAACTTCCGGCGTACTGCTTTACAGGAGCAGCAACAGTGGCAGGTGCTATCGCAGCATGAACTGCCACGACCTGCTGCTTTTTGGCAGCTTTCTTCTTCTTTTTGTCATCCCAGAACTTCCGCTTGGAATCAGCGGTTCTAGCGGGTTCTGAGATGGCCAGGGTTGTTGTTGCGGCCGGGGTACGAACCCCGTGATCTATAAGCCGCTGTGCCAATCGCTTGGCACTATCGAATGTAGTGGGGTTTGAAGCCAAAACATTTCCCTGGAATGGAGGCACCAGACCCCATATGTATCTTTCAATCTTCTTTCCCTCTGTATGAACCATGTTGGGACAGAGGGCCACCAGTTCATAGAACCTGGCGGTATAAGAGACTATATCGGAGCCCTTCATGGTTAGGCTCCACAGTTCCTCCTCTAGTTTTTGGATCTCACCCCTCGGGCAGTACTCTTCGAAAATGTGAGTGTCATATTTATACCCCCTTCGAGGATTTGAGTTTGGATCTTGAAAATGTGAAAAAGTGGTAAATAATGACTAAGTGTCATATTTATACCCCCTTTTAGTGTTTACGGCCGTAAACACCTTTGTTTAGGCCGTAAACTCCAAACTCTTGGAGTTTTGGGACATTATTGTTGCACAATAAACCCTAGGGCATCCTCTCTCCTGTTATCTCCTGAAGTACTAGGTTTTAGAATACTCAAACTGACTCTACACAGCTCAAAAGTTAGTAAAAACTGTTCTGACTTCTATTGAAGTGAATGGTTGTACATAATAGTAATTTCGGGTTGTCACAGAATGTACCTGCTGGACACTATAAAATGAATCAAGCCTTAACCTCATCAAAGAGAGTTCACGGCCACAATACCAATAAGTTTACGGCCGTAAACTCATGTGGCCGTAAACTCAAGTGTATATATGTGACCCTTGGTCATTTCTAGCCATTCTTTCATTTCCAACTCAAGAACACTTCCAAGTCCTCTCAAGGATGATCGAGTTCATCATCTTAGATCATCAAAAACGTAAGTGTTCTTTCCTTGATTTGTTGTTACACTTCATCTCCTAGTTACACTCTTTGATTTCATCCATGAAAACATTCATTTTCATCTAGATCTTCAAATCTTCAAGTTTCACCAAGAACACCAAGAACACACACCAGTGTTCTTGGCCAAAATCAACCATTTCAAGCCTCTATATCGTAAGTACTCTTCCCTATACTTGATATCCAGTTAAGGTTTGTGCTTAGGACCTTGAAAACATCAAGAATGAAGGACCAAAAGGAGTTTACGGGCAAGCCATCTCCCATGGCCGTAAACCCCTATAAGTGTGTCATTTGAGCCTTAAACTCTTCCTAAGGCTTGAACTTGAGGCTATAACACTCCCAGGTGCTTTGTAAGACCTTGAACCATCACCAAACTCCACATTTAGAGAGTTTACGGCCCAAGAGTAAACACCCTTGGCCGTAAACTCTAATTAAGGTCAAGTCTTGGACCTTAAACACTTATAGGCCTTTGCTAACCTTTGGGACTTGTAAGCCTTTGAAACTCCTTACCTTTGAGACCCTAAATGTGACCATTAATAGAGTTTATGGCTAGGAGTAAACTCCCTTGGCCGTAAACTCCTCAACAGCCTCCAATGAGTTGGTCTTTCTCACCATTGTGTAGAGTAAAATCCCCTCAAGCTTCCCTAGCCTTCAAACACCCTCATATGCAACTTTAACCATGAGTTTACGGCTGTAAACTCCCTTGTCCGTAAACAGATGGCCGTAAACACCAAACCATGGCCTTAAACACTCTTTAGTTGAATCACATGTGATTCCAACACTTGGTCAAAGTGTTCCCTGGTCCCGTGAGGTGTTTCCTTGCATTTGGTTGCTTCCAAGCACTATATTTATGTCAATACATGCCAATGTATGTCATTTAGGACTTGTTGTGTCTCGGGACTGCACTCGTGGAACTTCTCATCCTTACACGCGTATTCGTTGAATCACCCACATCAGGTGAGTTCATACCCCGTAATGAATCTTTTAACTGTTTTAAATGTTTTAAGGGGGGGAATACAAGTTGAACACAATGTTAATTGTGTAATTGTTTGTTATAAACATTTTCAAAAGGATTACTTATGTCATTTATAAGTCGTCAAAACATCTCAAAGACTCTTTTCAAGTTATGTTACTTTATAGTTTAACAAAACTCCGTTTTTAAAGTACCAACATAACTTAGTGGTAAAATGAGTCTTTTCCACAACAGTTCAAGTACATTACCAGTAAACTATAATAGGTATAGTTTAGAGTCAGTCCATACATGAGTCAAAGCATACTATGATGAGAAACAAACAGAGCATACATACATACTAGACAGAGAGAACATACAATACAACTAGTACATACTATACAAGAGTGTACACTATACACTAGTACAGAGTGAACATTACTACATTATCACTTACTATACAAAAACTGTTATATGATAAGTTAATGTGACAAACCATTTAAGGATACAACGACACTGTGTTGTATCAATTTGTAACCAGAGTCTCCTGGAGGGAGAGCGGGCATCTTGTGTATAGATCTATACGGGACAGATACTCCTACACCCTGACTGCTAGCTACAGTCCCAGCCGATAAGGCCAAGGGGTGACAAATGTCACCTCACTACATATGACACCAGAGGGTCATCTTTTATTCAGTCATCGATCAGCATGGTTACATACGAGTTCACATTAGAACCTTTAACTTACCATTTTGGGATTAAAGGCTACTTTAGACTCCCCGAGGTGTATTGTTCATTTAATACTACCTGGAGTCTGTATTTTCTTTCTTTAGACTCCCCGAGGTGTATTGTCCATTTAATACTACCTGGAGTATGTATTCTATTTATTTAGACTCCCCGAGGTGTATTGTACATTTAATACTACCTGGAGTCTGTATTTTATTACTTTATAGCCAGCAGTGTTACTGCTGAGGTAAAACATTATTTTACCTATTACATTTACTTTGTGATCTTCTCACATATTCATTAATGTATAAACTATATTTTGTTAACGATAGTTTCACTTGGAAAAATACACACTCATACAAGATACAAACATACATAACATTTGATGCCTTGGTAGAAGGCTATGTTTAGTAGAAAGGACCATAATGCTAATCTTATGATTCCTTAATGTATACATCAAAGGATACATATATATCAATAGGATCCGACAGGTAATAGGATGTGTGTTCTCCGCTTCATTTCCTGTTCCTTGTTTGGTTGTGGGCTTGGAGCAGATTCACCCAGCCTATTATCTATTCGATTCTAGGTATATATGTCCAGTATACATTGAGTCATCATAAGGGTACCAGGTATGGGTCAAGTCAATGCACAGTTTTCTAGTACAAAACATACTTTGCAAATCAGAACGTTTGGTGTACAAAACTAGAAACTTACCAACTAAGGGTTTAATCCATTTTATTAAACCAGTATAAACTTAAAGGACCTTAGGTGACTAACTCTATAATACTTTAGTTTATACAGCACAGTTATATATCATTAATACCCAATAGGTAGTTGGATGTGTGCTTTCCGCCTTACTTCCTGTTCCTTGTTTGGTTGTGGGCTTAGGGCAGATTCACCCAATTAACTCTTTATCCGATATTAGATCATATTTAACTAGTATAAACTAAGTGATTATAGAAGTAATCACTGTGGTCACCATTTTATGATAAGAAATAAGGGTTTTCTTAAAGAATCTTTTCATTAAATATAAAGGAACCATTACAATTAACTCCATGAGTAACAAGTGAACACGCCAGAGTTATATACAACAATAATCTAACAAACAATGGGATGTATGATATCCGCCTTACTTCCTGTTCCTTGTTTGGTTGTGGGCTTAGGGCAGATTCACCCAATTAACTCTTTATCCGATATTAGATCATATTTAACTAGTATAAACTAAGTGATTATAGAAGTAATCACTGTGGTCACCATTTTATGATAAGAAATAAGGGTTTTCTTAAAGAATCTTTTCATTAAATATAAAGGAACCATTACAATTAACTCCATGAGTAACAAGTGAACACGCCAGAGTTATATACAACAATAATCTAACAAACAATGGGATGTATGATATCCGCCTTACTTCCTGTTCCTTGTTTGGTTGTGAGTTAAGGCAGATCCGCATAGTCGATTGTTTGTTTACTCTGAGTTTTATATCACTTGTATCCATTTAGTACTCATAGAAAGGATTGTAGGATCATTTTTACGTATCTTTCATCAAAGTAGGAAATATAGGATTTTCTAAGGGGAACATGCGAACTTTGCTAAACAGAACTTACAGCTTACTACATTTTTCAACTACATTTTCAACAACAGTTTACCACAACATTTTACAACTTACTTACATCACTAAAATCTTATGAACTCACCAACTTAATTGCTGATCAACTCTTTGAAATAACTTGTATTCTCAGGAGCCTTGTAGACAGGTACTCGTGCTGGGAATTCAGAAGATGGAGCAGTATAGCTTCAAGTCTTGTTTGTTATTTGCTTATGTATTCTATGTTTCATGAACACACACCTTGTAAACACTTTCTTTCTAATGATATGGTTCTTCATTACTTTGCTTACTATAATACATATCTTGTGATACTAAACATGACGTCCTTCACCCCAGAATGTTTCTACCGTTCCGGTTTTGGGTTGTGACAATATTTAAAGAATACTCCCCTCCTGCCCGTAGAGGTAGTTTACATTGATCAACCACGTAAATACTGTGTCTTTGTGTTCTTTTAGTTTTGTGTGTTATCCGCATTACTTCCAAACAAAGGGTCATAAGAACTTGGAAAATGGCATCAGATTTTATGCTATCTAACTAAGATTTTCAGTCTTAACTGAGCGGCAGACCCAACACGACTGACAGATAAGCCGACGTGTTCTGAGGCTTGACAAGTATCGTCTTATTTACTAACAAGTGGTATCAGAGCTGGGATTGTTATTCCGTTGATTGAGGATGGCATCTAATAAATTGTATTTGGAGGGCTCAATGGTTCTGTAACACCAGTCAAAATAGGCCAATACACAATCACATGTGATTATGCCAATCATGTAATGTGATTTTGTTAAACTAGTAATGTGATTTTGTTAAACTAGTAATGTGATAAGAGTTCTATGTAGTTCATGATAAATTCTAATACAAATATGAACTTTCTTTATGATGCAACTCAAAGTATACGTCCATATGATTCCAAAAATATAGAGAACGTCTGAATCTGACATCGCATGAAGAAGTTATGATAGACCGGACACTATAAATCTCTATAATAATATGAATTTAAAATTGACTTAGAATTAGCTATTGGAGTCTAAAATATAATTGTAGTACTTGTAAATACCTATGCGTGGATATAAAGAACGTCAAAAACGGAGTTCGTATGCAAAAGTTACGACCTTCCGAAGATACATTTGTCAAAAACCCTAATCTGACTGAACTCACGAGGTGAGCATAGATGTTCACGAGGTGAGGAGTCATTTTGCCACATCTCGGAATCTAGAAGGTGTGACGAGGCTACGAGGGGATAAGATCCAAACTCACGACGTGAGCAAGGATTGATTCACGTCGTGAGGAGTCAAAGGGACACCATCCGAAGCTAGGGACGCAAATGGCAAGTCTACGAGATGATCATGCTTGACTCACGACGTGAGTCTTATAAAACTCACGACGTGAGGGTCAAAAATCCTTCCTATAAATAGCTGGTCCGACGTCAGCTATTCCTACACCGGACCTTCTTCCCTTTCTCTCATTTGCTGAAGCCCTCTTGCATCTCGAGCCCCGACGACCTCGTACGCTGACCGTTTCTGCTAAGATTACATAAAATCACGCTACTAGGATGAGTTTCACGGCCCCACTTTCTAATATTTTGGGGGAAAATGCATGCTAAATATTGTATATACGTTATTATTATGTCTATATGATAGTATATTAGTATCAACGTAGATAGTTATAATAATCGGGATATAGTTGTTTAAATATAATATTTTGAACATATACAACTATTATCAACTTGTTAGCACATTATTATACTAATGTAGATCTTGAGTTCTACTTAGGATTCTATATATATGTTGTGTGCGATATAGTTCCGAAGTTATATTCAGAAGTTCTATATGTTAATTTATTAAGTATGTTGTTATTGTTAGTTTTATGACAAGATAAAACTTGGTATGTTATATGTTGTTGTTGTTATTGGTTTTATGTCAAGATAAAACTTGGTATGTTATATGTTGTTATTGGTTTTAGTTCAAGTTATGAAGTTAGGAGTACTGTTTAAAAGCATAGTTTAGTAACTTAGGGTTTTAGACATGAAAATGCTTTTGTTGTTAGAGATTTAGGAAGCCTTCGAAGACTACATGAGTAATTGTATTCATCAACTAAGATTGGGGATCTTAGCGGAAATCCTCTGAACTGTAACCGTTAATCCCGTGTGAGCGAGGAAGTCGTGTATAATTAGTATACGGGTTGACCACCCCACTTGTGATTGTTAGCTACAGTCAACCATAAGCAAGTGACGAACTATACTTTTACTTGTTATTGTTCCGGCGTCGATGAAGCGTACGGTGTTGTTCCATTGGAAATCATGAGTGTTGTTTCTCATGGAAATCATGAGTGTGTTTTATCAGAGGTATTATGTCATAGCAGCGGTTATAGGATCATGGTAGCAAATTGTTAGAAACATTATACTTTGTCGTATACAAGTATTAATGTTAAGTATAAATTTCCCCTACTTATACCTTAGGTTTAAGGAATGTTTAAGTATAATACTTATTTGATAAGTAAACTATTATACCTAATATACATACTAAATGTTGGAGAGTCAAAATGATACTTTCAAAAACTATACTTTTGAACGTGGAAAATGTATTATTTTTATATGGAGTCAAAACCTGTAGACTCACCAACTTTATGTTGATGTATTTTAAAATGCATGTGTTTTCAGGAACTTGAAAAGCTGGTATGTATTCGAATAGGAGAAGTTTTACTATTACCTTTATGTTCATTAAGAAGTATGCCATAGTCGAATATTATGTAATAGGTTCTAGAAAAACAGTTATGTAACTATCAATTATCAATAAAGGTATGTATTTTCTTTAGTACTCTTCAATGTATGTTATATAACTGTGATACGAAGAATGACGTTACACCACCCGGTGTTTCCGCCGATGGCTGGGGGTGTGACAAATTTGGTATCAGAGCTATTAACAATAGTCAACTAGTACTTTCTTAGGAAAGCACGTCTATAGTTTAGGGCTTACTCTATTAGGTTTAGGTATATCCCTTAGCCTACATTAAAAAGTATTATTAATTATTCTACTGAAGGACTACTTACGGGAGCGGTGACAAGGATAGACATGTTGATTTGGGTTGCTGGATTCCAGAACGGCTATATGCTAAAATGATCCTGCCCTTTCGACTGTCCTGACTGGCCGGAGCCTTATCAGATAGACCTGAAGTAACAAACAATAAATAAAGCGTGAATACAATAAATAAGAATATAGGGTCATATATAAAGACTCAGACCGGCGATGAGAATACACCTTAATACCCGGAAAGTTTTTGATCTCAAGGATTTAGATCAAATATTCCAACTAAAGTTTATATGTGCGTATATCCTATCACAATTAGGTGTATGTGCGCAACTACATTTTCTTATGATCAGATCATATGAACTATTTAATTTGGGAGTAATATTTGATAGACTAAACTCTTGGTGATCCAACATGTATAGGAATTCGACATGGCACATTCACGAGAACGGATAATCATCGAGAATATGGATGAAGAAGAGGAAGTTTCATTCCCCATGATGGTAGGTGATCCTTACTACCCTATAAATCCAACCACCTTTCATCCAATACCTTCTGACGATGGAGCACCTTTACCCTCCAACAAATGGGAAGAGAGTGAACCAATGGAAGAAAGCGAATCAATGGAGAAGACAGAATCGGTGGCATCATCTTTACCACCACTGAACACTCTTTACCGTCAAGTTCCAGGAGGAGCAAATATGAAACGCACGGCACGTAAATCCCTACCGATATGGCAAAAGATTAAGAAGAATCAGAAGGCGACATCTTCAGGAAGTCATAGAGTTCAAGATGAACTTACACGGATCGCACAAATCGTTGATAGGTGGGTGGCGAAAGAAAGAGCTGCTAAGATATATGAGACTGGTCAATCATCTCGACCACATCTCCCACATTCTTCTGAAGTTAACACTTTATCTCAATTGTTTGAGAAAAGTGTGAAAATTGAAGATAAGATGGAAATTGTCGAAGGAAGGGCTACTCATATCTCTGGAAGAGTACGAAGGCTAGAAGGACAAAGGACGCGAGATCAAGAATCGGTGGTGGATGTCCATCATCGTATAAATTTTGCTTATAACGACATGATTACTCATGATTCATTGATTGCGGAGTTAGAGCTCTACAATCAAACCTCAAGAAATGAAGAACGCACGGGAAGTCTTGAGCAGAGAACTCAAGCACTTGAGGAGCAAGTGGTTAATGTCACTGACGTGCTAGGTCATCACTTACATTTCTGGTAGATAAGCTAAAACTAGTGGGTGTGTAAATAGAGAAATCAGACTAGTTAAGGCAAGAAGAGTAAAGTTTATAGCAAGGATGTAGAAAACCTTGCAAATTTTGCAATGTTTATAGAAACTTTTCTCTTATAAGCCTAAATAAACTGATGTAACTGTTGGTAATAATATCAAGCATATATTACAGTAATCATTGTGTTATCCATTATGTTTTACAGTTTGAAGAATAATTGAAGTCTTTACTACTCTTGTATTAAATGACTAACAAAACTGATAAAATTCTTATTATTTATAATAGGAACTAAAACATAATGCCTAAAAGGAGTAGTGCTCGGTTAAACCCTAACCGACGATCAGCACCACAACAACAATCACCAGAACCAAACCCCCCAATAAGTACAGCACAACTTGAAGAAATCATAGCTCAAAGAATTGTTGCACATCTATCTAATGTCACAAGAGATGGAGTTAGAAATGAAGGCCATGTAGGGACCGCTAGAAGGTGTACCTACAAATATTTTATGAATTGCAAGCCAAAGAGCTTTCATGGAAATGAAGGGGTTGTTAATTTGACTAGGTGGATAGAAAAGACAGAGTCCGTCTTTCAAATAATCTTTTGTCCAGACGACTATAAAGTACGATTTGCAGCCTGTACTTTCGCTAATGCAACACTTACATTGTGGAACAGCCATGTGAATACAATAGGAATTGATACTGCAAATTCCATGAAATGGGAAGAGCTAAAAATGATGGTAGTAGAAGAGTATTGTCCTAGGGAGGAAATACATAAGCTGGAACAAGAATTGTGGAACCTAACCATGAAGGGTTCAGAGATAAAAGCTTATACCGCTAGATTTAATGATCTTGCAGTAATGTGTCTAGCACTCGTAACCCCTGAATATATGAAGATTGAGCGATATATATGGGGTTTAGCATCGCAAATCAAAGGCAT
Organism: Lactuca virosa; assembly: GCF_052849685.1. Classification (NCBI taxonomy): domain Eukaryota; kingdom Viridiplantae; phylum Streptophyta; class Magnoliopsida; order Asterales; family Asteraceae; genus Lactuca; species Lactuca virosa. Next base: position 27,850,399 of record NC_136427.1, read on the forward strand.
GGCGATCGCATCAAAGCCTACGACCTATGACAGCACCAAGAGAATAGCTCATCAGCTAACCCTCATAGAGATCCAAGGAACAGAAGTGGTCTCAAAGGCTGAGTCTCCCAAATCTGGAACAAACAAGCGCAAGGTTAATAGGAAGAATCCCAAACAATCATCTGAGAAAACACAAGAAGTGGCAACCAATTATGCAGCCACGACAGTAGTACCACTCAACCAAAATATTCATAGTGCAATCAGTGCAACCGTCATCATCCATGTGACTGTTTTGTCTGCACGAAGTACATGAAAAAGGGGCATACTGCTAGTTACTGCAGGAGCACAACACCTGCAACAGTCAATCAGCAAACAAATACTGGAACAGGCTGTGGTGAAGGAAGAAAGTGCTATGAGTGTGGAGAGGTTAGACACATCAAGAAAGAATGTCCAAAGTTAAGGAGTTAAGGAGGCATAGGGCGTGGCAGGGTGTTTGTGATCGGAAGCAGAGAGGCTATCCAGGACCCTTCTGTCGTATCTAGTACGTTTCTCATAGATAATTTATATGCTGCCATAGAGCAGATAGAAGTTTTATAACTCTGATGTTTAGAAAATTGTTAACTCATGAGTCTTGAAAATTAAAAGAAATCTATGAAGTAGAAATCGCTACTGGCCAAACCGAGAGAACACATGAAATCCAAGAAAACTGTCTGTTAACTCTTAATAACTACCTTTTTCACGTCAACCTCATGCCAATGCCTATCGGTAGTTTTGATGTCATAATTGGCATGGATTGGTTATCTTCACACCACACCGAAATTCTATGTCATGAGAAATCCATACGACTACGCTTACCAAACGGCGAAGCCTTGATTATCTATGGTGATAAATCTGGGAAGAACCTCGAAGTCATCTCTTGTACTAAGACCCAGAAATATCTACATAAGAAATGTAGAGCATTCTTAGCCCAAATTGTAGATAAGAATAGAAAGACAAAAGAAATCAAGGACATACCTCAAGTATGTGATTTCCCTAACGTGTTTCCTGAAGATCTACCTGGAATACATCCCGTCCGACAACTCGAGTTTCGAATCGACTTAATTCCAGGAGCAGCACCAGTAGCGAAATCTCCTTATCGGTTGGCTCCATCCGAAATGCAAGAATTGTCTAGCCAACTACAAGAACTTCTTCACAAATGCTTTATCCGACCATTTTTTTCACCTTGGGGAGCACCAATCTTGTTTGTCAAGAAGAAGGACGGATCCTTTCGAATGTGGATTGATTATCGGGAACTAAATAAGCTAAAGATCAAGAATCGTTACCCGCTTCCTAGAATTGATGATCTATTCGATCAACTGGAAGGATCAAGATACTACTCAAAGATAGATCTTTGGTCAGGATACCATCAACTCGGAGTACAAGAAGACGACATTCCAAAAACAGCATTTAGAACTCGTTATGGTCATTATGAGTTCTTAGTTATGTCTTTTGGATTGACCAATGCCCCAACAGTCTTTATGGATCTTATGAATCGTGTTTGCAAACCATACTTGGATAAATTCGTGATCGTATTTATCGATGATATATTGATATATTCACGAACCAAGGAAGAACATGGTCAGCACCTGCAAATAATCTTAGAACTACTAAGAAAAGAAAAGTTGTACGCCAAATTCTCCAAATGTGAGTTTTGGATTAGAGAAGTACAATTTTTAGGTCATGTAGTATGCAAACGAAGGAATTCATGTTGACCCATCCAAAGTTGAAGAAATCAGGAATTGGGAAGCACCAAAGACGCCAACAGAAGTGCGTCAATTCCTAGGACTTGCTGGCTATTATCGTAGATTCATAGAGAATTTCTCCAAAATATCCAAGCCGCTTACAACACTAACCCAGTAGGATACGAAGTTCAACTGGGAAGAAAAACAAGAAGCTGCTTTTAAGAAACTGAAGCAAATGTTGTGTAGTGCACCAATCCTATCCCTTCCAGATGGGACAGAAGGTTTTGTCGTATACTGCGATGCATCAAATCAAAGATTGGGATGTGTGTTGATGCAAAGAGGAAAAGTTATCGCCTATGCATCACGACAACTTAAGGTTCATGAGAATAGTTACACTACCCATGATCTTGAATTGGGAGCTGTAGTTTTTGCACTAAAAATTTGGAGACATTACTTATACGCTACTAAGTGTACTATTTTTACCGACGACAAGAGTCTCCAGCACATCTTCAACCAAAAAGATCTTAATATGAGACAACAAAGATGGGTCGAATTGTTGAATGATTACGAATGTGTGATTCGTTATCATCCCGTAAAGGAAAATGTTGTAGCAGATGCCTTGAGCCGGAAAGAATATATTAAACCCCGTTGGGTACGAGCATTAACTATAACTATCTATTCTAACTTTACCGCACAAATTATAGAAGCTCAACTTGAGGCACTAAAAGAAGAAAACATCAAGAACGAAGCTTTGCGAGGATTGGAAAAGCAACTTATACAAAAAGATGACGGAACTCGACACTTTATGAACTGAATTTGGACGCCTAAGTTCGGTGGAGTCAGGGACTTGGTCTTAGAAGAAGCCCACAAGTCCAGATATTCCGTGCATCCATGCTCTAACAAAATGTACTTAGATTTAAAAGTACATTATTGGTGGCCAAACATGAAGGCGGAAATTGCTACTTATGTGAGCAAATGTTTGACTTGTTCTAGAGTAAAGGCAGAACATCAAAAGCCTTCAGGTTTACTTCAACAACCGGAAATACCTGAATGGAAATGGGAGCATATATCAATGGACTTCATCACTAAGTTACCTAAAACTCCTAGTAGGTTCGACACTATTTGGGTAATAGTCGATAGATTGACTAAGTCTGCCCATTTCTTACCAATTAAGGAGAACGACAAGATGGAGAAGCTGACTAGAGTTTATCTTAAGGAAATTGTCATATTGCATGGAGTTCCAAATTCTATTATTTATGACCGAGATAGTAGATTCACTTCACGGTTTTGGCAATCTCTACAAAAATCCTTAGGAACAAGTCTAGATATGAGTACAGCTTACCATCCACAGACTGATGGTCAGAGTGAGAGAACCATTCAAACTTTAGAAGATAGGCTCCGAGCCTATGTAATAGACTTTGGAAATGCGTGGGATACTCATTTACCGTTAATTGAGTTTTCCTACAATAATAGTCATCACATCAGCATCAAGGCTGCACCGTTTGAGGCTCTTTATGGACGAAAATATCGTTCCCCAATATGTTGGGCAGAAGTTGGAGATACGCAAATGGCCAGAGAATATACAGGTGATACGTTACGTACTGGACCAGAAATAATCTACGAAACAACTGAAAAGATCGTACAAATTAAGGATCGATTAAAGGCTGCACATGATCGTCAAAAGAGCTATGCTGATGTAAGACGTAAGCCCTTAGAATTCCAAGTTGGAGATAAATTAATGTTGAAGGTATCTCCTTGGAAAGGCGTAATTCGATTCAGGAAACGAGGCAAACTAAACCCACGGTATATAGGACCTTTTGAAATTCTAGCAAGAATTGGTTCTGTCGCATACCAACTCAAGTTGCCTCAAGAACTAAGTAATGTGCATGATGTTTTTCATGTATCAAACCTCAAAAGATGTCTATCCGATGACACTCTTGTTATACCTCTCGAAGAGATACAAGTCAATGCGAAACTCAACTTTTTAGAAGAACCTGTTGAGATCATGGATCGAGAAGTCAAACGATTAAAGCAAAGTCATATTCCCATAGTGAAAGTTCGATGGAACTCTTTACGAGGAACTGAATTTACTTGGGAACGTGAAGATCAGATGAAAGAAAAATACCCCCAAATGTTTGATAAAACCCCATCCATAAGATAAATTTCGGGACAAAATTATTTTAACAGGGGGAGAATGTAACACCAGTCAAAATATGTCAATAGACAATCACATGTGATTATGCCAATCATGTAATGTGATTTTGTTAAACTAGTAATGTGATAAGAGTGCTATGTAGTTCATGATAAATTCTAATACAAATATGAACTTTCTTTATGATACAACTTAAAGTATACTTCCATACGATTCCAAAAATATAGAGAACGTCTGAATCTGACTTCGCATGAAGAAGTTATGATAAACCGAACACTATAAATCTCTATAAAAAGATGAATTTAAAATATACTTAGAATTAGCTATTGGAGTCATAAAGATAATTATAGTACTCGTATATACCTACGCGTGGACATAAAGAACGTCAAAAACGGAGTTCGTATGCAAAAGTTACGAGCTTCCGAAGATACAGCTGTCAGAAACCCTAATATGACTGAACTCACGAGGTGAGCATAAATTTTCACGAGGTGAGGAGTCATTTTGCCACATCTCGGAATCTAGAAGGTGTGACGAGGCTACGAGGGGATAAGATCCAAACTCACGACGTGAGAAAGGATTGATTCACGTCGTGAGGAGTCAAAGGGACACCATCCGAAGCTAGGGACGCAAATGGCAAGTCTACGAGATGATCATGCTTGACTCACGACGTGAGTCTTATAAAACTCATGACCTGAGGGTCCAAAATCCTTCCTATAAATAGCAGGTCCGACTTCAGCTATTCTGTGACAACCCGAAAAATTTTAAATTTTTGCCTGGTAAAGCTCAGCCAGTCAGCTCAGATGAGTGTCAAACTCATTTCTGCTATCATTTAGCCTTGTTTAGAGTCCATTTAAAGGTCCAAAGGTCAGTACATTCAAGCATTGAACATAGAAAAGGATCGCGTACGCTTCTAACATCAAAAACCGGGCCTTACACTCCAACACAAGGAGTGTACGGCCGCACACATGGGTGTGCGGCCGCACACCCCTCTCCTGGCAGCACACTCACGGGTATAAGTGTAGAACTCAGCCTCCTTTAATCCCTTTTCACCCTCCAAGGCTTAGAACTCGATTTCTCTCTCAACTATCATCCGATTTTCAGCCTACATCTTCAAGAATGTAAGTGTTCTTCACTTAAATTGTTGTTAATCCTTCCAAACTAGTAACACTCTTTGATTTCATCCATTTGAAATCGTGATTTGGCTAGATCTTCAAATCTTCATCCATTTCACCAAGAACACACACTTGTTCTTGGCGATTTTGGACCTTCTCGAGCTTCCGGATCGTAAGTACTCTTTCGTTAAGCTTAGAACTTGATGAGAACACTTGATTAAAGCCTTGAAACTGCCTAGAACTCAAGAGCATGTGGTGTGTGCGGCCGCACACACTCATGTGGCCGCACACCCCTCAAACACTCTCAAAACAACACCCAAACACCCTAAAGGCTTGTATACTGTAAATACCATTCCCCAAGCTTGATGTTTACTAGATAAGAGCCTTAGAAAACGTCCAAAACATGTTCATCAAGGAGTGTGCGGCCGCACACACTCATATGGCCGCACACCCCTTTGTTTGGTGCTTTAAGGCTTCCAAAGTGCCTTTCTAGCTTCAACACTTGATGAGCATCAGCCCTACAAGCATCCCCACCATTTGGAAAACGTTTTGTGCACTCTTTACCATGAGTGTTCGGCCACACACTCCCCTAGCCGCACACCCATGGCCGCACACTCCCTTAAGTGGCCGCACACTCCCTTAGTTTGAATCATATGTGATTCCAACACTTGGACAAAGTGTTTCCTAGTACCGTAAGGTGTTTCCTTGCAATTGGTTGCTTCCAAGCACTATGTTTATGTTAATATATGTCATTATATGTCGTTTAGGACTCGTTAAGTCTCGGGACTTCATTCGTGGAACTTCTCATCCGTACGCGCATACCCGTTTGAATCACCCGCATCAGGTGAGTTCATACCCCGTAATGAATCTTTTAACTGTTTTTACTGTTTAAAAGGGGGGAATACCAGTTGAACACAATGATAATTGTGTAAATGTTTGTTATAAACATCTTTCAAAATGTTACTTATGTCATTTATAAGTGGTCAAAACATTTCAAAACACTTTTAAAGTTATGTTACTTTCTAGTTATACAAAACTTTGTTTTTAAAGTACAAACATAACTTAGTAGATAAACGAGTCTTTCTAGTAACAGTCCAAGTAGAACATTAGTAAGCTATAATAGGTATAGTTTAGGAGAATGCTATTTCATTACTTCTAGTACAATGAAGCACATAAAGAGTCAGTTCTTACATGAATCAAACAATACCATACAGAACATATAGTGAAGAGAATCAAACAATACCATACAGAGGGAACGTACAATAGACAGTACAAAACAAACAAGTTAGGTTGCTATAGCATGAGAACACATACATGATCTAATTATACCAATGAATCACTAACTCATTGTTTTAAACAAAAGGTGATAGTTATATTGGGTATACATGATCATATACTTTAATGTGAATTACACGGCTTGCAAGAATTTGCAGAGGTCGCGTTTGGTTCCCTTAATCTCTTGACAGGGAGAGCGTTTAGTAGGGGTTCTAGCGTTCACATTATAACCGTAATAAAACAAATATGTTTTTAGGTTATTAGTACATCCGCATGTCATCATAAACGAGAACTGTGTACTTACATTTCCCATTACTTTCATAAAGTGACAGTACCACTTGAAAGTCAAACTCAAACTATTTTCGAGTCAAGATAGTTATAAACTAGGGAAAATATACATTTTTACAATCGACAAATGGAACAGTCGAGTCTAGCACATAACAGAAGATGCCTTGGTAGAAGGCTACGTTTAAAAGAAAGGACCATAATGCTAGTCTTATGATTCCTTAATGTATACATCACAGGATTTATATATACCAATAGGTTCCGATAGGTAATAGGATATGTGCTCTCCGCTTCATTTCCTGTTCCTTGTTTGGTTGTGGGCTTGGAACGAATTCACCCAGTCTATTTTCTACCCGATTCTATATATATGTATGCTTAGTATACATTAAGTCATCATAAGGGTACCAGGTATGGGTCAGGTTAGGACACAGAGTCAAAGCACAGTTTTTCTAGTACAAAACATACTTTCCAAAATCAGTGCTTTTGGTATTCAAAACTAGAAACTTCCCAGTAAAGGGTCTAATCCATTTTATTAAACCAGTACAATTTAAAGGATCTTAGGTGAGTAACTCTATAATACCTTAGTTTATACACCATGTTTATATATAAAACTAATACCCAGTAGGTAGTTGGATGTGTGCTTTCCGCCTTACTTCCTGTTCCTTGTTTGGTTGTGGGCTTAGGGCAGATTCACTCAATTAACATTCTATCCGATATTAGATTATGTATATCAATATAAACTTAGCTATTATAAAAGTAGTCACTGTGGTCACCATTTTATTATAAGAAATAAGGGTTTTCTTAAAGAACTTTTCATTAGATACAAAGGAACCATCACAACTAACTCCATGAGTAACAAGTGAATACACCAGGGTTATATATGATGACGATCTAACAAACAATGGGATGTGTGATATCCGCCTTAATTTCTGTTCCTCATTTGGTTGTGAGCTTGAGGCAGATGCGCACAATCGATTGTTTGTTTACTCTGAGTCTTATATAACTTGTACCCACTTAGTACCCATAGAATGGGTTGTAGTGTCATTTTACTTAAACTTCCATCAAAGTAGGAAATATATGATTTTCTAGAGGAACAGGCGAACTTTTCAAAACAGAACTTACAACTTACACCATTTTTACATATACATTTTCAACAACACTTTACAACTTACTCACATCACTAAAATCTTATGAACTCACCAGCTTAATTGCTGATAAACTCTTTCAAATAACTTGTACTCTCAGGAGACTATTAGACAGGTGCTCGTGCTGGGAATTCAGAAGATGGAGCATGATAGCTTCAAGTCTTGTTTTGTTATTTGTTTATGAATTCTATGTTTTGTGAACACACACATTGTAAACACTTTCTTTTGAAATGAAGTGGTTGTTCTTTACTTGCTTACCATATACATATCTCGTGATACTAAACATGACGACCTCCACCCCCGAACGATTCCGCCGTTCCGGTTTTGGGGTGCGACATATTCCTACACCTGAACTTCTTCCCTTTCTCTCATTTGCTGAAGCCCTCTTGCATCCCGAGCCCCGACGACCTCGTACGCTGACCGTTTCTGCTTAGATTACATAAAATTACGCTACTAGGGTGAATTTCACGGCCCCACTTTCTAATATTTTGGGGGAAACGCATGCTAAATATTGTATATATGTTATTATTATGTCTCTATGACAGTATATTAGTATCAATGTAGATAGTTATAATAATCGGGATATAGTTGTTTAAATGTAATATTTTGAACATATACAACTATTATCAACTTGTTAGCACATTATTATACTAATGTAGATCTTAAGTTATACTTAGGATTCTATATATATGTTGTGTGAGATATAGTTCCGAAGTTATATTCGGACGTTCTATATGTTAATTTATAAAGTATGTTGTTATTGTTAGTTTTATGACAAGATAAAACTTGGTATGTTATATGTTGTTGTTGTTATTTGTTTTATGTCAAGATAAAACTTGGTTTTACTTCAAGTTATAGCTGTTATACTGCCTAAATGTTATGAAGTTAGGAGTACTGTTTAAAAGCATGGTCTAATAACTTAGGGTTTTAGACATGAAAATGCTTTTGTTGTTAGCGCTATAGGAAGCCTTCGAAGTCTACATGAGTAATTGGATTCATCAACGAAGATTGGGGATCTTAGCGGAAATCCTCTGAACTGTAACCGTTAATCCCGTGTGAGCGAGGAAGTCGTGTATAATTAGTATACGGGTTGACCACCCCACTTGTGATTGTTAGCTACACTCAACCATAAGCAAGTGACGAACTATCCTTTTACTTGTCATTGTGCCGGCGTCGATGAAGCGTATGGTGTTGTTCTCATGGAAATCATGAGTGTTGTTTCTCATGGAAATCATGAGTGTGTTATTTCTCATGGAAATCATGAGTGTGTTTTATCAGTGGTATTATGTCATACCAGCGGTTACAGGCTCATGGTAGCAAATTGTTAGGAACATTATACTTTGTCGTATACAAGTATTAATGTTAAGTATAAGTTTCCCCCTACTTATACCTTAGGTTTAAGGAATGTTTAAGTATAATACTTAATTGATAAGTAAACTATTATACCTAATATACATACTAAATGTTGGAGAGTCAAAATGATACTTTCAAAACTATACTTTTGAACGTGGAAAATGTATTAGTTTTATATGGAGTCAAAACCTATGGACTCACCAACTTTATGTTGACGTATTTTAAAATGCATGTGTTTTCAGGAACTTGAAAAGCTGGTATGTATTCGAATAAGAGAAGTTTTACTATTACCTTTCCGTTCATTAAGAAGTATGCCATAGTCGGATATTATGTAATAGGTTCTAGAAAAACAGTTATGTAACTATCAATTATCAATAAAGGTATGTATTTTCTTTAGTACTGTTCAATGTTTGTTATATAACTGTGATACGAAGAATGACGTTACACCACCTGGTGTTTCCGCCGATGGCTGGGGGTGTGACAGGTTCGAATAATTTCACTTTATGGAAGGTGAAGATGAAGTCTATTCTGGTTCAACAAGGATGTGTAATGGCACTGGAAGGAGAAGAGAAACAATGAAAGGACATGGTGGCTGAAAGGAAGATGGATATTATGGAAAGAGCGCATAGTGCTATTATGTTAGGTTTGATAGACGAGGTACTATTAGAGGTCGTTGATCAAACGACTACATCTGGGCTCTAGGAGAAATTGTGTGACAAGTATCATAAGATATCTCTGATTAACAGGTTGTATCAGAAGTAACGTTTGTATACTCATAGGATATCAGAAAGTACCCTAGTGAAGGATAATCTGGATAACTTCAATAGGATCAGCTTGGATTTACAAGGTGTGAATGCAAAAATTGAAGATGAAGATCAAGCACTTATCCTGTTATGTCCACTGTCGAATTCTTATGAGAGTTTCGTTGATACCATGTTGTATGGTAGGAGAAAGATCAGTGTGAATGATGTAAATGATTCTTTGATGTCCAAGGAACTGAAAAAAAGTTTCAGTTGCAGAAGAAGTTTCTAGTTCCAGTTTGTTCGCAGGCAGTGGAAGAACATCTGGAAGAGGGGGGATAGCAGAGGGAAGTCAAGTTCAGAATCTAAATCGAACATCAAATGTTATAACTATAAGGAAAAGGGGCACTTCAGAAGAGATTGTTCATTACTAAAGAAAGGGAATAATAGGGTTACACCAAGCAACAACAATGTTGCTGTGGTTCAAGAAAATTCTGATGAAGAGGATGATAGTGAAGTTTTGACATTATGTACATCTAGTTCTGCTGATGCTTGGATCTTGGACTCTGGAGCATCTTATCATATAACACATAATCGTGACTGGGTGATCAATATCAAGGGTAGTGGCATCGTATAGATCAAGATGCAGGATGGTATAGTCAGGAACATAGATTGCTGGTTCGTCCTAGAGCTTCAAAAGAGGTTTTTTCTCTTAGCACTTTTGCGAAGGATGGGTTGAAGTATTCTGGAAAGGGTGACTAGAAGTCTGTACGATTAGGAGAATAGTGATTATATCCCAATCCTTGCGTCAGTATGATGACGAAAGGAAACGCTAAACTGGAAACGCTAAACTGGATCATAAATTGGGAAATGTGAGCGAGAAGGGGTTTTTTGGTGGAGATGCAACTGGAAACGCTAAACCTGGTAATGCTTGTGTTCAAGAGATACAATGTAGGGTGAAGTTCAATTCAGTTTAAGACTCAAGAAAGAAGATACTATAGCGTGTTAAATTAGGTCTATGGGTCCCTATCCTGTGAATTCTCATTGTAGATGTCAATACTTTGTGACTTTCATCGATGATTACTAAAGGAAGACCTGGGTGAACTTTCTAAACAAAAAGGATGAAGATGAAGTGTTTGGTCAGGTCAAGGAGTGGAAGACTATGGTTAAAAAAACATACTGCGAACCAAGTCAAGTCACTCAGAGCAGAAAATGGAATGGAGTTCTAAAAGGCTTTGTTTGACAACTTTTGTAAAACAGAAGATATAGGCATCATATTGTACGACTAACACCACAGCAAAGCGGAGTGGATGAACAGATGAACAAAAAACTAGTGGAGCACGCTCAGTGCAGGCAGGCAATTATTAGGTGATTTATCAGAGCAATTATGGGCAGAAGCAGTCAACGGTGCTTGCTATCTGGTGAATAGATCTCCATCAAATGTAACTAATTGTAAGACTGCTTAAGAGGTTTAGTATTGGAAACCCTCTGATAATTGTGGTTTACATATGTTTGGATGCCCTACTTATGCTCGAGTAAATGATGGTAAAATTGAGCCGATGGCAATGAACCACATATTTCTAGGATATGCATCTGGAGGGAAAGGTCATCGTCTGTGGTGTAAAGAAGTAGGAAAGACTCCAAAATTCGTTATTAGTAGATATGTGACCTTTGATTCTGCTATATGTAAGAAGAGAGGAGGTGGTACAAGTGTTGTAGAGAATGATCAGGGTGCTAGCCAAAAGGCGGAGTTTGAAACAGAAACCCCACACAGTTTTGAGATAAATGAGAAACAGCAGGGGGCCATGGAACATCATAGACGTGAGGAATCCCTTAAAACACCAATGGAAGAAGTGTTTGGTGATGCTGATGCCAGGAAAGACAACTTGAAGATACTTCTGGAGAGTAAGCTTTCGATGAACGATTTAGGAGCTGAAGATAAGATAACAAGGATGGAGATTCAGGTTGATAGAAGAGCAGGATGGTTATACATTTCTCACTACATTGCGAAAATCTTGTGGTCATTCTACCGTAATCAATCGAAACATGTTGGTACTTATTTGGTGGTTCGATACTATCGCGGAAAAGCTCATTGGGATGTGGATCTTGTGATACTTGATGTGTGTATGGTGTATGGTCCCAACGTATGATATAAAGACTTGGTTAGATTGATAGAATCAGACCATGAAAGTGATCTGGTGATAAGTAGATCATTGGTGATTCGTCATGATCAGGGTCTTCTTTTGAAGGTGGAGAAACACATCATGTTTTATGACATGTTATGCATTCAAAATTTAGGTGCCAAGGAGAATCCGGAAAATATGGAGACAAGGTCGTTGCCTAAATAGAAGTTCAAGCTTTGCTTAGACTTGGTTCATGTTCCCAGGAGGCATGCCCCTTCGGGGCTTGATGGAAGCAAGGGAGAGGAAGTTATTGTTTAAGGTGGAGTTTAGATGATGCTCAAGTCAAGATGGATATTTTTAAATATGACTCGAGAATTTGGAGCATTCGCATGGAGCTTATGAGTACAATGGAGAAGTTGGGGTTCATAGAGCATGTGACAAAGGAATGGATCATCTGAGAAGAGAATGGATTATCTGAAAAAGGAACAGGCCTTCTAAAAGGGGCAATGGAGCACCTGGAAGTGGAATGGAGCATTCTGGTTCATGGATGTGCCATTTGTGATCTATATGTGCCATCCTATGCTTGTATGCACCACTTAGAAGTCAATGTATGCCACTACTAAAACCTGATATGCCACCAAGTGACTTCCTAACAATGGTCATCAAAACATGGCAAGTGGCATCAGATTTGCTATGTGTCTTGAAAAGTATAGTCTGATTTCCTAACAACTCTCTACTATACTTAGGCACATAGAGGTTATACTATCAGCTCTACTCTACTAGCTCTCTATCCTAATGTACATAGATGTATATCGTACAACATGGTATATTGAGATAACTCACCTGGGCTATTACTCAAAAGAGTGGCAACCATCTAGTTGATCCTACTAGTGATTCAACTTGTTGGTAACATGTCAAACATGTATTAACTTATATTATTATAACTTATTAGTCCTTATGGGAATCTGGTAATGAAGGCTAGATCTTTCACTAATCCCAATAAATACTGAGAGTTCTATCAAATAAGGAGTAGCCAGGCAGGACAGTTGGGAGGTAGGATCATTTCGGGATGTAGCTTTTCTGAAATCCATCAACCAAGACAGCATGACCATTCTTGACACCTTTGCCGTAAGTAGATCAATAAATATTATCACTAAAAACTATGAAAACCGGAAAGTTGCGCTAGAAGTACTATTCAAGCACTCCTATTTCTTAGGCTCTACCACACCGTAATACTTCGCTAGTGAGGATTCGTCAGAACCACGAAATACGTCCAGAGGCCGGATTTCGAGAGAGAGATGTGAGGGAAATGGATGTGAGAAGTGAAGAGGGCTTAAGGGGTATTTATAGGATGATTTCGGGCAGGGTGTGTTGTGCCTTTTGGTAGGCTGGTTGGGTGGAGCCTGGTGTGCCACATGTCCCCTAATGGGTGATCCGCGTCATCAACTTCTAGAAGCGTGCGCTGCATAAAATGTTGATTTTGTAATTTCCGTAACTTCTTCATACGAGCTTCGTTTTCATGGTTCTTTATTTCCACAAGAAGCTGTTGATGAGATCTATAATTTTCATTTAGACTTCGTCAACCAATTCTTAATTTATTTATAAAGTTGTTTATTATAAAGGGATTGGACTTTTAAAACCCGTATAAAAATCATAACTCTTCCATACGACATCCGTTCTCGACTGTATTTATATCTTCATAATTGTATCTATGAGATATTCAACTCTAAATTATACTGTTTCGGCTAAAAATCGACCGATTTCTCTTTTGATTTCTTTGTCGCACACTGCTACGCCGAAACTTCTAAAAATTATAACTTCCTCATACGAAGACAGATTTGGACATTTTCTAAATGCATGCTCTCGCTTTTATGACTACTACGACTTTAATGTAGATTACTTAGGCTAATAAACAACCTATCCCTGATTCGTAGTTTACGACGCACTTCTCCGTATAGGGATGAATGCGAAAACTTCGAAGACTCATAACTCCATCATACGAAGTACTATTCAAGCGTTATATATATCTACAGAAATCGTATTGAAGTTTCCTACATGTTTCTGATGATTAATTTGGATAGAAAGTAATATGTATTTACTTCGAATTTTATAAAAAATGATTTATATTGAATTCTTTTATAATTTGAAAATGGGGTGTTACACTTGGACTTTATGGACTATGAAAGTTATGATCTTTAGCCTAACCTTTAAGTCATGCATGTTATCTTGGTCCTTTTGGTGTATTAAAGTATATATCTTGAAAGTTTGTGACATTATTATGGATAAAGTTTGAAACATTATCCATCTAAACATCATGCTGAGTCAGATTTGAAAGTTGGAGAAATGGAATTAAGGAATTAAGTTGAGAAAGACGCATTCTCAGTCCCGTTGAGACTTAATGTCTAGTTCTTGGTTGTTTGGACCATCCTAATGCATAAATTTGGAAACTTTATCCATTATGAAGCTATAATGCTCCAGATATCATATTATGAGCTTTAGTCTTTTTGGGTTAAGCTCTTAATGAAGAAAAGCTTTTCAGACTGAAACTACGACATGACTAAGGATGGCCTACGACTTTGTGGCGAGACTCATTATAACACTTAAATTCCTGGTATGTTATTTATGGTCCTTGTGTATTTTTTAATTTGTAATTTGGCCCTTATGTTGTATGCGCAGCGTACCACAAGGTATGCTTAGCGTACAAGCTGTAAAAGCGAGTGTGTGGGGTGTACCAAGTGGTATGTTTAGCGTACTCATGCGAAGGCTTGGTCGGGGTTCCGGATGCATACGCAGGGCGTACAACCTTCTACGCGGGGCGTGCGTAAGGTTTAATGAAAACCCAAACCCTAATTTTCAAGTGTGGACACTATATAAGCATCCTTATGCCTTTTGAGACCCTCATTTCTTAGCCTCCTTAGACCCTTAAGCATCATATTCGAAACCCTAGGCCCCTCTCTTGCATTTTCAGCTTATAGTGTCCATTTTGGAGTGTTTTATCCCATTTTCAAGAAGGAGAAGGTTGGAGAAAGGTGGTGGTTAAAGGAAGAGCTTGTAGATCCGGATTATCTGCTCCATTTATGGCTTGTTTGAGTTATAAAGTCTTAATCATGCTCTTTGGAAGCTTAGATCTCCTTTGTTTGAGTTTTGGACCCTTTTTGGTCCCATAGATGAGATCTAATGGTTTAATATCATTTCTGAAGCTTAGAGTTGCCGCTCTTGGTGTTATTTTGGTCCTAGACTCATAAAGTTGTCATTTTTGAAGCTTAGATCCATCCATGCATTAGTTCTGGCCATTTTTATGAAAGTAGAATGTTATAAATCGAGGTTTGGATCTTTTGGGGCATGTAATATCACCAAGTTAGTGACTTTATGGTTCTATATACTCTTTGGGACTCAGATATTTGTTTTGGACCATTGGGTTTAAGCATTAAGAGCTTAATGGAAATGTTGGCTTAATGGAGGAGTAAACTGGGCGTACAAGTCAGTACACGCATCGTACGAGCCATGAAACCAGTACCCTTAGTGTACAACTGAGTACACCCCGCGTACTCAGTCAGTTTGGGCTTCACATCTTTTGGGCCTCGATTGGGCCACTTCTTTGGACTTTGTTGCTTTTGGCCTTTTGGGCCATTTGAAATCAAGCTTTTGGACTAAGGAAAATGATTGGTCTTTAGGGTAAGGCCCATATGGGGGTTGGGCTCAATTTGGAAAATTTGGCATGAAGTGGGTCTTGGTGGAACAATTAGTTTTGGGCCCTTTTGGTTTATAGATGTGGGCCTCAGTTTTGGTTCAAGATAGGCCAGGGGGTAAAACGGTCATTTTACCCCAAGTGTGGATTATTGGTTATAGTTGGAACCCAAGTGTTAATTGGGTGTTGCCTAGATTGTTTAGCTCGGGGAGTCGTCAAGGCAGCAACTAAGGATTTCTTTCAGTGAGATTCAACATTCGAGATGAGTTTCCTTACTGGGTTTAGCAGATCTAAGGCACCAATGCCGACCCTTAATGATTATGCTAAGATGCCAGGAGTCTGCGTGACCCTTGCATGTGTTATGTGCCGCTATGTACACCGGGTGGGGCTCGATGTCGGGCGAGGCCTGAGGACTGGAACATATGCTAGTGTTTTTGAACATAATATGTGTTAGCATGATTATGTGATATAGATTGTATGTGTATAGTGGGTGAGGCCCAGTGATAGGTGAGGCTTGAGAATAACATATCTGTAAACCGATTGGGGGTCGATGACGAGTGAGGCCCGATGTACGGCGGGCCCAGCATGTGATTTGTCACACCCCTAAACCGGGACGATGGAAACGTTCGGGGGTGGATGACGTCATATGTAGTATCACAACAATTGCATCATAGTAATCATAGTAACACAACCATTACATTGAATACATATATGAAAAATGGGTTTACATCTCTTTGATTTTTGTTCTTATACATCAAAAATCATAATCAAAAGAAAAAGACGTGATTCTATACGCTCCGTCTTCTCAAAACTCTAGGAGGTACCTGTCTACTGATTTCCTGAGAATACAAGTAGTTTTGAAAGAGTATCAACATAAAGCTGGTGAGTTCATAAGCGATGTTTTTGTAATGAAAACCTGTTGATGATTCTGTAAAAATGTTAGCATGTTTCTAATAAAATCCAATTTTTTCTATAGTAAAAGTGTGATAATATTAGTTCTATCTATGTCTACTCAGTTCATGCTAGGGATGTATGAACCAATATCGAACAGACAATTGACTATGTGGATCTTCCCTAAGCCCACAACCAAACAAGGAACAGGAAATAAGGCGGAAACCACACATTCCACAGTCTATCGAGTATTCTCCATACGTAGCCCTGATGCTTAAACTAAGGAATTATATATTTAACTATGAATTTTTGTTACTGTATCCTGTTGTAGTATACGAAAACGTTAGTTTGTATGTCTGCTTACTATTAATCATAGTATGCGTGTATTCTTGTACAAAAACCTTTGTATAATGTGTTCTGTTTGAAAACCCTGGCTACCATCAGTATGTATAGTAGTTTCGTTACTTAAAATAAAACTAATAAAGAATGAAATCCCGTAAACAAATGTTAATTTATACTATTGTGAGTCGTATAACAATGTTTGATATGCCTTAGTGACCATTACGACGTTCTTCAAGTGTCGGATAAATGACATTTGTCACCCCAGGCATGCCTGCCTAACTGTAGCTAGTAGTTCAGGTGTGGGATTGTCAGTCCTGAATAGATCTATTGACAAATCTCACGCTCTCCCTCCAGGAGACTCTGGTTATACTATGATAGGATTTAATTCAGTACACCTAAGGGTACAGTTTTGAAGTAGAGTCTCATAATTATGTATATTCTAGTTTATGTGTACATCTGTATTCTTCCCATGCAAATCTTAGTTAAACCTATATTACCCATGGATAATAAGGTTATCCACCAGTCCTCCAAGCAAATGTCAAGTCAGCCCGTATCCCTCCACTTAGAATACGTGCACTCCTGTTCTCCTATATCCCACTTCTAATTTCCATCTCCAGCAAACTCCTAAGAATACTCTCAACTCCTTCAAGCTTAAAGTTTCATCCCTTCAAGAAAAATTCTCAGATTTTTGTAAGTGTTCATCTTCTTTGAATAGTGATTCTTCATAATATTCCTAAGGCTTCATTATATTTACACAAGATCTATTCTTAGGATATTTCTAAGTTCAAAGAAACTTCCAAGTGTTGGAACTTGGAAACTCCTTACATCTCTTCAAGTCACCCAGCAAGCTAAACCAAGTTTAGCTTCATACCCCACCTTTTTCCTAAAGTTTTATTGTTTTTCGGGGAGAATACAAGTCAACTATTGTTCTAAATTCTTGAATAATTGCATGTATACGTATGTTGAGATGTGTGTGTGTAGAAATATTATTACTTTATTTAACTTTTCATGAACGTGAGATTTCACAAATCTCATGAAGTTCAGAAAGTATTCTCATCACCGCACAAGAAATACATTGTTTACAAAAGAAGCCTCCCAAATTTTGAGTATGTCCAACATACCCCCTTTATCCATGACTTCTTGTCTAGAAATAAAAGTTGTTAAAATATATTTTGATATGTTGACACTGTTTCTATAACTCTTTTAAAAATCGAAACTTTATGTCATATTAGTGACTTTTTGCAAGCTATTAGTGATTATTTACCAATATTTGAAATAAATAATTTCACCAAGAAAATATACAAATAGAACGTTTATGACAGAAAAATTCGCGTGTCATAAGGCTGATGTCATAACTTCACACAAGTTTTAGTTTACACAAATCATAACTTCACACCTTTCGACAAATGGGGTCTCACTTAGTAAATATTAAAAGGAAGAACCATTTTGCCGACTTCTCTAATATTGGGTCAATTGATAAATAATCAAAGCAGATCATTTTCTACAAACGAAACGAAGCGAAACGAAACGAAATATTTATTCAACGAGTACAACTACTATTATTTAGTTAGTAAATAATGGATTTCACAATTGTTCAAAAATCTGTTAGTATTCTAGTCAGACAAATCTTCACAGCACATATATTTATAAAAATAGTGTACGCCTAAAGTCCTGTAAGAGTTATAATCAGAGTCCCCGGAGGGGGAACGAGAATTTGTGTATAGATCTATATGGGGTTGGCACTCCGCACCTTCGCTGTTCGGTACAGCTAGACCGGCCAGTCTAGGGTGACAAATGTCTTAAAAGAAATCGATGCCTGAAGAACGTCATAAAGGGCACTCCGTCATATTAGTATGGTTATAACGACTCACTAGAATATATTAGAAATATATTTATACATATTTCACGTTTGGTTTACAAACAACTATGTTTTGGTTTGTTCAAATGAAACTTTTCTACATAAGTGTTATGGTTTTCAAAGCTACTATTGCATACATCAGAAAATATAGGATTTTCTGGAGGAAACAATTATATACGATTTACGAGAACGACTAATTAAGACACACATGCAACTATACTCGAGTTGAAATAAGACATACAACTATTTGATAAGAAAATATTGGATTTTCTGGATTTCTAAACTATCATCAAAGTTTTATACAAAAATGCTTATGAACTCACTAACATATTTTATGTTGACGCCTTTCAAACGACTTGTATTCTCAGGAAACCAATAAGCAGGTTGTGGATCGCAGAGTCAAAATTATGTTGCTATATTTTAGATTTGCTTACTGATGTCTCTTTTGTGTAAAATTTAAGAACATAAACATGATGTAAAACAATGTAAGCTTGTTATATTGATGTATGATGTTTGGATTTGCTATGTTTCATTTATATGCAATTGTTATGATACTCCGTAATGAAGTCACCCGCCTCCGGACGTTTCCGCCGTTCTGGTCTGGGGGTGTGACAGATTGGTATCAGAGCATTGTTTATAGTGAACTAGTATATCTAGCCATACAAGATATACAACTATAAATACAATGGGACTAAAAAAATCTGACTAAAAGTATACATACTTGCTAGGACCGTACCATAACAAGAACAAAACTAGATACCTTAAAGGTTGAACACTACAGTCCAACTTGGGCAGTTATGTAATCATATATGGGACAAATATAGCCTGATCAACTATATTTATCTGAGATATGATCAACTATATTTATCTGAGATAATCATATCTGGGATAAATATAGCCTGCCCAAAGGTTTTAAGGACCAAACCTAAGATAATTAAAATACTAGAGGAGTATTTTGGCTTCTATCTATTTTCTCGTACTCATATATTCTTGCACATACGACATGGCATGCTTTCACCTCCCCGGAGACCCTTACATTCCCAATCAAGGGAAGGGGGGTTGGATTGAGGAAGACCCATAAGAAGACCCCGAGGAACCCATGGAGGATCCCGAAGAACCGATAGAGTTTGAAGAAGAGGACATCGATGATGAAGTCGAGGAAGATGACGAGTAAGAGGTTGAGGAGGACGACAAATCTGACGTAGAGTCTGAAGTTATCAACCCTACCTACATGGAAAGAATACCACCGCATAGGATGGGCTACAATGGCCCTACACCTCCGTGGGCAGACGATATCGAGAGATGGGGCCGACGTCAGGGTCAACAACCGTCATTTGGGATGAACCGAGGTTACTACAACCCCCAGCATGGAGGACCAGCGGATCGCGCACTCCCTGTCGTGGTCAGACGTATTAGGAACATTGGTGACCAGGCTCAAGTGACCACCGACCGGGTAATGCAGATGCTGGCAGCTATGCAGGTTACAGATGCTCGCACGCGAGACCTAGAGCAAGATTTCTACCCAATGGAACGACTCATAGAAGATCTTGCCACTGTAAGAGCTGAAGTCAGAGAATACCAGGAGAGACACACCGCACTGGAGGAGCATGTACGGATCACTGAACGTAGGTTAGCCGAACTCCAGGGCGCGTCTACCTCATCCTCGGCACCACCAGGCCCTACTCGTTGCGACTAGTATCTGTTTATTTGCTACCATATCTGTTTTCCTTTGTACATTTCTATATGTGCTACCGACAGTATGAGTAAGTGATTACGCTACTCATGGAGTCGTTATTCTATTAGATTTTATTTCATTTAATGTATCGTATGCCTTATAAAGGCAAATTTTCATGTACGCAAGGAATTATTATCAATGAAAACTGAATGTGTCTATTTTCATATGATGTGTTCCCTGTTATGATCGATATTATTAAATGTTGATTTTATACACACACTTGCTTGTACACAACCAAATCACCGATACTATTCTATAATGTCGTGAAATAAAGTACTTTGGATACTCATTGTCCTTCTGATCCATGACAGAAAGATGCCGAGGAGATCAACCCGTAGGAATAACAACACACCACCACCGCCGCCCACGCCGGAAATGAACTCTGCGGCCTTCCAAGCGGCAGTCTCAGCCGCATTGACAGCACCTCTAGCCCACATCCAAGCCGAAAATAATGGTTGTGGACAAGGCCAAGGGACAGGAAGCTCCCACCACGGGATGAATCAAGGGCCCATAAAGGCCTGTACTTACAAGGATTTTTCCAATGCAAAACCCCGAACTTTCAACGGGACTGGAGGAGTCATAGTTTTGAAACGATGGATCGAGAAGGTAGAGTCGGTGTTCGAGATATGCGAATGTCCGGAAGGGAGTAAAGTCAAATTCGCGGCCTGCACTTTCATCGACCAGACACTGTCATGGTGGAACGGTCACATCGAATCCGTGACACTTCCTGTTGCAAACGCTATGTCCTGGGAAGAACTCAAAGAAATATTAATCGCTGAGTACTGCCCCTGAGGGGAAGTACAAAATCTCGAGCAAGAATTGTGGAACCTTACGGTGCAGAACTCGGACATTGACGCATACATCTCGAGGTTTAAAAAACTATCCTTTCTGTGTCCTGGTATGATTACATCCGAAGGAAAGAAGGTCGAAAGATTCATCTGGGGGTTGACGCCTCCCATTCAGTGCAACGTAATTTCCTCAAAACCCGAGACCTACGACAGTGCAAAATGCCTGGCCAAGAAACTTTATGACCATAGTGATAACAAAAGTACCAAAGCAACAGAGGGTGAAAGCAAGCAAGAAAGTGGGATCAAGAAGAACTGGGGGAACAAGCGAAAAGGACGACAGAATTCAGGGCCATCCAAGAAACCACAGACAGTAGCGGTCCATTCTGCTACCGCTCCAGCAGCACCAGCCCCAACCGCCCCAGCCTCAACCACAATCGCGCCAACAAAACCATACGCGAGATCCAATCCCAAGTGTGACAAGTGTAACTATCACCACTACGGGGCGTGCAAAGATTTCCAATGCACCAACTACAATCGAAAAGGACACACTGTCCGGTACTGCAAGATGCCCCCACAACAAAACAAACAGCCCAATGACAACAACGTCGAAGCCAGCCGCGCATGTTACGGATGCGGGAAAACCGGCCATTTCAAACGCAACTGCCCTAAGAACAACAATCAGA
The DNA here is from genome assembly GCF_052849685.1 of Lactuca virosa. Lineage (NCBI taxonomy): Eukaryota > Viridiplantae > Streptophyta > Magnoliopsida > Asterales > Asteraceae > Lactuca > Lactuca virosa. Next base: position 27,872,269 of record NC_136427.1, read on the forward strand.
ACGCAAGAAGGGTCTTAACCATGGGGCAGGGGGAGGCGGTGCAAGATCCAACAGTGCTGACTGGTACGTTTCTCCTCAACAACTCTTATGCGTGCATTTTATTTGATAGTGGAGCTGAGCAGAGCTTCATAAGTCACAAATTCAAACACCTACTCAATCAAAATCCCCACAAATTGGATGAAACTTACACGGTCAAAATGGCAAACGGTAAAACAAAATCAACCAACGATATCTACGTAGGGTGCACGCTAAAGTTAAATAATCACTCCTTCCCAATCAGTTTGATGCCTGTTAATATTAGGAGATTTGATGTGATTGTTGGCATGGATTGGTTAAGCCCCCACCATGCTGAAATTATGTGTCAGGAGGTGGTCGTTCGCCTTCACCTACCCAACAACGAAACGCTCATAGTTTATGGCGATAAACCCGGTTCAAACCTCTAACTTATTTCTTGCATCCAAGCAGAATGTGGTTGCATAAAAAGAATCACGCCTTTCTTGCTCATGTTGTTGATAAAACAAAGGAGGAGAAGAACCTTAACAATATTCCTGAAGTACGTGACTTTCCTGACGTATTTCCCGAGGATTTTCCAGGAATCCCTCCCGAGCGCCAGGTCGAGTTCCGAATCGATCTTGTACCTGGAGGCACTCCAATTACCAAATCACCCTACATATTAGCTCCTGTCGAAATGCAAGAGTTATCTAGTCAACTAAGCGAACTTCTTGACAAGGGATTCATCAGGCCGAGCTTTTCACCTTGGGGAGCCCCAGTTCTGTTTGTCAAGAAGAAAGACGGATCTTTCAGAATGTGCATAGATTACCGAGAATTAAACAAGCTCACTGTCAAGATTCGATACCCACTTCACCGAATCGATGATCTATTCGACCAGCTCCAAGGAGCCAGTTACTTTTCCAATATAGATCTGAGATCCGGATACCACCAATTAAGAGTCTGAGAGGAGGATATTCCAAAGACTACTTTCCGAACCCGTTATGGGCACTTCGAATTCGTAGTCATGCCTTTTGGCCTCACAAACGCACCAGCAGCCTTTATGGATCTGATGAACCGAGTCTGTCGGCCGTTTCTCGACAACTTCGTGATCGTTTTCATCGATGATATACTCGTTTACTCTAAGAGCGAGGAAGAGCACATGCAGCACTTACGACAGATTTTGGGAACACTGAGAACGGAGAAGCTTTACGCAAAGTTCTCCAAATGCGAATTTTGGATTCGTAGAGTGGAATTTTTGGTTCATGTAGTCAGTGAAGAGGGAATATATGTGGACCCTACCAAGATCAAAGCTATTGAGGGCTGGGAAACTCCAAGAACCCCAAACGAAATCCGTCAATTTTTGGGACTTGCTGGTTATTACCGAAGGTTCATCCAAATTTTTTCCAAGATTGCCAAGCCTCTCACCACTCTCACCCAGAAGGGCGTACCTTTTCATTGGAATGACAAACCCTCTGCAATGCTCCAGTGCTGTCCCTGCCAGAAGGAACGGAAGACTTCGTAGTATACTGCGATGCTTCAAATCAAGGGTTAGGATGTGTGCTTATGCAGTGCAGAATGGTGATAGCTTACGCATCTAGATAACTAAATTCCGACGAAGTAAACTACACCACCCACGATCTCGAGCTGGGAGTTGTGGTCTTCACATAGAAGATTTGGAGGCACTACATATATGGTACAAAGTGCACCTTTTTCAGAGACCACAAGACTCTCCAGCACATCCTGAATAAAAAAGAATTAAACATGAAGCAACGAAGATGGGTCGAACAGCTAAACGACTATGAGTGCGAAATCAAGTACCATCCAGGCAAAGCAAATGTGGTAGCCGATGCCTTAAGCCGAAAGGAGTACTTGGGTCGCCGAGTAAAGACCTTGACAATGACCATCCATTCCCATCTATCCTCACAAATCAAAGAGACTCAGCAAGAAGCCTTGAAGCTGGAAAACGTCACCAATGAGGCATTGCGCGGAATGGAAAAGAATTAGACGGTCAAAGAAGACGGAGCCTATTATCTTATGGACCGAATCTAGACACCGACGTTCGGTGGATTACGGGACGTGGTAATGAATAAGGCTCACAAAACAAGGTACTCTATCCATCCGGGTTCCGACAAGATGTACCTGGATATCAAACAACATTATTGGTGGACGAACATGAAAGAGGAGATTGCCACTTACGTAGGCAAGTGTCTCACTTGTGCCAAAGTTAAAGTGGAGTATCAGAAGCCCTCGGGTCTACCGTAACAACCCGAAATACCCGAGTGGAAATGGGAGAGGATAAAAATGGATTTTATAACCAAATTACCCAAGACGGAAGATGGTCTAGATACTATCTGGGTAATCGTTGACCGATTAACGAAATCCGCCCATTTCCTTCCAAAAAAGGAGACATACAAAATGGAAAGGTTAACACGAATATACCTGAAAGAGGTAGTGAGACTTCACGGAGTCCCCATATCTATTATCTCAGATCGGGATAGTATATTTACCTCTCGTTTTTGGCAGTCACTCCAGAAAGCATTGGGAACCCGACTAGATATGAGCACTGCCAACCACCCCCAGACAGATGGCCAAAGCGAGCGAACCATTCAGACTCGAGAAGACATGCTCCGAGCATGTGTGATAGATTTTGGCAAAGCCTGGGATGCCCCACCTGCCCCTAGTTGAATTTTCATATAACAACAGCTAGTACACAAGCATAGGAGTCGCCCCCTTCGAGGCCTTGTATGGTCAGAAGTGCAGATCGCCCCTTTGTTGGGCCGAGGTGGGTGACACCCAGCTGGCAAGGGGCCAACTACAGGATAGCACCCTCACAGGACCAGAGATCATCCGGGAAACAACCGAGAAAATCGTCCAAATCAAGTCATGACTCCAAGCGTCACGGGAGAGACAGAAAAGCTACGCATACAAAAGACGAAAGCCACTGGAGTTTCAAGTAGGAGATCGCGTGCTACTAAAGGTCTCTCCCTGGAAAAGGATGATACGCTTTCAGAAACGAGGAAAGTTAAACTCACGATACATCGGACCGTTCGAGATTCTTGCCTGAATTGGTCCGGTGGCCTATAAGCTGCAGCTACCTTCGGAGCTCAGCAACGTGCACCCTGTGCTCCACGTATCGAATTTCAAAAAGTGCTTATCGGATGAAACCCTTGTTATTCCGCTAGAAGATATTGAAATAAACGAGAATCTTTTGTTCGTTGAAGAACCAATAGAAATCATGGATAGAGAAGTGAAGCGTACCAAACAAAGTTGCATCCCAATTGTAAAGGTTCGTTGGAGCGCCAAGCGCGGGCCTGAATTCACATGGGAGCGCGAAGATCAAATGATACAGAAGTACCCCCACCTATTCGCTAACCCTTGAAGACTACTTCAAAGCAAAATTTCGGGACGAAATTCCCTCAAGCGGGGGATGATGTGACAACCGGAAAACTTCTGGTCAAGTCTAAGTCAAGTCAAGGTCAACGGGCCAACTGGTCAACTCAACTAGTGCTAAAATGTTAGGGATTACTTTGTGTTTACTAATGTAGGACTCTAAACCTTAATGCAAAGTAACACTTGAAAGTTTCAAATGTTCAAAATTCTAAACCCTAATCAGATTGAGGGAAGTAACAACTCTATAAAACACTATTACGTGCCCTTCGGGGGTGTATAACACTCAAAATAGAATGTATATAAGTCTAAGGACCTTACGCTACGAAGAAAAACATTAATAAAGGCCCCCGACAAAGTCTCTCTCTTAATCTCTCCCATTGTATCTGTCTCTCTCCCAAATCTCTTCAAGAATATGAAATCTCTCCCAAATGTCTCCAAGTATGTGAAATCCCTCCCAAATCTCTCCAAGAATATGAAATCTCTCCCAAATTTCTCCAAGTATGTGAAATCTCTCTCAAATCTCTCCAAGAATATGAAATCTCTCCAAGTATGTGAAATCTCTCCCAAATCTCTCCAAGTATGTGAAATCTCTCCTAAATCTCTCCAAGAATATGAATTCTCTCCAAGTAAGTGAAATCTCTCCCAAATCTCTCCAAGCATGTGAAATCTCTCCCAAATCTCTCCAAGAATATGAAATCTCTCCCAAATCTCTCCAAATATGTGGAATCTCTCCCAAATCTCTCTATGTACCTTCATCAGTCGAAAACAGCCCAAAATCGGAGGAGAAAACCCAAAAGGACCCTCTTGGTCCGGAACCCTCTTGGTCCGGAATCCTCTTAGGCCGGAACCCCTCCCTACTTCGGAGCTTCCGATGGAATCCGGAATGCCCATGTTTTGCTTCGGAACCTCGAACCGGAAGACCTGTTTTCCTTCGGAACCACCTAGCCGGCTTCGCAGCTCGGTCCGGACTGCAGGCTTCGCTCCGGACTTCGCATAGACTTCGCAATCTGAGAAAAGCACTCCGGAACTCGCCTGTTGACTCTGGAACCTTGAGAATGACTCCGGAAATTTGGGAATTTTCTCGGACCCTCGCAGGAACAAGCCTCCACTCCGGACTTTTGCCCATTTCAAACTTTTTCTTTATTTTAAGGCATTTTGACGTCGAGAATTCTTCGAAACTCGTAATTTTCATATCTTAAACCCTTAAACCCCTATTTTATGCCAAAATTGATTATTTTAAACATATTTATATAAAATAATACCCAAAATTTTTAAAGGGATTCTAAGTAGATACGGAGGTTTGACTTTGTGATGTGATGCAAATCCTCCATTTTCCCATGCAAATCTTAGTTAAACCCATATTACCCATGGATAATAAGGTTATCCACCAGTCCTCCAAACAAATGTCAAGTCGCCCCTTATCCCTCCACTTAGAATACGTGAACTCCTCTTCTCCTATATCCCACTTCTCATTTCCATCTCCAGCAAACTCCTAAGAATACTCTCAACTCGTTCAAGCTCCAAGTTTCATCCCTTCAAGAAAAATTCTCAGATTTTTGTAAGTGTTCATCTTCTTTTAATAGTGATTCTTCACAATATTCCTAAGGCTTCATTATATTTACACAAGAATTATTCTTAGGATATTTCTAAGTTCAAAGAAACTTCCAAGTGTTGGAACTTGGAAACTCCTTACATCTCTTCAACTCACCCAGCAAGCTAAACCAAGGTGAGCTTCATACCCCACCTTTTTCCTAAAGTTTTATTGTTTTTGGGGGAGAGTACAAGTCAACTCTTATTCTAAATTCTTGAATAATTGCATGTATACGTATGTTGAGATGTGTGTGTAGAAATATTATTACTTTATTTAACTTTTCATGAACGTGAGATTTTCACAAATCTCATGAAGTTCAGAAAGTATTCTCATCACCCCACAAGAAATACCTTGTTCACAAAAGAAGCCTCCGAAATTTTGAGTATGTGCAACATATTCCCTTTATCCATGGCTTCTTGTCTAGAAATAAAAGTTGTTAAAATATATTTTGATATGTTGACACTGTTTCTATAACTCTTTTAAAAATCGAAACTTCATGTCATGTTAGTGACTTTTTGCAAACTATTAGTGATTATTTATGAATATTTGAAATAAATAATTTCACCAAGAACATATACAAATAGAGCCTTTACGATAGAAAAATTCGCGTGTCATAAGGCTGCTGTCATAACTTCACACAAGTTTTAGTTTACACAAATCATAACTTGACACCTTCCGACAAATGGGGTCTCACTTAGTAATACTAAAGGGAAGAACCATTTTGCCGACTTCTCTAATATAGGACCGTTTGATAAATAAGCAAAGTGGATCATTTTCTACAAACGAAACGAAGCGAAACGAAACGAAATATTTAGTCAACGAGTACAACTACTATTATTTAGTTAGTTAATAATGGATTTCACGATTGTTCAAAAATCTGTTAGTATTCTAGTCAGACAAATCTTCACAGTACATATATTTACAAAAATAGTGTACGCCTAAAGTCCTGTAAGAGTAATAACCAGAGTCTCTTGGAGGGGGAACAGGAATTTATGTATAGATCTATACGGGGTTGACACCCCGCACCTTCGCTGTTCGCTACAGCTAGACCGGCCAGTCTAGGGTGACAAATGTCTTAAATGAAACTGACGCCTGAAGAACGTCATAATGGGCACTCCGTCATATTAGTATGGTTATAACGACTCACTAGAATATATCAGAAATGTATTTATGCAGATGTCACTTTTGGTTTAAAAACAACTATGTTTTGGTTTGTTCAAATGAAACTTTTCTACACAAGTGTTATGGTTTTCAAAGTTACTATTGTATACATCAGAAAATATAGGATTTTCTGGAGGAAACAATTATATACGATTTTCGAAAACGACTAACTAAGACACACATGCAACTATACTCAAGTTGAAAGAAGACATACAACTATTTGATGAGAAAATATTGGATTTTCTGGATTTCTAAACTATCATAAAAGATTTATACAAAAATGCTTATGAACTCACCAACATATTTTATATTGATGCTTTTCAAACGACTTGTATTCTCAGGAAACCAATAAGCAGGTTGTCGATCACGGACTCAAGATTATTTTGCTATATTTTGGATTTGCTTACTGATGTCTCTTTTGTGTAAAATTTGAGAACATAAAAGTGATGTAAAACAATGTAAACTTGTTATATTGATGTATGATGTTTGGATTTGCTATGTTTCATTTATATGCAATTTTTATGATACTACGCAATGAAGTCACCCGCCTCCGGACGTTTCCGCCGTTCTGGTCCAGGGGTGTGACAGTTTGGTAGTCAGAGCGACATTGTTTGGTTTTTTGGCCATGACTATGGATCAATGTAGAGTTCGATTTAGGCATGTAACGTCTGCAACGTTGGTAATCGGGTTGATCCAGTCAGGATTCTGACAACATTTCTAGATAATTTTGGAATTTTCCTCGATTTTGGAGGTTTTATTGTGTTAGTTGTTCATTGGTGGGATGTGTTCAGTTCCAATTAATGCGCGGGATCTTGTTTCAGTTGTTCATGAGGATGTTTCTTTTAGTAGTTGAGGTCCGTTGCCCGTTAGATCCGTTGTTACTTCAACTTTTTGGTAAAGTTGTAATGAAGAAGGAATGAAGTAGACCTAGGGTTGGTTATATGTTCCCCAAATGGTGTATATTATAGTAGTTCATCAAATATTGTAATGAGGGGTGCATGTAGAATGAGTAAGATAGCCTATGAACACTTGGTTCAGATTTATGGTATGGTTCTTGCTTAGTTTATTGCTTTTGAATTTGAGTGAGTTTTCAATAGTCTATCTTATCTTCTGGTTGTGTGCAACCATGTTTTCTTTTGATGATGCATCGGGGGCAGCCACGACTATGGAAGGGTTGTGTGTTACAGAAATGTATATCTGATGTGGTTTTGGTAAGTGTTGAGTGGGATGTTGTCCCAGTTCCTACATGTCGGATGGATGATGGTTGTGTTCCTATAGGCCCACTGGGTGATGGTCGAGAGACTTCATGTCTGTGGTTGGGTGATGGCAAGAACAGTGATAAACTGTGACCTTCTCATTCCATCGGTAAGATGGTGTCACGGCGTATCGTGAACCATCGTGGATTTCACTTATGTGAGTTGGACCCGAAAATTATGTAACGCAGACTCATGTGTTGGTTAGTTATTTGTTTGGCATAGTTGGGTGTTTGAGGGGTATGGTTTTGTCACTAATGGCTTAGTGACCGACATGTTGGGTAGGAAAGTTGTAGGATTTCAACTCGTTGGAAAGGTTAGGATGGTTTCTCGTCAGTTCCTCGTGGAGTTTTCTTAGTGGATCCTTATTTGTTGTTGTGAAAATGGCTTGGAGTGAGTTGAGTTGCCAATGATGGAGTTCATTGAAGGAATATTTGATGATTTGTTAGATGGTTATATCCCTGAGTGTGTGGGAGTGTGGATGTCGGCCAAGATTTTCTTCCGAATCGACCATTGTTGCGCTTGGGAGCGGTAAATAAGTGGGAACTTGTCAGAAGCCAAGTGTGCATTTGAGATCTTATAGCCATAACTTTTGGATTTGGAATGGGTGGGAATTCATGATGGAATTGGTCTTAGTATTGTTCTGCATGCTATAATGGTGTTCCTAGTCAGCGACTTGGGGTAAGTATGACGAGTGGATGATTGTGAACCATTATGTATTGTTAGGGTAAACAGCCGATACTTGTCAAGAATCATAACAAATCTGATGACACTTGCCAAGTTCTGATGATCCTTGTTAGGAAGTAATGTGGATAACAAGTAAAACTATAAGTAAACAAATACACAATATTTACGTGGTTCGGTCAAGGCGACCTACGTCCATGGGCATGAGGGGAGTATTCTTTATTTCAGAGCCCTCAAACAGAGGTTAGAAGTATAATTACCAGAGATTCGTCCTACTCTACATGGATACAAGATACAAAATGACCTAGCATGCCTCCCTATCTATACTTGAAGGATCATACCTAAAACCCTAATGGGCCAAGCCCATTGGCCCATCGTCCCATGAATTGAGGAAACCAATCATATTTCGCCATGCAGCATCTTCTGGAACATTGTTGAGAATCATAGAGGACTTCATAACATACTTGGCTCGTCAAGGAGCAAGATGGTCCAACTTGCACCATGATGGCACAATAAGTGTATGGATGGCGCAATAGGCTTCAAGTGTGGCTGAAGAACATGAAGATTGGAGCAAAAACAACACATTAGTGTAATAGGAACATACATGGAACAACAAGGCCATGCATGGCACAAGAGCGTACTCCATGGCTCAACAGGAGTACCCCATGGCGCAAGAAAGATCCTTATGGCACAAGAGGAACACCTCATGGCACAAAAGGGAGCATAATGGCACAAGAAGGATTGTCGTGGGCACAACAACATCCTTCATGGCCCATCCCTTCAGCATATGGCACAACAAGGTTCCCTTGTTGCTCCATATCACTCCCATGTGCTCCAAAACTCTTCCAGGTGCTCCACAACCCCTTATATACGATCTGTTCCTTTGTAAGACGATCCACTCCTTTCTCAGTTGATCAGTTCCTTTTTCACATGCTCCATGAAACCCTAGTGCTCCATTAAGTTCCAACTGTTCCAAATCCTCCATAAACATGATCCAAATGCTCCATAAAGACGATCCAAATGCTCGAGTCACATTTAACAATCTCCTCCTTGACTTGAGCATCCTATGAACTTCACCTCGAACAAGAATTTCCTCTCCTTTCCCGCCGTTCATCCCCGAAGGGACCTAACTCTTACATACATCAACCAAGTTCAAGAAAAGCTTGAACTTCTCCGTGGGCAATGACTTTTTCAACATATTTGCTGGGTTGACCTTGGTATTGATCTTCAATATTGAAAACTTGTCTCTTTCCAGATTAACCCGAATGAAATTCTTCCTAACATCAATGTGATTTGTCTTCTCGTGATGCATAGGGTTCTTAGCAAGACTCAAATCACTTTGACTGTCACAATACAAGACATGCGTCTCCACCTTCATACCAAGACTTTGAATAAGTCCTTGCAACCATATCTCCTCTTTTGTTCAGTTGTATTCAAAGCACGTTCGTGACCTACGCTTCAACAAGTCACTACCATAATCAGAGTCAGCATATCCCACCAAGCCACCATATATCCTCCTTTGTTCAGTTGTGGACATGTACTTGGATTCTGTTGTAGACAAAGAAACGGTATCTTGTAACGTTGACTTTTAACTGATGGCACATCCGAATAAAGTGAATATGTAACACGTTCGTGACCTACGCTTCAACAAGTCACTACCATAATCAGAGTCAGCATATCCCACCAAGCCACTCTTCATATTTGTTTCATACACCAAGAAAACATCCGTCGTTCCATTCAAGTATCGCAAGATCCACTTTACAACTTCCTAATGAGTCTTCCCTGGATTACTCATAAACCTACTAACCACACGAACTACATGAGCCAAATCAGGTTTGGTACAAACCATGACATACATGAGACTTCCAACAACACTTAACTATGGAACCCGACCCATGTAATTCTTTTCTTCATTAGTAGTAGGTATAGTACTTGGACCAAGTTTAAAGCGAGCTGCCAAAGGACTTCCAACTGGCTTGGATTGATCACATTTGTAGGACTGCAGAACATTCTCAATGTACTTTTCTTAAGAAATACATAACCACCCTGATCTTCTGTCCCTTTGAATCTTCGTCCCCAATATATTATTTGATGCCCCCAAATCCTCATCTCAAACTCATTCTTCAGAGTCGCCTTCAATTTGTTTATTCCAGCCATGTCTTTGGCTGCGATGAGCATATCATCAACATATAGCAACATATGTAGGTAGGAATCTGGAGACAATTCCTTTAACTAAACACAATTGTCAAACTGGTTCCGAGTGTAGCCATTCGAGATCATGAATGAATCAAATCTCTTGTACCATTGTCTTGGAGAGTGATTCAACCCATACATGGATTTCTTTAGCAAACATACATGATCCTTCTTCAAATCAAGGAACCTTTCTGGAAGGGACATATAAATCTTCTCTTTTAAGTTCCCATGAAGAAATGCAGTTTTCACATCAAGCTGTTCAAGCTCCAGATCAATTGCACTCACCATAGCCAAAAGAACCAGAATTGTCTTGTGCTTCACGACCGGTGAGAATACCTCGTGACAATCAATTCCTTCATTCTGAAAAATGCTTTTTCCACCAACCTTGCCTTAAACCTATTTGGTTCAACTCCTGGTATCCCTTCCTTGTTCTGAAAGATCCATTTGCATCCCACTGGCTTTGCTCCCTTTGGTAATCAAACAAGATCCCATGTTTCATTCTTCTCTAAAGATTTCATTTCTTCATTCACGGCCATCAACCAGCCATTTTCTTCTTTAATCGCCACAACCTCTTTATATGATTAAGGATCCTCAGTGTCAATGTCTTCTCCAATTGCTAAAGCGAAAACATTGGTGTAAAGTTCACCTGAATTCACACATCCCACATATTTATCAGGTTTTTGGACGACCCCTTTGATTTTCTCTTTGCTATAGATGCACACATATCATCCTTCCTAGCATCAGCACCACTGGACGAAGATCCCATGGGTAGCTCGTGGGTTTCATCTTGTCTAAGCTATTTACTGATCCCTTTCTCCTTGTCACTTATCACAACACTGTTTGGAGTTTTAGTTGTAAACTCCACTTTTTGGCTAGCATGCTGCTCTTTGTTGCCTGCTTGACTTGTTTCACCTCCTCCCTAGCTACCCATGGAATATTTATTAAAGGTCACATCTCTGCTCATGATAAATTTAGGAGTTCTTCCTAGAAATATGCACTTCATTTCCCTTGGCTCAAGTTTACCATCATTCACATGAGCATATGCAAGACATCCAAATATACGTAAACCAGAATAGTCAGAGGGTTTACCAGACCATACCACTTTAGGAGTCTTTAAGTCTATTACAGTTGATGATGATCTATTCAGCAGATAGCAAGGAGTGTTAACTCCTTCAGCCCATAATTTCTTGGATAAGTTAGCAAATATTCACATGCACCTTACACGCTGCATTAGTGTTTGGTTCATCCGTTCTGTCACTCCATTTTGCTCTGGTGTGTGCCGTACAGTGTAGTGCCTCACTATTACTTCTACCTTGCAGAAATTGTTAAATGGAGCATTGCAGAACTGCAACCGATTTTCAATCATCAGAGTCTTGACCTTTTTTCCAGTCCTTTTCTCAACCATGGAATTCCATTCCTTGAACTTCCCAAACACCTCATCTTTGGTCTTCAGAAAGTACAACCAAACCTTCCTCAAATGATCATCAATGAGAGTCACAAAGCATGAACACCCTCCCTAAGACTTCACTGGTGCAGGGACCCACATATCAAAGTGAACATACCCCAGGATTTCCCTTCTTGTGTGTTGACTAGTACCAAACTTCACTTTGCGATGCTTTCCCTTAACACAAGCTTCATAAAATTTTATCTTTCCAGTAGCCTCTCCATCAAGCAGTCTTTGTTTACTTGGAACTCACATGCCCTTTTCACTCATGTGCACCAACCTACGATGCCACAACTCGATCATGTCATTAACTTCATTCAAGGATTGGGAGATAGCCAACATTCCCATAACCATACTGCCTTCTAGGATATAGATCCCACCACGATTCAGATTCCCTTTCATTATAACAAGAGAACCTTTGGTCATTTTGACCCAGTCACCTTCACCAGCGTACCTCAACCCATTCTTGGCCAATGTTCCAAGAGAAATTAAATTCATCCCAAGTTCTGGAATGTTCCAGCAATCTAACTTCCTGACCATGACATCATGCATCTTGATCTACACCATGCCACTACCTTTGATACTGGTCACACAATCATCACCCATCTTGAATGTGCCATCCCACTCTGTGAATGAGTCGAACCAGTCACGATTATACGTCATGTGATAGTATGATCCAGAATTCAAGACCCAAGCATAAGTAGAACTTGATGTACATACAGTCAGTACATCACCATTGCCCCCTTCATCAGAACTTTCCTGAACCACATTAGCATTGTTATTGCTGCTTGATTCACTTGTTGACTTCCCATTCTTGATTTGTGGACAATTTCACTTAAACTGCCCCTTCTCCTTATAATTATAACACTTTGCATTCGATGAACCTTTAGGCTTCGATTTAGAATGTGATCTGTCTCTGTTTCCCTCTTTCCTCTCTTCTGTCCTTCCTCTCCCTACAAACAAACCGTAACTGGACACCTCCTCTCAAACTAAAACATTTCTTTTTTCAGTTCGTTAGACATCAGAGTGTCCTTGACGTCATTCACATTGATTGTTTTCCTACCATAGAGCATGGTATCAACAAAATTCTCACACGAGTTAGGAAGAGAACATAAGAGAATGAGAGCCTGATCTTCATCTTCACTGTTCACATCAACACCTTGTAGATCCAAGATGATGTGATTGATGTTTTCCAGATGATCTTTTACTTGGGTACTTTCAGACATTCTTGGAGTCTACAACCTTTGCTTATGATAAAACATGTTCGTCAGTAATTTGTTCAGGTACTTGTCACTAAGTTTATCCTAGAGCCGAAAAGCATGTTTTTGATCCACGACCTCTCTCAGTACTTCATCTATCAAGCTCAATCAAATGGCATTATGTGCCTTTGTCAGAATTTCCACCTTCTTCTCATCCACCATGTCCTTTGGCAGTTTTGCTTCTCCTTCCAGTGCCACTACATACCCTTGTTGAAACCAGAAGAGCCTTCATCTTCACCTTCCACTGAACCGTTGAATTTCTCCAAATCAAACTTGTTTGTAGACATCTTCAATCACAGGATTACAAACCTCAGCTCTGATACCACTTGTTAGGGAAAACAGGCGATACTTGTCAAGACTCAGAAGAAATCTGATGCCACTTGCCAAGTTTAGATGACCCTTGTTAGGAAGTAATGTGGATAACAAGCAAAACTATAAGCACACAAAGACACAATATTTACGTTGTTCGGTCAAGGTGACCTGCGTCCATGAGCAGGAGGGGAGTATTCTTTATTTCAGAGCTCTCAAATAGAGGTTACAAGTACAAGTACCAGAGATTTGTCCTACTCACTAGGATAAAATATACAAAATAACCTAGCTTGCATCCCTGTTTATACTTGAGCGATCAAACCTAAAACCCTAATGGGCCAAGACCATTGGCCAATAGTCCCATGAATGGAGGGAACCAATCATATTCCGCCATGCAGCATCTTCTGGAACATTATTGAGCATCATAGAGGACTTAATAGCATACTTGGCTAATCAAGGACCAAAATGGTCCAACTTCCACCATGATTCCGCACCAAGTGTATGGATGGTGCAACAGGGTTCAAGTATGGCACAAGAACATCAATATTGGAGCAACATCGCCGCATTGGTGCAACAGGAACATACATGGAACAACAAGGCCATTCATGGTGTAAGACCATACTCCATGGCACAACAGGAGTACCCCATGGCACAAGAGGGATCCTTAGGGTGCAAGAGGAACCCCTAATGGTGTAAGAGGGAGCATAATGGCGCAAGAAGGAATGCCCTTGGCACAACAACATCCTTCTTGGCCCATCCCTTCAACATATGGCCCAACAAGGTTCCCTTCTTACTCCATATCACTCCCATGTTCCCCAAACCTCTGCTAGGTGCTCCAAACCCCCTTCTGTACGATCCGTTCCTTTGGTACTTGCTCCGTTCCTTTGTTTGACGACCCATTCCTTTCTCAGATGATCCTTTCCTTTGACACATGCTCCATGGACCCCAAGTGCTCAATTGAGTTCCAAGTGCTCCAAATGCTCCATAAACATGATCCAAATGCTCCACGAAGATGATCCAAATGCTCGAGTCACATTTAACATGTATGTCGCTGGTGTTATAGGTTGATGGGTTATGGCCGTTGTGAAGTATGCATCGTTTCAGTCGTAGCTACAATATTTTTTTCCCAATTTGAGTAGTTTCGCAATGACTAGGGTCGTACCACTGGGGAGAAAGAGAGGTAATTATTGCAATTGTATGTTTTCAAGTGTTTGGATGGTTTGTTGGCATCAGTTGGGTTCCGGATGGTCTCTCTAATATTTAGTTTGGATGCGTTGATGAAATAAAGTGATTGGAGAGAGCATATGAATTATGTTAATATAGTTTCCGATAATTCTAACCAAGTCAGATTTCAAGGACGAAATCCAGTTTAAGTGGGGGAATTGTAACACCTATTTTCCATGATGTTTCTAATTTCGGGATAACGGGTCGTAATTTGATAGAGGATAGGTCTTAGGCATCAAAGGAATAGAGTTTCTACCCTATTGAATATTGATAATGTTGGTTAAGCGATTAAATCCCTCTAATTATGTCTTGAAGCGAAGGGTAACATGGGAAATGTGATAGTTAGGGATTCTTGCATGAATTAATGATTTTAGTTTGATATAATTTTAGTCGAAAATAGCGAGATAGAATTGTGGGGCTTGTCCATACCTTCGTGTGCATATAAAGATCTCCGAAAATAGTGTTGAAATGAAGAAGCTATGACTGTTTGAAGATAGAATGGATTTGGGTGGAAATGAGTCACCACTGAGTAGAGAATTGTCTTCCACGGCATGGAAAACACCACATAGTGGAGAATTGTCTTTAATGGAGTGGAAGCTATACAAGCCCAAGCCCATACTTTTGAGGGTTTTCAACATATTTAAAGGTAAGGATTCATGCTTTAGGGCATTTTCTCAGCTTCCATCTCATCTAGAACTCCTTGGGAGCAACCCTAGCCTCCATATTCACGATTTGAGCTTCTCCCTTCTCCTTTATCCTCTTTTAGGTATTTTTGGTGGTGTTTTGATGGAGCTTGAAGATCAAGAAATTTCTTTTGGTTGCAAGGAATGTTGTTACAAGTTTGGATCCATTATGGACTATTGTGAGTATAAAGATCATATCTTTCTCCTTAGTTCTTTAGATCTTGCTATTTGGGTTTTTTGCACTTTTGGTCCATTTTAAGGGTAATTTTGGAGTTAAGTGGACTCCAACATCTTTTGATTAGTTTGGACTGCTTCTTGGACCACATGGATTATGAAAGTTATGATATTTTGCCTTCCCTTTAAGCGGTGCAAGTTATCTTGGTCCTAATTAAGAAAAGATTTTTAGACTGAAATCACGATATGGCCAACGAAGGCCCATGACGTGGTGGTGAGACTCGTCGCAATTGTTTTGTCCTGACTTGGCCACGTCATGGCTAAGAGTTCAGCATGGTGTGGTGGTCCACTGAGTTGACTTTTAACCAGTTTGAATTTTGGTCAAACTTGGATATAATTGAATGTTTGCCTAAGGAATGGTCTCGTTATGGTATTACGTAGCTTGGGTCAGATCTGTTAGCTCTGTTGCTGAGGTAGCTGTTGATTTTCTATTGAGTAGCTTAGGTGAGTCTTCTCACTATACTATGTAGGATCCTAGATGTCTTTGTGATACTTTCCTGAAAGACTATGGGGGTAGCCCATGAAAGCTGTATGAAAGACCATGCGGGTAGCCCATTGCACTTGTATGTAAGACCGGTATTTTACCCTCGACATTTTATGGAAAGACCATGGTGTAGCCAATGGAACATGGATGTAAGACTATGGGGGTAGCCAATGGCATTTACGGGAAAGACCATGGGGATATCCAATGGAAATTGCATGCATGGTATATGGTATTTTGGGTAACTCACTAAGCTTTGTGCTAACGGTTTATGTTTTAATTGTTTTCAGATACTTCTGGTTCTAAAGGGAAGGGTCCGACTTGATCGCAATGCATCCCCTAGAGATTAGTTCTGCATTATCTATTTTGATTTACTCTAATCATTGAGATATACATTTTTCTCTGATTGGTTTTTGAAGAAATGATTTTGTGATTTGGGTGTTTTACAAAAAAAAATTACTTTCATTTTTGGGACATTATATCGTGGTTTCTGACAGAATTCCAAAATCTTCATTTAGTGTTTAGTCCATACAGATCAAAAACCATAACTGCAGATCTAACTCTTTCTAATGACTTAATGGATAAAGTTTCCAACTTTATCAATTAGGACTCCATTTCAAGGCTAGATCTAGAACCCTAAGTCCATTAATTCCTTAATGTTACCAAAACTTATTCATGAACATAAAGTGACTCTAACATGGCTCTTTTTTCTCATTCTATAAGTTCTGGAGTTCCTCAAACTCCAAGAGCATCCATGGAAGGGACCAAAACCACCCAAAAATGACCAACAAATCTGTGTTTTTCATCAACCATGCACCACGTCGTGGTGTACATTCTACCACCTCGTGATGCACCTTGACCAACAATGTCCAAAACCTGATTCAATCCCAATATCTCACAACACCTAAAGTCTTTATACCAAGTCCAAGAACCTTATCCCTTAGGGTCCAAAATAGATCCCTTGAGACTCGGGACCTTTACCAGGTCAAATACCACCCGAGCCTCGAAGTTAAGGTTATCTCGAAACAAGGTGTCATATTTTCCCTTGCAAATCGATTAATGTGACCCAGAAAACATGATTAACAACAAACAATTATAATGTGTTATGTGTTATGAGTCATACTATGTACAAAAATAATAAAATATTTGGCATGACTATTATCAATAATCTACATAACTATGTTTGATCCTAGACATTTAAAAGTCAAACGTATCTAGTTAGTGTGTAACCTCGACTTTGAAGCAACCAATGTAATTAACCCATAAAAGTAGATATCATTGGTTAAAATCTACAGCATAATATGTCTAGTATGGATAAATTTAGTTCATAGATCTTTCGATTATCTACTAATATCCTCTACTACAAACATGTTTAAAATATTCAACACAAAATCATTTTCAATAATAGATGTGCTATGGATGTCGAGAAATTATGTTCAAATAGGCGCAATGGAGCAACACTAACAATATAAACACCTTATATTTTTAGCTCTATACTAAGCTTACCTTTCAAAATGTATTATGGAATACACTTTTATATGATGTTAAATTCTGAAGTATAATTGCGTCATATCAACCCATTTACCACCTACTACAAAACGACATTTATTAGTCCGAAATGCTGCATTCCACAAATATTGGTTATTCTACTAATTCCGTAAAAACGGTTATATTTATTAATATTGTATGGTTTAGTTTTGTGAATTTCCCTAATAAAAAAATGTTGCTAAATAGTATCAACATTGTAAATTATTTTACGAAAATATATCAAAAGTTATTTTAATAGATTTTACCATTCAAATTTATTTTTGTAGAAACAGACCATTTGTAGTACAGATACACACAATATTTTAAAACCAATTTTTTTAGTTGACTCGGTGTGGTGACCGAGTCACAAATCAACCGGTTGAACCACCAAAGAAATATGATTTTCATAATTTTATTCTAAAGCTTATGATATTAGCAAAGTTTCATATTGATCATCGATTTTAAAAATATAAGATGCTCATTAAACTCAATTACACATAATATTTGGCATCGATTTGTGAACATTTTATAACTATTTGATGGTTTCATTTTTAATAATTATAAATTTATATATCAAATGCACAATTTTAAGATCTATCCAAATGTGTTTAACAAAATTTAATATTGTGTAATTTCGGAATATACCCTTATGCTCAAGTGTAGTGTATAAGGGGCAATAAGGAAACCTAGTTCAAGTAGGAAACTAGGAGTTAGATTAAGAGTCAAGTTTCATTAGTGAGCAAGGATTAGGATATCTATAAATATAGGCTATGTATCGGCTACGATTAGACTAATTAAGAGAACTCATGAGCATTGTCTATAACCCATGTTTTGAATAATTTTATTGAGTTATAATAATAATAAGTTTTGTTTGTTAGTATTGTTTATTATCAATTGTCTCCAACAATTGGTATCAGAGCGGCGGAAATAGATGGGTGTAGAAGCCAACAACTCTAGTGGAGATGGAAAAAAAGGAAAAGGCGAGGCGAGTACCAAGGAGGGTTGATCTGTATCGTTCTAGGTCCCCATGCTTTACTCGACAAAGAACACTGTATGAACGATTCTCATGAGAGTGATCCTAAATGTTCACCAAGCCTGGGATGTCATTGATCTTGGTGCGACATGCCCTAAGAAGAACAACATCACAATATTGGTATTGTTTCAAGTAATTCATGAAGATCTCATTTACAAGTTGGTGCGATGTAGACAACGAAAGAAATATGGGAAGCGATTAAAACATGACACGTTGGGGAAGAGACGGTAAAAGAAGCATGAATTCAAACCCTACTGAACGATTTCGATAATCTAAAGATGAAAGAGACAAGTACCATAAATGATTTTTCAAGCCAGTTGTCGAGTAAATCATCGAAATCAACATCTCTTTGAGAAACACTAAGTGAGACTAATCTTATTAAGAAGTTTCTCAAAAGCTTACCAAGGAGATTCATTCACATCGTAACGTCAACTGAACATGTCCCCAATCTCAAGACTGTTGGATTTGAGGACATGGTAGGACGTTTGAAGGCATATGGAGAACAAACTAGGGAAACGGAACCAATCAGTGAACAAAATAAACTCATGTTTCACAAGGAGGAACGATCATATCTCAACATATATTCGAACAGGGGAGGAAGAGGAGGTCGTAAAGGTGGACGGGGACGTGGAGGACATCACAATTCCTCGTACCAACAACGAAAATGACCACTTTTTCGAGCAATGGGGAGTCATCCGATAAATCAAGGGGTAAGTCCAAATTTCAATGTTATCGATGTGAAAAATTTAGATGCTTTGATTCTCTATGCTCTGAATAGAAAAACAAGAAAACAGAAGCTAACCTTAACAAGTTTGAAGATCATGGCCCATACTTGTTCATGGTTAAAACCCTATATGAAAGGATAATTCTGAATGTAGAAGGCATGATTTCAAGTCACTACGAGTCAAGAGATGCTGATAAAAACATATGGTACTTATATAACGATGCAAGCAATCATATGACAGGTAATCTCTCCTAATTTACTGAGATACACTAGCAAATATGAGGCTAAGTAAATTTATGAGATGATTCATGTGTCAAAATTATAGGTAAAGGTTCCGTACTCATTAAGGGAGAAAGTGGAAAACAAAAGTTACTAATAGACGTGTTTTACATCCCAAACCTCAAGGAAAACATATTAAGTGTAGGACAAGAAACAAAGGTAGGATGGGAAGTCTCAATGAAAGGATACTACTTCCTATTATTTGACAGCCAAAAGTCTATCCTTTTAAAAGTATAACATTCACTAAGAAGGATTTACAAAACTAGAATTGCAATTGGAAAAATTGTGTCCTTACACAGTCAACTTAATAACCTGGATTGGTTGTGGCATGCTAGACTTGGGCATGCTAACTTTGACACAATTGCAATAATAGGTAGAAAGAAGTTAGTCATAGGCTTACAACTCATCAAAGGGAACGATCAACTATGCGATTCATGCATGGTTAGAGAACAAACTCGTAAACAATTCGCCAAGAGATCACAATTTGAAGCAGGAAAACTTCTATAACTCGTTCATGGTGATCTATGTGGACCCATATCCCCGCCAACCTCTAGTGAAAATTGGTATATTTTTTAATAAATGATAACTCACAGTACTTGTGGAGTTTTCTAATGAAGGCAATTGCGATGCAATTAAACACTTCAAGATATTCAAAGCAAGGGCGGTGACTGCATGCGAAAATACTATGTGTGTACTCCGAACAGATAGAGGTGGCGAGTTGACATCTCATGAATTTAACAACCTACTTGAAGATCATGGATTGATACAACAACTCATGACACCATACATGCCAAAAAAAATGGTAGGTTGGAAAGAAGAAATCGTACCCTTTTTGAGATGACCAGAAGTATGTTGAAAGCAAAGCAAGTTCCTAACAAGCTTTGGGGTGAAGCTATACTTCATGTAGCTCACATTATAAACAGAATTCCAACAAAGTTGGTAGAAGAGATGACTCCATATGAAGCTTAATACAAATAAAAGCCGAATAGTGGACATTTGCATGTATTTGGATATGTAGCGTACTCGATGATTGAAGGGCCACATGTGAAAAAACTTGAATATCGTTCGGTAAATACGGTACACTTTGGAAATGAAAGAATATCGACTATATGATCGAGAAAAACAAAAGATTATAATATCAATACATGTTTTCTTTGATGAACAAACAAGATCGAATCAGAACAAAAAGGAAATCCCACACTCAAACCCATAATGTATTGGGTTCGCTGGTCGAATAGTGTAGATACCGGATATGATTCAGTGACACATAATCTAGAAAATAATGATGAAGAGGTAGAACCAGAAATCGGTGATGACGATGCAGAATAGGCTGTTAACAATGGCGATGGTGGCAATAAGACAAACGAA
Organism: Lactuca virosa; assembly: GCF_052849685.1. NCBI lineage: Eukaryota > Viridiplantae > Streptophyta > Magnoliopsida > Asterales > Asteraceae > Lactuca > Lactuca virosa. The sequence continues at coordinate 27,893,097 of NC_136427.1, forward strand.
TACATGAACCATGAAGCCTTCGATCATCATGTGCCAACATAAACCACAAATATCACTTTTACAGCAGCGGTTACCCGTCCAACATCAAGTTGAATGTAACATCCAATTTCAAGGTATTCAGTTTTGACCCTTGAGTTAAGGTTTTTTATGTAAGATTGGTCCTAAGCGACAATTTATTGGTAGTGGGTGCAGCACGAGTACGCTGGGCGTACATGTAGCACCCGGTTCCTGGTATGTATTTCATTATGGTATTTTTGGCAATTTGGACTGAGACTCGGCGAGTTGATGGTCCAACTCGTCGAGTAGTAGCGGTTTGGACCCGGGGGTTAAGTGACAGACTCGTCGAGTCGGCGGCAGACTCGACGAGTAGGCACTGGCTGGGCAAAACCCAAATCTGAGGGTTTGCACCTTATTTAAACAACCTTATACAGCCTCCATCGCCCCTTTATGCTCCTAGAACACTCCATACAGAACCCTAGTCATGTTGTGAAGATCTAAAGGCCTTTTTTGTGATTCTTGGTAGCTTGTTATGGCAAGAAGGAAGGGAAAAGCTTGAGGACCAAGAGGTTGGCCAGAGGAATCAAACTTGTGCCTCATCTACAGTTCTTGGAAGGTATAAAGTCGAAACCTTGCTCCTTCTTGCATTAGATCCCTTTTTGGGGAGATTTAGGGCTTTTATAAGCCATTCTTGGTGACCAACCATGATTTCAAGCATGGTTGGGGGTTGAGGCTTCAGATCCAAGCTCCTTAAGGAGTAAGAAAGCAGAAAGGGTCTGCATTTGCACCCAAGGAAAGCCCCATGCAACTCAAGAGCTTCTTTTAGGGTCTTTTTAGCACATAGTCCCATGCATGCACGTAAAGTTCGTAACTTTACGTGCTAGATTGATCTTAGGAGCCTAGATCTATTATTTGGACAAGTGTTGTACATCAGAAATCGAGAAATGAAACTTGGACAACCTCGACTCGGCGAGTCGTTCTTGGGACTAGGTGAGTCCGAGGCTTGACTCCCTTTTTTGTTAAGGTTCAAAGAAACCCAGTTGAGTGTTAGAAGGGTTTTAGAGGGTCCAAGGGAGTGGCCCAACGTGTTGGACTTAGCCATAGACCTCGAGTTCATAGGACTCGACGAATGCATGAGCAGACTCGGCGAGTCCAAGGTATCTCCCACCCATTAAAGATGAACTCGACGAGTTGTTCATACAACTCGGCGAGTCAAGGCCAGGACTTGTTCATAGGATGGAGATGAACTCGACGAGTTGTTCATACAACTCGGCGAGCCGGATGAAGGTTCATTCGAGGATATTTTAGAAGGAGAATTCGTCGAGTAGTTGCTAAACTCGATGAGTAGAAGCTTGACGAAGGACAAATGAAAGGATAGGGACTCGACGAGTTGGCGGCCCAACTCGACGAGTCCGGTCAAGTGGAGGTTGACTTTGTCTTTGACTTGGTCAGGGGCAAAAATAGTTATTTTATCCTAGGAGTAGTTATCAGTGTCTGATTAAGTGTTTTATGGATTTATAGCCGGAGGATCATCGGGACAGCAGTCAGACACCCGCCAATCAGTTTTTCAGCAGACAGCCTTACGAGGTGAGTTACCTTCCAATAGCGGTGGATCTACGGCCACAATGTCGGCCCACCAGTAGGAGCTGTATGTTAGATGATTGTCTTTGTGATATTCATCTAGGTTTGTTACTACCTGATGTGTTATGTGCTAGTATGATATGATTTTATATGCTAGTAGCAGTAGGGGAGATAGTCCCCAAGATCTCCGGTCGATAGGGCCGAAGGGGGTAGTCATACCCAGTCATGCTAGATAGAATATGATTATGTGTTATATGTGTTGGATAAGATGTCTAAGTCCATAACTTATTTGGTATATACTTGACCCGACCCGGCATGGTCCATTTGGGTTGCACTTCACCCAAACTAGTTATGGATAATTTTATGAGAGTTGTATACTTACGATTTATTAATATATTATAAGTTATAATATATTAATATAAAGTCATGTTACTTAATTAGTTTTAATCTTGAATTAATTATGAATTAATTTAGTGCTTAAAAGGAAGACTAATTAAATCATGGGCTATTATATTTATATTGTGTGGGCTAACACTCATTTGGAATGGGCTAAGCTTATATGGAAGTCCATGGATGATCCATGGAGCTTTTACCCATGGATCCTTGGAAGAGGAAAAGACATGGGTTATTAGGGTTTCATCCTAACCATGTACACTATATAAACAAGCTTATGTTGCATGAAAAAGACACTAATGTGTGTGTGTAAGTGTGGTGGCCAAAGTCAAGAGTTAGTATACTCTCTCATACATTTTCCAAGTTTGTGGTGATTTGTGATTTCCATTTGAGGCATTCATATTATAGGTGCTTGGCTCTCAAACTCCAAGGAATCAACAATCAACAAAAGGTATGTAATTCATCTAGTTCTTTTATGGTTAAAAGTACCCCATGCCATGCTAGATAGGTTATAAACCTTGGAAAATAATATTTTGCATGTATCTTAGACAAACATAGATCCAAGGTTTAATAGAGTTGCATGTACACTTAGGAAGTGTTAGAATGCTCAAAACCCAACAGTGGTATCAGAGCCTAGGCTTGTTTGTTTGATACTTGATGCAAAATAGTGATAAAAGACGATTTTTTTGCTGTCTGACTGATGAACTCGCCGACTCCATGGGGGGACTCGCCGAGTTCATGTGTAAACTCATCTTACTCGCCGAGTAGGTTCGTGCACTCGGCGAGTAGGAGCCTCAGAATGCAGATTTTCGACTTTTGCTGCTGGAAATGGACTAGAAACATTACCCTAAACTGTTTTGGTGTTTTAAAACTTGTTTTAGCTGGTGTAATGGTTGTTCTAATCCATTTACAATAGCTTATATCAAAATTTCATGCTTTGTATGTGTTCATATAATTCTTGAAACTTTGATGATCATGTTCATGTTCTTATGAATTTAGAAGATGATAGGAATTATTTGCTGAATTGCTTAGGATTAATTCTTGATCATTTATGTGTTTTAATGGAGTCCATAATTTGTCCTCAAGTTATGGATATCCAAAGGTCACTTCTTTTAAACACACACTTAAAACACATAAGTTACATGGAAATGAAGAGTCTTCATTTTTATGAACCTTTAATTCATAAGTTATGAAATAAAAAGTTTTGAATAGTTTCAAAACTTGTCCTCAAGTTTTGGAATTTGTAAAGTTACACACACTTTAATATACTTTAATTCCAAACCCTTAGAGTTTTAAAAGTTAAAATTCAACCCTTATACTATTTATAACATTAATTCTTAATTATTATATATATGTATAAGATCAAAGTCGTCTTACCGCTAGTATGCCTCATTCACGAAGCCAGTCTATAAGGTGGGTATAAGGTTGTTGCCTATAAAATGGCAACTTAATGGGTGTCCACTCTCACCCACCGCTTGCTTGACTGGTGGAGGGTCGTTAGCCGAATGGGTAGGACAAGGACTTATAAATTCTCATTAAAAGTATGATGAATATTATAAAGTAACTAAACCTTTTATAAATTCCCAATCCTAGTTACTTTAGGAAAATGTGAATATGGTGCTAACCAATGAAATTCACACTTTGTACCTTACCAAGTCGTTGGTGGAGTGTGTGTGGTTAACCGGCACACTAACTTGGACTAGTAAGGATCACGAAGGGTGACTTAATGTTTATCATAGATCGGTGGAGCGTGTGTGGTTAACCGGCCCATTGATTAGGTGATAATATTAAGGGTACCAAGTGAATTTGCATGGTTATTCACACCTTGTTTTGTGATCCTCGGCATCCCAGTCACAAAACTTGAAGGGCACAATCGAGATTGAAACATGCCATTGAAAAGTTCAATGAATCTCAAAAGAATCTAGGAATTTCGAAAACCAATTAAACCTAATAATTCATTTCGTTTTCATGGTGGAAATTGGTGAATCGTCATTCACCTACCTTCAAATATATTATAGCTTAGATTACGGCATCCCTCTTCTAAGTTATAATATATTGTGTTGGATCCTAGCCTTAATATTACATTTGGGTGTATTATTAAGGATTCGATATATCTAATCTAAACTTGTTTTCTTCTTTTCAGATGTCTTCCAACAGTAAAGCTTCGGGCTCTAACCCTACTGGCTCCTTTTCCCTCATGAACCTTTGTGGGAGGGTCATCTTTGATGGTTCCAACTTCATGGATTGGATCCGGAACATCAGGATGGTTACTCGTTACGAGGACAAGGAATATGTCCTCGATAAGGAGCTAAAGGAGCTTGATGAGTCCACTGCTACTCCTGAGGAGGTCGCTAAGTATCAGGCACATGAAAGAGATGCCACCAAGGTGGCATGCATCATGATGGCCACCATGACAGCTGAACTCCAAAAGTCCTATGAGGACTATTACCCTTTTGAGATGCATTAGGATCTGATGGAAAGGTACCATCAGAGTGCTCGTCAAGAGCGGTATGAAATAATCTCCTCCATGATCACTACCCGTATGAAGGATAGCGAACCAATCACGAGCCACATGCAGAAAATGCAAAGGTATGTGGACCGTCTAATGAAACTGAATGTGAACTTCCCTGAGGAGTTGGCAATTGATATCATTTTGCACTCCTTGCCATCGTGTTATGATCAATTTCTTATGACATACCACATGAACAAGGAGGAAGTCACACTCAGTAAGCTTCAAGGACTTCTGAAGACTGCCGAAAGTGGTCTTAAAAGTAAGTCGGTTGCTACTCCTACTCCTACTACTACCCCTGTTTTGGCTATCGGGCAAGGCAAAGGGAAGAAGAGGAAGCACCCTTCGAAGGGTACCAAGGGAAAGTCCCTTGAAGGCTCCTCATCTGGAACCAAAGGTGGTTCTATCACTCCTGCCATCCCTAAGGATGCTGAATGCTTCTACTGTCAAAATAAGGGGCATTGGAAGCGAAACTGCCCAAAGTACTTGTAGGATGTCAAGAATGGGAAAGTAAAACCATCCCATGCAGGGCCTAAGAAGAAGTGAGGATGTGGAGCACGGAAAGATAAACTTAATCATGGGGAACAAGAAGGTTGCACCTGTTACCAAGATTGGAGTTTATACTTTGTTGCTAGATAGTGGGTTAAAGTTAGATTTGAATAAATGTGTTTACTCGTCTGAAATGGCGAGGAATATTATTTCCTTTCATGCTTTGTACAAACAAGAAGAAGACCGACATGGATGGGAAAATGCACACTTATAAGGCTCGACTGGTTGCGAAGGGTTTTACTCAGACTCAGGGTATTGATTATGATGAAACCTTTTCACCAGTAGCAAAGATTAAGTCTATTAGGGTTATGCTAGCCATTACTGCATTTCATGATTATGAAATATGGCAAATGGATGTCAAAACCGCTTTCCTTAACGGAAAGTCGGCTGAGGATGTTTACATGAATCAGCCAGAAGGTTTTGTCAGTGCATAGTACCCCAATAGAGTGTGCAAGCTTGAGAAATCCATTTATGGATTGAAACAAGCATCTCGAAGTTGGAATCTTTGTTTCGATGAGAAGGTCAAAGAGTTTGGTTTCTCAAGAAGTGAAGATGAGTCCTGCGTGTATGTCAGAGCTAGTGGGAGTATAGATAGTTTTTTGGTACTGTATGTGGATGGCATACTACTCATAGGAAATGACATCCCAACCTTGCAGGAGGTTAAGTCCTGGCTTGGGAAGTGCTTTGCTATGAAGGACCTTGGAGAAGCTACCTATATCCTAGGGATAAGGATATTAAGAGAAAGGAGTAAAAGACTAATTGGACTTAGTCAGAGTATCTACTTGGATAAGGTGTTGAAAAGGTTCAACATGCAGGATTCCAAGAAAGGAGAATTACCGATCCAAAGCAATGCCAAACTGAGCAAGGCTCAGAGCCCGAGTACAGAAGATGAGATAGCTGAGATGAGTCGATTACCTTATGTTTCCGCTGTTGATTCAATCATGTATGCTATGACTTGTACCCGTCCTGATGTGGCCTTCGCTTTGAGCATGGTCAGCAGATATCAGAGGAACCCTGGCAAGGCTCATTGGACTGCGGTAAAGAATACTCTCAAGTACCTGCGGAGGACTAAGGATTGGATCCTTACCCTTGGTGGGAGTGATGACTTGAGAGTAGTAGGGTATAGTGATGCTAGCTTTCAGACTGATAGGGATAACTTCCGCTCTCAGTTGGGCTGGGTCTTTACCTTAAATGGAGGGGCAATCACTTGGAAGAGTTCCAAACAGGAGACTGTAGCTGATTCGACTTGTGAATCAGAGTACATATCAGCGAGTGAAGCGGCAAAGGAGGCGATATGGCTGAGGAACTTCATCGGAGACCTTGGAGTTGTACCAGCTATTAAGGAGCCTATGGAGATTTTCTGTGACAGCAATAGTGCGGTTGCCTTAGCCAAGGAACCAAGAGATCATGGCAGATCCCGACACATTGACAGAAAATATCACTTCATAAGACACAAGATAGAAGAAGGACTCCTCGTGGCAAAGAGGGTATCGTCAGATGAGAACCCTGCAGATCCCCTTACGAAGGGACTGACGAGGGTTAAGCATTTGCAGCATGCGAGGCGCATCGGGCTGAGGGACGATATTAGTTTTACAGATTAGATAATTTTTCTGAAACTTTTAAAATGTAATCGACGTTTGATGATGAATAAAATGTGTGATTTATTTATGAGTAAAGTGTTACTATCATTGTCAATTATTTACTATTGTTTCAGTTTTGCATGTTTTGACTTCCAGAATAATTAATTTATTCAAACCTCCACAATCAGTCATACGTCGGAAGTAGGTATGAATCAAGATTGTCATGAATTAGGATTGTAGATGACTAAAGGTGTTTGGCCATAGCAATGGTTGCTACAACATTCATGAGTACTCATAAGGTGTTTAGCCCACGCTCACTTGTATCACTTCATGGAATTTATCTCAAGTGATCGTGAGACGGTAATATCATATAAGTCTTCAAACCTAGAGATGTGAGTTGTTACCTATGAGTTGGTTGTGCATTGATTGCACGTAAACGCATCAGTAACTTGATGTTATAAAACGTGCCTTTGTGTGCAATTCAATAAGTAGTAGAACAAGCATATGAGTCGAAGTTTATCTGTTCCTTCTAGAAATAGAAGCGATATCTGGGCCCCTCGATGATTTTGTGTTGACCCATGTACCGGGCCCGGTCAGAACTAAATTGATGTGTTCAGTTAAGTTCTTTGTCAAACAAATCGGAAATCGAGAAACAACTGCTAGACAATAAGTAAGACATTGTTCCATGTATTTGTCCGGCTGATATCATGAGAGCAGAGGATTATATGATCACTTATCTAAAATGGCGTTTCATAGTTCACATGAGTTTTCGAGAGCTACGATTGCCGGTTGGTTCCTGAAGTAATATAGGCAAATACAGTTATTAGACTTATCCAAGTGGGAGTCTGTTGGATAAGATGTCTAAGTCCATAACTTATTTGGTATATACTTGACCCGACCCGGCATGGTCCATTTGGGTTGCACTTCACCCAAACTAGTTATGGATAATTTTATGAGAGTTGTATACTTACGATTTATTAATATATTATAAGTTATAATATATTAATATAAAGTCATGTTACTTAATTAGTTTTAATCTTGAATTAATTATGAATTTATTTAGTGATTAAAAGGAAGACTAATTAAATCATGGGCTATTATATTTATATGGTGTGGGCTAACACTCATTTGGAATGGGCTAAGCATATATGGAAGTCCATGGATGATCCATGGAGCTTTTACCCATGGATCCTTGGAAGAGGAAAAGACATGGGTTATTAGGGTTTCATCCTAACCATGTACACTATATAAACAAGCTTATGTTGCATGAAAAAGACACTAATGTGTGTGTGTAAGTGTGGTGGCCAAAGTCAAGAGTTAGTATACTCTCTCATACATTTTCCAAGTTTGTGGTGATTTGTGATTTCCATTTGAGGCATTCACATTATTGGTGCTTGGCTCTCAAACTCCAAGGAATCAACAATCAACAAAAGGTATGTAATTCATCTAGTTCTTTTATGGTTAAAAGTACCCCATGCCATGCTAGATAGGTTATAAACCTTGGAAAATAATATTTTGCATGTATCTTAGACAAACATAGATCCAAGGTTTAATAGGGTTGCATGTACACTTAGGGAGTGTTAGAATGCTCAAAACCCAACAATATGTTATGTGGTAGTGGTAGGGGGTGAAATAGTCCCCAGTATCCGGTCGAGAGGACCGAAGGGGAGGCCAGCACCAGATATGCTAGCCAGTATCCAGTCGAGAGGACCGAAGGGGAGGCCAGCACCCAGATATGCTAGCCAGTATCCGGTCGGGAGGACCGAAGGGGTAGGTCGGGCACTCGGATATGCCTGACAGTATATGTATGTTATATGATTGTATGGTATGTGGTACGATGGGGGAACTCACTAAGCTTTGTGCTTATAGTTTTCAGTTTTGTTTCAGGTACCTCTTCAGCAAAGGGGAAGGAGCCGGCGCGGTAGCTGCACATCATACACACATTGGATTCCGGCTTATGAGATTTCTTGGGATTGTACTCTGACATTGTTACTACTTTTATGATATGATTTTCAGACATGACATTATGGTTTTATAAAATGATATGACATGCTGATGTTTTATGATAAATGCTTTTGTCACAACTAGCATTCTAGCTAGGAAATTCTGTACTCTTGTAAACATTATCTACTGTAAACTCGTAAACCCTAGTTCATGATATGCTTGAAATTCAACCTATGGAAGAACATTCAAACTTAGATTCATCAAGTAAAGTTGAAAACCCTAGAAATCCCGGTTTAAGTCCATTATGGACTAGGATTTCCTTATTGGGCCTAATGGGCCAATAAACTTCCAATTTGACTATTTTGGGCTCAGGACTCTTAAATGGGCTCTCATTGGACCCACTTTCATGAGACTTAACCTTCTTGGACTTCATAAGCCTAAAATGGACTAGTTTACCTTTAATGGGCCTTATTGGGCCATAACAATCCAATAAGCCCTAAAGAGCCACAAATCCACTCTTTCATGCAAAATTGGGCCGTAATCCACTCCAAAGGCCCAATGGGTCGAAAACTATCAAGTTGGGCTTCACATTTCGAAAATCAAACACTAAGGCCCAAATCTTTTCTTTCGTTCTCTCTCTCTCGGCCCAAGTAGAAGACAAAAAAAAGAGATGTAATTAGGGAGGGTTGACTTTGGTGACACCTCCCTATTATTCAACATGTAACAATGCTATAATCTATCATACTTCCATGCATGTCAACTCATTACATCTCTCTTCCCCTCTCTTTTTCTTCTTCGGCCGAGAACACAAGGAAAACACCCATACACACAACATCAAACTTCTTCCAAACTCTCTCAAGTATCCTCCTCCTTCCCACTCCAAAATCTCGAAATTTTGCTTGTGTATCAAGAGGATTTCAAGAGATTATCATCACTTCTTGGTAAGTTGTACTTAGATCCATGGTTTAGCTTCTTGATTCTTTTATAAATCTCCTTCTAACTCATGAAAGTTCATGATCATGCTTCTTAGAACCTATCTAAGCCAAAGTCTTCTCAAGAAGCTTTCTAGGGCCGAAAATAACATCAAACTCTTCCATTCTTTCTTCAAATCGAAAACATCAAAGCAAGGTGAGTTCATACCCCTCTATTTTCGGTTTTCACATGTTTTATGGGGGAGAATGCAAGTAAAATGTGAAGATCTATGTGTATTTGTATGATATGTGTGATTTCTTGTGTTTTTGTGGTATATATATGCTAAGAATGAAAGATATTTCGAGATCTATAGTTCAAGAAGGAAAAATATGTGATCTAGGTCTTATTTCACTTAACATGTCATGATAAACTAACATACAAGCTTTAAAATAACACACTACAACATAAAACTCATTATTAGACTATTTTTGTCAAATAAGCAAAAGTTTGGGAAAAGTTGTCATTTACGGTTTTTACAAGGTTCAAAATGTCAAATCAATTAAAATGAAAGTTTCTATGAACATTATGTATTTTTGAAGGACTAAAAACGAAATTGTGGCTTATTTGGCTAAATTTTGGGTTTTTCGGCCCATAGGCCCAAAGTTGCGAAAAATATAGTTTTTAAGGGGCTGAAATGGTAAATTTCTCAAAACAGGGGGTAGAAAAGTAAATAAATCTATTTCTAGGGTTTGAAATGATCTTATTTGTAAAAAGGATTTAAAATGCAAAGATTTTGCATTTTGGGTAAAAAGTGTAAAAATTTGCGAAAAAGGTGGACTAAAATGCAAATCTTTTAACTAAAGGGGTTGAAACATTCGAAAATTGACTTTTGGGCTTAAAACATTATTTAAATAAGTGTTTGGGTCAAAGATGTCAAGAAAAATGGTTTAAGGACCTAATATGTCGTTTTTTGTACAAAAAGGGCAAAAATTGCCAACTTTACAAAATAAGGGGCTGAATAGGTCAAACTAATGTTTTTGGTCAATTATTTTGATAATAATAACAATTGGGTCAAAATATACAAAACTTTATAACTTATGGGTTGTAAATAGAAAAATAACTATTTTTATAAACCTATAAATCGTTATAAAACAAATTCGTGATTTACACGACATATCGATTAAACAACTCGCAACATTAATACTATACAACACAAGTAAACATTCAATTGGTTGGGCTTGAGAGGTTCTAATCATGCTTAATGAGCCTTTGTGACTCATTAACAGGGCTTTTGGGCCCAACATAAATAATACATGTTATTGGGCCTCCTTTGACCCAATTACATGCTTAAGGGACCCTCAATGGTTTTTACATGTTATTGGGCCTCAGTGGCCCATTAGCATTACTAGTAAGGTCCAAATAAATCATATGCGAAATGGGCCAACGCGCTTTTCGTATGCTCGACAGTCGTAAATAACATACGAAATTAGTAGGGCTTAATAGTCCTCTTCTCCTTGTCTGTTAGGCTTATCTTCTCTTCAAGTAAACTAAAATCAGATCATTAATCAAGGTTAATCAAATTCATGTGGATTCAATGAGTAATAACGGGTGACACTAATAAGTGTCGGTCGTAGTCTGTAGTTGTAATCAAAGTCTCATGGAGGGAGAGCGAGAGTTTCTGTATAGATCTATACGGGGGTGACTCCCCCACACCTAAGCTGTTCGCTACAGTTAGACTCGGCCAGTCTAGGGTGACAAAGTCTTAAGATCAAATTTTGGTGTTCATTAGAATTCCAAGACAGACGAACTAGTCATTATCATGCATGGTTATAACGACTCACGTAGAAATCCGACATCATTAATCAACGGAAATCATATTCATTCGATGTAACGATTCAATAATGCAAAACAATCATATCTTTTTATCGGAAAACATCGGGTTTTCCGGGGAAACCAATCTTACTCATTTGTACTTTCAAAAACTATAATGCAAAACTTCTCATTTATTCATGATTTGAAAACATTGACACATATACTTACAGGATCATCACAACATTTTCAAGAAAAGTTTTAATACAGAAAATATCGGATTATCTGGGTTTTACCAATGACATAAACTACTTTACATCAAACACCTTTATGAACTCACTCAGGTAATCGTTAGACAAGGAGGCATCCAGTGTGTTGAAAGTTTCTTTTGTAGTTGCTAATCACCAAACACTTTATATTTTGGAATCATGTAATGTAAACCTTGTAGTTGATGTAAACAATGCCAGTTGTACTATGAAATGTTTGGTGATGAATGTGTTATGATTCATGTATATTCATTGCGATGATATTTCAATTTAAGTCACGCGAACCCTCGGACGTTTCCGCCGTCTGGTTCGGGGGTGTGACAGGTTGGTATCAGAGCTCTGTTTATAGTGAACTAGCATATCTAACCACACATTGATATGCAATTATAAACCCAAAGAGGGACTAAATAACTCTGAACAAAACAATTAAGATATACTAATAAACACTCTTATTTGTGCGTCTTAGAAAAATAAACATAATAACAAATCGAATAAAACGATTAGGAGAACCTGACATCTCGGTTAAGCCAGGACTGTTCACAGTTGTATTAGGGATGATTGTAGCCTGATCAACTACATTTCTTCGTAATAGAACTATCATATGCCCTGAAATGATCGCGATGGTCAGTAAACCTAAGGCATACCCTATTTTTAATCAAGAAGAACGCAGCAACCCAAGCTACCCCAGCACCACATGCTCCAGCCTCATCCACGCCGAATACTCCGAAGCAGTACACAGGGAATCTTACCAAGTGTAACAAATGTAACTACCATCACCTTGGGGAATGCAGAGAGATGATGTGCACAAGATGAAACCGGAAGGGCCATACATCAAAATATTGTAGGACCCAGTTTCCACAAAACCAGATGCACAACAACAACAACAAAAACAACAACACAAAGGATGGAGCCAGTTATACTTGTTATGGGTGCAGGAAGACCGGCCATTTCAGGCGAAATTGTCCCAATGCAAACAACCAGGGGACAGGAGCAGCAGGAAGAGTGCTGACTATGGGTCAAGGAGAAGCGGTTCAGGATCCCGCTGTCGTCACCGGTATGTTTCTCCTTAGCCACTCATATGCATGCATCCTGTTTGATACCGGGGCAGAGCGAAGCTTTGTGAGTAACAAATTCAAACACTTGCTAAAACAACAACCCCAAAAGCCTAATGAAACCTTTACGGTGTAAGTGGCTAATGAGAAAACATAATCAGCCGGGGAAATCTATGTAGGATGTACCCTGACTTTAAATCAGCATACCTTTCAAATAAACTTGATGCCTCTAACTATTAGGAGCTTTGATGTGATTATCGGCATGGACTGGTTGAGCCCCCATTATGCCGAAATTTTGTGTCGCGAGAAGGCCGTTCGCCTTCATCTCCCTAATCACGAAACCCTAATTATATGCGGAGACAAACCCAGTACGAACCTTCGTCTTATCTCGTGCATTAAGGCACAAAAGTATCTACAAAAGAAGGACTTGGCGTTTCTGACTCACATAGTGGATAAGTCCAAGGAAGAGGTCAATATTCGAGACATTCTAGTGGCTTGAGACTTCCCGGATGTCATTCCTGAAGATCTTCCGGGGATACCCCCCCCCCCAGAAAGACAAGTCGAGTTCCGAATTGACCTGGTGTTGAGAGCCACGCCCATTGCCAAATCACCCTATAGGTTGGCTCCTGCGGAGATGCAAGAACTGTCAAGCCAACTCAGCGAGCTCTTGAGTAAAGGATTCATCCGACATAGCTTCTCACCATGGGGAGCTCCGATCCTTTTTGTTAAGAAGAAGAACGGATCCTTTAGGATGTGTATCGATTATAGAGAGCTGAATAAGCTCACTATCAAAAATCGCTAACCACTTCCACGAATCGACGATCTGTCCGACCAGCTCCAGGGAGCAAATTACTTCTCTAAGATAGATCTGCGGTCCGGCAACCACCAGCTCAAGGTCCGGGAAGAGGATATTTCCAAAACCGCTTTCCGAACCCGCTATGGACATTAGGAATTCGTTGTGATGCCCTTCGGTCTAACGAATGCCCCTGCCGCATTCATGGACCTAATGAATCGAGTCTGCCGACCATTCCTCTACAATTTTGTCATCGTTTTCATCACCGATATTCTAGTCTATTCTCGAAGCGAAGAGGAGCATGGCCGACATCTCCGACAAATCTTGGAAACCCTACGAACTGAAAAGTTATACGCAAAACTCTCTAAACGCGAGTTCTGGCTCCGAAGTGTAAACTTTTTAGGTCATGTTGTCAGCCAAGAAGGGATACATGTGGACCCTTCTAAGATCAAAGCCATTGAAGGATGGGCAGCCCCAGCGACACCCACAGAAATTCATCAATTTTTAGGTCTTGCAGGCTATTACAGGAGATTCTTTCAGAACTTCTCCAAAACAGCCAACCCACTTACCATGCTTACACAAAAGGGCGTGCCATTTCAATGGACATAAAAGCAGGAGGTTGCCTTCCGAACTCTGAAGTGAGCTCTCTGTAGTGCACCCGTACTATCACTACCAGAGGGAACAGAGGACTTCGTCGTTTACTGCGAAGCTTCAAATCAGGGTTTAGGATGTGTACTCATGCAGCATGGTAAGGTGATAGCTTATGCATCCTGACAACTAAAGACACATGAGGTGAATTATACCACCCATGATCTTGAATTGGGAGCTGTGGTCTTCTCCTTGAAAATTTGGAGGCACTACCTTTATGGTACCAAGTGCACCATTTTCACCGACCACAAGAGTCTCCAGCACATTTTAAATCAAAAGGAGTTAAACATGAGGCAGCGAAGATGGGTTGAGCTGCTAAACGATTATGAGTGCGAAATCAAGTACCACCCAGACAAGGCTAACGTGGTAGCTGATGCTTTGAGTCGGAAAGAATACTCCAATCGTCGTGTGAAGACTCTTTCAATAACCATCCAATCCCATCTATCCTCACAAATCAAAGCAGCCGACTTCGACGCCATGAAGACAAAAAACAGAACGAGCGAAGCGTTACGTGGAATGGAAAAGAACTTCGAAGTCAAGGAGGATGGAACATATTATTTCATGAACCGAATTTGGGTCCCTAAACTTGGAGGATTCAGAGAAGTAGTCATGAATGAAGCTCATAAGACACGTACTCCATCCATCCAGGGTCAGATAAAATGTATCTGGATGTCAAGCAATGTTATTGGTGGCCTAACATGAAGGCAGAGATTGCCACTTACGTTAGCGAATGCCTCACTTGTGCTAAAGTGAAGGTAGAGTATCAAAAGCCCTCGGGACTATTACAACAGCCGGCAATACCCGAGTGGAAATGGGAAAGGATTACTATGGACTTTGTGACCAAATTACCCAAGATAACAGATGGATTGGATACCATATGGGTGATATTGGACAGGTTGACAAAATCCGCCCATTTCCTGCCAATAAAGGAGACATACAAGATGGAGCGACTAACAAGAATCTACATCAACGAAATTGTGAGACTCCATGGAGTACCAATATCTATCATCTCAGATCGAGATAGTAGGTTCACTTCACGCTTCTGGCAATCGCTACAGAAGGCGATGGGGACACAACTCGACATGAGCACTGCTTACCACCCACAGACGGATGGTCAAAGTGAGCGAACCATTCAAACTCTTGAGGATATACTTCGAGCATGTGTGATAGACTTTGGAAGGTCGTGGGATACCCACTTACCTTTAATTGAGTTTTCATACAACAACAGTTATCACACAAGCATCAAAGTTGCTCCTTTCGAAGCATTATATGGTCGTAAATGTAGATCACCGTTGTGTTGGACAGAGGTAGGCGACACTCAGCTGGCAAGAGAGCAGACACCAAGCAATGCATTAACAGGACCAGAAATCATACGCGAAACGACAGAGAAAATAGTTCAAATCAAAGTTTGACTTCAAGCATCACGCGACCGACAGAAGAGCTACGTCGATAAGCGGCGAAAGCCCTTGGAACTTCAAGTCGGGGATCGGGTGTTGTTAAAGGTCTCCCCCTGGAAAGGGGTGATCCGTTTTGGGAAACGGGCAAAACTAAACCCACGGTACGTTGGACGCTTCGAGATTCTTGCCCGAATCGGTCCGGTGGCTTATAGACTGCAACTACCTGCCGAACTCAGCGGTGTACACCCCGTGTTTCATGTTTCCAATTTGAAGAAGTGCTTATCCGAAGAAACTCTCGTCATTCCGTTAGAAGAAATCGAAATCAACGAGAATCTCATGTTCATCGAAGAACCAGTTGAAATCATGGACAGGGAGGTGAAGCGTACTAAGCAAAGCCGCATTCCAATTGTGAAGGTTCGGTGGAACGTGAAACGTGGACCGAAATTCATATGGGAACACGAAGACCAGATGAAGCAAAAGTACCCTCACCTATTCTTGCCTTCTCAAATCTAGCTTCAAAAGAGAATTTCGGGACGAAATTCCCTCTAACGGGGGGATGATGTCACAACTAGCATTCTAGCTAGGAAATTCTGTACTCTTGTAAACATTATCTACTGTAAACTCGTAAACCCTAATTCATGACATGCTTGAAATTCAACCTATGGAAGAACATTCAAACTTAGATTCATCAAGTAAAGTTGAAAACCCTAGAAATCCCGGTTTAAATCCATTATGGACTAGGATTTCCTTATTGGGCCTAATGGGCCAATAAACTTCCAATTTGACTATTTTGGGCTCAGGACTCTTAAATGGGCTCTCATTGGACCCACTTTCATGAGACTTAACCTTCTTGGACTTCATAAGCCTAAAATGGACTAGTTTACCTTTAATGGGCCTTATTGGGCCATAACAATCCAATAAGCCCTAAAGAGCCACAAATCCACTCTTTCATGCAAAATTGGGCCGTAATCCACTCCAAAGGCCCAACGGGCCAAAAACTATCAAGTTGGGCTTCACATTTCGAAACTCAAACACTAAGGCCCAAATCTTTTCTTACGTTCTCTCTCTCTCTCTCTCTCTCTCTCTCTCTCGGCCCAAGTAGAAGACAAAAAAAAGAGATGTAATTAGGGAGGGTTGACTTTGGTGCCACCTCCCTATTATTCAACATGTAACAATGCTATAATCTATCATACTTCCATGCATGTCAACTCATTACATCTCTCTTCCCCTCTCTTTTTCTTCTTCGGCCGATAACACAAGGAAAACACACCCACACACACAACATCAAACTTCTTCCAAACTCTCTCAAGTATCCTCCTCCTTCCCACTCCAAAATCTCGAAATTTTGCTTGTGTATCAAGAGGATTTCAAGAGAGTATCATCACTTCTTGGTAAGTTGTACTTAGATCCATGGTTTAGTTTCTTGATTCTTTTATAAATCTCCTTCTAACTCATGAATGTTCATGATCATGCTTCTTAGAACCTATCTAAGCCAAAGTCTTCTAAAGACGCTTTCTAGGGCCAAAATTAACATCAAACTCTTCCATTCTTTCTTCAAATCGAAAACATCAAAGCAAGGTGAGTTCATACCCCTCTATTTTCGGTTTTCATATGTTTTATGGGGGAGAATGCAAGTAAAATGTGAATATATATGTGTATTTGTTTGATATGTGTGATTTCTTGTGTTTTTGTAGTATATATGTGCTAAAAATGAAAGTTATTTCGAGATCTATAGTTCAAGAAGGAAAAATATGTGATCTAGGTCTTATTTCACTTAACATGTCATGATAAACTAATATACAAGCTTTAAAATAACACACTACAACATAAAACTCATTATTGGACTATTTTTGTCAAGTAAGCAAAAGTTTGGGAAAAAGTTGTCATTTGCGGTTTTTACAAGGTTTAAAATGTCAAATCAGTTAAAATGAAAGTTTCTATGAACATTATGTATTTTCGAATGACTAAAAACGAAATTGTGGCTTATTGGGCTAAATTTTGGGCTTTTCGGCGCCTAGGCCCAATGTTGCAAAAAATATGGTTTTTAAGGGGCTGAAATGGTAAATTTCTCAAAACAGGGGGTAGAAAAGTAAATAAATCTATTTCTGTGGTTTAAAATGATCTTATTTGTAAAAAGGATTTAAAATGCAAAGATTTTGGATTTTGGGTAAAAAGTGTAAAAATTTGCGAAAAAGGTGGACAAAATGCAAATCTTTTAACTAAGGGGGTTGAAACTTTCTAAAGTTGACTTTTGGGCTTAAAACATTATTTAAATAAGTGTTTGGGTCAAAGATGTCAAGAGAAATGGTTCAAGGACCTAATATGTCATTTTTTTTATAAAAAGGGCAAAAATTGCCAACTTTACAAAATAAGGGGCTGAATAGGTCAAACTAATGTTTTTGGTCAATTATGTTGATAATAATAATAATTGGGTCAAAATATACAAAACTTTATAACTTATGGGTTGTAAATAGAAAAATAACTATTTTTATAAACCTATAAATCGTTATAAAACAAATTCGTGATTTATACGACATATCGATTAAACAACTCGCAACATTTATACTATACAACACAAGTAAACGTTCAATTGGTTGGGCTTGAGAGGTTCTAATCATGCTTAATGGCCCTTCGTGACTCATTAACATAGCTTTTGGGCCCAACATAAATAATACATGTTATTGGGCCTCCTGTGACCCAATTACATGCTTAAGGGACCCTCAATGGTTTTTACATGCTATTGGGCCTCAGTGGCCCATTAGCATTACTAGTAAGGTCCAAATAAATCATATGCGAAATGGGCCAACGCGCTTTTGATATGCTCGACAGCCGTAAATAACATACGAAATTACTAGGGCCTAATAGTCCTCTTCTCCTCGTCTGTTAGGCTTATCTTCTCTTCAAGTAAACTAAAATCAGATCATTAATCAAGGTTAATCAAATTCATGTGGATTGAGTGAGCAATAACGGGTGACAGCAATAAGTGTCGGTCGTAGTCTGTAGTTGTAATCAAAGTCTCCTGGAGGGAGAGCGAGAGTTTGTATATAGATCTATAGGGGGGTGACTCCCCCACACCTAAGCTGTTCGCTACAGTTAGACTCGACCAGTCTAGGGTGACAAAGTCTTAAGATCAAATTTCGGTGTTCATTAGAATACCAAGACAGACGAACTAGTCATTATCATGTATGGTTATAACGACTCACGTGGAAATCCGACATCATTAATCAACGAAAATCATAATCATTCGATGTAACGATTCAATAATGCAAAACAATCATATCTTTTTATCGGAAAACATCGGGTTCTCCGGGGAAACCAATCTTACTCATTTGTACTTTCAAAAACTATAATGCAAAACTTGTCATTTATTCACGATTTGAAAACCTTCACGCATATACTTACAGGATAATCACAACATTTTCAAGAAAAGTTTTAATACAGAAAATATCGGATTTTCTGGGTTTTACCAATGACATAAACTACTTTACATCAAACACCTTTATGAACTCACCAACATTATATATGTTGACCGTTTTCAAAATAACATGTATTTTCAGGTAATCGATAGACAAGGAGGCATCCAGTGTGTTGAAAGTTTCTTTTGTAGTTGCTAATCACCAAACACTTTATATTTTGGAATCATGTAATGTAAACCTTGTACTTGATGTAAACAATGCCAGCTGTACAATGAAATGTTTGATGATTAATGTGTTATGATTCATGTATATTCATTGTGATGATATTTCAATTTAAGTCACGTGAGCCCTCGGATGTTTCCGCCGTCTGGTTCGGGGGTGTGACAACTTTTGTAAACCGTTATATAAAAATTGAAATTTTTTGACTCGGAAGTGTCTGGATTCAAACCGAGGGATTAAAAGATTTTTACAAAAAAAAATGGTTCTAAAATCTAAGTTAAAGAGTTTTGAGAAAGAACAACGTGTGTGATGTGCGCGACCGGCCGAGCTCAAGTAAGTTTTTCCCCAAAGTACCCATACAAGTTTATGTTACGAATATCAGTTCAGTAGAACAACATGCTAGATTAGGACTAAGGACCTAGGAGGATGCCTTATGTGCCTGCTATATGTATTTCAGCTTGATGAGGACTGCATGCTAGTACAAATTGGTCAGGGGGATAGCCTGAGTAGTATATGCTTGCTTATGTGCACTCGATGTCCGAATGCTGCTTGCTTTGTGCTTTTAGGAGTTCTTGTTGTCTTTCACTAGCTAGTAAACAAATATGCTAAGTTACATATTGCAAGGACTAAATAATTTCAGAAGGTAAGGTCCGGCTCTATTTTGCAGCTCTTGTTTGAGTACAACCGTTGTAGGGTAGGATCTCTCATTCGAAGAATTCTCTAGTCTGAGTGATATGTAATAGTATTTGCGAGCTAGTTAGGGGAAGAAAGCAGGGACTTCTTACGCAGCTGATGGCAGAAAGTGGGTTGGTGATTACCCTAGGGCAAGCCTAGGAAGAGAGTAGTAGAGATCAGTAGCAGTAAAAGGGACTTGGTGGAGTCAAGGCAGTTCTTGAGGAAAGTACAGATAGATGTGGAAGGTAGTATGGGCCCGTACTACCGAAAGCAGAGGATCTGTACTCGAATCGGGGAAGGCTGAGACAAGACCAGGAAACTTGAAATATATATGATCCCTCTAGATATATCAGTATCACTGACGGTTGTCATTATGTATTGCAGAATGGTGGTACTACATCCGAGGCCAGCAGTTGGCAGTTCAGGGGAGGGATCGGGTTCGGGTTCAGGTTCCGAACCACTGGATAAGAGGCTACGCGAGTTCATCGCGTCCGAGATCACTAGAGGCATCCTTGATGCGACCCCGGTCATCTTTGGGTCGATCAAGGAAGGGATTATCGAGCCGATGGAGGATCGTCTCAGGGCGTTCAGGAGTGACATGGCGATCAGCCAGTCAGGATCACGCACATTGTCCTTTAAGGACTTTAGGGGCAGTGGTGCGTCAGATTTCCATGGGGCGAAGGACCCCATTGCTGCCAGATGATGGATTGCAGACATTGAGTCTGCACAATTGACTTGCTTCTGCCTCGAGGGGTCGAAGGTGAGATATGCAGCAGGGTGCTTGAGATACAGGGCCAGAGATTGGTGGGAGTCGGTTGGTGACTCTCTGGGAGCCTCGGCTATTGAGGCTATGACATGGCCGGATTTTGTGACCCGGTTCAGGGCTGAGTTTGCACCTCCGGTGGAACTCCAGCAGTTGGCCCGGAAGTTCCTGGATATGAGACAGACGACTGAGACAGTGGCGGAGATCACCGCCAAGTTCCGGGAAAGGGCGTTGCTAGTGCCACAATATGCGGGAGACGAGGATATGAGGAGGACCCGCTATCACGACATGCTACGAGCTGACATTCGGGAGCATGTCAGTTTTTCAGCTTGCCCTACCCTGGATTCCATGATTGCCAGGGCAAGGGAGAGGGAGATTGATTTGGAGCACATCCGGAAGAGGAAGGACGAGGAGGGACAGGTGACTGGGGCCTCGGTGAAGAAGCCCAAGGGATCAGACGCTAGGCCGAAAGGCCAGCAGGACCGAGGCCACTGTAGGAAATGCGACAAGTCACATGAGGGAGCGTGCAGGTTGGGATTGTCAGGCTGCTATAAGTGCGGCAAGTTGGGGCATTTCAGCATGGAGTGTACCGCCCCTGCAACCACTATTCAGACATCCGAGTTGCTGTGTTTCCACTGCAACCAGAGGGGCCATAAGAGGGCCAATTGCCCCCAGTTTACAGCAGCAGCGCCAGTGAAGGCACCAACTCCAACGACCCTGCAGATTACGGATGGCCGGCATGGCAAGTCAGAGGCTCCAGTGGTGAGGAGCCGGGCCTTCCAGTTGACTACCGAGGAGGCACGCGCCGCACCCGATGTGGTGACGGGTATAATTCTTTCTCCCTGATTTATTCATTTGATGCTTATGTTATTGATATATGTTATGTATATATATGTTTAGGATCGTTCCATGTGAACGGTATCCCAGTGCAGGTATTGTTTGATTCGGGCGCTACCCGATCGTTTGTTTCTCTTGCGCTTAGCAAGAAGTTTCCTGAGTCCTCGGATATGTTGGATTGCTTGCTAGAGGTCGAGATTGCGGACGACAGGTCTGTGCGAGCATCGGAGGTCTTCCGGGATTGTGTTTTGAGACTGTTTGAAGAGCGTTATCTAGTAGATTTGGTTCCCATACCATTCAGGGGAAACAAGGTCATTATTGGTATGGATTGGCTAAGCCCCAATGGGGTAGTGATTGACTGCGCGCAGCTGTTGGTTCGGATCAGGACCCCAAGTGGGGGAGAGCTAGTGATTCAGGGCGAGAGGCCACAACAAGGACCAGCTTTATGTTCGACAGCGAGGGCTAGGCGCTACCTTCAGCATGGTTGCACAGGATACGTCGCCTATGTTACAGACACCCAGGAGATGGGAAGGGTGATGGTGGGTGATGTGCCAGTAGTGCGAGAGTTTGTGGATGTATTCCCTGAGGTGTTGCTCGGGTTACCTCCGGAGAGGTAGGTGGAGTTCAGGATCGACCTAGTCCCTGGTGCGGTTCCGATAGCCAGGGCACCGTATCGGTTGGCTCCTCCTGAGATGCAGGAGTTGTCTACACAGATGCAGGAGCTGTTAGACAAGGGATTCATTAGGCCGAGTAGCTCGCCTTGGGGAGCCTCGGTCCTATTTGTCAAGAAGAAGGACGGGTCGCATCGCATGTGTATAGATTACCGGGAGCTGAACAACGTAACGGTGAAGAATCCTTACCCACTCCCGAGGATAGATGATTTGTTCGACCACCTTCAGGGCGCATCCTGGTTTTCCAAGATAGACTTGCGGTCAGGCTATCATCAGATGAGGGTCAGAGATGAGGATATTCAGAAGACTACTTTCCGGACTCGCTATGGCCATTACGAGTTCGTCGTGATGCCCTTCGGGCTCACCAATGCTCCTGCCGCGTTCATGGATCTCATGAACCGCGTGTGCAAACCGATGCTGGATCGGTCTGTGATAGTTTTTATTGATGATATCTTGGTCTACTCCAAGACGTAGGAGCAGCATGAGGAGCATCTGCGAGAGGTTTTGGATACTCTGAGGAGGGAGAGCTTGTACGCCAAGTTTTCCAAGTGTGAGTTCTGGTTGCGCGAGGTGCAGTTTCTTGGGCACCTTGTCAACCAGAACGGTATTCTGGTTGCGCGAGGTGCAGTTTCTTGGGCACCTTGTCAACCAGAACGGTATTCTGGTCGACCGGGCCAAAGTATAGGCCGTGATGAGATGGGAGGTTCCGAAGTCTCCAACCGAGATTCGGATTTTCCTGGGATTAGCCGACTATTATCGGATATTCATCCATGATTTCTCCAAGATAGTCGTACCTTTGACTCGGCTAACGAAGAAGGTCGTAGTCTTTCGTTGGGGGCCTGAGCAGCAGGCAGCGTTCGAGACGCTAAGACAGAGATTGTGCGAGGCGCCAATCTTAGCCCTTCCAGAGGGCGTAGAGGTTTTTGTTGTATACTGCGACGCGTCTATTTCGGGTTTGGGTGCGGTATTGATGCAGAGAGGGCATGTCATCGCCTACGCCTCGAGGCAGTTGAAGCCCCACGAGGCGAACTACCCGACGCACGATTTGGAGTTGGGGGCGGTTGTCTTCGCCCTCAAGATTTGGCGACACTATCTCTATGGGGTTCGGTGTACCATTTACACGGACCATAAGAGTTTGAAATACCTCATGGATCAGCTGAATCTGAACATGAGGCAGCGTCGATGGTTAGATCTGGTGAAGGATTATGATTGTGAAATCCTTTACCACCCGGGGAAGGCCAATGTAATGGCCGACGCGCTTAGCCGTAAGGCAGTGCCGATCAGAGACATTTGCATGCGGATGACAGTAGTGACTCCACTGTTGGAGCATATCCGAGAGGCCCAGCCGGAGGCTATGAAGGAGGAACATCGGAAGAGTGAGCGTATAGTGGGTCAGGTTTCTTCTTTCGACCATGATAGCCGAGGGTTATTGACTCTTCACCGTAGGGTGTAGGTCCCCTATCATGGAGGCGTAAGCCAGGTGTTGATGGAGGAGGCGCACAAATCCAGGTTTTCTATCCATTCCAGAGCGACTAAGATGTATATAGATATTCGTCTTGACTATTGGTGGCCCTGCATGAAGCGGGATATAGCATGGTATGTGGAGCGCTGCTTGACCTGCAGGAAGGTAAAGGCCGAGCATCAGAGACCACACGAAAAGATGTAGCCGTTAGATATTCCCATGTCGAAATGGGAGGATATTACTATGGATTTCATCACCAAACTTCCCAGGACCGCGCGGGGAGTGGATTCCCTATGGGTCATTGTGGATCGGTTGACCAAGAGCGCCCATTTTATACCGATCCAGGAGAGTATATCGACCGAGAAGCTGGCCGACGTCTACATTCGAGAGGTGGTGGCTCGGCATGGAGTGCCAGTCTCCGTGATTTCCGACAGACATGTGCTGTTTACTTCCAGATTTTGGAAGAAATTCCACGACGAGTTGGGTACTCGTCTACACTTTAGCACCGCCTTTCACCCGCAGACGGATGGGCAGAGCGAGCGGACCATCCAGACTGTCACACCCCCAAACTAGAACGGCGGAATCGTTCGAGGGCGGATGACTTCATGTAGTATCGTAACAGTTGAATACATAGTAAAGAAAGTAAATCAACCATCATATATATAATTTAAAAGTTACATCGTTGAATAGTACTTGTTTCAAAACAAATTACAATATGATGATAAAATGAGTTTTAAACTAACGCCTTAGCGTCACTTCTCCAAAAGCTGAAGTTACATGTATTACAGAATCCCTGAGAAATACAAGTAGATTTGAAAGAGTAGATCAGCATTTAAGCTGGTGAGTTCATAAGTATTTAATGTAAATGTTTGTATAAATCTGAATGAATTGTTTGTATATGTTTGAAAACTCCTAGAAAATCCTATATTTCCTACTAGTATAAAAGTAGTCTTCTGCCAAGACCCAACTGATTTGAATGTTTGCTTTTTAGAAATCCAATGTTTTTCCATAAATATGTGGTAGTTTAAAAGTTCCAAAACTGAAATGCAAAAGTGTTTTTCATGCCTAGGGTAGTAGATTTATGTATAAAATCACTAAGGCATTTGATAACCCCATAAATCAACGTGCTTTTAATACTCCATGTGAGTTTTATAACCATGCTATTGACCCAGACTACCTGTAACAACGTTCTTCAGGCGTTGGAATGTTATGACGATTGTCACCCCAGACTTGCCAGTCTAACTGCAACTAACAGTTTAGGTGCGGGATTGTCAATCCCGTATAGATCTATACACAAGAATCACACTCTCCCTACAAGAGATTATGGTATATAATACAGGACTTTAACTGCATACTTGAAAGTACGTGAAGTTGAATGTCTCACAAAACTTAGTATCAAATAGATTTACGTATGAAAAGTCCATTTGTTCTTGTATATGAAAGTATTCCCTTGATGTAGTATTTATAGTATGTGAAATCTCATGAATATCAAGTAAACTATACCTATTATAGTTTTTCCAAAAGTGTGATTTGTTTGTATGATAAACCCTAGTGTAGTGTCGACTTTGTATATAAAGTATAATGTTTGTAATAACATTATTTAACATTTATACTTGAAATATAAATGAAGTGTTTCATATTTACTTAACACCATGTTTTATTCCAAAAGACAAGCGTTATCGTGATATGTTGTATGAGAATATTGTCGTATGATAGTTATAAATCACATATGATTGATTATAACAAAAGTAATATGAAAGATTTATGTTATTCATGCGCGGATAATCGTGTGTTTACTTGTATTTCCCCCCCTTAAAAGTGTATAAAAGCATTTAAAAACGTAGTCATAGGGGTATGAACTCACTTGATTGAAGTGGTTGCTTTGAAGTAGTCGAGAGAAGAATCGAGCAGAACTTTGACTAGAGAGAGTTGAAATCTCAGGATTCTCGGGGATCTAGGGAGTGAAGAACTTCCTTCGGGACTCGAGTATGAAAACCAGGGCTTCGGAAAGGCTTCTCGAGGTAATCACGCAGAGTAACGGTACTTAGATGGAAAGAGATGAGCACCAAACCCGACACCCTTAAGCTTCTATTTATATGGGCTGATTTGGGGTCTCACGTCGTGAGTTTTGGATTCTCACGTCGTGAGGCTTAGTCAGCATGATCCTCTTCGATGATTTGACGTGGCTGACACTCTGGAACCCATCAGTCACGAGCTCACGTCGTGAGCATGGTTCCCTCACGTCGTGAGGCTGAGTCAGCCTTGGGTTTTGTGTTCCGCACTTGTAAAAACCGTAACTTTCGTGTACGAGCTCCGATTTTGACGTTCTTTATATGCACGCGTAGGTGTGAAAAGTCTCTACAACTCTCGTTTAGACTCCGTTGGCTAATTTTGAATTTATTTTTATTATATTAATTTTAACAGGCCAGACCTGGAAAAGTTCGTTTAAATTCCTTATCTCCTTCATCTGGTGTCCATTTTCGTCAGACGTTTTACTGTGGTATTCCTATTGTTGGGGTCTTCAACTTTCTTTTAGGTTGTTTCGGTCAAAAGTTTCTCGATCTCTAGTTCGAGTTTTTAGATGTCTACTACTATGTCCGAAACTTCGAAAAATCATAACTTCCTCATACGAAGTCCGATTTGGGCGTTCTTTTTATGTATGTTCACGGTTTAACGATATCTACGACTTTCATTTAGATACCTAAGGCTAAAAGTTATTGTATTGAAACTTCGCGTTTATGTTTAACAGTACTGACGGTTTTGTTGTGTATCTTAGGTTGGTCATAACTTCTTCGTTATAACCCAGATTTTAGTGTTCTTTATATTTCTGAAAACCTTGACATGATAACTATATTTTTAGGCAACCCAATAGAGACTTTTGAACATTCTATTTTTGAAGCAAATTTCATTATATCGGAAGAGATTACAATTCTTGACATTTTAGGTCATTACATGGATTCGAGATATCGGGTTGTCATATCATCCCCCTGTTAGAGGGAATTTCGTCCCGAAATTTAATGTAAGATAAACATTTGTGGATTAGGAAAAGAGATGCGGATACTTTTGTTTCATTTGATCTTCGCGCTCCCAAGTGTATTCAGGTCCCCGCTTTGCATTCCAGCGGACCTTCACAATGGGTATGCGACTTTGTTTTGTTCGCTTAATTTCCCTATCCATGACCTCAACAGGTTCCTCCACGAAGTTGAGGCTCTCGTTGACCTCGATCTCGTCGAGTGGGATTACAAGAGTCTCGTCTGCCAGACACTTTTTCAAGTTGGAGATGTGGAAAGTAGAATGTACGCTACTCAGTTCGCGTGGTAGATTGAGTTTGTAAGCTACTAGGCCGATTCGGGCAAGAATCTCGAAAGGCCCTATGTATCTCGGATTGAGGTTTCCATGCTTTCCGAAGCGTATCAAGCCCTTCCAGGGTGAGACTTTCAAAAGAACGCGGTCTCCCACCTGGAATTCCAAAGGTTTCCTTCGCTTGTTTGCGTAGCTTTTCTGTCGGTCTCTAGAGGCTTTCAATCGTTCACGGATCTGAACGATCTTCTCTGTCGTTTCCCGAATGATTTCCGGACCTGTGAGAGCGCTGTCAGGAACTCGTCCTTTAGCTAACTGGGTATCACCCACCTCAGCCCAACACAGAGGGGATCTGCACTTCCGGCCATAGAGGGCCTCGAATGGAGCAGCCTTTATGCTTGTGTGATAACTGTTGTTGTAGGAAAATTAGACAAGGGGCAAATGAGTATCCCATGCCTTCCCAAAGTCGATCACACAGGCTCGCAACATATCTTCCAAGGTTTGGATAGTTCTCTCACTTTGTCCGTCTGTCTGTGGATGGTAGGCGATACTCACGTCCAGCCTAGTTCCTAGGGAACTTTGTAGCGACTACCAGAATCTCGAAGTGAATCTACTATCTCTGTCTG
Organism: Lactuca virosa; assembly: GCF_052849685.1. NCBI lineage: Eukaryota > Viridiplantae > Streptophyta > Magnoliopsida > Asterales > Asteraceae > Lactuca > Lactuca virosa. The sequence goes on from NC_136427.1 coordinate 27,920,496, forward strand.
AGATAATGGATATGGGAACACCGTGCAGTCGTACAATTTCCCTAATGTAGATTCATGTAAGCTTCTCCATCTTGTCTGTCTCTTTGATAGGCAGGAAGTGTGTGGACTTGGTCAATCTGTCGACGATGACCCATATGGTGTCAAGCCCACCCTTTGTCTTGGGCAATTTGGTTATGAAATCCATAGTAATCCGCTCCCACTTCCATTCCGGTATCTCCGGCTGTTGTAGAAGACCAGAGGGTTTCTGGTATTCGACTTTGACCTTTGCGCAAGTAAGGCAATTACTCACGAAGGTAGCAATCTCTGCTTTCATGTTAGGCCACCAGTATAGCTTTTTAAGATCCAGATACATCTTATCCGAACCTGAGTGAACGGAATAACGAGTGTTGTGCGCCTCGTTCATGACCAAGTCTTTGAAACCACCGTGTTTCGGTGTCCAGATCCGATCCATGAGATATAAGGCTCCGCCACCCTTGACTTCCAAGTTCTTATCCATCCCCCTCAGGGATTCACTCACCACATTTTCAGGTGTCAAAGCATCAAGCTGATCCTTCTTAATTTGCGTGGACAAGTGTGAATGGATAGTTAGAGTCAAAGATTTGACTCTACGACCAGCGTATTCTTTCCGACTTAGGGCGTCAGCTACTACGTTGGCTTTACCCGGATGATAACGAATTTCGCATTCGTAGTCACTGAGTAGCTCGACCCACCGTCGTTGTCTCACGTTGAGATCCTTCTGGTCGAATATATGTTGTAGGCTTTTGTGGTATGTAAAGATTGTGCTCTTTGTACCATACAGGTAGTGTCTCCAGATCTTCAGAGCAAACACAACTGCTCCTAGTTCAAGATCGTGGGTGGTGTAGTTGACCTCAAGTGTCTTCAGCTGTCTTGAGGCATAGGCGATGACCTTACCTCGTTGCATCAGAACACAACCGAGCCCTTGATTTGAAGCATCGCAGTAGACAATGAAGTCTTCTATCCCTTCGGGGAGGGATCGTATTGGCGCGGTGCACAAGGCTTGCTTGAGCGTTTGGAATGCTCTCTCCTGCTTCTCTTCCCAGTCAAAGGCCACGCCCTTCTGGGTCAGTGTTGTAAGAGTTTTCGCTATGCGGGAGAAGTTCTGAATGAACCTGCAATAGTAGCCAGCAAGACCTAGAAATTGGCGAATTTCCGTAGGTGTCTTCGGTGCTGATCAGTTCTCAATGGCCTTGATTTTGGAAGGGTCCACGTGAATTCCCTCTATACTAACTACGTGGCCCAAGAATTCGACTCTTCGGATCCAAAATTCGTATTTCGAGAACTTCGCATAGAGCTTCTCCGCACGAAGTGTTTCTAAGACCAGACGAAGATGTTGACTATGCTCCTCCTTACTATGAGAGTAGATAAGTATGTCATCGATGAAGACGATGACGAACTGATCCAAGTAAGGACGACACACCGTATTCATTAAATCCATGAATACAGTGGGTGTGTTTGTTAATCCAAAGGGCATCACTACAAACTCGTAGTGACCATAACGAGTTCGAAAGGCTGTTTTGGGAACATCTCCTTCCAAGACTCGTAGCTGGTGATACCCGGATCTCAAATCGATCTTCAAGAAATAACTCGCTCCTTGGAGTTGATCGAACAAGTCGTCAATGCGTGGAAGGGGGTATCTGTTCTTGATAGTGAGCTTGTTGAGTTCCCGGTAATCGATGCACTTGCGGAAAGATCCATCCTTCTTCTTTACGAACAGGACTGGCGCTCCCCAAGGTGAGAAGCTCGGTCTGATGAATCCTTTGTTGAGTAGTTCGTTTAATTGGCTGGATAATTCCTGCGTCTCAGCTGGCGCTAGACGATATGGCGACTTAGCTACTGGGGTAGCTCCGGGGATTAAATCGATTCTGAACTCGAGTTATCGTTCTGGTGGGACTCCGGGAAGATCTTTAGGGAAGACATCGGGAAAATTGCAGACTTCTAGAATATCTTTGAGGTATTTCGCTTCTTTTTCCCTATCTACCACGCAGGCTAAGAAGGCATGATACTCCTTACGCATGTATTTTTGGGCTTTGACGCAAGACATGATTTGTAAATTGATACCGGGTTTGTCACCATAAAAGACAAGAGTTTCGCCGTTTGGCAGATTTAGGCGAACGACCCTTTCGTGACAAAGTATATCGGCATGGTGCAGGCTTAACCAATCCATACCGATGATGACATCAAAGCTCTTTATAGTGATCGACATTAGATTGATTGGGAAGGAATGCTCGTTTAGAGTTAGTGTGCAGCCTAAGTACATATCGTTTGTGCTTTCTGTTCTACCATTTTCCATTTCTACTGTAAATATCTTATTGAGTGATGTAGGGTTCTGTTTTAGTATGTGCTTGAATTTATGACTCACGAAACTCATCTCCGCACCACAATCAAAGACTATGCATGCATAAGTGCTATTGAGGAGATACGTATCCGTAACCACCGTGGGATCAACTATTGCTTCGTTCTGCCCTATTGCCAGCACTCTTCCCATGCCGCCAGCATTCCTGGCTTTAGGGCAGTCTCTCTTGTAGTGTCCGGCCTCACCGCACCCATAACATGCCTGACCTACACCTACTCCCGGAACTTGGGTGATTGGTCGTGCCGGTGCTTTACAGAAACGGGTAGTGTGCCCTTTCCTGTTGCAGTTGTTGCAGTGCATTTACCGACAATTTCCGTTGTGATGGAAATTGCATTTGGTGCACTTTGGTAGGTTCCCCACATATTGCTTTGCTGGTGTAGGGGTAACAGGAACAACAGTGGGGGTAGTAGCGGCATGAACTGCCACCATATGTTGCTTCTTTGCAGGTTCTTGTGAAGACTGACTCTTCCTCTTCTTCCAGTACTTCCTCTTGCTGTTGTTGTTGGTACTGTTGTTGTTGTTGTTGTTTCCTATGGTTTGCTCCGGAACCACAGTTGCGAAGCCTTGGCAGACCCCATGGTCAACAAGAGCTTGTGCCAACTGTTTGGCACTATCGAAAGTGATGGGTTTGGAAGCTAGTACACTTCCTCGAATCTGAGGTGCCAGTCCCCAGATGTACCTCTCGATCTTCTTGCTTTCCAGAGCAAGCATCCCTGGGCAAAGGATTGCCAAATCACGAAACCTATTGGTATAGGTTGTGACGTCCGAGCCTACCATAGTAAGGCTCCAAAGTTCCTGCTCTAGCTTTTGTACTTCGCCCCTTGGACAATACTCCTACATTAACATTTGCTTTAGATTCTCCCAACCCATAGAATTAGCCACAACCAGAGTTAGTGACTTGACATGGCCATTCCACCACGTCAGAGCTCTCTCGGAGAATGTATAAGTAGCAAATTTTACTTTGCTCACTTCCAGACATGCACAGATCTCAAAAACAGCTTCTGTTTTCTCTATCCATTGTGATAGAGCCATTATCCCTCCGGATCCATTAAAAGATATGGGCTTGCTATTTTTGAAGTCTTTGAAGGTGCAATCCCCTGAACGACCCTAACGTTGGCCATTCGTACAACTATTTACTCCTCCTCCGGACCCATTATTGCTCATCTGTGCCATTGCTGCTGTCACTGCAGCTATTACAGCAGCTATTAAGGCGGCGTTATCTGTTGTTGGAGGTGGTGGTGGTGGAGGTGTTGCGTTGTTGACACAGCGTTTAGATCTGCGGGGCGGCATCGTTCTGCTAGAGAAATAGAATGAAGAATATAAGTCTTTAATGATTGGAAGGGGTGTGTTAATAAATTTGTTATTTTCGTCCATTCATGAATTTGACTGACCTACTCACGGGTTAGAGCTTGTTTCATAATAAAAGTTTGTATACTGATAGATAGACTTATGAACCTGAGTGGTATTCAAGGAATTAACACACAAAGAAGTTTCTTCATATATATTAAACAATATGTTAAGTTACATTTTGAAGTTAAGAAAATTTCGACCCCTCTATGGGTCTCCGATACAGAAGTTAAAGAAAAGTAAGACTTTTAGCCGAGTGCCTATTCTATAACAAAATCCTTGAGATTTGAACAAGTTCTACTTGCGACGTAGGTTACGCTTGGAGCTTGACTCCGTGTCTAATTACTTTGCCCCCATAAGACGCCTGTCAAAGGTGGCTTGCTGCTCCCTCATTTCTCTTATCTCAGAGAGGGCTGTGTTTAGTTGGTCTTGGAGTGTGTCGGTGTGGAGTTGGGCATCCTCCTGCACCCTGTCCAGGCGACGAATATCGGCTGCGTTACCTTGAACCTCTATGTCGGTTTCGCGAATCCGGTTCGCTTGAACTCCTGATTGGTAGGACTGGTTGGCTATTTTGCCTACCATGACTGGGAGAGCCCTGTCAGCTGAACTTCCACCACTAACGTCGTAGAAGTCCCAACACATGACGTAGGGAGGACGCAATCCTTGCTGTTGACTCCAATGGTGGAGGTGACTTCCCCAGACGGGAGTTGGTCCCTGAAAGTTTCTCATAACTGCGGGAGGTTGACCGACTGGTGGGTTGATTACTTCTGGTTCTGAGTTTGTCCCAGAGTCATCCTCTTCCTCCTCTTCCATGGGTTGCTCATCCTCTTCGGGGTCCTCTACTACCCATCCTCCATTGCCCTGATTTGGGTAGTAGGGATCCCCTGGTGGGTGGAATCCAGCCATTGTGTCTGTACGAGAATAGAGTTAAGAATTGACTCTTATCTAAAGCACATACAGAACTATCAAAGTTTTAACTTGTTGCATTTACCAAATACTCCTATAGTATTCTAAATGTTATGTTTGATTCAAAAAGATCATGTTTTTGGTAATTTTTTACTTGTTGCTCACTACGACCATTCCTCGACATACATTAGTCCGATCTCGGATAAATATAGTTGATCAGGCTATATTCGTCCCAAATCCAATTACATATTCCGAGGCCTAGTCGTAGTGTCCAACTTGTCCTAATACTTCTTGTATAGTTCTAACTATGAAAATGACTCTTTGTATGCATGTATTTGTGCTTTTATGACCCAAATAATTTAAGCTCCATGAAACGCGGTGTAGGTGTAAAAATGTTTTGTCAGAGAGTTTTAGTCCCCATGCATTTATACTTTGTATATCCTATGTGGTTCGATATACTTAGTTCACTATAAACAATGCTCTGATACCAATCTGTCACACCCCCAAACCAGAACGGCGGAATCGTTCGAGGGCGGATGACTTCATGTAGTATCGTAACAGTTGAATACATAGTAAAGAAAGTAAACCAACCATCATATATATAATTTAAAAGTTACATCGTTGAATAGTTCTTGTTTCAAAACAAATTACAATATGATGATAAAATGAGTTTTAAACTGACGCCTTAGCGTCACTTCTCCAAAAGCTGAAGTTACCTGTATTACTGAATCCCTGAGAAATACAAGTAGATTTGAAAGAGTAGATCAGCATTTAAGCTGGTGAGTTCATAAGTATTTAATGTAAATGTTTGTATAAATCTGAATGAATTGTTTGTATATGTTTGAAAACTCCTAGAAAATCCTATATTTCCTACTAGTATAAAAGTAGTCTTCTGCCAAGACCCAACTGATTTGAATGTTTGCTTTTTAGAAATCCAATGTTTTTCCATAAATATGTGGTAGTTTAAAAGTTCCAAAACTGAAATGCAAAAGTGTTTTTCATGCCTAGGGTAGTAGATTTATGTATGAAATCACTAAGGCATTTGATAATCCCGTAAATCAATGTACTTTTAATACTCCATGTGAGTTTTATAACCATGTTATTGACCCAGACTGCCTGTAACAACGTTCTTCAGGCGTTGGAATGTTATGACGATTGTCACCCCAGACTTGCCAGTCTAACTGCAGCTAACAGTTTAGGTGCAGGATTGTCAATCCCGTATAGATCTATACACAAGAATCACGCTCTCCCTACAAGAGATTATGGTATATAATAGAGGACTTTAACTGCATACTTGAAAGTGCGTGAAGTTGAATGTCTCACAAAACTTAGTATCAAATAGATTTACGTATGAAAAGTCCATTTGTTCTTGTATATGAAAGTATTCCCTTGATGTAGTATTTATAGTATGTGAAATCTCATGAATATTAAGTAAACTATACCTATTATAGTTTTTCCAAAAGTGTGATTTGTTTGTATGATAAACCCTAGTGTAGTGTCGACTTTGTATATAAAGTATAATGTTTGTAATAACATTATTTAACATTTATACTTGAAATATAAATGAAGTGTTTCATATTTACTTAACACCATGTTCTATTCCAAAAGACAAGCATTATCGTGATATGTTGTATGAGAATATTGTCGTATGATAGTTATAAATCACATATGATTGATTATAACAAAAGTAATATGAAAGATTTATGTTATTCACACACGGATAATCGTGTGTTTACTTGTATTTCCCCCGCTTTAAAAGTGTATAAAAGCATTTAAAAACGTAGTCATAGGGGTATGAACTCACTTGATTGAAGTGGTTGCTTTGAAGTAGTCGAGAGAAGAATCGAGCAGAACTTTGACTAGAGAGAGTTGAAATCTCAGGATTCTCGGGGATCTCGGGAGTGTAGAACTTCCTTCGGGACTCGAGTATGAAAACCAGGGCTTCGGAAAGGCTTCTCGAGATAATCACGCAGAGTAACGGTACTTAGATGGAAAGAGATGAGCACCAAACGTGGCACCCTTAAGCTTCTATTTATAGGGGCTGATTTAGGGTCTCACGTCGTGAGTTTTGGATTCTCACGTCGTGAGGCTTAGTCAGCATGATCCTCTTCGACGATTTGATGTGGCTGACACTCTGGAACCCATCAGTCACGAGCTCACGGCGTGAGCATGGTTCCCTCACGTCGTGAGGCTGAGTCAGCCTCGGGTTTTGTGTTCCGAACTTGTAAAATCCGTAACACTCGCGTACGAGCTCTGATTTCGACGTTCTTTATATGCACGCGTAGGTGTGAAAAGGCTCTACAACTCTCGTTTAGACTCCATCGGCTAATTTTGAATTTATTTTTATTATATTAATTTTAACAGGCCGGACCTGGAAAAGTTCGTTTAAATTCCTTAGCTCCTTCATCTGGTGTCCATTTTCGTCAGAATTTTTACTGTGGTATTCCTATTGTCGGGGTCCTCAACTTTCGTTTAGGTAGTTTCGGTCAAAAGTTTCTCGATCTCTAGTTCGAGTTTTTAGCTGTCTACTGCTATGTCCGAAACTTCGAAAAATCATAACTTCCTCATACGAAGTCCGATTTGGGCGTTCCTTTTATGTATGTTCACGGTTTAACGATATCTACGACTTTTATTTAGATACCTAAGGCTAAAAGTTATTGTATTGAAACTTCGCGTTTGACGTTTAACAGTATTGACGATTTTGCTATGCCGACAAGCGTCGTTCAGACCTGAGGTTCCAGCTCGAGGATATGGTTCTCCTGAAGGTGTCACCCTGGAAGGGCGTCATCCGATTCAGGAAGCGGGGCAAGTTGGGCCCCAGGTACATTGGACCCTTCAGGGTTATAGCCCGGGTGGGCAAGGTGGCGTACAGGCTGGATCTGCCAGCCGAACTCAGTCAGATTCACAGCACTTTCCACGTCTCCCAGCTGCGGAAGTGCCTGGTGGACGACTCGGCAGTGGTGTCCCTGGAGGATATCCAGGTTGACGACAGCCTGAATTACCTTGAAAGTCGAAGGATCTAAGGAACAAGAGGGTCGAGCTGGTGAAGGTGCAATGGCAGCACCGGAAGGGCTCAAAGTGGACATGGGAGCCGGAGGACGAGATGATGGAGAATTACCCATAGCTTTTTCAGGATTGAGCAGCAGACTTCGAGGACGAAGTCTAAAATAACTGGGGGAGATTTGTAGCACCCGGTTCCTGGTACGTATTTCATTCTATTATTTTTCTCAATTTGGACTGAGACTCGGCGAGTTGATGGCCTAACTCGTCGAGTAATAGCGGTTTGGACCCGGGGGTGAAGTGACGGACTCGTCGAGTTGGCGGCAGACTCGACGGGTAGGCACTAGCTGGGCAAAACCCTAATCTGAGGGTTTGCACCTTATTTAAACAACCTTATACAGCCTCCATTGCCCCTTTATGCTCCTAGAACACTCCATACAGAACCCTAGTCGTGTTGTGAAGATCTAAAGGCCTTTTTGGTGATTCTTGGTAGCTTGTGGTGGCAAGAAGGAAGGGAAAAGCTTGAGGAACCAAGAGGTTGGCCAGAGGAATCAAACTTGTGCATCATCTACAGTTATTGGAAGGCATAAATTCGACACCTTGCTCCTACTTGCATTAGATCCCTTTTTGGGAAGATTTAGGGCTTTTATAAGACATTCTTGGTGACCAACCATGATTGCAAGCATGGTTGGGGGTTAAGGCTTCAGATCCAGGCTCCTTAAGGAGTTAGAAGGCAGAAAGGGTCTGCCTTTGCACCCAAGGAAAGCGCCATGCAACTCAAGAGCTTATTTTAGGGTCTTTTTAGCTCATAGTCCCATGCATGCACGTAAAGTTCGTAACTTTACGTTCTAGATTGATCTTAGGAGCCTAGATCTATCACTTGGACAAGTGTTGTACATCAGAAATTGAGAAATGAAACTTGGACAACCTCGACTCGGCGAGTCGTTCTTGGGACTCGGCGAGTCCGAGGCTTGACTCCCTTTTCTGTTAAGGTTCAAAGAAACCCAGTTAAGTATTAGAAGGGTTTTAGAGGGTCCAAGGGAGTGGCCCGACGTGTTGGACTTAGCCATAGACCTGAAGTTCATAGGACTCGACGAGTGCATGAGAAGACTCGGCGAGTCCAAGGCAATCTCCCACCCATTGAAGATGAACTCGACGAGTTGTTCATACAACTCAGTGATTCAAGGCCAGGACTTGTTCATAGGATGGAGATGAACTCGACGAGTTGTTCATACAACTCGGCGAGCCAGATGAAGGATCATTCGAGGATGTTTTAGAAGGAGAACCCGTCGAGTAGTTGCTAAACTCGACGAGTAGAAGCTTGAGGAAGGACAAATGAAAGGATAGCGACTCGACGAGTTGGCAGCCCAACTCGACAAGTCCGGTTAACTGGAGGTTGAGTTTGTCTTTGACTTGGTCAGGGGTAAAATAGTCATTTTACCCTAGGAGTATTTATCAGTGTCTGATTAAGTGTTTTATGGATTTATAACACGAGGATCACCGGGACACCAGTCAGACACCTGCCGATCGGTTTTTCAGTAGTCAGCCTTACGAGGTGAGTTACCTTCCAGTAGCGATAGGTCTACGACCACAATACCGACCCACCAGTAGGAGATGTATGTTAGATGACTCTCTTTGTGATATTCATCTAGGTTTGTTACTGCCTGATGTGTTATGTGCTAGTATGATATGATGTTATATGCTAGTAGCAGTAGGGGAGATAGTCCCCAAGATCTCCGGTCAATAGGGCTGAAGGGGGTAGTCATACCCAGTCATGCTAGATAGAATATGATTATGTGTTATATTGTTATGTGGTAGTGGTAGGGGTGAAATAGTCCCCAGTATCCGGTCGAGAGGACCGAAGGGGAGGCCAGCACCCAAATATGCTAGCCAGTATCCGGTCGAGAAGAACGAAGGGGAGGCCAGCAACAAGATATGCTAGCCAGTATCCGGTCGGGAGGACCGAAGGGGTAGGTCGGGCACCCGGATATGCCTTACAGTATATGTATGTTATATGATTGTATGGTATGTGGTACGATGGGGGAACTCACTAAGCTTCGTGCTTACAATTTTCAGTTTTGTTTCAGGTACCTCTTCAGCCAAGGGGAAGGAGCCGGCGCGGTAGCTGCACATCATACACACATTGGATTCCGCCTTATGAGATTTCTTGGGATTGTACTCTGACATTGTTACTACTTTTATGATATGATTTTCAGACATGAGATTATGGTTTTATGAAATGATATGACATGGTGATGTTTTATGATAAATGCTTTTCTAAACCGTTATACAAAAATTGAAATTTTTGGACTCGGAATTTGGGATGTTACAGTACACCTTGGTACGATGGGTGTACTAGGCCCGGTGTAACGCCTGGTTCCTGGTACACATTTAATTATAATTTTTTCACTTTCGTAGAGCAAATCGACGAGTTGGGAGCCCTAAACTCGTCGAGTAGAAACCAAAATTGACGCGGGATTTTAAGTCACCGACTTGACGAGTTGAGAGCCTCAACTCGACGAGTAGGGATGCCAGGATGAAACCCTAATTTTGGGGTTTTGCACCGTATTTAAGCATCCTAATCCCCACTTGTTGGCCTCATATCTTGCCTCCAAGTCCCAAACCCTAGATTCAGAAACGCTAATGCATTTGTGAGCTTATGAGCCAGTTATAAGTGAACTTTGTGTGTTTTGAAGCTTGTGAAGGAAGGAGAAGCTTGAGGATTCAAGGAAAAGATAGTAGATCCAAAGCCTCCATTTCAACCTCATCATTTTCTGATAATCAAGTCTCAAACTTGCTCAGTAGCTTCTTCGATCACTTTATTATCACTTTATTGGGTTTTTTTGTTCAAAAAGCTTGATCTTTGGGATATGGACGTCCCAAGTGAGTGAACCTCCAGATCTGGAATCATGGAGGGCTTTCATAGCATAAAGTTGCAAACTTTATGGGCATTGAAGCCCCATCCAAGTCATAGAATGTCATTTTGGCCTTTTAAGCTCCAAAAGGACATGCATGGAGTGAAATGTCGAAGTTTTATGTGTTCAACTAGTGTTTAGGGTCTAGCTCTCTTTGTATGCTTCACTTTGGAGTATGGATGGCTTGTGGACCAAGATCTAGGTCCTAAAGGGTTAGGGTCTGAGCTAAACCCATGAAGTAAAGGTATTAACTGGTAAAGTTGGAAACTTTACCCTTAAAAGGACATTTTCAGTGTATATGAGAAGTATGAAGCTTAGATGTGAAGAGTAGGGGCTTAATCCATTAAGATGGCCCAAACAGACTGAGGAACTCGGCGAGTCCAGAGAGCGACTCGGCGAGTTGTGTCGTTTTGTCCCGATTCTGTACAAGGTTGAACTCGACGAGTCTGTGAAGGGACTTGATGAGTTGACTCGTTCTATCACGACTATGAGTAGCAAGGGAACTCGGCGAGTCAGGGGGATGACTCGACGATTTGAGTCAATTGACTTTGACTTGGACCTTGAATTTGACCAAGGTTGACCATGAAGGGCTCTTGATGTAAGGAATTGTATCTAAGGGTGTTGTTTTATATAGGGCGTGAGTAGAGCAGAGCCGGTTGCAGGAGCAGAGACGTTCACCTACTTCCCTCTACATTTGAAGTGAGTTTTCCTCTAGTAGGAACGGGTGGAAGGCACCAATGCCGACCCGTTTATATATGTTAGCGTATGCCGGACTAAGGTCCGATTCCGGGGTTAGCACGATGTAGTTTATATGTTTCTGGACTTCGGTCAGATATCGGGGAAAGCCCGAAGAATGTTTGTATGCTTGATGTCTTCGTGATTCTTGCATGTGTTTGTTTATATGTTCAGGACTTCGTTCCGATGTCGGGGCAAGCCCGAGGAATGTGTTTGTTTATATGATGTTTGATGACTTATGGTTTTCTTAATAATTTAAATGAAATTTTTGGACCGTATTTTTAGGGTGTTTCATCTGGTGCATTTACGGGGGCGTACACATAGGTACGCAGGGTGTACGCAAATTGGACTCAACCCTAATATTTAGGGTTTGTGCACTATATAAGTGTAATACCCCAATTTTCATGACCAAACATTTCATTTTTAAATAAGTAACTTATAAAATTGTTTACCGAAAAACATCATCGAATCACATCAAATCATAAAACCATAGTCATATGTCTCAACCATATCATCAAAATAGTAAAAATGTCATAGTACAATCCCATGGATCTCAAAATGCGGAAGTCATATGTGTGCGATGTGCTGCTACCGTGCCGGCTCCTTCCCCTTCGCTGAAGAGGTACCTAAAACAAAACTAAAAACTGTAAGCATGAAGCTTAGTGAGTTCGCCCATCATACCACATACCATACAATAAACATACTGTCAGGTATAACTGGGTGCCCGACCTACCATGGTAGGCATACCGGGGTGCCTAACCTACCCCTGTCAGACATACCGGGGTGTCCGACCTACCCCTCCGGTTTATCTCAACCGGCTACGGGGACTATTTCACCCCCTACTACTACCACATAATAACATAACATAATCATACTGTCGAGCATAGCTGGGTACTAAACTACCCCTTCGGCCCTATCGACCGGTAACCGGGGACTATTCCCCCTACTACCACTATCACATAACATCATATCATTCTAACACATAAAACATATCAGGTAGTAGCAAACCTAGATAATTATCACTAGGAGAATCATCTATGAACCAACACCTACTAGTGGGCCGACATTGTGGCCGTAGACCCACTCCTACTAGAAGGTAACTCACCTCGTAAAGATGAGTGTCGAATCTCACCGGAAGTAATCTCTAACAACTGCTCTGATGGCTCCCCACTATCATAATCATAATAACACTCAATTAGAATCTATAACTCTACTTAGGGTAAAATAACCATTTTACCCCCTTGGCCTATCTTGAACTATTCCTAAGACCCAATTCTAAGTTATTAAACCCAGTGCACCATGGCCCATCAAAGGCTCCCTAAGGGCCCACTAATGGCCCAATTTTCTGAATTAGGCCATATTCCTCAAATGAGCCCATTACCATTCCAAATGTCCTTAGCCCAAATAATACTTTCAAAAGGCACAACATGGCCCAAAAGGCCCAATACTTCTAATTCCAAATTCTCAGGCCCATAATTATACTCCATAGTGGGCCACGGGGCCCAATAGTCCAGGCCCAGTCCTCTAAGCCCAAAAACCTAATGTAGCCACTCTGCATGCGTACGCACAGCGTACCTGGCACGTACGCCCAAGGTACGCTGGCCTTGAACCCAAAGGGGAAGTTGACCTAGTATGCGCAGCATACTAGGGTGTACGCTTAGCGTACTTGCCAGATTTCTTAGGACTTCATTTGTGACTTAATCCATTAAGTCTTCCTGTCCAAAATGTAGATTCAGGTTCTTTAAGACCTCCTAATCCATAAAGTCACAAACTTTATGTGGTTGCATGCATGGTTGAGGGTTAAAACATCATTTTGGTCCTTTAACAATCTTTAAGACCATCAAACACTTGCATGGTTCTGGCTTAACCATCAAGGTCCGATTTTTATGACTCTAAATGCCTCTGAGTGCTCAAAAGGACAGCTCTTTTGGTCTGAAACTAACAAGATGCAAGAAACCTCAACAATGGAGTCCAAAAGTGACATTAAACACTCCTATAAACAAATCTAAGCATGCAATAGTCAAGTTTGTAACTTGATACCTCAAAAGAGTAAAAAATGATGCCAATCTTCTGGATCTACAAGCTCCTCTTGAATCCTTGCATCTTCCTCAACATCATTTTCTTCTAAGAACACCAAAATCACACAAAGAAGCTCTCAAATGGCAAAAATACACAAGAGTAGGTTAGGGTTTTCGAGGTGGCTACTTAAGGGTGATAGGGAGGCTGGTCCAAAGACATAATTTCCTTTATATAGGGATAAAACCCTAAAAGTTAGGGTTTTAGTATCTGCGCGCTTACGCTGTGCGTACCCTTTGGTACGTCGGGCGTACGTGCATGGCCTCCGCGTTCAAATCCTTTGAGTACGTTGAGCGTGATGGGTTTTATGCATAAGAAACAATCCTATGTGCTCATACAAACCCTAATGCTTGGATCTAGGTTTCTCTATTGTACATGCTTTGAATCCAAGTCTTGCAAACCCTAAACTAGCATACACATTATCAAAATAACAACCAACATCAGATCTAGATGTTTACCTCTTCAAATAGCTTGAATCTTCTTTGCTTGAGCTTAAAATCACAATTGTAATTCCTCTAATGGATCACAAACACCAAGTAGCAAGAAGGCAATAAGAGAGAGGAGGGAGGATGCTAGAAATCGGCCTAGGGTTTTTCTTGGAATAATGTCTAGCCGATTTCCATAGCCTAGGGGTCATATTTATACTTGCAGGCTACTAGGGTTTCAGTCTAAACCCTAATGCGCAGCTTAGCCACCAAGCAGCCCAAGGAACCTTCTGGAATAGGGCCTTGGACGAAATATGATGATCCTTTCATCATATTTTCGTTCCCCCTCTTGTCCATTAGGTTTCCTAGCCCAAAATCCAACTATCACACATTTGATAGTTTATACCCCTTTATTTAATTAATCTCTTTTAGTCACCAAATTAATTCCTAATTAATTTATGACTAATACTAATTAAATAAATATGATTTCTCCTTTAATATATTATTCTTATAATATACTAATAAACCATAATATCCTCTCTCTCATATCAAATTACCTTGTCAAGTTGCTTTGGTGAAGGCAACCCAGAAGGACCATGCACAACCGGGTCAAGTACATACCAAATATAGTTACGGGCTTAGACACTAATCCAACAGTCTCCCACTTGAATAAGTCTAGTAACTATAACTCACATACGTCTTCAGAATCTGATTAGCAATCGTAGCTCTTATACACTTCTGTCACTCTAATCAAAATCCTGTCCTTCAGATAAGGGATCCTATAATCCTCTGTTCTAGATATCATGCAGACAATACTTATTGTCTAGCATTCTGTTTCTCGATCTCCGATTCGTTTGACATAGAATTCAGTTGAACACATCAACATTATCCTGACCGGGCCCGGCACATAAGTCAAACCAAATCATCGAGTGGCCAAGATATCGCTTTTATCCTCTTAGAATAAAAGGAACAGATAAACTTCGACTTATATGCTCTTATTATCTACTAGCTAAGTTACACACAATAATATGTTTTATAACCTCAAGTTACTGATGTGTTTTCGTATTATCAATATATAATCAACTAGCAAACAACAACCATATCTCTAGGTTTTAAGATTATATGATATTATCATCTTGCGATCACTTATGATAACATTCAAGAAGTGATACTAGCAAGTGCGGGTTTATTCCAATGCTCAAAACATATTTCATAAGCACTCATAAACTTTGCAGCAAACCTTTGCTATGTCTAAAACCTTTTAGACAATCTACAAACTAATTTATGACAATCTTCTTTCATATCTACTTCCAACATATGATCGATTGTGGACTGTTTGAATAATCTTATTATTCAGGAAGTCAAAACATGCAAAATTGAAACAATAGATAAATAATCAACATAAGATAGTAACTTTCTTATTAAACACCTTTATTTAATCATCAAATGTTGAATATAAAATTATCTATTACAAGTTTCCTACCTATCTAATCTAAACTAATATCGTCCTTTAGCCCAATGCTCCTAGCGTGCTTCAAATGCTTGACCCTACTCAGTCCCTTCGTAAGGGGATCTGCTGAGTTATCTTTTGACGATACCCTCTTCACAACGAGGAGTCCCACTTCTACCCGATGTCTAATAAAATGATATTTCCTGTCGATATGTCGAGATCTGCCATGATCCCTTGGTTCCTTGGTCAAGGCAACCGCTCCTTCATTATCACAGAAAATTTCCATGGGCTCCTTTATAGTTGGCACAACTCCAAGGTCTCCTATGAAGTTCTTTAACCATATAGCCTCCTTTGACGCTTCGCTTGCCGCAATGTACTCCGATTCGCACGTTGAATCAGCTACGGTCTCTTGCTTGGAACTCTTCCAAGTTACTGCTCCTCCATTCAGGGTAAAGACCCAGCCCGACTGTGATCGGTAATTATCCCGATCCGTCTGGAAACTAGCGTCACTGTACCCTCGCACCCTTAAGTCATCACTCCCACCGAGGACTAGAAACCATTCCTTGGTCCTTCGTAGGTACTTAAGAATATTCTTGACAGCAATCCAATGTGCTCTACCAGGGTTCCCTTGATATCTGCTGACCATGCTCAAAGCGAAGGCCACATCAGGGCGAGTACAGGTCATAGCGTACATAATCGAGCCAACTGCGGAAGCGTAAGGTACTCGGCTCATATCTGCTATCTTTGCCTCTGTACTTGGGCTCTGAGTCTTACTCAGTTTGGTATTGCATTGGATTGGTAACTCCCCTTTCGTGGAATTTTCATACTAAAACGTTTTAGTACCTTTTCCAAGTATGTATCCTGACTAAGTCCTATCAGTCTCTTACTTCTGTCTCTCACTATCCTTATTCCCAGAATATATGCAGCTTCTCCGAGGTCCTTCATAGCTAAACACTTCCCAAGCCAGGACTTTACCTCCTGCAAGGTTGGGATGTCATTTCCTATGAGTAGTATGTCATCGACATACAATACGAGGAAGCTCACTATACTCCCACTGGCCTTGACATACACACATGACTCATCCTCGTTTCGCAGAAAACCAAACTCTTTGACTTTCTCGTCAAAACAAAGATTCCATCTGCAAGATGCTTGCTTTAATCCATAAATGGATTTCTCAAGCTTGCACACTCTATTTGGATGCTTCGCATCGACAAAGCCCTCTGGCTGATTCATGTAAACATCCTCAGCTAACTTCCCATTTAGGAAAGCGGTTTTTACGTCCATCTGCCAGATTTCATAATCATGAAACGCAGCTATTGTGAGCATTACCCTAATAGACTTTATTTTGGCAACTGGCGAAAAGGTCTCATCATAGTCAACTCCAAGAGTTTGAGTAAAGCCCTTTGCGACCAATCGCGCTTTGTAAGTGTGCACTTTCCCATCCATGTCTGTCTTCTTCTTGAAGATCCACTTGCACCCGACCGTCTTACGACCTGGTACATTATCAACCAAATTCCAAACTTGGTTGTCATACATGGACTGAATCTCACTGTCCATTGCCTCTTTCCATTTATCAGACTCTGGGCCTGCCATGGCTTCCTTGTCGCTGCTAGGTTCGTCCAGATTTACTAGTGTACTATCACTAATAAATGTGTCCCCGTCAGTAGTAATATGGAAACCATAAAACTGGGGTGGAACAATAACTCTACTTGAACGTCTAAGAGGTAAGGACTGGTCAATTGGTTCAACTGGAGTTTCCTCCTCAGGTTGCATGCCAGTGTCAGAGGTTCCTTCATCTCCTGACTCTTGAAGCTCTTCAAGGTCAATCTGACTTCCACTGTCTCTTTGACTTATGAGTTCTCTCTCTCTGAAAACCCCTCTCCTAGCAACAAAGACAACATTGTCACTTGGTCTATAGAAGAGATAGCCAAAAGACTTCTGTGGGTAGCCGTTGAAATAACACTTCTCACTACGAGGTTCTAGCTTGTCGTGAGTCTCTCATCTTACGAAAGCTTCGCAACCCCAAACCTTGATATGTGCTAACGAGGGAGCTTTCCCTGTCCACATCTCGTGAGGTGTCTTGGTAACTTTCTTGGTGGGAACTAAGTTAAGGATATGGGCGGCAGTCTCTAAGGCATACCCCCAGAATGAGATTGGTAACGAAGCACGACTCATCATAGAGTGAACCATGTCCAACAAGGTTCGATTACGTCTCTCAGCCACACCATTCAATTGTGGCGTTCTGGGAGGCGTCAATTGTGAAACTATTCCGCACTCTTTTAGATAGTCGTGAAACTCAAGACTTAGGTACTCTCCTCCTCGATCAGATCGAAGCATCTTGATTTTCCTGCCCAGCTGATTTTCCACTTCATTCTTAAACTCTTTGAATTTCTCAAAGGTTTCTGACTTTTGCTTAATCAAGTAGATATATCCATATCTGCTATAATCGTCTGTAAAAGTCACGTAGAAGCGACAAGCGTCCCTTGTGGTGGATCTAAAGGGTCCACATACATCTGTATGTATGAGATCCAATACACCCTCACCCCTTTCACATATGCCAGTAAAGGGTGACTTGGTCATCTTCCCAAGTAAACAAGACCCACACGCGTCATCGTCCCTTAGGTCGAATGACTCCAAGACTCCATCCTTTTGGAGTTGGGCTATGCGTTTCTTGTTAACATGGCCAAGGCGACAATGCCACAAGCATGCTTTGTCCAAACTTATGGACGAATCAATATTCAAAACATCATTTCCTAAATTATCAATAACTAACACAGATTCATAAATCGCATTACAAGGTAATGCATTGAAATAAAAGACACCATTCAAATAACCATTAATAGAACCATTAATATTATCAAACGAATATCTGAAACCTTGTCTAAACAATCCATGAAAAGAAATGATGTTCCTTGCCATATCTGGCGAATAGCAACAATTACTCAAATCTAGTCCTAACCCATTACTCAACACTGAGGAATAAACTCCGATCTTGGTTACTGGTGAAGACTTCTTGTTTCCCATGATCAAGCTTATTCTTCCATGCTCCACTTCCCTACTTTTTCTTAGCCCCTGCAAATCAGAACAAATGTGGTAACCACATCCTGTATCAAGGACCCATGAAGTAGCAAGTGATGAGTTATTAGATTTAATTAAATACATACCTGCGAAGGTGGGCTTTATCTTCCCATCCTTGATATCCTGCAGATACTTGGGGCAGCTTCGTTTTCAGTGGCCCTTCTGGTGGCAGTAGAAGCACTCTGCTTCCTTTGGGTCAGAAGAGGGTTTAATAGAACCTGTTTTGGTCCCACTAGAAGAGGAACCATCTTGGGTCTTACCCTTATGGTGGCTCTTGGAAGGAGCCTTCCTCTTCTTACCCTTTCCTTGGCCAATTGCCAACACAGGAGCAGCTACAGTAGAGGATGATGCAATAGATTTGTCCTTGAGGTTGCTCTCAGCTGTCCTCAGGAGCCCTTGGAGTTTACTCAGGGTGACCTCTTCCTTGTTCATGTGGTAGGTCATCCTGACTTGGTTGTAGCAAGGGGGCAAGGAGTGGAGGATGATGTCGATAGCCAAATCCTTATCAAACTTAACATTAAGTTTGAGAAGACGATCAACATACCTTTGCATTCTTTGCAAATGAGATGTTAGGGATTCTCTACTTCCCATCTTAGCGGTGATCATGTTGATGATGATCTCATAGCGCTCTTGCCTCGCGCTCTGGTGGTACCTGTCCAGCAAATCTTGATGCATTTCATATGGATACATGTCCTCATAGGACTTCTGGAGTTCGAGGTTCATGGTGGCCAACATGATGCAATGAACTTTCGTTGCATCACGCTCGTGGGCCTCAAAGGCAGCCAGCTCTTCAGGAGTAGCTTCTTCTGGGTTAATCTTCTCTAGCTTCTCGTCTAGGACATATTCTTTGTCCTCGTAGCGAGTTATCATGCGAATGTATCTCATCCACTCATTGAAGTTCGAGCCATCAAATGTCACCTTTTGACACAGGTTCATCAACGAGAATGACCCAGAAGTGTTGTTGTTTGCGTTTGCGTTAGACATCTGAAATAGAAAGGAACAAAGTTTGATTAGAAATGAATCCCCAATTAACACCCATATGAGAAATTAGGGCTAGGATCCAACAACATTATTTACAACTTAGAAAAGGGATGCCGTAATCTAAAAGTAAATAATTTGAAGGTAAGTGAATGACGATTCACTAATTTTCACCATAAAAACGAAAGGAAATTAAGTTTTAGATGTGTTTGAAAATTCCTAGATTTCTTTTGAGATTCATTGAACAATTCAATGACATGTTTAAATCTTTATATGCACTTCAAATTTGCGACTGGGATGCCGAGGATTGCAAACAAGTTTGTGAATAACCATGCAAATCAACATGGTGCACTCAATGTCTTCACCACCTAATCAATGTGCTGGTTATCCACACACGCTCCATTGATCTATGATAAAACATCGAGCGACCCTTTGTCACCAATGTCAATCCCAAATTAGTGTGCCGGTTAAGCACGCACGCTCCACTAACGTTTGACAGGGGTACAAAGTGTAATTCCATGGAATAGCATCATTTTCACATTTTACCCTAAAGTAACTAAGATTGGGAATTTATAAAACAATGTAGTTACTTTAATATTTCCATTATACTTATAATGATGAATTAAACGCCCTATCCTATCCGTTCGGCTAACGACCCTCCACCAGTCAAGCAAGCGGTAGGTGTGAGTGTAAACCCATTAAGCGCCATTTTATAGGCAGCAACCTTATACCCACCTTATAGACTAGCTTCGTGAATGAGGCCTACTAGCGATAAGACTAGCTTATGCTTATACATATATATTAATTAATCTTGTAATAATATAATAGCATAGGGTTGAATTTTAAACTTGTAAAATTCTAAGGGTTTGAAATTTAAATCATTCAAATTAAACTTTTAATCACAAAATTCAAATTTCAAAACTTGAGGGCAAGTTTTGAATTTATTCAAAACATAAGGGATCAAATAACACATAATTCAAATTAAACAATTAATTTCATAATTATCTATATTTGATCTAACTTTATTTAGTCATAAGATAATTACCAAATAATTTTAAATAATCCATATTTATCATATAAACAACCAATATTCAAAAGATTTGAAATTATCTATTGTTTTGGCAAGGATAATCATTTAATTAAGATAAAATTCGGATTTTAACTTCAAAAACGATTTAGGCATTGTATCCAAATCAAAACAGCAACTAAATCCCGAAATATCCTCTGTCTGACGCTCGTACTCGCCGAGTCAGCTCTGAACTCGCCGAGTAGGGGCCAACTCGCCGAGTCCAGATACTGACTCGCCGAGTTGAGTCGGGCAGAGGCAAAAAAACTCGATTTTCAGCAAGCAAAACAGTTAAGCATCACATACAATTGAAACCAATCAAGGCTCTGATACCACTGATGGGTTTATGCATAAGAAACAATCGTATGTGCTCATACAAACCCCAATGCTTGGATCTAAGTTTCTCTATTGTACATGCTTTGAATCCAAGTCTTGCAAACCCTAAACTAGCATACATATTATCAAAATAACAACCAACATCAGATCTAGATGTTTACCTCTTCAAATAGCTTGAATCTTCTTTGCTTGAGCTTAGAATCACAATTGTAATTCCTCTAATGGATCACAAACACCAAGTAGCAAGAAGGCAATAAGAGAGAGAAGGGAGGATGCTAGAAATCGGCCTAGGGTTTTTCTTGGAATAATGTCTAGCCGATTTCCATAGCCTAGGGGTCATATTTATACTTGCATGCTACTAGGGTTTCAGTCTAAACCCTAATGGACAGCTTAGCCACCAAGCAGCCCAAGGAACCTTCTGGAATAGGGCCTTGGACGAAATATGATGATCCTTTCATCATATTTTCGTTCCCCCTCTTGTCCATTAGGTTTCCTAGCCCAAAATCCAACTATCACACATTTGATAGTTTATACCCCTTTATTTAATTAATCTCTTTTAGTCACCAAATTAATTCCTAATTAATTTATGACTAATACTAATTAAATAAATATGATTTCTCCTTTAATATATTATTCTTATAATATACTAATAAACCATAATATCCTCTCTCTCATATCAAATTACCTTGTCAAGTTGCTTTGGTGAAGGCAACCCAGAAGGACCATGCACAACCGGGTCAAGTACATACCAAATATAGTTACGGGCTTAGACACTAATCCAACAGAGCGTACCTGGCATGGTACGCCCCGCGTAATGCCCTTTTCAGCCCGATTTTCGAAGCCCAACTATCCTGGCCTAAACCAAAGCAATGCATTATTCAATAAGATAATTAATAATAATACCTGGTAAATCTCGGATGTTACAAATCTCCCCTACTTGAATTAGACTTCATACTCGAAGTCCGTTGTTGCTGCTGGAAATAAATCGAGGTAGTGCTCCTTCATCTCATCTTCCGGCTCCCACGTCCATTCTGAACCCTTGTGGTGCTGCCAATGCAGCTTCACCGGCTCTACTTCCTTGTTCCTCAGCGCCTTCGTTTCCTATCTAGAATGGCTATCGATCGCTCGATGTAGTTCAGGCTGTCATCCACCTGAATATCCTCGAGAGGCACCACTGCAGAGTCGTCTACCAGGCACTTCCGCAGCTGGGAGATGTTGAATGTACTGTGAATCTGGCTAAGCTCGGCTGGCAGATCTAGCCGGTATGACACCTTGCCTACCCAGGCTGCAACTCTAACGGGACCGATGTACCTGGGGCCCAACTTGTGCCGCTTACTGAATTGGATGACACCTTTTCAAGGTGACACCTTCAGGAGGACCATATCCTCGACCTAGAATTCTAGGTCCGAACGGCGCTTGTCGGCATAACTTTTCTGCCGACCCTGAGCAGTCTGAAGCCTGCTCCAGACCTGCTGGATCCTCTCCGTCGTCTTGAGTACCACTTCGGTACTCCCCATGACCCTCTACCTGACCTCACCCCAGCATATCGGGGTCCTGAACTTCCTCCCGTACAACATCTCGAAGGGAGGACGATCAATACTCGTGTGGTAGTTGTTGTTGTACGAGAACTCAACCAATCGAAGATAGGTATCCCAACTACCACCGAAATCTAAGAACAAACCCGTAGCATATCCTCCAAGGTCTGGATGGTCCGCTCGCTCTGACCATCCGTCTGAGGGTGAAAAGTGGCGTTGAAGTGCAGACGAGTACCCAACTCGTTGTGAAACTTCTTCCAAAATCTAGAAGTGAATCGCACGTCTCGGTCAGAGATCACGGAAACTGGCACTCCGTGTCGAGCTACTACCTCTCGGATGTAGATATCGGCCAGCTTCTTGGCCGAGATGCTCTCCTAGATCGGTATGAAGTGGGAACTCTTGGTCAACCGATCCATGATGACCCAAATCGAATTCACTCCCCGTGCGGTCCTGGGAAGCTTTGTGATGAAATCCATGGTAATATCTTCCCATTTCCACATAAGGATATCTAACGGCTGTGTCTTATTATGAGACCTCTAGTGCTCGGCCTTGACCTTCCTACAGGTTAGGCATCTCTCGACGTACCATGCTATATCCCGCTTCATGCAGGGCCACCAGTAATCAGTATGAAGATCTCTGTACGTCTTCGTCGCCCCGGGATGGAAAGAAAATCGGAAATTTGCGCCTCCTCCATCAGGATCTGGGGCACCCCACCTGTATATCGAACCCACACCCTACGGTGTAGTGTCAACAACCCACGTATATCATTTTCGAAGGAGAAAACTTGACACACAATTTGCTCGCTCTACCGATGTTCCTCCTTCATAGCCTCCTGCTAGGCCTCTCGGATCTGCTCCAGAAGCGGAGTCACTATTGTCATCCGCAGGCAAATATCTCTGATCAAGGCCGCCTTGCAGCTAAGAGCATCGGCCACAACATTGGTCTTTCCCTGGTGGTAGAGGATCTCACAATCGTAATCCTTCACCACATCTAGCCACCGACGCTGCCTCATGTTCAGATTCGGCTAATCCATGAGGTACCTCAGAATCTTGTGATCCATGTAAATGGTACAACGGACGCCATAGAGGTAATGTCGCCAAGTCTAGGCCACAAAGAGAACCACCCCCAACTCCAAATCATGCGTCGGGTAGTTCGTCTCTTGAGGCTTCAGGTGCCTCGAGGCGTAGGCGATGACGTGCCCTCTCTGCATCAGTACTGCGCCCAAACCCGATATGGACGCATCACAGTTCACTACAAAATCCTCCACGCCCTCTGGCTGGGCGAGGATTGGCGCCTCGCATATTTTCTATCTTAATGTCTCAAACGCTGCCAGCTGCTCAGGCCCCCAGTGAAATACAACAACTTTCTTCATCAGTCGGGTCAAGGGTATGACTATCTTGGAGAAATCATGAATGAATCTCCGGTAATAGCCCACCAATCCCAGGAAACTTCGAATCTCAGATGCAGACTTCGGAACCTCCCATCTCATCACGACCTCTACATTGGCCGGATCGACCAAAATCTCGTTCTGGTTGACAAGGTGCCCCAGAAACTGCATGTCGTGCAACCAGAACTCGCACTTGGAGCACTTGGCATACAAGCTCTCCCTCCTCAGGGTATCCAACATCTCCCGCAAGTGCTCCTCATGTTGCTCTTGCGTCATGGAGTAAACCAAGATGTCATCGATGAAAACTATCACAGACCGATCTAGCATCGGTCTGCATATGCGGTTCATGAGGTCCATGAACGCGGCATGAGCATTGGTGAGCCCAAAGGGCATCATCACGAACTCGTAATGGCCATAGAGAGTCCGGAACGCAGTCTTTTGTACATCCTCGTCTCTGACCCTCATCTCATGGTAGCTTGAACGTAAATCTATCTTGGAAAACCAAGATGCCCCCTGTAGCTGGTCGATGAGATCATCAATCCTCGGGAGTGGGTAAAAGTTCTTCACCATTACATTTTTCAACTCCCGGTAATCTATACACATCTGAGGAGCCAACCGATACGGTGCCTTGGCTATCGGGGTCGGACCAGGGACCAAGTCGATCCTAAATTACATTTGTCTCTCTGGAGGTATCCCAGGCAAATCCTCTGGAAACACAGTCGGGTACTCTCGTACCACTGGCACATCACTCACAGTCGCCTTTCCCTCCTCCCGGGTATCCATGACGTAGGTGACATATCTGGCGCAACCGTGCTGAAGGTAGCGCCTCACCCTCGCTGCTGACCATAGAGCTGGTCCACGATGTGGCCTCTCGCATACCAACTACTGCGTGCGGTCAATCACAGCCCCATTAGGGCTCAACCAGTCCATACCGATGATGACCTTGTTCCCACCTAATGGTATGGGAACCAAGTCTACCAGGTAGCGTTCCTCGAACATCCTCAAAACAGAATCTCTGAAAACCTCTGATGCTCGAACTGATCGGTCATCAGCAATCTCGACCTATAGAGGGCAATCCAACATGCCCGAAGACTCAAGGAACCTCTTGCTAAGGGAAAGAGTGACAAATGACCAGGTAGAACCCGAATCAAACAACACCTGCTGGAATACCGTTCACATGGAACAAATCTAAAGAAAAAACATAGCATGGCACATAAATATCATAAACAACATATAATAAAAGCTAGGGTGAAGAAATCATACGCGTCACAACATTGGGTGCGGCGCGTGCCTCCTCGGTATTCAACTGGAAGGCTCAGCTCCTCACCACTAGAGCCTATGATTTGCCCTGCCGGCCATCAGTGATCCGCTGGGTTGCTGGAGCTGGCGCCGCCACTGGCGTTGCTGCTGCTGTCTATCTCGGGCACTTGGCCTTTTTACGGCCTCGCTGGTTGCAGTGAAAACACAGCAACTCGGATGTCGGAATGGTGGGGGTACGGACTGTACAATCCTTGCTGAAGTGCCCCGTCTTGCCGCACTTGTAGCAGCCCGATGAACCTAATATACAAACCCCCTCATGTGGCTTGCCGCACTTCCCGCATCGGCTCCGGCCCTGATGGCCCTTCGACGTAGAGTCGAACCCCTTGGATTTCTTCCCCGAAACCCCAATACGCTGCTCAGTCTCCGCCTTCCTCTTCCTGAGGTGCTCTATATCAATCTCCCTCTCCCTCGCCCTGGCAATCATGGAATCCAGGGTCGAGCACACTGAGTAACTGACATGCTCCCGAATATCAGCTCTCAACATGTCATGATAGCGGGTTTTCCACATCTCCTCATCTCTTGCATACTGAGGCAACAATAAGGCCTTCTCCCAAAACTTGGCTGTAATCTTCGCCGCCGTCTCAGTAGTCTGTCTAATGTCGAGGAACTCCCTGGCCAACTGCTGAAGCTCCACAGCCGGTGCAAACTCCACCCTAAACATGGTCACAAAGTCAGACCAGGTCATAGCCTCAATGGCTGAGGCTCCCAAAGAATCACCAAGCGACTCCCTCTAATCTCTAGCCCTGTCCCTCAAGCAACCTGCATTGTACTGAACCTTCGACCTCTCAGGGCAGAAGCTCACCAACTGGGTAGACTCCATGTCTGTAATCCATCTCCTGGCAGCAATGGGGTCCTTCACCATGTGGAAGTGTGACGCACCGCATCCCCTGGAGTCCTTAAAGGGCAGTGTGTGTTCCCCTGAATGGCTTGATGCCCAATCACTCCTAAACGCCCTGAGACGATCCACCATCAGCTCGTTAATCCCCTCCTTGATCGACCCGAAAATCATCGGAGTCATCTTATCAACTGCCTCGGCACCTGATCTCGAACCTGATATTGATCCTAATCCCGATCATGAACCTCCTCCTCCATGTCGCGTAATCATCACCATTCTGAAACAAAACACATAATCGTCAGGGTCATACATAACCTCAGGAGGTCTCACATACTACAAGTTCCCTGGTTCTATCTCGGCCCTCCTTGACTCGAGTACGGATCTTCTGCTTTCAGTAGTAACGGCCCATACTACCTTCCACATCTATCTGTACTTTCCTCAAGGATAGCCTTGACTTTACCAAGTCCCTTCTACTACTACTGCTCTCTGCACTAATCTCATCATAGGCTTACCCTAGGGTAACTCTTCGACCTACTCTCCGCCATCAGCTGCATGAGGAATTCATGTCACCTTTACCTGACTAGCTTGTGAATACCATTACATATCAGTGAGACCAAATAATTCTTCGAATAAGAGGTCCTACCCTACAATGGTTAGACTCAAACAAGAGTTGCGCTATAGGGCTAAACCTAACCTTCTGAAATTATTTAGTCCTTCCAATATGTAACTTAACGTATTCATTTACTAGTTAGTTAAAGATAACTAGAACTCCTAAAAGCACAAAGCAAGCAACATTCGAGCATTGAGTAACCATACCAAGCATATCCTATTCAGTCCATCATATTACTGTTTCATCAGTTCTCGCATATAACTCAATAAGCACATATAGCAGGCACATAAGGCATCTTCGTACATCCTTAGCCCTAATCTAGCATGCAGTTCTCATACAAAGGCAACAAGCATTAAGGCATCATTCCTAGATCCTTAGCTCTAATCTAGCGTGAGGTTCTCATAATCATATCACATCATAACATAACATGTATGGGTATCTTGGGGAAAACTTACTTGAGCTCGGCCGGTTGCACGCATCACACACCTTGTTTTTTCTCAAAACCTTTTTATTTTACATTTTAGAAAAAATATTTTCTTGTAAAAATGTTTTAAACCCTCTATTTTAGTCCAGACGCCCCTGAAGGTGCGTCTGAATCCCTCAAACCAAGGCTCTGATACCAACTTGTAACACCCCAATTTTCACGACCAAAAGTTTCATTTTTAATTGAGTAACTTATAAAATTGTTTACCAAAAAACATCATCGAATCACATCAAATCATAAAACCATAGACACATGTCTCAACCATATCATCAAAATAATAATAATGTCAGAGTACAATCCCATGGATCTCAAAATACGTAAATCATATGTGTGCGATGCGCTGCTACCGGGACGGCTCCTTCCCTTTCGCTGAAGATGTACCTGAAACAAAACTGAAAACTGTAAGCACGAAGCTTAGTGAGTTCCCCCATCATACCACATACCATACTATAAACATACCGTCAGGCATATCTGGGTGCCCGACCAACCCTACTAGGCATACTGGGGTGCCTAACATACCCCTGACAGACATATCGGGGTGTCCGACGTACCCTTTCGGTTTATATCAACCGGTTACGGGGACTATTTCACCCCTACTACTACCACATAATCATACTATCTAGCATAGCTGTGAACTAAACTAACCCTTCGGCCATATCGACCGGTAACCGAGGACTATTCCCACTACTACCACTATCACATAACAACATATCATGCTAACATATAAAACATACCAGGTAGTAGCAAAACCTAGATAATTATCACAAAGGCAATCACCTATGAACCAACTCCTACTAGTGGGCCGGCATTGTGGCCGTAGACCCACTCCTACTGGAAGGTAACTCACCTTGTAAAGCTGAGTGTCGAATCTTACGGGAAGTAATCTCTAACAGCTGCTCCAATGGCTCCCGGCTATCATAATCATAATAACACTCAATTAGAATATACAACACTACTTAAGGTAAAATGTCCATTTTACCCCCTTGGCCTAACTTGAACCATTCCTAAGGCCCAATTCTAACTTATTAAACCCAGTGCACCCATGACCCATCAAAGGCTCCCTAAGGGCCCACTAATGGCCAAATTTTCTGAATTTTGGCCAAATTCCTCAAATGATCCCATTACAAGTCCAAAAGTCCTTAGCCCAAATAATAATTTCAAAAGGCCCAACATGGCCCAAAAGGCCCAATACTTGTAATTCCAAATTCCGAGGCCGATAATTATACTCCACGGTGGGTCACGGGGCCCAATAGTCCAAGCCCAGTCCTCTAAGGCCCAAAAGCCCAATGTAGCCACTCTGCATGTATACAACCAGCGTACCTGGCACGTACGGCCAACGTACGCTGGCCTTGACCGTAAATGGGAAGTTGACCCAGTACGCGCAGCGTACCAGGGTGTACGCTTAGCGTACTGGCCAACTTTCTTGGGACTTCATTTGTGACTTAATCTATTAAGTCTTCACATCCAAAATGTAGATACAGGTCCTTTAAGACCTCCTAATCCATAAAGTCACAAACTTTATGTGCTTGCATGCATGATTCAGGGTCAAAACATGATTTTGGTCCATTAACAAGCTTTAAGACCATCAAACACTTGCATGGTTGTGGCTTAAGCATCAAGGTCTGATTTTTATGACTCTAAATGCCTCTAAGAGCTCAAAAGGACAGCTCTTTTTGTCTGAAACTAACAAGATGCAAGCAACCTCAACAATGGAGTCCGAAAGTGACATTAAACACTCATATAAACAAATCTAAGCATGAAATGGTCTAGTTTGGAACTTGATACCTCAAAACAGTCAGAAATGATGCCAATCTTCTGGATCTACAAGCTCCTATTAAATCCTTGCCTCTTCCTCAAACTCCTTTTCTTCTAAGAACACTAAAATCACACAAAGAAGCACTCAAATGGCAAAAATACACAAGAGTGGGTTAGGGTTTTAGAGATGGCTGCTTAAGGGTGATAGCGAGGCTGGTCCAAAGGCATAATGTCCTTTATATTGGGATTAAACCCTAAAAGTTAAGGTTTTAGTATTTGCTTGTGTACGCTGCGCGTACCCTTTGGTACGTTTGGCGTACGTGCATGGCTTCTGCGTTGAAATCCTTTGAGTACGCTGAGCATACCTGGCATTGTACGCCCCGCATAATGCCCTTTTCAGCGCAATTTTCGAAGCCCAACTATCCTGGCCCAAACCAAAGCAACCCATTATTCAATAAGAAAATTAATAATAATATTTGGTAAATCCCAGATGTTACAATAAGCACCATTATAGTCCCAAAACCCTTCCTCTTATCAGCCTCCATCCCAAAATCGATCCTCCTTGCAAACTCTAAACTATTTTGTGCATTTTGAGCCTTTGGAGTGAATAGTGCGCTTTCTTGGTTGTGAAGGGAGATCGTCAAGGAAGTGGCTTTGCTCTCATGCCTTTGGATCCAACATTTTCTCTTCATTGTGCATCTTGTGGAGGTAAAAAGCTTCAACCTTGATGTATATTTCTTGTGGATCTAGTTTTAGTTGAAAGTTGTCACCTTATTGTGCCTACCTTGATCTTTGTGACAAGGAGATACTCCAAGATGTTTCAGTTATCCTTTCAGAGGTTTTAGGGTGTGCTATGTCATAAAAATGTGTTTTAGGTCATTAGTTTCTCTCCATGCATGTGCTAGATTGTCTAAATGGGTAAAGAAGCTAGGGTTTTTGGAGCTAAGTTCTTAATAGCCATGCTAAACCATAAAGTTGGAAAATTTATGGTTAAGGACACCCTTATGAGCCTAGATCTTGATTTTAGACATAAATGTGTCATGATTAAGCACTTAATGGGTAAGGTGGTGAGTAGCCGCGTACGTTGGGCATAATAAGGGGTACACTGCGTATACGTGGTCAGCTCCCCAATCCTTGGTCAATCACATAGTACGCCCCACATGCGTAATGTGTACGTGTGACATCCCCATTTTCACGGACAGAAAAGACCGATTTGTTTATGATTTATTTTGAAAATCAGAGTATCTTTTAAGGGAAATATGTTGCAGAATTTGGTCCCAGAAAAAAAAAGATAAATACGTTATCAAAGCCTCTCCGAAGAAATGTATTTTATTCATTTTAAAACATTGGGATGTCATCGTCAATACAGAAACCTAAGTATAAACAGAACTTACATTCATTTATACTAGTGATTTTCATCTTTTTAATATCTCAGTATAATGTAGCTTCATATCGACACCTGTGATACAAATAAACTTGAGTGGGTCAAGTTGGGAAACCTGGTGAGTACATAGGGTTTTCAACCCATAATAATAAAGTTATTAAGTTTAATAATCAAACAATAAACCCAATTACCCATCCCCATTATCTTCTTTATTCTTAAGTATCTTCCCTAAGAATCATTGATTCCTCATTATTTATTCCTAAGGATTGTCCTAAGAAATAGGCAAGAAGACCATCGTTGCTAGGGTTCATATAACAGGCACTAAGTCCATAGTTGCCAGGGTTCATCTAATAGGTGCTAAGTCAATAGCTGCCAGGGTTTATCTCATTTATTGACAGTGTTATTTTCAGGAGTCCACTCGAAATATATGTCAATGGGTTTTTAGAGTACACCGGGTGAACACATCGTTTACGACACCTACAGGTTGCGAGCCTGCTAGTATTCCACTGAACTATCTAGAATAGTCAATGGTTGTCATCTATACTCTCCTAGATGATATGGCCATCGCTTGGCTCATCGCTTCTCAAGATATTTTACCACTCATATATCATCACTCATCATTCATCTCTTCTTTCATCGCTCATCATTTATCCCATCTTTAATCTACCTATCTTTTACCCGTCATAATTATAGGTATAAAATACATATACAGTTTAAGACAACTAAAACATGTATATTTTTGTTCATCCAACATAGATATCAAGAACACAGATAATATGCACACATAGCACACAATTCATATTAAATACTTCATATCTATGTGTAAGATGAAAGTAACTATGCACTCACTTGTCAAAGTGATGATTCCAACTTGCACATCGCTTCACTTCTTAACAATATAATTTCCTTCGACGAAACCTAGTGTTACTACCACTAGATTTTAGTCTAATATTCATTGCGACTAATTATTAGTCTAGATTCATCATTAACTCAGAGTCTACTTCATGATCTATCAAGTAAGGATCAGCCAGGCAGGACAGTTGGGAGGCAGGACCATTTCGGCATATAGCTTTTCTGAAATCCAACAACCAAACCCAATATGACCATTCTAGACAACTTTCCCATAAGTATTTTGTAACACCCATAAAATTTGAGCCAAATTGAAACATTTTAAATCATTCAAAAACCATTACGTTCATACAACTCGTTTTTCAAAATAGTTTAAACATCAGAGTATCCCCCAAAACCATATCATAAAACATGAGGAGCGGTACGATCACGCCTTCGCCTTGCCACGATCTCCTGAAGTACCTGAAACAATACACTGAAACTGTAAGCCCGAAAGCTTATTGAGTTACCCCCAAATACCAACCACACATAACATACTCATAACATATCATAAATAGAACAGCCACGCACATCGGGTCAACTTGTGTGACTGGTCCGCCCGCATCGGGCCTTCAGTCCACCTGGTCCACCCTCCGAGTCTAGCCATGTACATCGAGTCTACAGTGTGATTGGTCCGCCCGCACCGGGCCTTCAATCCACCTGGTCCACTCTCCGAGTCTACAGTGTGATTGGTCCGCCAACACCGGGCCTTCAGTCGGCTTGGTCCACTCTCCGAGCCTCGGCACGTCTGGTCCGCCCTCTCGGGGCCTTCAGCCTATCCGGACCGCTCGCTGGGCCTTCGGAACATCCGGTCCGCCCTGGGTATGTTGGCCTACAGCACAAAGCAGGACCCGCCTCAACCCAACCCCCGTCAAACAATCATGTGCACATAAAACATTTAATCGCATAACAATCCTCAACCAGACAAACAATCTAACAGATCATATAGCATATCAACATCCTAATCAGGATTCCGACCTAACCGGTCACTAGCATAACATTACCCTATATCCCGGGTACCGACCCTAACCAGGTCACTAACATAATACCATCCTAAATACCAGGATGCAATTCTAACAAAACAATAACATAACAACAATACCCGGATTCCCATCCGATCAAGGGCCGACCTTGGTGTCGTAGACCCTGTCGATATAGTGAGGATAACTCACCTCGCAATTGCCGACTGGAAGGATAAGATTAGCTGCTCCGACCACCGACACGAACTCCACCACCGTACACTACCAAGAACCAGATTCATAAGCCCAATATTACCAAAATACCCTTGGTAGACAAACTGGTCAACTCTTGGTCAAAGTCAAAGTCCTCAGTCAAAGTCAACCTCCCTGACTGACTGTACTCGCCGAGTCGACCCGTCGACTTGTCGAGTCCCTTTACTCAGAAACTCCCATAACACGACTCTACTCGCCGAGTCACCACAAGACTCGTCGAGTCCAACGATCTCCGAGTCTCGTCCTGCTCAACTCACCGAGTCACCTCCCGACTCACTCCTTCAAGGTTTGACCAGAAAAGATTGGGGTTCTGCGACCAGACTCGCCGAGTCCAGAACAGACTCGCCGAGTCCAAGGCAATCTTCAACAGACTCGCTGAGTTGTTCTTCAAATCGCCGAGTCCATGCACATGTACATACAACTCGTCGAGTACACCCATGTGACTCGCCGAGTCCCTTCAGTTCTCAATCCATACAGAGGCTCTTCGAGCCATGCTGAGGCTCTAATCCATCGATCCACTCTTCTACAGCCAAACCCTCACATAAAGTTGCAAACTTTACGTGAAACCAAGGAGATATAAGTCCAAAACATTCTAGGGCTAGGGTTTATGACAAAGGGGCTTCACCAACAACTCAAAGACTGATTTATGACTTTCTGGACCAACACAAGTCTAGATCTGAAGTAGCAACCTCAGATCTAAGCCTCTAACGCGAATTAGCTCATAATCATACCAAAAATGCCCCAAATCTCAAATGATAATAGATCTAGATACAAAAGAGCCCAAGCAACAGATTATTACCTCCAATATAAGCTCCAACTGAAGTAGATCCCGGATCTATACCACTCCTTTACAGCAAGCCTCTTGATCTTCAAGCCTCTTTCCAAGATTTCCTCTTCCAAAGCTCTATTCTCTCTATTAATGGAAGCTCACACGAAATTAGGGTTTCTGGAACTCTTTGGTGGGATTAGGAGGCTGGGAGAAGAACATAAAGTCCTTTAAATAGGGTGCAACCGTCGGGATTAGGGTTTTCTCATTCCAGCACCAACTCGTTGAATCTAAGCCGCCGGCTCGGCGAGTTGGCCACTTAATACCGCGATCAATCCCGTTCCGACTCGGCGAGTAGACGGACCTACTCGTCGAGTCCCTTTCCTAATTTTACACTTAGCACCCTCCAACTTCTAGCTTCTGAACTTGGGATGTTACAATTCTCCCCCACTTAAATTAGGCTTCGCCCTCGAAACCTGCAGCAACACAACTTCCGGATGATACTCCTACAATGCATCCACTGATCTCAAACCGACCCCGATTCCGTCAAACACAGATATCGAATCTCTAAAATCCATCTCCTCCCTTGCAGGGTCCCGATCAACTGCTTCAAGCCGGCCACCGACTTCTTTTCTCTGATGACAATACTCATCAACTAAGTGCCACCTGAAGACACTACCTTACTTCCGTCCTACGCATTCATTCGCAACTTGCGAAACTGGATACCACAACACCCACTGAGCTCCTGCCAAGACACAAATCCATCTTCCTTCGCCCAAAAATTGGCGATAACCCTCATAACTGCAACCTGGAACGAATCCTGTTCCACCCTCGGGTTTTGTCCCTTACGCTCTGACAGGATGCCGCATTCTTCAGCTCCCGTAAACCATCAACCAATCATATTGCGTAACCACTCGTACCTGGCCTAATCAGCCTCGGGCTAGAATACCAACACACCAGGCCCAATCAATCATAGGGTCTGATCATCCTCATGATGGAATACCCGAGATTGAAATACCTCCTCATACACAACTCAAGCCTACGACCATACTCGGAACCAAGGACCTTGTCCTTCCATCACCCTCGAACCCTTCGATTCGACACAACGGAGTGCAATCCACTCCCACCTCCCTATCACGATCTCTAGGTCATTGACCTCCAACTGTAAGATCCTTATGCAGTCCTCAGCACCGGTCCAGACTACTCTCGAGTCTGTTAACCTGCTGTCTCACCTTCCTCTGTCCCAATCTCCAATCGGGAATCCCTTTCCTTCTCCTCTTCCAAGGAGACCGAAAACATGCATGCACATCATCCAACATTGCCACAACCTCAACGGGCATCCAACCCGTATGTGCTTCCATATATCTGGTACAATCCCAGTGCTTGCTACCAAGCACTTTCGATCATCCATTTACCCTGCTGCCCTCCCCTCAGAGAACCCACGCTCCTTCCCGAGCTACATACCTTCCCTTTCCAGGAAGACTACTCAACAACCCTTACCGCACCTATAAGTGCCACAGAGCTAAACTCCACTCTACACTATCCATGTAGAGCAACCGTTATTCTCTAACTCCCATATACTCTGAATCCGATCACATAACTAACAAGGCCCACGCACGGCCTCCAGCCATCTCCATCATCATGATCAATACTTGGGGCCAGACCATATCGATTACTATTGCATGGCGACATATTTACTAATTCTCCTCACATCGATCCATTATCACATACAGAGTCTTCAGCATGACTGGACCGCCTTTCCAGGCCTTCAGCCTATCTGGACCACTCTCAGAACCTTCAGCATGTCTGGACCGCCCTCCTGGCCTTCAGCATATCTGGACCGTTCCCCGAGCATTCGGCCTGACTGGTACGCCTACCGGCCTTCATTCTATCTGCACCGCTCAAAGACTGTCACACATCACCCTGATCCATTCTTCCTGGGAATCTCTCCCACGCAGTCTGTTATAGCCCTCTTGGGGTTCCGAACCCCAGTTCTATTCCCGGAATCCTTTCCATGGCCTAAACCCAGGCCCCACATCGACCAACTACCTTAGCTGAAACCATGGTCTGTTTCCCTGCCCCACTTGTCTATCACTTGCTCTAATCATGTCACACTCTCGGCTAACAACACTGATAAATCTAAACAGCTAACCAACGTTGGATACTTGCTGTTTTACCGGAGAATTTTCCAATTCTTCCAACATAGTGTACCAACTACTAACTTCCGCTGACAAACCGTCATAACTCGATCGACCTTACTTGATAAAGTTCTCTCTCATCTCCCGGAACTAAATCCCTCCGAAGTGAGCAACCTTCACAGAATACTCTCCCGTCTTCGCACATCCCGAACTCCAAGGAAGTTCGAATCCCAACTGAACACTTCATGCATCACAGTTGCTATTCCTAGCAATGAGATCGTATATCCAATCTCCCGATCCCCTATCCTCTGGGATGCTAACCGACTACAACCCCTAACTACTAAGATCCTCAATCATACCATGATTCATGCGAAAAAGGCGAACAGATTTAAAATACCACATAATCAACAAGATAACAAGATATCAAAATGGAAACATACCCGCAGCTGCATCCGGCTCTGCCCTGACCTCCTCTGCTGTAAGCTGGAAAGCGCGTCCCTGAGCCCTCGGAGGCTTCGCTCCACCCTGACCTCCGCCAGTAATCCTCAGAGTGGCCGGTGCTGGAGCCTGCACCGGTCTTGCAACAAGCTGGGGACAGTTGCCCTCACGTGCCCAACTTGATGGCAATGATAACAAATCCTCATATCCTGTACCGGGGCTGACTGACGGCAATCCCTCGCATAATGCTCCTCTCTCCCGCACTTGCGGCACGCACCACCGGACCTACAAACTCTGGTATGCCCCTTCCCACACTTCTCACAAGTATGGCTGCTCTGACCCCCATTCCTGGAGTCAACGGTTTTGAACCGTTTCGGCGCCGGCTGCGACTGTACCAGAGCCTGCCTCTGCTCTCATAACTGCAACTCCATCTCTAACTCCCGCCGCCTGGCGGCCTCCTGGAGCTCTAACAAGGTATCACACCTCTGCGTAGACACAAACTGCCTGATGTCCCTCTTGAGCATACTCAGATATCGGGACATCTCAGCCTGCTCTGTAACAAACTCTGGGCAAAATATCGCCCTCTCAGTAAACATCCTGGTGATCTCCGTCACCATCTTTGAATCCTGCTTCAGCTCCAGGAACTCCTGAGCCAACCTCTCTCTCTCTCAACCTGCGGAACATAACGATTACTGAACATCTCCCGGAACTGATCCCAAGTAACCGCAGACCGCTGCACATCAGAGTAAGATCCCGTAGTCAACCTCCACCAATCCTTCGCCCCGAGCCTCAAAAGGTTGAAAGCACACCTCACCCTCTGATCCGCAGGGCATGAACACGTGAAGAAACAACCCTCCACGTCTGACAACCATCTCATAGCAACGATCGGATCCTGATCTCCATCGAAAGTAGGGGGCTTCGTATTATCGAAGTCCCGATACGAAAACCTCGACCGGTTCCTCCCCCTGCCACTGCTACAGCCGCTGTAGCTGCCGCGGCAGCCGCCTCCGCAAGAGCTGCATAACGCTCATCAAAGTACTCAACCATGGCGGTCTTGATCGACCCAAACATCTCCGACAACTCGGCCCGGAACATAACAACAACCTCATCATGCAGGATCTCACGAATCCTGGCATCCAACTCGTCCGTACTCATCTGACCAATGACCTCGGGTGGTACTGACCCATCCTGACCACCCTCTCCCGATCCTGATCCCGAACGGGATCCTGCCCGAAACGTCTCGTAATCGCCATACTGCAATACACCAACGAGACCCTTAGACACATCACATATTCACCCGGGGAACTATCTCATAACCGATACCCTAGAGAGTTGTGACTTCCTTGATACGCGTATGGGCCCTGTGCTTTCAGTAGGACGGGCCCATACTACCTTCCTCACTTACCCATATTTGTCTCAAGTATCACCACAACACTCTAACCATATATACACACACCCGCTCAATCCTCACGAATGTTCCTCCAATGCACTCAAACCAAGGCTCTGATACCAACTTGTAACACCCATAAAATTTGAGCCAAATTAAAACATTTTAAATCATTCAAAAACCATTACGTTCATACAACAAGTTTTTCAAAATAGTTTAAACATCAGAGTATCCCCCAGAACCATATCATATAAATCATAAAACATGAGGAGCGGTACGATCACGCCTTCGCCTTGCCACGATCTGCTGAAGTACCTGAAACAATACACTGAAACTGTAAGCCCGAAAGCTTAGTGAGTTACCCCCAAACTACCAACCACACATAACATACTCATAACATATCATAAATAGAACAGCCACGCACATCGGGTCTACTTGTGTGACTGGTCCGCCCGCACCGGGCCTTCAGTCCACCTGGCCCACCCTCCGAGTCCAGCCATGTACATCGATTCTACAGTGTGATTGGTCCGCCCGCACCGGGCCTTCAATCCACCTGGTCCACTCTCCCAGTCTACAGTGTGATTGGTGCGCCAACACCGGGCCTTCAGTCGGCCTGGTCCACTCTCCGAGCCCCGGCACGTCTGGCCCGCCCTCTCGGGGCCTTCAGCCTATCCGGACCGCTCTCTGGGCCTTCGAAACATCCGGTCCGCCCTGGGTATGTTGGCCTACAGCACAAAGCAGGACCCGCCTCAACCCAACCCCCGTCAAACAATCATGTGCACATAAAACATTTAATCGCATAACAATCCTCAACCAGACAAACAATCTAACATATCATATAGCATATCAACATCCTAATCAGGATTCCGACCTAACCAGTCACTAGCATAACATTACCCTATATCCCGGGTACCGACCCTAACCAGGTCACTAACATAATACCATCCTAAATACCAGGATGGAATTCTAACAAAACAATAACATAACAACAATACCCGGATTCCCATCCGATAAAGGGCCGGCCTTGGTGCCGTAGACCCTGTCGATATAGTGAGGATAACTCACCTCGCAATTGCCGACTGGAAGAATAAGATCAGCTACTCCGACCACCGACACGAACTCAACCACCGTACACTACCAAGAACCAGATTCATAAGCCCAATATTACCAAAATACCCTTGGTAGACAAACTGGTCAACTCTTGGTCAAAGTCAAAGTCCTCAGTCAAAGTCAACCTCCCTGACTGACTCTACTCGCCGAGTCGACCCGTCGACTCGTCGAGTCCCTATACTCAGAAACTCCCATAACACGACTCTACTCGCCGAGTCACCCCAAGACTCGTCGAGTCCAACGATCTCCGAGTCCCGTCCTGCTCAACTCACCGAGTCACCTCCCGACTCACTCCTTCAAGGTTTCACCAGAAAAGATTGGGGTTCTGCGACCAGACTCGCCGAGTCCAAGGCAATCTTCAACAGACTCGCCGATTTGTTCTTCAACTCGCCGAGTCCATGCACATGTTCATACAACCCGTCGAGTACACCCATGTGACTAGCCGAGTCCCTTTAGTTCTCAATCCATACAGAGGCTCTTCGAGCCATGCTGAGGCTCTAATCCATAGATCCACTCTTCTACAGCCTAACCCTCACATAAAGTTCCAAACTTTACGTGAAACCAAGGAGATATAAGTCCAAAACACTCTAGGGCTAGGGTTTATGACAAAGGGGCTTCACCAACAACTCAAAGACTGATGCTTTATGACTTTCTGGACCAACACAAGTCTAGATCTGAAGTAGCAACCTCAGATCTAAGCCTCTAACTCGAATTAGCTCATAATCATACCAAAAATGCCCCAAATCTCAAATGATAATAGATCTAGATGCAAAAGAGCCCAAGCAACAGATTATTACCTCCAATATAAGCTCTAACTAAAGTAGATCCCGGATCTATACCACTCCTTTACAGCAAGCCTCTTGATCTTCAAGCCTCTTTCCAAGATTTCCTCTTCCAAAGCTCTATTCTCTCTATTAATGGAAGCTCACACGAAATTAGGGTTTCTGGAACTCTTTGGTGGGATTAGGAGGCTGGGAGAAGGACATAAAGCCCTTTAAATAGGGTGCAACCATCGGGATTAGGGTTTTCTCATTCCAGCACCAACTCGTCGAGTCCAAGCCGCCGGCTCGGCGAGTTGGCCACTTAATACCGCGATCAATCCCGTTCCGACTCGGCGAGTAGACGGACCTACTCGTCGAGTCCCTTTCCTAATTTTACACTTAGCACCCTCCAACTTCTAGCTTCCGAACTTGGGATGTTACAATTCTCCCCCACTTAAATTAGGCTTCGCCCTCGAAGCCTGCGGCAACACAACTTCCGGATGATACTCCTACAATGCATCCACTGATCTCGAACCGACCCAGATTCCGTCAAACACAGATATCGAATCTCTAAAATCCATCTCTTCCCTTGCAGGGTCCCGATCAACTGCTTCAAGCCGGCCACCGGCTTCTTTTCTCTGATGACAATACTCATCAACTAAGTGCCACCTGAAGACACTACCTTACTTCCGTCCTACGCATTCATTCGCAACTTGCGAAACTGGATACCACAACACCCACTGAGCTCCTGCCAAGACACAAATCCATCTTCCTTCGCCCAAAAATTGGCGATAAACCTGATAACTGCAACCTGGAACGAATCCTGTTCCACCCTCGGGTTTTATCCCTTACGCTTTGACAGGATGCCGCATCCTTCAGCTCCCGTAACCCATCAACCAATCATATCGCGTAACCACTCGTACCTGGCCTAATCAGCCTCGGGCTGGAATGCCAACACACCAGGCCCAATCAATCATAGGGTCCGGTCATCCTCATGATGGAATACCCTCGAACCCTTCGATTCGACACAACGGAGTGCAATCCACTCCCACCTCCCTATCACGATCTCTAGGTCATTGACCTCCAACTGTAATATCCTTATGCAGTCCTCAGCACCGGTCCAGACTACTCTCGAGTCTGTTAACCTGCTGTCTCACCTTCCTCTGTCCCAATCTCCAATCGGGAATCCCTTTCCTTCTCCTCTTCCAAGGAGACCGAAAACATGCATGCACATCATATAACATTGCCACAACCTCATCGGGCATCCAACCCGTATGTTCTTCCATATATCTGGTACAATCCCAGTGCTTGCTACCAAGCACTTTCAATCATCCATTTACCCTGCTTCCTTCCCCTCAGAGAACCCATGCTCCTTCCGGAGCTACATACCTTCCCTTTCCAGGAAGACTACTCAACAACCCTTACCGCACCTATAAGTGCCACAGAGCTAAACTCCACTCTACACTATCCATGTAGAGCAACCGTTATTCTCTAACTCCCATATACTCTGAATCCGATCACATAACTAACAAGGCCCACGTACGGCCTCCAGCCATCTCCATCATCATGATCAATACTTGGGGCCAGACCATATCGATTACTATTGCATGGCGACATATTTACTAATTCTCCTCACATCGATCCACTATCACATACAGAGTCTTCAGCATGACTGGACCGCCTTTCCAGGCCTTCAGCCTATCTGGACCACTCTCAGAACCTTCAGCATGTCTGGACCGCCCTCCTGGCCTTCAGCATATCTAGACCGTTCCCCGAGCCTTCGGCCTGACTAGTACGCCTACCGGCCTTCAGTCTATCCGGACCGCTCAAAGACTATCACACATCACCCTGATCCATTCTTCCCCGGAATCTCTCCCACGCAGTCTGTTATAGCCCTCTTGGGGTTTCAAACTCCAGTTCTATTCCCGGAATCCTTTCCATGGCCTAAACCCAGGCCCCACATCGACCAACTACCTTAGCTGAAACCATGGTCTGTTTCCCTGCCCCACTTGTCTATCACTTGCTCTAATCACGCCACACTCTCGGCTAACAACAGTGATAAATCTAAACAGCTAACCAACGTTGGATACTTGCTGTTTTACCGGAGAATTTTCCAATTCTCCCAACATAGTGTACCAACTACTAACTTCCGCTGACAAACCGTCATAACTCGATCGACCTTACTTGATAAATTTCTCTCTCATCTCCCGGAACTAAATCCCTCCGAAGTGAGCAACCTTCATAGAATACTCTCCCGTCATCTCACATCCCGAACTCCAAGGAAGTTCGAATCCCAACTGAACACTTCATGCATCGCAGTTGCTATTCCTAGCAATGAGATCGTATATCCAATCTCCCGATCCCCTATCCTCTTGGATGGTAACCGACTACAACCCCTAACTACTTAGATCCTCAATCATACCATGATTCATGCGAAAAAGACGAACAAATTTACAATACCACATAATCAACAAGATAACAAGATATCAAAATGGAAACATACCCGCAGGTGCATCCGGCTCTGCCCTGACCTCCTCTGCTGTAAGCTGGAAAGAACGTCCCTGAGCCCTCGGAGGCTCCGCTCCACCCTGACCTCCGCCAGTAATCCTCAGAGTGGCCGGTGCTGGAGCCTGCACCGGTCTTGCAACAAGCTGGGGACAGTTGGCCCTCACGTGCCCAACTTGATGGCAATGATAACAAATCCTCATATCCTGTACCGGGGCTGACTGACGGCAATCCCTCGCATAATGCTCCTCTCTCCCGCATTTTTGCGGCACACACCACCGGACCTACAAACTCTGGTATGCCCTTTCCCACACTTCTCACAAGTATGGCTGCTCTGACCCCCATTCCTGGAGTCAACGGTTTTGAACCGTTTCGGCGGCGGCTGCGACTGTACCGGAGTCTGCCTCTGCTCTCATAACTGCAACTCCATCTCTAACTCCCGCCGCCTGGTGGCCTCCTGGAGCTCTAACAAGGTATCACACCTCTGTGTGGACAAAAACTGCCTGATGTCCCTCTTGAGCATACTCAGATATCGGGACATCTCAGCCTGCTCTGTAGCAAACTCTGGGCAAAATATCGCCCTCTCAGTAAACATCCTGGTGATCTCCGTCACCGTCTTTGAATCCTGCTTCAGCTCCAGGAACTCCTGAGCCAACCTCTCTCTCTCAACCTGTGGAACATAACGATTACTGAACATCTCCCGGAACTGATCCCAAGTAACCGCAGACCGCTGCGCATCAGAGTAAGATCCCGTAGTCAACCTCCACCAATCCTTCGCCCCGAGCCTCAAAAGGTTCTAAGCACACCTCACCCTCTGATCCGCAGGGCATGAACACGTGAAGAAACAACCCTCCACGTCTGACAACCATCTCATAGCAACGATCAGATCCTGATCTCCATCGAAAGTAGGGGGCTTCGTATTATCGAAGTCCCGATACTGAAAACCTCGACCGGTTCCTCCCCCTGCCACTGCTACAGCCGCTGTAGCTGCCACGACAGCCGCCTCCGCAAGAGCTGCATAACGCTCATCAAAGTACTCAACCGTGGCGGTCTTGATCGACCCAAACATCTCCGACAACTCGGCCCGGAACATAGCAACAACCTCATCATGTAGGATCTCACGAATCCTAGCATCTAACTCGTCCGTACACATCTGACCAATGACCTCGGGTGGTAGTGACCCATCCTGACCACCCTCTCCCGATCCTGATCCCGAACGGGATCCTGCCCCGAAACGTCTCGTAATCGCCATACTGCAATACACCAACGAGACCCTTAGACACATCACATATTC
The DNA here is from genome assembly GCF_052849685.1 of Lactuca virosa. NCBI lineage: Eukaryota > Viridiplantae > Streptophyta > Magnoliopsida > Asterales > Asteraceae > Lactuca > Lactuca virosa. The sequence goes on from NC_136427.1 coordinate 27,963,011, forward strand.
ACGCGGGGAACTATCTCATAACCGATACCCTAGAGAGTTGTGACTTCCTTGATACGCGTATGGGTCCTGTGCTTTCAGTAGTACGGGCCCATACTACCTTCCACACCTACCCATATTTGTCTCAAGTATCACCACAACACTCTAACCATATATACACACACCTGCTCAATCCTCACTCCTAGAGGAAAAGCTGCATATCTCAAATAAGGAAAACCCTAGGCTAATAGGCATCACATAATCAGGCAATTCTATCATGCAATTCCTGAAGTTCCCTAGCCTAGTACTAGCATGCTCTTCTAACATATCACATAATCAAATAACTTGTATGGTATTTTGGGATCTACTTATTGACTCTGGTTGATCGTACCCTCTGCATCCTCCTTTACTTATTTCGAAAACCTTTTGAAAACCATTTTGAAAATCCCTCCTTGATTTGAGACTGGATTCACACGAATGTTCCTCCAATTCACTCAAACCAAGGCTCTGATACCAACTTGTAACACCCATAAAATTTGAGCCAAATTAAAACATTTTAAATCATTCAAAAACCATTACGTTCATACAACTCGTTTTTCAAAATAGTTTAAACATCAGAGTATCCCCCATAACCATATCATATAAATCATAAAACATGAGGAGCGGTACGATCACTCCTTCGCCTTGCCACGATCTTCTGAAGTACCTGAAACAATACACTGAAACTGTAAGCCCGAAATCTTAGTGAGTTACCCCCAAAATACCAACCACACATAACATACTCATAACATATCATAAATAGAACAGCCACGCACATCGGGTCTACTTGTGTGACTGGTCCGCCCGCACCGGGCCTTCAGTCCACCTGGTCCACCCTCCGAGTCTAGCCATGTACATCGAGTCTACAGTGTGATTGGTCCGCCCGCACCGGGCCTTCAATCCACCTGGTCCACTCTCCGAGTCTACAGTGTGATTGGTCCGCCAACACCGGGCCTTCAGTCGGCCAGGTCCACTCTCCGAGCCTCGGCACGTCTGGTCCGCCCTCTCGGAGCCTTCAGCCTATCCGGACCGCTCGCTGGGCCTTCGGAACATCCCCGTCCGCCCTGGGTATGTTGGCGTACAGCACAAAGCAGGACCCGCCTCAACCCAACCCCCGTCAAACAATCATGTGCACATAAAACATTTAATCGCATAACAATCCTCAACCAGACAAACAATATAACAGATCATATAGCATATCAACATCCTAATTAGGATTCCGACCTAACAGGTCACTAGCATAACATTACCCTATATCCCAGGTACCGACCCTAACCAGGTCACTAACATAATACCATCCTAAATACCAGGATGCAATTCTAACAAAATAATAACATAACAACAATACCCGGATTCCCATCCGATCAAGGGTCGGCCTTGGTGCCGTAGACCCTGTCGATATAGTGAGGATAACTCACCTCGCAATTGCCGACTGGAAGGTTAAGATCAGCTGCTCCGACCACCGACACGAACTCCACCACCGTACACTACAAAGAACCAGATTCATAAGCCCAATATTACCAAAATACCCTTGGTAGACAAACTGGTCAACTCTTGGTCAAAGTCAAAGTCCTTAGTCAAAGTCAACCTCCCTGACTGACTCTACTCGCCGAGTCGACCCGTCGACTCGTAGAGTCCCTATACTCAGAAACTCCCATAACACGACTCTACTCGCCGAGTCACCCCAAGACTTGTCGAGTCCAACGATCTCCGAGTCCCGTCCTGCTCAACTCACCGAGTCACCTCCCGACTCACTCCTTCAAGGTTTGACCAGAAAAGATTGGGGTTCTGCGACCAGACTCGCCGAGTCCAGAATAGACTCGTCGAGTCCAAGGCAATCTTCAACAGACTCATCGAGTTGTTCTTCAACTTGCCGAGTCCATGCACATGTTCATACAACTCGTCGAGTACACCCATGTGACTCGCCGAGTCCCTTCAGTTCTCAATCCATACAGAGGCTCTTCGAGCCATGCTGAGGCTCTAATCCACAGATCCACTCTTCAACAGCCTCACCCTCACATAAAGTTGCAAACTTTACGTGAAACCAAGGAGATATAAGTCCAAAACACTCTAGGGCTAGGGTTTATGAGAAAGGGGCTTCACCAACAACTCAAAGACTGATGCTTTATGACTTTCTGGACCAACACAAGTCTAGATCTGAAGTAGCAACCTCAGATCTAAGCCTCTAACTCGAATTAGCTCATAATCATACCAAAAATGCCCCAAATCTCAAATGATAATAGATCTAGATGCAAAAGAGCCCAAGCAACAGATTATTACCTCCAATATAAGCTCCAACTGAAGTAGATCCCAGATCTATACCACTCCTTTACAGCAAGCCTCTTGATCTTCAAGCCTCTTTCCAAGATTTCCTCTTCCAAAGCTCTATTCTCTCTATTAATGGAAGCTCACACGAAATTAGGGTTTCTGGAACTCTTTGGTGGGATTAGGAGGCTGGGAGAAGGACATAAAGTCCTTTAAATAGGGTGCAACCCTCGGGATTAGGGTTTTCTCATTCCACCACCAACTCGTCGAGTCGGCTCGGCGAGTTGGCTACTTAATACCGCGATCAATCCCGTTCCGACTCGGCGAGTAGACGAACCTACTCGTCGAGTCCCTTTCCTAATTTTACACTTAGCACCCTCCAACTTCTAGCTTCCGAACTTGGGATGTTACATATTTCAATCAGTATAATGTCTTAGAATCACTGATAAATCTTGTTTATAGGTTCATAATAACGATAATGAACTTAAACATAAGTTATACTTAAAGTAGGGTAGGCATAACTCACTTATCGGGAGGTTTTCTAGAAACTGGGCTCTGCTGGGGCAGAACTTTCGAGCCGAAAGCTCTTCTTCTCGGAGCCTTCTGGGGCTCCGGGACTCGCCTCTAACACTTAGGAAGTGCTAGGGAAAGGAAGAAAGTACTTAGGAGTAATGGGAGAGAAAGGAGTTGAAAGGTGTGATGAAAATGGATGATTTGAGCCACTATTTATAGGCTTTCTGGGGTCTCTCACATCGTGAGACATGGCTCTCACATTGTAAGCCTTGCGTAGGCATCAAGGCGAAGCCTAGTGCTGACACGTGGCGTCGGACACAGATCAAACAGTCAATTGTAAAAAAAATCACAACTTTCGCATACGAGATCCGTTTTTGACGTTCTTTATATCCACGCGTAGGTATTGACAAGGTCTATAACTCTCCTTTTGACTCCATCGGCTAATTCTCGACCAATTTTAAATTTAAGGGTATGAGAAATTACACTGTTAAACGACCTTGTAAAATTCATAACTTCTACATACAAACTCTGTTTTTGTCTTTCTTTTTATCGTTGAAGTCTTATTAATGAGATCTTAAATTATCATTAAGGTTGCGTTGGCTAAAAATCGATCGATCTAAATTTCGAATTACGGGCTGTGCACTCTATTCTAAATCTTTGAAAAATCATAACTTCCTCATACGAAGTCACATTTGGACGTTCTTTTTACGCACACTCTCGGTTTAACGTACAGTATGACTTTCATTTAGATCCCTAAGGCTAACAAGTAATTTACCAAAAATTCACTTCTTACGTTACGCGGCGCCATGACGGTTTAGCCGTAAAAACGACGGGCCATAACTTCTTCGTTATAACTCGGATTTCGGTGTTCTTTATATGTACATAACCCTGGTAAAATATACTATAACTTGGTTGATATTATTCATTATAAGTAATATTCCATCAAAACTCATAATTTCACGCTTATTGTCTCTAATTTGACTAGCCCGAATCTGTGGGCATTACAGTACTCCCTGCCTACTCACTTAGTCAAATCGATTGACTCAGTTGACTTTGACCTAGATTTTTACTAGGGTTTGACCTAGGGGTATGTTAGGTATTTTGAGATATATGTTGAGATTGTGCCATTGAATTTATTAAGGTGATTGGTAGTGTTGATCTCAGAGCGGAATGCTATTCAGTTTGCTTATCTGTCTGTGAGGTGAGTTTTCTCATTATATCCATGGGTCGAATGCACCAATGTTAGCCCATTACTTGTTATGTGGAATGCTAGTTGTCTCTATGATGCTTGCATGAAATACCAGGATCTGACCCCTGGCACTTATATGTAAGACCGAAATTTGGCCCTCGACATTGCAAGAAAAGACCATGGGGGTAGCCTATGACACTTGTATGTTTTTAGTATGTGGTATTTTGAGGAACTCAGTAAGCTTTGTTCTTACATTTTATGTTTATTGTTTCAGGTACTTCCGATTCGAAAGTGAAGGGCCCGACGTGATGGCACAACATCCTCCCCTTATGCATAGGGGTCACGTGATTGCATACGCTTCGAGGCAGCTAAAGCCTCATGAGGCGAACTAGCCTACACATGATTTGGAGCTGAGGTTCTTGGTTTTTGCCTTTAATATTTGGAGACACTATCTGTATGGGGTTTGATGTACCATCTACACTGACCACACGAGTTTGAGGTATTTGATGGACCGGCCGAATCTAAATATGCGATAGTGGATAAGGTTTGTTGTGGTAGAGGGTTATTGAACAAATATGGCAGAGTTTGGGTTTTGGCATCCAACAGGGTGAGACAGAAATCTATGGAGGAGGTGCACAAGTTACTGTTTTTTATCCATCTGGGGGTCACGAAGATATACATGGATCTGGTATTGAGCTACTGGTGGCGATGTATGAAGAGGGACATATCTTGGTTTGTTGAGTGATGTATGAAGAGGGAGATATCCCGGTGATGATCTTAGATCGGAAGACGAAGGCTATGGGTAACAAAGAGGTTTCACTGTTCAAGGTCCAGTGGCAACATCAAAAGGGTTCCGAATGGACTTGGGATCCTGAGGCGGAGATGCGAGAGAACTACCCAGATTCATTCTTGGCAGCAGAATTTGAGGATGAAGTCTAGTTCAAGTTGGGGGGAGGGGTAGTTGTATCACCTATTTTTGAAGTATTCACATTTGAAATTCGAATTGAAGTTTGTTTGCAAGATTGTTCCTAAATAGAAATTTAGTGGTAGTGAGTGCAACATGAGTACACCGAGCGTAAACCATGGTATGATGGGCATACTTGGCCCTGTGCACGTATGCTCAGTACACACATTAGTATGTAGGGCGTACGTAACTTGGACTCAACCCTAATATTTAGGGTTTGTACACTATATACACACGGTTATAGTCCAAAAATGCTTCCTCTTATGAACCTCCATCCTAGAATCAACCCTCCTTGTAAACCCTAATCTATTTTGAGCATTTTGAGCTTTTGGAGTGAATAATGGGCTTTCTTGGTTGTGAAGGAAGATTATCAAGGATGTGGATTTGCTCTCAAGACTTTGGTTCCTGCATTTGCTCTTCATTGTGCATCTTGTGGATGTAAAAAGCTTCAACCTTGATGTATATTTCTTATGCATATAGTTTTGGCTCAAGGTTCTCACGTTTTTGTCCCAAACTTGATCTTTGTGAGTAAGAGATACACCAAGACATTTCAGTTGTCCTTTCATAGGTTTTATGGTGTGCTAAGTCAAAAAAATGTGTTTTTGGTCATTAGTTTCTCTTCATGCATGTGCTAGATTGTCTTGATGGGTAAAGAAGCTAGAGATTTTGGAGATAAGGTCCTAATAGCCATGCTAAGATATAAAGTTTGAAACTTTATGGTTAAGGACATCATTTTGAGCCTAGATCTGAATTTTAGACATAAATTATTAAGTATTAAGCACTTATTGTGTAAGGTGGTGAGCAGCCGCGTACGCTAGGCGTACCAAGGGTACCTGCGCGCACGTGGTCACCTCCCCCATCCTTGGTCAATCATATAGTACACCCTGCATACTTAAGGAGTACAGCATGTGTACTTACTGAGTCTACTTGGTCGACTCATTTGACTTTGACTTGGATTTTTACTAAGGTTTGACCTAGTGTTATGTTAGCTATTTTGACCTAAATGCTGAGATTGTGTGATTGAATTTATTAAGGTGATTGGTAGCGTTGAACTCGGAGCTACTTGCTATTCACTTTGCTTATCTGTCTGTGAGGTAAGTTTTCTCACGATATCCATGGGTCGAAGGCACTAATTCCGACCCATTACTTGTTATGTGGAATGCTAGTTGTCTGTGTGGTGCTTGCATGAATGACCAGCATCTGGCCATTGACAATTGTATGAAAGACTAGGATCTGACCCCTAACACTTGTACGTAAGATCAGGATTTAGCCGTCAGCATTGCAATAAAAGACCATGGGTGTAGCCTATGGCACTTGTATGTGTTTGGTATGTGGTATTTTTAGGAACTCCTTAATCTTTGTGCTTACAATTTATGTTTATGGTTTCAAGTACCTCCGATTCGAAAGAGAAGGGCCCGACGTGATGGCACAACATCCTCCCCTCATGATTTTCGCATTTGTACTCTGATGTTTTTAATATTATGACTTGATGTTGGGTTTGAATAATTAATGAATGATTTGATAGACTTTAAATGAAAATATTGATAACCATTTTCGGGACGTTACATTGAATTACTCAGTTACCAAAACTATTTAAAGACTTTGAGATGAACTATTTTTGTAACATCCTGATGCTGAGGTACTTCTAAATTTAACCCTCTAATTGAATTATATTGCATCTTGATCCCTAAGTGTGAGAAAGAGTGCAAAAGGGCCCATTGTGGCATTTTGGTACAATTGGGATTGAGGAGTATGCTATGCGTACGTGTGTACACTATAAGGCTCACCGTATTACGATGGGCGTACACTTCGCATGTAGGGCGTACGTCGAATACATGAAGACCCTAATGTTAGGGCTTTGGCTCATATTTAAATAACCTTATGGACTCATATCATCCTTCTGTGATTTCTACCCTCAATCAACCTTAGAGCAAGAGAGAGCAAACTTTGACCTTTTTAGAGAGTTTTGGAGTGATTTGCAGAAAGAATAAGGTGGTGAGAAGATATCGGATTTGAGTGCACTTTGGATATGGGATTTCTACTTGGTTTGCAACATCTTGAAGTTATAAATCTTGCATCTTTACCACTCCATCTTGTTGGTCTAGGTTTTGCTCTTTATGTTACCTTTTTGGTTCCAAAATGATGATTCATAAACATAGCATGTTCTTTATCCATTAAGCTTCAACGAGTTCCAAGTGGTTAGTATTGCTCCATCCATCATTTAGAAGTTTTTAATTGAGTAAAAAGTTGAGTTATGCACTTAGTGGACATGAAAAATCATAAACTTGGAAACTTTATGGCTCTTGAGGGTATTTTAGTTGTGGATCAGAAAAATGGATGTAAGTGCTTAAGCCATTAAGCACTTATCGAGTTTTGAGGCTTCTGGGAGAACGTCCTGCGTATGATGTCAACCAACCGGATGGTGGTCAACATATGAGTAAGTCCAGCACACCTTCGGAGTACGCCCCACATACTCACCCTGAGTTGAGTCGGCTGGGTTGACTCGGTTGGGTTGACTCAGTTGACTCAGTTGGTTTCACCAGTTTGACTTTGACATAGACCAAGTTTGAGGAAGTTTTACCTTAAGGGTATTTTGGGATTTTCATTGAGATTGGTCATTTGTTTGGAATAGGTGTTGATTAAAGTTAAGATTCATAGTTGATACCTCATCAACTTTTGTCTAGTTTGTGAGGTGAATTTTCCTCACTGTACTTGCAGGTCGAAGGCACCAAGGCTGGCCGATTGGCTTAGATATCATGTTATGTGATGGTATGTTATCGAGCTGTAGTGATCTATTAGATTGGTATCCTGGTATATAGGATGATGTTATGCTTACTGATTTGTAAGTTCTATCTAATTGTCTGTTGAGTGGTTATATGTATGTTTATCTATTATGTATATGTCAACATGTTGTGTGTGGTTGGGTTAAGGCAGACCAGTGTAGACTGAAGGCCAAGAGACCCAGGGCATCCTAGATTGATTGCCAGATTTCAGAGGCGTACAAGTCAGGCCGAAGGACCAGACAATAGTCTAGATAGATTGCAAGCTCGGCAAGGCGTTCCAGTCATGCTAAAGGTTTTGTGAGCGTTATAGACAGTCTGTAGGCCGGGGCGGTGTTCTAGTCAGGATGTAGGCTCTGTATGCATGTTGTTTGTTACTATGTTTATGTTTATGTGGTGGTACTTTGGGGGAAATCACTAAGCGTTCACTTACAGTTATGTGTTATGTTTCTGATACTTTGGGTGATTGCGGGAAGGCGAAGGCGTAACCGTACTCATCCTCTGGTTTATGACTTATGATTTTGGGAGACTCTAATGTTTGAAAAAGTTTTGAAAGCTATTATTGCACATAATTTATGAATTTGGGTTGATTTTAAAAGTTTAAATCTCTTGTGCTCTTATGGATTTTATATTTTTATTGAAAATGGCGAACTCTTATTGTCTTTAAATGAAGATAAACCATCAACTTAATATGAATTCAAAGACAATCCAAATGTATAAACGATGTGAAAGATGAGATGGATTCAATTGAAAGGAATAGAACTTGGAAACTAATTCCAAGACCAAGTAATACAACCATCATCATTTTAGATTGGGTCTTTAAGGTCAAACAAGACACAAATGGTTCCATCAGCATGAACAACGAAAGGATCATAGCAAAGGTTTGTCTACAACAAGAAGGGGTTGAATTTGAAGAAGTATGGGCGCCAATAGTTCAGATAAAGACAGTTCAAGTACTTATCTCTCTCGTAGCACTCAAAAGATGGGAGTTACATCACCTTGATGTAAAATCGGTGTTTTTACATGGTAAGAAAGAAGAAGAAGTGTTCGTTCATAAACCAAAAGGGCTTGTAATGATCGGGCAAGAAAACTTGATGTAAAAGCTTGAGAATGCATTATCTAACTTAAACCAAACACTACGAACTTGGAATATTTAACTAGATAGAATATTGAAATACAAGAAGTTTCAGAGGTATGTACAAGAACATGCAGTATACATGAGATGAATAAAGGAAAACTTAATGATTGTGGGTGTGTATGTTGATGATCTTGATATCATAGGATCAAATACCGGAATCATATCAAAATTAAAGCAACCAATAGCTATGAGATTTGACATGACAGATATAGGCTTGCTTACTTATTACCTTGGAATTAAAGTACACCAAAGGGAGAAGGATATTACATCTTATGGGGTATGCAAAAAAGGTACTTAAAGATGCAGTTGTGTTTGATTGGAACTCTACACTAATCCCAATTGGCTCAAATGTAATGTTTTCCAAAGAACAATGTGAAGAAGATGTTGATGCCTTTGAATACCACAGCCTAGTAGGAAGTCTAAAATATTTGCTTCAAACCAGGCGAGATCTCTTGCATGCAGTTGGGATTAAAAGTTGGTATATGAAAGAACCAAAGAAGTCGCACATGGTAGCCATTAAACAGATTCTAATGTATTTAAAATGAACCCTTGGATATGGGATACATATCACACCCCAAAACCGATGGCGGAAACGTTCCGGGGCGGAGTGACGTCATGTAGAGTATCACAACCAATGTACATAGCAAGCATAGTAAACACAACCATTACATTACATGAGAAAGTTTTACATTTGTTTGAAAATGAAGTGCTACAAGTTTCTTAGGTACATTAGTTAGAACAAAAGTAAAGACGAGTCTTCTATCCGCTCCGTCTTCTCCAAAAGTTAGTAGGAGTACCTGTCTATGGATGCCCTGAGAATACAAGCAGTTTTAAAATATCAGCATAAAGCTGGTGAGTTCATAAGCGGTTTGTTTTCTGGAAAAGATTCAGTTTCCTTTAGTTTCATGAACAATTAATATCCAAGAAAATCCCGTATTTTCTTATAAAAGTAGTGTGGTTATCCCTTTGTTACACAATTTGAAATAAGAAAATCCTGCAAGTTTCCTTATGAAAATATGATTTGATTTCTCGTTAGATGTACCACACAACCTTGCTTATGAAAAGTTACGTTATCCCAAGAAAACCCTATGTTTTCTTATGAAAAATATTCGTTGGTTATCGATTCTGAAATGATACGTACAAGTATCTACCATACTTGTATCGATTAAGTGAAGCATACTGAATGACTAGTTATTTCGTGGTAAGCATGTTAGTTTTGACATGTACACAAAACTAATAAGTAAATGGTGAACTAGTAGTAATCAAAGTCAGTTATTACTAGGAGGTTAGTTCACTAGGTTCGTTATTACTTTATCAGTAAATCTCCATTATCTAAGTTGCGAGTTCCATAACCATACGATAGACTAGATATGGCAATAAGAAGTCCATCATCATTTTATGACTTTTGTCACCCATGGACCTGACGATCCCACTGTAGCTAGCAGCAGGGTGCGGGGTAGTCAGCCCCGTATAGATCTATACACTCAAGTCACGCTCTCCCTCCAAGAGATTCTGGTTACGGGAGTAGTCCTCCACTCTCGTATCCATGTGGAGTGTTACCGAGGACGTGTCTCCAATCATAAGAATAATGAACTTTACAAGTAATAGTATAGAAAATCCCGGTTTATGAAATGACATGAAATCCCTGTTAAAAGTAAAAATGTAACATTTTATAATGAGTTTCACAATTGGTTTTGAAAACTAACTCCACGAGTTAGACGGTTGGTTAATACGAATTTCAATGTTTAAAACATATTGAACATGTAGTCATGTTATACGAAATAATAGATTTGAGTACAAGTTTCCTTGTACTTTTGCTTGTATTCCCCCCCTGAAAACATGAAAAACACAGAAAATGATGTAGGGGTATGAACTCACCTGACGAGAATGTGCCGATTTAGATGCTAAGTATCAGTTTAGGGCTTGAAAACGCGTGAGGTTCCTATGTAACATGAGGAGATACATAATTGTATCTAATTAGACTTTGATTTACTAAGATAGCAGGATAATACACTCCGAGGCACGAAAACACTTCAATTCAAGTGTTAGGGATGGTACGGGTTGTATCTAAGCAGTGTAGGGCCTAGATAAGGTGTTTACTCTTCAAGTGTAAACCCTTAGGGGAGTTTACGGTCCAAAGACCACATCCCCCATGAGTTTACGGTCGTAAACTCATGGGTGATGTGTTCTTGGTTGATCAATGACCTTATCTTGCACACGGGAAGGTTCTAAGGTTGATTCCATGGCTTAGGAAATGATCGGGACATGAAATGGCCTAGGAATTAGGGTTTACGGTCCTTGGACCACCCTTGGGGAGTTTACGGTCGTAAACTCATGGGTTTACGGCCGTAAACCCACCCTTGTCCATGTTTGTCCATTTTCCATGTGTTTTGGTGGTTTGTAGGCCATTCATGCAAGTTCTAGACTCAAATACAAGCCATGCAAAGTGTTTGGAGCATTAAAACACCATTGGAAGGTGTTTACGGTTTTGGGAGATGTTCCCAAACCGTAAACTCAATTTTATGCTCATTTGGACATGCTTTAGGGTTCTAAGATCATCCAAGCAAGTTTCAAGGCCATTAGACATGCATTGGAAGGGTTAAGGAGCATCAAAACCCCATGAAAGGGTGTTTATGGTTCTTGAACATTCAAGAACCGTAAACTCATGTTCATGGCCAAAAATTCATGATCTTGTGGTTCTAACTCCATGCATGTAAGGATCTAAGCATTAGAAGAGGTTTAGAAGGGTTTTGGGGCTTCAAAAACCCCCATTGAAGGAGTTTACGGTTTTTGGGAGGCTCCCCCAAACCGTAAACACAAGTTTTTGATGGTTCTTGGGTAGTTTAAACATGGATTTGCATGCATGTTAGGATAAACAACTAGTTAGGAAGGTTCACTTACCAATTTGGAGCTTGAAAGTGAAGATTCTTGAGAGAGATCCGATTTTAGAGAGAGAGAGAGTAGAGAGAGAAAGTTCAAGGTGGGAAAAAGCTCAAATGGTGGCCACTTCCACCTTTTTATAGGTCTAGAGTTAGTGGCCCGGTGGGGATACACCCAATACCGACATTAAACGGAGCTAAATATTTTACCCGGGTAAATAACCATTACCCGACTTAGTCGTAATCTAGAAATTTTCAAAAAGATTATTTAGAGTGTTTTCACTCAATTAATATTTCGTTTCGACACATACGGAATTATAATAATAATTCTAATTGAATTATTTGACTTAAGAGTTTAACGGCAAACTCTCATAATAAAATAAATTTTATTAACGGAATGGGTTACGTTAACGGAATATCTTTCGGGTTGTCACATTATCCCCCCGTTAGAGGAAATTTCGTCCCGAAATTTAGAATTTAGATACAAATCATGGAATTGGAAAGAGATGCGGGTATTTCGTTTTCATCGAGTCTTCGCGTTCCCAAGTGAATTCGGGACCCCGCTTGGCACTCCAGTGAACCTTCACTATCGGGATGCGGCTTTGTTTCGTTCGTTTGATCTCTCTATCCATGATTTCGATGGGCTCTTCCACAAAGTTCAGGTTTTCGTTGATTTTGATCTCTTCCAGAGGAATCACAAGGGTCTCATCAGAAAGACACTTTTTATGGTTTGAGACGTGGAAGACAGGGTGAATATTGCTAAGTTCATGAGGTAATCGGAGTCTGTAAGCCACGGGGCCAATCCTGGCTAGGATTTCGAAAGGTCCTATGTACCTTGGGTTAAGTTTTCCACGCTTTCTGAAGCGTATCATACCCTTCCAGGGTGAGACTTTCAACAAGACACGGTCTCCAACCTGGAATTCCAAGGGTTTTCGTCGTTTATCGGCGTAGCTCTTTTGTCTATCTCGGGAGGCCTTAAGTCATTCTCGGATTTGTACGATCTTTTCAGTGGTTTCGCGGATGATTTCTGGACCAGTGAGAGTGCTGTCAGGGACTTATCCCTTGACCAGCTGCGTGTCACCCACCTCAGCCCAGCACAGAGGGGATCTGCACTTGCGGCTATAGAGGGCTTCGAACGGCGCAGCCTTGATGCTAGTATGGTAGCTGTTGTTATAAGAAAATTCAACCAAAGGAAGATGAGTATCCCATGACGCGCCGAAGTCGATGACGCAGGCTCTCAACATGTCTTCCAAGGTTTGGATGGTTCTCTCACTCTGTCCATCTGTTTGAGGATGGTAAGCTGTGCTCATATCCAGCTTAGTCCCAAGAGCCTTCTGTAGTGACTGCCAGAACCTAGAAGTGAACCTGCTATCCCGATCGGAAATGTTGGACACAGGTACACCGTGCAGTCGGACCACCTCTTGGATGTAGATTCGCGTGAGTCTTCCCATTTTAAAGTTTTCCTTGATAGGAAGGAAGTGAGCAGATTTGGTCAGTCGGTCGACAATTTCCCAAATGGTGTCGTACCCACTCGGAGATTTGGGTAACTTGGTGATGAAATCCATAGTAATCATTTCCCATTTCCATTCAGGTATTTCGGGTTGTTGGAGTAGACCGGAGGGTTTTTGATATTCGACCTTCACTTTGGCGCAAGTCAGGCACTTGCCCACGAAGGTAGCGATTTCGGCCCTCATGTTTGGCCACCAGTACAGTTTCTTGAGATCCAGGTATATCTTATCCGAACCTGGGTGTACGGAGTATTTAGTATTATGAGCTTCGTTCATGACAACCTCTCTGAAGCCTCCGAAATTTGGGGTCCAAATCCGGTCCATGAAACAATAGACTCCGTCGTTTCTGATCTCAAGATTCTTATCCATTCCTCTCAGGGCTTCGCCTGACACGTTTTCTGGTCTTAAGGTTTCCAGCTGAGCCTCCTTGATTTGCGCGGATAAGTGGGAATGGATAGTCATAGTCAGTGCCTTCACCTTTCGACCTGAGTATTCTTTCCGGCTGAGGGCATCTGCCACCACATTGGCCTTGCCGGGATGGTAGCGGATTTCACACTCGTAGTCGTTGAATAGTTCAACCCATCGCCGTTGTCTCATGTTCAGCTCCTTTTGGTCGAGGATGTGCTGTAGACTTTTATGGTCAGTGAAGATAGTGCACTTAGTTCCGTAGAGATAATGTCTCCATATTTTCAATGCGAAGACCACTGCTCCCAGTTCTAGGTCGTGAGTCGTGTAGTTGACTTTGTGTACTTTCAGTTGTCTGGATGCATAGGCAATGACTTTGCCTCGTTGCATTAGAACACAACCGAGACCTTGATTGGACGCATCGCAGTAGACAACAAAGTCTTCCGTCCCATCGGGAAGGGACAGGATAGGTGCGCTGCACAAGGCTCGCTTCAGTGTTTGGAACGCAGCGTTTTGCTTTTTGCTCCAACAAAAGGGTACACCTTTCTGAGTTAGAGTGGTTAAGGGTTTGGCAATTTTGGAGAAATTTTGGATATATCTGCGATAGTAGCCAGCGAGACCCAAGAATTGACAGATTTCGGTGGGTGTCTTCGGTGCCGACCAATTTTCTATCGCCTTGATTTTGGAAGGGTCCACGTGTATGCCCTCTTTGCTCACTACGTGACCAAGGAAAGTAACCTTCCGGATCCAGAATTCACATTTGGAGAATTTCGCGTACAGTTGCTCCGATCTAAGAGTTCCCAACACTAACCTCAAGTGTTGTTTGTGATCCTCTTCGCTTTTGGAATAGACAAGTACGTCGTCGATGAACACGATAACAAACTTGTCCAGAAATGGACGACACACCCGGTTCATCAAGTCCATGAACACTGCCGGTGCGTTGGTTAGACCGAAGGGCATAACTACGAATTCGTAATGACCATATCAAGTCCGAAAGGCTGTTTTAGGGACATCACCCTCATGGACTCGTAGCTGATGGTACCCTGATCGTAAATCGATTTTGGAAAAGTAGCTAGCTCCTTGAAGTTGATCGAAGAGGTCGTCTATTCGAGGAAGAGGGTAGCAGTTTTTGATTGTGAGCTTATTCAGCTCTCGGTAATCGATACACATTCGAAAAGATCCATCTTTCTTTTTCACAAACAAGATCGGGGCTCCCCATGGCGAGGAACTCGGTCTGATGAATCCTTTACTGAGCAGCTCATTGAGCTGACTAGATAACTCCTGCATTTCTGCCGGAGCTAATCGATAAGGAGATTTGGCTACGGGGGTAGCTCCGGGGATTAAGTCGATACGAAACTCGACTTGGCGTTCGGGAGGGATTCCTGGGAGATCCTCTGGAAAGACATCAGGAAAGTTGCAGACTTCGGGGATGCTCTCGAGGTCTTTAACTTCCTGCTTTTCGTTAACGACATGGGCTAAGAATGCATAACACTCCTTCCGCAGAAGTTTCTGGGCTTTGATGCACGAAATGATGCGAAGGTTTGAACTGAGTTTATCCCCGTAGATTACAAGAGTTTCATCCGAAGGAAGATTGAGACGGATAGCTTTTTTGAAACAGAGGATGTCTGCACGATTGGGGCTCAACCAATCCATGCCAATGATGACATCAAAGCTTTTTATGGAGACTGGCATAAGGTCAATGAGAAATGATCGGTCGTTTAAGGATAGGGTACACCCTACGTATATCTCGTTAGTGCTCTCTTTCTCACCGTTAGCCATTTCGACGGTAAACTTTTTGGTTAATGGTTGGGATTTTCGTTTAAGAAATTGTTTGAATGCATGACTAACAAAGCTCCTTTCAGCACCAGAATCGAAAAGAATGCATGCATAAGAGTTGTCGAGGAGGAACGTACCCGTGACAACGGTGGGGTCAGCGACTGCCTCTTCTTGTCCCATGGCTAGAACTCTCCCGGTGTTGTTGGTTGTTGCTGCTTTGGGGCAGTCCCTCTTGAAATGCCCGACCTCCCCATAGTTGTAGCAGGCTCGACCAACACCCGCTCCAGAGGCTTGATTTGTTGGTTGGGCTAGGGTTCTACAAAATCGCATCGTGTGCCCCTTTTTGCCACAACTTGTGCATGACATCTCCCGGCACGGGCCGGGATTATGGTGGTAGCTACACTTGTCACACCGAGGAAGGGTGCCAGTGTACCTGCTGGTAGGAGCATGGGTGGCAGGAGTAGCAACAGGGGTAGTAGCAACGTGGACCGCCACAGTTTGCTGTTTCTTTGAGGATCCTTGCGAACCCTGACCCTTTCGTTTGTTCCAGGATTTCTTCTTGTTTTCACCGCTCCCTTTAGCCGGATCAGAGGCGGTGGCTGTTTCCTCGGGATCGTCGCTATGATCAATCAGAATTTGTGCCAAACACTTGGCGCTATCGAAGGTTTCCGGCTCCGCAGACAAAACATTTCCCTTGGTTGGCTGGGTCAGCCCCCAAATGAATCGTTCGATCTTTTTGCTTTCCCGGGATATCATTCCCGGACAAAGGAGTGCTAGTTCCTCGAACCTAGAAGTGTAGGAGGCAATGTCAGAACCCTTCATCTTTAGGGTCCAGAGTTCGTGTTCGACTTTCTGCATCTCGCCCCGTGGGCAATATTGGGCTATCATGAGTTCCTTCAGTTTGTCCCAACCCATGGCATTTGCCACTGGCAGGGTTAAGGACTTGACCCGGCCGTTCCACCAGGTTAATGCTTTGTTGAGGAAAGTGCAAGCGGCGTACTTCACTTTGTTGGATTCGGAGACTGTGCAAATCTCGAATATGGACTCAATCTTTTCAAACCATTGAGTCAGAGCAATAACACCTCCTTTGCCGTCGAAAGATGTGGGTTTTGTGTTCATGAAGTCTTTATAGGAGCACTCCTTTTGGTGTCCCTGACCACTTTCCTGTAATTGAGGATGCACACCACTTCCCTGACCACCAGATCCACCGGAATTTATTTGCGACATGGCAGCAGCCACTGCAGCAGTAACAACTGCCTGAAACATGACAGGATCAAATTGGGGAGGAGGCGGTGGTGGAGGAGTGTCGTTGTTTCTCCTGGTAGATCTCCTTCGGGGAGGCATCTTGATCTGAAATGACCAAGAAATAGGAGGATGGAATTTAGAGATATGAAGCAAGGATATATCTCATAATAATTTTTAGAGTGTTCTACTAAGCGATAGGACAGGAAAATTACTTAAAGTAAGTAAACTATCGCTAAGGGAGGAATGAGTAGTAACACTCGGAACGGATTTCCATGAGGTATTTGGTTCGGACTAAAATACTCCCATAGTATTTTATGTTGAATGGATATTAGGTAAGTTATAGGCCTGCTGTACACCACAGTCACTCCCAAGCACATGTTGGCCGTGTCTCGAATGAATATAGTTGATCAGGCTATATTGACCCTAGACATGACAACATAACTGCCCAGGTTTAACCACAGTGCACAACACCCAAATTACTTATGCTTTGTTCTCTTCGCGATACGGATTTCGGTGCTCGGGAATACTTGTATACTTTTATAAAAATACTCGTATTTTAAAAGCATACTTTTAGTTTAGAGCACTTAGGCCCCTTAGTGCTTATACTTGTATACCATGTAAGGTTCGGTATACTTAGTTCACTATAAACAAGGGCTCTAATACCAATCTATCACACCCCAAAACCGATGGCGGAAACGTTCCGGGGCGGAGTGACGTCATGTAGAGTATCACAACCAATGTACATAGCAAGCATAGTAAACACAACCATTACATTACATGAGAAAGTTTTACATTTGTTTGAAAATGAAGTGCTACAAGTTTCTTAGGTACATTAGTTAGAACAAAAGTAAAGACGAGTCTTCTATCCGCTCCGTCTTCTCCAAAAGTTAGTAGGAGTACCTGTCTATGGATGCCCTGAGAATACAAGTAGTTTTAAAATATCAGCATAAAGCTGGTGAGTTCATAAGCGGTTTGTTTTCTGGAAAAGATTCAGTTTCCTTTAGTTTCATGAACAATTAATATCCAAGAAAATCCCGTATTTTCTTATAAAAGTAGTTTGGTTATCCCTTTGTTACACAATTTGAAATAAGAAAATCCTGCAAGTTTCCTTATGAAAATATGATTTGATTTCTCGTTAGATGTACCATACAACCTTGTTTATGAAAAGTTACGTTATCCCAAGAAAACCCTATGTTTTCTTATGAAAAATATTCGCTGGTTATCGATTCTGAAATGATGCGTACAAGTATCTACCATACTTGTATCGATTAAGTGAAGCATACTGAATGACTAGTTATCCCGTGGTAAGCATGTTAGTTTTGATATGTACACAAAACTAATAAGTAAATGGTGAACTAGTAGTAATCAAAGTCAGTTATTACTAGGAGGTTAGTTCACTAGGTTCGTTATTACTTTATCAGTAAATCTCCATTATCTAAGTTGTGAGTTCCATAACCATACGATAGACCAGATATGGCAATAACAAGTCCATCATCATTTTATGACTTTTGTCACCCATGGACCTGACGATCCGACTGTAGCTAGCAGCAGGGTGCGGGGTAGTCAGCCCCGTATAGATCTATACACTCAAGTCACGCTCTCCCTCCAAGAGATTCTGGTTACGGGAGTAGTCCTCCACTCTCGTATCCATGTGGAGTGTTACCGAGGACGTGTCTCCAATCATACGAATAATGAACTTTACAAGTAATAGTATAGAAAATCCCGGTTTATGAAATGACATGAAATCCCTGTGAAAAGTAAAAATGTAACATTTTATAATGAGTTTCACAATTGGTTTTGAAAACTAACTCCACGAGTTAGACGGTTGGTTAATACGAATTTCAATGTTTAAAACATATTGAACATGTAGTCATGTTATACGAAATAATAGATTTGAGTACAAGTTTCCTTGTACTTTTGCTTGTATTCCCCCCCTGAAAACATGAAAAACACAGAAAATGGTGTAGGGGTATGAACTCACCTGACGAGAATGTGCCGATTTAGATGCTAAGTATCAGTTTAGGGCTTGAACACGCGTGAGGTTCCTATGTAACATGAGGAGATACATAATTGTATCTAATTAGACTTTGATTTACTAAGATAGCAGGATAATACACTCCGAGGCACGAAAACACTTCAATTCAAGTGTTAGGGATGGTACGGGTTTTATGTAAGGAGTGTAGGGCGTAGATAAGGTGTTTACTCTTCAAGTGTAAACCCTTAGGGGAGTTTACGGTCCAAAGACCACATCCCCCATGAGTTTACGGCCATAAACTCATGGGTGATGTGTTCTTGGTTGATCAATGACCTTATCTTGCACACGGGAAGGTTCTAAGGTTGATTCCATGGCTTAGGAAGTGATCGGGACATGAAATGGCCTAGGAATTAGGGTTTACGGTCCTTGGACCACCCTTGGGGAGTTTACGGTCGTAAACTCATGGGTTTACGGCCGTAAACCCACCCTTGTCCATGTTTGTCCATTTTCCATGTGTTTTGGTGGTTTGTAGGCCATTCATGCAAGTTCTAGACTCAAATACAAGCCATGCAAAGTGTTTGGAGCATTAAAACACCCTTGGAAGGTGTTTACGGTTTTGGGAGATGTTCCCAAACCGTAAACTCAAGTTTATGCTCATTTGGACATGCTTTAGGGTTCTAAGATCATCCAAGCAAGTTTCAAGGCCATTAGACATGCATTGGAAGGGTTAAGGAGCATCAAAACCCCATGAAAGGGTGTTTACGGTTCTTGAACATTCAAGAACCGTAAACTCATGTTCATGGCCAAAAATTCATGATCTTGTGGTTCTAACTCCATGCATGTAAGGATCTAAGCATTAGAAGAGGTTTAGAAGGGTTTTGGGGCTTCAAAAACCCCCATTGAAGGAGTTTACGGTTTTTGGGAGGCTCCCCCAAACCGTAAACACAAGTTTTTGATGGTTCTTGGGTAGTTTAAACATGGATTTGCATGCATGATAGGATAAACAACTAGTTAGGAAGGTTCACTTACCAATTTGGAGCTTGAAAGTGAAGATTCTTGAGAGAGATCCGATTTTAGAGAGAGAGAGTAGAGAGAGAAAGTTCAAGGTGGGAAAAAGCTCAAATGGTGGCCACTTCCACCTTTTTATAGGTCTAGAGTTAGTGGCCCGGTGGGGATACACCCAATACCGACATTAAACGGAGCTAAATATTTTACCCGGGTAAATAACCATTACATGACTTAGTCGTAATCTAGAAATTTTCAAAAAGATTATTTAGAGTGTTTTCACTCAATTAATATTTCGTTTCGACACATACGAAATTATAATAATAATTCTAATTGAATTATTTGACTTAAGAGTTTAACGGCAAACTCTCATAATAAAATAAATTTTATTAACGGAATGGGTTACGTTAACGGAATATCTTTCGGGTTGTCACAATACATTACACTTAAGGTGAATCCATAAGCATTTTTGGTTATAGTGATAACAGTCACAACATTGATGAAGATGATGGAAGGACTACAACTGGTCATATTTTTTACCTGAATGAATCACCATTTACTCGCCTTTCACAAAAATAAGAGACTGTTGCACTATCCTCATGTGAAGCTGAGTACATGGCTACAAGTGTAGCAAGTTGTCAAGCTGTATGGGTTCTTTATCTTGTTATTAAAATAATCGGGAAGAATATACAAGAGGTAGTATTATGAATCGAGAACACTTCTGCTACAACCTTAGTCAAGAATCCAGTTTTTCATGGACGAAGCAAGCACATCATTTCACGATTCCTCTACATACGTGAGAGAGGGGATGAAAAGGAAATCATGGTGGAGCATATCAACAGGAAGGAGCAACGGGCTGGCATTCTAACAAAAGCACTTGCAAAGGTTAAGTTTACTGAAATGCGCAAATTGTTAGGATTAGAAAGTCTCTCAAATTCTATCCACAAATTAGGGGTAAATATTGTTTAATTTCCGAGTATACCCTTATGCATAAGTCGGTGTGTAACGGGTAACAAGGTAACTTATTTAAAGTAGGAAACTAGGAGTTAGAGTAAGAGTTAAGTTTCCTTGGCTAGCAAGGATTAAGATCACTATAAATAAAGGCTATCTATTAGTCAGGGTTAGACTAATTAAGAGACCTCACGAGCATTGTTTGTAACCCTAGTTTGAGTGATTTTCTTGAGTTATAATAAGAAGCAACTTGTTTTATTTGTATTATTTTTTATCAATTGTGACCACCCTACCACTCGGTCACCCCGGTTACGGGTCAATGGTTCAACCGGTTTTTTTTGCTAAACTTGGTCGGTTTAATCCAGTTCAACATTTGACAATAACCTGCTCAATTGACCTATTCTTTTCACTCGTCAGCTCTGGTTACATGTTGCTTTGATGATGTGTCATTCACATGACCAATTTTGTTGCTAGCTGGCTTGCACTATTGGCATGACAACATATTCGGAATTTTTTCATTAAACAACCATGTTTACTTTTATCTGGTTATTTTGAAACTTTTTTCCATTCTACAAATTCGTATATAGTTAAAGTAAATATTATGCTCATTGAATTCAATAAGCGCACATATGGATATATAATCACGCCCACGTACAGGGGCGTAGATAATATAGGGCAAGAGTAGGCCTTAGCCCACCCACACAAAATTAAGGTTACATATATATGGTATATACAATATATATTTTTGTTAAATAAAAAGATTTAGGGTTGTGGTATGGCCTATTCCATTCAAAACTTGAAATTAGTATAAGGGGATACATTGTTGTAAGACAACATCGTGTGCAACTTAAATAAACAATTTAGTTAAGAATTCATATATAGTTATTTTGTTATCGTTTTCATATTTTGTATAGTATTTGGCCTACCCTAAAAAAAATCATGGCTACTCCGCTGCCCACGTACATACTTTGATTTGATTTTGTGGTTAATGAACAGCCTATACAGCTAAACAAAATATGAATCAAATGATTCATAACATGTAAGTACAATATTTAACATTTCAACTGGATACTACATTGTTATTTATATGCGACACATACCGTAATTACTTATAGATTCCATATAGTAATTGTAGTGCCATAAACCAAAAAGCACACAGAGTTACCAGTTTGAACTCCTTCATACAATTACAATATCATGGTCATTTGTATTTTGCCAAATTTAGAAAAAGAATAGTTGCAACACAATGTGAAAAAATATATCGATTATTAGTTTTTTTAAAGCACCAATGGCAAGAACCAATTACCAAGGTTACAAACCTCTCATTAGGCCAATGACCCGAGGTTATTTACTAAACATATACAACAAGACTATCACCGATATTTTATTGCAAAATCATCATAAAGTGTGAGATTTAGCATCAGTAATATTGCAAACATTAAACAGTTAAACGGACATCAAATTATATTTGATGCATTTATGTTTTAAAAAGCTTCAACTAATTTGCAAATATTCTCCTTGAAATTGGTATCTCAATAGCTACTACAATCAGAACTACCGAGCAAAACTAGTGTTTCAATGTAGGAATTCACTATGAATGAAGATCCACTAATGAGATGATTGCTTAGTTCTGAGCTAGGCTCATAAACAACAAGCTCCTCAGTTGATTCAAAGACATAATTTTGGACTCCTATAATAGGTCCTTCCTACTCCTGAAACCTACTGTCATCATCAAGTCACCTAGTGCCTCGATACTGAATAGCTTCGTAAATGATCCTTCTACACCCTGCTCCATCATCCATACATTACAAGAAAGTTTCTCTTCGTTGTATATATATTGTATCTGCATTTATTGTATTTAAGTATAACAAGAGACTCCATTAGCTCAGATGCATAAAGTTGGGCGAAATTGATGATAGCCATCCTTTAAGGGAGGTCTACTACTTCAAAATTCTTATTAGTTATATCAAATGACATAATCAGATTCCAAGTTTTTAACACACTATCCACAGTTGTACAATCTACAGCACACCAATAGAGAGACTTACCAATAACTACCTGGGGCGCCATAATATGTATTGATATGCTGGGGAGATTTCCAGATAGACTTGTAAATTTCCCGAAACTTTCCTTGTAAACCTCAACTTCCCAAAAGTTGCCAATTTCTCTTTTCAGTTCACTCCCCCAACCCCAACGTATTTGAGTGATCTGGATGATCTTGGTATCAATAGTGATATGACGAACTCCAAAACCAAGAACGATTATATGAACTCCAAAACCAAGAAGGATTCAAAAGAATTGCCATCCTCTTTCTATCGATGGAAGATGAATCACCTTGGAAACATAAAAAGCCATAAGAACTACCAACAATTTGTAGATGTCTAATGGATAGGGGAAGAGACTGAACAAACCTTTGTTGGGGGAAAGAGTCATCATCTACCAAAGAAACATATTTATCTTCTTATGTATATGTGTACCATACAAACACCATACAAACAGATGGTGTGGCTGAGTATGGCTGACGCTGCGAGTAACAATAAACTCTGAGTTGTCGATCAAAGACTTCCATGTTCTTGAGACCAATCTAAACTGAATCAATGATTTGGTAGGACGCCTTTTCAGGATTGCCTCTTGGATATGGAAAGGCAGTTCGGGTTGAGGGATTAAAAAAGGAGAATTGGAAGGCCGAGCAGATCAGGGGACAAATTCCCTTATTTGTTAGAGACAGTCGAGGTTCGTTGAACCAATGTGGCCGAGTTTGGGTTCTGACATCCAAAAGGGTGAGACAGAAAGCTATAGAGGAGGCGCATAAGTCAAAGTTTTCTATCCATGTGGGGGCCACGAAGATGTACATTGATCTGAAATTAAGTTACTGGTAGCCATGTATGTAGAGGGAGATAGCTTGGTTTGTTGAGCGGTGCTTGAATTGAACAAAAGTCAAGGACGAGCATCAGAGACCCCACGACAAGATGCAGCCCTTACTTATTCCCATGTGGAAGTGGCAAGAGATTACCATGAATTTCATCATAAAATTACCAAGGATGGCACATGGTGTTGATTTTGTCTGGATCATTGTTGATAGATTGACTAAGAGTGCGCATTTCATACCGATTGCCGAGAGCATATCCACAGAGAAGTTAGCCGACGTTTACATTCGGAAGGTGGTAGTTTGGTACAGGGTACTAGTTTTGGCAATTTCGGACCGATTTGTTTGTTTGACCTCCAGGTATTGGAGGACGTTTCATGAAGAGTTGGGTACTCAGTTGCATTTTAGTACATCATACCATCCCTATACTGATGGTCAAAGCAAGCAGATGATTCAGATGATCGAAGACAGGTTCCGAGCTTGTGTGATAGATTTTGGAGGGAGTTGGGATACTCACCTTCCACTGGCAGAGTTCTCCTGCAACAATAGTTGTCATGCCAGAATTGACCGACCACCATTTGAGATGTTATATGTAAGAAGGTGTAGGACCCCGATTTGTTATAGGGAGGTCGGGCATTGAGTCATAGGGAGGAGAGAGGTTGTACTCAAGACTATTGGGTTGATTCAGCAGGTGTGCAAAAGGTTGCGAGTCGTGCAAAGTTGGCAAAAGAGTTATGCATATCGGCGACGTTCGGACCTCGAGTTTCAGGTAGGACACTTGGTGCTTCTGATGATGTCACCTTGGAATGGTGTCATCCGATTTCGAAAGCGGCGCAAGCTGGACCCCATATTAATTGGACCTTTCAGGATTTTTCCTCGGGTGGGCAAGGTTGCATACTGGCTAGATTTTCCTGATGACCTCAGCTAGATCCATAACACCTTCCATGTGTGTCAGCTTCAAAAGTGTGTGGCCGATGAATCCGCAAGTGTTACCCAGAATGACATTCAGGTTGATGATCGCCTAAATTATGTGGAGAGACCGGTGATGATCTTAGATCGGAAGATGAATGCTATGGGTAAAAAAGAAGTGTCACTGGTCAAGGTCCAGCGGCAACTGTGACAACCGTTAATTTCTGGTCAAGTCAAAGTCAAATAAAGTCAACGATTCAAACCGGTAAACTCAACCAGTACTTGTATGATAGGAGTTACTCTATGTTTACTAGTGTACAACTCTCTATCTTAATACAAAGTATCACTCGGAAGTGTCGAATGTCCAGAAAATCTAAACCCTAATCTGGGTGAGTGATGTAACGAATCGATAAAACACTATTACATACCCTTCGGGGGTGAATAACACTCATAACAAGGCATAATGGGGTTAACAAACCTTGCATTACGGGGCCAAACACTAAAAAAAGTCACAAACAAAGTCTCTCTCAATCTCTCCCACTCTATCTCTCTCTCCCAAATTTTTCCCAAATATCTCTTTGTATCCCAAATCTCTCCCAGATCTCTCTCAACTTTTTATAAAAATCCATACTATCCCAACCCATTCCTTTGTTGAAAACAGCTCAAACCAAAGGAGAAAACCTAAAAGGACCCTCTTGGTCCGGAACCCTCTTGATCCGGAACACCTACTCAAGAACCGGACAATTTCGCTCCAGACACCTTCTGATTCGGAACTTCTGACTCCGGAACATTTCTTCACTCCGGACCATCTGAGAAACCGAGAAATCTCGTATGCTCCGGACACACCTCCCAGCTTCGGAAGATCTCGCCCCGAAAAGACTCGCACGCCGGAAGTTTCGCATCTTGGAAGGTCAGGCGAGTTCGGAAGCTACTGAATGACTCCGGAAGTTGAAGCCTAGCCTCGGAACTCATCTTTTGACTCCAGAAATGGCTTCTTGACCTCGGAACCCTGGCAGGTCCGAAACCCCATTCCGAATTTTGACCATTCCGGACCTTTTTGCAATTTTAGGAGTCTTTGACGGCGGAAACTTCCTAAACTCGCCTTTTGCATGACTTAAACCCTCTAAACTCCTATTTTATGCCAAACTTGAAGAGTTAGATCACATTTTCATAGAATAACGTCTAAGGCTCATATTATTTTATGCATAAAGTAATCACCCACTTTACATCACTATTCACACACTCCCTAGTCAGATCATTTTCCTTTTTTTCAACTCCTCCCAACACTCCATCAGATTTTCTTTAACCAAATCCACCCAAGAGATCTTTATTCTTTACACTCAAAATCTCATGTACCTTCACCAAAAACACACTTCTCTCTCTCTCTCTCTCACTCTCTCTCTCTCTTCCTCTTTCTCAGATTTCGATCTTCTGGACAAGGAGTATTCTTGAGTTTTTCCTCC
Source organism: Lactuca virosa (assembly GCF_052849685.1). NCBI lineage: Eukaryota > Viridiplantae > Streptophyta > Magnoliopsida > Asterales > Asteraceae > Lactuca > Lactuca virosa. Next base: position 27,988,857 of record NC_136427.1, read on the forward strand.
ATTCTTGGTAAGTTTCTTCATTTAACTCCTAAATATTCTACACTTCTTCATACAAATCTTGGATCATTTACACAAATATCGACATACTTGTTCTTTGGATCTTCAAATCTTCAAACATCCTTCAAGAGTTCTTGACTTGAAACTCCTCATCTCCAACCTTCCTCCACAAGAAATCACAAAATCTGAGTTCATACCCCTATATTTTCATGTTTTCTTCAAGTTTCAGGGGGGATACAAGTTACAACACCCAAAACATATTCTAAACGAAATCAACAGCTTTCAACAGAAAAGTTATGGTCTATTCACGAACTGTTTTGAACATCTTAAACCTAATATTTTTCAAAACTATTCAATATTCATTTCGTTCAGGTTTATAACTTTCTAATGACTACTTGCACACGTTCATACGATTTTTCTACAATTTATGACACTTTTTAAAAAACGGCCTATCATTTCAAAAATGATTTCGGACCAGTCTGTGAAGATGGACATTTTCACACTGGTTAGAGACCACTAAAAATCATAATAAAAATTATGAACAAACTAGACACATTTTCCGAACTCCCAGAGTTTACGGATTCAGTTTTTGACTTACAGTGATTTTTCTATAATCTTTCTAAAAACAGTGACAGAAAAGTTAAAACTAGTAAAATAGTTTATAAGTTCATTAACACTTTGTAACATGTTGAGTAAAGTGTATAGCAATAAATAGCTACAATGTTGATTGTATTTCATGTTAGTTTACTTCCATGAAACAAAAATAGACATTCACATAAGGGTCTATTATCATTACGAACACATATGATAAACCATAATAGCTATAGTTTATAGTACATTAACAGTACGAACATACTAAGGAAGGTACACATATGATAAACAAAATACGTATAATTATGGTACATTAACACTACGAACATACTAAGGAAGGTACACATATGATAAACTATAATAGGTATAGTTTATGGTACATTAACACTACAAACATACTAAAGAAGGTTTCACCTACTCTACAAAAGGGGTTTTCATTCACACTACACGTAAACTCGTTGAATCAAATTTGTAAGACTCTACTTCATTGTACTCTTTAGAGTACTCCTGTATTATAACCATAATATTGTATAGAGAGAGCGTGATACTTGTATATAGATCTATATTGGGACTGACAATCCCGCACCTAAGCTGCTTACAACAGCTCGACCAGCAAGTCTAGGGTGAAAAATGTCAAAACATTCTGACGCCCGAAGAATGTCGTACCAGGCATTACTATGTCAATTGCACGGTTATAATAACTCACATAGGGAAACAACAACACATACGTTGAATCAAATTTGTGAGACTCTACTTCATTGTACTCTTTAGAGTACTGGTTAAAGTCTTGTATTATAACGATAATCTCTTGTAGGGAGAGCGTGACACTTGTGTATAGATCTATATTGGGACTAACAATCCCGCACCTAAGCTGCTTACAACAGCTAGACCGGAAAGTCTAGGGTGAAAAATGTCAAAACATTCCGACGCCCGAAGAACGTCGTAACAGGCGTTATTATGTCAATTGCACGGTTATAATAACTCACATAGGGAAACAACAACACATATAGTTTACGGGGATTGTTACTTTCATAAGGGTTTTATTTATTTAAAACTGCACTTACTATCATAAGTATGGAAAATACTTGTACATTTCGGTCTTGGGTCTCAAGACCATAACTCAGTTTATAAGGAAAATATTGGATTTTTCTTGAACAATACACTACATTTATAAAGGAAAAAGTTTTATTTATGTACTACTACAGTATACTATGTTCACGAACAAATATTCACACATATCAGTCTTAGGGTAGTTAAGACTACATTCCATCTAGAATTGTTAGATTCCGTCCATAATTGCAACGTGCATACCACAGAGTTATATAAAATTTAGACACGATCGACATGGAAATGGCTGGGACCGTCTTAGATCTTGTTCCTTGTTTGGTTGTGGGCTTAGGGCAGACCCATTATATTCGACGGTTTATTCGATCTCGATTTTTATATAACTTATATACACTGGGGGATTATAGAAGGAAGCAATAAGCCTTTCTAGGAGTACGCTATTTCATAACACAAAAACTTACATATCTGGAGTAACTTTTACCTGGGAGCATGCATACATAAGGGTTGCATTCATCATAAAACTACATTGCACTGGTTCAAGTACAGAACAACTTTCATTTCGGAAATTATACATCCAAATCGCTTTTATATAGATTAAAAATCTACGTAATATTACTACTTAAGAATATGATAACAATTATACATTTTGGTCCGAAGGGACTAAGGCTACATTCCATTTTACTAAGAAAATATACGATTTTCTGGAGGAACAAACGAACATTTTCAATGAACAAGGAACTCATTTTCTAAAACAAAATGCTTATGAACTCACCAACTTAACTGTTGATACTCTTTCAAATTTATTTGTATTCTCCAGAAACCAGTAGGCAGGTACACGCACAAGTTTTCAGAAGACGGGGTATAATAGCTTGCAGTCTTAGTTTTTACTATATACATTTGGAGTCATTCAAGCTATGTTTCGAATACAATGTAAACACTATATTATCAATACAATGGTTGTTGTTGCTTTGATTAATATTATTTATTTGTGATGATATTGTACATAACGTCCTCCACCCCCTAACGTTTCCGCCGTATCGGTTTGGGGGTGTGACAGCAACATCGAAAGGGTTCGAAATGAACTTGGGAGCCTGAGGCGAAGATTCGAGAGCACTACCCAGGTTTATTCCTGGCAGCAGGCTTCGAGGACGAAGTCTAGTTCAAGTTGGGGAGGGGGAGTTATATCACCTAATTTCGAAGTATTCACTTTTGAAATTCGAATTGAGGTTTGTTTGCAAGATTGGTCCTAAATAGCAATTTAGTGGTAGTGGGTGCAACATGAGTACACCGAGCGTAAACCATGGTACGCTGGGCGTACTTGGCACTGTGCATGTATGCTGGGCACACACATTGGTATGTAGGCATACGCAACTTGGCCTCAACCCTAATATTTAGGGTTTGTACACTATATAAGCACAAGTATAGTCCAAAAACGCTTCCTCTTATCAGCCTCCATCCTAGACTCGACCCTCCTTGCAAACCCTAATCTATTTTGAGCATTTTGAGCTTTTGTAGTGAATAGTAGGCTTTCTTGGTTGTGAAGGAAAATCATCAAGGATGTGGCTTTGCTCTCAAGACTTTTGATCCAACATTTTCTCTTCATTGTGCATCTTGTGGAGGTAAAAAGCTTCAACCTTGATGTATATTTCTTATGGATATAGTTTGAGCTCAAAGTTGGCACCTTTTTGTCCCAAACATGATCTTTGTGAGTAAGAGATACCCCAAGACATTTGAGTTCTCCTTTCAAGGTTTTAGGGTGTGCTAATTCAAAAAAATGTGTTTTTGGTCATTAGTTTCTCTTCATGCATGTGCTAGATTGTCTTAATGGGTAAAGAAGCTAGGAGTTTTGGAGCTAAGGTCCTAATAGCCATGCTAAGCTATAAAGTTGGAAACTTTATAGTTAAGGACATCCTTTTGAGCCTAGATCTGGATTTTAGACATAAATGCTTAACGATTAATCACTTAATAGGTAAGGTGGTGCGCAGCTGCGTACACTGGGCGTACCAAGGGTACCTGCGCGTACGTGGTCACCTCCTCGATCCTTGGTCAATCACGTAGTATACCCCACATACTTATGGAGTACACGCTGTGTACTTACTAAGTCTACTCGGTGGACTCATTTGACTTTGACTTGGATTTTTACTAAGGTTTGACCTAGGGTTATCCTAGGTATTTTGACCTAAATGTTGAGATTGTGTTATTGAATTTATTAAGGTGATTGGTAGCATTGAACTCAGAGCTTCTTGCTATTAAGTTTGCTTATTTGTCTGTGAGGTGAGTTTTCTCACTATATCCATGGGTCGAAGGCACTAATGCCAACCATTTACTTGTTATGTGGAATGCTAGTTGTTTTTGTGATTTTTGCATGAAGGACCAAGATCTGGCTGCTGACACTTGGATGAAATAATAGGATCTGATCCCCGACACTTCTATGTAAGATTAGGATTTGTCCCTCAACATTGCAATGAAAGCCCATGGGGGTAGCCTATGGCACTTGTATGTTTTTGGTATGTGGTATTTGAGGAACTCATTAATCTTTGTGCTTACAATTTATGTTTATGGTTTTAGGTACTTCCAATTCGAAAGGGAAGGTCCTGGCGTGATGGCACACCATCCTACCCTCATAATTTTCGCTTTTGAAATAAATGTACTCTGATGTATTTAATAGTCTGACTTGATGTTGGGTTTGAACAATTAATGAATCATTTGATAGACTTTTAAATGAAAAATTTTATTACCGTTTGCAGGACGTTACATTGAACTACTCACTTACCAAGAATATTTAAAGATTTTGAGATGAGCTATTTTTGTGACATACTCGATGACAAGGTACTTCTAAATTTGACCCTATAATTTAATTATATTGCATCATGGTCCCTAAGTGTGAGAAAGAGTGCAAAGGGGCCCATAGTGGCATTTTGGTAAAATTGGGATTGAGGAGTACGCTGTGCATATGTGTGTATGCTAAGTATACTAAGGCGCGCCTTATTACGTAGGCGTACACTTCGTACGTAGGGCGTACATGGAATGCATGCAAACCCTAATGTTAGGGCTTTTGCTCATATTTAAACAACCTTATTGACTCATATCATCCTTTTGTGATTTCGACCCTCAATCAACCCTAGAGCAATAGAGAGCAAACTTTAAGCTTTTAAGAGAGTTTTGGAGTGGTTTTGGAGAAAGAAGAAGGTGGTGAGAAGATCTTGGAGTTGAGTGCACTTTGGATCTAGGATTTCTACTTGGTTTGCAACATCTTGAAGGTATAAATCTTGCATCTTTGCCACTCCATCTTGTTGGTCTAGGTTTTTCTTTTTAAGTTACCTTGTTGGTCCCAAAATGATGATTCATGAACATAGCATGTTCTTGACCCATTAAGCTTCCATTCAGACCCTTGGAAGGGTATTGAGTCATAAAAATGGGTTCCAAGTGGTTGGGTTATGGACTTAATGGACATGAAAAGTGATAAACTTGGAAACTTTATGACTCTTGAGGGCACTTTAGGCATGGATCTGAAAAATGGATGTAAGCGCTTAAGCTATTAAGCATGTATTGAGTTTTGAGGCTTCTGGGAGAAGACCCTACATATGAGGTCAACCAGCCCGATAGTGGTCAACATGCGAGTATGCCCAGCGTACCGTCGAAGTACGCCCCGCGTACTCACTCTAACTTGACTCAGCGGGGTTGACTCAGTTGGGTTGACTCAGTTGACTCGGTTGGGTTGACCAGTTTGACTTTGACGTTGACCAAGTTTGAGCAAGTTTTACCTTAAGGGTATTTTGGGATTTTGATTGAGGTTGGTCATTTGGTTGGAATAGGTGTTGATTAGAGTTGAGATTCGGAGTTGACTTTTCCTCACTGTACTTGCGGGTCAAAGGCACCAAGGCCGACCCATTGGCTTAGATATCCTGTTATGTGATAGTATGTTATCGTGTTGTAGTGATCTATTAGATCGGTATCCTGGTACATAGGATGATGCTATGCTTAGTGATCTGTAAGTTCTGTCTGATTATCTGTTGACTGGTTATGTGTATGTTTATCTGTTATATATATTTCGACATGTTGCGTGTGGTTGGGTTGAGGCGGACCAGTATAGACTTAAGGCCAAGAGACCCAGAGCGTCCTGCATACACTGCCAGATTTTACAGGCATACCAGTCGGGTCCAAGGCCCAAAGAAGAGTCCAAATAGGTTGTAGGCCCGGTGAGGCGTTCCAGTCATGCTGAAGGATTTGTGAGCGTTCCAGACAGTCTGTAGGCCAGGGCGGCATTCTAGTCGGGATGTAGGCTCTGTATGCATGTTGTTTGTTATTATGTTTATGTTTATGTGGTGGTACTTTGGGGGAACTCACTAAGCGTTGAATTACATTTTTGGGTTATGTTTGAGGTACTTCGGATGACCGTGGGAAGGAAAAGGCGTAACCGTACACATCCTCTTGTTTGTGACTTATGATTTTGGGATACACTTATGTTTAGAAATGTTTTGAAAACTATGATTGTAAACAATTTATGAATTTGGGTTGATTTTAAAAGTCAAAATCTCTTGTGATTTTATGGATGTTACATTTTTATTGAAAATCTCAAACTCTTATTGTCTTTAAATGAAGATAATCCATCGAATTACTATGAATCGAAAGACAATCCAAGGTCGATAAACGATATGAAAGAAGAGATGGATTCAGTTGAAAGGAATGGAGCTTGGAAACTAATTCCATGACCAAGTAATACAACCATCATCATTTTGGAATGCGTCTTTAAGGTCAAACAAGACATAAATGGTTCCATCAGCAAGGACAAGGCAAGGATCATAGCAAAAGGCTTGTCTACGACAATAAGGGGTTGAATTTGAAGAAGTATGGGCACCAGTAGTTCGGATAAAGACAGTTCCAGTACTTATCTCCCTCGTAGCACTCAAAAGATGGGAGTTACATCACCTTGATGTAAAATCTGTGTTTTTACATGGTAAGCTACAAGAAGTGTACGTTCATCAACCATAAGGGTTCATAATGATGGGGAAAGAAAACTTGGCGTATAACCTTGAGAATGCGTTATCTGGAATAAACCAAACACCACGAGCATGGAATATTAAACTAGATAAAATATTGAAAGACATGAAGTTTCGAAGGTATGTATAAGAACATGCCGTATACACGAGATGAATAAAGGAAAACATAATCATTGTGAGTGTGTATTGTGATATGAGATTTGACATGAATGATATATGCTTGCTTACTTATTACCTTGGAATTGAAGCACATCAAAGGGAGAAGGATATTACATCTTGTGGGGTGTCACACCCCCAAACCAAGGATGGCGGAAACGTCCGGGGGTGGAGGACTTCATGTATAGTATCATAACAACAATTGTAATAGTAATTCAAGCAAACACAACCAACATATATATAATTGAAAAAGTTACATCATTGTATGAATTACATGTTTACGAATCAATTACAATATGTTGACAAAATATGAAATAGTAGACGCCTTAGCGTCCCATCCTCAAAAGCACTTGATTACCTGTTTAATGATTTCCTGAGAATACAAGTTGTTTGAAAAAGTGTCAACACAAAGGTTGGTGAGTTCATAAGCTTTTGTTTGGTATTATTAAAAGCCTTTCGTTTGTGAAAGTAGTATTTGTGTTAGAAAATCCAATATTTTCCTTAATGTGTAAATGTAGTCTTAAAACCCAAAGACCGAAATGTACAAGTAATTTGTCATATTTATAGTAAAACAATGCAAGTTTAAATCGACATAAACTCGTTAAATTTTAATGAAGTTCCCGTAAATTCCAATGTTTATTAACACTTTATGTGAGTTATTATAACCATGCTATGACCTAGTTGGCCTGAAACGACGTTCTTCAGGCGTCGGAAATGTTATGACATTTGTCACCCCAGACCTGCCGGTCTAGCTGTTGCATGCAGCTTAGGTGTGGGTTTGTCAAACCCAATATAGATCTATACACAAGTATCACGCTCTCCCTCAAGGAGACTTTGGTTACAATACAGGACTTAATGGTAATTTGAAGTAAATGTCTCACAAAGTCATTAACGGAATTACGTGTTATGAAAACTTGGTACCGTATGGCCGTACCTTGCTTAATGAAAATATCCTTTGTATAAATGTACCCTTTTTAAATGTATTTGTTATGTAATGTATCATAAACTATACCTATTATAGTTTATCAACCAAGGGTAGTACGTGGTAATGTATGCAAACTATATTCAAAATAGTTTATTAAATGTTTGAATGTATCGATTGTACTTTGATTATAATCACTTGTTATTCTTTATATTTTATATGACCAAATCCATTTGTAAACTGATGTGTGTCTAAATATTAAGATAAAATGTCATATATTGCAATAACATATAATCACATAAAGATATACACCTTGCTCAACATGTTACAAGGTGAAATGAAATTAACAGCAACTTTTCATTGAAAAACAGTTTCTGTTACTGTTCTTAGAAAATTTATAAAAAAATCATCAAAGCTCTAAATCCAAATTCGCAAATTTTGAGAGTTTGGAATATGAGTCTAGTTTGTTCGTAAATTTTACCATGATTTTTAGTGATCTCTAACAGAGGTGAAAATGTTCATAATCACAGACTGGTCCGGGTTTGCCTCTGAAATGACAGGCAGTTTTGTAAAAATCACCATAAATTGTATAAAAATCATATGGAGATGTGCAAGTAGCCATTTTAAAGCTAAGAGTTTGAACTACTTGCACCTGGAACAGTTTTGAAAACTAAAATATTTAAGTTGACCAAAACAGTCCGTGATTAACGTCCATCTTTTCTGATGTAATCTGTTAGAAAAAGTTTAATTGTGTTCTTGATGATTTTACTTGTATTCCCCCCTTAAAACTTAAGAAAAACATGTAAATGTAGGGGTATGAACTCACCTTATGTGATTTCAGTAGATGAAAGTGAGATAGAGGAAGTGTTCAACCCAAGAACACTAAGAAGATGTCTTGATGATTCGAGAATCTAACACCGAATAAGATGGAATTTGTGTAAGATATCAATGATTTGAGTAGAATGGAGTTTAATAATTATGTGAATGATGAAGATACTTACTAATTGAAGGAAGAAATCCCTGGAGAAAGCCTTGAAGTTCTTGAAATTGAGAGAAAAGATGAGAGAATTTTGGAGAGTGTCCTTTGGTTGCTAAGTGTAGAATGAAAGAACTTTATGGAGAATGAGGAGAGAGGATCAATCCTCCAGCTCTTAGAACATGGGAAGAGCTGGAGATTGGGTGTAAAGGCCCACTAAGGTGACAAGGAGTAGTGGGAAAGAGTGGATGATCATAGAGTGAGGTGGTGGTGGCTTGCTTTTGTCATAAAATAAGGAAAAGCAAATATTCCCTCAATAATTAGTCCAACCACCAATTCTTTTAATACATTTTTATAAAAACCCTGGAGATTTATATATTTTGGGGCCTTAGTTTATAAAATAAAGTTTTGGGTGAAAATCCCACGTTAAAATAATGAAAAACGGAGTTAAAACGAAGTCGTAGTCGAAAAACCGGAAAAATTATGACACGCAAACATGCATGTCGTCTTCTTTTATGACAGGGGCTTCCTTGATACTCATTGCGCGTCATCAACACGCGAGTCGTAAGGTTACGACAGACAAATGTGTGTCGTCTTCCTTTATGACAGGGACTTCGGTCCTGAAGCTTCAGTTTTGGGTCCTTAAGCCTATTTTACCCGTTTTTACCCCGTTTCAAGTGGTTTTTGACCCAGTTAAGGGTCGGGATGGCCCGAATGATTACAAAAAATTAAAGGAACTTTTGAGAGAGATTTGGGAGAGATTCGGGAGAGATTTGGGAGAGATTTTAATAGAGAGAGGTTGAGTGAAAGAGATTGTGAGAGGTTTCGTTTGTGATCTTTTTGAGTGTCCGGCTTCGCAACGAAAGGTCCATAAACCCCGTTAAGCCATGATTTAGTGTCTTACACAATCCCGATGATTGTGCAATAGTGTTTTATCGCTTTGGTTTGTTGTTTAGCACTGTTAAGGCTAAGGAAAATCAAACACATGAATTTTTCAAATGATGTCTTCTCATTGAAATAGCGAATTGTATAATGTAAACCCTAACATACAAGGGTTACTGGAGTTGACCGGTTTGACTTGTTGACTTTGTTTGACTTTGACTTGAGCGAAATTTGACGGTTGTCACATCATCCCCCCGTTAGAGGGAATTTCGTCCCGAAATTTGCATTTTGACTGGGACTTCAAGAGTTTGGAAAAAGATGTGGAAAACTTCTCGTTGTACAAGAAATTGATTATGGCGAGGAACAACCTGCCTGATGTCACATGACGACCTTGGAAATTTCTTATTGTAACTTGAGCTGAGTCAATTTAAAAGGAGTTTATTGTTTTAGGATGATAGAGTATTCTATGTGTGCTTTTATACTCCCTGTTTTATCCTTGGTATTACCACTATGAATATTTTATAGTTAGCGAGTTCCATCATTACGAATGTTTCAACAAATTTTGACGAAATTTGCATTATAAGTCCTACTAGTTCTTTTATAGTCGATTGGCGTAAACTAGTCGTATATCATTAAGATTGCAAGGGCATTTTGGATGGGTGACCCCGCCTTAAGCCCACAACCAAACAAGGAACAGGGAATGAGGCGGAATCACACATTCTAAGTCCATAGAATCTTAATGATATATGACCATAACGTTTACACTAGCCATCATAGATTCCAGGGGCGTAGTATTATTGGGGCCAGGAGTAGGAATTGTAGTTCAAAATAAAATTGTTATAAGCCTGCTATCTTCAAACTTGGGCTTTGGCCCCTCCCGATTCCTAATCAGAATGGTCCAATACTCTTGCCCGCTCCAAGTCGAGAGTTGATTCATGTGGCTTGAGCTTAGGCTTGGGTCTTAGAGAAAGAGGCAATGCGTCAGGCTGGCTTCACAGAGCTGCAAAAACTCTTCTCTCTCGACAGTGGATAGATAACATGCCTCGGCTCTTCAGGCCCACATTGCCTACTGGGCCAACTCAAATGAACATCCACTTTGTTACCCCACTTGGGTTATAGGCAAGTGTTACCAAGCCCGATATCAAGAAATCAAAATCGATTCATCCCTATTTGCCCAATTCGCTGCCTATCTCGCCTGCTGTTCGTTTCTCGCTGTCTCGCTAAGTCAGTCGCCTGGTCTCACTCTCGCCAATCGCCATCGCCTAATGCCCAAATCCCTATTCACACTTCACATAAATCAGGTATGTAATCCCGAGACCCATATCCTGTTCAGCTGTTCTTTCTTTTCTGATTGTAAGTTTGTTTATTGTTGGTGTTGGCGTATTGCACTGCTGCTGCTGTTTTCAGTCAATCCGTTGCCTATTTATGCGTTACTACTGTCTTACTGAGTTTCTTTTTAATTTGGCTGTCATTTGTGATTTGGCGATTTTCCAATTTGATTTACAAGTTATGAACTTATAGATTTGGTTATTGTTAAATGAGTTATTGGTTATTGTTCAAATTTTGATTTTGATTTTTTTTTTTTTGTTAATTTCAGTTTATAATATTTTCGGCCCCCCCTCCCCCAAGTTAATTGTTCAAGCTCCGCTACTGATAGATTCACTGGTAAAAACCCTGAGTTTTTACATAGATGATAAGACTTATTTGGGTTTTGCCGTGTTCCCAAGATTCATGGTTTATAGACTTAAATAGATGCTAGTATTAGTAATAAAAAGAAATTTAGATTTTAAATGTCGATGTTAGATGCTTGTACTGATATTTAAGGGGTTAAAAAAAAAAAATTATTAGTTACCTATAGCGACACTCAAGTTATAATTTGCATGTGAGAAGACTTGGAGTACTTTCTAATGAAAAGTGTGCTACTGGGGAAATTCGAAACTGGTACGTAGCTTCAAAGTCAAGAATATGCAGTAGGCATGTGATGCATTAAATGCATGAGGCACAAAAGTCCTAATTTGCAGCAATATATACGTATATGTGTGTGAATTGAAGAAGAAGGTTACGGCTCAAAGACCATTCATTTCCTCTTTATTTTTTTTATTTATTACTCCTCCCACTTACCTTATATAAATCATCACAGAAGAAGGTTACGGCTCAAAGATCATTCATTTCCTCTTTATTTGTTATTCGTTACTTCTCCCACTTCCCTTATATAAATCAGCACATTCTTACCGCGACTCTTTAACTTCTCCCTCACAAATGGATCCGCCTGCAGATCATCAAAACCCCATAGATGACCTCGATCGGTTTCAGTACTTTGATCATCAGTATCTGTTCAGGTATATATAAATGTCACTCATTACACCATCTTTCGCACATAAAAGTGATTTTGTTTATATTGATCAAAACATGGTTTGATTTTTGCAGTGGTGACCTGCTTAACCATCAGGATTTCGAGTTGTCGGAAAAATCGCATGAAGTGCTCGATCAGAATGTTTCCACAGTACTTAACAAAGATCAAAACATCATTTCTAGAAATGAGTTTCATGATCTTGATCCCCTTGAAGACATAAGCTTATGGGATTGTTGGGAGGATGGTAATTTACCATTGGTTAGTTGCAGTGAAGACTGTAAATCCGGTGGTGAGGCTACAGGTAGTTCTAGTGCTGCCACCACTGATCACGGTGGCCGGAAGGTGGCAAATAGATTGACACCATTGAAGTTTGAAGAGATAGCGAAGTACTTTGAGATGCCGATAATCATGGCAGCAAAGGAACTAGGGATAGGGTTAACATTGTTGAAGAAAAGATGCAGAGAGCTAAACATAAACAGATGGCCTCATAGAAAACTTAAGAGCCTTCAATCCCTCATTCAAAATGCCAAGGTAAACTACGATAATAACCTTCTATACATTACTCATGCATGTATGCATGCACTTGGTAACCAAAGTAGTTTTGGTATTTTCTAAAATTTTAATTATTAGTTTCTTTATAACATAAACATAGGCCCTAGGCATATGCCACATCGAATCAATTGTTTTACTACGATTTCTGATTTATATTTACATAAACTTAACTCATTGTAAATTTTATGAACTCACACGAAAATATATTGCATCTACCTAAAAAAACTAGGAGTTGGGATTAAAGGAGGAGGTAGAGACGTTAGCAGGGCACAAGAAGATGATGGAGAAATTGCCAGCTATGGAACTGACAGAAAGAACAAAGAAGCTTAGGCTAGCTTGCTTCAAAGCTATTTATAAGAAGAGAGGACTTAACAATCCTTAGTCCTTACCTTTTCTTTTAGCCATTTTGTTATCATTAGTGGATTTTAATCTACATTGTATGTGTTTTTCTCTTGATAGTTTGATACTCTTTTTTTTTTAGTTTCATTTTATGTATTTGTCTATTGATTTTTAATGCATAAAATTTTGTATAATTTGGGTATTATAGTTTGTATTATGTATTTAGCCATATTTTAGATTGCCGACACGACTACGCCGACGACTCTATACCAGAGGTCTATATAAATAGACTTATGAATTTAGTAGGAATAACTTGATTATAATCTTGTGATTTGTTCCATGTCTGATCCACTCCTAAGATTCTCTTGACATGCCCCCAGTTATGTGTAATTAAAATTTTATTAGACTGTTGATCCTAATGAGTCTACCCTAAGTCCACAACCAAACAAGGAACAGGTCCTAAGGCGGACTCACCATTTCTAGGTCAATCATTCCTTAATTACACATAACTTCGAGGTACACCTAAAGAATCTTAGAGTTACCAGTTGTAAATTGTTTGTAATACCAAGTAGTGAGATTCAATGAAATAAAATGCATGCCTATTTCATTGATAAACCTTTTAGTAAATATCCTTACCATTTATATACACATGTATATTTTCACACTTTAGTGAACTATTCTTGGTGTTTCTGTTAACGTCTTGGAGATGGAGTTATGGTAGTGGGTAGAAGTAGGTTTTGTACGGGCGTTAAAATTTACACATCATGTTGCTCCTGCGAGAATAGGGGTAGAAGAGATAATTAATAGACGCCTAATCCTATAATTACTTATAGGGGTGATCCTTATTAGTTACGTCTATAATCACGTAGTGCATATCAGTCATACATAATTTGAGATATAATAGACTTTCGAATAAATGACTCTACTCTAAGTCCACAACCAAACAAGGAACAGGAAGTAGATCAATAGTCATAGATTCTGAGTCTATAATATCTTTAATTATGTATAACCTTGGCGTATGCACTCAGTTATCATAGGCCTACTAATAGAGGTCTTTAGTTTTCACATAAGTTGGTTATAGTATCACCAAATACTCCTATAGTATTTTTAGCTGTTTAGATTCGATTCATAAAGTATTCTCTGTAGGGTGTAGTTAGGTTGATAGATTTGTTGCCCATTATGACTATCCCCCAGTATATGTAAGTCACTCCTCGGACAGATATAGTTGATCAGGCTATATCCTTCCCAGACTTGATTTACATATACCAAGGCATACCCATAATGTACAACTCCTCTTCTTTTATTTTATGTTCTTCTAGTTATGACACTATATGAGCATGTATGCATGTATTTATATACTTTTAATCAAAAATCATTTATTTTCTAAAAGTATATTTATTTGAAAAATGCACAAATCAGAGACTATTAGTCCCAATTGTGTTTATAGTTTGTATATCTTATGTGGTTTGATATACTTAATTCACTATAAACTGTGCTCTGATACCAATCTGTCACACCCCCAAACCAAGGATGGCGGAAACGTCCGGGGGTGGAGGACTTCATGTATAGTATCATAACAACAATTGTAATAGTAATTCAAGCAAACACAACCAACATATATATAATTGAAAAAGTTACATCATTGTATGAATTACATGTTTACGAATCAATTACAATATGTTGACAAAATATGAAATAGTAGACGCCTTAGCGTCCCATCCTCAAAAGCACTTGATTACCTGTTTAATGATTTCCTGAGAATACAAGTTGTTTGAAAAAGTGTCAACACAAAGGTTGGTGAGTTCATAAGCTTTTGTTTGGTATTATTAAAAGCCTTTCGTTTGTGAAAGTAGTATTTGTGTTAGAAAATCCAATATTTTCCTTAATGTGTAAATGTAGTCTTAAAACCCAAAGACCGAAATGTACAAGTAATTTGTCATATTTATAGTAAAACAATGCAAGTTTAAATCGACATAAACTCGTTAAATTTTAATGAAGTTCCCGTAAATTCCAATGTTTATTAATACTTTATGTGAGTTATTATAACCATGCTATGACCTAGTTGGCCTGAAACGACGTTCTTCAGGCGTCGGAAATGTTATGACATTTGTCACCCCAGACCTGCCGGTCTAGCTGTTGCATGCAGCTTAGGTGTGGGTTTGTCAAACCCAATATAGATCTATACACAAGTATCACGCTCTCCCTCAAGGAGACTCTGGTTACAATACAGGACTTAATGGTAATTTGAAGTAAATGTCTCACAAAGTCATTAACGGAATTACGTGTTATGAAAACTTGGTACCGTATGGCCGTACCTTGCTTAATGAAAATATCCTTTGTATAAATGTACCCTTTTTAAATGTATTTGTTATGTAATGTATCATAAACTATACCTATTATAGTTTATCAACCAAGGGTAGTACGTGGTAATGTATGCAAACTATATTCAAAATAGTTTATTAAATGTTTGAATGTATCGATTGTACTTTGATTATAATCACTTGTTATTCTTTATATTTTATATGACCAAATCCATTTGTAAACTGATGTGTGTCTAAATATTAAGATAAAATGTCATATATTGCAATAACATATAATCACATAAAGATATACACCTTGCTCAACATGTTACAAGGTGAAATGAAATTAACAGCAACTTTTCATTGAAAAACAGTTTCTGTTACTGTTCTTAGAAAATTTATAAAAAAATCATCAAAGCTCTAAATCCAAATTCACAAATTTTGAGAGTTTGGAATATGAGTCTAGTTTGTTCGTAAATTTTACCATGATTTTTAGTGATCTCTAACAGAGGTGAAAATGTTCATAATCACAGACTGGTCCGGGTTTGCCTCTGAAATGACAGGCAGTTTTGTAAAAATCACCATAAATTGTAGAAAAATCATATGGAGATGTGCAAGTAGCCATTTTAAAGCTAAGAGTTTGAACTACTTGCACCTGGAACAGTTTTGAAAACTAAAATATTTAAGTTGACCAAAACAGTCCGTTATTAACGTCCATCTTTTCTGATGTAATCTGTTAGAAAAAGTTTAATTGTGTTCTTGATGATTTTACTTGTATTCCCCCCTTAAAACTTAAGAAAAACATGTAAATGTAGGGTTATGAACTCACTTTATGGAGAATGAGGAGAGAGGATCAATCCTCCAGCTCTTAGAACATGGGAAGAGCTGGAGATTGGGTGTAAAGGTCCACTAAGGTGACAAGGAGTAGTGGGAAAGAGTGGATGATCATAGAGTGAGGTGGTGGTGGCTTGCTTTTGTCATAAAATAAGGAAAAGCAAATATTCCCTCAATAATTAGTCCAACCACCAATTCTTTTAATACATTTTTATAAAAACCCTGGAGATTTATATATTTTGGGGCCTTAGTTTATAAAATAAAGTTTTGGGTGAAAATCCCACGTTAAAATAATGAAAAACGGAGTTAAAACGAAGTCGTAGTCGAAAAACCGGAAAAATTATGACACGCAAACATGCATGTCGTCTTCTTTTATGACAGGGGCTTCCTTGATACTCATTGCGCGTCATCAACACGCGAGTCGTAAGGTTACGACAGACAAATGTGTGTCGTCTTCCTTTATGACAGGGACTTCGGTCCTGAAGCTTCAGTTTTGGGTCCTTAAGCCTATTTTACCCGTTTTTACCCCGTTTCAAGTGGTTTTTGACCCAGTTAAGGGTCGGGATGGCCCGAATGATTACAAAAAATTAAAGGAACTTTTGAGAGAGATTTGGGAGAGATTCGGGAGAGATTTGGGAGAGATTTTAATAGAGAGAGGTTGAGTGAAAGAGATTGTGAGAGGTTTCGTTTGTGATCTTTTTGAGTGTCCGGCTTCGCAACGAAAGGTCCATAAACCCCGTTAAGCCATGATTTAGTGTCTTACACAATCCCGATGATTGTGCAATAGTGTTTTATCGCTTTGGTTTGTTGTTTAGCACTGTTAAGGCTAAGGAAAATCAAACACATGAATTTTTCAAATGATGTCTTCTCATTGAAATAGCGAATTGTATAATGTAAACCCTAACATACAAGGGTTACTGGAGTTGACCGGTTTGAGTTGTTGACTTTGTTTGACTTTGACTTAAGCGAAATTTGACGGTTGTCACATCATCCCCCCGTTAGAGGGAATTTCGTCCCGAAATTTGCATTTTGACTGGGACTTCAAGAGTTTGGAAAAAGATGTGGAAAACTTCTCGTAGTACAAGAAATTGATTATGGCGAGGAACAACCTGGCTGATGTCACATGACGACCTTGGAAATTTCTTATTGTAACTTGAGCTGAGTCAATTTAAAAGGAGTTTATTGTTTTAGGATGATAGAGTATTCTATGTGTGCTTTTATACTCCCTGTTTTATCCTTGGTATTACCACTATGAATATTTTATAGTTAGCGAGTTCCATCATTACGAATGTTTCAACAAATTTTGACGAAATTTGCATTATAAGTCCTACTAGTTCTTTTATAGTCGATTGGCGTAAACTAGTCGTATATCATTAAGATTGCAAGGGCATTTTGGATGGGTGACCCCGCCTTAAGCCCACAACCAAACAAGGAACAGGGAATGAGGCGGAATCACACATTCTAAGTCCATAGAATCTTAATGATATATGACCATAACGTTTACACTAGCCATCATAGATTCCAGGGGCGTAGTATTATTGGGGCCAGGAGTAGGAATTGTAGTTCAAAATAAAATTGTTATAAGCCTGCTATCTTCAAACTTGGGCTTTGGCCCCTCCCGATTCCTAATCAGAATGGTCCAATACTCTTGCCCGCTCCAAGTCGAGCATTGTTTGTAACCCAATTTTTGAGTGATTTTCTTGAGTTATAATAAGAAGCAACTTGTTTTATTAGTATTTTTTTTATCAATTGTGACCAACAATGTAAACTACAATATTGATTCATAAATAAGATCAACCTACCACTCGGTCAACCTAGTTACGGGTCAATGGTTCAACCAGTTTTTTTTTGGTAAACTTGGTCGGTTCAATCCGTTTCAACAAATAGACAATAACCTGCTCAATTGACCCATTCTTTTCACTCGTCAGCTCTGGTTACACGTTTCTTTGATGACGTGTCATTCACATGACCAATGTTGTTGCTAGCTGGCTTTTACCAATGGCATGACAACATATTCAGAATTTTTTCATTAAACAGCAACCACGTTTACTTTTATCTAGTTATTTTGAAACTTTTCTCCATTCTACAAATTCGTATATAGTTAAAGTAAATATTATCCTCATTGAATTCAATAAGCGCACATATGGATATATAATCACACCTACGTAGATACTTTGTTTTGATTTTGTGGTTAATGAACAACCTATACAGCTAAACAAAAAATGAATCAAATGATTCATAACATGTAAGTACAATATTTAACATTTCAACTGGATACTACACTGTTATTTATACATGACATGTAAGGTAATTACTTATAGATTCCATATAGCTATTAGCCTATGAAGAACAATCAAATATAATCGAACATATACTAATTGTAGTGCCATAAAACAAAAAGCACACAGAGTTACCAGTTTGAACTCTCTCATACGATGACAATATCATGATCATTTGTATTTCGCGAAATTGAGGAAAAGAATAGTTGCAACACAATGTGAAAAAAAATATATCGATTATTAGTTTTTTTAAAGCACCAATGACAAGAACCAACTACCAAGGTCACAAGCCTCTCATTAGGGCAACGGCCCGAGGTTATTTACTAAACATATACAATAAGACTAACACCAAGATTTTCCCACATAATCTTCATAAAAATGTGAGATTTAGCATCAGTAATGTTACAAACATTGAATAAACAGTTAAACGGACATCAAATTATATGTGATGCAATTAATTAAGTTTTAAAAAACTTCAACTAATTCACATATATATTGTCCTTGAAATTAGTATGTGATCAATAGCTACTACAATCCGAACTACCGAGCAAAACTAGTGTTTCAATGTAGGAATTCACTATGAATGAAGATCCGCTAATGAGATGATTGCTTAGTTCTGAGTTAGGCTCATAAACAACAAGCTCCTCAGTTGATTCAAAGACATAATCTTGGACTTCCATAATTGGTCCGCCCCTCCTCCTAAAACCTACTGTCGTCATTAATTCACCTGGTGCCTTGATATTGAATAGCTTTGTAAAAGATCTTTCGACACCTTGCTCCATCGTCCATACAGTACAAGAAAGTTTCTCTTCGTTGTATATATCGTATCCACATTTATTGTATTCAAGTATAACAAGAGACTCCCTTAGCTTAGATACAGAAAGTAGGGCGAAAGTGATGATAGCCATCCTTTCAGGGAGGTCTACTACTTCAAAATTCTCATTAGTTATATCAAATGACATAATCAGATTACGAGTTTTTAACACACTATCCACAGTTGCACAATCTACAGCACACCAGTAGATAGACTTACCAATAACTACCTGGGGCCCCATAATATGTATTGATATGCTGGGGAGATTGCCAGAGAGACTTGTAAATTTCCCGGAACTTTGCTTATAAACCTTAACTTCCCAAAAGTTGCCAATTTCGCTTTTCACTTCACTCCCCCAACCCCAACGCATTTGAGTGATCTGGATGATCTTGGTATCAATAGTGACAGGACAAACTCCAAAACCAAGAACGATTTTCTGATTCATATATAACATATCAGGCAGAACAATAGCTATTGATTTTCTAATGGAAGGATTCAAAAGAACAGCCATCCTCTTTCTATAGCTGGAAGCTGAATACTGATCACCTTGGAAACATAACAACCCATAAGAACTACCCACTATTTTTGGAAGTCTAATGGACAGAGGAAGAGTAGGAACAAACCTCTGTTGGGGGAAAGAGTCGTCATCGACAAAAGAAACATATTTTACTTCTCTCGGATCTTTATACCATACAAACAGATGTTGTGGCTGAGTATGGCTGACGCTGTGAGCAACAATAAACTCTGAGCTGTCGATCAAAGACTTCCATGTTCTTGAGACCGATCTAAACCGAATCAATGATTTGATAGGAAGCCTTTTCAGGATTGCCTCCTGGATATGGAAAGGCAGTTCGTCGGACATTTTGATTTTCGGTGTCGTTGATACTTGATTTTTAACGGTTTATATAATGGTAGATTTTAAACTCTACCATACTTAAAGCACATGGTCCGGAATAATTGCATTTCGAGTTGACCATGAATTAAGATATATTTAAATACAGTTCGTAATTCAATAATAATACTTTTTGAAAATATTATTTGTTCCAATAGCTGTAGCTAGGTAATATTATTGGAGGCATGGGATGCATGAATTGGCTCAATAATACAAAATCAAATAATAACATACAACTAAATTGATATTATTATTATTATTATTATTGGAAACGGTCAATGACATTAGAAAAAAAAAACCCACTTTTAGCAGGGAAAAAAAATGTATAAAAGAGAGAATTACAAGAAAACAGGGAGATACACCAATCAATCGAATTACAACTTCCTAAATTTCACCTATATTTCAGCCAAAGATATACCATAGTATGATGTCGTCAGTCACCATAGTAGCATAGTGCAACCTTTTGTTGAAGACTTTATCGTTTGTGGTTTTCCGGGAACCAAAACATACCATAGCAAATCACTATAAGAATTTTACGCTTCATAGAACAACTCCCCCAATTGGATGCAAAGTGCAAAGTTCAATAAATCGCTTATGTTATCAAAGGAAGCTTGATTGACACCACACCATCTCCACATCAACCTTCGAACACTTTGCACCAAGGAACATTCAACTAGGACAAGGTCTGCACATTCCGGAGACCAGCCACAGAGCCCACACCCAATCGAATGAATAGGCATACCACGACTAGCGAGGGCAACATGAGAAGGAATTCTACATAGGATTGCTCTTCATAGAAAACACATAATTTCATCGGAACTTTTTACACAAAATGACCGGTGAAGCAATAATAGCATTATGAAGAACATTACGATCCATAATTCATCTAGCTTCTCCACTGTGTAAAAGTCGTTCGAGTTTAAGGCACAGTGTAAGAATTGGTAAAAATTGGTCTGAGTTCGGCGGTCAAACCACCGCGAACCGCTATGTATTGTGGACCAATTGTGTGTAATTTTATCTTTGTAATGAATATTGAAAATTCATAATTACTTTCAGAACATCTCAAAATGCTCAAACCATCTATCGTTGGAGATTATATCGAAAATCACCAAAAATTAATTCTATTTGAGATGTGAAAAATAAAATTTTGCATTAAGTATATTTGAGAGATATGGATAAAAAATTTGAATATATTACATGGTGGGAATATTATGGATTGTAGAGGAGATCTGGATACCGACTTGCATCGTGATATCACTTTCCGAACCGATATTTCTACCCTGTCTGGGTTACAACAAGTTCAACCTAGGATTATGCAAGTGGACACTTACGATTCTAGGCACAGAAATCGTAAGCCGATATGCTAGAGGATTCTGTAAAAGTATGATGAAAACAAGAGCTTAAGATCACCCCCTCCTCTGAAGAGGAAGAATTGTTTATATATTAAACGAGATTAGGGTTTCATTAGGGTTGGGCCGTCATTAGTTGCTTTGGAAGCATGTAAAGTTAATCCGGATTTAATGAGGATTTAGGGTTACCAAAACAAACGAGTTTCGTTAGTTTTACCATAATCACTCTCAAGAAATTGAATTTTCCAGCGGGACTCCAGCCAGGGGCTCTGCCCCTTGGACCCCGCTAGGGGCGCTGCCCCTAAACCCGCCAAAGGGGCGCTGCCCCTTTGGAAACCCAGGACCCGGGGGCGCTGCCCCCGGACCCCCGACTAGTCGTCAAACTGCCTTCTAATTCGACCTTATACATCTGTGCACTCCGCACAACCTTCGTACATATATTAGAGTACAAATTATGAAGCCCCCCTTAGCTCAGATGTTAGTTCCAGTTACTTAAAATGACACGGTGACACTAAAATCAACAACAATCCTCCCCCATTTTAGTGTAACCCTTGAACAAACATAACATTATCAAACAAACCAAACTAGTACATAATGAAAATATCGAAACGATTGAATTTCCACTTAGTGTCATACATTTGCGAATACTCGAGAATCAGGGTGTTCTAAGAATTGAACCCATCAACCCATTTGAATACCAAAAAGTAAAATACATACTAGTTTATTGAATTTCTAGCAAATTACAACATGACACTATTATAAAGCCATGTGTCCCAATCCTCTCATGATCGTATCAAGGTCAAGTCCACAACCTCTTGAAATGCGGCTACACTTCACAATCACGTAGGTAACTCCTTTCCATGTATCTGCACATACATTTATCAAAGGAATTATTAAGAAGTTAAACTTCAACCTGGCTAACTTGCAGAACCGAACACAGACCTGGGATGAATACTTCATGTGTTCCAATCTATAAGTATGAGCTTTCCACATTGAATTTAACTCCTAAAATTATATTAGGAGGGAATTGGGTGTCTCATCATTATAGAATTAAATGGAATTTAATCCCATCCCGAAATCACATTATATTAGGAGGGAATCTCTTGTCAGACCTTTAGTCAAGTGATCTGCCAAATTTTGTTGCGATTTCACAAACTCAACCGAAATCACACCATTCATGATTAGTTCTCTAATCATACTATGTCTAACACCTAAGTGTCTAGACTTGCCATTATAAACCTGGCTATATGCCTTAGCCAAAGCGGATGCACCATCACAAAGGATAGAAATAGGTGTTATCAGTTTAGACCACAAAGGAATCTCATAGACTAAATTCCTTAGCCACTCTGCTTCTTTACCAGCAGCTGCTAACGCAACAAACTCAGATTCCATTGTCGAGTTTGTAATGCAAGATTGCTTCTTGGAAGCCCAAGAAATGGCAACTCCCCCAAGCAAGAATACCCAACCAGAAGTTGAGGAATGGTCCTCCATGTTGGTTATCCAACTTGCATCTGAATGACCTTCTAAAACCAAAGGACTCCCCAAGTAACTCAAACCATAATTCATGGTTCCCTTGAGATAGTTAAACACTCTATTCACTGCTTGCCAATGTTGAGCACTAGGATTACTAGTGTACCTGCTCAACTTACCCACAACAAAAGCAATATCAGGTCTGGTACTTGTCATGGAATACATCAAGCTACCAATAGCCTTAGAATATTCCAATTGTGAAATAGGAACACCATTATTTGGCATTAATTTCAAACTTGGGTCCATAGGAGTACTCCAGGAGAACAGTCGGTAAAATTAAATCGCTTGAGAATTTTCTCAATCTAATGACTTTGAGTCATTACCAAACCTTTGTCATCCTTTTAATTCTTATTCCAAGAATTACATCAGCCTCTCCTAAATCTTTCATAGAAAACTTAGATGATAACAATTTCTTTGTTTCATCTACTTGATTTTGGTCGGTACCAAAAATCAACATGTCATGTACATATAAGCAAATGATCACCCCAGCTTTAGTAGCATCATCAAATCTACTATAAACACATTTGTCACATTGGTTTGTCTTGAAACCAGAGGACAAAATAAATTTATCAAATTCATGATGCCATTGTTTAGGCGCTTGTTTCAGCCCATACAAAGATTTGACAAGTTTACAAACCGTATGCTCTTTACCGGGCATAATAAAACATTCAGGTTGTTTCATGTAAACTTCCTCGTCGAGATCACCATTTAAAAAGGTTGTTTTCACATCCATTTGATGAATAACTAGATTGTGGATACTTGCCAAAGCATCAACAATCTAATAGTAGCAATACGTGCAACCGGAGCATACGTATCAAAGTAGTCAATACCGGGTTTTTGTCTTAAACCTTGAATGACTAACCGGGAATTGAATTTGTCAATAGTCCCACTAACATTCATTTTCTTTTTGAAAATCCATTTGCAACCGAGTGGTTTAGAACCTGGAGGCAAATCAGACAACACCCATGTGTTGTTCTCAAGAATTGCTGACATTTCATCATCAACTGCTTCCTTCCAAAAGGCACTATCACGAGACTCTATAGCCTTTTGATAAGTCTTAGGATCATCTTCAATACTATAGTAATAAGAGTATTGAAGATTAATTTCATCCCTTGAACCTTCCACCAAATACAGTTGGAAGTCGGATCCGAAATTTTTCGCAATATTGCCTATTTTGCTTTTACGAAGCTCTTGTGGTTCTTGCACATTACCACCATCTTGACTTTCTGAATTTTGCTCTTGAAGAGCACCAAAAGTCAGATCCTTAGGCCTTTGAATCGATGAAAACCGCATCTCATAAAAAATTGCATCTCGTGATTCGATAACAGTGTTAACCGAAACCAAATCATTAGGTTCTATTACATATAACCTATATGCCTTGGAATGTTCAGCATATCCAATGAATATACAATCAATTCCACATTCTCCCAAATTCTTCTTTTTAGGGTCGGTGAGTTTTACAACTGACCGATATCCCCAAACCCGGAAATAACTGAAGTTCGGCTTTTTCTTGAACCAAAGTTCATATGGGACTGTTTTGTTTCTTTTATTTGGAACCCTATTTAATAAATAGCAGGTCGTTAACATGGCCTCTCCCCAGAATCCTTCACTCAATCCCGAGTAAGACAACATCGAGTTTACCATTTCCTTTAAAACTCGATGTTTGCGTTCGGCAATACCATTCTGTTGGGCCGTGTAAAGTGTCGTGGTCTCATGAATGATACCTATTGATTGGAAGTATATGGGATCCATATATTCACCTCTCCTATCAGTCCTGAGACATTTAACCGGAATGCCCAATTGCAATTCCACCTCGGTTTTGTATATTTTGAATTTATCTAAGGCTTCATCCTTAGAATGCAACAAATACACATAGAAAAACCGAGTGCAGTCATCAATAAAAGTGACCACATACTTTTTATTTCCCAAAGAAGGAGTGGAGTGGAAATCACACAGGTCACTGTGTACAAGTTCCAAAACAGTTGAATTTCTAGTGACACTAAGAAAGGGATGTGTTGTCACTTTTGTAAGCATGCATGTTTTACATTTATCAGATGTCATATCAAAGGCTGGAATTAATCCATCTTTTGGCATCTCATGCATCCTTCTAAAGTTGACATGACCTAATCTTACATGCCAAAGCATAGATTTAGCAACATTAGAAGCAGAAGCTACAAATGCAGAATTCTGAACAAGTAATAATTTGTCAACAATATTCAAACGAAACATTCTATTATTTAAATATCCAAAGCCAACAAACATTCCACCCTTAGACAAAACAAACTTATCCGACTCAATAACTTGTTTAAAACCATCAGAATTCAAACAACTAGAGCTAACAAGATTGTTGTGAATCTTGGGAACAGAAAAAACATCAAATAACCTAATTCTCTTTCCAGAAGTAAATTCAAGACACACGACACCTAAACCACAAATAGGAATAAAAGAATCTTCTCCCATATTCAGCACCGACCCATCTTCAAGTGGAGTTAATGTTTCAAACATCCGTTTATCCTTGCATACATGGTTCGTTGCTCCGGAGTCGATCCACCAAGCAACATCATCATCTTGCACGTAGAATGATTCAGGGATAAATGAAACATAATAAACATAATTCTGATTAGAATTATCAAAGTTAGTCAAAAACTGACCTCCTTTAACTTGGGCCGAAGACCCGTTGACATTCCCATTGGCTCTACTGTTTCCAACACCATTGTTGCCCAAATTCACACGACAATCACGCTTGCAATGCCCAACTTGATTGCACCTCAAACAAACCAGATCCTTTCTTTTTTTGTTGGAGTTGCTTGGGACATGTTCCTGCTTATGTTTGCCATGTCCTTTATGGTTCTGGTCCCTTGGTTTGTTTTCAACCATATGAACCGAGGGCTGTCCAGGTTCAACTTTTCCTTTGGGTTTTTCAGATTTGTCACTTTCCTTCGCATGAAGAGATTCTTCAATACGAATGTGACTAGCAAGTTGAACCAATGACAGTTCCTCATTTTGTGGTTTAAGTTATGTTTGAAACTGACTGTATATGCCAAGGAGTTCATTGTATTGTTCAGTGACAGACCTTGAATCTTCCATATTATAATTACTAAAGTCACTGACCAGAAACTTCTTGCTAGAAGTATCCTTAGTAATGTATTTCAGTTCAAGGGTGTCCCACAACCCCTTGGCACACAAGGCTTCACTATGGATATCAAATAAAGCATCAGACATACCGTTCAGAATGTGACCTTTGCAGATGTAGTCATCATTGTCCCACTTCTGTCTCCTTCTTGTCTCTTCAGCCATCTCAGCAACACCTTCCGCAGGCTCTGCTAGTCTTGGAGTAGTCAACACGTATGTTGCTTTTAGAGTGGTTAGCATGAAGTGCACCTTTTTCTTCCAACGCCTGAAGTCGACGCCTTCAAACTTCTCCAGCTTGGCAAACTTAGTGGTCAATTGTTGGGAATATTAGGGTTTGTAGCGGAGATCTGGATACCGACTTGGATCGTGATATCACTTTCCAAACTGATATTTCTACCCTATGCCTGGGTTACAAGAAGTTCAGCCTAGGATAATCCAAGTGGACACTTACGATTCTAGGCACAAAAATCGTAAGCCGATATGTTATAGGATTCTGTGAAAGTATGATGAAAACGAGAGCTTAAGATCGCCCCCTCCTCTAAAGAGGAAGAACGATTTATATATTAAACGAGATTAGGGTTTCATTAGGGTTGGGCCGTCATTAGTTGCTTTGCAAGAAAGTAAGGTTAATACGGATTTAATGAGCATTTAGCGGGACCCCGCTAAGGGCGCTGTCCCTAGACCCCGCTAAAGGGGCGCTGCCCCTTTGGAAACCCCGGACACGGGGGCTCTGCCCCCGGACCCCCCACTAGTTGTCAAACCGGCTTCTAATTCGATCTTATACATGTGTGCACTCCGCCCAACCCCGTACATATATTAGAGAACAAATTATGAAGCCCCTTAACTCACATGTTAGTTCCAGTTACTTAAAATGACATGGTGACACTAAAATCACCAACATTACGTTCTCCTGATTCTCTGGATATAAAGAACGTCTGAAACGAAGATCGTATGAAGAAGTTACGTCTCTTGTAAGTTGTAATGTAACATCCCAAAATTCATGACCAAAAATATCATTTTTAATATAACTAAAACACATTTGTAACTTGGTTCTCACATTGAAAAGCTGTTTAAATAATACATTTATCAAAGTTCATTCCCAAAAATCACATATTGCGGAAAACATAGGTGTATGCGTTGCGATTGTCCCGAGCTCCTTTAGCCGAAAACTGGAGGTACCTGAAACCAAAACTAAAAACCATAAGCACGAAGCTTAGTGATTTCCCCAAATACCACATACCATACATGTCAGCATACTGTCTAGCATATCTGGGTGCTGGTCTACCCCTTCAGTCTCTTTCAACCAGATACTACCATACTTAACCGCGAGCCATACATATCATTCATATTGTTGTGTATTTTGTGTTGCGTCATGGGCTTTGTTTTTGTATATCCGGATTGGGCCTGCCATCCATGATTATTGATTAGGGTTAAGCTATTTATAGTGCATGCATGTATGCCTTAGATACGGTCGTCATTATTATTATTAGTGCTTTGTAACCCAAAACACCTCTACATTCGAAGTTCTTAATCGAGCTCTTCTGAGGTGTTAAAGCTTAATCATTAGACATCACTTAAACTATTCATGTGTTCTTTATTATGTTATTTATTGCTTTTCTGCTTAGAATCAATCGATCCTACTAGAACATTGTTCTAACAATTGGTATCACAGCAGGAGACTGTGTAATCAATACACATTCCTTCTGTTTGAAGAATTCTTTAGGGTTTCTGCTTTTATCGAACATAAAGAAGCCGTCTTCTTCCTGTCGACGGTAACTCTTGTGTTTGATAAAACCCTAATCTCAAGTTTACAGGTCTGATTCTAGCAGTTCCAAGGAAAGGCTCATCACGTCTCACGATGATTCTCAAACTAATCCCATCAACATCTCCAATAGCATTGGATCCACAACAAGTGTTCCCATTCTTTACACTCAAGACTATGAAGTATGGGCGCATCACTTTGAAGATTACGTAGTTTGATCTAAAGATAATGGTTATCTCATCTGGGAAGCTATCACGATTGGGCCGTTTGTTCATTCTGGAACGAACAGGACAGTGAAGACTCAAAAAGAATATAATAAGCTTTTGGTGGACGTAGAGAAGATTCCACAAGATGAAAAGGATAAGCTGCTATGTAACGTGAAAGCCATGAGAATGATCAGATTCGCATTGCAATCTGACACTTTTCGTTTAGTCGGTTCATGCATGACGGCTAAAGAAATCTGGGATAGGTTAAAAGAACTGTACTCAAACGATGAGGATCTAGAACACTCGACCCAAACCTTGTTGCTCACAGAATTTGGAGCTTTCGAACAGAAACCTGAAGAGAAACTGATACAGACCTTCGATCGCTTCAATCATTTCCTCAGGAAGATTGTAACATCCGGATTTCCAGGCATGACAATTTGAGTATTTCTTCTTGATTTATGAGGAGTGACTCGACCAGTTTAATGAAGGGACTCGACGAGTCGGGTATCTGACTCGCCAAGTCAGCGCTGTTAAGGAAAACCCTAATTGCCCAGGTTTGGGACCTATTTAAAGGTCCTTATGGCATGTAGTGGCGGCCACCTACATCCATGAGAGACTCCTTTCGAAGCATAGAGCTTAGAGAGTGAAGAAGAGCCATCTTGAGGCTTTTTGGTGTGACATTGCAAAGGAGAAGGAGGGTTCTAGTATGAGGGACCAAAGGAGGTTGACATTCTGAGATTTTGAAGCAAGGAGCTTCACTTTGAGGTAATAAATCGGACCTTTCCTTCTGTATGGTGTTGATGGCATGAATCTAGGGTTTCTTGACCCCTTTTCTTATAGAGAATATGGAGTATATGAGGTCCCAATGTGGAATAAGCTTTAGATCTGGACTTTAAGAGGTCCAAAGAGTCCCAATCTTCCAGCTTTATGCAATATCTTTGGGGTTATGGATCTAGGTTGCCATTTTAGGAGCTATTTCTTCATATAAGGGCATAAGAGTATTGCATGAGCTTAAAGATTGAACCTTTATGTGATTATTGGGTGTAAGAAGGTCAGATCTATAAGTTAGAGAAACAGATCTGACCTCAGAAGGTCATTTGAGTGTTCCCATGGAGGGAACTCACCGAGTCCATATGGGGACTCGACGAGTCGAGTCGGGTTGCCCCGCGATTCGAGACCAGTGGTAACCCGTCGAGTGAAAGGATAACTCAACGAGTCGAGTGAGGCTTTTTGAGGATTCAGAGGACACACATGGACTCGCCGAGTCACTCGAGTGTACTCGACGAGTCTGGTCAAAGTTGGACCGTTGTCTAGAGTTGACTGCAGTTAACCATGGGGTTTTGGTCAAGCTGTTTCGAGAGAGGTCAGGGAGGGGAAGAATGGTCTTTTACCCATTCTTTAGAGATGAGGTCAATATAAAAGTATTGATTTGAGATGTTATCATGTTGGTAGGCGGAAGCTAGATCGAGGACATCGAGCACGAGAGCTTACTAGACATCCTTCGAGGTGAGTCTTCTCACTATACTTTACCTAGAGTGGTAATTATGTGTGACCGGAAGGTCTTATGTGCTATGAGTAGAATGCGATGTATGTTGTTATATGATATGTATGTGCTATGTATGTTTTGAATAGTATGGTATGGACCGGAAGGTCATTGTGATATGAACCAGAAGGTCATTATGATATGGAACGGAAGGTCAAGAGTGTATGGACCGGAAGGTCAAGATGACGAGGACCGGAGGTCATCAGGGTAGGGCCGGAAGGTCTACCCGAGTTGTGGAGCCGGAAGGTCCACTGAGACACATTGGTCGGAAGGCATCATAGATCTATAGCCTCGAGTGGCTAATCGATATGAATGTGGTATTTTGGGGATCTCACAAAGCATTTATGCTTACCGTGTTATGTGATATGTGTTTCAGGTACTAGCGATGATCGCGGGAAGGCGCCGGCATGATCTGTACACACTAATGAAGATTTATGTACTTGAGATTCTGGGGTTGTTTATTGAGATAATATGTGATACAATGGGTTTTGAAATTGTTCTTATGAAATTTTATTATGATTGAAAAGGAAAAATTGTTTTGGAAATTTACGTTGTTACAAGTTGGTATCAGAGCCTTGGTTTGAGGGATTCGGACGCACCTTCGGGCGTATCTGAACTCAAACTAAGGATTTGAGAAAGTTTTTCATAAAAAGGAACTATTTTTCTAAAAGAGTAAAAGACTTTGAGAAAAGCAAAAAGGAGCAGTGTGTACGATCAGCCAGCGCCCGAACGGTGATTTCCCAAAATACCCTTACATTATGTATTATGAGATATGATATGATATGTTATGCATGATAGAGTAGGCTAGGTATTCATATTAGGACTAGAGTGGCCTGATTTGTGATGCCTTAGCCTAGGAGATTACTGCTGCTATGGGATGCTTCGAGAGTGAGTAGGTAGCAGTGAGGAGCTTATGAGAAGTCTACTGAAGGGTAGCCTATGCTTAGCGAGATGTAGAGTACTTGCGATCTAGGATCCTAGGAGGAGGACTTGGAATGAATACTGATGCGGTGTGAAAGGTAGTATAGGGCCCGTACTACTGGAAACACCGGATCAGTGTGCAGTCCAAGTAAGAATCCTTAAGGTACCAAGGAACAAGTAGGGTTGGGTGATCGAGTGCGAGTATACTCGATCGAGTCTCTGGTATCTTTGTGTTGTGTTTCAGAAACATCATGGTTAGTACACCACACACACCGGAGAGCAGCGGTGGTAGCAATAATGAGATTCGCCGTATGATTCATGACGAGATGACCGCGGCGATCCGGAAGGCTAATCCGGAGGATTTTAAAGTGGCGGATTGAGAAGTGATGTCATGGTTCGAGTACCATGATAAGTAGCAGATTGAGAAGTGATGACATGGTTCGAGTACCATGATAAGTAGCGGATTGAGAAGTGATGTCATGGTTCGAGTACCATGATAAGTAGCGAATTGAGAAGTGATGACATGGTTCGAGTACCATGATAACTACCGGATTGAGAAGTGATGACATGGTTCGAGTACCATGATAAGTAGTGGATTTAGAAGTGATGTCATGGTTCGAGTACCATGATAAGTAGCGGATTAAGAAGTGACGTCATGGTTCGAGTACCATGATAAGTAGCGGAGTGAGAAGTGATGTCATGGTTCGAGTACCATGATAAGTAGCGGATTGAGAAGTGATGACATGGTTCGAGTACCATGATAAGTAGCGGATTGAGAAGTGACGTCATGGTTCGAGTACCATGAGTTGTAGCAGGTCGAGAGGTGATGTCATGGTTCGAGTGCCATGATGTGAGGTGGAATGAGAAGAGGGAACTGTTGGGTTTTGCGCATTCTAACACTCCTAAGTGTATATGCAACCCTAAATACCTTGGATCTATGTTTTCTCTATTATACATACATTTATGAACATCCAAGGTATTATCCTAATCTAGCATACAAAATAATAAATATAACAAGATAGAATACATACTTCTTTGATGTAGAATGTCTTCATGAAGCTTGAGTGCCTAGTGCCCCAAGTGTGACACCTCAAATGGTTCACACAACACTAAATACACTTGGAATAACTTGAGGGAAACTTGAACACTCCTTGAAATCGTCTAGCCCTCACACTCACACATTAGTGCACGATTTCTTGAGCCATTGGATTCTTTTATATGGTGGCTATTAGGGTTACACCATGTAACTCATAACTTTACCCATTCCTTATGCTCCATGGATTTTAACCTCCATGGAGTATCCATGGGTCACCCCATGGACTTAGTCCAACATAAGAAATCTTGGATCACAAGCCGACATATATAAGAATGAATGATTTACACAATCAACCCATATATTTAATTAGTCTCCTTTTGATCACTTAATTAATTCCAAATTAATTCTTGATCAATACTAATTAAATAACCTTATTAATATATTAGAACTTATAATATATTAACCAACCTTAAGTGTTATTTCTCGCATTATAGTCTATCCAAATGCATGATGCCATGCAACGCAAATGTACCATGCCGGGTCGGGTCAAGTCTTACCAATTATAGTTATGGACTTAGATATTAATCCAACAGTCTCCCACTTGGATAAGTCTAAAACTATTATTGCGTATGACTTCAGGAACCGATCAGCAATCGTAGCTCTCAAAAGCTTTTGTCGAACTCTGACGTGTTAACTGAACTCTGATCTTGTCAATGACTTGTCCATTAGATAAGGGATCATATATTCCTCCATTCTAGATATCATATGGACTGAGACATGGATTATCAATCATTCTCTCTGTCCATTTGTTGTTTCCCGATTTCCGATTCATGATGACTGACTGATTGAACAAATCAAATCAGTCCTGGCTTGGCCAAGCACTCACATGTATCATCTTTAAATCATCGAAGGGCCCACAGATATCGCTTTTATCCCGAAGGTAAAAGGAATGGATAAACTTCGACTCATATGGCTTGTTCTACTACTTGTTGAATCTTACACAAAGGCACGTTTTATAACATCGAGTTACCAATGCGTTTTCGTGCAATCAATGTATAACCAACTCATAGTAACAACTCATATCTCTAGGTTTGAAGAATATAAGATATTATCGTCTCATGATCACTCGTGATAAAATCCATGAAGTGATTCAAATGAGCGCGGGTTGAATCCAATACTCAGAACTTATGAGCACTCATGAGTGTTGTAGCACCACTTTGTCCACCAATTTGGACCTCTACAAACCAACCCATGACAGTCTTGATTCATATCTACTTCCAACATATGACCGACTGTGGATGGTTTGAATAACTTAATCATTCAGGAAGAGCGACTTAGTTATTCTGGAAGTCAAAACATGCAAAGTGAAACACAAGAATAAATGAATCAAATATGGTATCAAACCCTATGAATATAAATAAAAACTTTTATTTATCACCATACTGATTACTCATTATTCATTGTTTCGGTTTTATCAACTTTATACTTGAATTTAAAACAATAGTTGTCCCATGCTCCAAGCATGTACACTATGTTTTCTAAACACTAGTCATGCCATACACCAAGTATGCATACTATGTTTGTCTATGATCTTTACTTTGTAAAATAGATCAATTGAACATCACTCCAATGATCCTCTTTTCACAGTCCCAAATCCTTACTGCAAATGCAAGAATTCCAAATTCATGCCATTTACTGAAATCTGTTAGATTCTAAACTTATATGCCTTGATCCTCTTAATGATTATACACAAAGTCAGAAAGACTTGACAACAATCATTACAGAGCATTCCAAAGGAGATCAGCTCCTTGGAAACATCCTTCTTTCATTAAGTTTCCTAATCTTACACAGATTGAATAATTTATAACTTTGAAACATTTCCATATTCCATTTTGACTATCACTTCTGAACAAGAGTTGCCTCCTTACAGATTATGTCAATATGGTCCTTCCAGAATTAACATTATACTTCCAACTGTCCTTGAGCAACCAATCTTTGGTAAACCTTAGATTGTCCTCGACAATTGCTTAATAATTTTAGTCATATCCAATTCTAGACCTTTTCCCTTCATAATGCCCCAGGCATTTGGAAAATTTTAGAAGGGATGAATATAGCACATGTAATCGATCCTATATCCGAAGCATATGGGACACGATTCATGATGTCTCACATAAAGACTAAACCAGTCTTTTGCTATAGTATTTCCATTTCAATTTGCCAAGTTCTCAAAATTCAGATTATGAAAAGGGATGCCGTAATCATAATCGAATTTTAGAACGCAAATAATGAACCCATATATAGAATTTCCTTATGTTGAGCCATTCCAATATGAAATTCATATATATATCCTTGATTAAATACGATTAAAATCTCAATCTAAGCTTTTAGAATTGAAATGAAGTATAATTTCCTCTCCCTTAATTATAGCAAAACAACTTTTTCAACCCCTGCAACCTCACGGATTGAAACTTTTGTTTTCTATAATTAACATTGCTAACTTGCAACCTTTGTCATAATTATCATGCTCCCACTAACATGATGATTATTAGCATAACACTTATGCTCCCACTAGCTTTGACATGTACTCAGAAATCAGCTGACTTTCTTACCAAAGTTCAGATTTCTGATACTAGATTGTTTTGATAAAACTTTATCAAAATCATACACCTTTCTTAGATAGCTCACATGTGTGTCTAAACAATTTTAGAACTATGAAAAGGGATGCCGTAATCATAGTGTCAATTGTTTAGACCTTTGCCACTTCTCACAAGTCCATGTTAGTGTGCCGGTAAACCACACACGCTCCACTAACGACTTTGAGAATGCAAATATCACAATTGCTATCTAGCTAAAATCTACTTAGTGAAAGTGTTTCCTCACCATCATTTTCATGAATTGGAGAGAAACCTTATGACACTTAGATTTAATAGTGTATGTGTTCTTATCCATGTGAATTTGTCAAAACCATAATCACAAGACAAGGTTAGTAACAAATCCAAACTCATATTGATTAAACTTGTGCAATCTTAAATTCTTGCCATTTGGCAGCTCAGGTACCTGCAATTGCTTCCAAGTAGTTGTGCAACCAATTGAGAACTCTCAGAACTCCTATGCAAAGCCAAGTTGAATAGGCACAAAAATTTCAACACGATAGGTTATAAACCTCAAGTCGTGTGCTAGTGAAGGACTTTAGGTTTTATTCTTGATTAAGTCTTGAAACTTTCAAGAACTTTAAGACTCCCACTGTCCTCTTGACATATAAGACTCCCTTGGTCAAATATTTAAGAGAAAGTGTGGATTCTTTATCAAGACTAACACTTTACATAATTGGCCTAAGTTGGTCTCTGTTTTATCCAAAACATCACAACTTACCAATTTCAAATATACACCCCTCTTTAAGATATGTCACTCAAGTTACAATCTTGGAGTATGACTCTAAGAATTGTTTTGGAACAAAGTATGACTCATCTTTTTGATTTAACCATTTCAACAATTCATGACTCCTCTTCTTAGTCATAAGAATGCACTAAGATGACTTTAGAGGACCAATTGTGATATGGTATCTTAATCATTAAGATGATCATAAACATGATACTAAAGTACTCTCCCATCTTTTCGGATTTGAGAAACTTTTATCTTTCTGCCATACTTTGATTCTTCTTATTCTTTCTGTCTCACATTGAAACTTCTCCAATGCTACAGACTTATACTTAAACTTATAAGTATAACCATATTTACTAAACTTAAGTAAATCATCACGAATAGTCTTCTTGATCTTTTGTGGTGGACTTGACCAGTGCACAAGAATGTGTACTCGATCCCTTAGTCCTTTCCTTATTCACATAAGGAATTAGTCTTAATTTTCCAAGCTGAAAGTTCTCATTCATCATACTATACAACTTGCATGATTCCAAGTTTCGGTCCAATTGAACCTTGGGTGATGAGAATCTTTCCTTATTTTGTAATATTAGACACTACCACAACCGAAAGAATCAAATCCATTTTTCCAATATTGCTATCAATGGAATCTTATAATCAACGACTTTTCACAATTGCCATTGTAAGGATACTTAAAATAAATAAAATCAAAACCTTTTTCTTTTATTTTAAAACTTTGCGGAAAAACTTATCCTTACAATCCATATGAAAACCTTGTTGTTATCTATTCCTAAGCAATATAAATATCATAACTCTTAAGTAATAGCCCAAAATTCTGATCATCGAACCATGCGATTGAAATCCATCTTCGCGATCAGAATCAGCATGTACTTAATAGAGTTAGACAATGGACTTTACCTGAAGTAGAGCCAAACTTATTGACTTTAACATCCTTAGGTAAATTTGGCAGGTTCGTAACCAATGCCCCTTCCTTTGGCAATAGTTACCTATGGACCCTTGATAATGGGACTATCTCAGACTTCGCCTCTCTCTTTACCATTGGGTCAACCGAGTTGACTATGGCCGATCCCTTTCCATTGGGAAGAGAGAGCTTTACTGGATATCCAATGTCATCATTGTCAATGTCCATAGCGTTTTAGGAAGTTGATCATAGCAAATAGATAAGATCATTAAGGGTATTGTCTTAGTCTGTTTCATTGGATTCCCAAAAGAACTCACTATGTGACTTAGAAAGTAGTCGAGCCACCAACTTTCTCAAGACTTTGACACCCAACTCTCCCGGCTTGTCAATATGTGACTACATCTCCAAGATGTGATCACACCTAGACCTTGCCTTGCCAATAGGGCTTGAGTGACCTTAAACTTTTTAGGAACTTGTGGGTTAGGGAGAATAATTGGAGGAGGTGAAAGAAGTATGATATCCATAGGACATCATCTTCATTTAGGAAAGCTTGTTTCAAGTGATTTGGGAAGATCATAAATGTCTAGACCAGACATCTTTTTTGGAGATATTCAAGATAGTTGATTTAAAGTCCTTAATATGACACCCAATATGAAATATTAAGGATAGGACCCAACAAACTATTTTATAACTTAGAAGAGGGATGCCGTAATCCAAGCTATAAAATATTTGAAGGTAGGTGAATGACGATTCACCAATTTCCACCATGAAAAACGAAATAATTTATTAGGTTTTAATTGGATTTGAAAGTCCTAGATCTTTGAGATTCATTGAACTGTTCAAAGGCATGTTTCAATCTCGAGTGTGCCCTTTAGGTTTTGTGACTGGGATGCCGAGGATCACAAAACAAGGTGTGAATAACCATGCAAATATACTTGGTACCCTTAATATTTACCCCTTAATCAGTGTGTCAGTTAACCACACACGCTCCACCGATACTATGATAAATATTAAGTTACCCTTTGCCTACCTTGTTAAGTCCAGGTTAGTGTGCCGGTTAACCACACACGCTCCACTAACGACTTAAGCAAATTGCAAAGTGTAATTTCATGGGTTAGCACCAAATTCACATTTTCCTAAGTAACTAAGATTGGGTATTAATAAGAGTTTAGTTACTTAGTATTTATCATTAATACTTTTAATGAAAGGAGAATTATAGTCCTTGTCCTAACCGTTCGGCTAACGACCCTCCACCAGTCAAGGAAGCGGTGGGTGAGAGTGGACACCCATTAAACTGCCATTTTATAGGCAGTAACCTTATACCCCCTTATAGACCGGCTTCGTGAATGAGGCCTACTAACGGTAAGACTGACTTTACTCTTATATATATATATAAATATTATTAACTTATAATATTATAAAGTATAAGGGTTGAATTTTAACTTTTAAAATTCTAAGGGCTAACTTGGAATTAAAGTATTCATAAGTGAAAACTTTTCAAATTCCAAAACTTGAGGGCAAGTTTTGAAACTATTCAAAACTAATTAATTCCATAACTTATGAGTTTAAAGTAGTTTTAATTAAAAAAAAACTCTTCAAGTTCCATAACTTGAGGACAAGTTATGGAAGACTTTAAACTAATTAATAAAAAAAAATAACTTTTTTTTATTGTAACTTATGGAACTAATTAAGGTTACACTTTTTTTTAATTTAATGAAGAGACTCTTGAACCTCCATAACTTGAGGACAAGTTATGGAGTCATAAAACCATTTAATTAGAACTAGACTCTTCATTTTGTAACCTTTGCCAACTTTTATGAGTTTTATGATTCTTAAATGTGACTTTTCATATAACTTGAGGACAAGTTACAAAAACACACTTTGGAATCAACTCTTAGATTAAAATGGATTGAAAACAACTATTTCACACAACTTTTCTATTAATCTAAGAACCTCATAAGAACAAGATAATTCAAATCATCAATCTTCAAGAAATTAGCATGAACATACAAAATAATACAAATCTTGAAATTATGACAATTATCTTAGAAATTGGATTAGCATGGACATTACCACATCAAAAACAAGTTTACAAAAACAGCTTAGGGTAATGTTCCTAGTCCAATTCCAGCCAAAACAATCGAATATATGCATCCAACTCGATTTTTCAGCTACTTTTGCTAGTATAACAAGAAAACAAGCCTAGGCTCTGATACCACTGTTGGGTTTTACGCATTCTAACACTCCTAAGTGTACATGCAACCCTAAATACCTTGGATCTATGTTTTCTCTATTATACATATAATTATGAACATCCAAGGTATTATCCTAATCTAGCATACAAAATAATAAATATAACAAGATAGAATACATACCTCTTTGATGTAGAATGTCTTCATGAAGCTTGAGTGCCTAGTGCCCCAAGTGTGACACCTCAAATGGTTCACACAACACCAAATACACTTGGAATAACTTGAGAGAAACTTGAACACTCCTTGAAATCGTCTATCCCTCACACTCACACATTAGTGCACGATTTCTTGAGCCATGGGATTCTTTTATATGGTGGCTATTAGGGTTACACAATGTAACTCATAACTTTACCCATTCCTTATGCTCCATGGATTTTAACCTCCATAGAGTATCCATGGGTCACCCCATGGACTTAGTCCAACATAAGAAATCTTGGATCACAAGCCCACATATATAAGAATGAATGATTTACACAATCAACTCATATATTTAATTAGTCTCCTTTTGATCACTTAATTAATTCCAAATTAATTCTTGATCAATACTAATTAAATAACCTTATTAATATATTAGAACTTATAATATATTAACCAACCTTAAGTGTTATTTCTCTCATTATAGTCTATCCAAATGCATGATGCCATGCAACCCAAATTGACCATGCCGGGTCGGGTCAAGTCTTACCAATTATAGTTATGGACTTAGACATTAATCCAACAGGAACATGGTTCGAGTACCATGATTCGTAGAAGATTAAGAGGAGATAACATGGTTCAGGTACCATGATTCATAGCAGATCGAGAGGTGGCCACACGGTTTGAGTACCATGACATGTGGCGGTTAGTGTTTCTGGTTTTTACCGGTTATTCCGTGGGGATTGTCTAGACTGAGATCAGAGGTGAATGAGTATGGGGCCAGAAGGCCACGATGAACAAGTTTTAGTGGAGCATCCCTTGAAAAAGGAAATCGAGTGAGCTCCGAGGGATTGTGGGTTATATGCCAGTTGGAGTCGCAAGACTCAGGGATGAGTAGGGATGGTGCATTATGGGAGAATACGGTCTGGGCTGGGCGACCGGCCAATAGTGGAGAGGTCACTTTCTGTGACCCGAGTGGTGCTATTTCCGTTTCCTTTGGGAGACGTAAGAGGTGTTTAGATTTCGGTTTTTGAGTTTGGGGGTGAGCCCTGTGGGATTGCACGGATGGTGATCTCCAACCAGAGTATATGGCAGTAGGTCTGCCGCGAGGTAAAGATATAGCTTGAACAGGTCGTCGGTGGGGACTGAGATGGTCGAGGACCAGGATACACCCTAATTGAGTATAGTAGGGCATGTGTTAGCCGCAGCGTCGGACGATCAAGAGGAGTATATCAGGGCGGTGTCCCTTATTGTCTTTAATGGGTATTAAGAGTGGAAGTATGGTTTCTGCTCTTATGATAAGTGACGTGATGGAACGTTGGTTGAGGAGTCAATGATAAGGAGTACGGTAGATCATTACTTCCAGACTAAGAGTCAGGGTTAATATTGGACAGTTGGGAGGTCCGGTGATGGAATGGTGTGAGATTCTGAATGACTAGAGGCAGTCATGGTGGGAAGTTCTGAGGATTTCATCTGAGTTTTGCGGCATTGGAGTTGCTCGATCTCTGTCAGGAGATCATCGAGCATTGCGTAGCAACTTCCAAGAGTAGGTGCGATGTTACTGGTGGAAACAGTATGTGGGATAGATTACTGGTGCGCCGATTGGGGATGGTTCGAACCCTAAGTGGGGGAGAACCGGGTATTTTATTGAAGGGATCCGAGATTCGATCGAGAATGGTTAGAGATCAGGATATAGAGACCGGCGGTATGAATTCATGAACCCGAGGTTATTGGTGATTGAGAGGAGGTGAAGAGTGAGATAATGCATGTGTTATGTTTGAAAAGGAGGAGTGCCTCCACGGCAAGTGGCCGTTGGTCGGATACCTTGGGGTGAACGGGAACTCTTCGAGGTCATAATGGTGAATTCGAGATGGTTGGCTTGTAGGGTGAGTTCGGTGGTTGAGAAATTCTGGATCAATGATGGGTCTTTTATTCAGCTTGGGAACGGAAGAAGTTGATTAGACAACCAATTTCAGGTTGTGGAGCAGGAAGATCAGTAGATGAGACGAGACGTCGTGAGGTTCTATGTGGTGTATCGAGGTATCCGAATTTAATGCATTAGATTTCGGATAATTCTGAGTCTTGAGTGGAGACGCCAGGTGGTGGTTCAAGCATCGATGATTCTAGTGGGAGCCCTTTCGGTTAATGACAGCAAGTGAGATTGTCCAAGAATAGGGATCGTAGCAGGGAAGGGTGTTTTGTTATGATGATTGCCGCCAGATATAGGGATGTATAATGTGGGTAAGTGCATGCACCTATCTATGTTTGATCCACGGATTATGAGTTAGTCAGAGGTTGTTGTGATGCTATGGGAAGCCGTAGTACTCACTAGTCAGAGGTTGTTGTGATGCTACGGGAAGCCGTAGTACTCACTAGTCAGAGGTTGTTGTGATGCTACGGGAAGCCGTAGTACTCACTAGTCAGAGGTTGTTGTGATGCTACGGGAAGCCGTAGTACTCACTAGTCAGAGGTTGTTGTGATGCTACAGGAAGCCGTAGTACTCACTAGTCAGAGGTTGTTGTGATGCTACGGGAAGCTGTAGTACTCACTAGTCAGAGGTTGTTGTGATGCTACGGGAAGCCATAGTACTCACTAGTCAGAGGTTGTTGTGATGCTACGGGAAGCCGTAGTACTCACTACACAGAGGTTGTTGTGATGCTATGGGAAGCCGTAGTACTCACTAGTGAGAGGTTGTGGTGATACTATGGGAGGCCGTAGTACTCACCAGTCAGTGAGAGGTTGTGGTGGTACTGCGGGAAGCCGTACTACTCACCAGTCAGTGAGAGGTTGATGTGATGCTACGGGAATACGTAGTACACACTAGTCAGCGAGAAGTTGTCATGATTAAGTACTCTTTGATCAGAGCAGGGCGCATAAGAGCTTTAGGCATGGGGTGACCCTAATTTATGAGTTTTCTTGGGAACCTGGTTGTCAGACCAGGGGCGAGACCGGGGTCTCCTCAATGATAGGGAGTCATTATGTTCTGAGTAAGGTGTGGTCATCGCAATCCAAAAAAAAATAAAAAATAAAAAATTAAAAATTAGATAAGTGAGGTACGCATGGGTTGCGGGAAATGAGTTCTGAGTTGAGTGCTTCGTTGAGACGAGTGGTTCCAACTCTGGGTCGGACCATACTCTCGAGTTTGAGTTTGGCTCTGGTGGTGTGTTGGATAGGCGAGATGAGATTCTGGATTCTGAGGTGGGTTCCATGTTGAGGAGTATTGTTTGTCATCTGATGTCTTAGACATGTGTGGGTCAGTACTCGGGTACGGAAGGTACCACAAGTTGCATGGACCGATGAGTAACAGATGATAGAGGTCGGGGTTGAGTCGATCTCTAGTTGGGAAGGTAGCATTCACTTAGGGCTAGGCGAACTTAATTACTTGTGTCTCACATTGGGCCGATGTGGTTATAGTAAGAAGGAAACCATGGAGACGGTTGGGATAATGCAACGGATGACCTGGAGGTTCAACTGTTGGGTCGAGATCAGACCTGGTACTCAGTGTTAAATAGGGATACGAGGGATGCAGCTGAGGCTTATGATTTTAGATGTCTGAGGACTTCTGAGCGAGCATGATTTTCTTGGGGCAGAGAACAGGATGTTGAAAGTTTATTGATCGGATGGATCTGATAGTAGTTCAATGGATGAGTCCTGGTGGGATGTGAACCCTTTCGTTCCTTGGGCCGTGATTCGTACTGTTTTGATACGTTAGTACGAGTGATCGATAGCCGATTGTCGGATTTTCTCTTATGAGAATCAGCGGATCGGTGAGTTATCAGGGTTTGATGTTCGAGGAGCGAATATCATGATGATAGCGTGAGTGGGCGGTCTGGCGGCGGGCCAGGCCACTAGAGTTTCCCGATTCTGGGAAGGCCAGAAAGGGGTATTTTAGCGACAGAGGGGCCGGTTTTGTTCCAAATTTGGAGTTCCTGGTCAGATCCAGGTATTCATGCAGGAAGATATCGTTTTGGTGTGAGAACCTCTCAGTGGTGCTTTTCGAGTGTTTGGTTTCTATCTATGTGGTTTGAGGAGCGATTTCGAGGGCGAAATCTATTTCAAGTGGGGGAGAATTGTAACATCCAGATTTCCAGGCATGACAATTTGAGTATTTCTTCTTGAGTTATGAGGAGTGACTCGACGAGTTGACGCCTCGACTCGTCAAGTAGAATCGTGACTCGGTGACCAGTTTAATGAAGGGACTCGACGAGTCGGGTATCTGACTCGCCGAGTCAGCGCTGTTAAGGAAAACCCTAATTGTCCGGGTTTAGGACCTATTTAAAGGTCCTTATAGCCTGTAGTGGTGTCCACCTACACCCTTGAGAGACTCCTTTCGAACCAGAGAGCTTAGAGAGTGAAGAAGAGCCATCTTGAGCCTTTTGGTGTGACATTGCAAAGGAGGTTGACATTATGAGATTTTGAAGCAAGGAGCTTCACTTTGAGGTAATAAATCGGACCTTTCCTTCTGTATGGTGTTGATGGCATGAATCTAGGGTTTCTTGACCCCTTTTCTTATAGAGAATATGGAGTATATGAGGTCCCAATGTGGAATAAGCTTTAGATCTGGACTTTAAGAGGTCCAAAGAGTCCCAATCTTCCAGCTTTATGCAATATCTTTGGGGT
Organism: Lactuca virosa; assembly: GCF_052849685.1. Classification (NCBI taxonomy): domain Eukaryota; kingdom Viridiplantae; phylum Streptophyta; class Magnoliopsida; order Asterales; family Asteraceae; genus Lactuca; species Lactuca virosa. The sequence goes on from NC_136427.1 coordinate 28,031,595, forward strand.
TATGGATCTAGGTTGCCATTTTAGGAGCTATTTCTTCATATAAGGGCATAAGAGTATTGCATGAGCTTAAAGATTGAACCTTTATGTGATTATTGGGTGTAAGAAGGTCAGATCTATAAGTTAGAGAAACAGATCTGACCTCAGAAGGTCATTTGAGTGTTGCCATGGAGGGAACTCGCCGAGTCCATATGGTGACTCGACGAGTCGATTCGGGTTGCCCCGCGATTTGTGACCAGTGGTAACCCGTCGAGTGAAAGGATAACTCGACGAGTCGAGTGAGGCTTTTTGAGGATTCAGAGGACACACATGGACTCGCCGAGTCACTCGAGTGTACTCGACGAGTCTGGTCAAAGTTGGACCGTTGTCTAGAGTTGACTTCAGTTAACCATGGGGTTTTGGTCAAGCTGTTTCAAGAGAGGTCAGGGAGGGGAAGAATGGTCTTCTACCCACTCTTTAGAGATGAGGTCAATAGAAAAGTATTGATTTGAGATGTTATCATGTTGGTAGGAGGAAGCTAGATCGAGGACGTCGAGCACGAGAGCTTACTAGACATCCTTCGAGGTGAGTCTTATCACTATACTATACCTAAAGTGGTAATTATGTGTGACCGGAAGGTCTTATGTGCTATGAGTAGAATGTGATGTATGATGTTATATGATATGTATGTGTTATGTATGTTTTGAATAGTATGGTATGGACCGGAAGGTCATTGTGATATGAACCGGAAGGTCATTATGATATGGACCGGAAGGTCAACAGTGTATGGACCGGAACGTCAAGATGACGAGGACCGGAAGGTGATCAGGGTAGGGCCGGAAGGTATACCCGAGTTGTGGAGCCAGAAGGTCCACTGAGACACATTGGCCGGAAGGCATCATGGATCTATAGCCTCGAGTGGCTAATCGATATGAATGTGGTATTTTGGGGATCTCACTAAGCATTTATGCTTACCGTGTTATGTGATATGTGTTTCAGGTACTAGCGAGGATCGCGGGAAGGCGCCGGCATGATCTGTACACACTGATGAAGATTTATGTACTTGAGATTCTGGGGTTGTTTATTGAGATAATATATGATACAATGAGTTTTGAAATTGTTCTTATGAAATTTTATTATGATTGAAAAGGAAAAATTGTTTTGGAAATTTACGTTGTTACAAAGATGATCAAGCATGGCATTGAAAGAAAATTGATTGAGCAAAAGGTGACCTTCATGAATGGTTTAAGACCAGAATGGATGGCAGTGGTTTCAACGGTGAAAGCTCATGAACAGTTTAAATCATACTCGCTAGCGAAACTGATGGGTATTCTTAAATCCTATGAAAGCGTGGTAACCAAGGAGGCAAAGGTAGTTTCGGGTGTGGGATCGCTGGCCCTTGTCTCAAAAGGCAAAAGTGTAGCAGAAGAAGATGAGGATTCAGATATGTCTGAGTGTGACCTTACTGGCGAAGAATATGCAATGATGGTCACCAACCCAAAGAAGTTTGCACGAAAGAAGTTCCCTGTCAATAAGAACCGAAACTGGCAAGGAAGTTACAGCTCTGAGAAGGTGAAAGAAGAAACTAAGAACACCTCTCAAAAGGATGACGACAAGAAAGAAAGCAAGCTTGTAGGAGACTCTGGATTCGACTGCAATTATTTTCATGGCAAGAACCACTTTGCAAAAGATTGCATGTTGAGGAAGATGGCTGAGAAAAGGGACGGTGAAGATGATGAGGCATATTACATGCAAAAGTTGGAAGAAATAAAGAAAAAGAAGGCAACTAATAGTTCAATGAATTCCTTGATTGTGCAGGAAAATGTGGATGAAGATGAGTTCGGTGGCATTGAAGTCTGGTCAACCGATTCTGAGGATGAAGAAGTGAGAAAACCTACACATGGAAGAGCTTACGTGGCGAGAGAGGAAGCTACTTGTTCGGCTGGGAGATGTTTGATGGTTACTGCTGGAAGACCAACCGAAGGTGAGCATAAGGAGCCGAACCTGACTGAGGACAAGTGTTTTGCAACCAAGCCCGTGAGTGAGAGGATCAACGACTGTGATCGGCTGATTGTTAAACGCTTATATACGAATATTACTCAGTTGCACTTAAATTGTGAAATAGGGAAAAAGATTCATAAGATGATCTTACCCTTCCTTGAATTTAAGGAGGATGAGGTCATCGCTGAGTGTGAATCAATAATGTCCTCAGAAGAGACTTCCATCACTTATAAAATCGGACTAGACAAGATAGAGACCTTTATTGACTCTAAGGAACATAAATGTATGCTCAAAAATCTTTTAGATGAAAATGATAGGTTGAAAATTAAGTCCGAGACCATTCAAACATTTGACTCGTCTAACGCCAAATTAATTTCAGAACATAAAATGAATATAGAAAACATGTCTGAATTTGATGAGGAAAGTGAGATGAGCGAAATCTCAGTGGAAGATGTGGTTGATTGCTCTGAATTTTTGAAGAGAGAAACCGAGAATGAAAAACCACTCATATCTGAGAACTCGGTAGAATATGCTCGCATGTCAAAGGACAAGTCGAAGAAACTCAAAGAGAAAGCAATGGTCTATCAGAAAGTTCAAACAGTGCCAAATCAAGTATATGTTGTTAAAGGGGTCACTGAAAAACAAACAGCAGAATTGAAAATCTTGGTCGACACAAACAATGCTGAAGGGTGAGACGATTACTTTTGGTCCGCCCCTATCGATAATGCAAACGAAACCGTAGGCTTATCGGAGCGAACCTTGTGGAGGGTAAGGGGTAGATACGTTGTTGAACCCATCAACAAACCCCCAAGTTTTGATAAACCAAGCTCGAGTGGAACAAAAGTGTTACCAGAAGAACCAATGAAGGCATCCAATGTATCTTCCAAGACAACCGAAGCTCAAAAGGAGAAGCCAAAATCAAGCTTCAATATTCATAAATCTCAAAAGCAGCTGGCTGAACAGAAACGCCAAAGAAATCAGAGATACATGATGAATCTGAATGAGCGAAAACGGTTTTGGCAGTCTCAAAACCCTAACCTCGTTCCTTCCAAGAAAGAGTCAAATGTCAAAGAAAATGACAAGCCAAACCGAAAGGAAAGTTTTAGTCCAAGCTCCTATTATTTCAAAGCTCAGAACCGAACATCCAGTTTCGGTTCCAACACCAGAGCTCGGGAACCGAACATCCAGTTTCGGTCACAATGTCAAGGCTAAAAACCGAAAGTCTAGCTTCGGTCCTTCTAGCTGCCAACGAAAGCCATATTCAGTGAAGGACATCAAAGGAAAGGGAAAGCTTGATTCGAATTCTGACATCAATAATAAGAAAAAGTCAGCTAACCCTAGGACTCAAAAGAATATTCCAAAACCATCTAACAACAAACCATCTGATGCACCACAATTTAAACAAGATAAAAACAAAATCAAGGTGTATACCATCAAAAGAAAAGACGAAACCACTCTAATAAAAAGAACTTATTTGGTTGATCTTTCTATTGCTACTCCTTTTTCTGTAAAATACTCACCAGGGCCCAAGAGACTTTGGGTTCCTAAATCTGCTTGAATTTGCAGGTTATAAGTGACGAGCAGTTCGATGACGAATGGTACATAGACAGTGGCTGCTCACGTCACATGACAGGAAGGAGGGAAGAGCTGAGGGAGTTTCAGTCCCTTAAGGATGGTGGATGTGTGAAGTATGGAAACAATTCTTATGGCACAATCAAAGGATATGGAATGATAACCAATGGAGAATTCATAATTCGAAAAGTGGCTTATGTGGAAGGATTGCAGCACAACCTCATCTGTGTATCTCAATTGGTTGTGGGAAACGATTTGAAAGTTTCATTTGATGATGAAGGATCAGAAATTAGTGAAAAGCAATCCAAAAGAGTTCTGTTGAAGTCTGAACGCAAGGGAGAGATGTATCCTTTAAATCTCAACCCAATTCGAGGAAAACCAGCGATATGCCTGCTGTCAAAGGCGAACTCTCATGAAAGTTGGTTATGGCATCGACGCCTATCGCACCTGAACTTCAAAGACATTAATAAGTTGGTGCTTGGTGATCATGTTCGAGGCCTTCCTCTTCTCAAGTTTGATAAGGAACACCTGTGTGCAGCGTGTGAGATGGGCAAACAAAGCAGAAAGAGCCATCCTACACGTATCAATACAAAGATTATTGAAGCTCTTGAACTTCTGCATATTGACTTATGTGGACCTTCGGCTATCGAAACCATCGGTGGTAGTAAGTTCATTCTTGTCATAGTAGATGATTTTTCACGCTTCACCTAGGTTTTCTTTCTTAAACAGAAATCAGACGCGACTCCCAAGTTGAAGGCGTTTATCAAGCAAGTGGAACTGCAGCTGCGAAAGATGGTGAGGAATATTAGAAGCGACAATGGGCTTGAATTCAAGAATAAAGATTTTGAAGATTTTCTGGCTGAAAAGGGGATATCTCACAACTTCTCGGCTACCTATACACCACAACATAATGGAATTGTTGAAAGACGAAACCGTTCCTTGTGTGAGGCAGCCCGAACCATGCTGAGCTTCGTTTCTCTTCCGCTATACTTCTGGGCTGATGTAGTTGCAACTGCATGCTACACTCAGAACCGATCCTTACTTAACAAACGATTCTCTATCACTCTGTATGAGATTCTGAACAATCGGAAGCCCAATGTTATGTTTTTCCACGTGTTTGGTTCAAGATGCTTCATTTTCAACTCCAAAGTGAACCGAAGCAAATTTGACGTCAAAGCTGATGAGGGAATTTTTCTTGGTTATTCACTCACTTCAAAGGCATATAGGGTTTTGAATAAACACTCCAAGCGTATTGAAGAAACCTACTATGTAACCTTTGATGACAACTACATGAAGAAAGTTCAAACAAGCAAAAGTACCATGGGGGAAATATTTCCATAATCAAGACAAGTCTCGGTTCCCATTTCCAACTTGTTTGAAGAGTACATAAGGCTATTTGATGAACCAGAAAAGGCTATACACTCAGAGGCGAAAGCAGCAGACAACAAAATCGACAATCTGAAAAAGATCATCGATGAAGCTGCAAAAGATATGGAAAATGAACCTCCTAAACCGACTGGTGGTCAACCCTCAACTGACCCTCCAAACAACAGCTCAATGTTCAAGGGGAGGGTTCATCTGTACCAAAAACAACCAATTTGCCTTTCGAGGGGGAGAATCCAACTCCAATCCCAACCAATGATAGTCCAATCGAGGGGGAGAATCCAACTCCAACCGAGGGGGAGAATCCTTGTCACACCCCAAAACCAAGAACGGCGGAATATGTTCTGGGGTGGAGGACGTCATGTACAGTATCATAACAATGCATAATAGTAAAAACAAGCAGCAACATCCATTGCATTAATATAATAATTGTAATACAAGCGTGTTCTGTACAGTTTGTAAGACACCAAAAGTATAATCAAAATAAAAGATGGGTCTTGTATGTGCTCCATCTTCTCAAAAGTTGCATCTGTACCTGTCTACTGATGACCTGAGAATACAAGTTATTTTGAAAGAGTTTATCAGCATAAAGCTGGTGAGTTCATAAGTATTTAGTGTCATTATTTGTATGTAAAAGGTTAGTAACAACACAATGTAAATGTAGTAATTGCTTTCAAAAGTTCTAAATAGTGTACTCCCTAGAAAATCCTATATTTTCCAGAAATTGTAGTCTTCTACCAAGACCCGACTGTTTGTATGTTTGATCCTTTGAAAAAAATGTAAAAGTTTTCCCAGTGAAACTATCAGTATGAAAATATAGTTTTAGACTTCATTTATGTAAGTAGTGGGAAAATAGTGTTTTACCCCAGCAGTGTCACTGCCGGCTGTATGTAATAAAAATGCGGACTCCAGGTAGTATTAAATGTACGATACACCACGGGGAGCCTGTTTTGCCTTTAATTCTTAATGTATTAATTAAAGGTTCGAATGTGAACTCGTATGTAACCATGCTGATTGACAATCGAATAACTGATGACCCTCCGAGTCATATGTAGTGATGTGACATTTTGTCACCCCTTGGCCTTTTGGCTGGGACTGTAGCTAGCAGTCAGGATGTGGGAGTGTCTGTCCCGTATAGATCTATACACACAATGCTCGCTCTCCCTCCAGAAGACTCTTGTTACAAAGTGATACCACGGTGAAGTGTCATATCGAGAAATAGTATGTCACATTCTTATTAGAGAAATCAATGTTCGTATAGTATATCATAGTGTAGTAATGTATTCTCTGTAATAGTATATAGTATTCTCTTTGTATAGTGTATAGTGTTCTCTTTGTATAGTGTATAGTGTTCTCTTTGTATTGTGTATAGTGTTCTATTTGTATAGCATGTATGGACTCATAACTATACTGACTCTGGTAGTGTCATTGTAATAGTAGTAATGAGTAGTAACCCTTAACTATACCTATTATAGTTAAATAGTAATGTTTGTTGTATGCCTTTGTTACACAAAGGTACTTGAACTGAAATGAAGGCTTTTATATCCAACACAAATATATATGGTATATAACTAAGAATTCAACGACAGTCGGACAAATAACAGAATACCCTAATTCCACAACCAAACAAGGAACAGGAAGTAAGGTGAGCTATCAGTCCTAAGTCCTTCAAGTCTTACTTATATAAATGTATTAGTGTAGATATGGGTTTGAAAATAATGAGAGTTTAAAAGAGTTTGAAAACAGTTTTAGCATTTTAAAGAGTTTGATGAAAGGTTTGAAACACTTGAAAATCCGAAGTTTGATAGCAATTTGGAAACAAAAGTAAATCTTGCAGTCTGTTCTAGTTATTAATCACATGTGATTGATACAATAACTATAACAGTTCAACTTGTATTCCCCCCCCCCATGAAAGCATTTAAAATCATTTAAAAGGTTGATTTAGGGGTATGAACTCACCTGCAGTGAGTGGATTGGATGGATGTGCCGGGTAGGATGCTAGGTGTCAAGTGAGGACTTGAACACACACACGGATCCTATGTAACATGTAGTGACACATAAATGTATCTAATTAGTTATTTAATCACTAATTAAGCAAGTAAAGACACTCTAATACATGAAAACACTTTGTTTTAAGTGCTAGGAGTGCTAAGGGTTGCATCTAAGGAGAGTATGACCTCACATTGGAGTTTACTCCTCATTTGGTAACCCTATATGGGTTTACGGTTTCTGGACCATTTCCCCCATGAGTTTATGGTCATAAACTCATGTTAATGGTGCATTTGTGTGATTCAAGGTCTTATACTTCACAAGGAAGTGTTATAGGTTTGAATCAAAGGCTTAGGAAGTGGTTAGGGCTCGAAATGGCTCTCCCTTGGAGTTTACGGTCCTTAGACCACTCCTTGGGAGTTTACGGTCGTAAAACCATGAGTTTACAGCCGTAAACTCATGACCACTTCTTCCATTTCGTGTTTTGTGGTTTCTAGTTCATGCATGCAAGGTTCTAGTCTCTTATTCAAGCCATAGAAGGTGTTAGGGGCACCAAAACACCATTTGGTGGTGGTTACGGTCAAGGGATATCCTCGAACCGTAAACACATATGTTCTTGGGGATTTTGATGTTCTTTCCATGGATTAGCAAGTATATTAAGCACATAACTAGTTAGGAGGAACATACTTACTTATATGAAGCTTGTAAGAGTGTTTAAGGGCCAAAAACACTAGTGTGTGTTCTTGGTGTTTTGAAGAACACTTGAAGATCTAAGTAGAAATGAAGAATCCATGGATGAAATGATGTATAAACACTATATTAAATTTTGTATGAACGAATCTAGGAAGGAAACACTTACATTTTGGCGGATTTGAAGAAATGATCTTATGATAGTTGAGAGAAAAGTTGGTGGGTGTTCTTGAACTTGAAGGTGTAAAGTGAGGAAGTGAGGGAATAAGGGTAAACTCATGCCTTAAACATGAGTTCATGGTCAAGAGGGAGTTTACGGCCCAAACTCCCCAAGTTTGGCCCTAAACACCTTGTTAAGGTGTTAAAATGTGAAATTGTTACACCTCACTCATAACGATACTTCCTTTTATTTAACCGTTTGACGAAAATAAAATAAAACACCCAAACGGACTTAAATCCGGCCAAAAATGTACTGAAATGTTTTTGACTATTATTTGAAGTGTTTGACTGTAGAGATTATACAAATGAAAATTTCGGGTTGTCACATAATCCCTCCGTTAGAGGGAATTTCGTCCCGAAATTAGAGTTCAAGCAACTAAGTTATTACAATATAACTAAGTAAAGAGATGAGGATATTTAAGTTTCATTTGATCCTCGTGCTCCCAAGTGAATTCAGGTCCTCGCTTGGCGTTCCAGCGAACCTTCACTATCGGGATACGGCTTTGTTTCGTTCGTTTGACATCCCGGTCCCTAATTTCTACAGGTTCTTCCACGAAGTTGAGGCTCTTGTTGATCTCGATCTCATCGAGTGGGATTACAAGAGTCTCATCGGATAGGCACTTTTTCAAGTTAGAGACGTGGAAGGTAGGATGTACGTTGCTGAGTTCGCGGGGTAGATTGAGTTTGTAAGCTACGGGGCCGATTCTAGCGAGAATCTCAAAAGGCCCTATGTACCTCGAATTTAGCTTTCCACGCTTTTCGAAGCGTATCAAGCCCTTCCAGGGTGAGACTTTCAAAAGGACTCGGTCTCCCACCTGGAACTCCAAAGGTTTCCTTCGTTTGTCTGCGTAGCTTTTCTATCGGTCTCTAGAGGCTTTTAATCGTTCACGAATCTGAACGATCTTCTCTGTCGTTTCCCGAATGATCTCCGGACCTGTGAGAGTGTTGTCAGGAACTCGTCCTTTAGCTAACCGAGTTTCACCCACCCCAGCCCAACACAGAGGGGATCTGCACTTCCGGCCGTAGAGGGCTTCAAATGAAGCAGCCTTGATGCTCGTGTGATAACTATTGTTGTAAGAGAATTCAACGAGTGGTAAGTGGGTATCCCATGCCTTCCCAAAGTCGATCACACAGGATCGCAGCATGTCCTGCAAGGTTTGGATGGTCCTCTCACTTTGTCCATCGGTCTGAGGATGGTAGGCTGTACACATGTCCAGCCTCGTTCCTAAGGAGTTTTGTAGTGACTGCCAGAACCTCGAAGTGAATCTACTATCTCTGTCGGAGATAATGGATATAGGAACACCATGCAGTCATACGATCTCCCTAATGTAGGTTCTTGTGAGTTTCTCCATTTTGTCGGTTTCTTTGATGGGTAGGAAGTGTGCGGACTTGGTCAATCTGTCGACGATGACCCATGTGGTATCAAGTCCACCCGTTGTCTTGGATAACTTGGTTATGAAGTCCATAGTGATCCGCTCCCACTTCCACTCAGGTATCTCCAGTTGTTAGAGTAGACCTGATGGTTTCTGGTATTCGACCTTGACCTTGGCGCAAGTAAGGCATTTACTCACAAAGGTAGCAATCTCTGCTTTCATGTTAGGCCACCAGTATGACTTTTTGAGATCCAGATACATCTTATCTGAACCTGGGTGGACGGAGTATCGAGTGTTGTGCGCTTCCTTCATGACCAAGTCTCTGAAGCCACCGTGTTTCGGGGTCCAGATAAGGTCCATGGGATATAAGGCTCCTTCACCCTTGGCTTCCAAGTTCTTATCCATACCTCGCAGGGATTCTCCCGCTACATTTTCAGGTTTCAAGGCTTCGAGCTGAGCCTCCTTAATTTGTGCGGGTAGATGTGAATGGATAGTCATTGTTAATGACTTGACTCTTCGACCAGAATATTCTTTCTGACTTAGGGCGTCTGCTACTACGTTGGCCTTACCCGGATGATAACGAATTTTGCATTCGTAGTCATTGAGTAGCTCGACCCAACGTCGTTGTCTCATGTTGAGCTCTTTCTGTTTGAATATGTGCTGGAGGCTTTTGTGGTAAGTATAGATGGTGCTCTTCGTACCATACAAGTAGTGTCCCCAGATCTTTAGCGCGAACACAACCGCTCCTAATTCGAGATCGTGTGTGGTGTAGTTGACCTCGTGTGTCTTCAGCTGTCTTGAGGCGTAGGCGATGACCTTACCTCGTTGCATCAGCACACAACCGAGCCCCTTATTGGATGCATCGCAGTATACCACAAAGTCGTCTATTCCTTCGGGGAGGGATAGTATCGGTGCGGTGCATAAGGCTCGTTTCAGGGTTTGGAATGCCATCTCTTGTTTCGCTTCCCAGTCGAAGGCCACGCCTTTCTGGGTCAACATCGTGAGGGGTTTCGCGATTCGAGAGAAGTTTTGAATGAACCTGCGGTATTAGCCAGCGAGGCCAAGAAATTGACGAATTTCTGTAGGCGTCTTCGGTGCTGACCAGTTCTCGATGGCTTTAATTTTGGAAGGGTCCATGTGGATTCCCTGTTTGCTAACCACGTGTCCTAAGAATTCGACTATTCAGATCCAAAATTCGCATTTAGAGAACTTCGCATAAAGCTTCTCCGATCGTAAGGTTTCCAGGACTTGTCGTAGTTGATTGCTATGCTCCTCCTTACTTCGAGAGTAGATGAGTATGTCATCAATGAAGACAATGACGAACTGATCCAAGTAAGGACGACATACCCTATTCATTAAGTCCATGAATACTGCGGGCGCATTGGTCAGCCCGAACGGCATCACTACGAACTCGTAGTGTCCGTAACGAGTTCGGAAGGCTGTTTTCGGAACATCCTCCTCAAGCACTCGTAACTGGTGATACCCGGACCTCAGATCAATCTTAGAAAAGTAGCTCGCCCCTTGCAGTTGGTCAAATAAATCGTCTATGCACGGGACAGGGTAACGATTTTTTATCGTGAGCTTGTTGAGTTCCCTATAATCGATGCACATACGGAACGATCCGTCTTTCTTCTTCACGAACAAGACTGGTGCTCCCCAGGGTGAGAAGCTCGGTCTTATAAAGCCCTTGCTGAGCAGCTCGTTAAGTTGACCGGAAAGTTCTTGCATCTCAGCAGGCGCTAGACGATAGGGCGATTTGGCAACGGGGGTAGCCCCTGGAATTAAGTCGATTCGGAATTCGACTTGACGTTGGGGAGGTAAACCCGGTAGCTCTTCCGGAAAGACGTTGGGGAAGTCGCGTACTACGGGGATGTCTTTTAGGTGTTTCGTTTTCTGGCTCGTGTCGACAACGTGTGCAAGGAACGCGCGATATTCCTTACGCAAGTATTTCTGGGCTTGAATACTTGAGATGATACGGAGGCTCGTACTGGGTTTGTCTCCGTAGATCAACAAGGTTTTGTTATTTGGTAGGTTTAGACGGACTGCTTTGTCGAAACACAGGATACCGGTATGATGGAGACTCAACCAGTCTATGCCCAAAATGACATCGAAGCTCTTGATCGCTACTGGTATGAGGTCGATTGGAAAGGAATGGTTATCTAGCGTGAGGGAACAACCTATGTAGATCTCGTTAGAACTCTCTGTCTTTCCGTTAGCGATTTCTATGACGAAGGTTTCTTTTACTGGTTTTGGTGATTGTTTAAGTAAGTGTTTAAAGTTTTGGTTTACGAAGCTTCTTTCTGCCCCACTATCGAATAGGATACAAGCATAAGAGTTATCGAGAAGGAACGTACCCGTGACTACTGTGGGGTCTGCTACTACTTAATTGTGGCCAATAGCAAGTAGTCTGCCTGTTCCTCCTACATTCCCAGCTTTCGGGCAATTACTTTTGAAATGCCCTATCTCGCCACAGCTGTAGCAGGCCTGGCTCACTCTTGTGATGGGGACCTGGGAAATGGGTTTGGGCTGTGTTCGGCAAAACCGGGCGATATGGCCCTTCCGGTCACAGTTAGTGCAGTGCATTTCCCAGCAGGGGCCGTTGTGATGGAAAGAGCACTTGGTGCACTTGGGTAGATTCCCAGCATATGTTTTGGCTGCTACAGGGGCAGCAGGAGTAGTGGCAACATGGACAGCCACCATTTGTTGGTTCTTTGAAGAGGATTGGGCTGATTTGCCCTTCTTTCGGTCCCACCGCTTCCTCTTGTTGTCATCTGTCTTTTTTGGTGCGGTGGCAACCGTGGTAGTGGTTGATGGAGTGTAGGGAACTTCATGATCAATCAGCCTTTGGGCCAATTCCTTGGCACTTTCAAAGGTTGTAGGGTGTGATGCCAGAGCGTTCCCTCGATACGGGGGAACTAAACCCCAGATGTATCATTTAATTTTCTTGCCTCGGTGGGGACCATGTTAGGACATAGAGTCACCAGCTCGCAGAACCTGCCTGTATAAGCCACTATGTCGGCCCCCTTCATCTTGAGGTTCCAGAGTTCCTCCTCGAGTTTCTGAATTTCGCCCCGAGGGCAGTACTCCCTTGTCAGAAGGTCTTTCAGTGTGTCCCAGCCCATGTCGTTGGTTGTTACCAAAGAGAGTGATTTGACATGGCCATTCCACCATGTCAGGGCCCTTTCAGTGAAGGTGCAAGCAGCGAACTTTATCTTGCTTTCTTCGGGGCATGAGCACATGTCGAAGATGGCTTCAGTTCTTTCAATCCATTGGGACAGTGCAATGATCCCTCCGGTCCCATTGAAGAATGTTGGTTTTCAGTTCATGAAATCCTTATAGGTACACCCCTGTGTACGTGGGTGGATTTCACCATGTCTAAAGTTGGTGCCCATTCCGGATCCACTTGCATCACCAGAATTTATTTGGGCCATAGCTGCGGTCACAGCCGCCTGAGACATCACCGCATCGAATTGCGGAGGAGGTGGTGGTGGTGGAGTTTGACTCGCGGGCGTATTTATGGTCGGACGCTTGCGAGGCGGCATCCTTAACTGAAAATTGAAAGAGATGAATGATAATAGTGAGAATCAATTTCAAGTATGATGAGAGGGTTTCATGGACTAAATCGCCATAGTCCAACTATTAGATAGAGACATACTAATAGAGTAGGGAAACACAAGAGTAAGAACTTTCCAATAGATTAGATGACTGCCAATATTACTGGTATTAATGATGTAAAATGAGTTCGGAAAAGCTGACCTAATAGTAGGTCTTACATCAAACCATAAAGGGAAAATGTTGGCAGCTTAGAAGTTTAGTCAGAGTACTTTCAAAAGTTATGAAGATTTTACAGACGAGTGCTCTCTAGAGCACATAAAAGAAAGGCTATTCCTAAACTCAAAAGTAAAGATGAGTTGGCATCTTCTACCGGCGACGGGTGTCCCTCAGACGAACCCTTAGGTCTGCCAGTTGACGTACAACTTCCTGAAGATGCCGCTCGTGTGCTCTCTGACGCACTCGGAGTTCCACGACTTCGGATCGGGATGTAGCTAATTGTTGCTGCAGTGCCTCATTGGTTCTCCTAGTCCTATCCACAGTCTCTTCGAGTTGGCGAATACGAATTGTGTTTAGGTTGGAGTTGGCGTCAATTTCCACTACCCTGTCAATGGCTGCATGACCTTGCTCAATGTTCCGAGCAATCCTACGAACCATGATGGGCAGGACCCGATCAGCTGAACCTCCCTCGCTTATATTGTAGAAGCTTCGGTCCCCGTTGAAAGGTAACGGCTGACCCTGTTCATCACTCCATCGATTTAAGGTTGTTGCCCATGAGGGTGTGGGTCCCTGAAACTCCGGGTGGGGGTTGAGGTTTGGGTTTGGAACTATTTGGGGTAGGTTGTTGACTTCTGGTTCGGAGTCAGACCCATACGAAGAGCCTTCTGCGAGGGGATCATCCAAAGGGATTGGGTGATCATCTTCTGGCTCATCATCAAGCCATCATCCAATGCCTTGGTTTGGGTAGTACGGACTGCCAGGGAGATGAAAGCCAGCCATGCTATCTACGCGAGAATGAGGAAAGAATAGTTAATAGATGTACTAATCTACGATACTTATAAGATGATCGTTATTAGTTGGTCCAATACTTGCATAGTGAATACCAATTACATGCAACCGAAACAGGATTGACCTTCGAATCAGTGACCCTAACTCTAAATCCACAACCAAACAAGGAACAGGAAGTAAAGCAAAGATCACAGATTCTAAGTCTATAGCGCCTTAGTCACATGTAACCTTAGTGTATCACTTAGCAACTATTTTCCTACTAGTAACGACCTTTTTAGTTCTCACATATGTAATTTATAGTAATGCAGAATACTCCAATAGTATTCTTGTTCTAATGCTCTTGTAGTAGTGTTGGTAAGTTTTTAGACTTGTTGCAACACCACAATCATTCTTAGGCACATGCTAGTCACTCCTCAGAGAATATAGTTGATCAGGCTATATCCCCTTAGGTTTGACAATATGTCTCTAAGCCTAATCATGATGTTCAACAATCGTAATACTTTTGTTCTGTTCTAGTATGATACTGACACTAGTATGGATAAATGTATATATATACTTAGTTAAATATCTTATTATTTAAAAGTATATATTCTTGGTCAGAGTGTTTTAATCCCGATGTGTTTATAGTTCGTATATCTTTTATGGGTTGATATACTTGATTCACTATAAACAATGCTCTGATACCAATCTGTCACACCCCAAAACCAAGAACGGCGGAATATATTCTGGGGTGGAGGACGTCATCTACAGTATCATAACAATGCATAATACTAAAAACAAGCAACAACATCCATTGCATTAATATAATAATTGTAATACAAGCGTGTTCTATACAGTTTGTAAGACACCAAAAGTATAATGAAAATAAAAGATGGGTCTTGTATGTGCTCCATCTTCTCAAAAGCTGCATCTGTACCTGTCTACTGATGACCTGAGAATACAAGTTATTTTGAAAGAGTTTATCAGCATAAAGCTGGTGAGTTCATAAGTATTTAGTGTCATTGTTTGTATGTAAAAGGTTAGTAACAACACAATGTAAATGTAGTAATTGATTTCAAAAATTGTAAATAGTGTACTCCTTAGAAAATCCTATATTTTCCAGAAATTGTAGTCTTCTACCAAGACCGGACTGTTTGTATGTTTGATCCTTTGAAAAAAATGTAAAAGTTTTCCCAGTGAAACTATCAGTATGAAAATATAGTTTTAGACTTCATTTATGTAAGTAGTGGGAAAATAGTGTTTTACCCCAGTAGTGTCACTGTCGGCTGTATGTAATAAAAATGCGGACTCCGGGTAGTATTAAATGTACGATATGTCACACCCCAAAACCAAGAACGGCGGAAACGTTCAGGGGTGGTGGACGTCATGTAAAGTATCATAACAGTGCAAAGTAGTAAACAAGCAACAACATCATCCATTGCATTAAAAGTAAAGTTTTAATACATGAGTGTTCTTTCATTGTAATAAGACACCAAAATATGTAATCAAAATAAAAGACGAGTCTTGTCTGTGCTCCGTCTTCTCAAAACCCGGTCATCGTACCTGTCTACTAGTGGCCTGAGAATACAAGTTATTTTGAAAGAGTAGCTCAGCATAAAGCTGGTGAATTTATAAGTATTTTAGTGTCATTGATTTGGAAAGCTGTTATGAAAGACATGCAATTGTTGATGAAACATTTGATATAAGTGTGAAAACCCTAGAAAATCCCATATTTCCTACTAGTATAAAAGGTAGTCTTTTACCAAGAACCGAATGCTTTGAAGTTTGCATTTCTGTGTAAATGAATGTTTTTCCCATGTGACTATTATTATAAATATATAGTCTACCTCATGGTTTATGTGAATGTGTCACAAAATAAAAGTAAAAGGGAAATTATATAATCATTTAAGTATTATCCTTTAGTACTAGGATAAACACGACATGGAAGATGCCGAATAGTATTAACCGTAGATATCTACACATATAATAAGTAAATGTACCTCATCATATAGTATCTACACATATAATATGTAAATGTACCTCATCATATAGTATCTATGTAACAGTATCCATGTAAAAGTATCTACGTAAAAGTATCCATGTAATAGTATCTCTTCATAAAATGTGTGATGTATTAGTATAGACTCATGAATGAACTGACTCTGGTGTAATTCCTTGTAATAGGAATAATGTTTTGTATCCCCTAAACTATACCTATAATAGTTTACTAGAATGTAAGTTGAGTGTCCAAGTAGGTTTATACACCCTTGCTACCCAAGAGTGTTGGAAACTGAATAAAGAATGAAAGCTCTCATATCAATATATATATACATGAAACATAAGTGTATAGATATGGTTTTTAACAATAAGTTAAAAGAGATTTTGTAAAACATTTAAGAGTTTTGAACAATAAATAATAATGACTGGATGTCATT
The DNA here is from genome assembly GCF_052849685.1 of Lactuca virosa. NCBI lineage: Eukaryota > Viridiplantae > Streptophyta > Magnoliopsida > Asterales > Asteraceae > Lactuca > Lactuca virosa. The sequence continues at coordinate 28,047,772 of NC_136427.1, forward strand.
TTATAAAACATTTCAAAAGTAAATCATTTGATAACGAAGTATAACAGAACTGAAAACCATTGTGTTTATCACATTTTGAAGTATGTGAAATCAGTTGGTTGAAAACACATTTATAAATCACATGTGATTGATTCTATAACATGTTGTTTTCTACTTGTATCCCCCCCTCCCCCCGTAAAAGCATTTAAAATCATTTAAAAGATTGATTAAGGGGTATAAACTCACCTGTAATGGGTGGTTGTGGATGAACTAAATGATGTAGGATCCTAAGTGTCAAGTGAAGACTTGTACACACACAATGATCCTAGTTAACATGTAATCACATATATGTATCCAATTAGTCATGAAACAACTAATTAACCAAGTTTAAGACATCCTAAGACATATAAAACACTTGATTTAAGTGCTATAAGCCATAAGGACTGCATCTAAGGGTGGTAGGACATTGCTATTGAGTTTAGGGTCCAAGGGAACCCTTTATATGAGTTTACGGTTTTGTGACCATAACTCATTGAGTTTACGGTCGTAAACCCATGCGTTTACGGCCGTAAACTCTTGTTTCTTCGACCATTTGTTGTTTTGAAGCTCTACAAGTCCTTAGAAGCATTTCCTCTTGAAGTATAAGCCTATGGAAGTGATTAGGGCACCATTTCACTCCTAAATGGAGTTTACGGTCCCTGGACCATTTGCCTTTGGGTTTACGGCCGTAAACCAAAAGGTTTATGGTCTTTTAATGTTTTCATGTACTAAAATCATTAAGGAAGGGATCTATGCAAGTTTCCAAGGCTTAGAAGGGACTACGGCACACTTTGGCACCCTTTTTAGGGTTTACGGTCCAAGAACATCTTGGACTGTAAACACCTTGATCTTGTGTTTCTTTGATGTTTTCTTGATGTTTAGAAGTGTAACAAGCTCTATAATACACTAGGGTAGGAGTACTTACTAGTTAGAAGCTTGAAAAGGTGCTAAAAGTCCAAGAACACTAGTGTGTGTTCTTGGTGTTCTTGGTGAAACTTGAAGATCTAACCTTTTAGAATGATTTCACGGATGGAAGTGTGTTAAATCACTAGATTAAGTAATATATCAACTTATTAGGGCTAGAAACACTTACAAGTTGAAGATCTTGAAGAATTGTTGGATGATACTTGAGAGAGAATTTGATTCTGGATCTTGAAAATGTGAAAAGTGGTCAAATATGACTGTGTCATATTTATACCCCCTTTTAGGGTTTACGGACGTAAACACCCTTGTTTAGGCCGTAAACTCCAAACTCTTGGAGTTTTGGAATATTATTGTTGCACAATAAACCCTAGGGCATCCTCTCTCCTGCTATATCCTGAAGTACTAACTTAAAAATACTCAAACTTATTCCTAAAAGCTTGAAAGTTAGCAGAAATAGTTCTCACTTCCATTGAAGTGAACGGTTGGACAGAATAGAAATTTCGGGTTGTCACATCATCCCCCCGTTAGAAGGAATTTCGTCCCGAAATTATAGTTTAAGAAAATAAGTAGTTACAAATAACTAAGTAAAAAGATGAGGATATTTCAGTTTCATCTGATCCTCTCGCTCCCAATTGAATTCAGGTCCTCGCTTGGCGTTCCAGCGAACCTTCACTATCGGGATACGGCTTTGTTTTGTTTGCTTGACCTCCCGGTCCATGATCTCTACCGGTTCTTCCACGAAGTTGAGGCTCTCGTTGATCTCGATCTCGTCGAGTGGGATTACAAGAATCTCGTCGGACAGACACTTTTTCAAGTTCGATACGTGGAAAGTAGAATGTACGTTACTGAGTTCGCGCGATAAGTTAAGTTTGTAAGCTACATGGCCGATTCTTGCGAGAATCTCGAAAGGCCCTATGTACCTTGGATTTAGCTTTCCACGCTTTCCAAAGCATATCAAGCCCTTCCAGGGTGAGACCTTCAATAGAACGCGATCTCCCACCAGGAATTCCAACGGTTTCCTTTGTTTATCAGCGTAGCTTTTTTGTCGGTCTCTCGAAGCTTTCAATCATTCACAGATTTGAACGACCTGTGAGAGTGCTATCAGGAACTCTTCTTTTCAGCTAACTGGGTGTCACCCACCTCAGCCCAGCACAGAGGGGATCTGCACTTTCGGCCATAGAGGGCTTCAAATGGAGCAGCCTTTATGCTCGTGTGATAACTGTTGTTTTATGAGAATTCGACAAGGGGTAAATGAGTATCCCATGCCTTCCCAAAGTCGATCACACAGGCTCTCAGCATATCTTCCAAGGTTTGGATAGTTCTCTCACTTTGTAGCGACTGCCAGAACCTCGAAGTGAATCGACTATCTCTGTCCGAGATAATGGATATCGGAACACCGTGTAGTCGTACAATCTCCCTAATGTAAGTTCTCGTGATTTTCTCCATCTTTTCGGTTTCTTTTATGGGTAGGAAGTGTGCGGACTTGGTCAATCTGTCGACGATGACCCATATGGTATCAAGTCCACCCGTTGTCTTGGGCAACTTGGTTATGAAGTTCATAGTGATCTGCTCCCACTTCCATTCCGGTATCTCTGGTTGTTGTAGAAGACCAGAGGGTTTCTGGTATTCGACCTTGACCTTGGCGTAAGTAAGGTATTTACTTACGAAGGTAGCAATATTTGCTTTCATGTTAGGCCACCAGTATAGCTTTTTAAGATCCAGATACATCTTATCTAAACCTGGGTGGACGGAATAACGAGTGTTGTGCGCCTCGTTCATGACCAAGTCTCTGAAACCACCAAGTTTCGGTGTCCAGATCCGATCCATGAGGTATAAGGCTCTGCCACCCTTGACTTCCAAATTCTTATCCATCCCTCTTAGGGTTTCACTCGCCACATTTTCAGGTTTCAAAGCGTCGAGCTGAGCCTCCTTAATTGGCATGGACAAGTGTGAATGGATAGTTAGGGTCAAAGATTTGACTCTACGACCAGAATATTCTTTCCGACTTAGGGCGTCAGCTACTACGTTGGCTTTAACTGGATGATAACGAATTTCTCATTCGTAATCACTGAGTAGCTCGACCCACCATCGTTGTCTCATGTTGAGCTCCTTCTGGTCGAATATATGTTGTAGGCTCTTGTGGTCTGTAAAGATCGTGCTTTTTGTACATACAGGTAATGTCTCCAGATCATCAGAGCAAACACGACTGCTCCTAGCTCAAGATCATGTGTGGTGTAGTTAACCTCGTGTGTCTTCAGCTGTCTCGAGGCATAGGCGATGACCTTACCTCGTTGCATCAGAACACTGCCGAGCCCCTGATTTGAAGCATCGCAATAGACAACGAAGTCTTTTATCCCTTAGGGGAGGGATAGTATTGGTGCGGTGCACAAGGCTCGTTTGAGCGTTTGGAACGCTCTCTCCTGTTTCTCTTCCCAGTCAAAGGCCACGCCTTTCTGGGTCAGTGTTGTAAGAGGTTTCGCAATGCGGGAGAAGTTCTGAATGAACCTGTGATAGTAGCCAGCGAGACCTAGAAATTGACGAATTTCCGTAGGTGTCTTCGGTGCCGACCAGTTCTCAATGGCCTTGATTTTGGAAGGGTCCACGTGTATTCCCTCTTCACTAACTACGTGGCCCAAGAATTTGACTCTTTGAATCCAAAATTCGCACTTAGAGAACTTCACATAGAGCTTCTCCGATCGTAATGTTTCTAAAACTCTGCAGAGGTGTTGGCTATGCTCCTCCTTACTTCGAGAGTAGATGAGTATGTCATCGATGAAGAGAATGACGAACTGATCCAAGTACGAACGACACACCCTATTCATTAAATCCATGAATATTGCTGGCGCGTTAGTTAATCCGAACGGCATCACTACAAACTCGTAGTGTCCATAACGAGTTCGGAAGGCTGTCTTGGGAACATCCTCCTCTAACACTCGCAGTTGGTGATATCCGGATCGTAGATCTATCTTTGAGAAGTAGTTGGCTCCTTCAAGTTGATCAAATAAATCGTCAATGCGGGGTAAGGGATAACGATTTTTAATGGTAAGCTTGTTGAGTTCTCTGTAGTCGATGCACATACGAAACGATCCGTGTTTCTTCTTGACGAACAAGACCGGTGCTCCCCATGGTGAGAAGCTTGCTCTAATGAATCCCTTCTTTAGAAGTTCGTTAAGTTGACTGGAAAGTTCCTGCATCTCCGCTGGTGCCAGACGATATGGGGATTTGGCTACGGGCGTAGCCCCTGGAACTAAGTCGATTCTGAACTCGACTTGGCGTTCTGGTGGTAATCCCGGTAGTTCTTCTGGAAAGATGTCGGGAAAGTCGCGTACCTCCGGGATGTTCTGAATGTCTTTCACTTCTTGACTCGTATCAACGATGTGAGCGAGAAATGCATGACATTCCTTTCGTAAGCATTTCTGAGCCTGGATGCACGAAATGATGCGAAAACTCGTACTAGGTTTGTCGCCGTAGATAATTAGAGTTTCGCTGTTAGGAAGGTTAAGAAGAACTACTTTTTCAAAGCACAAGATGTTGGCGCGATGAAGACTCAACCAATCCATGCCGATAATGACGTCGAAACTTTTAATTGGGACCGGCATGAGGTCTATCTCGAAAGTATGGCCATCTAAAGTTAGAGTACAACCTATGTATATGCGGTTAGTACTTTCCGTTTTCCCGTTTGCCATTTCTACTGTGAATGATTTATCTAATGCACGTGGTTTTTGTTTAAGCAGGTGTGCAAATTTCTGGTTTACGAAGCTTTTCTCCGCTCCACTGTCGAAAAGTATGCAAGCATATGAGTTATCGAGGAGAAACGTACCAGTAACTATTGTAGGATCAGCTACGGCTTCCTCGTGGCCTATGGCCAGAACTCTTCCTACTCCGCCAGCTATCCCTGCCTTAGGGCAATTTATCTTGTAGTGGCCCACTTCGCCACAACCGTAGCAAGCTTGGCCCACACCGGCGTTAGGAACTTGAGCGGTCGGCCTTGCTGGAGTCTTGCAGAAACGGGCAGTATGCCCCCTTCTGTTGCAGTTAGTGCACTGCATTTCCCGGCAAGGTCCGTTGTGATGGAAGGTGCATTTGTTGCACCTCGGAAGATTACCGGCATAAGGCTTCGCTGGTAAGGGATTAGCAGGGAAAACAGAAGTTATTGTGGCAGTATTGATTCCAACTAGTTGTTGTCTCTTTGAGGATTCTTGCGAAGCCCCGCTTTTCCTCTTGTTCCACCCCTTTTTCTTGTTGTTGTTGTTGTTGTTTCCCTTCTGTTGCTCAGGTGTAGAAATCGTTGGGTTCTGGTGGTTTCCATGATCTATAAGAGATTGTGCCAGCTCTTTGGCGCTGTCAAAAGTAACAGGCCTGGATGCTAACACACTTGATTGGATCTGGGGTGACAGTCCCCAAATATATCTCTCTATTTTCTTGCTCTCAAGAGCAACCATATCAGGGCAAAGGATTGCCAGATCACAGAATCTATTAGTATAAGTTGATATGTCAGAACCAACCATTTCAAGATCCCAGAGTTCCTGTTCGAGTTTTTGAATTTCCCCTCGTGGACAGTACTCTCTCATCAGCATGGCTTTCAAGTTTTCCCAACTTATCTAATTTGCCACTATTAGAGTCAGTGACTTAACGTGGCCATTCCACCAAGTTAAGGCCCTGTCAGAAAAGGTACAAGTAGCAAACTTGACCTTATTGTTCTCTGGGCAGGCGCAGATTTCAAAGACTGCTTCTGTCTTTTCGATCCACTGCCTTAAGATCATAACCCCTCCAGTTCCATTGAAATTCCGGGGTTTGGCATTCATAAAATCCTTGTAGGTGCATTGCCAGGGATGTCCATGGCTCTCTCCATGGTTGGAAGGAGGTGCACCTGTTCCCGATCCAGTAGGGACAGGAGTATGGATGCGTGACATGGCAGCCGCTACGGCCGCCGTGACAGCCGCTTGGAACGTAGCAGCGTCAAACTGAGGAGGTGGTGGAGGTGGTGGTGGTATCGGTGTTTCGTTATTATTGTTACGCCTTGTACTTCTGCGAGGCGGCATTTTTCAACTATAAGTTGAAAAGATAAAGGCAATGATAAGAATTCAATAGTATAGAAAATGAACGTGTCTCATGAACTAAATTGCCATAGTTCAACAAATGATGATAGCAACTGGATAATAATTCCCATTAGATTAGGTACCTGTCAATATTACTGGAATTACAAACGTAACAAGTTCGGGAAAAATGGCCAACAGAAGGTGGCCTTACATCACCCAAGATGGGAAAATTTTTGACAGGACTACGACCTAATCAAGACCTAACAGGTCTAAGATGTACAAAGATAGGGAATTAGACCAGAGTTTTACATAACTAGGTTATATCCAAAAGAGAAGTCGCTGAGATTTTATCGGCGACGAGAACTACTAGAGTGAGTTCTCGATTCCGACAGAAGGCGTTCTATGTCACTCACACGCCTGTCAGATCTTACTTGCTAAGCTCGAAGTTCGCTGACTTCAGCTTGGGTTCCAGCAAGTTCTCTCTGCAGAGCTGCATTGCGGACCAGAGTCCTTTCATGAGCAGACTCTAATTGGCGAATGCGGACTGTGTTTACGCCAGAGTTGGCGTCAATCTCTACGACTCGGTCAATAGCAGCTCGACCCTGTTCGGTGTTCCGGGAAATCCTATGAACCATGATGGGTAGGACCCTGTCAGCTGAACCTCCCTCAGTGAGGTTGTAGAAGCTTCTGTCTCCATTGTAGGGGATGGGTTGACTCTGTTCCTGACTCCAACTATTCAAGTTTGTGGCCCACAGAGGTGTGGGTCCTTGAAATGCTGGGCCAGGGTTCAGGTTTGGGTTTTGAGCAACTGGGGGTAGGTTGTTGACTTCTGGTTCTGACTCAGAACTATTAGAAAATCCTTCAGCATGGTGATCATCCAAAGGGATTGGGTGACCATCTTCTGGTTCTTCCTCGAGCCATCCAGCATTGTCGTGGTTAGGATAGTACGGGTCGCCATGGGGATGGAATCCAGCCATAATATCTACGCGAGAAAAGAGGTATAAGAAATGTTTAATAGACGAACTAACTAAGGAAATTTTAAGATGATCTTTATCAGTTACTTCAATACTTGTTTAGTGCATACCAATTATATGTACTCAGGACAGGATAGACCTTCGAATAAGTGACCCTAACTCTAAGCCTACAATTAAACAAGGACAAGAAGTAAAGCAAAGATTCACAGATTCTAAGTCTATGACGTCCTAGATACATATAAACTTAATGTATCCTCTCAACAACCATTGACCTACTAATAAAGACCTTTTAGTTCTCAAATAAGTAATTATAGTAACACCAAATACCCCTATGGTATTTCATTGTGGTAATGTTGGTAAGTTTTTAGACTTGTTGCCATATCATAACCATTCTTGTGCATATGCTAATCATTCCTCGGATCAGCATAGTTGATCAGGCTATGCCACTCCCAGGACTGACCATACATCCCCAAGCTTACCTGTGATATCCAACAATCATAATACTTTTGTTTTTGTCGTTGTGACACTGATTTTAGTATGAATGCAGGCATGTATTTATAGTTAGTATATCTTTTATGGGTTGATATACTCAATTCACTATAAACAAAGCTCTGATACCAATCTGTTACACCCCAAAACCAAGAACGGCGGAAACGTTCAGGGGTGGAGGACGTCATGTGAAGTATCATAACAGTGCAAAGTAGTAAACAAGCAACAACATCATCCATTGCATTAAAAGTAAAGTTTTAATACATGAGTGTTCTTTCATTGTAATAAGACACCAAAATATGTAATCAAAATAAAAGACGAGTCTTGTCTGTACTCCGTCTTCTCAAAACCTGGTCATCGTAGCTGTCTACTGGTGACCTGAGAATACAAGTTATTTTGAAAGAGTAGATCAGCATAAAGCTGGTGAATTCTTAAGTATTTTAGTGTCATTGATTTGGAAAGCTGTTATGAAAGACATGCAATTGTTGATGAAACATTTGATATAAGTGTGCAAACCCTAGAAAATCCTATATTTCCTACTAGTATAAAAGGTAGTCTTCTACCAAGACCCGAATGCTTTGAAGTTTGCATTTCTGTGGAAATGAAAGTTTTTCCCATGTGACTATTATTATAAATATATAGTCTACCTCATCGTTTATGTGAATGTGTCACAAAATAAAAGTAAAAGGGAAATTATATAATCATTTAAGTATTATCCTTTGGTACTAGGATAAACACGACATGGAAGATGCCGAATAGTATTAACCGTAGACATCCGTCGATGTGCATTTTCCCTCTGTAGCTAACAGTTGGGTGTAGAATGGTTAGTCCCGTACATATATAATAGTATCTACACGTATAATATGTAAATGTACCTCATCATATAGTATCTATGTAACAGTATCCATGTAAAAGTATCTATGTAAAAGTATCCATGTAATAGTATCTCTTCATATAATGTGTGATGTATTAGTATAGACTCATGAATGAACTGACTCTGGTGTAATTCCTTATAATAGGAATAATGTTTCGTATCCCCTAAACTATACCTATAATAGTTTACTGGAATGTAAGTTGAGTGTCCAAGTAGGTTTATACACCCTTGCTACCCAAGAGTGTTGGAAACTGAATGAAGAATGAAAGCTCTCATATCAATACATATATACATGAAACATAAGTGTATAGATATGGTTTTTAACAATAAGTTGAAAGAGATTTTGTAAACCATTTAACAGTTTTGAACAATAAATAATAATGACTGGATGTCATTTTATAAAACATTTCAAAAGTAAATCATTTGATAACGAAGTATAACAGAACTGAAAACCATTGTGTTTATCACATTTTGAAGTATGTGAAATCAGTTGGTTGAAAACACAGTTATAAATCACATGTGATTGATTCTATAACATGTTGTTTTCTACTTGTATTCCCCCCCCCCCCCCCCGTAAAAGCATTTAAAATGATTTAAAAGATTGGTTAAGGGGTATAAACTCACCTGTAATGGGTGGTTGTGGATGAACTGAATGATGTAGGATCCTAAGTGTCAAGTGAAGACTTGTACACACACAATGATCCTAGTTAACATGTAATCACATATATGTATCCAATTAGTCATGAAACAACTAACTAACCAAGTTTAAGACATCCTAAGACATATAAAACACTTGATTTAAGTGCTATAATCCATAAGGATTGCATCTAAGGGTGGTAGGACATTGCTATTGAGTTTAGGGTCCAAGGGAACCCTTTATATAAGTTTACGGTTTTGTGACCATAACTCATTGAGTTTACGGTCGTAAACCCATGTGTTTACGGCCGTAAACTCATGTTTCTTCGACCATTTGTTGTTTTGAAGCTCTACAAGTCCTTAGAAGCATTTCCTCTTGAAGTATAAGCCTATGGAAGTGATTAGGGCACCATTTCACTCCTAAATGGAGTTTACGGTCCCTGGACCATTTGCCTTTGGGTTTACGGCCGTAAACCCAAATGGTTTATGGTCTTTTGATGTTTTCATGTACTAAACTCATTAAGGAAGGGATCTATGCAAGTTTCCAAGGCTTAGAAGGGACTACGGCACACTTTGGCACCCTTTTTAGGGTTTACGGTCCAAGAACATCTTGGACCGTAAACACCTTGATCTTGTGTTTCTTTGATGTTTTCTTGATGTTTAGAAGTGTAACAAGCTCTATAATACACTAGGGTAGGAGTACTTACTAGTTAGAAGCTTGAAAAGGTGCTAAAAGTCCAAGAACACTGGTGTGTTCTTGGTGTTCTTGGTGAAACTTGAAGATCTAACATTTTGGAATGATTTCACGGATGGAAGTGTGTTAAATCACTAGATTAAGTAATATATCAACTTATTAGGGCTAGAAACACTTACAAGTTGAAGATCTTGAAGAATTGTTGGATGATACTTGAGAGAGAATTTGATTCTGGATCTTGAAAATGTGAAAAGTGGTAAAATTTGACTAAGTGTCATATTTATACCCCCTTTTAGGGTTTACGGCCGTAAACACCCTTGTTTAGGCCGTAAACTCCAAACTCTTGGAGTTTTGGAATATTATTTTTGCACAATAAACCCTAGGGCATCCTCTCTCCTGATATCTCCTGAAGTACTAACTTAAAAATACTCAAACTTATTCCTAAAAGCTTGAAAGTTAGCAGAAACAGTTCTGACTTCCATTGAAGTGAATGGTTGGACAAAATAGAAATTTCGGGTTGTCACACGATACACCTCGGGGAGCCTGTTTTGCCTTTAATTCTTATTGTATTAATTAAAGGTTCGAATGTGGGAGTATCTGTCTCGTATAGATCTATACACACAATGCCCGCTCTCCCTCCAGGAGACTCTGGTTACAAAGTGATACAATGGTGAAGTGTCGTATCGAGAAATAGTATGTCACATTCTTATTAGAGAAATCAATGTTTGTATAGTATATCATAGTGTAGTAATGTATTCTCTGTAATAGTATATAGTATTCTCTTTGTATAGTGTATAGTGTTCTCTTTGTATAGTGTATAGTGTTCTCTTTGTATAGCATGTATTGACTCATAACTGTACTGACTCTGGTAGTGTCATTGTAATAGTAGTAATGAGTAGTAACCCTTAACTATACCTATTATAGTTAAATAGTAATGTTTGTTGTATGCCTTTGTTACACAAAGGTACTTGAACTGAAATGAAGGCTTTTATATCCAACACAAATATATATGATATATAACTAAGAATTCAACGATAGTCGGACAAATAACAGAATGCCCTAAGTCCACAACCAAACAAGGAACAGGAAGTAAGGTGAGCTATCAGTCCTAAGTCCTTCAAGTCTTACTTATATAAATGTATTAGTGTAGATATGGGTTTGAGAATAATGAGAGTTTAAAAGAGTTTGAAAACAGTTTTAGCATTTTAAAGAGTTTGATAAAAGGTTTGAAACACTTGAAAATCCGAAGTTTGATAGCAATTTGGAAACAAAACTAAATCTTGCAGTCTGTTCTAGTTATTAATCACATGTGATTGATACAATAACTATAACAGTTCGAATTGTATTCCCCCCCCCCCCCCATAAAAGCATTTAAAATCATTTAAAAGGTTGATTTAGGGGTATGAACTCACCTGCAGTGAGTGGATTGGATGGATGTGCCGGGTAGGATGCTAGGTGTCAAGTGAGGACTTGAACACATACACGGATCCTATGTAACATGTAGTGACACTTAAATGTATCTAATTAGTTATTTAATCACTAATTAAGCAATTAAAGACACTCTAATACATGAAAACACTTTGTTTCAAGTGCTAGGAGTGCTAAGGGTTGCATCTAAGGAGAGTATGACCTCACATTGGAGTTTACTCCTCACTTGGTAACCCTATATGGGTTTACGGTTTCTGGACCATTTCCCCCCATGAGTTTACGGCCGTGAACTCATAGTAGTGGTGCATTTGTGTGATTCAAGGTCTTATACTTCACAAGGAAGTGTTCTAGGTTTGAATCAAAGGCTTAGGAAGTGGTTAGGGCTCGAAATGGCTCTCCCTTGGAGTTTACAGTCCTTGGATGTGACAACCGTCAAAATTCGAGTCGGTTCTAGATTTGAATAAACTTAGTTGCACATATAGGCACGACACATAATAGACTTAGTAACTAGAAGCTAAGTTATAACCTACTAGAAACTTGGAAACAAGTAGGATCGGATGATAGTGTACTTACATTTCACATTGATATGTGAATTCTACTACTACTTAACTATAGTGACTATCCATATTTGGGTCACTCTTTGCGTCAAACACCTTTTCATGAATCATATACACACATTATGCACTTGACCTAGCAGTAGAAATTAGGTTGGAGCCTCATAGAAACTTAAGTCAGAGTTGAAAACTATGACTAGTATACTTGATTCCTCAATTTCGTTTGAATCTCGAAACCACTACATAGAATGCCAATAAACCGATAAAATAAGTTACAAATATTATTTATAACTATAAAAGAGTTATAATACCATAAGATAAATTGAAGTCTCAAAGATTCTATTGATTTTGATATCTAAAGATTTTTTATTCTCAAAACCCTAAAAACCCTAAAACCTAAATTTTATAAAATTTGACATCAAGAATTCTATAAAAATAGTTATGAAACTCATAATATTATCCTAAAACAATTAAATTCAGGGAAATATAATCAAGGAAAATAAAATTTAACTCATTAACATTTACCCTTAATTTATAAATCAAAAATCAAGGTTTTATGAATAAAAACTTGATTTTAGTGCACATTTTATATAAAAATTGAGATATTTTATAAAACAACTTAAATTTTATAAAAGAAAATGAATGAGAAAAGGGTATTATACTAAAAAATTCGGATCCCTCTCTCCCCATATCTCTCTCTCACACTCTCATTCTCCAACACACACACATCTCTCTTCTTTCTCTCTCTAGAAAACTCTCTCTACCTTCTCTCTAATTTTTCTCTCCAAACACCACTCCATTCTCTCTTCCTCCCTCTAAGAACCATGAAATTTTCCAGAAAAAAACCCAAGAACACTCCTCAAACTCGAAATCTTCATCATCTTGTGGTATTCTTGAAGGTAAAATCGATTTCTACTTCACTTTTCCTTCAAGTTTTGCTCTTTTTCTTACACTTTCTCCTTCTTCATCTTCTTCAAACTTGTTTTATTTTTGTTAAAATGGTTTTCATTACATGATGGATGTGTTTTAACACCATGCATGTATGATAAACAAGGTTGCATGTTCATGATCTTAGTGCAAAAATCGATTTTAAGGATTAAAACATCAAACTCAAGTTAAGAGTTTTTGAGAAACAAAATTTTGTTCATAAATGCATGTATACATTTTGATAAGTTTTAATCTTTTGATCTCTGGAAACATGACTAAAATATGAGTTTATCATGATATATTTAAAATACTTCAAAAGATTTACTCAAGGAAATGATGAAAACTCACTTTTCTAACCAATCATCATGCATGCAATCTGCCAGATTTCTTTACCTGACTTTAAACTGTCATATCTCACTCATTTCTTAAGAAAAATTCGTGATTCTTTTTCTGCAATATAATATTTTGCGTTAGCTTTCAAACCCATCTGACCTCACTGGATAATTCTAATATTTCGATTTTTACCAATTTTGACAAAACTGTTGCTCAAACAGCGCTTTCCTTATGAACATTTGTTTTGTGTTGCATGTTCAAAGGACTTATTCATCACTAAAAGTCATTCAAAAATTATTTTGAACTCTTAATATCATGTATTAATAGGTACAAAAAGATCTTGATTCAAAAGTCTTTGTAACATGTTGCAAAAATTGTCATAGTAACATCAATAATCTTTACATAAATCACAAGAACCAAGTTTTCTCTATAATTTATTGAGCCTTTAGGCATGGTTTTCAACATCAAAAATAAGAAAACAAATTTTCATTGTTTTTAAATTTTATGAAGATGCATTCTGGAAATTTTCAGCTCAATATATATTTTCTTTATTTTTATATGAAAATAATAAGAAAATAGAGTGTTAAATCATATAAAATACTTACGCTAGTAAATAAGTTCTGGAAAAATTCTTGGATGATCCTTTAAGTTAATAAACATTCCCCATGAAGTTTCAATGACTTTTCTTACTGTTTAGTATTCTTTTTAATTTTCTTTTTATTTAGCTCTAATAAATCATAAAACCACTTTAGGGAATGTCAAAATATTATTTCTTATTTTTCGCAGCTTGTACCCTGTATTTAAAACTCAGAAAAATATTTTGGGAATTTTTCAAATTCTATATCTATTTTTCCATGATTTTTGTGTTTATAATGGATTAAAAACAAGAAAAATAGTTTTGCTCATCCAACATTAATAAAAATTACCAGAAACTCTTATAATATGTTAGGATGATAAATAAAAATTTTGATGATTTTTATTTTCTGTATGCTATTTTTCTTCTATTTTCCCAAGATTTAATACACTTAAATGTACAAAAATCATAAAAATTGTGTTAAACTTTTTGAAAACACATATTAATAATTTTCCCAGATTATGTACACTGTAAAACAGTTACACAAAAATTATAAGAATTTTTCATGATAATTTACTATTTTTCCATGATTTTATGATTATTCAAGGAATTAAATGGTGAAAAATAGTTAGACAAATCAAAAATTCAAGAAAATTTACCTTAAGGTCTTTGACTTCAATTAAAAATGAAATACAAAGTTTGGGAAAGTTTAGAACTAAATTGATTTCGTTTTGAATATTTAATCATTGGAACACCTCTAAAATGTTAAATATTAACATTTCAATAATCGAAATTTTCCACTAAAATTGTTATATAACAATTGATTATTTGAAACTTAATTTCCACAGAAAAATGTTTGTAACTTATCAATATTAAATTTTGACACATTATTGGCATAATTCTATTGTAGTAGTAAGTATACTAGTATTAGATTTCGATTAGAGACTCACTAGCGAATACCATTACTGTAGGAATCGGTAGTGGTACTCGTGGAACGTACTTCAAGGCACCATTTGCATCATCTCAATGCATTGTGAGTATTCACGTACTCCCCTATTTTCAGTTTTTATGTTTTGGGGTGGAAAAGCATGTCCCGAAAAACTATTATTTGAATGTTGTATTTAAATTGATTTGTATCAAACATGATTGCTATTTTATTGCTATGTCTCTCTATGTATGTCTATGCAACACGGAACATGAGAACTTATAGTACTAAGGCCCTTCCCTTATCTCTAACCATTAACTCTTTGAGCCAATGGTCATTATGGATAGCGCTATTAGGAATTGACAACTCCTCACTCGCCCTATTGCTGGAGTGCATGATACCATATTCATCTATGGAACGATAAGCATAGATCTTGATAGGGCTTCAGTCATAGGTTTGGTTGAGACTCATTGTTTGCTCATACACATACAAACTCGTTTCTCGTTATAGCAATAAACTTGTTATTAATTATAGCAATGAACTTTGTTTCTCATTACAACAACGAATTTTTATTACTGAAAACTTATATACATGTTTTAGCAATGAAATTGTTTGCTCCTTGTAGCAACGAAATTGATTGCTCATTTTAGCAATGAAACTTGTTTACTCGTTTGAGTAACGAACTTTATCTTCCATGAGAATATGAATGTTGCATCTTAATTGGGCAACATACTTTATCTCTCATGATGACAAAGAACTTTGTTTTTACAAACTTATTTACTCATTTTAACAATATACTTTTATTATTGGAAACTTTTATCAAAACTTTGATTTCAATTCATGGAACCAATATTATTTTGTTTATCTGTGAGTACTCACCAACTATTTTTATAGTTGACGCTCGTTTTACATGCTTTTTCAGGAATCATCGAGTAAGTGGCACTTAGAGACACTTCACTTTTAGGAGCATTCGCATGTGTTGTATTTCAATTTACATTGTAATTTCTTTTAAAAGTTGTTCAAACCCATTGTAAAATTGTAATGATTTTTAATACTATGGTTGGGGTTGTCTTTTAACTTTTGCTATGAAACCCTTTATACTGCCACGCCTCGTGTTTCCGCTTTAGCGGGGTGTGACAGGAAATGGTATCAGAGCCGAAGGTTATAGAGAATACCGGTTTTCCTTTGGAGAACCACAACTATAGCCAAAAAATTTCAAAATGTTTTTAAAATACCGAACATACTACTAGTATAACTAATTCGAGTACGCATTATTGGACTTTAACTAAGTATAGTCTGGCCAACTATGCTTAATTAAGGAAAGTTAATGTGAGGCTGGAAACGGTTATAGTAGAATTATGTTCAAAACAATTTTCAACTTAAACTTTTGAAAAACAAAATTTTTTTGGTGTGGGTACGAGCATTGCATATTATAGGCATTCATCTAGATACACTTAGAAACTAAGTGCACTTTTATAACAATCCCTTTATTCAGAAATATTCTTATCCCTTATCAAGTGCTAGGTTAACCACTTAGGTTATATCACTTGCCACTCTAGGAGCAATGCACTTAGTACTGAGAATGAGTATTCCTCGGTAGATTTTGACTTTAAATGTAAGGTTAGCAGCTAGATACACACTACTAATAATCTTAAGTCGAAACTTATATCAATTATTCCTCGATACCACTTCATCGTCTTCTTACTAGAGTTACAACTACGAAAAAGCGTTTCGATACCGACACGAATAATAATTGGAGCATCGCATAAGGAGGTAGATGAGTCGCCACTAAGTAATCACTTGGATACCATTGGCGGGCATTCCGGATTCGACTCACGAGGAGACACGGAGGTTTAACCCATACGTGAGACCTTATTACTACGCTATGATTTAGCTCTACGTTGTTTCCACCTTGAGCTTAAAACATAACATAGAATGCCCCTTTGACCTCTATAAAAGGTCGTAAACTGCATTGACGCCATAAAACGTTTTTCAAACAATTATTCTTGTCCTTTATCTTGGGGAAAAAGACATCGGTACTCGCCTTATACTCGTCTTATACTCGCCTTGTACTCGCCTTAGTATTTAGGTACGATCAGCTACACTAATATACTTATTCCTTACTTCTTAATCTTCCATCGAAAAATTATTTCGTTTCATCGGTTTTATTTATCATCGATAAAATACTTTATAACCACTTCATACAACTTACTAGATATTTCCTAACAATGTAAGCCATATTCTCGCTAAAAATCTTTTGACAACTTGCTTTAACTTAACACTTTTCTTCAAAACTCAATTTAACCAATATTGGTTTTAACCTTGCTATTTCAATTTCATTTCAAATTCATTTCAATGGATTGATGTGCTTTTAAGGGCATATAAACCATTTTAAACATTTCTTACCATTTTGACACGTCTTCGAAAAACTAGAAACATTTTCTTTTATAATCGTGTTTAAACTCTTTACTATAAAACTTAAACATATGACGTTAAAGTTCATATTATGTGTAAAAGCTTCATCGGATCTTCAAACCACTTTTGTTTTAAGATTTTTGACTACTTCCCCATTTAGGCATCGTACTTTACTTAAATGTGTTTTCTTGAAACCCAACATGGTATTTTTACAACTTTCTAATCCAAATGTGTTTACAAGACATCACTGATGCCTACATTTCAAAACACACCTTATTTGTTTATTTTATTTCAAATTAGTTTTATAATCTGTGTTTATAAAACTTACAACATTGAAAAACTTAGTGTTCACTTTTAAAATTCTAGTGACGCACTTTCGACAATGCACAATTATTCATTCAAAATATGTAAGTTTTTACCTTATCCGTTTTAACCATTGTTGGACCCCAGTCAAAAAAGGTCAAAACTGTCAGATTTTCAATTACAAGTTTTAGTGTTTCTTCTTTTTCACAAAGGGAGTTTAACTTAATAGATAACTCGTGAATTTTTAGCAAATCTTAGAAAACACTTTAAAACTTCTTCATTTCTATTTAATCATCAATATACATCAAATATTGAAGTTTGGAATATATTTCAACCTGGTTTTAATCTACCTATAGGTATTGTTCTTATAATTTTAACAATAACAATCATTGTCGCCGCTACCTTCCTTTTTCTTTCACCCGCACTTGATTTCTTGCTCTCCTTATGATTTTAGATCTCGCACGCCCATAATAGTAACATAATACATTGTCTAATTTTGTTTCTTTCTATTTTGCTTCTCCTAGTATCATGTTCGTACACATACAGACTAGAAGTCTACCCTTTTCGTTTTGAGCAATTTATATGTGTATAGTCGTGAGACATAATTTTGATTTAGTCAACTTTGATATATTCAATTACGCCTTTTACCATATACATCTTGTTTTTATTTTGAAATCTACAATAAACAAGTATTCCTTATTTACATTTGCCCTTTCGTTCTAAATTCGGAAACTTGATTTAAAATGCAAGTTTCATTGTATTTTTCCTTATAAGTAATACAAAGATGAATACCCTTATGCTTATAATTTTTCTATATCTGAAAAATATATGTGAAGGATATGTATCCTTATGTTTCTCCTTTTCTTTAAATACATCAAAAGTTTTGAATTTTACGATTATCTATTTTCTAAATGATTGTTTTTGTAGAAACACTAAACTAAGAATGCACTATTTTCAATGATCGGTATTTTTATTCATTTCTTAAAAATAGCATTCTACTTTGCTATTTTCAGTAAATTCCTAAACTCTCAAACTTGTTTTCATAAATATTCTGACTCCTCTTAAACTTGTATTTGTCTTGACTTAGACAATTAGTCAATTTTACAAAAAGCCTAATATTAATATTTCTATAAAAAAAATTTCCCCTTAATGACGACTTAAACATCTAACTTTAATTTATCTTTTTATTATTTTACTACTTCGTTTGATCGCCACACATGTATTTTCATTATCTTGGAATTATTACACATTTTGATAATAGTGAGATTACTTATCATTTCTAATCACTCAAATTGTTATCTAGACAAGGTGGTTTAATTTATCATAAACTTGCATCGCCTCCATTTGCGACAATGACTCTCTAAATATATATATTCTTCGAATATTGTTTTATTATAGTAAGAGTAACGTGGTAGTAAATATTGCTTCGGAAATCCTCGATCGTTTCGTAACTTATTTTATAGACGACACTTAAATAGCCTTTACATTTGAGATGTAACAAAACTTCGTTGTCTACCCTTAGTACGTATTTTTAGGAACTTACCCTCAATCGCTTCTCTTTCATTCGTGCTACCCCTTCTTATTTCAAAATATATCCTTTCCAGATGTAGTAGCCAACCCGGAAGTGAACAAATTGTTCCTAAACTCTTCTTTATTAGGCGGCGAATTTACACTTAGTGCTAATTTAGAACGCGACTTAAGCATCAATGCGGATTTAACGCTCAGTGCAGTTAGTGCTTCAGCAAAACTTATAGCTCTCTTAATTCAGATAATATCTAACTAGATGATCTTTTTCGACTAGGTCGCCATGTTTGGATCATGATTTCCATGATCCTAATTTCTCGCAATCTAAATTGTAGAACTCGAATTAAGGAAACATTAATTTGACTATAGCTAAAGAATTGGGCTTTTCCCTTGAGGAAATAAACCCGAAATAATCAAAGAACATTGCAAGTCACCACCTCTCCAGCTATATAATTGTATTCGACTGAGTTCTAATAGAATACGTCACGAATTGAATTTCGGGGCGAAATTCTTTCAACCGGGGGAGAATGTGACAACCGTCAAAATTCGAGTCGGTTCTAGATTTGAATAAACTTAGTTGCACATATAGGCACGACACATAATAGACTTAGTAACTAGAAGCTAAGTTATAACCTACTAGAAACTTGGAAACAAGTAGGATCAGATGATAGTGTACTTAGATTTCACATTGATATGTGAATTCTACTACTACTTAACTGTAGTGACTATCCATATTTGGGTCACTCTTTGAGTCAAACACCTTTTCATGAATCATATACACACATTATGCACTTGACCTAGCAGTAGAAATTAGGTTGGAGCCTCATAGAAACTTAAGTCAGAGTTGAAAACTATGACTAGTATACTTGATTCCTCAATTTCGTTTGAATCTCGAAACCACTACATAGAATGCCAATAAACTGATAAAATAAGTTACAAATATTATTTATAACTATAAAAGAGTTATAATACCATAAGATAAATTGAAGTCTCAAAGATTCTATTGATTTTGATATCTAAAGATTTATTAATTCTCAAAACCCTAAAAACCCTAAAACCTAAATTTTATAAAATTTGACATCAAGAATTCTATAAAAATAGTTATGAAACTCATAATATTATCCTAAAACAATTAAATTCAGGGAAATATAATCAAGGAAAATAAAGTTTAACTCATTAACATTTACCCTTAATTTATAAATCAAAAATCAAGGTTTTATGAATAAAAACTTGATTTTAGTGCACATTTTATATAAAAATTGAGATATTTTATAAAAGAACTTAAATTTTATAAAAGAAAATGAATGAGAAAAGGGTATTATACTAAAAAATTCGGATCCCTCTCTCCCCATATCTCTCTCTCACACTCTCATTCTCCAACACACACACATCTCTCTTCTTTCTCTCTCTAGAAAACTCTCTCTACCTTCTCTCTAATTTTTCTCTCCAAACACCACTCCATTCTCTCTTCCTCCCTCTAAGAACCATGAAATTTTCCAGAAAAAAACCCAAGAACACTCCTCAAACTCGAAATCTTCATCATCTTGTGGTATTCTTGAAGGTAAAATCGATTTCTACTTCACTTTTCCTTCAAGTTTTGCTCTTTTTCTTACACTTTCTCCTTCTTCATCTTCTTCAAACTTGTTTTATTTTTGTTAAAATGGTTTTCATTACATGATGGATGTGTTTTAACACCATGCATGTATGATAAACAAGGTTGCATGTTCATGATCTTAGTGCAAAAATCGATTTTAAGGATTAAAACATCAAACTCAAGTTAAGAGTTTTTGAGAAACAAAATTTTGTTCATAAATGCATGTATACATTTTGATAAGTTTTAATCTTTTGATCTCTGGAAACATGACTAAAATATGAGTTTATCATGATATATTTAAAATACTTCAAAAGATTTACTCAAGGAAATGATGAAAACTCACTTTTCTAACCAATCATCATGCATGCAATCTGCCAGATTTCTTTACCTGACTTTAAACTGTCATATCTCACTCATTTCTTAAGAAAAATTCGTGATTCTTTTTCTGCAATATAATATTTTGCGTTAGCTTTCAAACCCATCTGACCTCACTGGAAAATTCTAATATTTCGATTTTTACCAATTTTGACAAAACTGTTGCTCAAACAGCACTTTCCTTATGAACATTTGTTTTGTGTTGCATGTTCAAAGGACTTATTCATCACTAAAAGTCATTCAAAAATTATTTTGAGCTCTTAATATCATGTATTAATAGGTACAAAAAGATCTTGATTCAAAAGTCTTTGTAACATGTTGCAAAAATTGTCATAGTAACATCAATAATCTTTACATAAATCACAAGAACCAAGTTTTCTCTATAATTTATTGAGCCTTTAGGCATGGTTTTCAACATCAAAAATAAGAAAACAATTTTTCATTGTTATTAAATTTTATGAAGATGCATTCTGGAAATTTTCAGCTCAATATATATTTTCTTTATTTTTATATGAAAATAATAAGAAAATAGAGTGTTAAATCATATAAAATACTTACGCTAGTAAATAAGTTCTGGAAAAATTCTTGGATGATCCTTTAAGTTAATAAACATTCCCCATGAAGTTTCAATGACTTTTGTTACTGTTTAGTATTCTTTTTAATTTTCTTTTTATTTAGCACTAATAAATCATAAAACCACTTTAGGGAATGTCAAAATATTATTTCTTATTTTTCGCAGCTTGTACCCTGTATTTAAAACTCAGAAAAATATTTTGGGAATTTTTCAAATTCTATATCTATTTTTCCATGATTTTTGTGTTTATAATGGATTAAAAACAAGAAAAATAGTTTTGCTCATCCAACATTAATAAAAATTTACCAGAAACTCTTATAACATGTTAGGATGATAAATAAAAATTTTGATGATTTTTATTTTCTGTATGCTATTTTTCTTCTATTTTCCCAAGATTTAATACACTTAAATGTACAAAAATCATAAAAATTGTGTTAAACTTTTTGAAAACACATATTAATAATTTTCCCATATGTACACTGTAAAACAGTTACACAAAAATTATAAGAATTTTTCATGATAATTTACTATTTTTCCATGATTTTATGATTATTCAAGGAATTAAATGGTGAAAAATAGTTAGACAAATCAAAAATTCAAGAAAATTTACCTTAAGGTCTTTGACTTCAATTAAAAATGAAATACAAAGTTTGGGAAAGTTTAGAACTAAATTGATTTCGTTTTGAATATTTAATCATTGGAACACCTCTAAAATGTTAAATATTAACATTTCAATAATCGAAATTTTCCACTTAAATTGTTATATAACAATTGATTCTTTGAAACTTAATTTCCACAGAAAAATGTTTGTAACTTATCAATATTAAATTTTGACACATTATTGGCATAATTCTATTGTACTAGTAAGTATACTAGTATTAGATTTCGATTAGAGACTCACTAGCGAATACCATTATTGTAGGAATCGGTAGTGGTATTCGTGGAACGTAGTTCAAGGCACCATTTGCATCATCTCAATGCATTGTGAGTATTCACGTACTCCCCTATTTTCAGTTTTTATGTTTTGGGGTGGAAAAGCATGTCCCGAAAAACTATTATTTGAATGTTGTATTTAAATTGATTTGTATCAAACATGATTGCTATTTTATTGCTATGTCTCTCTATGTATGTCTATGCAACACGGAACATGAGAACTTATCGTACTAAGGCCCTTCCCTTATCTCTAACCATTAACTCTTTGAGCCAATGGTCATTATGGATAGCGCTATTAGGAATTGACAACTCCTCACTCGCCCTATTGCTGGAGTGCATGATACTATATTCATCTATGGAACGATAAGCATAGATCTTGATAGGGCTTCAGTCATAGGTTTGGTTGAGACTCATTGTTTGCTCATACACATACAAACTCGTTTCTCGTTATAGCAATAAACTTGTTATTAATTATAGCAATGAACTTTGTTTCTCATTACAACAACGAACTTTTATTACTGAAAACTTATATACATGTTTTAGCAATGAAATTGTTTGCTCCTTGTAGCAACGAAATTGATTGCTCATTTTAGAAATGAAACTTGTTTACTCGTTTGAGTAACGAACTTTATCTTCCATGAGAATATGAATGTTGCATCTTAATTGGGCAACATACTTTATCTCTCATGATGACAAAGAACTTTGTTTTTACAAACTTATTTACTCATTTTAACAATATACTTTTATTATTGGAAACTTTTATCAAAACTTTGATTTCAATTCATGGAACCAATATTATTTTGTTTATCTGTGAGTACTCACCAACTTTTTTTATAGTTGACGCTCGTTTTACATGCTTTTTCAGGAATCATCGAGTAAGTGGCACTTAGAGACACTTCACTTTTAGGAGCATTCGCATGTGTTGTATTTCAATTTACATTGTAATTTCTTTTAAAAGTTGTTCAAACCCATTGTAAAATTGTAATGATTTTTAATACTATGGTTGGGGTTGTCTTTTAACTTTTGCTATGAAACCCTTTATACTGCCACGCCTCGTGTTTCCGCTTTAGCGGGGTGTGACATTGGAGCACTCCTTGGGAGTTTACCGTCGTAAACCCATGAGTTTATGGCCGTAAACTCATGACCACTTCTTCTATTTCGTGTTTTGTGGTTTCTAGTTCATGCATGCAAGGTTCTAGTCTCTTATTCAAGCCATAGAAGGTGTTAGGGGCACCAAAACACCATTTGGTGGTGTTTACGGTCAAGTGATATCCTTGAACCGTAAACACATATGTTCTTGGGGATTTTGATGTTCTTTCCATGGATTAGCAAGTATATTAAGCAAATAACTAGTTATATGAAGCTTGTAAGAGTGTTTAAGGGCCAAAAACACTAGTATGTGTTCTTGGTGTTCTTGGTGTTTTGAAGAACACTTGAAGATCTAAGTAGAAATGAAGAATCCATGGATGAAATGATGTATAAACACTAGATTAAATGTTGTATGAACGAATCTAGGAAGGAAACACTTACATTTTGGCGGATTTGAAGAAATGATCTTATGATAGTTGAGAGAAAAGTTGGTGGGTGTTCTTGAACTTGAAGGTGTAAAGTGAGGAAGTGAGGGAATAAGGGTAAACTCATGCCTTAAGCATGAGTTCATGGTCAAGAGGGAGTTTATGGCCTAAACTCCCTAAGTTTGGTCGTAAACACCTTATTAAGGTGTTAAAATGTTAAATTGTTACACCTCACTCATAACGATTCTTCCTTTTATTTAACCGTTTGACGAAAATAAAATAAAACACCCAAACGGACTTAAATCCGGCCAAAAATGTACGGAAATGTTTTTGACTATTATTTGAAGTGTTTGACTGTAGAGATTATACAAATGAAAATTTCGGGTTGTCACATAATCCCTCCGTTAGAGGGAATTTCGTCCCGAAATTAGAGTTCAAGCAACTAAGTTATTACAATATAACTAATTAAAGAGAGGAGGAGACCTTCGCTCATGTAGCAAGGTTGGGATCAGTTAGAATCTTTCTGGCATATGATGCACATAAAAACTTCGAAGTTTTCCAGATGGATGTGAAATGTGCTTTCTTAAATGGAGAACTAGAAGAAACGGTGTATGTTGAGCAACCACCTGGGTTCGTGAACGAGAAATACCCTGATCACTGCTATGTGTTGGATAAAGCTGTATATGGTCTGAAGCAAGCACCGAGGGTCTGGTATGAAACATTAACTCGCTTTCTTAAAATGTAAAAATTCAAGCAAGGTTCGGTTGACCCAACCTTCTTTCGAAATAAAGAAGGTGAACATCTAATGATAGTTCAGATTTATGTCGATGACATCATCTTCGGCTCCATGAATCCTAGCTTAACGGTTGAATTCAGGAAGTTGATGGAGACTAAATTTGAAATGAGTGCAATGGTTCTAATTAACTTTTTCCTTGGATTGAATATAAGACAGGGACCAGAAGGCATTTTTATCAACCAGTAGGCCTACACGAAGAACTTGCTGGCAAAGTTCGGTATGACGGGAGATTCAAAGGTGAAGGTTCCCCTGGCATTTGGCACAAAGTTAACACCATCTCTGGAAAAACCTACAGTTGACGTAAGACTCTATCGTCAAATGATAGGGTCTCTTATGTATCTAACAACTAGTAGACCAGACATTAAGTTCTCTGTTTGTTATTGTGCCAGGTTTCAAGCAAAGCCAAGAGAACCTCACATGGTGGCAGTGAAAAAAAATTTCCGTTATCTGAAGCAAACCTCTTCTCTCGGTCTTTGGTACCCTGTTAGATCCCGATTCTTTGTTCAAGCCTTTTCTGACGCCGATCTTGGAGGATGCGGTCTGGACCGAAAGAGCACAACTGGAGGATGCCAATTCCTTGATGGTAAACTTGTTAGCTGGCAGTCCAAGAAGCAAACTTGTGTGTCTCTTTCAACAGCCGAAGCTGAGTACATAGCCGCATCATCTTGTACCTCACAAGTGATCTGGATACAAAGCCAACTAAGAGACTACGGATTGAGTATGAAGAAAATACCTCTCTATTGTGACTCTGAAAGCGTGATAAGAATATGTCACAATCCAGTGCAACACTCAAAGACAAAGCATATTGCACTAAGATACCATTTCATCAAGGACCATGTTCCTAAACCCACGCTTCATGACGTCTATCTGGGGCAACCAAGCTGTCAAATCGCGCTTTTTCAGGCGACGTTTCAGTGATCGTATCATCATCACGGAGATTCTTTCTCTCTCCTGGCAACGGTATATAAAGGGTTTCTTGCACCTATTGTACCTTCTTAGCTTCTTCAAACTCTCTCATATACAACAGGCGATCTTCAACTGTTCATCTTCTTCCTTACATCAACAATGGCAGAATCATCATCTTTTCAAGATCAAACTGCATCATCGTCATTGCTTGTGATCAAACCTGATCAGAACATGATCATTCAACTAAACCCCTTTTTGTATGATTCGTACATGCTCCAAGTTGTCGAATGTCTCAAGTACTCCCCGCTGGTTATCGCTCTTACGCAGGTGGAATCTGTTCCCATGTCTCTGCTGTCACAAGTGTACTCTACTGCGTCTTACGACAAAAACAAGGAGAGGATCTATTTTCAAATCTTCATTCACAAGGCATCTATTTCGAAAGCCCGGTTCTGCTCCCTATTAGGGCTTGCCGTCGATGCTTCTGTCATCTCTCCTGATTTCATCACCACAACCCAGTTGTTTATGATGTTTTATGAGATGGGGTATACTGATGTCCTTACAACAGTGACAAAGTTTAAGAAGTCATGTTTGCCGCCGCAATGGAATGGGTTACTTACTCTTATCAACAAGAGTTTGGCGGAACGGGTAGCTTGGTCAGATGGTACGAGTAAGGGTTTAATGACCATTCTCTATGGTCTCTACATTGGTATCAACCTGGATTATGGCTCTATTATTTGGTCGCAACTGGTGCAAAGTCTCAACTCCTCAACGAGACATTCAGAGATTTCATGTGCTCGTTTCTGGACCATCATCACCCGACGGGCATTAAGAACTTACAGATTCCAGTTATGAAAGATGCAATGCTTTCCTCTGTGATACTTGGTTATTTCTAGTCATTTCTTGCATTCCAACCCCAAGAACCTCAAGTTCTCTCTCAAGTATCATCAAGATTTCCTTCCAAGACCTTCATATAAGTAAGTATTCTTCCTAGATTTGTTGATACATCTCTTAATCTAGTATCCTTCCATGATTTCATCCATGGAAATCATTCTTTTCTTAGATCTTCAAGTTTCACCAAGAACACACACTAGTGTTCTTGGCCAAAACCGACCATTTCAAGCTTCTAGATCGTAAGTACTCTTCCCTATACTTCATATCTAGTTAGGACTCATGCTTAGAGACTTGAAAACATCAAGAACACAAGGACAAAAGGAGTTTACGGCCAAGCCATCTCCCAAGGCCGTAAACCCCTTAAAGGGTGCCATTTTGGCCATCAACCCTCCTAGATGCAAGGCTTGTGACCTAGAACCCTCATGGATGAGATTAGGACCTTAAACTACTCTCACATACATAAATGATTATGAGTTTACGGCTGTAAACACCTTTAGGCCGTAAACTCATCAAAAGCCTTCAATGGGTTGGTCTTTCTCATGCTTGTGTAGAGCAAAATTCCTAAAGCTTCCCTAGCCTTCAAACTTACACTTATACATGAGTAACCATGAGTTTATGGTCGTAAACTCCCTTTAGCCGTAAACACATGGCCATAAACTCATGTTTGTGTCATTCTACTCTCCTTTGATAAATCACATGTGATTCCAAAACTTGGTCAAAGTGTTTCCTAGTCCCGGAAGGTGTTTCCTTTCATATAGTTGCTTATAAACACAATATTCATGCCAATATGTGTCATTATATGTCATTTAGGACTTGTTGTGTCTCGGGACTTCATTCGTGGAACTTCTCATCCTTACACGCATACCCGTTTGAATCACCCACATCAGGTGAGTTCATACCCCGTAATGAATCTTTTAACTGTTTTAAATGCTTTTAAGGGGGGGGGGATACAAGTTGAACACAATTGTAATTGTGTAATTGTTTGTTATAAACATCTTTCAAAATGTTGCTTATGTCTTTTATAAGTGATCAAAACACTTCAAAAACTCTTTTAAAGTTATGTTACTTTGTAGTTAATCAAACTCCGTTTTTAAAGTACAAGCATAACTTAGTAGATAAATGAGTATTTTCAAACATTTCAAGTAAAACATTAGTAAACTATAATAGGTATAGTTTAGGAAGATACTATTCATTACTTCTAGTACAATGAAGCACACAAAGAGTCAGTTCATACATGAGACAGAACATACATACATACTAGACAGAGAGAACATACAATACAACTAGTACAGACAAAATACTATGATGAGAAACAAACAATACCATACAGAGAGAATACTATGATGAGAAACAAACAATACCATACAGATCAAACATACTAGGTTGCTATAGCATGAGAACATATAGGATCTAATTATACCAATGAATCACTAACTCATTGTTTTAAACAAAAGGTGATAGTTATATTGGGTATACATGATCATATAAAATGTGAATTACACGGCTTGCAAGAAGTTGCAGAGGTCGCATTTGGTTCTTTTAATCTCTAGACAGTGAGAGCGTTTAGTAGGGGTACTAGCCTTCACATTATGACCATAATAAAACAAACATGGTTTAGATCATTAGTACACCCGCATATCATTTTAAATGACAACTTTGTACTTACATTTCCCATTACTTTCATAAAGTGACAGTACCACTTGAAAGACAAATACAAACTATTTTCGAGTTAAGATAGTTATAAACTAGGGAAAACATACATTTTTACAAACGACAAACAGAAGAGTCGAGTCTAACACATAACAGTAGATGCCTTGGTAGAAGGCTACGTTTAAAAGAAAGGACCATAATGCTAATCTTATGATTCCTTAATGTATACATCATAGGATATATATATATATATATATATATATATATATATATATATATATATATATATACCAATAGGATCTGACAGGTAATAGGATGTGTGTTCTCCGCTTCATTTCCTGTTCCTTGTTTGGTTGTGGGCTTGGAACGAATTCACCCAATCTATTTTCTATTCGATTCTATATATATATATATATATATATATATATATATATATATATATATATGTATATATATATGTTTAGTATACATTAAGTCATCATAAGGGTACTAGGTATGGGTCTGGTCATAAGACACAGAGTCAAAGTACAGTTTTTCTAGTACAAAACATACTTTCCAAATCAAAACTTTTGGTATACAAAACAAGAAACTTAACCAGTAAAGGGTTTAATCCATTTTATTAAACCAGTGAAGCTTAAAGGACCTTAGGTGATTAACTCTATAATACCTTAGTTTATACATCATGGTTATATATAAAATTAATACCCAATAGGTAGTTAGATGTGTGCTTTCCGCCTTACTTCCTGTTCCTTGTTTGGTTGTGGGCTTAGGGCAAATTCACCCAGCTAACTTTCTATCCGATACTAGATTATATATATCCAGTGTAAACTAAGCTATTATAAAAGTAGTCCCTGTGGTCACCATTTTATTATAAGAAATATGGGTTTTCTTAAAGAATCTTTTTCATTAAATATAAAGGAACCATTACAATTAACTCCATGAGTAACAAGTGAATACACCAGGGTTATATACAACAAGGATCTAACAACCAATGGGATGTGTGCTATCCGCCTTAAATTCTGTTCCTCATTTGGTTGTGAGCCTAGGGCAGATGCGCATAATCGATTGTTTGTTTACTCTGAGTCTTATATAACTTATATCCCCTTAGTACTTACAGAAAGGGTTGTAATGTTATTTTTACTTAACTTCCATTAAAGTAGGAAATATAGGATTTTCTAGAGGAACAAGCGAACTTTTCTAAACAAAACTTACAACTTACAACATTTCACAACATTTTACAACTACATTTTCAACAACATTTTACAACGTACTCACATCACTAAAATCTTATGAACTCACCAGCTTAATTGCTGATCAACTCTTTCAAATAACTTGTATTCTCAGGAGCCTATAAGACAGGTACTCGCGCTGGGAATTCAGAAGATGGAGCATTATAGGTTCAAGTCTTGTTTTGTTATTTGCTCATGAATTCTATGTTTTGTGAACACACACATTGTAAACACTTTCTTTCTATTGAAATGGTTGTTCATTACTTGCTTACTATAATGCATATCTTGTGATACTAAACATGACGTCCTCCACCCCCGAACGTTTCGGCCATTCCGGTTTTGGGGTGTGACAGATTGGTATCAGAGCATTGTTTATAGTGAAGTAAGTATATCAACCGATAAAAGATATACAACTATAAATACAATGGGGCTTAAGTGCTCTGGATAATGATATATTTTAAGAGTATAACGATAAGTTATAAAAATATACCTACTTCCTTATACATGTACATATTAGAACACCTATCACGAGGAGAACAGAACTAAAGTATTTAAAGGTTGAACACTGTCGTCAACCTGAATAGTTATGTAATCATAGCTAGGATCAATATAGCCTGATCAACTATATTTATTCGAGATGTGACCGACATGTGTTTCAGAATGATGTGGTCTTGCAATAGTCTTAAAACTTACCTGAACACCAGTCAAGAGAATACTAGAACAAGTACATTAGAGTTAGAATACTATAGGAGTATTCTATGATACCATAACACGATAACAAGTTTCAAACATACCAAGTACATTACGTTAAAATACTATAGGAGTATTTTAGGCACCATATAAATAACTTATGTGATAACTTAAAAGACCCTTACGGATAGGTCTATAATCTTGCAGTGTATACTCCCAAGGTTATATATAACTGGGATTTTATAGACTTAGAATTTGTGATCTACGCTTTACTACCTGTTCCTTGTTTGGTTGTGGTTTTGAAGTAGGATCACTTATTCGAAGGTCTATTTAGTCTTAAGTTATATACAACTTGTATACCTTGTACAATTATAGAAGGACTCTGTAAGGATCACCCCATAAAGTTACCTTAAATCTCATAGATTCTTTAATCACTTCCATTCTCACACGACAAACCCAGATAGACGTAACCACTTCCTCATAGTAGACAACAGAAGAGTCAGGAGGAAACGAGATCAAGTTCATGAGAAGCTTTCAAAGAAGGATCCACGGAAGTAACCCAAAACGTCTTACACGTCACACTAATAAATAATAATCTTGTTAACTTAATGAGCGAGTGGAAACACTGCTCACATTATATGTTAAGATTATTTTCTTACATGCAGCTGGTAACAGTTATTCAGACAACAAATATTCATTCGAGGATAACCATTCCAAAATTCATAAAGTTTATTCGGTATAGACTCTTTTATGAATTGTTTCTAATAACCCTCTGGAAGTCAGGACCCGATACACTCAGAACTAGGATAACCTTGTCTTTTCAGCTTTCGGCTTGTGTCCATTGCTTTAGACTTATTCTGTCTCATCTTTGTATTCTTTTAGCAAAGATGCCTCTTCGCAGATCAAACAGACGCACTACTCCGATAACTCAAACAACGCCTCCTTCACAGATCGATATGGCAGCTATAAACGCTGCAGTGGTTGCAGCTGTGGCAACAGCCATGGCTCAATATAACTCCATCAGTACCAGCAGAGGTGAAACGCCTACTGATTCTACTCAAGGTGAGGTCCCCGTGCGCTCGAGAGAGTTCTCCTACAAGGACTTCACCAAATGCCAGCCATTGTCCTTTAATAGGACAGTCAGAGTCATTGCCCTCTTGCAATGGTTCGAGAAAACAGAGTCGATCTTCGAAATGAGTTTGTGCCCAGAAGAGAGCAAAGTGAAGTTTGCTGCCTGCACCTTCTCTGGCAAGGCCCTAACATGGTGGAACAGCCATGTTAAGTCACTGACCCTATGAGTGGCTAACTCAATAGGTTGGGAAAACCTAAAAGAGTTAATGCGGGAGGAATACTGCCCGTTAGGAGAAATTCAAAAGCTGGAACAAGAGCTATGGGAGCTCACTATGGTCGGCTCAGACATAGTGACCTACACTGACCAGTTCAGTGACCTAGCAGCTCTATGTCCTGGGATGGTTTCCCCGGAGAGAAAGAAGATAGAAAGATACATTTGGGGTCTGACTGCTCCGACCCAAGGAAATGTGTTGTCTTCTAACCCAGCCACATTCGATAGTGCTAAACGCCTGGCTCAGCGACTCATCGACCACGGAGTCTGCCATGGTGTAAAAGTCCCTATTCCCGAGCCATCGAGAGAAGATGACTATAATCAGAAGTCGAGGAACAAGAGGAAGAAGAAGCGAACAACACAGGACACCCCGCAAGAACAACAAGCGAGTACTATGTACGCCGCTACAACGCCTACTGCTCCAGCACCTGCCAGTCGATATGCTGGAACCCTCCCGAAGTGTGGAAAGCGCAACTACCACCACACCGGAGTATGTCGGGAAATGTAGTGTCTGAACTGCCATAGAAAGGGACACACAGTCCGCTTCTACAGGGCACCGGCTCAACCGATCTCCCAAGTCCCTGGAGCTAAAGAAGACCAAGCATGTTATGGCTGTGGTGAGACTGGACACTATCAGAGGGACTGCCCGATAACAAAGAACTCAGGCGCGGATGGACGCATTCTGATGATCACCGCAGGAGAATCTACCTCGGGGTCGTCGACGAGCAGCGTTACGTTTTCGAAATAGTAATTACTTTGAAAATTAATTTATATTCATATAAGATTAAAACTTGGGGAAAACACTTAAAAAGTAATTATAATAACCCATATATTGAAATAGGTCACAATATTCAAGAGAACTAAAAGATCCGTTTAGAGAAGCTATGATAGCTTAGCATATACATCAGGGTTGTGCATAACTAAGATATTGCAGACTTAGAGTGAGTGATTCCGCCTTAATTCATGTTCCTTGTTTGGTTGTGGATTTAAGGCAGAGTTACTCAGTCGACTGTCCTATTCATCTTAAATATTCATAATTTGTCTATGACAGGCGATCGTAGTGGTACCAAGGAGGATCATGATATAAAGTATCATCACCAGTTATCAAAGCACTTTCATTCATATGTATGCGCACATAGCGGTACGATACGTAGACGTGTTAACATCAAAGAGAAAACAGGAAACACTGGAACATTTACAAAGAGTACATTGTCGAACATACTAGGAGTACTGTATCGATCATACAAGGGATACATCATCGTATAACAGACGTTTCTTTCATTTGACCAAAACTTTGTTCAGTAAAGAGTCTGTTACTATCATTCGTCATGAGTGGGCGTGGTCCTCACCATACTGAGTTCATATGTTTCTATCGCCTCGATCGACAAGTTCTCGAAACTTTCGTCATTTGTAACGACAGTCCGACCTAAACCTCAGTTTCATCTTTCGTATTCTAAACCCCGAAGTACTCGTGCGAAGAATACTTTGTCCTCCGAAGCCTTATCGTCAGATGTCCGCAGACCGTCACGAAATACCACTCGTCCAGCAAACCAAGTTCGAGCACAGAGGCTAAGGACAAATACAGCCCACCTATCACTATTCAGTGTATACGCGACGGTGGTATATGATTATGATTACGCAGATTTAGTATGTGTGTTTCCGCCCTATCTCCTGTTCCTTGTTTGGTTGTGGACCTGGGGCAGAGTCGCACATCCGAACGTCTTACTAATCCTAATTATATACGACTTATATACACGAAGCAATGATAGATGGACCAAGTACGAATCCTATCATGAACAGAAGGACAAAGTTGCCAGGTCTACGAGTAGGTATTCTGCCAATCAGAGAAGCGCAACCCCAGTAGTACGGCTAAGAAAGCTAATTTCGGGACGAAATTCCATCTAACGGGGGGATGAGTTGCACATCCGAACGTCTTACTAATCCTAATTATATACGACTTATATACACGAAGTAATGATAGATGGACAAAGTACGAATCCTATCATGAACAGAAGGGAAAAGTTGCCAGGTCTACGAGTAGGTATTCTGCCAATCAGAGGAGCGCAACCCCAGTAGTACGGCTAAGAAAGCTAATTTCGGGATGAAATTCCATCTAACGGGGGGATGATGTGACAACCCGAAAATTTTTTTGCTTTTAAACCCAGTCAATCAACTCCACTGAGTGTCAGACTCATTGGTAATGAGTTCTAGCCCGGTTAAAGGTCATTCTAAGGAGTTTTAAGCCTAGTACACTTAAGTAATGAGTGTTAGAATGTACCTGCTAGTGACACTGTCCAAGAAATCAAACCTTAACCTCATAATAAGGAGTTCACGGCCACAAAGCAATGAGTTTACGGCCGTAAACTCATGTGGCCGTAAAATCATGAGTATATATATGATACTTGGTCATTTCTAGTCATTTCTTGCATTCCAACCCCAAGAACTCGAGTTCTCTCTCAAGTATCATCAAGATTTCCTTCCAAGACCTTCATATAAGTAAGTATTCTTCCTAGATTTGTTGATACATCTCTTAATCTAGTATCCTTCCATGATTTCATCCATGCAAATCATTATTTTCTTAGATCTTCAAGTTTCACCAAGAACACCAAGAACACACACTAGTGTTCTTGGCCAAAACTATGACAACCCGAAACTTTTATCCTGAGCAATCGATCTTTATAGCAATATTAAACTCAACTTTATCATCTTTTAACGCCGTTTAAGAGTTAGTTTAAGTGTTCTAAGCTTTAGTACAGTTGGGAATGAGATTAGGAATGAGTCAACATGTTGTTTAGAAGCAAAATCGGGCCATACACCCTCATGAAAGGTGTGTACGGCCGCACACATGGGTGTGCGGCCGCACACACCCTTATATATATATATATATGTATATATATATATATATATATATATATATATATATATATATATAAGAGGACCCCTTCACTCATTCTTTTCCTTTGGCTGCACTCTGCTTTCTCTCACTACTTTCTCTCTCTAAAAACTTCATCCAAGAACACTCTAAAGGGCTCAAAAACGTGAACTACTCCATCATTCAGCTTGTTATAGTGGTAAGACACCTGAATCTAAACCTAAAACTCATAGTGTTCTTTGTGTTCTTCATCCTTTGAAGGTGTACGGCCGCACACCTTCATAAGGTGGCGTCACACACACTAAACTCTCCAAAGTGAAGAGTTTTGGCCTTCATTTACTAATAGGACTTGGTATTAGCACAAGAACACCTCGAAAACACCTCAAAATCGACATTTCGGGACACAAACGAGGAGTGTACGGCCGTACACTCCTATGTACGGCCGCACACACCCTCTGTACGGCCGCACACTCCTGTGTGTAACCACACACACAGTCTGGCCGCACACCCTGGCCGCACACACATACTGATGGCCGCACACTTCCTTTATTCGATAAATTATGGCTCCGACACTTAGTTCCAAGCATTTCCAAGTCCCTAGGGTGGTTTCCCATCGTGTTTTATCAGGAAATGCCTTAATCTAATACGTATAATCATTATTATATGTCAATAGGATCCACTTGCATACGAAACATCGGTTGATACTCAACACTCGTAACCAATTGTGCTTTCGGATCCTACGATAAACTGTGAGTTCATACCCCTACGCTTTTAGAAGTTTTATAACGTTTTCAGGGGGGAATACAAGCCAAACATAAAGGTTTTCACAACATAAAAACTAATGCAATTACGATGGTTTTACGGTAAACATTTAGTTACTTTATCCCTTTTGTAGTATGTGGAGCATAAGGGACGTTTTCTAAACATAATTGCATAGTTTCCCGAAACGTTCATAAACTTAACTTATCAATCAAACTATAATAGGTATAGTTTGGAGATTTCATTATCAGTTTTCAGAATCAAACTCCAAGCAAGTCAAACATATAAACTATGATCGATTTAGTTTATCCATACGAATAACGAGAGTATCTTACTAGATAATTATTTTGTATAATTATTATACTCCACATCCTTTATCAATGATTTCGAACTCGAGAACAACTGAATTACTCGTAAACTAGTTAATACAGGATTGTGAGATTAATCTTCGTTTTGCCCTTCGGGGTACCAATAAATCCTTTCCGGAAGTATAACCAGAGTCTCCTGGAGGGAGAGCGTGAAATTTGTGAATAAATCTATTCGGGACTGACAATCCCACACCTGCACTGTTAGCTACAGTGGGGCGGGCACGCCCGGGGTGACAAATTTTGTAATCATACGACGTCTGAAGAAACGTCAAGAAGGTCTCGGGTCAAATTAGCATGGTTATCCGACTCACAATATGTATAACTAACCGTTGTTTACGCGATATTTCCTTCAATACTTTTAATTAATTACTAAAACTATCTATCTACTTACTGGAGGGGAGTCCAGCGATTAAATTCTTGGTTTTATTGGAATAATAAAACTACTTATCTACTGGTGGCAACCAGCGTTTTCGAACAAAACTTACTCTTATTCAACGAACATGTTAGAAAATATGGGATTTTCTTGGAAAGCATGCATATCTATTTCTAAAGTCAATAACGAATATTTTCGATACCAAACGATATTTACTTATAGTACAAAGAAATAATTTGTACAAATTCAGTGACTAGTTTCCAATACAATAACATGCTTATGAACTCACCAGCTTTATGCTGACCCGTTTTCAAAACCGCTTGTATTCTCAGGACATCGATAGACAGGTACCTCCGCTCATTTTTGGAGAAGACGGAGCATCTTGAAGTCCAGTCTTTATCTTTTGTTTCTTCTAAACATAACGATATGTACAAATTATGTTTCCAAACAGATGTGAATATTCTTAAATCAATGTAATGGTTGTGTTTACTTTGATTACTATGATACGATTGTTGTGATACTACACATGACGTCCTCCGCCCCGGAGCGTTTCCGCCTTCGGTTCCAGGGTGTGACCGATTGGTATCAGAGCTTTTGTTTATAGTGAACTAAGTATACCGAACCTTACATGGTATACAACTATAAACATTAAGGGGCCTAAGACATCTAAACTAAAAGTATACTTTTAAAATATAAGTATTTTTACAAAGAGTATACAAGTATACCCGAGTGCCAAAATCCGTGTCATGAGGAGAACAAAACAAAAGTATTTGGGTGTTGAACACTGCGGTCAAACCTGGGCAGTTATGTAGTCATGTCTAGGGTCAATATAGCCTGATCAACTATATTCATTCGAGACATGACCAACATGTGCTTGGGAGTGATTGTGATGTTGCAACAGGCCTAAAACTTACCAAGTATCCATATTCCAATACATCGAAAGAACGAAACAATCAAACTTAAAATACTATAGGAGTATTTTACTAAAGTCAAATTCATCGCAAAAATTCACTTCCGAGTGTTGCTACTCATTCCTTTTAGCAATAATTTATTTGCATTGGTAGTCTTTCCTTGCTTATTGCTTAGTAGAACACTCTAGCTATCATAGTGAGATATATTTGCTTCATATCTCTTGATTCAATTCAGAGGACTTACCATCCTCGTTTTCCTGTTCATTTTAGAACAAGATGCCTCCTCGAAAAAGACCCATCAGAAGAAATGACGATACTCCACCACCACCACCGCCCCCTCAGTTTGATCCCGTTATGTTCCAAGCGGTTGTTACTGCTGCGGTGGCTACCGCGATGTCACAAATGAACCCTGGCGGATCTGGTGGACAGGGAGGTGGTGCGCATCCCCAAAATCATGAAGGTGGTCAGGGACACCAGAAGGAGTGTTCCTATAAAGACTTCATGAACGCAAAACCCACATCCTTCGACGGCACTGGAGGTGTCATTGCCCTGACTCAATGGATAGAGAAAATTGAGTCCATCTTCGAAATCTGTTCCTGTTCGGAGGACAACAAGGTGAAATTCGTCGCTTGCACTTTCGCCAACAAAGCATTGACCTGGTGGAATGGCCGGGTCAAGTCCCTAACCCTGCCAATAGCAAATGCTATGCGTTGGGAGAGCTTGAAAGAGCTCATGCTTGCTGAGTACTGCCCACGGGGCGAAATCCAGAAACTGGAGCACGAACTCTGGAACCTAAAGATGAAAGGTTCCGACATTGCCGCCTACACATCTAGGTTTGAAGACCTAGCGCTTCTCTGCCCGGGAATGGTCACCCCGGAAAGCAAGAAGGTTGAAAGATACATTTGGGGGCTGACCCAACCGACCAAAGGAAATGTCCTGGCTGCTAGGCCAAACACCTTCGACAGCGCTAAGTGTCTGGCGCAGACCTTCATAGATCATGGAGTCGATCTCGATGAAGTGACGACCACTCCTGAAGCGGCTAAAAGTAGTGGTGAGAAGAGAAAATTCTGGAAACAGAAGAAGGGTCAGTCTTCGCAGGAGCCCTCAAAGAAGCAACATACGGTAGCAGTTCACGCTGCTACTACCCCTGTCGTTGCTCCAGCAACTCAAGCACCTACCAGTATATATACTGGTACCCTTCCTTGGTGCAATAAGTGTAATTATCATCACCGCATCCCTGGTCCATGTCGCGAGATGGTCTGCAACAACTGTGGTAAAAAGGGCCACCTGGCTAAAGGCTGTAGGAACCCAGTCCAACCAACCGATCAGGCCTCTGGAGCAGGTGTTGGTCAAGCCTGCTACGGCTGTGGGGAAGTCGGGCATTTCAAGAGGAACTGCCCCAAGGCAGCAACAACTAGCAACACCGGGAGAGTACTATCCATGGGGCAAGAGGAGGCTGTGGCTGACCCTACCGTTGTGTCGGGTACGTTCCTCCTCGATAACTCTTATGCATGCATTCTTTTCGATTCTGGTGCTGAAAGAAGTTTTGTTAGTCATGCATTCAAGCATTTTCTAAAACATAAACCTCAACCATTAACCGAAACATTTACCGTCGAAATGGCTAACGATGAGAAGGAGAGCGCTAATGAAATAATCCGCGGTTGTACTCTTACCCTGAACGGTCATTCGTTTCTCATCAATCGTATGCTAGTTCCCATAAAAAGCTTTGATGTCATCATCGGCATGGATTGATTGAGCCCCAATCGTGCTGATATCCTTTGTTTCGAAAAAGCCATCCGTCTCAACCTTCCCTCTGGTGAAGCTCTCATAATCTATGGCGATAAACTTAGTTCAAACCTCCGTATCATTTCGTGCATCAAAGCCCAGAAACTCCTACGGAAGGAGTGTTATGCATTCCTAGCCCATGTCATTAATGAGAAGCAGGAAGTTAAAGATCTCGAGAGCATCCCCGAAGTCTGCAACTTTCCCGATGTTTTTCCCGAAGATCTCCCGGGAATCCCTCCCGAACGCCAAGTTGAGTTTCGTATCGACTTAGTCCCCGGAGCTACCCCCGTAGCTAAATCTCCATATCGCCTAGCACCAGCATAAATACAGGAGCTATCTAGTCAGCTCAATAAGCTGCTCAACAAAGGATTCATCAGACCGAGTTCCTCACCCTGGGGAGCCCCTATCTTGTTCGTGAAAAAGAAGGATGGATCCTTTCGAATGTGTATCGATTATCGAGAGTTGAACAAGCTCACTGTCAAAAACCGTTACCCTCTTCCTCGAATCATTGATCTCTTCGACCAACTCCAAGGAGCCAACTATTTCTCAAAAATAGATCTAAGATCAGGGTACCATCAGCTACGAGTCCATGAGGGTGATGTTCCTAAAACAGCATTTCGGACTCGATTTGGTCACTACGAGTTCGTAGTTATGCCCTTCGGTCTAACCAACGCACCGGCAGTGTTCATAGACCTGATGAACCGGGTATGCCGTCCTTTCCTGGACAAGTTCGTCATCGTGTTCATCGACGATATACTTTTCTACTCCAGAAGCGAAGAAGATCACAAACAACACTTGAGATCGGTGCTGGAAACATTAAGGACGAAGAAGCTGTACGCAAAATTCTCCAAGTGCGAATTCTGGATTCGAAAAGTAACCTTCCTAGGTCACGTGGTAAGCGAGGAAGGCATACACGTGGACCCCTCCAAAATCAAAGCGATAGAGAACTGGTCAGCACCGAAGACGCCCACATAAATCCATCAATTCTTGGGTCTCGCTGGCTACTATCGCAGATTCATCCAGAATTTCTCCCGAATTGCCAAACCCTTAACCACTCTGACTCAGAAAGACGTACCCTTTTGTTGGTGTGAAAGGCAAGACACTGCATTCCAAACATTAAAGTAGGCCCTATGCAGCACACCTATCTTGTCTCTGCTCGAAGGGACGGAGGACTTCGTTGTTTACTATCATGCATCTAATCAGGGTCTGGGCTGTGTGCTCATGCAACGGGGAAAAGTCATTGCTTATGCCTCAAGACAGCTGAAAGCACACGAAGTCAACTACACGACGCACGACCTAGAATTGGGAGCAGTGGTCTTCGCATTGAAAATATGGAGACATTACCTCTACGGAACCAAGTGCATTATCTTCACTGACCATAAAAGCCTGCAACATATCTTCGACCAAAAGGAGTTGAACATGAGACAACGGCGATGGGTTGAACTACTCAGCGATTACGAGTGCGAAATCCGCTACCATCCCGGCAAGGCCAATGTGGTGGCAGATGCCCTGAGCCGAAAAGAGTACTCAGGTCACAGAGTGAAGGCACTAACTATGACTATCCATTCCCATTTATCCGCGCAAATCAAGGAGGCTCAGCTGGAAGCCTTAAAACCAGGGAACATATCGGGTGAAGCCTTGAAGGGAATGGAAAAGAACCTAGAAATCAAGGGAGACGGAGTCTATTATTTCGTGGACCGGATCTGGACCCCAAAGTTCGATGGTTACAGAGAGGTTGTAATGAACGAAGCTCACAAGACCAGATACTCCGTTCACCCAGGTTCGGACAAGATGTACCTCGATCTCAAGAAGTTATATTGGTGGCCAAACATGAAAGCGGAGATCGCTACATTCGTGGGCAGGTGTCTGACTTACGCCAAAGTGAAGATCGAATATCAGAAACCCTCAGGTCTGCTCCAACAGCCAGAAATTCCCGAATGGAAGTGGGAGAAGATTACTATGGATTTCATCACCAAATTACCCAAATCTTCGAGTGGGTACGATGCCATCTGGGTGATAGTCGATCGACTGACTAAATCCGCTCACTTCCTGCCTATCAAAGAAACCTTCAAGATGGAGAGACTTACACGATTCTACATCCAAGAGATAGTCTGACTGCACGGTGTACCTGTGTCCATTATCTCCGATCGAGATAGCAGGTTCACTTCGAGATTCTGGCAGTCCCTGCAGAAGGCCCTTGGAACTAAGTTGGACATGAGTACAGCTTATCATCCTCAAACTGATGGGCAGAGTGAGAGAACCATACAAACCTTGGAAGACATGTTGAGAGCATGTGTCATCGATTTCGGTAAGTCATGGGATATTCATTTACCCTTGGTCGAGTTCTCCTACAACAACAACTACCATATCAGCATCAAGGCTGCGCCTTTCGAAGCCCTCTATGGCCGCAAGTGCAGATCCCCTCTATGCTGGGCTGAGGTGGGCGACACGCAGTTAGCTAAGGGACAAGTCCCAGATAGCACTCTCACTGGTCCTAAAATCATTCGCGAAACCATAGAAAAGATTGTCCAAATCCGAGAACGATTGAAAGCCTCACGAGATAGACAAAAGAGCTACGCCGACATACGACGAAAACCCTTGGAATTCCAGGTTGGAGATCGCGTTCTGTTAAAGGTCTCGCCATGGAAAGGCATGATACGCTTTGGAAAGCGTGGAAAGCTAAACCCAAGATACGTAGGACCATTCGAGATCCTCGCTCGGATCGGTCCCGTAGCCTACAAACTCCGATTACCTCAAGAGCTTAGTAACATTCATCCCGTCTTCCACGTCTCAAACCTTAAGAAGTGCTTATCCGACGAGACTCTTACTATCCCTCTCGATGAGATTGAAATCAACGAGAATCTAAACTTTGTGGAAGAACCAATCGAAATCATGGATCGAGAGATCAAACGAACAAAACAAAGTCGCATCCCGATAGTGAAGGTTCGCTGGAATACCAAGCGGGGACCTGAATACACTTAGGAGCGCGAAGATCAGATGAAACAGAAGTATCTGCATCTCTTTTCTAATCCATGATTTTATTCTATATTCGAATTTCAGGACGAAATTCCCTCTAACGGGGGGATGATGTGACAACCCGAAACTTTTATCCGGTGCAATCGATCTTTATAGCAATATTAAACTCAATTTTATCATCTTTTAACGCCGTTTAAGAGTTAGTTTAAGTGTTCTAAGCTTGAGTACAGTTGGTAATGAGATTAGGAATGAGTCAACATGTCGTTTAGAAGCAAAATCTGGCCATACACCCTCATGAGAGCTGTGTACGGCCGCACACATGGGTGTGCGGCCGCACACCCATTCTCCAGCCGCACACACCCTTATATATATATATATATATATATATATATATATATATATATATATATATATATATATATATATATATATATATATAAGGGGACCCCTTCACTCATTCTTTTCCTTTGGCTGCACTCTGCTTTCTCTCACTACTTTCTCTCTCTAAAAACTTCATCCAAGAACACTCTAAAGGGCTCAAAAACATGAACTACTCCATCATTCAGCTTGTTATAGTGGTAAGACACCTGAATCTAAACCTAAAACTCATAGTGTTCTTTGTGTTCTTCATCCTTTGAAGGTGTACGGCCGCACACCTTCATAAGGTGGCCGCACACACACTAAACTCTCCAAAGTCAAGAGTTTTGGCCTTCATTTACTAATAGGACTTGGTATTAGCACAAGAACACCTCGAAAACACTTCAAAATTGACATTTCGGACACAAACGAGGAGTGTACGGCCGCACACTCCTGTGTACGGCCGCACACACCCTCTGTATGGCCGCACACTCCTATGTGGCCGCACACCCTGGTCGCACACACATATTGATGGCCGCAAACTTCCTTTATTCGATCAATTATGGCTCCGACACTTAGTTCCAAGCATTTCCAAGTCCCTAGGGTGGTTTCCCATCGTGTTTTATCAGGAAATGCCTTAATCTAATACGTATAATCATTATTATATGTTAATAGGATCCACTTGCATACGAAACATCGGTTGATACTCAACACTCGTAACCAATTGTGCTTTCGGATCCTATGATAAACTGTGAGTTCATACCCCTACGCTTTTAGAAGTTTTATAACGTTTTCAGGGGAAATACAAGCCAAACATAAAGGTTTTCACAACATAAAAACTAATGCAATTACGATGGTTTTACGTTAAACATTTAGTTACTTTATCCCTTTTGTAGTATGTGGAGCATAAGGGATGTTTTCTAAACATAATTTCATAGTTTTCCGAAACGTTCATAAACTTAACTTATCAATCAAACTATAATAGGTATAGTTTGGAGATTTCATTATCAGTTTTCAGAATCAAACTCCAAGCAAGTCAAACATATAAACTATGATCGATTTAGTTTATCCATACGAATAACGAGAGTATCTTACTAGATAATTATTTTGTATAATTATTATACTCCACATCGTTTATCAATGATTTCGAACTCAAGAACAATTGAATTACTCGTAAACTAGTTAATATAGGATTGTGAGATTAATCTTCGTTTTGCCCTTCGAGGTACCAATAAATCCTTTCCGGAAGTATAAGCAGAGTCTCCTGGAGGGAGAGCGTGAAATTTGTGAATAGATCTATTCGGGACTGACAATCCCACACCTGCACTGTTAGCTATAGTGGGACGGGTACGCCCGGGGTGACAAATTTTGTAATCGTACGACGTCTGAAGAAACGTCAAGAAGGTCTCGGGTCAAATTAGCATGGTTATCCGACTCACAATATGTATAACTAACCGTTGTTTACGCGATATTTCCTTCAATAGTTTTAATAAAACTACTTATCTACCGGTGGCAACTAGCGTTTTCGAACGAAACTTACTCTTATTCAACAAACATGTTAGAAAATATGGGATTTTCTTGGAAAGCATGCATATCTATTTCTAAAGTCAGTAACGAATGTTTTCGATACCAAACGATATTTACTTATAGTACAAAGAAATAATTTGTACAAATTCAGTGACTAGTTTCCAATACAATAACATGCTTATGAACTCACCAGCTTTATGCTGACCCGTTTTCAAAACCGCTTGTATTCTCAGGACATCGATAGACAGGTACCTCCGCTCATTTTTGGAGAAGACGGAGCATCCTGAAGTCCAATCTTTATCTTTTGTTTCTTCTAAACATAACGATATGTACAAATTATGTTTCCAAACAGATGTGAATATTTTTAAATCAATGTAATGGTTGTGTTTACTTTGATTACTATGATACGATTGTTGTAATACTACACATGACGTCCTCCGCCCCGGAGCGTTTCCGCCTTCGGTTCCGGGGTGCAACAAAAACCGACCATTTCAAGCTTCTAGATCGTAAGTACTCTTCCCTATACTTCATACCTAGTTAGGACTCATGCTTAGAGACTTGAAAACATCAAGAACACAAGGACAAAAGGAGTTTACGGCCAAGCCATCTCCCAAGGCCGTAAACCTGTAAGGGTCGAATTGTTGTAATTAGTCGAAAGGTATTTTGGACTCTTCGAATGTTTTGTAATGTATTTTACTAGGGCGCTTTTATTCGAAGCTTAAATGTCTATGCCTTAGTATATTTTTTGTACGCTTTCGGTTCCCTATAAATAGGGTTATTTACTAGAGTTAGATAAGAGTTTTTACAGACTTGTCTATTGTACTCTATAAACATTCGAAAGCGTAATAGAGCTGAAACAAGATCATACTTACATCCGGTGTTCAATCTCGCATTCTTACTTGAATTCATACTCTGTTTAATTCAATACTCGATTCTTTGATTCTTCAATTGGTATCAGAGCAGGAATCACATCTGTGATCTGATTTTCATTCATTCAAAAAGTGTTTGAATCAAATTTTTGGTTCGAAAGTTTCCGCACTTTTTGATCGTGAAAATTTGTCTAGATCTTAGTTTGTGATTTGATTCTG
Organism: Lactuca virosa; assembly: GCF_052849685.1. Taxonomy (NCBI): domain Eukaryota; kingdom Viridiplantae; phylum Streptophyta; class Magnoliopsida; order Asterales; family Asteraceae; genus Lactuca; species Lactuca virosa. Next base: position 28,091,913 of record NC_136427.1, read on the forward strand.
CATTTGAATTGTTGAATCGAGTGTTTTTCTTTCAATTCCGATTTGAATCAACAAGTTTGTTATCAAATTTCCAGTTCTTCTTAAAGAGTTTCAAATTCAGCTTCCGTACAACAATGGCGAGTTTCAATCTCAATTCGATGACCTCGTTTTCTCATCTGTTAGGATCATCAACCAAAATTTCAATGCTAATCCCTAAATATTATGATCAGTGGGCTGATCGTATGCAGGATTATCTGAATGGTCTTGATGAAGAATTATGGTCGTGTATCACTGGAAATGTCAATGTTCCAGTGAATGTTCAACCAATCGGATCTTCTTCCATAAGTTCTGATGTTGATAATCAATCTGGTCGTCTGAAGAAACTGGAGAAGAGGTGTATGAGGGAACTGTGAGGAGCTTTACCTCCAGTTGTGTACAACTATATAAGGAGTTGTACAACTATAAAGGAGATCTGGAACAGTCTGAAAGATAAGTTTCAAGAAAATGAGAAGACGAAAATCAATTCAGTCAAACAGTGTTTGGTTGAGCTGAAAGATTTCAGACAAAAAGAAGGTGAAACAATCGAAGTCTACTATGATCGACTGAATGAGTTAATCTATCGTTGTAATCGCTATGGAATTACTAGGATTTCAATGGAATTCAATCTCATCTTTGTGACGGGTCTTCGAAAAGAATGGAGAAGCGTTAGTATGATGGTGAAGAATCAGCAAAGTTTTGATACATCAACTCGCAATGATTTGTACAATCAGTTGAAAACACACGAAACTGAGGTAAATGAAATTGCTGAAGAGACGAAGCTAAATTTGGGAGGTCCATTGGCACTTGTATCAAAGATATCTGATAAAGAAGCAGAAAATGGTGATTCTGAGGAAGAAGAAGGATTCATCATGAATTCGGATGATGAGGCAATAGCTTTTTACTCGAATAATCGTGTTAAGAAGTTTTTCAAAAAGCCGTTCAATCCAAAAACTAAGCTTGCTGAGGTAAAAGGAAGTGTTGTGAGTAAAACTGATGATGAGGAGAAAAAGAAAGTCGAGAAGAAAGATTCGAAAATGTCTGAAGGAAAGATTGAGAAAAAGCTGGAAGGTGATGCTGGAATAGATTGTCATTATTGCAACAGTGCTAATCATCTTGCGAATGGTTGTATGCTTCGAAAGAAGGATGAGAGGAAGAATAAAGTCAAGGATGAGGCGTATTATGCAGAGAGGCTTGAGGAGGTTCGTGCGAAATCCAAGAATTTGTCATTGGTTACAATGGGTGAACATGAGGATGAAGATGGAACTTATCAAATATGGTCATCCGGATCAGACGATGAAGAAATGAGAAATCCAACACATGGAGCGTTGTATGCGAAAATGGAGGAGGACTCAAATGATGAGGAATTCGAAGTGAAAGGACGTTGCTTCGTATCCAAGACAGCAGACAAATCCCCAATGACAACAAAGGTACGTAAAATTTTCGAATCTTTTAATATTCCTACACATGCTTATGATTCTGAACTAATATCTTTTGATGAGACGATTACTTATTTTGATTCAATTGTTGTGTCTGCTAGCAATGAGGCCAACAAAATGTCCATGGAGTTATTAGAGACCAAAAAGAGATTAGACTTGAAAATAAGCAAAATCGAATGTTTGGAATTACAAATAACAAATATTATGTGTCATAGGGATACTTAACGAGTGAAGTCAAACTTTTGCTAGCACAAAGAAACATTTATTGTAATTCTGCTAAAAGACTGTATGGCAAATTCACTGATTTACATCATTCATGTGACATAAGTAAAGAGCAACATAGAAAATTACTACCTTTTCTAGCATTCGAAAGAGCTAAGGTAGATAATATTTCATATGATTGTGAGCAAATAATAGCTGATTTTGACAAAGTTCCTGATGATAGATATAAATATGGAATTGTCAAAATTGATGAATGTCTTGATGCGAATGAATTAGTTAACATCGTGAATGATACTTTGACTAAATCTGAACAAATTCAAATTTTGAAAAAGACTGAGAATTCAACATCTGATTCTCAATCTAATTTTGCTGATATTGAAGATAATTCTGACAATATTAGTGAAATTAGTGAACTTGAAGATGTTGATTGTTCTCAGTTGTCTATTGTTAATGTTGTATCAACATCTAAAGGGAAAGAAAAAGTTAAGGATTTGATGGTTGAAAATGAAACTGATATACCTTCAACTTCGAAAGTTTGTGATATGAACTTCGTGGATCTCAAAGACAGTCAAATTGATGATAGTGATGATGAAGATGAAGAGAAAATTTCGAAGGAAAAGAAATCTTCAAAGAAAGAAGAAACTCCTCGAATAGTGGTTGATCAAGTGTATGGTGATACACAAAAGTTCGAAAAAGTAATGAATGAAAAAGGTGAACACTATCTTGAAACGAATACAGTGGTTTATCCAAATTTCAAATGTACAGATGATGTCATTTTTCCAAATCAAGTTTTCGTAACTACTGGAAATGTTGAGAATATCAAACCAGAATTAAAGAAGTTAGTTGAGGAGGATAATTCAAAAACAAATGATAAAGGTTTTTTCGCAAATCAAAGCACAGTTGAAAACAACTTAACAAAGAATTCGTATGTGTTACAACGTGAAAAACCACAAAGAAAATGGGTTGAAAAATCAAAAATTGAAAAAGAGAATTCAAAACAAGTTGTAAAGGAAAATGAAAAAGTTGTCAAACTAAACTCTAAGGAATTTAAAGATCAAATTGACAAATTTTCGAAGGAAAACAACATTTCAAAAAGACAAGCAATAAAGAAAATATTTTGGCAAAATGTTGAGTCTCAAAAGATGTCTGAATCACAATCAACCAAAAATGTTTTCAAAGCTAAAAATTCCTCTTTTTCAACAAAACTTCAACGTTCATCACAATCAAATCATTCAAGGTCTGAAGTGAATAAACAACCAAGGTTTTCGAAAGTTTCAGAAACTAACAATTCAAGAGCATTTTCAAATAAATCAAATCAAAATCAAAAATTCTTTCAACGTCAACATTTTAAATCAACAGTTGATACATCATATGCTCAATCTTTTCTAACAAATCCAAAAGTTGATTTTGTTCCTCAAAAGCCAAATTTTCTTAATCATACGAAGAAAGAAACTATGAAAACTTCACGTGAAAAAGGAATGACTTCAAGGAAGAACATTAATCATTGGCTTGAAGGTAAAGGAAAGATGTATCAGTCGAATACCTTTTCAAAGGAGCAAATTCACGAATCATATGAGAAGTATGTGAATACTTCATCAAATAGCAATTCATCTTCTAAGGATTCGAACATTTCAGTCAAAGCTTGGAAACCAGTAATAAAACCAAAGAATGTTCATTCACAAACTCAGAATTCGAAGGGTAATGTCAGTGAACATTCGAAACCATCAAAAATTTATGTTTCGGTTCCTTTAAATGAAGATGTAAACTTAATCGATAGTCTCAAAACCAAAGTTTGTGATTGGGTTAAAAGTTCTTCATTACATTCGAAATTGAAATCTAATTTCAAAGGACCCAAAAAGCCTTGGGTACCTAAATTTTTCCACTGATTGTAGGTACTATGTGACGAGCAATATGATAACAAGTGGTACATTGATAGTGGTTGCTCTCGTCACATGACTGGGAAGAAGGAGAATTTACGTGATTTTCGAAGTCTCAAAAATGCTGGAGTAGTGAAGTTTGGGAACAATCAAAAATGTCAAGTCAAAGGATATGGGAAGATCACGAATGGACAATTCACAGTGAATCGTGTGGCATATGTTGAAGGTCTTGAACATAACTTGATAAGTGTTTCTCAACTTGTTGTGGGCACTGGCAATCAAGTTCTTTTTAATGAAGAAGGCAGTGTTATTTCGAATGACAACACAAAAGAAGTGTTACTGAAATCCAAAAGGAAAGGTGACATGTTCACTTTGGATATCAATCCGATAGTAGGGAAACCTGTTATATGTCTTCTTACAAAAGCAACAGCAGGCTTAAGTTGGCTATGGCATCGAAGACTTTCTCGTCTCAATTTTCGAAACATCAATAAACTTGTGGTACAAGATCTGGTAAGAGGTTTACCTGTACTTAAATTTGACAATGATTCTTTATGTGCAACTTGTGAAGTTGGCAAGAAACATAAACAAGGTCATCCAATTACGATTGATTCGAAAATTGTTGCACCTTTGGAGCTCTTACATATTGATTTGTGTGGTCCTTCAACTGTTTCAACTCTCAACAAGAAAAGGTACATTCTAGTTATTGTTGATGACTTTTCCAGATTTACGTGGGTTTATTTTCTCAGGCTTAAATCCGAAGTTGCACAAATCATGATTGACTTTATCAAAAAGATGGAAACAACATTGAAGAAGATTGTTCGAAAAATTAAGAGTGATCATGGAACTGAATTTAAGAACAATGTCCTTGATTCATTCTTGGTGGACAAAGGGATTTCTCATAACTTTTCATCTCCATATACACCACAATCGAAAACCTAACGTAAAATTTTTTCATGTTTTCGGATGCAGGTGCTTCATTATGAATCTCAAGGATAATCTTACGAAATTTCAAGCTAAAGCAGATGAAGGGATTTTCTTGGGATATTCGCATAATTCAGTCGCATATCGTGTGTTGAACAAATGAACACGAAAAGTTGAAGAAACTTTTAATCTTACATTTGATGATTACTACATTAAACAAACTACCTCACAGTTTGAAAATCATCCAATTCTGAAAAACATACAAGATGAATCTGAATCCTCACAAACCTTAGATATTGATTATGATTTAATTTTTGGAATTTCAGACCATGCTGTTAATGCTGAAATAAATGCAAATGATAATCATATTTCTAAACTAACGAAGATTACTGACGATTCAACATCAACTTCTCAAGAGAATGGCGAAAGTATGCAAAACAATCCACTGGAGGGGGAGCACTTGGATTCGAATACTTTAGATGAGGAAGAGCATTCTTTCGAGGGGGAGAAAGAAAGATTGAATGCTGATGTTGAGGGGGAGCATAATGTTGAGGGGGAGCATTTAGAAAACATTGAGAATAATATTGATTTTGATGATGTTTGTTCGATTGCAGGTTCAGAGAATGATGATATATACGAAGATGCACCTTTGGAATTTGATCCAGCATATCCGCCAATGGAAAAGTGGACAAGAGATCATCCGAAGGATCAAGTAATTGGGAATCCACAAGAGGGAGTTTTAACAAGAGCTCAAATTCGTGCAAATAATGAGGTATTGAATACTCATCAAGAATTTTGCATGTTCAATGTTTTCATTTCTAAAATTGAACCAAAAACAGTTAAGAATGCAATGGAACACTCAGATTGGGTTGTTGCAATGCAATCTGAATTGTCTGAATTTGAACGAAACAAGGTTTGGAGATTAATTCCTAAACCTGAAAATGTTTCGATTGTCGGGTTAAAATGGATTTTCAAAAATAAAACCGACAAAGATGGAAACATTGTTCGAAACAAAGCCAGACTTGTTGTTAAAGGATATTCACAACAAGAAGGAATCGACGATGAAGAAACTTTTGCCCCTGTCGCAAGACTCGAGGCTGTTCGTATATTTCTGGCTTATGCAGCTCACAAAGATTTTGATGTTTATCAAATGGACGTGAAGTGTGCATTTCTAAATGGAGAGCTTGAAGAAACAGTTTACGTGGAACATCCCCCAGGTTTTATTAACGAAGAATATCCAAATCATGTTTATATTCTAGATAAGGCAGTTTATGGTTTGAAACAAGCACCACGAGCATGGTATGCAACTCTTACCTCATTTTTCAAACAATCTAAATTTAAACAAGGATCTGTTGACCCCACATTGTTTCGAAGGAAAGTTGGGAATCATCTAATGCTTGTTCAAATTTATGTTGATGATATTATTTTTGGCTCAACTGACCCTGCTTTATCTAGAGAATTCGAAGATTTGATGAAAAGTAAGTTTGAAATGAGCATGATGGGAAAAATCAATAATTTTCTTGGACTGAATATTCGTCAAAGCAGAGAAGGGATTTTTATTAATAAAGAAAAATATACGAAGAATCTGCTAGAAAAGTTTAGATTGACGAATAGCACAAAGTTACACGTTCCAATGGCAACTGGCATAAAGCTGACACCTTCGTTAGATAAACCTGCAGTTGACCTAACTCTTTATAGAAGCATGATTGGTTCATTACTTTATCTTATAGCAAGTAGACCTGATATCATGTTTTTTGTGTGTAATTGTGCTAGGTATCAGTCAAATCCACGAGAACCACATCTCACTGCTGTGAAGAATATATTTCGTTATCCTAAAGGAACAATTTCGTTAGGATTGTGGTATCCTTCGAACACTGGGTTCTTTATACAAGCATATTCGGATGCAGACTTGGGTGGTTGTAATCTTGATAGGAAAAGCCCAAGTGGTGGATGTCAATTTCTCGATGGCAAATTGGTGAGCTGGCAGTCGAAAAAGCAAACATGTGTCTGAATCTCAACAGCTGAAGCATAATATGTGGCTGCTGATGCTTGCACTTCAGAAATTATATGGATTCAAAGTCAATTGCGTGATTATGTAATCAATATGAAAAAGATTCCATTATATTGTGATTCTCAAAGTGCAATAAGAATTTGTCATAATCCTGTGCAGCATTCGAAGACTAAACATATAGCACTTCGTTATCATTTCATCAAAGATCACGTGGAGGTGGAAATATTGAAGTGCATTTCGTGAAAACAACTGATCAGTTAGCTGATATTTTCACAAAACCTTTAGATGAAAAATCTCTTGTGAAAATTATAGAAGGGCTTGGAATGATCGATGGAAATTCTGTTCCATGCGAAAAAAGGAGAATGATGGTTGACAAGGAATGAATCAGAGGCACTGAATAAAAGACAATGCAAAGTCATTCAGCATTCAGAGGTTACTGTTCATAGTCAATGCTTCGACCCCTTCGAATTCGTAAATTTGTCACTTATTTTAAGGGTTGATTCAGAGGTTACTGTTCATAGTCAACGCTTCGACCCCTTCGAATTCGTACATTTGTTACTTTTCAGGGGATGATAAAATTTTGTGTTTTTCCAACAAGTACAGTATATTTTCATTTTCGAAAAATTAAAAATCCAAAAAGATTTTCTTTTGTTTTGTCATTTCATTTTCGAAAATTCAAAAATCCAAAAAGATTTTCTTTTGTTTTGTCATTTCATTTTCGAAAATTCAAAAATCCAAAAAAAGATTTTCTTTTATTTTGTCATTTCATTTTCGAAAATTCAAAAATCCAAAAAGATTTTCGTTTGTTTTGTCATTTAATTTTTGAAAATTCAAAAATCCAAAAAGATTTCCGTTTGTTCTGTCTTTACTTTCGAAAAATTAAAACAACAAAAATATTTTGATTCTTATTTCATTTTAGTATTTTGTTGCAGAAAATTATGAAGATACAGAGTGGATTATGCTAGCAGTTGTAACAACGTAAATTTTCAAAACAATTTTTCATTTTTAAATCATACTTTCAATCACATGATAATCACAAAACATAATGTATCACTGTGTCAATACAAAACATGTCCCCAGAATCTCAATAACGTAAACTCTATAAGTGTGTACGGATCATGCCGGCGCCTTCCCGCGATCCTCGCTAGTACCTGAAACACATAACACAACAACTGTAAGCATAAATGCTTAGTGAGTTCCCCAAAATACCACATACCACACATACGCCTTTCCAGGCCATAACTCTATAGGATCTTCTGATCCATGTGTCTAAGGGGACTTCCGTCCCGAATCCCGATAGACCTTCCGGTCCTACCCGTATCGACCTTCCGGTCCATAACCCCTTCACCTTCCGGTCCATATCATCGTGACCTTCGGGTCCATATCATCTTGACCTTCCAGTCCTTACCATACATAACATACATAACACATACATATCATGTAACCGCATATAACACATACATCCCATAGCATACAAGACCTTCCGGTCACACATATAACATAACCGCATATAGCACATACGTCATAGCATACAAGACCTTCCGGTCACACATAGGTACCCTTCTAGGTACAGTATAGTGAGAAGACTCACCTCAATGAAGTCGGATAAACTCTCGTGCTCAACGTCCCGACTTAGCCTCCTCCTATTATTCAGATAACATCCCCGATTAATATTCTCTCATGATCTCATCTCTACAGATTGGGTAGAAGGCCATTCTACCCTTCCCTGAACTCTCTTGGATCAGTCTTGACCAGAACCCTAAAGTCAACGAAAGTCAACGGTCAAACTTTGACCCGACTCGTCGACTGCACAAAGGCGACTCGGCGAGTCCATGCGGGTCCTCTGAATCCTTTCAGCCTCTCTTGGCTCGTCGAGTCATCCTTCCACTCGACGGGCTACACCTGTCACGAATCGCGGGGCAACCCCGACTCGAGTCGTCGAGTCCACTTATGGACTCGGCGAGTTGCCTCCATATTCATACTCAAATGACCTTCTAAGGTCAGATCTGCTTCCCTAACTATCAGATCTACCCTTCCAATGCTCAAATGTCACATAAAGGTGCAACCTTTACATGCATGCAACCCACAACAAGTCATAAATGGAGAAATGACTCTAAATATGGCAACCTAGTCTCCAATCCTCCATGAACAAACAAAAAGCAGAATGGGGAAGGTTCTCTGGACCTCTATGGGTCCAGATCTGAGGCCTAACCCAACAAGGGACCATAAACTCAACTCTTGAAGCCTTCAAAGGTCATAGAAAACCCTAAATCATAGATCATAACCCAAAACAGAAAGGAAGTTCGATTTGATACCTCAATAGTGTAGATCTGCACTTGAAAACCCTGGATCCACAGCTCCCTTGTCCTCCTCTTGTTGGAAACCACTTCTCTTTTGCTAAAACACTCAAGAAATGGTGAATTAGCCTTCCTCTAGCACCACAGACGCTCTCTCTCTCTCTCTCTAGGGTTTCTCAGGGGTGAAGTGGCCGCAATGGAGGCTATAAAGGCCTTTAAATAGGGCACAGGCCCCGAGAATTAGGGTTTCACTTAACAGCGCGGACTCGCCGCGTCCACGCATAGGCTCGTTGAGTCCTTCATTAAATCAGACCAGAAATGCGCGATCCCACTCGGCGATTCTGAGCGCATACTCGCCTAGTCTCTCTCTAAAATTCAATATAAATACTTAAAATAAGATATCTGGGAATCCGAATGTTACAATTCTCCCCCACTAGAATCAGGCTTCGCCCTCGAAGTCCTGCTCGGCAAACAACTCTGGATGCTGCTCCCGCATCTCCAACTCCGGCTCCCAGGTCAGCTCGGACACTTTCCGATGTTGCCACTGGACCTGCACCATGGACACTTCCTTGTTCCTCAGAACCTTGATCTTCCGATCCCGGATCGCGATTGGTCTCTCAGCATAATTCAGGCTCGCATCCACCTGAATATCCTCCAGCGGTACCACCGCTGATTCGTCGGCTATACACTTCCTCAACTGAGACACATGAAAGGTATCATGAATCTGCCTCAGCTCCTCAGGTAGCTCCAACCGATAAGCTACCCTGCCCACCCTCGCGGTCACCCTAAATGGCCCGATATATCGGGGCCCCAGCTTGCCCCTCTTCCTGAATCGGATCACTCCTTTCCATGGAGACACTTTCAGGAGTACGAAGTCTCCCACTTGGAACTCAAGCTCGGATCGTCGCCTATCCGCATAACTCTTCTGACAACTCTGAGTCATCAATAACCTCTGTCTAACCTGCTGTATCTGCTCTGTCGTCTGAAGCACTATCTCAGTGCTACCCATCACACGCTGTCCTACCTCTCTCCAGCAAATGGGAGTCCGACACCTCCTACCATACAACAACTCGAAGGGAGGCATACCAATACTCGAATGGTGGCTGTTGTTGTAGGAAAACTCAGCCAACGGGAAGTACGTGTCCCAACTTCCTCCGAAGTCCAACACACATGCTCGAAGCATGTCCTCGAGTGTCTGAATCGTCCGCTCACTCTGTCCGTCCGTCTGGGGGTGGTAGGCGGTACTGAAATGCAACCTCGTACCCAACTCCTCGTGGAACTTCTTCCAGAACCTGGAAGTGAAACGTACATCTCGATCTGACACAATCGAGATCGGTACTCCATGACGCGATACTACCTCCCTCACATACAACTCTGCCAACCTCTCAGCAGAAGAGCTCTCACTGATAGCAAGAAAATACGCGCTCTTCGTCAGCCGGTCGACGATCACCCAAATTGCATCGACACCCCTCGCGGTCCTCGACAATATGGTGATGAAAGCCATGGAAATATGTTCCCACTTCCACTGGGGAACCTCAAGCGGCTGCAACTTGCCATGCGGACGCTGGTGCTCGGCCTTAACCTTGCGACAGGTCAAGCACCTCTCGACAAACCATGCGACATCCCTTTTCATACAGGGCCACCAATAATCTTTCTTCAGGTCCAAATACATCTTAGTGGCCCCGGGATGGATCGAGAACCTCGATCTATGCGCCTCCTCCATCATAATGGTACGTGCCCCGCCTGCATACGGTACCCAAATTCGACCTTGAAAGGTCATCAGCCCTCGACTATCGGTAACGAACTCGGGCACCTGCCCGATCACCCGCTCCCTCTTGCGGTTCTCCAGTATCACGGCCTCTGCCTGGGCCTCCTGGATGGTGTCCAACACCGGAGTCATCACTGTCAATCTCATGCAAGTGCCTCGAATCGGGGCACTCTCCGCCCTACGACTCAGCGCATCAGCTACAACATTAGCTTTCCCCGGGTGGTACAGGATCTCACAATCGTAATCCTTTACCACATCCAACCATCTCCTCTGGCGCATATTCAGGTTGGTCTGATCCATCAGATACTTCAAACTCTTGTGGTCCGTGTATATGGTACACCGAACACCATACAAATAGTGACGCCAGATCTTGAGGGCGAACACCACTGCCCCCAACTCCAGATCGTGGGTGGGATACCTCGTCTCATGAGGCTTCAGCTGCCTCGATGCATACGCTATCACATGCACCCTCTGCATAAGCACTGCACCCAACCCCGATATCGATGCGTCACAATACACCACAAAATCCTCCATCCCTTCCGGGAGGGCTAACACAGGGGCTTCGCATAACTTCTGGCGAAGTGTCTCAAACGAGGTCCAAACCCTAAAATTTAGTGTTTGCACCCTGGCTATGTACAGCGTACGCGCAACGTACTAATGCGAACCCGAGTACAACCTGCGTACAAAGGTGTACGCCCAACATACTTCAGCTGCCTCTGAAATTACGAAATTGCCACCTGGGAATTAACTTGCAAATAAAGCATAACACAAAGGTTAAAACGAATACCTAAATAATATATGTTACAACCAAATACATATGATTTTCAACATTTTATTCTAAAGCATATGATATTAGCAAAGTTTCAGACTGATGTTCATTAACATCAATTACACATAATATTTTGGCCTCAATTTGTGAACATTTTATAACTGTTTGATGGTTTATTTTCACTTTTAATAATTATAAATATATATAAAATATACAATTTTAAGATCAATCCAAATATGTCAAAAAGTAAACATAAGCTATAATATTGACTCATAAATAGGATCAACCTACCACTCGGTCAACCATGTCAATGGTTCAACCATTTTTTTTGGTAAACTCGGTCGGTTGAATCAAGTTCGTCAATAGACAAAAACCTGCTCAATTGTCCCGTTCTTTTCAATCGTCACCTCAACCCGGGTTTTAAAACACTGATTTCAACTTGCTTTGATGACTTGTCACTCACATGACCAATGTTGTTGCTAGCTAGCTTGGACCAATGGAATGAAAACATATTCGAAATTTTTTCATTAAACAACAATTCACTTTTATTTAGTTATTAAACTTTGATCCATTCTACAAATTCATATATAAGTAAAGTAAATATTATCCTAGATTAAATTAGTGCACATCCCTGTTATAATAAAAGACTCCTTATTGCATGTGTCAATCCTGTCCTTTCACATTTCGTCCAAGGTAATTTTACCATGCTTCCATTCCTTTAATATGCCTTCCGTTTTAATAACCTTCATCCCGTCATTCCCCTTTGTGTGTGTAAATTACATTTCTATTCCTCTGAGGCTTTGAGCACTAAATCGCCAAATCGGTCTCCTATTCCATCGAATGCAGAACACTCATGTCGTGTTTCTTTGGCATTGCCTACACTATTGCGGCGGTGTTGCTTCTCGAATGATGAACGACCCTGCCGTCTTCATTCCCACCATATTGTAGTGGTGCTGCTTCTCCATCGCAACACGCTTGCGACTAACAGTTAATATATCATTGATTAGGGTTGCTTTATGCAACCTACTCTATTAAATTATAGTATTTTTTTTTCATTGAAACTTAAGAAAGTGTTGAATTCAAATTTAAAAATCAAATAAACAATATATAAAGGTCTTAACTATTTATTTATTATAAGTTTAATATACATTTATATATACATTATTATTGCAATGTTATTCGTTTGATTTGTATTTGATGTTAATATTATATTATATTTCTTAATTTAATACTATATTTCTTTATCATTATTGACAATTAAAAATTTAGGCAAAAAATTTATATCTTATTAATTTAGTAAAATTTTGTATATCTTTTGATTTTTCATTATCATTTTAAATTATCAAATTTTTTTTTCCTGACCTATGGTTTCTATAGGTTGTAACCTAGTATGGATATATAATCACCCCTACACACTACGGTTTCTATAGGTTGTAACCTATGGTTATAACCTAGTATCGATATATAATCACGCCTACACACTTACTTTTGATTTTGTGGTTAATGCACAAACTATATAGCTAAACCAAAAATTCTCATCCGAGTTGACTATTGAGAGTGTAGGGAATGATGCCATAAACCAAATTTCATACATCTTATAAAGCACCAATGGCAAGAACCAACTACCAAGGTCACAAGCCTCTCATTAGGCCAACGGCCCGAGGTTTACTAAACATATATAATCTGACTAACACCAAGATATTACTGCATAATCTTCATAAAAATGTGAGACTTAACAGCAGTAATGTTACAAACATTGAATAAACAGTTAAAGGGCACCGAATTATATGTGATGCATGCATCTAAGTTTTAAAAAACTTCAACTAATTTGTCCATATTTTCCTTGAAAGTCGTATGTCAGTAGCTAATACAATCAGAGCTTCCGAGTAAAACTAGTGTTTCAGTGTAGGAATTCACGATGAATGAAGATCCACTAATCAGATGATTGCTTAGTTCTGAGTTAGGCTCATAAACAACAAGCTCTTCAGGTGATTCAAAGGTATACTCTTGGAGTTCCATAATAGGTCCGCCCTTCCTGGTAAAACCCACTGCCGTCATCAAGTCACCTGGTGCCTTGATGGTGAAAAGGTTAGTAAACGATCTTTCTACACCACGCTCCACCATCCATACAGTACAACAAACTTGCTCCACATCGGTTGGATCGTATCCGCGTCTATTGTATTCAACCATGACAAGAGACTCCCTTAACTTAGAAACAGAAAACTGTGAGAGAGGGAGGATAGCTATCCTATCGGGGAGGTCTATCACTTCAAAACTCTCATTAGTTAGATCAAATGACATAATCAGATTACGAGTTTTTAGCACACTATCCGCAGTTGCACAATCTACAGCACACCAGTAGATAGACTTACCAATAACTACCTGGGGCCCCATAATATGTATTGATATGCTGGGGAGATTGCCAGAGAGACTTGTAAATTTCCCGGAACTTTGCTTATAAACCTTAACTTCCCAAAAGTTGCCAATTTCGCTTTTCAGTTCACTCCCCCAACCCCAACGCATTTGAGTGATCTGGATGATCTTGGTATCAATAGTAACAGGACAAACTCCAAAACCAAGAACGATTAAATGATTCGTATATATCATATCAGGCAGTGCAATAGCTATTGATTTTCTAATGGAAGGATTCAAAAGAACAGCAATCCTCTTTCTATAGATGGAAGCTGAATCACCTTTGAAACACAACAAGCCATAAGAACTACCGACTATTCGTGGATGTCTAATGGACAGGGGAAGAGACGGAACAAACCTATGTTGGGGGAAAGAGTCATCATCGATAAAAGAAACATATTTATCTTCTTTTGTGTCTGTGTACGATACAAACAGATGTTGGGGTTGAGTATGGCTGACGCTGTGAGCAGCAATAAACTCTGAGCTGTCGATCAAAGACTTCCATGTTCTTGAGACCGATCTAAACTGAATCAATGATTTGATAGGAAGCCTTTTCAGGATTGCCTCTTGGATATGGAAAGGCAGTTCGTCAGACATTTTGATTTTGGGTGTCGTTGGTAGCTGATTTTTAACGGTTTATATAGCGGGAGATTTTAAACTCTACCATACTAAAAGTACCTAAAAGCACATGGACCGGAATAATTGCATTTGTTGACTATGAATTAAGATATACTTAAATACAATGGGTAATTAAATAATTGTGCTTATAAAAAAAATATTATTTGTTCCAATAGCTGTAACTTGGTAATATTATTGGAGGCATTGCATGAATTGGCTCAATAATGCAAAATCAAATAATAACATAAAACTAAATTATTAATTTAATACAATTGTCATTTATGTTTTTAATATTAGATAATTTAAGTTTAAAGTTATTTTATATTTTGTAATTACTAGACGATATAGAGTAATAAAAGAAAGAAAAGTAGATGGGTATTTCGTTTAGCGGTATTAGAAGTTTTATGGATAGATTTTCGGTTATCAAATATTGATAGTTTAAGTCTTATTGGAGACAAAATATGTAGATTTGAGAATAGAGTCGTGGATGTGCGTTCATGTAATCTGTTTAAAAATAAAAAAGTCTTGTAAAAATTAAAAAACTCAAAATTTATATTTGTATTATTAAATTATGTATTTAAGCATTACATAACTAGTTTTAAATTAATATAAAAATTGATGTAAGTAATATTTTATTAATAATTAATTTTTGCTCAGACAAAATTACATAAATGATCTTTGTGGTTTATCAAATGTTACAAACTTAATCCCTGCTAATTTGTTTTGACATAAATGGTCCCTTTGGTTTGCAAAACTTGCATGGATGATACTGTTTACTGATGTCGTCCATTTTCAGCCAAAGGGAGTTAATTCTTGATATTTGGGACCTTCTCCCCTTCCCCTTATCAGCCAAAACCTTTATCCACAAAGCTAAAGGGACCATTTATGCAATTTTGTCTTCAGTTTATAATAAAGTGGTGTACTGTGTGGGCACATGATATGGTCAATAAGATCGTTTCGCATAGTAGAGATTCACCAACTTGTTATCTAGAACTTGACTTATTTTGTGTATCGAGTTGCACAACGAACCAACATAGTGAACTTATCGACTAAAACATAACGGGAATTGACAAACAATGTATCGGTGGTTAAATATGTTCAATCTTATGTATATGTGTAATTTTATATGGGTTACACTAGTATTTGTAATGTGAAATGTTATCTACTAATATAGTATCTACTGAAGACACATCCCACAAAAAATCACTAAAGAAAAACCAAAATCACAAACCATACTAATTTGGAGCCCTTGTTATAAAGAACATATTGGAAAAAATTCAACTCAAAAGCAGTTTGTATGCAGAATTTATGAAGGATCAAAGTTGTTTTTTTATTTTTTCATATTTCTTACTGATTACCCTGCCTTAGAGCTAAATAAGTATCACTTTTTGATATCAAATTTAGGAGTGTGGCTTTCCGTAAATAGCAATTGTTAGAAGAAACACAATGAAAACATATTCATTAGAAACAAACTTCAGATGACGAGTTATGAAAGTTTAAAGTTCGAAAAAATTGGCTATTCACATCCTAAATTTTCATAGGCCAGGAGGATTTTCGCAGGCAAGGTAAAGTTATGCAGATGGTGGCTAGCGAAATATATTGCTAATAAGGTTATTTTTCGAATATTTAACTATTTTGTAGAAAAACCATTTATGGAAAATGGATGATATATATTTGAGCTCAAAACTACCACAACAATCATCTAACTGTTAGAAATATAAATACCTTACTTCAAATATGAGCAATTGAGCAATAATGACAATACAAATACCCTGCATATTTTTACTCTAGAACGAGTGCGTATTTCAAACTATATTTCAGAATACACTTTTTAGTCCAAAATTTCGATGTCAATTTTTGGAGTATAATTACGTCATATCTAACCAACCCTCACCTACATTGGAGTGACATTTACTAGTCCGGAATGTTGCATTCCACAAATAATTATTATTTTTCAAAATCCATAAAATGGTTATAGTTATTAATATTGTCATTTATATTGGTTAGTTTAGTTAATTTCCCCAATAAAAAAGAAAACAAATGTTGCTAAATATCAATATAAATTATTTTACCAAAATATCTCGAAAGTTATTTTTGATAGATTTAACCATTATTCAAGTTTACTTGTGTAGAATCTAAACATTTGTAGACACATAATGTTTTAAAACCTATTTTTTTAGTTAACTCTCTGTCGTAAATGGTCATGGCTTGTTACCATACTTAAACATATGTTAGAATATCGTCAAATTGTTAAAATGATCGTCAAGTATTTGTTAATTGTTGATAAGACAAGTTTGTTATGAGTTAGTTCAAAGAAGAGATCTGTCACACCCCAAAACCAGAACGGCGGAAACGTTCTGGGGTCGAGGACGTCATGTGTAGTATCACAACAATCGTATCATAGCAATCATAGTAAACACAACCAAACATTGAATACATGTATGAAAAAGAAGTTTACATTTGTTTAAGTCTTGTTTAAATACATCATAACTGTAAGTAAATATAAAGAAATGACTTTGTTGCTTCGACTTCTCAGACTCTAGGAGTACCTGTCTACTGATTTCCTGAGAATACAAGCAGTTTTGAAAGAGTATCAGCATAAAGCTGGTGAGGTCATAAGCGATGTTTGTATATTGAAAACCAGTTGTCAATTCTGAAAATGTTTGCATGACTCCAACAAAATCCAATATTTTCTTTAGTAAAAGTGAGAAAATCTTATTAAAATGTTGTATGATTGGACTACCACTAGGTGTATTATAGGATGAACATTGTATGAAAAACCGTTGTATGAATTGTCCTGTTTGAAAAACCCTAGTTACTACCAGTACGTATAGTAGTATTAGTTTTCCTTGAGAAACCATATATTTGTCCGTACTTGTACTAAACAAGTATTGTTCGTATGTTATTATTACGTAAGTAAATCGTTGTTATCTACATTGTGAGTGTCATGACCATACTTTGACTTGATATGGTGCGAATTGGGCACCGATATCTTTTATCACTCTGTCACCCGTAGACCTGCCTGTTCTACTGTAGCTAGCAGCAAGGTGCGGGATAGTCAGTCCCGTATAGATCTATACACAACAGCCACGCTCTTCCTCGGGGAGATTCAGATCACAAGTGCTAGTCCTTCACTCAGTTAAGTTTGTAAGTGTTACCAAGGACGTGTCTCCAACTAGACTAACAAATTTACAAGTAATAATGTTGAAGACCCTTTTTGTAAGTAACTGAAAGGTTTATAAAGTATGAGTTTGTAAACTATGGTATGAATTCCCAAACTACACCTATTATAGTTTGTGTGTACGTATTTGTTTAACCTTGTATGAATTCCCAAACTATACCTATTATAGTTTGTATGTACGTATTTGTATAACCTAGTATGAATTCCCAAACTATACCTATTATAGTTTGTATGTATGTGTAAGGGTCGAATTGTTGTAATTAGTCGAAGTATGTTTTGTACTCTTCGAATATTTTGTAATGTATTTTACTAGGGCGCTTTTATTCGAAGCTTTAGAGTCTATGCCTTAGTATATATTTTTTGTACGCTTTCAGTTCCCTTTAAATAGGGTTATTTACTAGAGTTAGATAAGAACTTTTACAGACTTGTCTCTTGCACTCTGTAAAGAATTCGAAAGCGTAATAGAGCATAACAGATCATATTTACATTCCGTGTTCAAATCTCGCATTCTTACTTGAATTCATACTCTGATTAATTCGTTACTCGATTCTTTGGTTCATCAATTGGTATCAGAGCAGGAATCATACCTCTGATCTGATTTTCACGCTGTTCAAAAAGTTTTTGAATCAATTTTTTGATTCAAAAGTTTCCGCACTTTTTGAAAGTGAAAAATTGTCTAGATCTTAATCTGTGATTCGATTCTGCATTTGAATTGTTGAATCGAGTGTTATTCTCATCAATTCGATTTGATTCATCTAGTTTGTTTTCAAATTCTCAAATCTTTTCAAACTTCTCAAAATCTTCTTCCGTACAAGAATGGCGAGTTTCAGTCTCAACTCGATGACCTCGTTTTCTCATCTGCTAGGTTCATCAACCAAAATTCCAATGCTAATCCCTGAATACTATGATCAGTGGGCTGATAGGATGCAGGATTATCTGAATGGTCTTGATGAAGAATTATGGACATGTATCACTGGAAGTATCAATGTTCCAGTGAATGTTCAACCAATCGGATCTTCTTCCACAAATTCTGGTGTTGATAATCAAGGTGATCGTCTGAAGAAATTGGAGAAAAGGTGTATGAGGGAATTACGAGGTGCTTTACGTCCAGTTGTGTACAATTACATTAGGAGTTGTACAACTGCAAAGGAAATATGGAATAATCTGAAAGATAAATTTCAAGGAAGTGAGAAGACAAAAATCAATTCAGTTAAACAATGTTTGGTTGAGCTGAAAGACTTCAAACAAAAAGAAGGAGAAACAATTGAAGTTTACTATGATCGTCTGAATGAACTAATCTATCGATGCAATCGCTATGGAATTACCAGGACTTTAATGGAATTCAATCTCATCTTTGTAATGGGGCTTCGAAAACAATGGAGAAGTGTCAGTATGATGGTGAAGAATCAGCAAAGTTTTGATACATCAACTTTCAATGATTTGTACAATCAGTTGAAAACACACGAAGTTGAAGTAAATGCAATTGCTGAGGAATCGAAGTTGAATTTGGGAGGTCCATTAGCTCTTGTGTCAAAGATTTCGGAGAAAGAAGCTGAGAATGGTGATTCTGAGGAAGAAGAAGGATTCATCATGAATTCAGATGATGAAGCAATAGCATTTTACTCGAATAATCGTGTCAAGAAATTTTTCAAAAAGCCGTTCAATTCGAAGACTAAGCTTGCTGAGGTAAAAGGAAATTCTATGAGTAAAAATGTTGTTGAGGAGAAAAAGAAAGTTGAGAAGCAAGATTCGAAGATAGCTGAAGGAAAGGGTGAGAAGAAGTTGAAAGGTGATGCAGGAATAGATTGTCATTATTGCAACGGTGCGAATCATCTTGCAAATGACTGTATGCTTCGAAAGAAGGATGAGAGGAAGAACAAAGTCAAGGATGAGGCATACTATGCAGAGAAGCTTGAGGTGGTTTGTGCTAAAGCCAAGAATTTATCATTAGTTGCAAAGGGTGAGCATGAGGATGAAGAAGGAACTTATCAAATCTGGTCATCTGGATCAGATGATGAAGAAATGCGAAATCCAACGCATGGAGCATTGTATGCGAAAATGGAGGAAAACTCAGAGGATGAGGAATTCGAAGTAAGGGGACGATGCTTCGTATCCAAAGCTGCTGACAAATCTCCAATGACTACAAAGGTACGTAAAATTCTCGAATCTTTTAATATTCCTACTCACGCTTATGATTCTGAACTAATATCTTTTGATGAGACGGTTACTTATTTTGATTCAATTGTTGTGTCTGCTAGTAATGAGGCCAACAAATTGTCCATGGAGTTGTTAGAGACCAAAAAGAGATTAGACTCGAAAATAAGCAAAATTGAATGTATGGAATTACAAATAACAAACATTATGTGTGATAGAGATACTTTAACGAGTGAAGTTAAACTTTTACTAGCACAAAGAAACATATACTGTAATTCTGCGAAAAGACTATATGGCAAATTAACTGATTTACATCATTCAAGTGACATAAGTAAAGAGCAACATAGAAAGTTACTACCTTTTCTAACATTCGAAAGAGCTAAGGTAGATAATATTTCGTATGATTGTGAGCAGATAATAGCTGATTTTGACAAAGTTCCTGATGATTGATATAAATATGGAATTGTCAAAATTGATGAATGTCTTGATGCAAAAGAATTAGTTAACATCGTGAATGATACTTTGACTAAATCTGAATAAATTCAAATTTTGAAAAAGACTGAGAATTCAACATCTAATTCTCAATCTAATTTTGCTGATATTGAAGATAATTCTGACAATATTAGTGAAATTAGTGAACTAGAAGATGTTGATTGTTCTTAGTTGTCTGTTGTTAATGTTGCTACAACATCTAAAGGAAAAGAAAAAGTTAAGGATTTGATGGTTGAAAATGAAACTGATATATCCTCAACTTCGAAAGTTTGTGATATGAACTTCGTGGATCTCAAAGACAGACAAACTGATGATAGTGATGATGAAGATGAAGAGAAAATTTCGAAGGAAAAGAAATTTACAAAAGAAGAAGAAACTCCTCGAATAGTGGTTGATTAAGTGTATGGTGATACACAAAAGTTCGAAAAAGTTATGAATGAAAAAGGAGAACACTATCTTGAAACAAATACAGTGGTTTATCCGAATTTCAAATCTACAGATGATGTCATTTTTCCAAATCAAGTTTTCGTAATTACTGGAAATGTTGAGAATATAAAACCAGAATTAAAGAAGTTAGTTGAGGAGGATAATTCAAAAACAACTGAAGAATGTTTTTTCTCAAATCAAAGCACTGTTGAAAACAACTTAACTAAGAATTCGTATGAATTCCAACGTCAAAAACCAAAAAGGCAATGGGTTGAAAAATCAAAAATTGAAAAAGAATTTTCAAAACAAGTTGTAAAGGAAAATGAAAAGGTTGTCAAGTTAAACTCTAAGGAATTTAAAGATCAAATTGACAAATTTTCGAAGGAACACAACATTTCAAAAAGACAAGCAAGAAAGAAAATATTTTGGCAAAATGTTGAGTCTCAAAAGATGTCTGAATCACAATCAACCAAAAGTGTTTTCAAAGCTAAAAATTCCTCTTTTTCAACAAAACCTCAACAATCATCTCATACAAATCATTCAAGCTCTGAAGTGAATAAACACACAAGGTTTTCGAAAGTTCAAGCTACTAATAAATCAAGAGCATTTTCAAATAAATCTAAAACAAATCAACAATTCTTTCAATGTCAACATTTTAAATCAACTATTGATTCATCATACGCTCAATCATTTTTGTCAAGTCCAAAAGTTGATTTTGTTCCTCAAAAGCCAAATTTTCCTAATCATACGAAGAAAGAAACAACGAAAACTTCACGGGAAAAAGGAATGACTTCAAGAAAGAACATTGATCATTGGCTTGAAGGCAAAGGAAAGATGTATCAGTCAAATAAATATTCAAAGGAGCAAATTCACGATGCATATGAAAAATATGTGAATACTTCATCAAATGGTAGTTCATCTTCTAAGGATTCGAACATTTCGGTCAAAGCTTGGAAACTAGTGATAAAAGCAAAGAATGTTCATTCACAAACTCAGAATTCGAAGGGTAATGCCAGTGAACATTTGAAACCATCAAAAACTTATGTTTCGGTTCCTTTAAATGAAGAAGTAAACTTAATTAATAGTCTCAAAACCAAAGTTTGTGATTGGGTTAAAAGTTCTTCATTACATTCGAAATTGAAATCTAATTTCCAAGGACCCAAAAAGCCTTGGGTACCTAAATTTTTCAATTGATTGTAGGTACTATGTGACGAGCAATATGATAACAAATGGTACATCGATAGTGGTTGCTCTCGTCACATGACTGGGAAGAAGGAGAATTTACGAGATTTTCGAAGTCTCAAAAATGCTGGAGTAGTGAAGTTTGGGAACAATAAAAAATGCCAAGTCAAAGGATATGGGAAGATCACAAATGGACAATTCACCGTGAATCGTGTTGCATATGTTGAAGGTCTTCAACATAACTTGATAAGTGTTTCTCAACTTGTTGTGGGTACTGGCAATCAAGTTCATTTTAACGAAGAAGGTAGTGTAATTTCGAATGTCAACACAAAAGAGGTGTTACTGAAATCCAAAAGGAAGGGGACATGTTCACTTTCGAAAGCAATAGCAGACTTAAGTTGGTTATGGCATCGAAGACTTTCTCATCTCAATTTTCGAATCATCAATAAACTTGTGGTACAAGATCTGGTAAGAGGTTTACCTGTACTTAAATTTGACAATGATTCTTTATGTGCAGCTTGTGAAGTTGGCAAGCAACATAAACAAGGTCATCCAATTACGATTGATTCGAAAATAGTTGCACCTCTGGAGCTCTTACATATTGATTTGTGTGGTCCTTCGACTGTTTCAACTCTCAACAAGAAAAGGTACATTTTAGTGATTGTTGATGATTTTTCCAGATTTACGTGGGTTTATTTTCTCAGGCTTAAATCTGAAGTTGCACAAATCATGATTGACTTTATCAAAAAGATGGAAACAACATTGAAGAAGATTGTTCGAAAAATTAAGAGTGATCATGGAATTGAATTTAAGAACAATGTTCTTGATTCATTTTTGGTGGACAAAGGGATTTCGCATAATTTTTCATCTCCAAACACACCACAACAAAACGGTGTTGTTGAACGAAGAAATAGGTCTCTATGCGAAGCGGCAAGGACTATGTTGGCATATGCGAATCTTCCATAATATCTTTGGGCTGAAGCCGTATCAACCGCATGTTTCACTCAAAACAGATCGTTTATTCATCGTCGTTTCAACATTACTCCGTATGAAATTCTCAACAATCGAAAACCTAATGTAAAATTTTTTCATGTTTTCGGATGTAGGTGCTTTATTATGAATCTCAAGGATAATCTTACGAAATTTCAAGCAAAAGCAGATGAAGGGATTTTCTTGGGATATTCGCATAATTCAGTTGCATATCGTGTGTTGAATAAAAGAACACGAAAAGTTGAAGAAACTTTTAATCTTACATTTGATGATTACTACATTAAACAAACAACAACTCAGTTTGCAAATCATCCAATTCTGAAAAACATACAAGATGACTCTGAATCCTCACAAACATTAGATATTGATTATGATTTAATTTTTGGAATTTCAGATCATGCTGTTGATGCTGAATTCAATGCAAGTGATAATCATATCTCTGAACTAACAAAGCTTAATGATACTTCAACATCAAATTCTCAAGAAAATAGCGAACGTATGCAAAACAATCCAGTGGAGAGGGAGCATTTGGATTCGAATACATTAGATAACGAAGAACATTCTTTCGAGGGGGAGAAAGAAAGATTGAATGATAATATTGAGGGGGAGCATAATGTTGAGGGGGAGCATTCAGAAAATATTGAAATTAATAATGATTTTGATGATGCATGTTCGATTGTAGGCTCAGAAAACGATGATATATACGAAGATGCACCTTTGGAATTTGATCCAGCATATCCGCCAATGGAAAAGTGGACAAAAGATCATCCGAAGGTCAAGTAATTGGGAATCTACAAGAGGGAGTCTTAACAAGAGCTCAAATTCGTGCAAAGAATGAGGTATTGAATACTCATCAAGAATTTTGAATGTTCAATGTTTTCATCTCTAAAATTGAACCAAAAACAGTTAAGATTGCAATGGAACACTCAGATTGGGTTGTTGCAATGCAATCTGAATTATCTGAATTCGAACGAAACAAGGTTTGGAGATTAATTCCTAAACCTGAAAATGTTTCGATTGTCAGGTTAAAATGGATTTACAAAAATAAAACCGACAAAGATGGAAATATTGTTCGAAACAAAGCCAGACTTGTTGTCAAAGGATATTCACAACAAGAAGGAATCGACTATGAAGAAACTTTTGCCTCTGTCGCAAGACTCGAGGCGGTTCGTATATTTCTGGCTTATGCAGCTCACAAGGACTTTGATGTTTATCAAATGGATGTGAAGTGTGCATTTCTAAATGGAGAGCTTGAAGAAACAGTATACGTGGAACAACCCCCAGGTTTCATTAACGAAGAATTTCCAAATCATGTTTATATTTTAGATAAGGCAGTTTATGGTTTGAAACAAGCACCACGAGCATGATATGCAACTCTAACCTCATTTTTGAAACAATCTAAATTTAAACAAGGATCTGTTGATCCCACACTATTTCGAAAGAAAGTGGGGAATCATCTCATGCTTGTTCAAATTTATGTTGATGATATTATTTTTGGCTCAACTGACCCTGCTTTGTCTAGAGAATTCGAAGATTTGATGAAAAGTAAGTTCGAAATGAGCATGATGGGAAAAATCAATAATTTTCTTGGTTTGAATATTCGTCAAAACAGAGAAGGAGTTTTTATCAATCAAGAAAAATATACGAAGAATCTGCTGGAAAAGTTTGGATTGACGAATAGCACGAAGTTACGAGTTCCAATGGCAACTGGCATAAAATTAACACCTTCGTTAGATAAACCTGCAGTTGACCTAACTCTTTACAGAAGCATGATTGGTTCATTACTTTATCTTACTACAAGTAGACCTGATATCATGTTTTCTGTGTGTAATTGTGCAAGGTATCAGTCAAATCCACGAGAAGCACATCTCACTGCTGTGAAGAATATATTTCGTTATCTCAAAGGAACAATTTCGTTAGGATTGTGGTATCCTTCGAACACTGGGTTCTTTGTCCAAGCATATTCGGATGCAGACTTGGGTGGTTGTAATCTTGATCGAAAAAGCACAAGTGGTGGATGTCAATTTCTCGATGGCAAATTGGTAAGCTGGCAGTCGAAAAAGCAAACATGCGTATCAATCTCAACAGCTGAAGCAGAATATGTGGCTGCTGTTGCTTGCACTTCACAAATAATATGGATCCAAAGTCAATTGCGTGATTATGCAATAAATATGAAAAAGATTCCATTATATTGTGATTCTCAAAGTGCGATAAGAATTTGTCATAATCCTGTGCAGCATTCGAAGAGTAAACATATAGCTCTTCGTTATCATTTTATCAAGGATCACGTGGCGGATGGGAATATTGAAGTACATTTCGTGAAAACAACTGATCAGTTAGCTGATATTTTTACGAAACCTTTAGATGAAAAATCCTTTGTAAGAATTATAGAGGGACTTGGAATGATCGATGGAAATTCTGTTCCATGCGAAAAAGAAGAATGATGCACGATAAGGAATGAATCAGAGGCGCTTAATAAAAGACAAGGCAAAGTCATTCAACATTCAGCTGTTACTGTTCATAGTTAACGCTTCGACCCCTTCGAATTCGCACATTTGTTACTTATTTTAAGGGTTGATTCAGCTGTTACTATTCATAGTCAACGCTTCGACCTCTTCGAATTCGTACATTTGTTACTTATAAGGGGATGATAAAATTTTGCATCTTTACAACAAGTACTGTTTATTTTCGAAAAACTTAAAAATCCGAAAAGATTTTATTTTAAATTTGTCATTTAATTTTCGAAAATTCAAAAATACAAAAAGATTTTCTTTTATTTTTGTCATTTTATTTTCGAAAATTCAAAAATACAAAATTTTTTTTTTTTATTTTTGTCATTTTATTTTCGAAAATTCAAAAATACAAAAAGATTTTCGTTTGTTTTGTCTTTATTTTCGAAAAATCAAAACAACAAAAATATTTTGATTCTTATTTCTTTTTAGTATGTTGTTGCAGATTATCATGCAGATTCAGAGGCAATTACGATTACAGTACTAGGGTAAGTTACATTTTTCGTATGAATTGATAATTTTTTAATCATTCGCACTAGTTAGGTTGTCCCTAGAAGCATACTGCTGCATGTTGACCAAAGCCTCCATGACTCAATGTGTGTGTACGAAAGCCTTAATGAAATTATTCATACGAAGATTTCTTCCCAATCAGGCTTATATTCACATTAGTCTCTGAGCTACCTTACTCTTCTCAAAATGAGTTAAGAGTTTACTGTTTGGTCCAAACATAACAGGGGTACTTTTCGTGTCTTCAATCAATATTTTTCATCCATAAAGTTCTTACACGATCACACACGAAGACATATGTCCGAGAGGTCTCTGATAAAACCCATTGAGACTTAGATATATCAAAACTCTGTGTTTATGATCTGACATCATGAGACCGTGATGAAAGTGAAACCCAATTTTCATTATCTTTTTTAAGGAATTGACGGGGAACTAAGTTCCAGATTTTCACGAAACTTTTGTTTCTGTACCAAAATTCGAAACTTCAAATCATATTCATTTCGAATGCGTGGTCTTGATCAAACATTCGAAACCAACGATGTTTGTTAACCAAGAAGATCCAGAACACAAATTTTTTTCTTGAATATGATTTCCGTGTGAGTTTCATTCGAATGTGCTAGTTATTTCAAAAATTTTCAACGCCAACTTGTCACTGACTACACTGGTCAAACAAGTAATTTCGGTTACAATTTCTCACCTTATGTTTAGGTTGACATGTAACGAAATTTTTTGAACTACCCACGAAGCATTATAAAAGAAGCCCTTCGATACTTATCAACAAGTATTCGATTGTAATTCACGGGAACCCACACAAGCTGTTGATCATTTCTCTTAATGATTAATGAAGTAATCTTTGCCCGGGATTTCATCTGTTTTTGTGTCAATGGTTTGACATCACAATATCCCATATTTTTATTATATTTGTTTCTTGTCTCTATTCTTTGGAACACAACACTCACGAAATCCTTGAGGTTCTGAGTAATACCAACTCAGGCTGATGATTTCGAACTTCTGGCGTATGACTTCGCTTTTCATCCCAAAAGTGAAAGAGCCTTGCTTCCATTCGAAGGGTTCTGACGGTTACAATACTCTTGGTGACCACAAGACAGGCTGTTTATAAATGACGTATGGTATTCTGTCCGGTTTTCAAGGTGATGTGACAACTACTTTTTGACGCATGGCTACTTTTCAGAAGTATTGGTCCGACTTTCAAGGTGCCACGTCGGATTTCATTAAATACACATCCCGCTTCAAATTCAAACTTCAGGGTTACATATAAAAGGGGATTCAAGAGTTCATTGTCCGTTTACACGATCAAAAAGCAAATTTCCCAAAATTCTCTATTCATCATCTTCTTCAAACCCTAACAATGGCGACATCTGCGCATGTTGATTCTCATACAACTGAAGATGCCTCTTCGTTACCAATAATGAAGATTCAAGCAACAAACTACTACTTGGAGGGTGAAGTTTCTCAGTATCCGGAAGAATTAAAGATGCTCACTGTTGCTTTGAAGAACTCGGTTTTGGCTAAAGCGATGTTCAACTCTTTCTCTGTTCCATTGTCCTGGCTTTCTCAAGCAGGATCGACTGCAACATACAACAAAGCATCTGATACGATTACATTTCATCTGGTGAACGACAAAAAGGTCAGACTAACCAAGAAACTATTTTGCCAAATTCTTGATATTCCGAATTCGCCTCCATATGTTTCATTTACTTTTCCACAAATCGTTCACATGTTCAATGAGATAGGATATCAGCCACCATTGTCCAAGATTAGTGATTTTAAGAAATCTGGACTTCCAGGAATCTGGAATTTCTTATTTGGAATTTTTCTAAGATGTTTGACTGGGCGATCCGCTGGTCTTGATAAAGGAAGGATGGAAGTTTATGCCATGGTTACTGGCATATATTATGATATTCAAGTGGACTATTCTACTCAATTATGGAAGGAATTTCAAAAAGGTGTAGAACATACGAATTCTATTCATGGCATTTCATGTGCAAGATACTGGAGCTTGATCTTGCAACATTTCTACAATAAGAAATAGCAGTTTTTTAACCATACCACTATCCGAAGGATGTCACCGACAGTACTGAAAATTTTCCATCAGTGGCTCGTATTCCAGATGCTATGCTTAAAAGAGTTGATCCGTCGAACTCTGTCTTGGTGGCATATTTACAGACTACCGATACTACAATTGAAACTGGCGTACTATTGGATAAAGAAGATACGAAATCCAAGAAGATGAAGAAGAATGAAACTGAGTCAAAATCTTCGAAATCTCCCAAGAAGAAGCCTGAAACTGTTGAAGTATCTGTTGCTGAGACTCAAGTGGTTGAGTCCATTCTCGAGGAAACACAAGAAAATGATTCGAAAGCCTCAAATCACTCATCAAGGCGTTTTAATTAGGGAAGTGCCAGCACCTGTTTCTCCTGTGTCAAAGAAACGAAGGGCTGAAGATATGGCAAAACGTTTGTCGAAGAAGAAGAAGAAGAAGACTCGCAAACTTGTGATTTCTAATGAGTCAACAGATGATGATAGTGAAAGAATTCCTGAAACTCCAGAGTTTACTCTTATCACCGAAAGTTTCACTCCTGAGAAGACAGTTGTCATACCACCCGAAGTTTCGATTGCCAAATCAGTTACTGAGGAGGTTCGAACTTCAGGCATCCCTGCACACGAATCTGATACGGATGCAAATGTCAATATGGGTGAAGGAGGTTCGAAGAATGACGCTACAGGTCCATCTACTTCTGCTCCTTTTGCAAGTATTGTTTCCTTACCATTATCATCTACTCCTCTTACTTTAACAACAGATTCCCCAACATTTGAACACATTCTTGATCAACCCTTTACTTCTATTTTTTCTTCTCAATCTACTGAGCCACCCAAACCAAATTCACCTGTTGAAGAAACTGTTTGTATGGAGACAGAGACTGATAATGAGGGGTTTGGCGGAATGTTTGAAGATTTGGAGTTTCATGAAGAAGAAGACCAGTTTCCAGATCACATGCTGATGACCATGAAGCATTTTAAGATTTTAAATCAAAACTTGAATTCTGTCATTCAATCCCAAGCAGATCTATGGGTTGGTTCGTCTGTTTCAAGTGTTGAAGTTGATTCATTGCTGAAGGTGTCACACCCCAAAACCGAGAACGGCGGAATACGTTCTGGGGTGGAGGACGTCATGTACAGTATCATAACAAAGCATAATAGTAAAGACAAGCAACAACATCCATTGCATTAAGATAATAATTGTAATACAAACGTGTTCAGTACAAATGTTAGACACCAAAAATATAATCAAAATAAAGTGGAGTCTTATGTGTGCTCCGTCTTCTCAAAAGCTGCATCCGTACCTGTCTACTGATGACCTGAGAATACAAGTTATTTTGAAAACGTTTATCAGCATAAAGCTGGTGAGTTCATAAGTATTTAGTGTCATTTCCTATATAAAAATATTCACATTTATACATTGTAAAAGAAAATTTCGGTGTTTGAAAATAGTATGAGCCCTAGAAAACCCTATGTTTTCCAGAAAAGTAGTCTTTTCCAAGACCCGATGGTTTGTTTGTTCCTTCGAAAATGTACAAGTTTTCCTAATAGTTATTAGTATGAAAATATAGTTTTCAACTTTATTCATGTATAGTAATGAGAAAAATGTTTTACCCCAACAGTATCACTGTCGGCCATATGTAATGAAATGCAGGCTCCAGGTAGTATTAAATGTACAATACTCCTCAGGGAGTCTGTTGCCTTTAATTTTTAAAGTATTAATTAAAGGTTTGAATGTGAACTCGTACGTAACCATGCTGATTGACGATCGAATCCCTTTGACCCTCCGAGTCATATGTAGATGTGACATTTTGTCACCCCTGGGCCTAGACGGCTCGGACTGTAGCTAGCAGTCGGGATGTGGGAGTGTCTGTCCCGTATAGATCTATACACATAATGCCCGCTCTCCCTCCAGGAGACTCTGGTTACGCGGTGATAGCACAAAGATGTGTCGTATCGAGAAATAGTATGTCACATTCTATTTTAGTAAGTTCTCTTGTATAGTATGTAGTGTTCTCTTTGTATAGTATGTAATGTTCTTCTTGTATAGTATATAGTGTTCTCTTGTATAGTACATAGCATATATTGACTCACAACTGAACTGACTCTGATAGTTGTCATGGCAATAGTAGCATTGAGTAGTATCCCTTAACTATACCTATTATAGTTAAATAATATTGTTGGTTGCATGTCTTTGATATCCAAAGGCATTGAACTGATATGAAAACTTTTATATCTGACACAAATATATAAGATATATAACTAAGAATTCAACGAGAGTCGGACTAATAACAAAATACCCTAAGCCCACAATCAAACAAGAACAGGGAATAAGGTGAGCTATTAGTCCTAAGTCCTTCAAGTCTTACTTATATAAATATATTGGTGTAGATACCTATTATAGTTAAATAGTATTGTTGGTTGCATGTCTTTGATATCCAAAGGCATTGAACTGATATGAAAACTTTTATATCTGACACAAATATATAAGATATATAACTAAGAATTCAACGAGAGTCAGACTAATAACAAAATACCCTAAGCCCACAATCAAACAAGAACAGGGAATAAGGTGAGCTATTAGTCCTAAGTCCTTCAAGTCTTACTTATATAAATATATTGGTGTAGATACCTATTATAGTTAAATAGTATTGTTGGTTGCATGTCTTTGATATCCAAAGGCATTGAACTAATATGAAAACTTTTATATCTGACACAAATATATAAGATATATAACTAAGAATTCAACGAGAGTCGGACTAATAACAAAATACCCTAAGCCCACAATCAAACAAGAACAGGAAATAAGGTGAGCTATTAGTCCTACGTCCTTCAAGTCTTACTTATATAAATATATTGGTGTAGATATGGTTTGAGACTAAAAATTTGTTTAAACGAATTTTGGAAAAATTGTTTTATAGTGATTTAACACGAAAATGAATTTAGTACGCATTTGAAAACAGTTTAATTGGCAATATAGTTAAAAATATAGAAAATCCCTTTTTGATGGTAAAAAGCAGTTAATAGTGTAGAAAATCCTTTTGGTTGCAAGTTATACTTCACATGCGATTGTGTACTATAACTTAGTTGGTTCAACTTGTATTCCCCCCCATAAAACAGTTAAAAACATTTAAAAAGGTTCATTTAGGGGTATGAACTCACCTGTAGTGAGTGAAGTGGATAGAAACGCCGGGTAGGATGCTAGGTGTCAAGTGAGGACTTGAACGCACACACGGATCCTATGTAACATGTAGTGATGTATAAAGTATCTAATTAGTTGTGTAATCACTAATTAAGTGAGTAAAGGCACTTTAATGTATGAAAACACTTTGTTTCAAGTGTTAGGAGTGCTAAAGGTTGCATCTAAGGAGTGTATGGCCTCACTATGGAGTTTACACTTCACTTGGCCACACTTAAGTGTGTTTACGGTTGGGAGACCATTTCCTCCATGAGTTTACGGCCGTAAACTCATGGAAATGGTGAGTTTGTGTGTCTAAAGGTCTCATGCATCACAAGGAAGGCTCCTACGATCAATTCGAGGGCTAGGGAAGTGATTAGGGTTCATTTGGGTACTCCCTTGGAGTTTACGGTCCTTGGACCACTCCTTGGGAGTTTACGGTCGTAAACTCTAGGGTTTACGGCCGTAAACCCTTGACCACTTCAACCATTTCACGTTTTAGGGTCCTAAGCTCATCTACACTAATTTCACGTTCATCAAACAAGCTAAGGAAGGGTTTATGAGCATCAAAACACCATTTAAGGTGTTTACAGTTTTTGGGTTTACGGTTTTTGAATGTTCAAGAACCGTAAACTCAAGTTTATGGCCAAAAAGTCACGATCTTGGGTTCCTTAGTCCATGCATGCAAGTTTCTAAGCTCTAGAGAAGGTTTGGAAGTGTTTTTGGGGCTTCTAAACCCCTTTTTGGGAGTTCACGGTTTTTGGGAGGCTCCCCAAACCGTAAACACATGCATGTTGAGGCATTTGGATGATCCAACTCGAAATGGCATGAATACTAAGCTAGAAATTCAAGTTAGGAAGATTACCTTCGATTTTTGAGGCTTGAAAATGGTGTTCTTGAGCCAAACCCGTTTTTAGAGAGAGAAAGTAGAGAGAGAAAGCTCCAAGGTGGGAAAAAGGCTCTAAAGGTGGACACTCCTCCCTTATATATGGCTGCCTAGTGGGAACCCACCATACACTGTCGTTTAAACGGAGCTAAATGTTTTTACCCGGTAAACTAACCGTAACCCGACTTAGTTGTTTTTATCCCGTCAATAAATATATTATAATAATAATTCAAAAATGAATTATTTTAATAAATAAAAGTAAACGGAAAATTTTAATAGAACTAACTTTTATTAACGGAAACGGGTTACAGTGACGGAGTAAATTTCGGGTTGTCACATCATCCCCCCGTTAGAGGGAATTTCGTCCCGAAATTCAGAATTCAAGTAGTTACGTTACTACAACACAACTAAGCAAAGAGATGGGGATAGTTAAGTTTCATTTGATCCTCGCGCTCCCAAGTGAACTCTGGTCCTCGTTTGGCGTTCCAACGAACCTTCACAATCGGGATGCGGCTTTGCTTCGTTCGTTTGACCTCTCGGTCCATGATCTCCACAGGTTCTTCCACGAAGTTGAGGCTCTCATTGATCTCGATTTCATCGAGTGGAATTATGAGAGTCTCATCGGATAGGCACTTTTTCAAGTTCGAGACGTGGAATGTGGGATGCACATTGCTAAGTTCGCGGGGTAGATTGAGTTTGTAAGCTACGGGGCCGATTCTAGCGAGAATCTCGAAAGGCCCTATGTATCTTGGATTCAGCTTTCCGCGCTTTCCGAAGCGTATCAAGCCTTTCCAGGGTGAGACTTTCAAAAGGACTCGGTCTCCCACCTGGAATTCCAAGGGTTTCCTCCGTTTGTCTGCGTAGCTTTTCTGTCGGTCTCTTGAGGCTTTAAGTCGTGCTCGGATTTGTACGATCCTTTCGGTGGTTTCGCGGATGATTTCTGGACCGGTGAGAGTGCTGTCAGGAACTCTTCCCTTAGCCAATTGAGTGTCGCCTACCTCGGCCCAGCACAGAGGGGATCTGCACTTCCGGCCGTATAGGGCTTCGAATGGGGCAGCTTTGATGCTTGTGTGATAATTGTTGTTGTAGGAAAACTCGACTAGGGGTAAGTGGGTATCCCACGCCTTACCAAAGTCAATCACACAGGCTCGTAGCATATCCTCCAAGGTTTGAATAGTTCTCTCACTCTGTCCATCGGTTTGAGGATGGTATGCTGTGCTCATATTCAGCTTAGTTCCAAGAGCCTTCTGTAGTGACTGCCAGAACCTCGAGGTGAACCTGCTATCCCGATCGGAAATAATGGACACAGGTACACCGTGCAGTCGGACTACCTCTTGGATGTAAATTCGTGTAAGTCTCTCCATTTTGAAATTTTCCTTGATAGGAAGGAAGTGGGCGGATTTGGTTAGCCGGTCGACAATTACCCAAATGGTGTCGTACCCACTCGGAGATTTGGGCAATTTGGTAATGAAATCCATAGTAATTCTCTCCCACTTCCATTCAGGTATCTCTGGCTGTTGGAGAAGACCCGAGGGTTTCTGGTATTCGACCTTGACCTTAGCGCAAGTAAGGCACTTATTCACGAAGGTAGCGATTTCCGCTTTCATGTTAGGCCACCCGTACGATTTCTTGAGATCCAGGTACATCTTATCCGAACCTGGGTGAATGGAATATCGAGTGTTGTGCGCTTCTTTCATGACCAAGTCTCAGAAGCCACCGTGTCGCGGTGTCCAGATCCGGTCCATGAGGTAGTAAGCTCCATCATCCTTGACTACCAGATTCTTATCCATTCCTTGCAGGGACTCTCCCGCCACATTTTCCGGTTTCAAAGCTTCAAGCTGTGCTCCCTTAATTTGTGTGGGTAGATGCGAATGGATAGTCATGGTTAGGGACTTGACTCTTCGCCCAGAATATTCCTTCCGACTTAGGGCGTCTGCTACTACATTGGCTTTACCCGGGTGGTAACGAATTTCACATTCATAGTCATTGAGTAGCTCGACCCACCGTCGTTGTCTCATGTTGAGCTCCTTCTGGTTGAAGATGTGCTGGAGGCTTTTGTGGTCGGTATAGATGGTGCTCTTTGTACCATACAGATAGTGTCTCCATATCTTTAGGGCGAACACGACCGCTCCTAGCTCGAGGTCGTGCGTGGTGTAGTTGACTTCGTGTGTCTTCAGCTGTCTTGAGGCGTAGGCGATGACCTTACCTCGTTGCATCAGAACACAGCCGAGCCCCTGATTGGATGCATCGCAATATACTACGAAGTCTTCTGTCCCTTCGGGGAGGGACAGTATCGGAGCGGTGCACAAGGCTCGCTTCAGGGTTCGGAATGCCTTCTCTTGTTTTTCTTCCCAGTTAAAGGCCACGCCTTTCTGGGTCAATTCCGTAAGAGGCTTCGCAATCCGAGAGAAATTCTGAATGAATCTTCGGTAGTAGCCAGCGAGGCCTAGAAATTGGCGAATTTCTGTAGGCGTCTTTGGTGCTGACCAGTTCTCAATAGCTTTAATCTTGGATGGGTCCACGTGGATTCCTTCTTTGCTAACCACGTGTCCTAAGAATTCGACTCTTCGGATCCAAAATTCGCACTTTGAGAACTTTGCGTAAAGCTTCTCCGATCGTAGAGTTTCCAGGACCTGTCGCAGATGATCGCCATGCTCTTCCTCACTTCGCGAGTAGATAAGTATGTCATCGATAAAGACGATGACGAACTGATCCAAGTAAGGACGGCATACTCTATTCATCAAGTCCATGAACACTGCGGGCGCATTGGTCAGTCCGAACGGCATCACTACGAACTCGTAGTGACCGTAACGAGTCTGGAAGGCTGTTTTCGGAACATCTTCCTCGAGCACTTGCAATTGGTGATACCCGGACCTTAGATCAATTTTGGAAAAGTAACTCGCCCCTTGTAGTTGGTCAAATAAATCGTCTATCCGAGGAAGAGGATAACGGTTCTTGATTGTCAGCTTGTTGAGTTCTCTGTAGTCGAAGCACATGCGGAACGATCCGTCTTTTTTTTTTACGAACAAGACTGGTGCTCCCCAGGGTGAGAAGCTTGGTCTTATAAAGCCCTTGCTGAGCAGTTCGTTAAGTTGGCCGGATAGTTCTTGCATCTCAGCAGGCGCTAGACGATAGGGCGATTTAGCTACGGGGGTAGCTCCTGGAATTAAATCGATTCTGAACTCGATTTGACGTTTGGGAGGTAGGCCTGGCAGTTCTTCTGGAAAGATGTCAGGGAAGTCGCACACGACGGGGAAATCTTTGAGTTCTTTCGTTTTCCGGCTCGTGTCGACAACGTGTGCAAGGAATGCGCGATATTCCTTGCGCAAGTATTTCTGAGCTTGAATGCTCGAGATGACGCGAAGGCTCGTACTGGGTTTGCCTCCGTAGATCATCAATGTTTCGTTGTTGGGCAAGTTCAAACGGATGGCTTTGTCGAAACACAGGATGTCGGTACGGTGGAGACTCAACCAGTCCATGCCTATGATGACATCAAAGCTCTTGATCGCTACCGGTATGAGATCGATAGGAAACGAATGATTATCTAGTGTGAGGGTACAACCTATGTAGATTTCGTTAGAACTTTCCGTCTTGCCGTTAGCCATTTCTACGACGAAGGTTTCTTTCAGTGATTGCGGTGATTGTTTGAGTAAGTGTTTAAAGTTTTGATTTACGAAACTTCTTTCTGCCCCACTGTCGAATAGAATACAAGCATAATAGTTATCGAGAAGGAACGTACCCGTGACTACGGTGGGGTCTGCTACAGCCTCATTATGGCCAATATCAAGTAGTCTACCTGCTCCTCCCGCGTTGCCAGTCTTTGGACAATTTCTTTTGAAATGTCCGACTTCGCCACAGCCATAGCAGGCCTGGCTCGCTCCCGAACTGGGAATTTGGGAAATGGGTTTGGGAGGTGCTCTGCAGAACCGGATGGTGTGGCCCTTCCGGTCGCAATTCGCGCAGTGCATTTCACGGCATGGGCCGTTATGATGGAAGGCGCACTTATCGCACTTGGGTAGATTCCCCGCATATGTTTTGGCGGGTACAGGGGCAGTAGGAGTAGTGGCAGCATGGACAGCCACTATTTGCTGGTTACTGGAAGAGGATTTGACTGATTTACCCTTCTTTCGATCTCCCCGCTTTCTCTTGTTGTCGGAGGCGTGAGTTGGAGCAGTAGTGATGGTTGTAGTTGTTGATGGAGCACGGGGAACTTCATGATCGATAAGCATTTGGGCCAACTCCTTGGCACTTTCAAAGGTCGTTGGTCTTGATGATAGAACGTTCCCACGATACGGAGGCACTAGGCCCCCGATGTATCGTTCAGTCTTCTTGGCTTCCGAGGGGATCATGTTAGGGCATAGGGCTACCAGCTCGCAGTACCGAGTTGTGTAAGCTACTATATCGGAACCCTGCATTTTGAGACTCCAGAGTTCCTCCTCCAATTTCTGAATTTCTCCCTTTGGGCAGTACTCTGTCATCATTAGGTCTTTCAGTGTATCCCAACCCATGGCGTTAGCTGCTACCAGGGAGAGGGCTTTGACATGGCCATTCCACCATGTTAGGGCCCTTTGGGTAAGGGTACAAGTAGCAAACTTTATCTTGCTCCCTTCGGGGCAGGAGCACATTTCGAATACTGCTTCGGTTCTTTCGAACCATTGGGTTAGGGCAAGGATTCCCCCGGTCCCGTTGAAGTAGGTAGGCTTGCAACTGATGAAATCTTTGTGTGTGCATTCCCGAGCACGGGGGTGGGTTTCACCTTGGATAGAGTTAGTGCCCAGTCCACCTCCACTGGCACCACCAGAATTGACTTGCGCCAGAGCGGCGGTCACGGCTGCAGTCACGGCTGTTTGGAACAACACCGGGTCGAACTGTAGAGGAACCGGCGGTGTAGGTGGTGGTGGTGGAGCTTGGGTTGCAGGAGTTCTCCTGGTTGGACGCTTGCGAGGCGACATCCTGTACTAAAAGATTACGAAAACGATGACAATAGTAAGAATCGATTTGTAAACATGATAAGAGTGTTTCTTGGACTAACTCTCTATAGTCTAACAAGCAAAGGGAAATGTACTGCTAGGTTAGGGGCACCCAAAAGTACAACTTTCCCATCGATTAGACACTGCCAATAGTACTGGTATTACTGATGTGTAATGAGTTCGAGAAATATAATGACCTAGCAGTAGGTCTTACATCAAACCATCAGGGAAAATGTTGGCAGTTTAGTAGTCTAGCTCGAGTACTTCCAAATTTAGGAATGTTTACAGGCATGTACTCTATTGACTATAGAAAGAAAGCTATTCCTTAATCAAAAGAGAGGGATGAGTTGGCATCTTTTACTGGCGACGGGGATCCTTTGGGGCAAACCCTAAGATCAGCCAGTTGGCGCACAACTCCCTGAAGATGTCGCTCGTGCGTCCTCTGACGTGCTCGGAGTTCCATGACTTCCGCTCGGGATGCGGTTATGCCATTTACGCGAGAATGGGGAAAGAAAATTGATAGGCGCGCTAATCTATGATACTTATAAGATGATCGTTATTAGTCGACCCAATATTTGCATAGTGCATACCAATTACATGTAATCGAAGCAGAATAGACCTTCGAATAAGTGACCCTAACTCCAAGCCCACAATCAAACAAGAACAGGAAATGAAGCAAAGGTCACAGATTCTAAGTCTATAACGCCTTAGTCACATGTAACCGTGGTGTATCCACTTAGCAACTATTGCCCTACTAGTAACGACCCTTTTAGTTCTCACATATGTTGTAACTAGAATGCAGAATACTCCTATAGTATTCTTGTTCTGATGTTCTTGTAGCAGTATTGGTAAGTTTTAGACTTGTTGCAACACCACAACCATTCTTAGGCACATGCTAGCCACTCCTAGGAAAATGTAGTTGATCAGGCTACATCCGCCTAGTTTTGGCCATATGTCTCTAAGCCTAACTGTGCTGTTCAACAATCTTAATACTTTTGTTATGTTCTAGTATGATACTGACCCTTTGTATGAATGAATGTATATATATACTTAGTTAAATATTTTATTATTTAAAAGTATATATTCTTGTTCAGAGTGTTTTAGTCCCGATGTGTTTATAGTTTGTATATCTTTTGTGGGTTGATATACTTGATTCACTATAAACAGTGCTCTGATACCAATCTGTCACACCCCAAAACCGAGAACGGCGGAATACGTTCTGGGGTGGAGGACGTCATGTACAGTATCATAACAAAGCGTAATAGTAAAGACAAGCAACAACATCTATTGCATTAAGATAATAATTGTAATACAAACGTGTTCAGTACAAATGTTAGACACCAAAAATACAATCAAAATAAAGTGGAGTCTTATGTGTGCTCCGTCTTCTCAAAAGCTGCATCCGTACCTGTCTACTGATGACCTGAGAATACAAGTTATTTTGAAAACGTTTATCAGCATAAAGCTGGTGAGTTCATAAGTATTTAGTGTCATTTCCTGTATAAAAATATTCACATTTATACATTGTAAAAGAAAATTTCGGTGTTTGAAAATAGTATGAGCCCTAGAAAACCCTATGTTTTCCAGAAAAGTAGTCTTTTCCAAGACCCGATGGTTTGTTTGTTCCTTCGAAAATGTACAAGTTTTCCTAGTAGTTATTAGTATGAAAATATAGTTTTCAACTTTATTCATGTATAGTAATGAGAAAAATGTTTTACCCCAACAGTATCACTGTCGGCCATATGTAATGAAATGCAGGCTCCAGGTAGTATTAAATGTACAATACTCCTCAGGGAGTCTGTTGCCTTTAATTTTTAAAGTATTAATTAAAGGTTTGAATGTGAACTCGTACGTAACCATGTTGATTGACGATCGAATCCCTTTGACCCTCCGAGTCATATGTAGATGTGACATTTTGTCACCCCTGGGCCTAGACGGCTCGGACTGTAGCTAGCAGTCGGGATGTGGGAGTGTCTGTCCCGTATAGATCTATACACATAATGCCCGCTCTCCCTCCAGGAGACTCTGGTTACGCGGTGATAGCACAAAGATGTGTCGTATCGAGAAATAGTATGTCACATTCTATTTTAGTAAGTTCTCTTGTATAGTATGTAGTGTTCTCTTTGTATAGTATGTAATGTTCTTCTTGTATAGTATATAGTGTTCTCTTGTATAGTACATAGCATATATTGACTCACAACTGAACTGACTCTGATAGTTGTCATGGCAATAGTAGCATTGAGTAGTATCCCTTAACTATACCTATTATAGTTAAATAGTATTGTTGGTTGCATGTCTTTGATATCCAAAGGCATTGAACTGATATGAAAACTTTTATATCTGACACAAATATATAAGATATATAACTAAGAATTCAACGAGAGTCGGACTAATAACAAAATACCCTAAGCCCACAATCAAACAAGAACAGGGAATAAGGTGAGCTATTAGTCCTAAGTCCTTCAAGTCTTACTTATATAAATATATTGGTGTAGATACCTATTATAGTTAAATAGTATTGTTGGTTGCATGTCTTTGATATCCAAAGGCATTGAACTGATATGAAAACTTTTATATCTGACACAAATATATAAGATATATAACTAAGAATTCAACGAGAGTCAGACTAATAACAAAATACCCTAATCCCACAATTTAACAAGAACAGGGAATAAGGTGAGCTATTAGTCCTAAGTCCTTCAAGTCTTACTTATATAAATATCTTGGTGTAGATACCTATTATAGTTAAATAGTATTGTTGGTTGCATGTCTTTGATATCCAAAGGCATTGAACTGATATGAAAACTTTTATATCTGACACAAATATATAAGATATATAACTAAGAATTCAACGAGAGTCGGACTAATAACAAAATACCCTAAGCCCACAATCAAACAAGAACAGGAAATAAGGTGAGCTATTAGTCCTAAGTCCTTCAAGTCTTACTTATATAAATATATTGGTGTAGATATGGTTTGAGACTAAAAATTTGTTTAAACGAATTTTGGAAAAATAGTTTTATAGTGATTTAACACGAAAATGAATTTAGTACGCATTTGAAAACAGTTTAATTGGCAATATAGTTAAAAATATAGAAAATCCCTTTTTGATGGTAAAAAGCAGTTAATAGTGTAGAAAATCCTTTTGGTTGCAAGTTATACTTCACATGCGATTGTGTACTATAACTTAGTTGGTTCAACTTGTATTCCCCCCCATAAAACAGTTAAAAACATTTAAAAAGGTTCATTTAGGGGTATGAACTCACCTGTAGTGAGTGAAGTGGATGGAAACGCCGGGTAGGATGCTAGGTGTCAAGTGAGGACTTGAACACACACACGGATCCTATGTAACATGTAGTGATGTATAAAGTATCTAATTAGTTGTGTAATCACTAATTAAGTGAGTAAAGGCACTTTAATGTATGAAAACACTTTGTTTCAAGTGTTTGGAGTGCTAAAGGTTGCATTTAAGGAGTGTATGGCCTCACTATGGAGTTTACACTTCACTTGGCCACACTTAAGTGTGTTTACGGTTGGGAGACCATTTCCCCCATGAGTTTACGGCCGTAAACTCATGGAAATGGTGAGTTTGTGTGTCTAAAGGTCTCATGCATCACAAGGAAGGCTCCTACGATCAATTCGAGGGCTAGGGAAGTGATTAGGGTTCATTTGGGTACTCCCTTGGAGTTTACGGTCCTTGGACCACTCCTTGGGAGTTTACGGTCGTAAACTCTAGGGTTAACGGCCGTAAACCCTTGACCACTTCAACCATTTCACGTTTTAGGGTCCTAAGCTCATCTACACTAATTTCACGTTCATCAAACAAGCTAAGGAAGGGTTTATGGGCATCAAAACACCATTTAAGGTGTTTACGGTTTTTGGGTTTACGGTTTTTGAATGTTCAAGAACCGTAAACTCAAGTTTATGGCCAAAAAGTCACGATATTGGGTTCCTTAGTCCATGCATGCAAGTTTCTAAGCTCTAGAGAAGGTTTGGAAGTGTTTTTGGGGCTTCTAAACCCCTTTTTGGGAGTTCACGGTTTTTGGGAGGCTCCCCAAACCGTAAACACATGCATGTTGAGGCATTTGGATGATCCAACTCGAAATGGCATGAATACTAAGCTAGAAATTCAAGTTAGGAAGATTACCTTCGATTTTTGAGGCTTGAAAATGGTGTTCTTGAGCCAAACCCGTTTTTAGAGAGAGAAAGTAGAGAGAGAAAGCTCCAAGGTGGGAAAAAGGCTCTAAAGGTGGACACTCCTCCCTTATATATGGCTGCCTAGTGGGAACCCACCATACATTGTCGTTTAAACGGAGCTAAATGTTTTTACCCGGTAAACTAACCGTAACCCGACTTAGTTGTTTTTATCCCGTCAATAAATATATTATAATAATAATTCAAAAATGAATTATTTTAATAAATAAAATTTAACGGAAAATTTTAATAGAACTAACTTTTATTAACGGAAACGGGTTACAGTGACGGAGTAAATTTCGGGTTGTCACAGAAGGTGTTTGAATCCAGAATCATAAGTAAAGTATCGGGGATGCTTAAAGATTCTGAATCTCGACTCTTGGAGAAGATTGATCATAATGATCAAAACAATGAACTTCGGATCAATTCTCAAAATTCGAAATTTACTGGTGATCTGAGAGAGTTGAAGAATGTTGCAAAGGAAAGACACGTTCTTTTTATTCAAGATGTGAAGAAAGTTCGAGAGGATGTAAACTTGCAAATTCACGAACTTCGTGAAGATATGAAAAGAGAAATATCAACTGTTCAACATGACTATGCATCATTGCATCAAAAGGTTGATATCATTTGTGACGCAGTCACTCGCTTTGTTAAGTTGTATGAAAATTTGAGTCCTCAAATTACTTAAATTTCAACATTCGAAAGTGCAAGCTTTGAGGAGGTGCTTAAGTTGCTCAAGGAGTTAAAGGAGATTTCTGATAGGCCAATTTCTTCTCCATTGATTACTTCTGAATTTTTATCTCAGAAGTTTATTCAATTCGAAGCCATTCTCAACAAGCAACTTGCTCCTCTCTTTCGCATATCAAGTCTTCTTCCAACCACAAATGCCCCACCTGTTTTCACAGGGGTGCAAGGGGGAGAAAGAAAAACTAGTGAGTCGAAGACTAGTGGAGAAGATGCGAAAGTTGTGGGAAAAGTCTTTTCTTTGAAAATCCCTACAACAAAACCAATAACTGTTTTTGCTGAACAGGTGATGTCAATAGTCATAACAACAATACCAATTGCAAGACCAATTTCGAAAGGAATTGTGATTGGTAAATCTTCGGAGACTGGTGGGAGTGGTTCGAATCCAAAAGAATCAATTGATAATCCAGCCTTGAAAGATAAAGGGAAATCAATTCTTGTGGAAAAATCGAAAGAAGAGAAGAAGGCTGAAGCAGAAGCTGAAATTGAAAAACTGAGGATTATCCAAAGCATTATGACTCAACGAGCTAGTGATCCGAAGGGAATGGATAAAGGTGATCCATCCAAACAGTATAATTACGAATCCATCTAGACCAAGGTTGCGTTCAATCACATGTATACATTCGAAAAGAAACCAAAGCAGAGCTATTTGGTCACAAACACTGATGCAAGCCAGCTGGATTTTCCCATAAACGAAATGATGTTTATCATGCCTCAGTTCAAAGCAGAAGGGAATTTTAAAAATAAAGATGAAGCTACACACATGAAAATTCGTTTTCATGCTGTTCTTGGAAAATCCCCTGAGGAAGTATGGTCATTGATTAAAATCAAGAAAGTAATCTATATGAAGAAGGATGTGATTTTCGAAAACACAGTCCAGAATGTTAAGTATGTGGTTGCCAGGGCAAATGGAAAGATTTGCGAATTTACGATTGCTGATTTTCCTTTAATGAACTTGTATGATCTCATACAAGTTGCTTTGCTCTTAAAAGATAAATCATTTTCATTCCTTCAAAACACTGAACCGGATGAATTCAAGCTTGGAGTTGATCACATCAAGATTTTTATCGAAAATTATGATGAGTGCTTGGCACTAACAGATGTGGAGTTAGCTACTGCCAAGGGAATGGAAATAAAAGCTCTGATGGCTCCTACGAAGACTCAGGCGGATTTGAAGAAGTATGTGTTGGGTTTTGAGCATTCTAACACTCCTATGGTGTACATGCAACCCTAGAAACCTTGGATCTATGTTTGACTAAGATACATGCAAAATGATTTTCCAAGGTCCATAATCCTATCTAGCATACATGGGGATCTTTTATTCTAATAGTTAGTAAGAATTACATACCTCTTTGTAGCTTAGATTCCTTTGAAACCTTGTGAGCCTAGCACCTCAAGTGTTATGCCTCAAATGCTTCACACAACACCAAGTACACTTGGAATAAACTCTAAGAGAATAAGAACACTTGGATTTTCGGCTAGCCTTCTTTGATTCACTCTAGTGGCCGAAAATGGTGAATAATAGCTTCTTTATATAGTATGTTACAATTAGGGTTACACCATGTAAACCCTAATTGTCATGACCTTTCATTTCCATGACCCATGGGTTATGT
This sequence comes from Lactuca virosa, assembly GCF_052849685.1. Taxonomy (NCBI): domain Eukaryota; kingdom Viridiplantae; phylum Streptophyta; class Magnoliopsida; order Asterales; family Asteraceae; genus Lactuca; species Lactuca virosa. The sequence continues at coordinate 28,135,350 of NC_136427.1, forward strand.
AACCCCCATGGAGCATCCATGGAGCATCTTATGGGTTTAACCGAACTTGATAATCCATGGAGCCTTGGCCCACTATATAAGTTATGGATGATTGACACAATCAACCCATATATTTGATTAGTCTTCTTTTGATCACATAATTAATTCTAAATTAATTATTGATCAATACTAACTAAATATTATTATTCTTATTATTAATATATTAGAACTTATAATATATTAATAAACCATAAGTGTCTTATTTCTCTCATTTAGTCCATCCAAGTGCATGATGCCATGGAACCCAAATGGACCATGTCGGGTCGGGTCAAGTACATATCAAATATAGTTATCGACTTAGACACTATATCCAACAGTCTCCCACTTCGATAAGTCTAATAACTATAGTTGCAAGTATGACTTCAGGAACCGATCAGCAATCGTAGCTCTTTCAAGGTCTCTCGGAACTGATAAGATGATGGTGTGCCATTTTAGATAAGTGATCATATAATCCTCTGTTCTAGATATCAGCCGGACAAACACATGGAACAATGTCTTTCTATTGTCTAGCAGTTGTTTCCCGATTTCCGATTTGTTTGACATAGAACTTAATTGAACACACCAATTTAGTTCTGACCGGGCCCGGTACATGGGTCAAAACAAAATGATCGAGGGCCCCAGATATCGCTTCTAATCCAAGAAGGAACAGATAAACTTCGACTCATATGTTTGCTCTACTACTTGTTGAATTACACATAAAGGTACGTTTTATAACATCGAGTTACCAATGCATTTTCGTACAATCAATGCATAACCAACTCATAGGTAACAAATCATATGTCTAGGTTTGAAGACTTATATGATATTACCGTCTCACGATCACTCGAGATAAATTCCATGAAGTGATACCAGTGAGCGTGGGTTGAATCCAATACTCAGAACTTATGAGCACTCATGAGTGTTGTAGCCCCCTTTGTCCAACATCTTGGACCTCTACAAACCAACCCATGACAGTCTTGATTCATATGTACTTCCAACATATGATTGACTGTGGCGAATTTGAATAATATGATATATACTATAACATAATTATTCTGGAAGTCAAAACATGCAAAAAGAAATACTAGTAAATGATTGACAAGAGATAGCAACACTTTACTCATAAATAACAACTTTTATTTATCATCAAATGCCAATTACATTTTACATATTTCAAAATTATCTAACTTCTAAAAACTAATACCATCTCTTAGCCCTATGCACCTAGCATGCTGAAGATGCTTAACCCTACTCAGTCCCTTCGTGAGGGGATCTGCCGGGTTCTCATCTGATGATACCCTCTTTGCCACGAGGATTCCTTCTTCTATTCGATGTCTGATGAAATGATATTTTCTGTCGATGTGCCTGGATCTCCCGTGATCCCTTGGTTCCTTTGCTAAGGCAACTGCACTTTCACTATCAAAGAAAATTTCCATGGGCTCCTTAATAGTTGGTACAACTCCAAGGTCTCCGATGAAGTTCCTTAGCCCTATAGCCTCCTTTGCTTCTTCACTTGTTGCTATATACTCTGATTCACAAGTGGAATCAGCCACTGTATCTTGCTTGGAACTTTTCCAAGTAATTGCCCCTCCATTTAGGGTAAAGACCCAGCCCGAATGAGAGCGGAAGTTATCCCTATTAGTCTGAAAGCTAGCATCACTATACCCTGCTACTTTCAAGTCATCACTCCCACCAAGGGTAAGGACCCAGTCCTTAGTCCTTCGCAGGTACTTGAGAATATTCTTTACTGCAGTCCAGTGAGCCTTGCCAGGATTACTCTGATATATGCTAACCATGCTTAAAGCAAAAGCAACATCAGGACGAGTACAAGTCATAGCATACATGATCGAGCCTACAGCGGAAGCATATGGGACTCGACTCATCTCAGCTATCTCTTCATCTAAACTCGGGCTCTGAGTTTTACTCAGTCTGGCATTCCACTGAATAGGTAAATCTCCTTTCTTGGAATTTTCCATACTGAACCTCTTCAGCACTTTGTCCAAGTAGGTACTCTGACTAAGTCCAATTAGTCTTTTACTCTTGTTTCTCAAAATCTTTATCCCGAGGATATAGGCAGCTTCTCCTAGGTCTTTCATAGCGAAACACTTCCCAAGCCAGGATTTCACTTCCTGCAAGGTTGGGATGTCATTTCCTATGAGCAGTATGTCATCCACATACAATACCAAAAAGCTAACTATACTCCCACTAGCCTTGACATATATACACGATTCATCTTCACATCTCGAGAAGCCAAACTCTTTGACTTTCTCATCGAAGCAAAGATTTCATCTGCGAGGTGCTTGTTCAATCCATATATCGATTTTTCAAGCTTACACACTCTATTAGGGTATTCTGTACTTACAAAGCCCTCTGGCTGAACCATGTAAACATCCTCAGCCAACTTTCCATTAAGGAAAGCGGTTTTGACATCCATTTGCCATATTTCATAATCATGAAATGCAGCAATGGCTAACAGAACCCTAATAGACTTAATCTTGGCCACTGGTGCAAAGGTCTCATCATAATCAACTCCCGGAGTTTGAGAATAACCCTTTGCAACCACTCGTGCCTTATAAGTGTGTACATTACCATCCATGTTGGTCTTCTTATTGAAGATCCATTTGCACCCTACTGTCTTACGACCTGGTACATTGTCAAGCAAGTTCCAAACTTGATTGTCATGCATGGATTGTATCTCGCTATCCATAGCCTCTTTCCATTTAGCAGACTCAGGGCCTGCCATGGCTTCCGTGTAGCTATTAGGCTCTTCCAGATTTATCAGTGTATTATCACTGATAAGGGTATCACCTTCTGTAGTAATATGGAAACCATAATAATGTTCAGGTGCATTCCTAACTCTGGTGGAACGCCTCAGAGGTATGGACTCTTCAGTCGGCTCAACAGGAGTTTCCTCCTCAGGTTGAGGGCTAGGGTTTGAGGTTCCTTCACCGCTTGACTCTTGAATTTCTTCAAGGTCAACTTGCCTCCCACTGTCTCCTTGGCTTATGAGTTCTCTTTCTCAAAAGACTCCTCTTCTTGCTACAAAGAACACATTGTCACTGGGTCTATAGAAGATATAACCAAAAGATTTATGTGGGTAGCCGATGAAAATACACCTCTCACTTCGAGGTTCGACCTTGTCATGAGTCTCGCGTCTCACGAAAGCCTCACAACCCCAAACCTTGATGTGGTCTAGATTTGGAACTTTTCCAGTCCACATCTCGTGAGGTGTTTTGGCAACCTTTTTTTGTAGGGACTAGATTAAGGATATGGGCGGCAGTCTCTAAGACATACCCCCAAAATGAGATTGGTAGCGAAACTCGACTCATCATGGAACGAACCATGTCCAACAAGGTTCGATTGCGCCTCTCAGCTACACCATTCAACTGTGGTGTTCTGGGAGGTGTCAATTGTGAGACTATCCCACATTCCTTAAGATAGTCAAGGAACTCGATACTAAGATACTCACCACCTCGATCGGATCGAAGCATCTTAATGTTCCTGCCCAACTGATTTTCACTTCTTGCTTAAACTCTTTGAATTTATCAAAGGTTTCCGACTTATGTTTGATTAAGTAGATATATCAATATCTACTAAAATCATCAATAAAAGTCACATAAAAGCGATTAGCATCTCTAGTGGCGGTTCTGAAGGGTCCACACACATCTGTGTGTATGAGATCCAACAAACCTTCACCCCTAGCACAAGTCCCAGTAAAAGGTGAATTTGTTATTTTTCCAAGTAGACAAGATTCACAACTATCATCCGACTTTAGGTCAAATGATTCCAAGACTCCATCCTTTTGGAGTTGGCCTATGCGTTTCTTGCTTACATGTCCAAGACGACAATGCCATAAGGATGCTTTATCTAAGCTAGTGGAAGAATCGATACACAATACATTATTTCCTAAGTTATCTACAACAGATACAGTTTCATACACACCATCACAAGGTAATGCTTTAAAATAAAGAACACTATTATAGAAAGGAAATAACATTTCTTGCCATTTCTGGCGAATAACAACATTTATTCAAGTCTAATGTAAACCCACTATCTAGTAACAAGGAATAAACTCCAATCTTGGTGACAGGTGAAACTTTCCTATTCGCCATGATGAGGTTTATCTTTCCATGCTCCAAATCCTCACTTCTTCTTAGTCCCTGCAGATCAGAACATATGTGAATTCCACAACCTGTATCAAGGACCCAAGACTTAGAATGAGGTGAGTTATTAGACAATATAGTGTATATACCTGCATGGTTGGGTTTTACTTTCCCATCCTTAAGATCTTGCTGGTATTTAGGGCAGTTTCGCTTCCAGTGCGACTTTTCATGGCAAAAGAAGCATTCAGCCTCATTAGGGTTCTTTCTCTTCTTACCTTTGCCATGCCCGATTGCCAAGACATTAGCCGCAGTAGGAGTAGGAGGAGTAGTAAGACCCGACTTACCCTTAAGACTACTTTTTGCAGTCTTTAAGAGTCCTTGAAGTTTACTAAGTGTAACTTCTTCCTTATTCATGTGGTATGTCATTCTAAATTGATCATAACATGAAGGTAAGGAGTGCAAAATGATATCTATTGCTAACTCCTCAGGAAAGTCAACATTTAGTTTTTCAAGCGATCCACAAATCTTTGCATTTTCTGCATGTGGGTCGTGAGGGACTCATTGTCCTTCATTTGGGTGGTTATCATGGAGGAGATTATTTCATACCTCTCTTGACGAGCACTTTGATGGTATCGATCCATCAAGTCCATGTGCATCTCAAAAGGGTAATAGTCCTCATAGGACTTTTGGAGGTCAGCTGTCATTGTGGCAGTCATGATACATGCTACTTTGGTAGCATCCCTTTCATGTGCCTGAAATTCAGCAATCTCCTCTGGGGTAGCAGTTGACTCATCAATCTCCTTCACCTCCCTATCAAGGACATATTCTTTGTCCTCATAGCGAGTGACCATCCTGATGTTTCTGATCCAATCCATAAAATTGGATCCATCAAAGATGACTCTCCCACAAAGGTTCATGAGAGAGAAGGAGCCAGTAGGGTTTGAGCCAGAAGCATTGTTTTTGGAAGACATCTGAAATGAAAGAATAAGTTTAGATTAGATTTCAGGATAGTCCTTAATAAAGCACCCAAATGCTATATTAAGGCTAGGACCCAACACAATATTTTATAACTTAGAAGAGGGATGCCGTAATCCAAGCTATAAAATATTTGAAGGTAGGTGAATGACGATTCACCAATTTCCACCATAAAACGGAATAAATCTTATTAGGTTTTAATTTGTTTAGAAATTCCTAGGTTCTTTGAGATTCATTGAGCTTTTCAATGGCATGTTTCAATCTCGAGTGTGCCCTTCAAGTTTTGTGACTGGGATGCCGAGGATCACAAAACAAGGTGTGAAGTAACCATGCAAATTACTTGGTACACTTAATGTATTACCCCTCAATTGAAGTGCCGGTTAACCACACACGCTCCAACGATACTATGATAAACATTAAGTCACCCTTTGCCTACCTTGATAAGTCCAAGTTAGTGTGCCGGTTAACCACACACGCTCCACTAACGACTTAATCAAAGTGCAAAGTGTAATTTCATGGATTAGCACCTTATTCACATTTTCCTAAAGTAACTAAGATTGGGAATTTATAAATGTTTAGTTACTTTAGTATATTCATAATAATTATTATGAGAATTATAGTCATTGTTCTACTTTTTCGGCTAACGACCCTACACCGATCAAGGAAGCGGTGGGTGAGAATGAACACCCATTAAGTTGCCATTTTATAGGCAACAACCTTATACCCCCCTTATAGACCGGCTTCGTGAATGACGCCTACTAATTGTAAAACGACTTTTATCTTATACATATATAATTATTATTCACTTATAATATTATAAAGTATAAGGGTTGAATTTTAATATTTAAAATTCTAAGGGTTGGAACTAAAGTTTTAATTATGACTTTACTTGTTCCAAAACTTGAGGGAAAGTTTTGTAAACTTTCAAAACTTTTCATTTCTCATAACTTATGATTTTATTAGAGTATTAAAATGAAGACTCTTCATTTTCATAACTCTTGTGTTCTTTTAATGGTTTTAATTCAAGTGTGACTCTTGGTTTTCCATAACTTGAGGACAAGTTATGGACTCCATTAAAACACATAATGATCAAGAATTAACTAACATGCAGGTTACAAATAATTCCTATGATCATCTAAATTCATAAGTTCAAGAACATGATTATCAAGAATTTCAAGAATCATAACAAACTTATATAAAACTTGTAATTTTTGATAATAGCCATTGAAAATGGATTAGCATAAACATTACACCAACTAAAACACGTTTTAAAACACCAAAACAGTTTAGGGTAATGTTTCTAGTCCATTTCCAACAGCAAAACTCAGAAAACTGCTCACTGGATGACAAACTCATCGAGTTCATCAAGGAACTCGTCGAGTTCATGCAATAACACATAAACTTGGCGAGTTTTTGGCCAGAACTCGTCGAGTTTTCTTGTATGGACAGTTTTTGGCTTTTGAAAAACAAGTTTGCATCAAGTATTTAACAAACAAGCCTAGGCTCTGATACCACTGTTGGGTTTTGAGCATTCTAACACTCCTATGGTGTACATGCAACCCTAGAAACCTTGGATCTATGTTTGACTAAGATACATGCAAAATGATTTTCCAAGGTTCATAATCCTATCTAGCATACATGGGGATCTTTTATTCTAATAGTTAGTAAGAATTACATACCTCTTTGTAGCTTGGATTCCTTTGACACCTTGTGAGCCTAGCACCTCAAGTGTGATGCCTCAAATACTTAACACAACACCAAGTACACTTGGAATAAACTCTAAGTGAATAAGAACACTTGGATTTTCGGCTAGCCCTCTTTGATCCACTCTAGTGGCCGAAAATGGTGAATAATAGCTTCTTTATATAGTATGTTACAATTAGGGTTACACCATGTAAACCCTAATTGTCATGACCTTTCATTTCCATGACCCATGGGTTATGTAACCCCCATGGAGCATCCATGGAGCATCTTATGGGTTTAAGCCAACTTGATAATCCATGGAGCCTTTGCCCACTATATAAGTTATGGATGATTGACACAATCAACCCATATATTTAATTAGTCTTCTTTTGATCACATAATTAATTCTAAATTAATTATTGATCAATACTAACTAAATATTATTATTCTTATTATTAATATATTAGAGCTTATAATATATTAATAAACCATAAGTGTCTTATTTCTCTCATTTAGTCTATCCAAGTGCATGATGCCATGCAACCCAAATGGACCATGCCGGGTCGGGTCAAGTACATACCAAATATAGTTATGGACTTAGACACTATATCCAACAGTATGTTGATGGTGAAATTTGCCTGAAGCCTTTTGGTTTTGTCTTCGCAGGAAAAGACAAAGCTGGAAAGTCTAAACGGTTCTTATTTCAAGCAAGTGAAGTCGAAAGATATTCTACATCTCAATATATGAACTTGATTGTTCATATGAATCATTGCCAGAAGAATAATGAAGGTGATAAGAAAGAGCTGAAGAAGATTATCTCCTGGTACACAGAGATTCGAAGAGTGTTGTTGTATTCCATCACGCTTCTTACAAATTGAAGACTTCGACTATGATTACAAAGGGGGAGATTGTAAGGGTGGAATTGTTGTAATTAGTCGAAGTATGTTTTGTACTCTTCGAATATTTTGTAATGTATTTTACTAGGGAGCTTTTATTCGAAGCTTTAGAGTCTATGCCTTAGTATATTTTTTGTACGCTTTCAGTTCCCTTTAAATAGGGTTATTTACTAGAGTTAGATAAGAACTTTTACAAACTTGTATCTTGCACTCTGTAAAGAATTTGAAAGTGTAATAGAGCATAACAGATCATATTTACATTCCGTGTTCAAATCTCGCACTCTTACTTGAATTCATACTTTGATCAATTCGTTACTCGATTCTTTGGTTCATCAGTATGTAAGTGTAAATCATGTATTGTTCTGAAAACTATGTGGTTAAGTTTGTACGTTGAAGACGTCCCTTATGCTCAACATAATACAGAAGGGATAAAATATCTAAAATATTTTGTAAAAGTGTAGAAACTGTGTGTTTGTACTGATTTCGTCCGTTTTAAGTTTACTGAAATCCGTTTGTGTAACTTTCATAAAATCAGTTATGTTTGGCTTGTATTCCCCCCTGAAAACATTAAAAACTCGGAAAATGTAGGGGTATGAACTCACCTTGAGCGAGTGGTTTGTATGAAAGATCGGTATGCGATGTTGAGTGTCAAGTGAAGCCTCGAACACAATTTGATCCTCATTAAAATGTAATGACACATATAGGAGTCAAATAAAGGTATTTCACTACTAGATATGATAGAGAACTACTCTAGGGACTTGGAACCACTTGCACTAAGTGTTAGAACCTTATAGGATTGAGTGAGGGAGGTGTACGACCACCTTATAGGTGTGTGCGGCCATGGGTGTGCGGCCCATGAGGTGTGCGGCTGTACACTCGTGATAGAAGGTGTCTTCGAGGTTTTTTCAAGGTTCATACTTGCATCCATGAAGTGGTCTAGGTCCATGCTTAGTTGTAGTGCAAGTTTGAGGTCAATAAAGGTCATAGAAATGGGTTTGCGGCCCTAAGGTGCGTGTGCGTGATCGCACAAAGGAGTGTGTTGCCGAACATAGGTGTGTGCGGTCGTACATAGGGGTGTGCGGCCGTACACCCTTCATGTTTAAGCCCAAAATGCCTACTTTAAGGTGCAACAAGGCTAGGCTCATGTCCAACTCTAAGATGGGGGTCAAACTCTCACTTTGGAGGGTCTTTTAGGAGTGTGCGGCCATCTTATGGGGTTGTACGACCACACTCTCTTCTAGACATGAAGAACATGACCAATATTGCAATCCCAAGGCTTAGATAGAGTGGTCTTTCATGGTTAGCAAGTTAGAGGATGAATTACTCACGTTCCTTGAAGCTTTGGAGGGTTCACGGCTGAAGAAGCTTGAGAGAATGGTGTAGTGTGCGGCCAAGAAGTGAAAGGAATGAATGGAAAGGGGTCTACCCTTTATATAAGAGTGGGTGTGCTGCCATGAGGTGGGTGTACGGCCGCACACCCATGTGTACGGCCGTACACTCCTCCTAAAGGAGTGTATGGCCCGGTTTTGTTACTATACGCCTTGCTGACTCATTCCTAACCTCAACCTTGACTGTACCCAAGCTTAGAACACTTAAATGAACCCTTAAACAGTGCTAGAAGTTAACAGAACAAGTTTAACATTGATTGAATCGACTAGATGTACAAGGCAGAAGTTCCGGGTTGTCACATCATCCCCCCGTTAGAGGGAATTTCGTCCCGAAATTCAAGAATAGAGTACAAATCATGAACTTGGAAAGAGATGGGTGTACTTCTGCTTCATTGAATCCTCGGGCTCCAAAGTGAATTCAGGTCCCTGCTTGGCATTCCAGCGGACCTTCATTATCGGGATGCGACTCTGCTTCGTACGTTTGATTTCCCGGTCCATGATTTCGACAGGTTCTTCAACAAAGTGTAGGCCTTCGTTTAGTGCGATCTCATCGAGAGGAATCACAAGTGTTTCGTTGGACAGACACTTCTTTAGGTTCGACACATGGAAGACGGGATGGATGTTGCCGAGTTCTCGTGGTAACTGGAGTTTGTATGCTACGGAACCGATCCTAGCAAGGATCTTGAATTGTCCAATGTACCTTGGGTTTAGCTTTCCATGCTTTCCGAAACGTATCATGCCTTTCCAGGGTGAGACCTTCAGAAGGACACGGTCACCAACCTGGAATTCCAAGGGTTTTCGTCTCTTATCGGCGTAGCTCTTTTGTCTATCTCGCGAGGCTTTCAGTCGCTCCCGGATTTGTACGATCTTTTCAGTTGTCTCTCGGATGATTTCAGGACCAGTGAGAGTGCTGTCGGGGGCTTGACCCTTGTCTAACTGCGTGTCACCCACTTCATCCCAGCACAGAGGGGATCTGCACTTACGCACATAGAGGGCTTCAAATGGCGTAACCTTGATGCTGGTATGGTAGTTGTTGTTGTAGGAAAATTCGACCAAGGGAAGATGAGTGTCCCACGACGTGCCGAAGTCGATGACACAGGCTCTCAACATATCCTTCAATGTCTGAATTGTTCTCTCACTCCGTCCATCTGTCTGTGAATGATAAGCCGTGCTCATATCCAACTTAGTTCCAAGAGCCTTCTGTAGTGATTGCCAAAATCTCAAGGTAAACCTGCTATCTCGATCGAAGATAATGGATACAGGTACCCCATGAAGGCGAACTATTTCTCGAATGTAGATCCGTGTGAGTCTCTCCATCTTGAAGTTTTCTTTGATTGGCAGGAAGTGGGCGGACTTGGTCAACCGATCGACAATTACCCAGATAACGTCGTGCCCACTTGCAGATCTGGGTAACATGGTGACAAAATCCATGGTAATCATTTTCCACTTCCACTCAGGTATTTCCGGCTGCTGAAGCAAACCTGAGGGCTTTTGATATTCTACTTTCACCTTGACACAAAGTCAAACACTTGCCTACGAAGGTAGAAATTTCTGCTTTCATGTTCGACCACCAATAGAGTTGTTTCATATCCAAATACATTTTATCTGAACCTGGGTGAACGGAGTATCTCGTCTTTTGGGCTTCATTCATGACAACTTCTCTGTAACCACCATACTTCGGGGTCCAGATACGGTCCATGAAATAGTAAACTTCGTCTCCCTTGACCTCTAAGTTCTTTTCCATTCCCCGCAACGCTTCATCCGACATGTTCTCTGGTTTCAAGGCTTCCAGCTGAGCCTCTCTGATTTTCGTGGATAAATGGGAATGAATGGCCATTATTACTGCTTTCACCTTACGCCCTGAATACTCCTTGCGGCTGAGGGCATCTGCTACCACATTGGCCTTGTCGGGATGGTAATGTATTTCTCACTCGTAACACTGAGTAGTTCTACCCATCGCCGCTGTCTTATGTTTAACTCCTTCTGATCAAAGATATGCTGCAAGCTCTTATGGTCGGTGAAGATAGTGCACTTGATCCCGTAGAGATAGTGTCTCCAGATATTTAATGCAAAGACCACTGCTCCCAACTCTAGATCGTGAGTTGTGTATTTGATTCCGTAGATATAGTGTCTCCAGATCAGCTGCCTCGGGGCTTAGGCGATAACCTTTCCTCGATGCATGAGCACACAGCCTAGGCCCTGACTGGATGAATCATAGTAGAAAACGAAGACTTTCGTCCCTTCAGGCAGGGACAAGATAGGTGTGTTGCATAGGGCCTGCTTCAATGTTTGAAACGCAGTGTCTTGCTTGACTCCCCAACTAAAGGTTACACCTTTCTGAGTAAGGGAAGTTAAAGGCTTAGTGATTTTGCAAAAATTCTGGATAAACCTGCGATAATAGCCCGCAAGGCCCAAGAATTGTCGGATATCTGTGGGTGTCTTCGGTGCTGACCAATTCTCGATCGCTTTAATTTTGGAAGGATCCACGTGTATGCCTTCCTTGCTAACCACGTGTCCGAGGAAAGTTACCTTCCTGATCCAGAACTCACACTTTGAGAATTTTGCATATAGCTTCTCCGCCCTTAATGTTTCCAGCACCTGCCTCAAGTGTTGTTTATGATCGTTCTCACTCTGCGAATAGACAAGTATATCGTCGATGAACACGATCACGAACTTGTCCAGGAAAGGGCGGCACACCCGATTCATCAGATCCATGAATATTGCCGGTGCGTTGGTCAGACCAAAGGTCATCACTACAAACTCGTAGTGTCCGTAGCGAGTTCGAAATGTTGTCTTGGGCACATCATTCTCGTGAACCCGGAACTGATGGTACCATGATCTTTGATCTATCTTTGAAAAGTAACTGGCTCCCTGAAGTTGGTCGAAGAGATCGTCGATTCTGGGTAAGGGTAACGATTCTTGATGATCAGCTTGTTCAGTTCTCGGTAGTCAATCCACATCCGAAAGGTTCCATCTTTCTTCTTCACGAATAAGATCGGAGCTCCCCAGGGTGAGGAACTCGACCTTATGAATCCTTTGCTGATCAGCTCATTGAGCTGGCTGGATAATTCTTGCATTTCTGCTGGCGCTAAACGATATGGAGATTTAGCTATAGGAGTAGCTTCGGGGATTAAGTCGATACGAAACTCGACTTGACGCTCGGGAGGATTTCCTGGAAGGTCTTCTGGGAAGACATCAGGAAAGTTGTAGACATCGGGGATGCTCTCGAGGTCTTTAACTCTTTGCGTTTCATCAACAACATGAGCTAGGAATGCATGGCATTCCTTCCGCAGGTATATATGGGCTTTGATGCATGAAATGATACGAAGGTTCGAACTGACTTTATCCCCGTAAACCATGAGCGCTTCACCAGAGGGAAGGTTGAGACGGATAGCTTTCTCGTAGCAAAGGATATCAGCACGATTGGGGCTCAACCAATCCATGACGATTATGACATCAAAGTTTTTTATGGAGACTGGCATAAGATCGATGGGAAAGGAATGATTGTCTAGGGTAAGAGTACAGCCTATGAATATGTTGTTAGTGCTCTCTTTCTTTCCATTAGCCATCTCGACGGTGAATGTTTCGGTTAAAGTTTGGGATTTACATTTGCTTAGATGTTTAAATGCATGACTAACAAAACTTCTCTCCGCACCAAAATCGAAAAGAATGCATGCATAAGAGTTGTCAAGGAGGAACGTACCCGTAACAACGGTAGGATCATCCACTGCTTCCTCCTGGACCATAGCTAGCACCCTTCATGTGTTGCCAGGTGTTGTTGCCTTGGGGCAATTCCTTTTGAAGTTCCCAACCTCTCCGCAACCATAACAGGCTTGACCAACACCCGCTCCAGGAGCCTGTTTGGTAGGTTGGACTGGTGCCTTGCAGACTCGAGCTGTGTGTCCCTTTTTACCACAGCTGGTGCACAACAATTCCTGGCACTGCCCATGATGATGGTAGTTACACTTGTTGCATAGTGGTAGGTTTCCAGCATAGCGACTGGGGGTTGTTGGAGTAATGGGGACTGCAGCAGGAGTAGTGGCAGCGTGGACTGCCACTGTTTGTTGTTTCTTGGAGGGCTCCTGCGAAGACTGGCCCTTCCATTTGTTCCCAAACTTCTTCTTCTTCCCACCAGTCTCCTTTTGTGGCTCGGGGACGGCTGTCACCTCATCAAGATCGACTCCATGATCGATCAGAGTCTGCGCCAGACACTTGGTGCTATCAAATGTAGTCGGCCTAGCAGCCAAGACATTTCCTTTAGTTGGGGGCGATAGTCCCCAGATGTACCTCTCAATTTTCTTACTTTCTGAGGTGACCATTCCTGGGCAGAGGAGAGCCAGATCACAGAATATAGCAGTGTAGGTTGCAATGTCGGAACCCTTCATCTTCAAATTCCAAAGTTCGTGCTCCAACTTTTGCACTTCGCCCCTCGGGCAGTATTCCGCAAGCATGAGTTCCTTTAGTCTTTCCCAACCCATGGAATTAGCCACTGGCAGAGTTAGGGATTTGACTTGACCATTCCACCAGGTCAAAGCTCTGTCGGTGAAAGTGCAGGCAGCGAACTTCACCTTGTTTGCTTCAGAACAGGCGCAAATTTCGAAGATGGATTCGATCTTCTCGAAACATCGAGTCAGACCGATAACACCTCCATTTCCGTCGAAGGACTTGGGTTTTGCGGTCATGAAGTCCTTGTAGGAACACTCCTTTTGTTGTCCTGACTTCCGGCTTGTCTTTGAGGGTCGGTTCCACTTCCAGCCCCACCATAGTTCACTTGTGCCATTGCTGCAGTCACGGCAGCTGTAACAGCTGCCTGGAACATGACGGGGTTGAACTGAGGGGGTGGTGGTGGGGTGTCGTCGTTCCTTCTGTCAGATATTGTTTGGGGAGGCATCTTGTTCTAGAAACAATCAGGAAAAAGAGGATGGTAAGTCCTCGAGATATATGAAACAAGATATATCTCTTCCTGATAAATAAAGGTACCCTACCAGCGATAATCAAAGAAAGGTTACTAATGCAAGCAAGTTATCGCTTAAGAAGGAAGAGGTAGCAACACTTGAAATGAATCTATATACTGAATTTGGCTCTAGCTAAAATACTCCTATAGTATTTTATGTTGAGTGTTTTTGGTTCTTGGTAAACTTTAGGCTTGTCATAACACCACAGTCACTCCCAAGCACATGTTGGTCATGTCTCGAATGAATATAGTTGATCAGGCTATATTTATCCTAGACATGATTACATAACTGCCCAGGTTTAACCGCGATGTCCAACATCCAAATAATTTTTGTTTTGTTCTACTTATGGCACGGATTTTGGTACTCAGGTATACTTATGTACTTTGTTATAAAAATACTTATATTTTCAAAAAGTATACTTTTAGTTTAGAGCACTTGGGACCCTTAGTGTTTATAGTTGTATACCATGTATGGTTCGGTATACTTAGTTCACTATAAACAATAGCTCTGATACCAATTTGTCACACTCCAAAACTGGAACGGCGGAAACGTTCTAGTGTGGAGGACGTCATGCGTAGTATCACAACAATCGTATCATAGCAATCATAGTAAACACAACCAAACATTGAATACATGTATGAAAAAGAAGTTTACATTTTTTTAAGTCTTGTTCAAATACATCATAACTTTAAGTAAATATAAACACATAACTTTGTTGCTCCGACTTCTCAGACTCCAGGAGTACCTGTCTACTGATTTCCTGAGAATACAAGCAGTTTTGAAAGAATATCAGCATAAAGCTGGTGAGTTCATAAGCGATGTTTGTATATTGAAAACCGGTTGTTAATTCTGAAAATGTTTGCATGACTCCAAGAAAATCCAATATTTTCTTTAGTAAAGGTGAGAAAATCTTAGTAAAATGTGGTATGATTTGACTACCACTAGGTGTATTATAGGATGAACATTGTATGAAAAACCGTTGTATGAATTGTCCTATTTGAAAAACCCTGGTTACTACCGGTACGTATAGTAGTATTAGTTTTCCTTGAGAAACCATGTATTTGTCCGTACTTGTACTAAACAAGTATTGTTCGTGTGTTATTATTACATAAGTAAATCGTTGTTATCTACATTGTGAGTGTCATGACCATACTTTAACTTGATATGGCGCGAATCGGGCACCAGTATCTTTTATTACTTTGTCACCCGTAGACCTGTCGGTTCTACTGTAACTAGCAGCAAGGTGCGGGATAGTCAGTCCCGTATAGATCTATGCACAACAGCCACGCTCTCCCCCAGGGAGATTCTGATCACAAGTGCTAGTCCTTCACTCAGTTAAGTTTGTGAGTGTTACCAAGGACGTGTCTCCAACTAGACTAACAAATTTACAAGTAATAATGTTGAAGATCCTTTTTGTAAATAACTGAAAGGTTTATAAATTATGAGTTTGTAAACTATGGTATGAATTCCCAAACTACACCTATTATAGTTTGTGTGTACGTATTTGTTTAACCTTGCATGAATTCCCAAACTATACCTATTATAGTTTGTATGTATGTAAGTGTAAATCATGTATTGTTCTGAAAACCATGTGGTTAAGTTTGTACGTTAAAAACGTCCCTTATGCTCAGCATAATACAGAAGGGATAAAATATCTAAAATATTTTGTAAAACTTTAGAAAGTGTGTGTTTGTACTGATTTCGTCCGTTTTAAGTTTACTAAAATCCGTTTGTGTAACTTTCATAAAATCAGTTATATTTGGCTTGTATTCCCCCCCCCCCCCTGAAAACATTAAAAACTCGGAAAATGTAGGGGTATGAACTCACCTTGAGCGAGTGGTTTGTATGAAACATCGGTATGAGATGTTGAGTGTCAAGTGAAGCCTCGAACACAATTTGATCTTAATTAAAATGTAATGTCACATATAGGAGTCAAATGAAGGTATTTCACTACTAGATATGATAGAGAACCACTCTAGGGACTTGGAACCACTTGCACTAAATGTTAGAACCTTATAGGATTGAGTGAGGGAGGTGTACGGCTACCTTATAGGTGTGTGCGGCCATGGGTGTGCGGCCCATGAGGTGTGCGGCCGTACACTCATGATAGAAGGTGTCTTTGAGGTTTTTTCAAGGTTCACACTTGCATCCATGGAGTGTTCTAGGTCCATGCTTAGTTTTAGTGCAAGTTTGAGATCAATAAAGGTCATAGAAATGGGTTTGCGGCCCTAAGGTGTGTTTGTGTGGTCGCACAAAGGAGTGTGCTGCCGAACATAGGTGTGTACGGCCGTATATAGGGGTGTGCAGCCGTACACCCTTCATGTTTAACCCCCAAAATGCCTACTTTAAGGTGCAACAAGGCTAGGGTCATGTCCAACTCTAAGATGGGGGTCAAACTCTCACTTTGGAGGGTCTTTTAGGAGTGTACGGCCATCTTATGGGGGTGTGCGGCCGCACTCTCTTCTAGAAATGAAGAACAAGACCAATATTGCAATCCCAAGGCTTAGATAGAGTGGTCTTTCATGGTTAGCAAGTTAGAGGATGAATTCCTCACGTTTCTTGAAGCGTTGGTGGGTTCACAGTTGAAGAAGCTTGAGAGAATGGTGTAGTGTGCGGCCAAGAAGTGAAAGGAATGAAAGGAAAGGGGTCTACCCTTTATATAAGAGTAGGTGTGCTGCCATGATGTTGGTGTACGGCCGTACACCCATGTGTACGGCTGTACACTCCTCCGAAAGGAGTGTATGGCCCGATTTTGTTACTATACGCCTTGTTGACTCATTCCTAACCTCAACCTTGACTGTACCTAAGCTTAGAACACTTAAATGAACCCTTAAACAGTGCTAGAAGTTAACAGAAAAAGTTTAACATTGATTGAATCGACTAGATTTACAAGGTAGAAGTTCCGGGTTGTCACAAGATTTTTAAGTCATTTGTATTAATTAATCAGTTAGATAGTTGATTAATGTGTATATGCTAGCTTGTAATATGTGATTCAGTAACCAATCAATGGAGAATTTCATTTTCTCTTAATCATTTCACTCATATTTACATTAGCAGGGTATCAGATTTTCGATTCGATCCATTTTTTTTCGCAAATTGATAACTATCTGTTTCACGGCCGGCTGTATGATTTTAAGGGCTCTGTGCTAAGAAGAAAAATGGGGCCCTAAATATATTTTTTTAATATATAAGAAAAACAAATTTAAGATGGTGAATTATCGTTACCGAAAACTTAAAAGCAAATAAATTATTTAAAAGGAACATATGGTATTTTATAAAAAGTTCAAGGGCTAATTATGTAACTTCTGAAAACTGATTTGTTAAAAATATTGGAAGGAGGGATTGATTATGAAATATATAGCATTAAGAAATGGTCAAATGTGTAACTTGAATTTAAAACATAAAATGCTGTGAAAGAGCATGGAACAACCTTTACTATTGAATAAAAGACACGCCATTGCCAATTGGGCTACCCAAACTCTATGAAATATTTTGAATAAATTCATATATATTTAGTTTTTAAAAATATAATTTAATTAAAACTCGGGCCCTATTTTTTCCGGGGCCCTGTGCGGATGCCCCTCTTGCCCCCCTTAAAACCGGGTCTGATATGTTCATCCTATGTTCATCATCATCTTCTTCATTCTCTTTCAATTTCTTCCAATCATGTCTGGAACATCTGATAATTTGATTCCATCTACTCAATCAACTGTCATTGATATCTCTAATCCACATTATATCGGATCATTTGACAATCCAAATACTTCTTTTGTTTCGAACATCTTCACAGATTTTCCGCATGGAAGCGATCCATGATCATCACACTCTCTATAAAGAATAAACTCAGTTTTTGTTGATGGAAGTTCTCCAAAGCATCTGATGATTCTCCAATTCTTTTTAATTAGTCAAGGGTTAACTCAATAGTTATAAGCTAGTTATTAAACTCCTTACATCGCAACATTGCTAAGAGTTTAATCTTTTTAGCAACTGATCATGACATCTAGAAAGAACTAAATAGTCGATAAAAACAAGTTGATGGTGCACTCGTTCATCATATGCAACAACAATTGTACTCTCTCTCTCTCTCTCTCTCTCTCTCTTTCTCTCTCTCTCTCTTTCTCTCTCGCTCTGCGTTGATAACTTCTCGACTTATTTCACCAAATTTAGGAAATGTTGGGATAAACTTCACATTGTTCAGAGTATTCCTGCTTGTTCTTGCGTTGTTGCATCCGGTATTATTAAGTACCTTGCCAATCTAAGCTTAATTAAATTGCTTATGGGTTTGAATGATACCTATAGGATCCTTCAATGTTAAATCTTTTTGTTGAAGTCGTTGCCAAACATTTTGACTGTTTATTCCATGATTATTCAAGAGGAGAGGAAAAAAGAAATTACTACTCCTTCTATTATCAATCCTGATACAATTGCAATGAATGTTTCCACCAATCCTTCACCAAACCACTAGAAGAAATCCTTAGTTTGTGCTCATTGCAAAAAGACAGGCTATTCTAAGTCACAAGATCAATACAATCAACTGCTTCAACTTTTATCGCAACACGATACACCATCCCCATGTCAAGCTAATTCATCCATTCTTGAAGGCTCTATGTAGAATGATGACAATAAAATTTCCTTTTCTCATTTTGTTGCCAATGTTTACAAATCCGTTGCATCCCTCACACCACATCTTTTATTCATTATAGACACAGATGCTACTGACCATATGTGTTCTTATCCTAATTTGTTCTTGTTTTTGAATAAATTTACTCAGCCACATTCCATAGGTCTTCATAATGATCATACTATCGTTATCACTCACTATGGTGATATTCAAATTCATTCATCCATAATCTTATAAAATGTTTTGTGGCTTCCATCATTTCAATACAATCTAGTATCTGTATCTAATCTTACTTATCAGCTACAAAAGTTTTTCATTTTTCACTGATGAGACATGTCTCATGCAGGACCCTTTGTTGAAGAATCAGTTTTCTCCTTGAGCCACTAGGAAAATTGTCAATAATATGTATGTCTTTGAGTATCATGAGTTCTAACAGCTAATCTATTTTTGACTATGTATTTTATGCTCATGTAAAACATTCTGATTCTATTCCAGATTCCAATGTAATGTTGTGGCATAATCTTTTGGGACACATTCCTTCAGCTAAATTCAGAATTTTTTTACATGTTCCCACTCAATCTAGTAATCATGTTGTTGAATCTTGTCTAATTTGTGTTCAACCTAAATAGACATGTTTACCTTTTCCTACTAGTGTTTCCAAATTTAAAGCTCATGTTGATTTAATCCATGTAGATATATGGGGTCCTCACAAACATCCAAATCATGATGGTTATAAATATTTTATAACTATTGTGGATGATTTTACTAGATACACTTCGAGATATTTTTTATCTCATAAAAGTGATGATTTTCCCACAATTTAATCTTTTATTTTTCTTCTTAAAACTCAATTTCATGTGACTGTTAAGTGTGTGAGATGTGTGTGAGAAGTGACAATGCAAAGAAACTTGGTTCTAGTAATTAAAGAATTCCTTATTTTAAAGCACAAGGGTTTATTCATCAAAAGTCTACTTCACATACACCTTAACAAAATGGCCTAGTTGAGCGAAAACACGGGCACGTTTTGGAAGTTTCAAGGTAATTATACTTTCAGTCTGGTATAGGGAATTATTTTTCGGGAGAATGTGCTAGGACTGTTGTCCTTATCATCAATATAACACCCTATGAATTCCTTTATAATAAAACTCCTTTTGAACATATATACAAAACCCGAGCTGATATGAACTTCTCAAAGCTTTTGGTTGCTTGTGTTACATTTCTTCTTCTCCTGTTTCTAGAGACAAATTTATGGCTCGCACACTCCGTTTTGTTTTCATTGGTTATCCCTTTGCTCACAAAATCAAGTATAGATCATATGGATCTATTGAGAGGTTAAAAACCAGTCTTGTAGGGAATGGTTTAGTCAAAAAGATGGAATAGATTTCCATGAGACTTTTTCACATATGGTCAAATTTATCACAGTAAGAGCCCTTGTTGTTATTATAGTAAAAAGAAAGTGGGACATCCATCAATTTGACGTAAATAATGACTTTTAACATGCCGATTTAAATGAGGAAGTCTATATGAGATTACCTCTTGGTCATTTAACTCTTTCTTTAATGGTTTCTAGGTTTAATAAGTCTTTGTATGGATTAAGACATGCATCCAGACATTGTTATGCCAAGTTGTCCAATACTTTGAGAAGTAAAGAATTTTCCTATTCACATAATGAATATTCTATGTTTTTAAAGAAGAGTTCTTCTTCTTCTATCACCATCATAGCCATTCATGTTGATGATATTTTAGTCATAGGGAATAATATTCAATAAATCAACTCTCTCAAACCTTTTCTACATGATCAGTTCAAAATAAAGGATTTGGGTCTTTTGCATTTTTTCCATGGTATTAAATTTGACAAAATCAATACTGGCATGGTTGTTCATTAAAGCAAATTCATCAAGGAACTTCTACAGGATTGTGACATGGATGAGTCATGAACTGTCTCTACTCCTCTACCCTCTAATGCCAAACTTCTTTCTGTCATGGATAATCCATTACCTGACCCAACAATTTACTGACAACTCAATGACAAACTAAATTTTTTTACTTAATACTAGACCTGATCTGGCTTTCTCAGTACAATATCTAAGCCAGTTGAACCAAACATATTCTCAATCTCATTATTTAGTTGTCATTCATGTCTTAATATACCTTAAAAGTACACTTTGACAAGCTTTCTACTTTAATGATAAAGATGATTTCAATATGGAGGGTTTTTGTGATTCTAGCTGGTAGCTGCCCCATCACTCGCAATTCAGTTAGTGGTTACTATATTCTTTTTTAGTGGATCACCATTATCTTGGAAATCCAAGAAACAAGTTACCATTTCACTTTCATTAGCTGAGGCAGAATATAGATCACTAAGAATAGTCACGGAAAAACATTCATGGTTAAGTCGATTAGTTGATGAATTGGGTGTTTCCAATATTTCCCCTATCCCTTTTAAATGTGATAACATGGCTGCTATTTACATTGCAACCAACCATGCCTTTCACGAAAGGACTAAGCATATAGATACCGACTGTCATTTTTTTAGGGAGAAGATTCAAGAAGGATTAGTTTAATTGTCACATGTGGAGACTAATGATCAATTGGCAAGCATTCTAAGAAAACATCTTCATCGTACCAAACACTTGAAAGAAATAAGCAAGCTTGGTTTACAAAACACTCACCAGCTTGAGGGGGCTGTTACCACATAACATATGTTAGAAGTGTTGAATCATAAAAGTGACGCTCTTGAACTTCAGCTACCGCAGTCCTCAAGAATCCGCAGTCAGATCTTCATCAGCAACCTCACCCGAAGTCATCATCAACCGCAGTCATTCATTCTTACTTAGACGATTACTTTACTTTATATACTTTTGTTGTAATACTCTCGATTGTCCAGTATGCCTTGCATGGCTACTCTTAGAGATTTGATCCAATGTAATCCATGAATCTCTATATAAAGAGCTCAATCTTTCTCATTAATATACATCTTCTACAATCTATCGCAACTTCTATGCTATCAAATATATCTCTCATCTCCATCTGATTATGCACCTTAAATCTCTCCATACTCTCAAAGTTCACTAGAACATTACTGAATACTATTACTCTTCAGAGCAAGTCATTCGTGACTTAATCACTAAGTTCGATCTCACTTACTAACTTGGTCTGAATGCATTCCTTGTTATGAATCAACTTATGTGTATACTTGATATATCATCTGCTGTCATTTATATTTCCTTACATTTCCGCAACTAACTCTCTAACTATCTAACTCGTTAACTTATTATTATTGTTGAGCTTTTAGATCCTTTGAGATAAACTATTCTGCAAGTATACTTGTTCTAACGTTTCTTCAAGTGTCTCAAGTTGTTCTTTCAACAATTGGTATCAGAGCCATGGTGGTTGCTTTTTGAAAAACAAAAATCTGATTTTCAAAGGGCCTTCTATACCACTGAAGCTCGTTTCTCAAAAAAAAAACTTTAAAAACAAGCAAAAATGGCACAAGCACTATCTCTGAATGTTTCCAAAAGTGTTGGTGGTTCGAATCGAGCCCCAATACTAGTTGAAAATGAATATCATCACTGGTCTCAGAGAATGGAAAGATACTTAAGGAGACTTGGTAGAGATGTATGGCGATCCGTAGAAGAAGGACCACATGTACATGTTCTTACACCAGTTCAAACCGATGGCGCCATAGCCAGACTAGGAGGAGGACAACCAGTCATGAACCGTCCCACCAAAGATGATCTCGATAAAATGGAAAATGATGTTGTTGCTTTTTATTAAATCTCTTCTGGAGTTTCTCCCGACAACTTCGACATTATCATAAACTGTAAATCAGCAAAAGAGATCTGGGAAGTTCTCAAGAACTTGTACGAAGGCTCAGAACAAGCTCAAGATAAGAAGCTTACAACTGCACTCAATGAGTTCAACAATTTCAAAGCTCATACTGGTGAAAGCTTAGAAGACTCCTTTAAAAGGTTCAACGTGATAGTCACCAAGTTGTCAAATGCTGGCACCATCCGCAGTAACCAAGAAACAAAGCTTCCGTTTCTCAACGGTTTAGGAAGACATTGGACTACTGCTAAGATGATAGTTCAAGGAGAGAGAAAGATTCATTCTTTGTCTCTCTACAAGCTCTACGGGGAACTGCAAGCACAAGAATCAACCGTACTCAAAGACTATGCTGACTTTGGAGGACCACTTGCTCTTATAGCACAAGCTCCACATAATCAATTCTACTCTCCCTCGTATGACACTACACCGCAGTCATACGAAGCTGACTCAGAGTATGATGATGAAGAAGAATTTCAGAAGGCTATTGCTCTTGTTAGTCAACAGTTCAACCGACAACCACCTCCTTTCCGTAAAAATCAACAGTTCAACAAACCTCCATTCAACCGTAACTTCAACCCACAGAACAACGATTCTCGTTATCCCAAAAATTCTCATCCACCACCGCAATCTCAAAATACCCAACCAAAGGAGGCACCGCAGCCCATTCAAACCACTGACTCCGGTACTCCCTCAGAAGACAAAACTGATGTTGTGATTTGTCACAAGTGCAACAAAGAGAATCATTTTGCAAGAGATTGCAAGGCAAATGTAGTGAAAGACAGAGCATTCTATCTTAGAATGGCTCAAGAATTGGAAGAAAAGGAAAAGGCTAGGGCATACGTAGCCCATGTCAAAAGAGACCATCAAGTTTGGTCACCCGTAGATGAAGAAGAAGCCATCAGCAATGTCAAAGGAAAAGGCAAAATTTGCATGCTGGCAACTGCGGATGATGATGGGTCTACAAAGCTGGAAAAGAACTACTGCTACATGGCTAAGGATGGAACTCTAAGCATCGTCGAACAGGTAAAACTCATGATTCAAACTCTAAACTATAACATGCATGACTGTCAACCCTTCATAGACAATCTTAATGAAACATGTGTTGCCGTCCTTACAGACTATAACAAAGCCTTAGATGAGAGGAACATAACGTCCCAAGAGATGTTTCATGTAACAGGACGACTGGACAACAAAAGACTCAAAATGGCTATGTTAGAAAAGGACTTAGAGTTAGAAAAAGATGCAAGAATGTTGAGTGAAACACAACTAGAGATAGCTTTGAACAATAGACATTTAGCTCAAAGTGAGATTGTACGCTTAAATCTTTTAATAGAAAAATTGTTCAATGAAAGTGAAGCTATTGAAAATATGGTGAATAATGGAATTGTGGACAATAAATACAATTGGGGTTGGTCCAATGGATATCCTACCGCAAAGGATTCCTCACCCCGGTTAACAAAGATCGACTGTATGTCCCTCCAGACCGAGAATTTCATTTCCCAGTCAATGACAAGACCTTTCCCGAAGATATCAGAACACACTTCGGTAGACTTCATAATCTAAGTAATAACTGTGTCATAGAGGAAATCGTGCCTGAGGTTTCGGGTCACACAAGTGATCAAACTCCTATCTGTGGCACAATCTATCCAAATTCTCAGACCTCATCAGTTGTTGATGAAGAAATTTTCATAGAGAGTCCCGAAGTCTCACATGACTTCCCATCTCTGCCCTCAGACCGTAGTGTCACTCACTGTAGTCATGAATCACAGAAGTCCCACAAAAGTCCCACTGAAGTCCCAACTCAGACTTACTCTGCGCAAGTCAAATAATCCCTACCGCAGTCCTCAATAAAATGTTTTGTGACTCTTCAGCCAATTCATCATGAATTACCATAGAGAACTTTAAAGTGGGTCAATGCTCTCAAATCCCTGAATCTTCAAGTTCGGATAAATCAAGTCCTCGTTTTCAAAAAATTTCAAAGGCTTCCAGGAAACGGCATCTGAACACTAATGACTGCGGTTCTCCAAAAACTTTAGCAAAAAAGGCTTTCAAAGACGAAATTCGATCCCGAGGCACAAATCGACAAAACTTTTCTAAAAACAAAAGACATATCAGATTCCCAAAATCTAAGAGTCCAGAAAAGTTTGTTTTCTCTCACTATTTTTCAAAAAACTCTCCCATCAAGAAAAAATGCAAAAAGGAATGTACAGTTTCAACAGTCATTCCTAACTCATCTGACACAACCCAAAAAAGTGTAAGGTCTTTTCGAAGCAATGGTTTTCAAATCTATTGCTCAGATGATCCAAAATGGAAGGGTATCTTACCCACTCCAACACTTTTAAAATCACATCAAAATTTTAACAAGTGGAAGGGCATTTTACCAAATCCAATAAAAAGGTCCAAAGACTCTACACATGCTAAATCTTTTTCGAAACAAACTTTTTCAAATTCCAACAGCACCAATGTCAGATTTTACCAACCTCAGACCGGTCACAAGTCTACTTCATCCTTTAGACCGCTGACCAAACTAAGTGTCAGAACAAAAGACAAAATTTCAGCATGTCAATGTCAGTGTAGTTGTCAAAATGTTTCATCTCATGTCAAATCTAATCCATTTCAGAAACCTCGTAACTTTTCCAAAAAACGCAACACTCCAAAAAATCACAAACACCCAGGACTAGGATTAAAAGCTGACACGAAACCAGTCCCTGCAACCTCGGTTCATGCAGCACTTAGAAATTCAGCTTTTGGCCCAGGCTCCAAACTAGTTTGGATGCCTAAAGTAACCATGTAATTCTCAGGCTTTGTGCAAGGAGGAACAAGAAGAAGAATGGTTAATCGACAGTGCCTGCTCCTTGTACATGACCAGAAGGTTAGAATACCTTCGGGATTTCAGGCCAATTTGCAACGGTGGAAATGTCACATTCGGCAACAATGCGAATGGGATAATCCGAGGTTATGCTGTTCTTACTACGGGAACTTCTCTATTCAAAAGGTTGCTTATGTAGAAAGTCTTAAACACAATCTCATCAGTGTTGGTCAACTATGTAAGGCAGGCCATCGAGTTGAATTTGATGACCAGTTTTGCTATGTAATGACAAGTGATAGGAGCACGTGTCTGATCAACTCCCGATCCGAAGGTACTATGTATCCTCTGGATGTATCTCTGATCATAGGCAAACCGCAGTTATGTTCCTATCCAAAGCAGTATCCAACGTCAGCTGGCTATGGCACCGCAAGCTAGCTCATCTCAACTTGAGATACATCAACAATTTGGTCACCGGAGAACTAGTCAGAGGTCTTCCAATCCTCAAGTTCAGCAATGATACTCTCTGTCCTGCATGTGAATGTGGAAAGCAATCCAAAGCAAGTCACCCCATGATGATTGACTACTCAATTTCTGAACCATTGGAACTATTGCACATTGATCTCTGCGGTCCATCTACCGTAGCCAGTCTTCACCACAAGAAATATATGTTGGTTATAGTTGATGACTTCACACGGTTCACTTGGATCTCTTTCTTAAGACTCAAATCAGAAACTCCGCAGATCATGATCAATTTCATCAAGGAAATTGAACTTCAAATCAAACTACCACTACGACGTATCCGAAGTGATAATGGAACCGAGTTTACTAATCATCTCCTAAATAGTTTCTTGGTTTCAAAGGGCATCGCTCACAACTTCTCAGCTCCTTACACACCGCACCAAAATAGGGTAGTAGAGCGAAGGAACCGCACTCTAGTAGAAGCTGCCAGATCTATGCTCAACTTCGCACACCTTACTCCCTACTTCTGGGCCGAAGCAGTGGCCGCAGCCTGTTTTGTACAGAACCGAAGCATTGTGTGCAAACGTCTCAGCAAAACACCATATGAGGGCCTCAACAACCGCAAGCCAAATGTCCGATTCTTTCATATATTTAGGTGTAGATGTTTCGTAATCAACAACAGAGACCACCTCAACAAATTTGCACCGAAGTCTGATGAAGGCATCTTCCTTGGCTACTCCATTAACAAAGTTGCTTATAGGGTTCTCATTAGACGCACAAGGCTGATAATTGAAAGCTTCGATGTGAAATTTGATGACTATCACATCCGCAACACCGCTCCATCAACCAAAACCACAACAATCCTAGAAAGTGATATTCCTGCTTCTTCGGGTCCACTCAATCCAGTTGAAGTTAACTATGATGATCTCTTTGACCCTGTAGAAACAGCCAAGTTATCCGAAGTTCTTGTGTCCCCGAAAGCTCAACAGCAGCATGCTGACGTATCTGGTCCTACACCGTCCGATGAGATATCACTAAATACTTCCACCTCGCCGGTTGAGGGGGAAAACTCAACTTCGGACCATACAACAACCATCGATGTTCCAATACTTGAAGATGCAGCTCCAATCCCTATCCACAGAGACTTTCAACCATCAAACGTTTCTTCGGACTCGGATGAGGAAATCATAGAGAACATTGACACAAGAACAGACTCGAGGATTATCACACTCCCATCCGCAATCCAGGGGGAACCTTCTCAGGTTCAAAAGGAACTCCCGTCTGCAATCCAGGGGGAACCTTCTCCATCTGTCCAAGAAAACTCTGAACCCACCTTCCCAGTTCAAGACAACTCAGCAGGATGTTCTCAAGTCCAGGGGGAACTGCCATCTCCAACCACATAATGTTCATATATTGAAGATGTTCCCTCTACCGTAGCTGCTGATTATCTGCAACCCCGTCTACACGTATGGACGAAGGACCACCCGCCAGGTCAAATCATCGGCAACCCATCCGCAGGTATCCAGACTCAATCTTCCAAGGATTTATCTGATCATTGTCACTATGCAACATTTATGTCCTCGGTCGAGCCCCAAACGATCAAAGAAGCGTTACTAGAACCAGACTGGATATCCGCACTGCAAGAAGAGCTAGAAGAATTCAAAAGAAACAAAGTATGGCAGCTCGTTCTGAAGCCGCAAGGTCATACCATTGTTGGTACTAGATGGGTGTACAACAATAAGTTGGATGAATCCGGTGCGGTCGTCAGAAACAACGCAAGGCTAGTTGCCAAGGGATATAGTCAACTTGAAGGTATTGACTATGATGAAACGTATGCTCCGGTGGCACGAATGGAAGCCATCCGAATCTTCTTAGCATACGCAGCTCACAAGAACATCAAGGTTCATCAAATGGATGTGAAAAGTGCTTTTCTCAACGGTGAATTAAAAGAGGAGTTTTATCTTCAGCAACCTCCGGGCTTTGAAAGTCTTGAATTCCCAGACCACTGCTACAAGCTTGAAAAAGTAGTCTACAGTCTAAAGCAAGCCCCAAGAGCATGGTACGAGACTCTCTCTGAATTTCTTGTCTCGTCCGGATACAAAAGAGGAGTGATTGATCCCACTTTATTTAGAAAAGAAAATAGTGATCACCTTATGCTTGTACAAATATATGTGGATGATATCATATTCGGATCAACTGATCAAAAGATGGTTAATGAATTCGCTAAGCTCATGACCAACAAGTTCCAAATGAGCATGAATAGAGAGAGTAACTTCTTTCTATGACTTCAAGTGAAACAAGTTCCTCAAGGGATATTCATTCATCAGGAGAAATACACCACTGAACTGTTAAAGAAATATTCAATGGACAATTGTTCTTCGGCTAAGGTCCCCATGGCCTTCGGATATAAGATATATGTTGATCTCTCCGGTGAATCAGTGGATCACAAGACTTATAGAGGTATCATTGGCTCATTGATGTACCTCACCGCAAGCCGACCAGACATTGTTTTTGCAACAAGTGTATGCGCAAGGTACCAGGCTGACCCAAAAATGTCACACATGACTGCAGCCAAGCAAATTCTAAGATACATAAAGGGTAGCAAGACTCTTGGCTTATGGTACCCCGCAGGGAATGACTTCAGCCTACAAGCATTCACTGATGCGGATCATGCCGGATGCAGACTAGATTGAAAAATCACCTCCGGTGGATGTCAATTTCTGGGTGGAAGACTCGTTAGCTGGTCATCAAGGAAACAAAGTTGTGTATCATTGTCTACCGCAGAAGCTGAATATGTGGCCGCAGCCAGCTGTTGTTCACAAGTCTTATGGATGAAAACACAACTTATGGACTACGGATATAGAATGCTGCGGATACCAATTTACTGTGACTCTAAAAGTGCTACAGCGATTTCTCATAATCCAATTCAGCACTCCAAGACAAAGCATATTGAACTACGGTATCACTTCATGAAGAGATTGATGATGTGTTCACAAAGGCACTTGACTCTACAAAACTCAACAGTTTCTTACAAAAGTTAGGAATGATGAATCCGGACCCACAATTCTTCTTGAATTGATAGGTACCGCAGACCATCCTTGGTCTCTGTTGCGGTCCTAACTGAAGTTACTTATGATAGATGGTTTTGGTATATCCTGTGTACCGTAGTCTATGTACCGCAACCATATATCATATTTATCTCTCAATGGTCCTTATTGTTTGTTGTTACTAATTTTTTTTCAAGTATTCTCCTCAGTTCTTCTACTGCAGTCATCAAACCGTACATCCGCAATGACAAATGATCCGTCCGCAATGAAATCTCAATCCGCAACCACATTGATTGTTTTCTCAACTTTTTCATTAATTCTTGATTAATGGTGTGCTATTTAATGACCTGTCACACCCCAAAACCGGAACGGCAGAATCGTTCATGGGTGGAGGACGTCATGTTTACTATCACGAGATATGTATATGGTAAGCAAGTAATGAACAACCATTTCATTTCGAAAGGAAGTGTTTACAATGTGTGTTTTCCCAAAACATAGAATTCATAAACAAATAACAAAACAAGACTTGAAGCTAAAATGCTCCATCTTCTGAATTCCCAGCACGAGCACCTGTCTAATAGTCTCCTGAGAATACAAGTTATTCGAAAGAGTTGATCAGCAATTAAGCTGGTGAGTTCATAAGATTTTAGTGATGTGAGTAAGTTGTAAAGTGTTGTTGAAAGTGTAGATGTAAAATGGTGTTGAAAATGTAGTTGTAACATGTAGTTGTAAAATGTTGTAAGTTGTAAGTTCTGTTTTGAAAAGTTCGCCTGTTCCTCTAGAAAATCCTATATTTCCTATTTTGATGGAAGTTTAAGTAAAATGACACTACAACCCTTTCTATGGGTACTAAGTGGATACAGGTTATATAAGGCTCAGAGTAAACAAACAATCGATTGTGCGCATCTGCCCTAAGCTCACAACCAAACGAGGAACAGAAATTAAGGCGGATAGCACACATCCAATTGGTTGTTAGATCATCGTCGTATATAACCCTACTGTAAACACTTGTTACTCATGGAGTTAATTGTAAAGGTTCCTTTATATCAAATGAAAAGTTCTTTAAGAAAACCCATATTTCTTATAATAAAATGGTGACCACAGTGACTACTTTTATAATAGCTTAGTTTATACTGATATATATAATCTAATATCGGATAGAAAGTTAATTGAGTGAATCTGCCCTAAGCCCACAACCAAACAAGGAGCAGGAAGTAAGGCGGAAAGCACACATCCAACTACCTATTGGGTATTAGTTTTATATATAAACATGATGTATAAACTAAGGTATTATAGAGTTACTTACCTAAGGTCCTTTAAATTGTACTGGTTTAATAAAATGGATTAAACCCTTTACTGGGAAGTTTCTAGTTTTGTATACCAAAAGTACTGATTTTGGAAAGTATGTTTTGTAATAGAAAACTGTGCTTTGACTCTGTGTCCTATAACCTGACCCATACCTGGTACCCTTATGATGACTTAATGTATACTAAGCATACATATATATAGAATCGGATAGAAAATAGATTGGGTGAATTCGTTCCAAGCCCACAACCAAACAAGGAACAGGAAATGAAGCGGAGAGCACACATCCTATTACCTGTCGGACCCTATTGGTATATATATATCATGTGATGTATACATTAAGGAATCATAAGACTAGCATTATGGTCCTTTCTTTTAAACGTAGCCTTCTACCAAGGCATCTTCTGTTAAAGGTAGCCTTCTACCAAGGCATCTACTGTTATGTGCTAGACTCGACTGTTCTGTTTGCCGTTTGTAAAAATGTATGTTTTCCCTAGTTTATAACTATCTTAATTCGAAGATAGTTTAAGTTTGACTTTCAAGTGGTACTGTCACTTTATGAAAGTAATGGGAAATGTAAGTACATAGTTGTCATTTATAATGACATGCGAATGTACTGGTGACCTAAAAACATGTTCATTTTAATACGGTCATAATGTGAAGGCTAGAACCCCTACTAAACGTTCTCCCTGACTAGAGATTAAGGGAACCAAACGCGACCGCTGCAAATTCTTGCAAGCCGTGTAATTCACATTTGTCATATGACCATGTATACCCAATATAACTATCACCTTTTGTTTAAAACATTGAGTTAATGATCAATTGGTATAATTAGATCCTGTGTGTGTGTGTGTTATCATGCTATAGCAACCTAACTTGTTTGTTTTGTACTGTATGTTGTACGTTCTGTTTGTTTCTCATAATTGTGTGTTCTCTCTGTATGGTATTGTTTGTTTCTTTTCACGGTGTGTTTGACTCATGTATGAACTGACTCTTTGTGTACTTCATTGTACAAGAAGATATAAATCACATGTGTCGATATGAAGTTACATTACACTGAGAGATTAAGGAGATATAAATAACTAGTGATAATGAATGTAAGTTGTGTTTATGCTTATGTTTCTGTATTGACGATGACATCCCAAATGTTTTAAAATGAATAAAAAATACATTTCTTCAGAAATGCTTTGATAACGTATTTATCATGTTTTTCTGGGAACAAATTCCTTAACATTTTTATTAAAGGAGATACTCTGATTTTTATAAAGCATAAACAAAATCGGTCTTTTCTGGCCGTGAAAATGGGGATGTCACAGTTGGTATCAGAGCATTAGTTTAAGCAAACTAGGAATAATGATTTATTTCTAGACTTAAACTTAGAATGCTAAGCGATGATCGTGAGGAGTGTGTCTAATATATTTTAGGTAGTACACCTAAGTAGACACAAGCACTAGCTTATTTAGGGAAAAATGTCTAACATGTTTTTATGTGCTAAATGATTTATAATATGCATTATATGATCGGATCTATGGTCTGTTGTCGACCGGATCTGGAAACTTTATGTGTTCAGATTTCTAAACGTTTAGTTACGTTATTAGAATTGGCATGTAACTTTTCGGAGTAATAAGGAGGATTACGCGTCTAAATCTTCTATATCTATATTCTCGTCTCGATGCACTGAACGAATGATTCCGTGAACATAACACCATGGTGAAGACTCGTAGCGAAGTGAGTAAATGGAGGAAATGAAAAGGCTTATGATAGTGAATGACACCTATCGGAAGATATCGTAAGAGTGGTATCTTGCCTTTAGAATACGTCAGGTAAAATAATAGTACGTTTAGAGGAGTACGGTACGTCCGAAGTACACCTTCGATTAGTGGGATGATGGAACGAATGGTGTAATTCCAGAAGTTGTCCCATCATATGGAGTTTCCACCACCAACCAAGTTGAAACAGAATTGATGATTGGAGATACGCATGTAAGAACTCCTAGTACAGTCTAGGGAAAATTTTATGATTGTTTGGACAGATTTGTATGTGTTAAAATTGTTTTTGTGATAATAACTTAGAAAAGTGTGAGGCAATACTTGGGACAAGTATGAGTAGGTGTGAATGGTAGTAGAGGCCAATGCAACCGGAAGCACAAGACTCACGCTTGGATCAGGGAAAGTCTCAAGGTTACCAAGAAGCTAGTAATTGATTTCTTCGGAAATGCTTTGATAACTTATTTATCATGTTTTTCTGGGAACAAATTCCGCAACATTATTATTAAAAGAGATAATCTGATTTTTATAAATCATAAAAAAATCTGTCTTTTCTGGCTGTGAAAATGGGGATGTCACATCTGCCCCTACAAATAAATCTGGATAATGCTCCCTCATCTCTTTCTCAGGCTCCCATGTCCACTAAGAGCCCTTTTGTTATTGACATTTAACATTCACTAAATCCACCTCCTTATTTTGCAGATTCTTTGTCTTCCTATCGAGGATCACAACTGGTCACACTGGATAAAGCTCTATGAGGTGTGGGATGTCTTCTATATAGTTTCAGCACTCGTCCACCTGAATACCCTTGAATGGAACCATTGTAGAATCATCAACCAAACACTTTTGTAGCTGAGTGACATGAAAAGTGATGTGGATCTAAATCGGCTCCCTATGTAGCTCCAAACAATATGCAACCATGCCCACCCATGCAATAATCCTAAAAGGACCAATATATATGGGGCCCAAATTGCCCCGCTTCCTGAACTGAATGATACCTTTCCAAAGTGACACCTTTAGGAGTACCATGTCTTCGAATTGAAACTCTAAATCCGATCGGTACCAATCAGCATAGCTCTTCTTCCAGATTTATGCGGTCTGCAAAGTCAAGCACACCTACTGGATCAACTTGACAGTCCGAAGCACCTCGTTCTACCCATGACTCACTGACCGACCTTGCCCCAACAAATCTAGTTTTGACACTTCCTCCCATACATCATATCAAAAGGTGGTCGATCAATACTAGCATGATAGCTATTGTTGTGAGAAACTCAGCCAATGGAAGGTACATATCATAGCTACCACCAAAATCCCATACACATGACTGAAGCTTATCCTACATAGTCTGGATAGTCCGCTCACTCTGTCCATCAGTTTGCGGATGAAAAGTCATGTTGAAATGCGGACAAGTATGTAACCAACTCCTTATGAAATTAGTTCCAGAACCTGGAAGTAAACCGAACATCCTGATTTGAAACCACTAAGACTGGGACCCCATGACACGCCACAACCACCCGAACATAAACATTTGCCTACTTCTCTGCAGATATTCTCTTCTGAAAACTAATAAAATATGCAATCTTGGTGAACCAATCAACAATGACCCAAATCGATTCTTCCCCTTCAATTGTACGTGGTAGCTTCGTGATGAAATCCATCACGATCTCTTCTTATTTGTAAACGGGAACCCCCAATGGCTCCATCTTGACGTGAGGTCTCTAATGCTTGTCGTCGACTTCCTACAAGTCAAGCACCTCTCCATATACCAGGCCACATCCCGTTTCATGCAGGGCCACCAATATCAAGTTGAAGGTCTCTATACATCTTGGTCGCACCCGAATAAATAGAAAACTTTAACTTATGCGCCTCCTCCATCGTAATATGACGAGTGCCTCCCAAATATGGAACACAAGCTCTCCGATGAAGGTTCAACAATCCCTAGTTATCATAATCAAAAGAAGACACCTGGCCCATTATGTGCTCACTCTTTCGGTGAACCTCTTTCATAGCCTCAACCTGAGCCTCACCAATCAGCTTCAAGAGTAGGTTAATCACTATCATCCTTAAATATACATCCCTGATAGGAGTACCATCTGCCTTGCAACTAATAGAATCGGCCACCACATTATCCTTACCATGGTAATAAATTATTTCGCAATCGTAATCATTTAGCACATTGAGCCACCTGTGCTGCCTCATGTTTAGATTTAGCTAATCCATCAAATACCTAAAATTCATGTGATCTGTGTAAATGATGCAAAAAACCCCATAGAAGTAATAACACCAAATATTGAGGGCAAAAACCACCGATCCCATCTCCAAATCGTGGGTCAGATAATTCGCCTCATTAGGCTTTAGTTGCCTCGAAGCATAAGCTATCACATGAGCCCTCTGCATCAACACTACACCCAATCCCAAAAATGACGCATCGCAATATACCACTACATCATCCACAACCTTTGGTAGTGTCAAAATCGTAGCTTCGCATAATTTCGGCCTAAAGTATCAAATGTCGCACACTGCTTAGGCCCCCAACAGATACCGACTTCTTCATCAACCTGGTTAACGGAACTGCGATCCTTGAGAAATTCTCAACAAACCTCACATAATACTCAACTAAACCAAGGAAACTTCAAATCTCAGATGGATACTTCGGAACCTCCCACTGCATCACCGCCTCGATCTTGGCCAAATCAACAAATATACCCTTCTGATTCACAAGATGCCCCAAGAACTGCACCTCACGCAACCAAAACTCACACTTATAGAATTTTTCATAAAGCCTCTCCTTCTTTAGAGTCTCTTGAACCTCTCGTAGATGACCGTCATGCTAGCCTTTGGTCTTAGAATGTCCCACCCTCGATCGACAGCGGAATTGTCGAGTTGTGCAACATATGGATATTGGTTCAAAGTCATTAAACATACATTGAACAATACAACACAATATGAAACATAAACATCACTTCCAGTAAGGACAAAATATTACATCAGAATATGATTCTAAAATACTAGAACTTTGGATACAAAAGGTTCCTTAACAACCAGGCCCAATTATAACAATAATAAGTCATCGGTAGCTTCATCGATCAATCGCTGCTTCCGGAGGTACATACTTCCGAATCACAGATTTCTAGGAATACATGAGGATTTGAAAACATCAACATAATATTGATGAGCTCATATGTTTAAGTATTATATCTTTGAAAATACTTTTTATGCATAACTTTATTAAGTTATAAAAGTATTTTGATTTATACTGTTAAGATATCTCCTAATAGTATTTTACTATTATAGATACTAAAATTTTAATGCTTTACTTTTTATGCCTCTTAGATACTTCCACTATTAGATTTTTATCCATGAACTATGTTTTTATAAAACAATATTTCAATTGAGAGTGATTGTATCTTTTATTCTAGAAGTATGCCACTTGGATACTTCCATTATTATATTTTTATCCTAGAAGTGTAACAACCGAAAAACCAGGATAAAATTTTTCATTTTAAATAAGAAATATATTCATCAAATTGCTCCGTCAAATCATCATAGTACAATATCTAAATGTGCGGAAAATGTAGAGGGGAGAATGTTGTGCCATCACGCCGGGTCCTTTCCTTTTGTACCGGATGTCCCTGAAACCATAAATATAAACTGTAAGCAAAAGCTTACTGAGTTTCCCAAAGTACCACATACCAAACATAAATAAGGTAGTGTTATGGGAAAAACCATAGTCTTACAAGTAATTGTCCTGCCGAGGGCCAAATCTCGGTCTTACATACACTTGCTAGGGGTCGAATTCTGGCCTTTCATACAGATGCCAAGGGCCACATCATGGTTTTTCATATAATTGCCAGGGCCAAATCATAGTCCTTCATGCATATATCATAAACATAACTAGCATCCTATATCACAAATAATGGGTTGGCCTTGGTTCCTTCGACCCATTGATACAGTGAGAAAACTCACATTAGTTCGTTGATAAACATACTATGGGTCCAACCCACACTCGTAGGTTAAAAAGGCAATTTTACCCTTCCCATAATGGGCCTAACCCATCTTAGCCCAATATCACAATAATGGACCCCAAGGCCCATAAAGGCCCAACACATGCAACCCGATGCCCACTAACATATCCTAAGGCCCACTCATGCATCAAAAGTCCAAGTCCCAAAACCTAGCGAAAGCCCAAATGTCCAAAGCCCAATCGATAAACAAGCACCCTTTGAGAGGCGTACGCACCGCATACACAGTGTACGCTTGGCATACTTTGACCACCAGTACGCGCAAAGTACCTCTTGGTACGCCCAACGTACTAGGCTGCTTACCAACTTAAGTCATTTAGTGATTAATCCTTTCAGCCATAAGGTCCAACTCTCACATCTCATCCATTTTTGGGTCCTAATACATAAAGATGGCAACTTTATCCCTTAACATGCCTTAATGGAACCCAACATCCATTTTTTTCCAACAATGCTCATAATAAGGACTCAAACTCTTGCATGGACGCATAAAAATCATTAGGATGGCATTTTTATGCATCTATAACAACAAGGGGATTGAGATCTAACACCTCTAACTCCTGGAGTTGCTTAAACGCACAAGGAGAACACATTGGACCAAATAAATCTCATAATCAAACCCTAAACTCTAACTATCAAATGAATCATCAAGGTAAGAGCTTTATACCTTCTCAAGCTTCCAAAGTTAATGAAGATTCTGGATCTAGAAGCTCAACCTCAACAATGCTTGGTCACCAAGTTTCTCTTTCCTCAATACACACCAAAAATGCCACAAAATCACTTTTAATGCTAAAAAATGCTCAAAGGACGAACTAGGGTTTCAATGGGATGTAATGAACACTGGAGGCTGATGAGGCTAAGTGTCCAAAGGCAATAATGATGATTAAGTAGGGTGAAAACCCTACATTTTAGGGTTTGGCCTAGGGAGACGTACGCCCCGTGTACACCACGCATGCCCAGCGTACGTGGCTATGTCCCCCGACTCCAAACGCATATGTATGCTAAGCGTACCAAACATACACCCATCGTACCTGGAATCGAATTTTACAAATCTCCCCAACTTGAACTAGACTTTGTCCTCGAAGTCCGTTGGTGCAAACAATTCAGGGTAGTGCTCCCTCATCTTGCCCTCCGGATCCCACGTCCGTTTAGAGCCCTTTCGATGCTACCATGGCACCCTTACCAGATTCACCATCTTATTACGCAGAGTCTTTGTTTTCTTGTCGATAATCACAATCAGCCTCTCCACGTAATTCAAGCGTTCATCCACATGGATATCGTCCATGAAATCACTGCTGAATCATCGGCTACACACTTCTGCAACTGATACACATGGAAAGTGTTATGAATCTGACTGAGCTCATCAGGCAAATCCAACCTGCATGCAACCCTGCTCACTCGGGCAGTAATCCTGAAAGGACCAATAAAATGGGGGCCTAACTTGCCCCGCTTCCGGAACCAGATGACATCTTTCCAAGGTGACACCTTCAACAACACTAAGTCCCCCACCTAAACCTCGAGGTTCGAATGTCGTTGATCACCATAACTCTTCTATCGGTTCTTCGCGACCCACAACTCTGTCGATGCTCTGATTTCCCCAAGCTTGCTTGGGACTATGACCATCTCTTTCTTGAAAGCGTAAAAAAAACTAAAAACTACTCCTCAGGTTGCCACCCGGAAAGTTGCCCATTTTTGAACTTGTTGGATAGAATCTGCCCAACCAGATTTGCTAACTAGTGTGGTTGGGACTTCTTTGAAGCTCAACTGTCTTGCTTTTCACTCCAGATCCCTTCAGATATGGAAAGATTGGTGGATCTGGAACTTGTTCAACAAACTGGAAAGACTTCATATTTCTATCAGATAAGTTATTCAGATTTTCAAACTTCTTTCTTTTTCTTCCAAGAAATCTCCTCCTTTTCTTTTTTCAAAACCATTTTTCTTTTCAGATTTGCCTCTGATTTTTCCTTAGCAGAAATCATCTTCTCCTTCACATCCCTAAGCTTATTTCTTGTCAGATCCTTCTCTGATGTTTGAGATAACTTCTTTTCAGTAGTAAATTTTACTTCTTTTTCCCAAATATTTCCCTTTTCCGTCTCTTTTGATGTGTCTAACAAATTTATGTCTACAAATATTCCTTGCTTAGAATGCTAGAGACATTAGAAAACTCACAGCATGCCTTAGATAAAGGACTGTTGGTACCCAGATAATTAACAGAAATATTATCAGAAGTATCATAATCATTCATTTTAAAGTTGACCACATCCCATCAAATTCCATAGAAAGCTTACCAACAAAAAAATCAGTTTTTGTTTTAGCAGTTTTCAGAAAAGGTCTTCCAATGAGTTTTTATCTTTATTTGGAAACGACAAATGATTCAACGGAAGCCTCTACCCAATATTCCAGAGTAGACCCTGAGTTCGAGCTTTGCAAAGCGGGAAACCCAGCCCCCAAAGGGATTTGAAACCTCGACCTCAAACCCACATATGGGGCATATTTGCAAGAGGCGCACAAATTGTGCTTTATCGGGTTTAAAATCCCAACCTCAACCCACATGGGGATGTAAACCCAATGCATCAAGCCAATTGAGTTTTTATCTGATACGTATAAATCACCTATGTCAAAAATATAAAAATCAGCGGGAAAAATAAGCTCACTCACTTGGATGAGAACATCCTCCAATACACCTTTTGGTTGTACTCTCGAGTGATCTGCCAACTGAATGAATGTCCTAGTCTTTTGTGAAGTTCCTAATTTTAATTTTTCAAAAATAGAAAAGGGATGGACATTGACTGATGCACCAAGGTCAAGCATGGCATTTGAAAAAGTAAGGTTCCCCAACTTACAAGCAACTGAGAAAATCCTCGGATCTTTGCACTTTGGGGGCAAACCTTTTTGAAAAATGGCTTAAATATTTTCTCCAACTTTGATAGCTTCATTAATTGTAAATCTTTTCCTAAAAACGCATAATTTTTCTGAAACTTGGCATGACGAGGGATGTGTTGGATAACATCCAAAAGTGGAATATTTACCTCAACCATACAAAAAATTTCCATGATGTCTTTATCCTCTCTTTCACGCTTTGTATTTCTCAGTCTTGATGGAAATGAAGGTAGGGGCTTGTACTCCTTTAGATTCTATTTGGCTGGTTGTGGAGTTTCTATTCTTTTATCTTATTCATCATCTTTTTCAACCAACACTTATTTATATTCCTCTTCTTCAATTTTGTCTGTTTCTTTTACATCTTCTTCTTCTACCAGAACTTCTTTATTTTTCTCCTCAACTTATTTGTTCTGGTTTAGATATGCTTGGGCCTTCATAACTTTTCCCACTCTTTAAGGAAATATCACTCACATTGTGCTTCAGATTATTTTTAGTATGCCTCGATAACTTTGCTTGAGATTCCAAACGACCCACAGAAGTAGCAAGTAGAGAAACCTGTTGTTCTAGATGATGGGTTTTGGGCATAACTACACACCTATGTGTTCATGAAACCCTAATTGCTTTGGATCTAAGTTTTTCACTAGTTGAACATGCAAATTGAATACCAAAGCAAAACCCTGGATCTAGAATACTATTTTCGAAAAATACATTATAAAAGGGTTTTGATGTTTACCTTACTTGTTATGTAGCAATAAGAAGAACTCCTTATAGATCCTTGACTCTTGAAAGCTTGGTGCCTCAAATGTTGCACCTCTAATGGCTTACAAACAACACCCGCAAAAGGATGATAGGAGAGAGGATAGAAGCACTTATAATTTCGGCTAAGGTTTCAACAAGTGAGCATTCACCGAAAATCACAAGGTGATGGGGTCTTTATATAGTTGTGGGTTGCTAGGGTTTGCTGGAGGAAACCCTAATTTCCTACTTAAGGCTTAAGCATCCCATGGACTCCTCATCTAGAGGCCTTGGACGAAATCTAATGGGCCTCCCTATAGTTTTTATCCACTCCATTCTAAGGAGTCCAATAGCCTAGTTTCACAACTATCAATGATTTGCAAAACAACCCCTGTTCCTTTAA
Source organism: Lactuca virosa (assembly GCF_052849685.1). NCBI lineage: Eukaryota > Viridiplantae > Streptophyta > Magnoliopsida > Asterales > Asteraceae > Lactuca > Lactuca virosa. The sequence goes on from NC_136427.1 coordinate 28,175,240, forward strand.
TCAGTTCCTTTAATCCTAAAGTTAATTTCTAATTAATTTCTAATTAAATACTAATTAAATAACATGATTTGTAATTAATATATTATTTTCATAATACATTAATAAATCAATTTATTATTCCAAATAATAAATTCAACATCTCTCTCCAAAAGTCATCCTGTCAATTTGATAGGGTGAAGGCAACCCAAAAAGACCATGCTACTATCAAATCAAGTACATACCAATTATAGTTATGGTCTTAGACTCCTAATCCAACCGTCTCCCACTTGGATAAGTCTAATAACTATAATTGCAAGTATGACCTCAAAATTTGACCAACAATCATAGCTTTCAAAAACCGCTATCGAAGTCTTACCTAGTCAGTTACGTGTCCTTAGATAAGGGATCAGATATTCCTCCATTCTATAAGATATTGTATGGGCATGAGACATGGATTATAATCAATCTCTCTGTCCAAGATTTGTTTCCCGATTTATGATTTATGACGACTGATATAAGACTACTAATTGAACACATCAATTTAGTTCAGGCTTGGCCAAGCGCCTTAGTTGTCATCATCAAATCATAGAGGGGCCCGCAGATATCGCTTTTCCCTTTAAGGCAAAAGTAACGGATAAAATTTGACTCATATGATTGTACTACTTACTCATCAAATCATGCACAATAATATGTTTTATAACATCAAGTTACTGATGTGTTTACGTATTATTAATGCACAATTGACTCGTAAACAACAACTCATATGTCTCCATTTCAAGAATATAAGATATTATCGTCTCAAAATTACTCGTGATAAAATCCATGAAGTAATTCTCCGAGCGTGGGTTTAATCTAATACTCAAATTCCCATTTCAAGAGTACTCGTGAATATTGCAGCAAACCATTACTATGTATAAACACTTAGACAATCTACAATCCAATTCACGACATTCTTAATTCACTACTTACTTCTAAAGTATGATCGATTGTGGATGTTTGACTAATCCAATTATTCGGGAAGTAAAACATGCGAAGTGAAACACAATAATAACCTAATTAACTATGGTGTCAAAACTTTTTAATATAAATAAAACAATTATTATTTAATCACCATATTAATTAGACTTTATTAATTTTATAATGTTTCGAGTAATCAACTAATCACTTGAATTAAACATCAGTCATGCCTTGTTATAAACATGCATACTATGTATCTCTATGTGCCTTTCCTTGTGAACAGATCATTTGGACATAATTCCAATGATGCTCATTTCACACTTCCAAATTCCTATTATAAGTGTAAGAATTTCCAAAATTCTTTTCACAACTAAATCTGTCAGAATCTAACCTTTCATGCAATGATCCATTTGTGATGACATGACCTAGAAGTCACAAAGAGTTTGCCAACGATGTCACAAAATGCTCCAATGAAACTTTGTTACTTAAAAAAAATTCATGGTAATGAAGTATCAGATTCAAGGTAACTCTTGAATACCTTCTTTGCATTAAATTTTCTAACTCAGATTCAGATTCTAATCACCAACTCCCATCATGGAAACATTTCCATAATACCATATGACTATCAAATTTGATCAAGAATTATCCCAATCTCAAAATACGTTATTATGGTCCTTCCAAATTTATACTTCCAACGATCCACAAGTAACCAATCTTTAGCGAACCTTAGATTGTCCTTTAACAGTTGTTTAATAACTCTAGTCATATCCAGTTCCAGTCCTTTTCCCTTATAATTCTCTAGGCATTTGGAAAAATCAGAACGAGTGAATATTATAGCATATGCAATCAATCCTATATCTGAAGCATATGGGATACTTGATCAGTCTCTTTCTATAATATTTCCATATACAGAATTTCCTATGTTGAATCAATTCAACACAATATTCATATATGTTCATGACCAAGTTTCATTAAATGTAAACCAATAGATTTGGAATGAAGTATACATGCTTTCTCCCTTAAATTTCTTTTATAGAAAAACAATTCTCAAATATAGCAACTTGCAACTTGAAAACTTTGTTTCCTATAAATAGTATTGCCAACTTGCAATATTTACCATAACTATTATGCTCCCACTAGCATTACAATTATACTCTTGCTAGCATAACAATTATGCTCCCATTAGCATAACATTTATGCTCCCACTAGCTTTGACATGTATTCAGAAATCAACTGGACTTCCAGAAAATCAATGTTTTTGAATTTCTTACTAAAGTTCATATTTCTAATACGTGGTGCCTCGATAAGTCTTCATCTAGACTTCTCAAGCTCGTACACCTTTCATCAGATAACACATGTGTGTGTTTAAACCCATTGAGAACTTACAACAATAATTCCTTAATGTTCAAATTGTTTCTTGCCATTTCTCACAATTCAAACTATGAAAATGGATGTCGTAATCATATATGAATTTGAGAAAGCAATTATCACAACTGCTAACCATGATATTAATCAAACTTAAAATCTACTAGCAAAAGTGTTTCCTCATAATCATTTTCATGAACTAGAGCGAAAACTTTTGCCATCTAGATTTTAATGGTGTATGTGTTCCTATCCATGCGAATTTATCAATTCCAACCTACAATCATAAAATAAGGTTGAGGACAAAATAAAAATAAATTTTAGTTCTTCCTTTCATGGACTGAACTTTTCTCATTCTTAATTTCTTGCCTTCTACTAGCACAAGGGCCTGCCATGTCTTCCAAGTTGTTCAAGCAGATCACATCCATTGACCAATGTACTATTACTAACCAATGTACTCTGCCTATTGCAATGAAATGAGAACTTATAAAACTCACATGCACAGTCAACTTAACTGGAAGGTGCACAGAAACAAGAATGTGTCAACTTAACATGATAGGTTATCAACCTTAAGTCGTGTGCTAGTGATAACTAACGCGTTTATCCTTGATTTGACTCTTGAAAATATTCAAGACCATTAAGACTCCCACTGACTCCTTGACATATAAGTTTCTTTGTTAAGGAACATTCATCGACAAACAAAACCAAAGAATCAAAGGGTAGTGAGGGTTCTTATTAAGAAAACACTTCATTTAATTGGTACTAGTTTATCTTTGTTTTAACCAAACATCACAACTACCAATTTGAAACGTGCTAGAGTAAGAAAACATTTCTACTCCACATTTCATGAGGTGTTATAAACCTACTTTAAGATGGGATTCGAAGTTATTCGAGTGTGACTCTAAACTTAATTTTCGAAACGAAGTATGATTCATCTCTTGATTAAAATATTTCAACAATATCTGATTCCTCTTCTTGGTTAAACCAATTTCACTAAGTTATCCTTAGAGGATAAATTGTGACATAGCTCCATAATCATTGAAATGATCATAAAACATGATACTAAAGTACTCTCCTTTCCTTTCAGATCGGAGAAACTTTTATCTTTCTGCCTAATAGATTCTTCATATACGTTCTACCATTCTTTGAAACTTTTCATGGAATCAGAATTACACTTAATCTTATAAGTATAACGATATTTACTGAACATCAGTAAATCATGACGAATAGACCAGCCATCTTTTGTGGTGGAACTTGGATTGTCCATATCAACATGTACTAGATCCATTTGTCCTTCACTTTGACTCACATAAGCATGTGATCAACGAATTAGTCTTAATCTTCCAAGAATCAAGATTCTCATACATCACATAATTCGAATTGTATGATTCCAAATTTCTATCCAACTGAAACTTGGATGATGAGAGTTCCTTTTTCACTTGGTTGATTATGATATTTCCACAAATGATATAGTCAAGAATCAATCCATACTTAACATTGCTAATAATAGAAATATAACCACCAATTTTCATAAATGCCATTGCAAGGATATATAAAGTAAATAAATAAAAAAATCATTTTTTATTTATAATATGCGGAAAAATTATCCTTACAATGAAAACTACATATTTCCTAAGCAATCTATTAATCTATCATAACTCCTAATCAATAGCTCAAAAATCTGATCCTCGAACCATGCGATAGAAATCCATCTCACACGATCAGATTCAACTCACTCTTCTACTTAAGCTTCCTTCTTTCTCTTAGATCCTGCAAAACATCAAAATGTGACTATCACATCATGTAATAAGAATCTATGAATAGGAACTTCATGGAGTTAGATAATGGATGTACCTGAAGTAGATTCATACAACTTGACTTCACTATCTTTAAGATATGTCGGTTAATCTCGCCAGTTTTGCATCCAATGCCCCTTCAGTTGGCAATAGAAACATGTGGACTCATTGGGAATGGCACATGGGACTATCTCAGAATTGTTTTTTCTCTTTACCATATGGTCAAACAGTTTTGTTGAGAGAAAAACTTAGAGATACACTTGAACAAAACGTTAGAACAAGTATATTGCGGAATAGTTTATCTCAAAGGATCTGAAAGCTCAACAATAATATTAATAAGTTAGAGTTAAATAGTTAGAGTGTTAGTTGCGGAAATGTAAAGAAATAGAAATGACGACAATTGTTATATCAAGAAAACACACAAGTTGATTCATAACAAGGAATGCATTCAAACCGAGTTAATAAGGTAGATCAAACTTGGTGATTAAGTCTCAAAGACTTGCTCCGAAGAGAGGTTATAATCAGTTATGTTCCAGTAACAAGTAAGAAGTAAAGAGTAGAAAGATAGAGAAATAGAGAAGATAACTTCATAGAAATGTATTTAGTTTAGAAGCATAAATTATCCGTATTGGATACTAGAGAATAAGTCTCTATTTATAGAAACTCAGAAATACACTAGATTACATCTCTATACGTAGCCATGCAAGGCATACTCGATAATAGAGTGTATTACAATAAAGACAAAAGAAGTAATCTAGCTAAGTTGACTGCGGTAGCAAGAGTCCGGTTGCGGTTGCTGATGAAAAGATTGACTGCGTGTGCTGAAGTGGCTGCGGTAGCAAAGTTCGGTTGCGGTTGCTGATGAAAAGAATGACTGCGGGTGCTGAAGTGGCTGCGGTAGCAAAGTTCAAGAGGGTCACTTTCATGATTCAACAATTTCCCCCTAAGTGACCTCTTTAACTTCGGTTCAGCTATCAAGTTTGAGAAACTTGATCAGAATCCACCAAAACTTCCTGATGTTTTCCAGCCAGGTGATTCTTCTTGAGATCTCGAACTTGACTTCTGCGGTGGTGTGCTTCGATCTTTCGACTGCGGTTTGGCAGATGTCAAGTTGTTTTCGGGTGAGGCGATGCATGGCAGTCATAGGAATGAAGTATTTGACATTGTCGGTCATCCTTTTGAATATGACTCCAAGTTCAGGAAAGTTTGTTGCGCCTAGAGATCTTTCTTGAAAGCCTTCAGTAGGCATTGGCACAGGTTCAAGAGGTGGGAGATCAAACTTTTTGAGGATGGTGGGGTAGATATCCGCATCTATCATGGCAAAATCGCAGACAGTTTCTTTCAGAAAAGTGTTGGCCTTTTCAAGCGTAATTTTCATTTTGGGGTGCTTTTCTGATTTGTTTTGAAACACCTTGGCAATGAGGAAGATTTCTTCCGGATTCATGAAAGGAAAATCTGCCTGGCTGCGGACGTAGTCATGTTCCCTTCTTGTGAGGGTGTACTGGATGTATTCAGCCTTCATAAATTTCCGGACTTTGTAGTTCTTGACTGCGGATGGTCTGTCATTAGACCATATGTTCTCAATGGAGGAGGCATGTTTATCGTGAAAAAGACTAAGTCTCTCAAACTCCATTGGCAGTCTCTTGTGGTCAGGAAGGCTGCGGTCGAATTGCTCAAATACTGTGAAGTACTTGGCATTTGGAGAAATTGGTACATCCCAGTACCCGTCCAAGGGAGGTTCAGCGTAGGTAAGGTGGGGTCGATAGTCTTCATCCAGCAACCTGCGGTGAGGATTGATCCAAGAATTTATCAAGGATTCATCCATCATGGTATCAAAACCGCATTCTCTCCAGATAAGCTCTGCCAGTTTGGCTGCCTTCCAGTCGTGTTTTCTTTGTGCGGTGGCAGGAGAGTCTGTTGAGCTTGGAGATGACATGTTCTCCGCAAGCTTTTTGAAGTGTGGAGGAGTTTCTGGCTTGTTGGGAGTGAAATCCTTTCGAGGTGAAGTGTGAGGAGATGGAGTATGTTGAGATGGTTGCGATGAAGGCTGCGGTGTGGAAATTTTTTCTGTGGTGATGGGGGGACTCTGATGTTGAGAAATAGATTCAGAGTGATGGACTTCCTCTTCTTCTTCTTCTTTACTTCCCCCTCTTGAGGGATGCAACGAAGGAGCTTCCTCAAGCCATTGCTTAAGTCCATCAACCTTGGCACAGACTTCTTGGAATTGAGCTTTTAGAGCTTCTGCCAATTGTTGATTGTTAGATGTGGAGGAGCTGAAGAGCAGCTTGTGGATTTCCTTTGTGAGCTGGAGGATCTCTGGACCATGGAAGTTGGAGGACAGGGATTTCTGTAGTCTGTTAATTGTGGCTTGAAGAACAGAGATAGTGGACTCATAAGCAGTATGAGTCTCATCTATCAATTTCTTAGACTGAGAGGCTTGATCCGTGATGGCCGCTTGGAGATCCGTTTTGATTGCGGTCACCTCAGAGATGAGGCGTTCCGCTGCAGTCATAAATTCCTTGTGGTCCGCCTTGCGGTTGTTGTCAAGGGACCGGATTCCCATCTCTACTTTGAGAGAGATTCTTTCAGCAGCCATGCGTTCCCTTGTTTCCAGACGTTCAATACGTTCGATCAGGGACTGCGGTCCTGGAGTATCTTCAGGTTGCGGTTGAGTGGGCTTGACCGCAGCCAAAATCTGATCAACTTTGGCTTGTAGGCTTAGGAACTCTTTTCTGGAGACCGCATTCTTCTTCTTTTTCTTCTTTTCTTTAGGCTTAGAAGTTGAATGATGGGAACCGCTGGACTCCTCTTCCTCATCAAACATCATTAAGTCATCATCTGAGGGGCTGGGCTTGTTGACCTCTTGGATATCTTCATCATCAAGACCAAAGGTGGGTGCAGAACTAACTTCGACTGCAGTACCTTCGTCTTGGGATTCACGAACTGTTGGAGTGGGAATTGGATTGGGGGTTGGAGTAGGAGGGACGTTGGAGGTACCTGTGGCTGCACCTGAAGCTTGAGCTTTTAAAATTGTTTCAGCCATCTCATCCATCCAAGCTTGAATATTTTGAATGGTGGCTACGGTACTGGCATTGTTGATGGCATTTGCCCAATACTTAGCCACGAGTTGGATCTCCTGCTCCTTTTGCTGCTGCTGCTTGATCTGTTGTTCCTTGCGGGGATGGAATGCCCTTCTGAATGCAGCATATTTCTTTTTATCTGACTCGGTTACTGGTGTGTACCGTAACCAAGAATCATTTGAATCTTCTCCGTCAAATCCTGAAAAACGCACAGAAATGTCCTTCGGGTCCACGGATCCTAGCACATTTGTGCTCACCATGCCTAAACCACCTGTAAAAGATGTAAGCAGAGTAGGATTTCCTTAGCTTCCTCGGTCTCCTTGACCCGTGGTCAAGTGTGGCCTCGGCTCAGTTCTGGCATGGGCGGAAGAAGTGCCCTGCGGGTGGGAAGGTGTTTGTAGTGTATGGGTGACGTTCAAAAGGATGGAGCGCAACTCCTCTGGTGAAAAGAAATGCAGTCGGGAAGCCCTGGAGACCTTAGGGCGTGCACCAGTATCATCCCCTTGGGAGTGAACTGGGGGGAGTCTCCACGATGTTGTGAATCAGACTCAGTTTCTGAGTCTGACTGGAAAATGATGGTGGTGTTGAATGGGTCTGCGGCCACCCCAAGGACTACTGGAGCCTTTTGAGAGGCTTCAGCATCGGTCCGGTCACGCATTTGGCTAGGGGAATCGGTTTTTCTTTTCTTGAGGATAGCAATCGGTTACCTATCCTCATCAGAATCACTGCTAGATGGAATTGGGGTAGGTTTGGTTTTTCGTTTCTTTGTGGGTGCGGTTGGTTTGGGAGCGTTTTTCTTTGGGGTTCTCTGCTTCTTGGTTGCCAACTACTTTCTTCTTTGATAAATATTGGATAGTGTAGTGGCAGAGGGGACTGCGGTACCCTCAGGGTTTATAATTGCGGATATTTAAGGAAGAGGCGGGGTAGGAGGGTATGGGGCAATACCTTCCGTAGCCTCAATGTGGTCTGAAACATCAGCAGTCTCAAGACCAAGGGTTGAAAGAATGTGAGTAGGGAGTCTGTGGATTGGTCCAAAAACAGATTGATTGGAAGAGGGATTGTACCTTTTGAGATCCTTAGTGACAAAGAAATTGATGTCACTACCCATATCTAGTCCAGCGTCCGCATGTAGGTCTAATATGCAGAGAGACCAGAATCGAGCAAATGCGAGCTCTGTTGGGTTCTCCTTTGGGCTCTCCTTGGGAATGTACTGAAAAAAGTCGTCCCAAAGGATCTGCCCGTAGTTGACGTCATGTCCGGTGAATATGCTCCATAGTAATTCCAAAAGCTTTAATCCCATGTTGTCAATGCCTCCGGTGCTGCCAGATAGACAGCGGATGACAAAGTGGCATACGAACTGCCAAACCGCAGGTAGCTGGTTCTTCTTGAACTCACCACTCCCTCTGATTGGTTTTTGATACCCCATTTGATAGAGTGCAGATATAACGTCCGCCATTGAAGGTGAGAAAATTTTGATGGATGGATGAACCAGAAGATTAATGGCAGATAAGAACTTTTCTTTGGACAAGATGACCAAAGAATCGTTAATGAGCTTGAGGTGAACTTCTTGGGGGTTTTCTAGTGGGCGATAAGCAAAAAAGGCACACTTGAAGAGAGTTGAAACTGGAACAACATCTGTGAATGCGTCAAATGGACCAAATAGGGGATGGTTCTTCAGAAATTTGATCATGAGCTTGGTTGGAGCATTGTATGAGGGATGATCTTCAAACACTGCTCGAAAGTTGCTTGATGCGATTGTTGGAGTGTCTGATCTAGTGGGGTTTACTGAGCCTGAAGCCTTAGATTGCTTCTTTGATGCACCTGATTTCACCATTTTTGAGAGCTTGAGAGAAGAAGTAGAAAAACAGAGTTCTTGAAGTTTTGTTTTGAGAGAGAGGGAATAATCGATGTTCAGAAAGCGTGAAGTGAATTTGGGGAAGAAGATGGGTTTACAAAGGGTTGAAAGATTTTAACCCTAGGTAAAAGATAAAGATAGGGTAAAACGTCGTTTGGTATTTGGGGGGAATCTTTGAATTTGGGGTTAAATCTCATCCACAAATAATTAAAACGGTTTAAAAAAGATTTGGGAGATTTACTAAAAGGGGTTTGCATTTAATGAAAAGTCAGGCCTCAATCGATGTGTCAGGTGATCGTGGGGGTGATGGGAGAGGAAGTTGTAACGGATGGGACGTATTAGGGAGAGGAAAGGACAAAATAAGGATGAGTTTATGGGAAAACGTTCTTTTTGTCATCATCCCTAAAATAGGTCTGACACAAAGATTATGCATAAAGAGAATGAGACAGTTTCTAAGGGAATGTTTTTTTTTTATTTAATGTTTTATTTAATGAAGGATCATTAAATAGCACACAAAAGATTTAGGAGTTGATGAAACAGTTGAGAAATGAGTAATGTGATTGCGGATGGAAGCTGCATTGCGGTTGGAAACGTCATCGCAGATGGAAATTTCACTGCGGTTGGAAAGTCATCGCGGATGGAAATTTCATTGCGGTTGGAAAGTTATCGCGGATGGAAATTTCATTGCGGTTGGAAAGTCATCGCGGATGGAAATTTCATTGCGGTTGGAAAGTCATCGCGGATGGACAAGGAAAAGACTGCAGTGAGGAACTGAGGAGAAACACTTGTACAAAGATTAGTAATAACAGACAATAAAGATCCATGAGAGATAAGTATAATATATGGTTGCGGTACCTAGACTGCGGTACCATAACCATCTATCATAGATAACTCTTAATTAGAACCGCAACGGAGACCAAGGATGGTCTGCAGTAGCTAACAACTCAAAAAGAATTACGGGTCTGGATTCATCATTCCTAACATTTGCAGGAAGGTGTTAAGCTTTGTGGAATCGAGCGCTTTTGTGAACACATCAGCAATCTCTTCATGAGAAGGGACAAAGATGAGTTCAATGTTACCTTTTAAGATGTGGTCTTTGATGAAGTGATATCGTAGTTCAATATGTTTAGTCTTGGAGTGCTGAATTGGATTGTGAGAGATAGCAATAGCACTTTCTGAGTCACAATAGATCGGTATCCGCAGCATTCTATACCCGTAGTCCATTAGTTAAGTTTTCATCCAAAGGACTTGAGAGCAACAACTGGCTGCGGCCACATACTCAGCTTCTGCAGTAGAAAGAGAAACACAACTTTGTTTTCTTGAAGACCAGCTGACAAGTCTTCCACCCAAAAATTGACATCCTCCTGAAGTACTTTTGCGGTCTAATCTGCATCCGGCATGATCCGCATCTGTGAAAGCTTGAAGGCTGAAGTCATTGCCTGCAGGGTACCATAGACCAAGAGATTTGCTTCCTTTCAGGTACCGTAGTATCTGTTTGGCTGCGGTTATATGTGACACTTTTGGGTCCGCCTGATATCTTGCATATACACCAGTTGCAAAAACAATGTCTGGCCTGCTTGCGGTGAGGTACATCAAAGAACCAATGATACCTCGATACGTCTTGTGATCTACAGATTCGCCTGCAGAATCAGCAGAGATCTTATAACCGAAGGCCATGGGGACCTTAGTAGAAGAACAGATGTCCATGGAATATTTCTTTAAAAGTTCAGTGGTGTATTTCTCTTGATGAATGAGTAGCCCTTGCGGAATTTTTTTCACTTGAAGTCCTAGAAAGAAATTGATCTCTCTATTCATGCTCATTTTGAACTTGTTGGTCATGAGCTTAGCAAATTCATCCACCATGCCTTGATCAGTTGAACCGAAGATGATATCATCCACATATATTTGTACAAGCATAAGGTGGTCACCATTAGCTTTTCAAAATAATGTGGGGTCAATCACTCCTCTCTTGTACCCGGATGAGATGAGAAATTCAGAAAGAGTCTCATACCATGCTCTTGGGGCTTGCTTCAGACCGTAGACTGCTTTTTCAAGCTTGTAGCAGTGGTCTGGGAATTCAACGTTTTCAAACCCTGGAGGTTGCTGAAGATAGACCTCTTCTTTTAGTTCCCCATTGAGAAAGGCACTCTTAACGTCCATTTGGTGTACCTTGACGTTCTTGTGGGCTGCATATGCAATGAAGATCCGGATAGCTTCCATGCGTGCTACCGGAGCATACGTTTCATCGTAGTCAATGCCTTCAAGTTGACTATACCCCTTTGCAACTAGCCTTGCCTTGTTTCTGACTACCGCACCAGATTTATCCAGCTTGTTTTTGAACACCCATCTAGTGCCTACAATGGAGTGACCACGTGGCTTTGGAACGAGCTGCCAAACTTTGTTTCTTTGAAATTCTTCTAGCTCTTCTTGCATTGCAGTTATCCAGTCAGGTTCAAACAATGCTTCTTTGATCGTTCTGGGCTCTATCGAGGACATGAATGCTGCGTAGTGGCAGTGGTCAGATAGGTCCTGGGAAGATCGAGTTTGGATGCTTGCGGATGGGTTGCCGATGATTTGACCTGGTGGGTGGTCCTTCGTCCATACATGTAGATGGGGCTGCAGATGATCAGCAGCTGCGGTAGAGGGAATATCTTGAATATCAGAAGAAGCTGCGGTGGGGGATGGTAGTTCCCCCTGGATTTGAGAACATCCTGCTGAGTCATCTTGGTTTGTTGGAACGAGAGTGGAGTTTTCTTGAACGGTTGGGAGAGGTTCCCCCTGGATTGCTGATGGGAGTTCCTCTGGAACCTGAGAAGGTTCCCCCTAGACTGCGGATGAGAGTGATAATCCTTGGATCGGTGCTGGTGTCAATGTTTTCTATGATTTCATCAACCGAATCCGAAGATACGTTTGATGGTATTGCTTCTCTGTGGATGGGAATTTTAACATCATCAGGTACTGGAACCTCGACAATTGTTGCTTGATCCGGAGTAGAGCTTTCCCCCTCAACCGGAGAGGTGAAAGTATTGAGAGATGCTACTTCAGATAGAGATGGTCCATAGACATCAGCGTGCTGTTGTTGAGCTGCGGGTGACACAAGAACCTCGGATAGTTTCACCGTTTCAACAAGATCGAAAAGATCATCATAATTGACTTCAACTAGATTCAAGGGTCCTGAAGAAGCAGGAATGTCACTCTCCATGATTGCAGTGGGTTTAGTGGTTGGAGGGGCGTTGCGGATGTGAGAATCATCAAATTTCACATCGAAGCTTTCAATGATCAGCCTTGTACGCCTGATGAGCACTCGATAAGCAACCTTGTTAGTGGAATAACCAAGGAATATGCCTTCATCAGACTTCGGTGCAAATTTGTTAAGCTGATCGCGGTTGTTGATCACGAAACATCTACAACCAAAGATATGAAAGAAACGAACATTTGGCTTGCGGTTATTAAGGCCCTCATATCGTGTTTTATTGAGGCGTTTGCACACAATGCTTCAGTTTTGGACAAAGCATGCGGTTGGTACAGCTTCAGCCCAGAAGTAGAGAGGAAGATGGGCAAAGTTAAGCATGGATCTGGCTGCTTCTACTAGAGTGCGGTTCCTTCCTTCAACTACTCCATTTTGTTGCGGTGTATATGTGGTTGAGAAGTTGTGAGTGATGCCCTTTGACACCAAGAAACTGTTGAGAAAATGATTAGTGAACTCAGTGTCATTATCGCTGCGGATGCGTCTAACTGGAAGCTTGATCTGAAGTTCGATTTCTTTGATGAAGTTGATGAAAATCTGCAGTGTCTCTGATTTGAGTCTGAGAAAGAAGACCCATGTGAAGCGTGTATAGTTATCAACAATAACTAGTATGTATTTCTTGTGGTGGAGACTGGCTACGGTTGATGGACCGCAGAGATCAATGTGCAATAGCTCTAGAGGTTCAGAAATAGAAGAGTCCATTATCAGAGGGTGACTTGCTTTGGACTGTTTACCACATTCACAAGCCGGACAGAGAGTATCGTTGCTGAATTTGAGAATAGGGAGACCTCGGACTAGTTCTCCTGTGACCAAGTTGTTGATGTACCTGAAGTTGAGATGAGCTAGCTTGCGGTGCCATAGCCAGCTGACTTCTGATACAGCTTTGGACAGGAAACATAACTGCGGTCTGCCAATGATCAGAGAGACATCTAAGGGGTACATGGTACCTTCGGATCGGGATTTGATCAGGCATGTGTTCCTGTCACTTGTCATTACGTAACAAAATTGATCATCAAATTCAACACGATGTCCTGCTTTACATAGTTGGCCAACACTGATGAGATTGTGTTTGAGGCTTTCTACATAAGCAACCTTCTGAATGGAGAAGTTCCCCGTAGTGAGAACACCGTAACCGCGGATGACACCATTCGCATTGTTGCCGAATGTGACATTTCCACCATTGCATATTGGCCTGAAATCCCGAAGGTACTCTAACCTTCCGGTCATGTGCAAGGAGCAAGCACTGTCAATTAACCACTCATCTTCTTGTTCCTCCTTGCACAAAGCCTGAGAATTACACGGTTAGTTTAGGCATCCAAACTAGTTTGGAGCCTGGGGCAACTGATGTGTTTCTGAATGATGCATGGACCAAGGTTGCAGGGACAGGTCTCTTGTCAACTTCTAGTCCTAGTCCTGGGTGTTTGATCAGATCTGGAGTGTTGTGAGTTTTGGAAAAAGTATTAGGTTTCTGACTCTGATTGGATTTGACATAACATAAATTCTTCTGACAACTGAACTGACATTTACAAAAGGAGGTTTTGTTTTTTGTTCTGAGATTATGTTTGGTCAGTGGTTTAAAGGATGAATTGGACTTGTTACCGGTCCGAGGTGGGTAATTCCTGACATGAGTGTTGTTGGATTTGGAAAAAGTACATTTTTGAAAAGATTTTGCACATGTAGATTTCTGAGTTCCTTTTGGTGGAGTTGGTAGAATACCCTTCTTCCATTTGTTGAAATTTTGACATGACTTTAAAAGTGTTGGTGTGGGTAAAATACCTTTCCATTTAGGATCATTTGAGGAATAGACCTGAAAACCATTGTTTTGAAAAGACTGAACACCCCTTTTTGTTTTGACAGAGGAAGCAGGAGTGATTTTTGAAGCTGGACTTTCCTTTTTGTTTGTTTTCTTGATAGGAGAGTTTTTCGACATGTAGTGTGAGAAAACAAATTTTTCTGGACTCTAGGACTTAGGAATTCTGACATGCTTCTTATTTTTTGAAAAACGTTGTCTGTTTGTGCCTCGAGATCTAATTTCCTCTTTGACGGCCTTTTTGGCCAAGGATTTTGGTGAACCGCAGTCATTGATGTTCAACTGCGGTTTCCTGGAATTCTTAGGATAATTTTGAAAACATAGGCTTGAGTCATCCGAACTTGAAGATTCTGGGATCTGAGAGCATTGTCCCACGTCAAAGTTCTCTATAGGTAATTCATGATGAATCGCCTGAAGAGTCACAATTCCTTTTGCTGAGTACTGCGGTAGTGATGTTTTAACTACTGCAGAGTAAGTCTGAGTTGAGACTGCGGTGGGACTTTTTTGAGATTTTTGACTGCAATGTGATGAACTGCGGTCTGAGGACAGAGGTGGAATCAGATCACATGTGTGACCCTCAACAACGATATCTTCATCAACTACGGATGATGTTTGAGAATTTGGATAAACGGTGCCACAGATAGGAATTAGATCACATGTGTAACCCGAAACCTCAGGCACTATTTCCTCAATGACACAGTTATTGCTTAGACTATGCAGTCTACCGAAGTGAGTTTTGATATCTTCGGGAAAGGTTTTGTCATTGACAAGGAAATGAAATTCTCGGTCCGGAGGGACATACAGTCTGTCTTTGTTGAACCGGGGTGAGGAATCCATTGCAGTAGGATATCCATTTGACCAACCCTAATTGTATGTATTGTCCATGGTTCCATTGTTCACCAAATTTTCAATAGCTTCACTTTCATTAAACAATTTTTCAATTAAGAGATTTAAGTGTACAATTTCACTCTGAGCTAAATCTCTCTGATTCAAAGCTATCTCTAATTGGGTTTCACTTAACATTCTTGCATCTTTTTCTAACTCTAGGTCCTTCTCTAACATAGCCATCTTAAGTCTTTTGTTATCTAGTCGTCCTCTTACGTGGAACATCTCTTGGGACGCAATGTTCTTTTCATCTAAGGCTTTTTTATAGTCTGAAAGGACGGCAGCACACGTGTTATTAAGATCATCTATGTAGGGTTGACAGTCATGCATGTTATAATTTAGAGTTTGGATCATGAGTTTTACCTGTTCGACGATGCTTAGAGTTCCATCTTTTGCCATGTAGCAGTAGTTCTTGTTCAGCGTTGTAGACCCATCATCATCCGCAGTGGCTAGCATGCAAATTTTCCCTTTTCCTTTGACATTGCTGATGGCTTCATCTTCGTCTCCGGATGACCAAACTTGATGGTCTCTTTTGACATGGGCCACGTATGCCCTTGCCTTTTCCGCCTTTTCTTTGTCTTCCAGTTCTTGAGCCATTCTAAGGTAGAAGGCTCGGTCTTTTACTACATTGGCCTTACAATCTCTTGCAAAGTGATTCTCTTTGTTGCATTTGTGACAAATTACAACATCAGTCTTGTCTTCTGAGGGAGTACCGGGGTCAGTGGTTTGAGGAGACTGTGGTAC
Source organism: Lactuca virosa (assembly GCF_052849685.1). Taxonomy (NCBI): domain Eukaryota; kingdom Viridiplantae; phylum Streptophyta; class Magnoliopsida; order Asterales; family Asteraceae; genus Lactuca; species Lactuca virosa. The sequence continues at coordinate 28,190,955 of NC_136427.1, forward strand.
CTCCTTTGGTTGATTATTTTTGGGATATCGAGAATGGTTATTCTGGGAACCGAAGTTACGGTTGAATGGAGGTTTGTTGAACTGCTGATTCTTGCGGAAGGAAGGAGGTGGTAGACGGTTGAACTGTTGGCTAACCAGAGCAATAGCCTTCTGAAATTCTTCTTCATCATCATACTCTGAATCAGCTTCGTATGACTGTGGTGGAGTGTCATACGAGGAAGAGTAAGGTGACTGCGGTGGAGTTTGTGCTATGAGAGCAAGTGGTCCTCCAAAGTCAGCACAATCCTTGAGTACGATGGATTCTTGTGCTTGCAGCTCTCCATAGAGCTTGTAGAGCGACAAAGAGTGAATCTTTATATCGCCTTGGATTATCATCTTAGCCGTAGTCCAATGTCTTCCCAAACCATTAAGAAACTGAAGATTGGTTTCATGGTTACTGCGGATGGTGCCCGCATTGGATAACTTGGTGACTATCAGGTTGAACCTTTTGAAGGAGTCTTCCAAACTTTCACCAGTATGAGCTTTGAAGTTGTTGACCTCATTGACTGCGGTAGTAAGCTTCTTTTCTTGTGCTTGTTCTGAGCCTTCGTACAAATTCTTGAGAACTTCCCAGATCTCTTTTGCTGATTTTCAATTTATGATAATATCGAAGTTGTCAGGAGCAACTCCACAGGAGATTTCATAAAAAGCAACAGCATCATTTTCCATTTTATCAAGATCATCCTTGGTGGGACGGCTCATGACTGGTTGACCTCCTCCTAATCTGGTTGTAGCGCCGTCGATTTGAACAGGTGTAAGTACTGGGACATGTGGTCCTTCTTCTACGGATCGCCATACATCTCTACCAAGTCTTCTCAAGTACCTTTCCATTCTTTGTGACCAGTGATGATATTCATTTGCTACCAGTATTGGGGCTCGGTTAGAACCACCAACACTGTTTGAAACATTCAGAGATAACGATTGAGCCATTTTGAAGTTGTTTTTTTTTAGAGATGAGCTTAAGTGGTATAGAAAGCCTTTTGAAAAAAAAATCAGAGTTCCATTTTCAAAAAGAAACCACTATGGCTCTGATACCAATTGTTGAGAGAAAAACTTAGAGATACACTTGAACAAAACGTTAGAACAAGTATATTGCGGAATAGTTAATCTCAAAGGATCTGAAAGCTCAACAATAATATTAATAAGTTAGAGTTAAATAGTTAGAGAGTTAGTTGCGGAAATGTAAAGAAATAGAAATGACGGCAATTGTTATATCAAGAAAACACACAAGTTGATTCATAACAAGGAATGCATTCAAACCGAGTTAATAAGGTAGATCAAACTTGGTGATTAAGTCTCAAAGACTTGCTCCGAAGAGAGGTTATAATCAGTTATGTTCCAGTAACATGTAAGAAGTGAAGAGTAGAAAGATAGAGAAATAGAGAAGATAACTTCAGAGAAATGTATTTAGAATAGAAGCATAAATTGTCCGTATTGGATACTAGAGAATAAGTCTCTATTTATAGAAACTCATAAATGCACTAGATTACATCTCTATACGTAGCCATGCAAGGCATACTGGATAATAGAGTGTATTATAATAAAGACAAAAGAAGTAATCTAGCTAAGTTGACTGCGGTAGCAAGAGTCCGGTTGCGGTTGCTGATGAAAAGACTGACTGCGGGTGCTAAAGTGGCTGCGGTAGCAAAGTTCGGTTGCGGTTGCTGATGAAAAGACTGACTGCGGGTGCTGAAGTGGCTGCGGTAGCAAAGTCCAAGAGGGTCACTTTCATGATTCAACAAGTTTGACCTTGGCCGATCCCTTTCCATTAGAAAGAGAAACCTTTTCTGGACTACCAATGTTCCCATTGTCATTATCCATGGAAACTTGGGAGATTGATCCTTCAAACATATTTACTTAACCAGTGCACTTTTGCATTTCTACTTCAGCTGCAATTAGCAAATATGTCTAATGAATAAGGACCACGTCGTTGTCACTCAAGTAGTAGTCCTTAACAAAACGACTATATAACTCAGGAAGCGAGTGAAGAACCAAGTCAACAGCCAACTCCTTTGGGAAAACGACACCCAACATTCCCAATCTGTCAATATGTGACTGCAATTTAAGAACATGTGCATACACAGAACTTCCATCTAAATGTTTACATGCCAATAGGGTTGGAGTAACCATGAACTTTTCAATTTGACGAAAACGTAGTTCGACGAGAATTACTGGAGGTGGTGGAGGAAGAGTTGGAGAAGAATGATTTCCAGTTCCACCATTTGAAGAAGGGAAGATTCTTTCACCTTGATCAACTTATGGAAGATCATCATAAGAAAGAGAAGGAAAACCATTTCCAGGAAGACCATAGTTGTGTTGACTGAACATCTATAAAGGGAGAAAAGAATTCAAGTTAGTTGATTTATTTAATCCTTAATTATTAACCCAAAATTCTAAATTAAGGCTATGATCCATATTTTCGATTCGAATTCTGAAGAGGGATGTCGTAATCAAATTCGAATCTATTTTAGGTAGGTAAGCATTTACCAGTTTCAATCTAATGAAACTCCTTGATCTTTTGAGATAAACTGAACTATTCAATGGCATGTTTAATCTCGATTATGCTCTCACTTTGTGACTAGGATGCCAAGGATCACAAACGAGATGTGAATAACCATGTAAATTAGCTTCGTGCTCTCGATGTCATCTATCACCTAATCAATGTCTCGGTTAACCACACACGCTCCATTGATCAATGATAATTTACGAAACACCCATTTCCAACAATATTGGTCTCATATTAGTGTGTAGGTTAACCACACACGCTCCACTAACGACCAATAAGGTGCAATGTGCAATTTCATTGTTAGCATCAAATTCACATTTTTGCTAAAGTAACTAAGAATATGATTTTAGAAAAAGTTACGTTACTTTATTTCATTATACTTTTAATGAGGATTTAGTGTCCTAACAAACCCGTTCGGATAACGACCCTTGACTAGTTAAGGGTGCGGTGGGTAAGAGTGGATTTCCAATGGCGGTCATTTTAAAGGCCTCTTCCTTAAACACCCCTTATAGTTTAGCTTCGTGAGTGAGGCCTACTAACGGTACAATTGACTTTTCTTATACATATATGTATAGATTAAACTTTCAATTCTATAATAGTATAAAGATGTATTTTAAACTTTTAAAATACTAGAGGTTTAATCTTTTATGAAATTAAACGTTTAATTTGATTAAATTTAAACCTTTTATGGATCTATTAATTATCTTTTAAGTAAACATTTAATTAAATTATTAATAACATACATGAGGATGTAAACTATTAAAATACTAAGGTTCTAAAATTTTAGATTTCAAAATTAAACTATTAATTAAATTTTAAATTATAAAACCATAGGGTGTATTTTTGAAACTTTTCAAAATACTTGGTTAAATTGTAAGTTAACAAAATAATTTTATCTTTATCCAAAATTCAACCAAATCATTTATTTTGATAAGGATATATCCTTACCTTTTCAGAAAAGTCAATTTTAAGCAATAAAAACGAATTTAGGTAATTATCCTAATCAAAACAAGATATCAAAATCGAAATTTCAAGGATCTAACGAGTCAATTCTCCGAGTTCTGGGCAGGAACTCGTCGAGTTGGACCAACTTGTCTAGTCCCATGAGGAACTCATCAAATTCAGTGAACAGACTGACGAATTTGTTCCCTACTCCTTTGGACAATTCACATATGCATCAAATTCAACTAAAAAACATCATAGTCACTGATACCACTAATGGGTTTTGAACAGAACTACAAACCTATGTGTTCATGCAACCCTAATTGCTTTGGATCTAAGTTTTTCGCTAGTTGAACATGCAAATTGAATACCAAAGCAAAACCCCAGATCTAGCATACTATTTTCGAAAAATACATAATAAAAGGGTTTTGATGTTTACCTTACTTGTTATGTAGCAATAACAAGAACTCCTTGTAGATCCTTAACTCTTGAAAGCGTAGTGCCTCAAATGTTGCACCTCTAATGGCTTACAAACACCACTAGAAAAAGGATGATAGTAGAGACGATAGAAGCACTTATAATTTTCGTCTAGGGTTTCAACAAGTGAGCATTCGCCGAAAATCACAAGGTGGTGGGGTCTTTATATAGCTGTGGGCTGCTAGGGTTTGCTGAAGGAAACCCTAATTTCCTGCTGAAGGCTTAAGAAGCCCATGGACTCCTCATCTAGAAGCCTTCGACGAAATTTATAGGGCCTGCCTTTAGTTTTCGCCCACTCCATTCTAAGGAGTCCAATAGCCCAGTTTCACAACTATCAATGATTTGCAAAACAGCCCCTATTCCTTTAATCAGTTCCTTTAATCCCAAATTAATTCCAAATTAATTTTTGATTAAATAATAATTAAATAACATTATTTCTAATTAATATATTACTTTCATAATACATTAATAAATCAATTTATTATTCCAAATAATAAATTCAACCTCTCTCTCCAAAAGTCATCCTGCCAAGTTGTTATGGTGAAGGCAACTCAAAATGACCATGCTACTATCAAATCAAGTACATACCAATTATAGTTATGGGCTTAGACACCTATCCAACACTAGATTCTTGATACTAGCTTTGGTTTCATTCTGAAATGCTTGGGTGCTCGTGGCAAGACTATTCACTATATCTTCTAAAGCTACACTAGAACTGCTAGGTTGCTAATGCGAGTTCTGGTTCTGAATATTCTAACTCTAATAATTTTGCTGATTCGGATTCTGAAAGTTGGGGTGAAAAATTGGTTGCTAATAATTTCGCTGCTGATGGAATTCGGGTGGCATCTAATATTGTTGTTTATGCTGAAAATTATTTTGATACCCTCCGATAGCTTTTACTATAGTTGTATCTTCTTGCAGTAATGGACACATATATGTTGGATGTTCCGTCTTCAAGTAGATTCCAAACGCTTTCTTTGCAGCTATTTTTTTCCTTTATCAAGAGTAGAACAACTTTTGTTAGTTTAGAAATCTGAGACTCTAGATAAGTATTGTTCTCTTCTTTGACACCCGTTGGTTGATCTGGATACCATTTGTCTTCATTACCAGAATGCTTTGACTCTATCTCCAGCTTCTCGATCAACTCCCAGATTTTGGTTGCCGTTATATAACCTAAGGAACCGCCACTGTAAGCATTTCTTAGATGCCTTTTCGTGGGTGTCAGACCTTCACAAAAATAGTTATAGAGCTGATAGTCACCATTCCCATGTTGTGGGCACCAAAGCGGAAACTTTTTGAATCTCTCCCAGTAAGTGTGTAAAGCTTCTCTTCTGCCTTGTTTGATACCAACGATTTCTCTTATGAGACATGAAACTCACGTTTCTAGAAAATGTTTCTCTAAAAAACAACTTTGTGAGTTTGGTCAATGTAGTGATAGATCCGGATTGGAGCTCATATAGCCATTCTCTTGCTGAGTCTTGAACTAAAAAGGGCAAATAATCTTAACTTTATCTGATCTTTACTAACAACATGCAGCTTCAATCCTGAACAAACTACATGAAATTTCTTAAGGAATTTATATGAGCCTTCATTTTCTAGACCTCAAAATGTGGGAAGAAGATGTATCACCCCAAAATTTGAGTTTGAAATTTTGGGTTTTTGGAAACGTGATGCAGTAGGGCTGCTGATTGACTTCTTGAGTGACCTACTCTCTGAGAGTATTTTCTTCTTTGTATCCACTCATTGTTGATTCTTCAAATTTTGGTTTCTGAAGAGTCTTTGGTTTCAGATTTAATTGAGGGTGGTGGGGAGTAAGTTTTATATGGGTTTTTAAAGGAGATGATGGGGGTACTTTCAGATAAAATGGGATGGTCGGATATGGTTCATTCCACAAGGGACTGCCTTGTGGTGTGGGGAGTTCGGGAGGTACTGAAGATGATGAACCAAAGAAACCAGGTGATTGTTTTCTCTGTGCTGCTTCTTTCTCCAGTTTCCTTGCAGTTCTTTCAATTTCTGGATCAAAAGCTAGAGGTGTACTTGTAGGAAATTTTTTGGTCATAAAACTGTCAGAAGCACCGTGTCCCCGGCAACGGCGCCAATTTGTTAACATGTTGTCGCGGACCTATTAAACAAATAAAATATTCACTGTTTTTTGCACTAATAATATAGCATGGGGAAACAAGTTCGAATCCTTAGTAACACAGTCTAACGGTCAATGCCTTTTTGCATCAAGCACATTCTAGTTAATGAAACATAAATTATAAAATGCGGTTTTTGATTTAAACAAAAAACTAAAAATTACAGTGAAATTAAACTAAACAAAAATCAATAATAAAAATGATTTTACTTCTGCTGCGACTTTCCTAATCATGAAATCAGCTCAGATCTGTTATTCAGAATGCGTTTATCTAAGGTGATACTGAGAAAAACTAACAAGCTCTAGTATAATCTCTTTTACCTAAATTAGTTAACCAAAACAAGCTCTTTGAATTAACCCTAAAAGCAGCTTTATGATCTATGTAAAATTCCCAGCAATATCTAATACTTTTCATACGCTCGAAAGCGTAAAGATAACAATGTGAATATGTGAATATGTGAATGTCAAATAAACCACATTATTTACCTTCAAAGATCCCCTTCTTGAAGTTGGAATATGTTAATGTTATTTATAAAGTAAAGATAACAATGTCAAAGACGAGTTTGATTCAACATAAGTTTAAGTCAAAAGTCTTTTTCATATAGAACTTGTCATTTATAAACCATTGATCTTTACATTATAATTCTTATTAAGAGATCTAGTCTCTTAAAAAGAATTTTAATCATTTATGAATATGAAGGTGATCATTGTGGAAAAACGATTTAAATAAACAATCAATCATTCATAAATTAACTGAGACATATATTTAGACAAGCTAAATTAAAACATACACTGTTCCAAAAAAACATTGTTTTATAATACAAGTACATTATGTTCCTAGCATAATTAGTAAACTAAACTCCACGAGTGTAGTTCCAACTTGATTGCTCTCAGCTTGTTACTCTTCTATAAATATCTGCAAAACATTTACAACTATTAGATTAACATTTATTTAGCATGTACTTGAGTGTTATATGAAAATTAAGATTTCTTTCTAGTGGATACTTGAAGTACTAGTCTCTTCCAGAAATTCATTCGAGATAGGAGCAACACTTCCTTTTCCAGTGTCCAGTTTCTCTACAAAAGAAACAAGATCCATCTATGTGGGTCTTAATGGATTTCTTAGGCTTAAAGGTGTTCAATCCATAAAATATGGGCATCTTAGATGACTTAAGGTGATTCTTTCATCCCAATATTATTCTAATGTTTGAACTAGTTTAAAAAAAATATCACTGTATTTTTTGGAATAATATTTAACTTTGTTATATCATCATATATTTACTTAAATTATCCAAGACCTCCTAGAAGTCAAGAATAACTATTCCTAATTTGATGTTAGAAACATCTTTAGCATCACAATGATGCCTTTACTATGCATCATGTTCAACTCTATTTCTCAGAGAAGGTTGTTTAGGACTAGGACCTTTAAGTGTTCATAATTTCACATCTCTAATGAGATTGTCTCTCAAGACATGAACTCATTGAAGTTGTATTAATTGAATGTTATTCTTTCATGAAGCCAGTAAATAAGATGACAATTCATGGTAATGAGAATGGATTATTTATGTCTATAAAATATTAACAAAATTCATTTAGTATTTTAAATATTTATTCTTTAATAATTAACTCCCTTTTAGTTTCCAAAAACATTAATTATCAAAGTCTAGGATCCAAGTTGCAAAACAAATAAGTGATTAGGTATCCTTTATCCCGTCCATTTGAATCTAACTCGGTGAATATTGATTATCAATTATATCTTACTATATAATTCCTAAATTTATGGGATCGCTAATAACAAATTTAATTAAACATGTTTGATCCCATTTATGCCTCAGAATTCTTTGATTAGTTGTCCTTTATCGCAAAAGATTTCCAATCAAATCTTCCAATTTGAACAACTTTTGTAATCGGCCTATAACTTGGTTATAGAAATCGCAAAGACACCTCGACCATCAAAATATAACATTATGCAGTTAGGTATCCTTTATCCTACTAGTGCATCAAAGAGATGTGTGATTGTTCTTCAAAATGGATTGTATATATTTAAGGTTTGAATGGGTTGCTTTATGTTATATAATTGTAGTTTTAAAAACATTTGATAGTAGGGGAATAAGAATAAGAACCAAATCATTCTGATACCACACACTGAATAACTCCAATTCACATCCCCGATGAACCCTCGATACCCGCACTGGATGATCATCAACAATCTCAACCTCTAATGGATAATCCAGTTCCCCTGCAGCACTCTTATTAAGAGCAAGAGATACAAAGGGTCGGGTTGCCCCCAAATCACACAAAACCAAAGCAGAGATACCGTTCATGAGGAACGATCCTAAAAAAATACATAGATATATGCATGAAAAGCAACATAAATAAAGAGATAAGGAGAGGATACATACCCATCACCACATCTGGTGCTGCACGAGCCTCTTCCGTTGTCAGGTGAAATGCCAACTCCTCACAACAGGCATCTCTTCCTTGTCCTATCGTCCAACTATAATTTGTTAGGTCTCTGAAGCGGGTGCTGCAACTGGTCCTACCGCTGCTAAACTCGGAAAATCGGCCTTTTTATGGCCTCTCTGATTTCAATGAAAGAAAATTAGACTCGATCCCTAGGAGGTGGCTGTGCAATCGCGGATAAAGTGCCCAGTCTGATCTTGTAGCATCCTAATTCACCACTCCTGCATGCCCCCATCGTGCTTCTTCCCACACTTGCCACAACGACACCGGTCATTCTGATCTCTCAATCTCGAATCAAAAACCTTATGCCTTTTTCCCGAACCCTAAGAACCTTGAACCTGATTCGACTTCCTCTTCTTCTCCATCTCCAAATCTATATCTCTATATCTGGCTCTCACTATCATATCCTCCAATGTCCTACAACTGGATATACTCACAAACTGCCTGATGTCACTCCTCAACATATCATTATATCTTGGTTTCTTCATCTCCTCGTCCGCCACATACTACAGAACCTAGAAACGCCCTCTCACGAAATATTACAGATATCTCTGCCACCGTCTTAGTAGTCTGGCGAAGGTCCTGAAACCCCATCGCCAACTATTGGACCTAAATCACTAATGCAAACTCAGCCCGAAAGCTCATCACGAAATCCTCCCAAGTCATAGACATAACCATCTCGCCTACCAAGGCATGCCCAACCTCCTCCCACCAATCTCGAGGTCTATCTCTCAGAAGACAGGAAGCAAGTCTGAAATTTGCCCCCTCTGGGTAACAGCTAGTCCGAAAGGCGTTCGTGACATCCGCTAACCAACCTCTACTCACAATCGATTCCTTCATCCCAAAGAACTTTGGATCCCTACATACCCAAAACTCTCGAAAAGTCAAAGTGCGAGCTCCCATCATCGCCATCATCTCAGAAAGAAAAGCGCCCAAATGCTCTTCTAAAATCTTCATAATACCCTCCTTGATCGTACTGAAGATCACATGAGTCTGCTCGTGAATACTGCGAGTAATCTCTAATGAAATGAGCTCCCGCATCTGGTCATCTATGTATCCAACCCCAATGTCAGAACCCGAACCTCTTCCAAAACCTCCTCGTGTGTCCATGTCACACCCCCAAACCAAGGATGGCGGAAACGTCCGGGGGTGGAGAACTTCATGTATAGTATCACAACAACGAATATAATAGTGCTCAAAGTAAATACAACCATCATAAATATAATTGAAAAGGTTACACCATGGAATAAGTTTACATGTTTCAAAATCAATTACATTATGATGACAAAATGAAGCGTGTGACGATTTATCGTCCCATCCTCAAAATGTTGTTGGTTTTCCTGTTTCACTGATTTCCTGAGAATACAAGTAGTTTTGAAAAAGTGTCAACAATTAAGTTGGTGTGTTCATAAGAGTTTTGTTTGAGAAAGAAACCGTTTTCCTTGTAAAAGCGACAAAGTATGTTTCCAGAAAATCCAATATTTTCTTTATTAAGTGAAATGAATGCTTCTATGTTATGCGATAATGAACCCTAGAAGGACCCATAGATTCCTTCTATAATCGCCCAGTGTATATAAGTTATATAAAATTTAAGTTATATAAACCGTTGAATATAATGGGTCTGCCCTAGGTCCACAACCAAACAAGGAACAGGAGATAAGGCGGGCCCACCAATTCTAAGTCGATTGTGACTAGATTCTTATATAACTCTATCATATACACTTAACAATTATAGCTGAAGTCTAACAATTGTAGCTTTATGTAGTTTTAATAGAAATATGTTCCAAAGAAAATCCTATATTTTCCTTATAAAAGTTAGGTAGTCCTAAATCCCAGGACCGAAAATAAACAAGTATTTTCCATACTTAAAGATATAAAAGCGATTTTAAATCGGCATAAAACCCTTTTTAAAGTTTGGTAGTCCTAAATCCCATGACCGAAAACAAGTATTTTTCCCTACTTAAAGATATAAAAGCGATTTTAAATCGGCATAAAACCCTTTTTAAAGTTAGGTGGTCCTAAATCCAAAGACCGAAAACAAGTATATTTCCATACTTAAAGATATAAAAGCGATTTTAAATCGGCATAAAACCCTTTTTAAAGTTAGGTGGTCCTAAATCTCAGGACCGAAGATAAAGAAGTATTTTTCCATACTTAAAGTATTTCCTGTGAGTTAAATCGACATAACTCGCTAATTTAAAAGTAAGAACCGGTAAATCTTATGATTTGTTCATACCACATGTGAGTTATTATAACCATACTATGACTCAGACGGCCTCGTAATACGACGTTCTTCAGGCGTCGCAAGTTAATTGACACTTGTCACCACAAACCTGCCGGTCTAGCTGTTGCATGCAGCTCAGGTGTGGGTTTGTCAAACCCAATATAGATCTATCCACAACTATCACGCTCTCCCTACAAGAGACTCTGGTTACAATTTACAGGACTTTTGACTTTGTTACCATGAAGGTAACACGAAGCGAATGTCTCACAAATTTATTCATTAACAGATTTACGTGAACTTAACTGAAAACCTTTGGTAAATGAGTTTGAAATGTAAATGATACATAAACTATACCTATTATAGTTTATCCAAAACGTTTGTACTGAAAAAGAACTATTTTATGAAAGTACATTAGTGTTATGAATCCATAAACTATGCTTATTATAGCTTATTATATGTGTTCGAAATGAATGAAAGATCTTATCATGAATGACTAAATTTCAGTTTATGATGATAAACTAACAAGAAATTACATTCAATATTTAGAACTTATTGTTATACACTTTGCTCGACATAATACAAAGTGTTATGAAAGTTATAAGCTGTTAACTAGTTTTTAAGCTTTCTGCACTGTTTTAGAAAAATCATAGAAAAATCATACGAAGTCGAAAACTGAATCCGTAAATTCTGAGAGTTCATAAAATGTGTCTAGTTTATTTATAATTTTTATTATGATTTTTCTAAGTCTTTAACTTGTGCTAAAATGTTCATATTCACAAACTGGTCCGAATTTGTTTCTGAAATGATAGGCAGTTTTGTAAAAATCACCATAAATCGTAGAAAAATCGTCTGGTGATGAGCAAGTAGTCATTTTAAAGGTATGAACCTGAACTATTTGCACCAAATACAGTTTTGAAAACTAAAATGTTTAAGTTGACCAAAACAGTCCGTGAATGGAGTTGAACGTTTCTGATGAAGGCTTTTAAATGAGTTTAGTTGTGTTCTTGGTGTTTTAACTGGTATTCCCCCCCCCCCCCTTAAAACTTAAGAAAAACATGAAAAGATAGGCGTATGAACTCACCTTGAGTGATTTCAGTAGATGGATGATGGAGAAAAGAAGTGTTCAACTCAAGAACACTTAGAAGATGCTTGATGATTCGAAGATCTAACAACAAATATGACGATATTTGTGTAAGGAACTCATGATTTGAGTGGAGAAGTGTAAGGAAATCAAGTGTTGGAAGAGATTTACTTACCAAGGTAGATGAAGAACTTGAAAATCAGCCTTGAAATCTCGAAATCTAGAGAGAGAAGTGAGAGAGAATGAGTTTTTGCTTCTTAGTGAAGTATGAGTGAATGGGAGGAGAGATAAGGGTTTTCCTACCCTTGAGTCAAAGCATTTGGCTGGAAAGAGGGGGAAAAAGCACGATGAAATGACCAGGTATGGTGGGGGTGTGGGCTGGTCATGGAGTGGGTGTGGGTGGTTGCTTGTGTCATAAACTAAAGTAAAGTCAACACTCCACCTCAAGTACTTCACCCACTCTCCTTGGATAAGATTTACACTCAAAAACATGATTATTCATGAGGTATGGGGTTTTATATGTTAAAATATGATTTTGGGTGAAAACCCCACGTTAAAATAATTAAAATCGGGCTTAGAACGCAAAACTAGTCGAAAACCGGGAAGAAAAAGGCTTCCTGCGAAGTTGCTCGGATAGGGCCGAAGTTCGGTCCCTTCTGCTATGGACCCGAAGGCGAAATAGACCGAAGGTGATATGGGCCGAAGGCAAAGGTCAGGAGTGAAGGCGAGGTTTGGGTTCGGGTCAGCAGGCTTCGGTCCGAGAAGGTTCGGTTCTTACGGGTTTCGCTTCTTAGGGTTTCGGCCCTAAGAAGGTTCGGTCCTATTTGGCTGATTTTCGCATAAACTCCCCGTTTTGCGCAGTTTTTCACCAAGTTAAGTGTCGGGATGCCCAAAATGATTATAAAAAGTTAAAGAAACTTTTGAGAGAGATTTGGGAGAGATTTCACACACTTGGAGAGATTTCTCATACTTGGAGAGATTTGGGAGAGATTTCACATTCTTGGAGAGATTTCTCATACAGAGAGAGATTTAGGAGAGATTTCACATACTTGGAGAGATTTGGGAGAGATTTCACATTCTTGGAGAGATTTCTCATACAAAGAGAGATTTGGGAGAGAATTCACATACTTGGAGAGATTTCTCCTACTCAGAGAGTTTTGGGAGAGTTAGAGTGAAAGAGATTGGGAGAGACTTCTTTTGTGACCTTTTTGAGTGTTTGGCTCTGTAACGCCAGGTTTGTAAATATCGTTAAGTCTTGTTATGTTTGTTATATACTCTCGAGGGGTATGGAATAATGTTTTATCGAGTAGTTTCATCACTTTCCCTGATTAGGGCTTAGATTTTTCCGAACACGTGGAAACTTTAAGTGATACTTTGTATTAAGACTGTGAGTAGTTCAATAGGGAACATAATGGAAACCCTAATGTATAAGGGTTAGATGAGTTGACCGGTTTGACCTGTTGACTTTAGTTGACTTTGACTTGGCCAAAAATTGACGGTTGTCACAGGCCACATATATGAAAATAAACCATATAAACCATCAGAACATACTCAAAGAATCCCCTTATTCAACAAGCTTCTTGGTACCCTTGCGACTCTACTTGACATGAGTACGGATCCTATGCTTTCAGTAGTACGAGGCCATACTAACTTCAATATCCATCCGTATTTTCCTCAAGGATCGCCCTGAATCCTCCAAGTTACTCCCTTATCAAACCAAACAATTCCCATCAATACATGTTTCTTGGCAACGAACCTCCCCTAAGTTTTCCTTGGGTTACTGTGGCAACCTGAAAATTTTTGCCTTGTAAGTCCAGCCATTCAATTCAACTGAGTGTCAGACCCATTTATGCTATCTTTTAGCATTGTTTAGAGTTTGTTTAAGGGTTCAAAGCTCAGTACATTCAAGCATTGGGTATAGGATTGAGTTGCTAAAGTTCTTCGCGTTGAAATCGAGCCGAACACTCCATCCAAGGGAGTGTACGGCCGTACACCCATGCTGACCGTACACCCACCCCCATATGTAGAGTATGCCTTCATTTCTCTTCATTCCTCACACTTCTCACTCAAGAAATCGGATTCTCTCTCAAGTATCATCGAGTTCTTCATCCTAGATCATCAAAAACGTAAGTTTTTCTTCCATCTTTGACTTGTTATCCTTCTTAATCATGTATCACCCTTTGATTTCATCCATGAAAATCATCTTTTTGGGTAGATCTTCAAGATCTTCATCTTTGACCAAGAACACCAAGAACACACACTTGTTCTTGGTGGCTGTGAACACCCTTTTAAGCCTCCAAATTGTAAGTATCCTTTACCTATGCTTAGTACACGTTAGGAACTCTTGCTAAACACCCTAGAAATGATCATTTAGCTGGGACAAGAGGAGTGTACGGCCGTACACCCTTGCATGGCCGTACACCCCTCAAAACACCCCAAAAGGGCCTCCAAAATGCAAACTTAGTTCGGATTCTTGATGAGCAATAGACCCACAAGCTTCACCATGGTCTAAACACCTTTTTGTGCATATTTCACCATGAGTGTACGGCCGTACACTCCATGGCCGTACACTCTATATTGTGGCCGTACACACCCCTTTGATGAATCACATGTGATTCTAACACTTAGTCCAAGTGTTTCCTAGTCCCTAAGGGTGTTTCCTTGCATGTTAGTTGCTTTTAAACACTAAATTCATGTCAATATATGCCATTATATGTCTTTAGGACTCGTTTTTGTCTCGAGACTTCATTCGTGGAACTTGTCATCCTTACGCGCATATTCGAGTGAATCACCCACATAAGGTGAGTTCATACCCCTATAATCAATCTTTTAAACTGTTTAAATGCTTTAAGGATTGCTCATGTGTTCATGAGTGATCAAAACAATTCAAAAACTCTTTTAAAGTTATGTTACTTTACAGTTTATAAAACTCCGTTTTTAAAGTACAATCATAAATTAGTAAATAAATGAGTCTTTTCTTCAAGTCAATAACAGTTTAAAGTAAAGATACTAGTAAAATATAATAGGTATAGTTTGGGGTTTCAGTTCAAATTAGAACATACTATAAAGAGAAACAGGGAGGTAGATACAATACACTATAACATAGAGAACATACTATAAAGAGAATTAGGGAGGAAGATACGATACACGATAACAGAAGGAACATACTAAATACTATAACAGAAGAACAAACCAGGATTCTGTTATACCAATGATCACTAACTCATTGTTCTAAACAAAAAGTGATAATAAATTGGTTATACAAGATCATATAACTTTAATGTGAGATTACGTCTCGGCTTAGCAATTTGTTTGCTGAAGTCACGTTTGGTAACCAGAATCTCTTGCAGGGAGAGTGTATAGTATGCGTACTACTCATCACATTATGACCTTAGTAAAACAAACTAGTTTTAAGGTATTCAGTACTTTAGTATGTGAATCTAAAAGACTACTGTATACTTACATCATTACAATCGACAAACAGAATAGTCGAGTCATGGTACATTCAGTAGAAAGGGGCCTATAATGCTAACTTTATGATTCCTTAGTTTATACATCAGGGATATATATTAATCGGATCCGACAGGTAGTAGGATGTGTGTTTTCCGCCTCATTTCCTGTTCCTTGTTTGGTTGTGGGCTTAGAGCAGGTTCACCCAGCCTACTATCTATCCAATCTTATATATATATATATATATATATATATATATATATATATATATATATATATATATATATATATATATATATATTCCGTATACACTAAGTAATCATAAGGAGTACCAGGTATGGGCCAGGTCGTAGTATACTAATTCAATACACCGTTTTCTAGTACAAATCATACTTTTCAAATAGAACATTTGGTAGACAAAGATAGAAACTTACCAGTATAACTTAAAGGACCTTTGGTGGTTAATTCTATAATACCTTAGTTTATACATCAGGGTTATATATAATTAATACCCGATAGGTAGTTGGATGTGTGCTTTCCGCCTTACTTCCTGTTCCTTGTTTGGTTGTGGGCTTAGGGAAGATTCATACAATTAACTATCTGTTCGATATTAGATTATATATATCCTGTATAAACTAAGTGATGATAGAAGGAACTATTGTGGTTACCATTTTTACTAAAAGAAATAAGGGTTTTCTTGAAGAATCTTTTCATCAAATACAAAGGAACTATTACAGTTAACTCCGTGAGTACCAAGTGAATACGTCAGGGTTATATACAACGAGGATCTAACAAATAATGGGATGTGTGCCTTCCGCCTCATTTCCTGTTCCTTGTTTGGTTGTGGGCATAGGGAAGATACACACAATCGATTGTTTGTTTACTCTGGGTTTTATATAACTTGTATCCATTTAGTACTCATAAAAAGGATTGTAGAGTCATTTTTACTTATCTTTCATCAAAGCAGGAAATATAGGATTTTCTGGAGGAACAGGCGAACTTTTCTAAAAGAACTTTCAACTTACTTACATCACTAAAATCTTATGAACTTGACCCGACCCGGCATGGTCCATTTGGGTTGCATGGCATTGCAATACTTGGATAGACTAAATGAGAGAATAAGGCACTTATGATTATTAATATATTATAAGTCCTAATATATTAATAATAGTATTATTTAATTAGTATTGATCAAGTATTAATCTAGTATTAATTTGGTGATCAAAGTGAGACTAATTAAATATATAGGGTTGATTATGACAATCATCAATTCTTTTATGGTGGATTAATGATCCATGGTTTATGGGTTTGGTTATAACCATATGGAGCTCCATGGATAGTTCATGGGAGTTACAAACCCATGGGTCATGGGAAATCAAGAGTCATGACAATTAAGGGCATTCATGTGTAAACCCTAATTGTGACAACACTATAAAAGGAACCCTATGGCTAGCAAAATCGTGACCTAGTGTTACTAGAGAGGGCATAACCGATTTTGAGTGCTAGAAGTATTATCTCAAGTTATTCCAAGTCTTGTGGTGTTGTGTGAAGCATTTGAGGCACAACATTTGGGGTGCTAGGCTCATAAAGTCTTGAAGGAATCCAAGCAACAACAAGGTATGTATTTCTACTAGTTTTATGTTCTATGTAATCCCCATGCCATGCTAGTTAGGAAATAACCTTGAAAAAGAAATTTGCATGTATATAGAGAAAACATAGATTCAAGGTTATTAGGGTTGCATGTACACTTAGGAAGTGTTAGAATGCTCAAAACCCATCAGTGGTATCAGAGCCAAGGATTGTTTTCTGTATACTTGATGCAAAACTGGTTAAAAATCGAAAATTCTGCACTCTGACGACTGAACTCGCCGAGTCCATGGGGAGGACTCGCCGAGTCCATGAACAAATTCATTGTACTCGCCGAGTAGAATAATGCACTCGGCGAGTAGGAGCGTGCTGGGCAGTTTTTTTTCGAGTTTTGTTGCTGGAAATGGATTAAGATCATTATCCCAATCTGTTTTGGACTTGTAAAATCTGTTTTTCAAAATGATAATGATTATGTTAACCCATTTTACATGACTTTTATCAATTTTCAAGTATTGTATATGTTTATATGATTCTCTTGAAATTGCTTGACATGAATTTGTGTTCATATGAGTTTAGAAGATCATAGGAATTATATGTAACCTCCATGTATGTTTAATTCATGATCTTAATGGCAATGATGGTGTCCATAACTTGTCCTCAAGTTATGGATAACCAAAAGTCACTTCTTTAAATTGTGATTAAAGAACTAAAGAAGTTTCATAAAATGAAGAGTCTTCATTTTATGAACCATTAAAACTCATAAGTTACAAATTGAAGAGACTTGGAATAGTTTCAAATCTTGCCCTCAAGTTTTGGAATTTGAAAAGTCTTACACTTTAATACTTTAATTCCAAATTAAACCTTAGATTTTTAAAAAGTTTAAAAATCAACACTTATACTATTATTATAATTTTATTATATAGATATGTATAAGAATATGTCATTCTTACCGTTAGTAGGCCTCATTCACGAAGCCGGTCTATAAGGGGGGTATAAGGTTGTTGCCTATAAAATGGTGACTTAATGGGTGTCCACTCTCACCCACCGCTTCCTTGATCGGTGGAGGGTCGTTAGCCGACGGGTAGGATACGACTTTAAATACTTGTTAAAAGTATAATAAATTATAAAGTAACTATACATTATAAATTCCCAATCTTAGTTACTTTAGGAAAATGTGAAATTGGTGCTAGCCCATAAAATTACACTTTGTACCTTACCAAGTCGTTAGTGGAGCGTGTGTGGTTAACCGGCACACTAACATGGACTAGTAAGGGTGGCAAAGGGTAACTTGACCTTATTATAGATCGGTGGAGCGTGTGTGGTTAACCGGCACATCGATTAGGTAATATTGTTGAGGGTACCAAGTCAATTTGTATGGTTATTCACACCTTGTTTGTGATCCTCGGCATCCCAGTCACAAACTTGAGAGGGCACAATCGAGATTCAAACATGCCATTGAAAAGTTCAATGTATCTCAAAAGATCTAGGAGTTTCAAAACCAATAAAACCTAATAATAAAATATTTCGTTCTTATGGTGGAAATTGGTAAATCGTCATTTACCTACCTTCAAATATTTTATAGTATGGATTACGGCATCCCTCTTCCAACTATAAATAGTTTGTTGGATCCTAGCCTTAATATTTCATTTGGGTGAATTATTAAGGATTCCTAATCTAATGAAACTTGTCTTTCTTTCCTTTCAGATGTCTTCCAACAATGCTTCTGGCTCAAACCCAACAGGCTCCTTTTCCCTTATGAACTTGTGTGGTAAGGTCATCTTTGATGGATCCAATTTCAATGAGTGGATCAGAAACATCAGAATGATTACCCGCTATGAGGACAAAGAATATGTCCTCGATAGGGAGCTTAAGGTTGTGAATGAAGCCACTGCTACTCCTGAAGAGTTTGCGGAGTTTGTTGCACATGAAAAGGATGCTACTAAAGTAGCATGCATCATGATGGCCACCATGACTCCTGAACTTCAAAAATCCTATGAAGATTTCTACCCCTATGAGATGCACCTGGATCTGATGGAAAGATACCATCAGAGCGCGCGTCAAGAGAGGTATGAAATCATCTCCTCCATGATAACCGCAAGGATGAAGGATGGTGAACCCATCACCGGTCACTTGCAGAAGATGCAAAGGTTCATTGACCGGTTGCTGAAGCTAAATGTTGACTTTCCTGAGGAAATGGCGATTGACATCATTCTCCATTCCTTACCTCCAAGTTATGATCAGTTTCGTATGACTTATCATATGAACAAGGAGGAAGTCACACTTAGCAAACTTCAAGGACTCTTAAGGACAGCTGAAAATGGCCTTAAGGGTAAAGCGGTTGCTACTTCTACTCCTTCAACAACCCCTGTTCTGGCTATTGGGCAGGGAAAGGGTAAGAAGAGGAAAAGCCCTTCGAAGGGTACCAAGGGTAAGACTCTTGATGGTTCCTCTTCAAGTGGGACAAAGAAAGGTCCCATTACTCCTTCTTCAAACCCAAAGGAAGCACAATGCTTCTATTGCCAGGATAAGGGACACTTCAAGCGAAGCTGCCCTAAATATCTGCAAGATGTAAAGGATGGGAAGGTTAAACCCACCCATGCAGGTATTTACACAATATTGTCTAATAACTCATCTAATGCTAATTCTTGGGTGCTTGATACAGGTTCTGGTATTCACATCTGTACTGATTTGCAGGCACTAAGAAGAAGTGAGCAAGTGGAGCACGGGAAGATAAACTTAGTCATGGGCAACAAGAAAGCATCACCTGTTACCAAGATAGGAGTTTATTCTTTATTGCTTAATAATGGGTTAATGTTAGATTTGAATAAGTGTTGTTACTCGCCCGAAATGGCGAGAAATATTATTTCTTTTCATGGCTTGTACAAACAAGGTTTTTCTTTTTCATTTGATAATAAAAATGGTGCTATTAATGTTTATTACAATGATGTATTTTACTTTAAAGCATTACCTTGTGATGGTGTATATGAAGCCGTGAATGTTGTAGACAATCTAGGAAATAATGTGTTGTGTATTGATTCTTCAGATAGCTTGGATAAAGCATCCTTGTGGCACTGTCGTCTTGGACATGTTAACAAGAAGCGCATAGGCCAACTCCAAAAGGCTGGAGTCTTGGAATCATTTGACCTCAAGTCAGGTGATAGTTGCGAGTCTTGTTTACTTGAAAAATAACAAAGTCACCCTTCACAGGTACTTGTGATAGGGGTGAAGGTTTGTTGGACCTTGTACACACGGATGTGTGTGGGCCCTTCAGAGTTGCTACAAGGGATGCTAATCGCTATTATGTGACTTTTACTGATGATTACAGTAGATATGGATATATTTACTTAATCAAGCATAAGTCAGAAACCTTTGAAAAGTTCAAAGAGTTTAAGCAGGAAGTGGAGAATCAATTGGGCAGGAACATCAAGATGCTCCGTTCCGATCGGGGAGGAGAGTATCTTAGCATTGAGTTCCTTGACTATCTTAAGGAATGTGGGATTGTCTCACAATTGACACCTCCCAGAACACCACAGTTCAATGGTGTAGCTGAAAGGCGCAATCGAACCTTGTTGGATATGGTTCGTTCCATGATGAGTCGAGCTTCGTTACCAATCTCTTTCTGGGGGTATGCCTTAGAGACTGCCGCCCATATCCTTAATCTAGTCCCTACTAAAAAGGTTGCCAAAACACCTCACGAGATGTGGACTGGGAAAGTTCCCAATTTGGACCACATCAAGATTTCGGGTTGTGAAGCTTTCGTGAGGCATGAGACTCATGATAAGCTTGAACCTCGAAGTGAGAGGTGTATTTTCATCGGCTACCCACAGAGATCCTTTGGTTACCTCTTCTACAGACCCGGTGATAATGTGGTCTTTGTAGCAAGAAGAGGAGTCTTTCGTGAGAGAGAATTCATAAGCCAAGGGGACAGTGGGAGGCAAATTGACCTTGAAGAGCTTCAAGAGTCAAGTGGTGAAGGAACCTCAAATGCTATCGAACAACCTGAGGAGGAAACTCCTGTTGATCCGATAGATGAGTCTGTACCTCCAAGACGTTCCACTAGGGTGAGGAACACACCTGATTTTTATTATGGTTATCACATCACCACTGAAGGTGATATATTTATTAGTGATAGTACACTAATAGATTTGGATGAACCTAATAATTACAGGGAAGCCATGGCAGGCCCTGAGTCTGCTAAATGGAAGGAGGCTATGGACAGCGAGATTCAGTCCATGTATGACAGTCAAGTTTGGAACTTGGTTGACAATGTACCAGGTCGTAAGACAATTGGGTGCAAATGGATCTTCAAGAAGAAGACCGACATGGATGGGAAGGTACATACTTACAAAGCGCGACTGGTTGCGAAGGGCTTTACTCAAACTCCGGGAGTTGACTATGATGAGACCTTCTCACCAGTAGCTAAGATTAAGTCTATTAGAGTATTGTTAGCCAGAGCTGCATTTCATGATTATGAAATATGGCAAATGGATGTCAAAACCGCTTTCCTTAATGGAAAGTTGGCTGAGGATGTTTACATGGCTCAACCAGAGGGTTTTGTCGATACAAGATACCCTAATAGAGTGTGTAAGCTTGATAAATCCATTTATGGATTAAAACAAGCATCTCGCAGATGGAATCTTTGCTTTGATGAGAGAGTCAAAGAGTTTGGCTTTTCTAGGAGTGAGGATGAGTCTTGTGTGTATGTCAGGGCTAGTGGGAGCATAGTTAGCTTCTTGGTGTTGTATGTGGATGGCATACTTCTCATAGGAAACGACGTCCCAACCTTGCAGGAGGTTAAGACCTGGCTTGGGAAGTGTTTCGCTATGAAGGACCTTGGAGAAGCTTCCTATATCCTAGGGATAAGGATATTGAGAGATAGGAGTAAGAGACTAATTGGACTTAGTCAAAGTACTTACTTGGATAAGGTGCTGAAAAGGTTCAGCATGCAAGAATCCAAGAAAGGAGAATTACCAATCCAGAGTAATGTCAAGCTGAGTAAGACTCAGAGTCCGAGTACAGAGGCTGAGATAGCTGAAGTGAGTCATATACCATATGCTTCCGCTGTGGGCTCGATCATGTATGCTATGACTTGTACTCGCCCTGATGTGGCTTTTGCTTTGAGCATGGTCAGTAGATATCAAGGGAACCCTGGCAAGGCACACTGGACAGCGGTAAAGAACATTCTCAAGTATCTGCGGAGGACTAAGGATTGGGTCCTTACCCTCGAAGGCAGTGATGACTTGAGAGTGGAAGGATATAGCGATGCTAGCTTCCAGACTGATATGGATAATTTCCGCTCTCAGTCAGGCTGGGTCTTTATCCTAAATGGAGGGGCAATTACTTGGAAAAGTTCCAAGCAGGAGACAGTAGCTGATTCTACTTGTGAATCAGAGTACATAGCAGCAAGTGAAGCAGCTAAGGAGGCGATATGGCTAAAGAACTTCATCGGAGACCTTGGAGTTGTACCAGCTATAAAAGAGCCAATGGAAATTTTCTGTGACAGCGAAAGTGCGGTTGCTTTGGCTAAGGAACCAAGAGATCACGGGAGATCTAGGCACATTGACAGAAAATACCATTTCATCAGACATCGAATAGAATAAGGACTCCTCGTGGCTAAGAGGGTATCATCAGATGAGAACCCGGTAGATCCCCTCACGAAGGGACTGAGTAGGGTTAAGCATTTACAGCATGCGAGGCGCATTGGGCTGAAGGATGATATTAGTTTCAATAATTAGATTCCTGAAACTTGTAAAATGTAATTGACATTTGATGATAAATAAAAGTTGTTATTTATTTATGAGTAAGGTGTTACTATCTTGTGTTGATTGTTTACTATGTTTCAATTTTGCATGTTTTTACTTCCAGAATAATTATGTTATTATTCAAACCATCCACAGTCAGTCAAACTTTGGAAGTAAGTATTGATTTAAGACTGTCATGAATTTGGCTTGTATGATTTGTCTAAAAGTGCTTTGGACAATGCAATGGTTTCTACAACATTCATGAGTACTCATAAGGGCTGAGTATTGGATCACTTCATGGAATTTATCTCGAGTGATCGTGAGACGGTAATATCATATAAATCTTCAAACCTAGAGATATGAGTTGTTGACTATGAGTTGGTTATTCATTGATTGCACGAAAACGCATTGGTAACTCGATGTCATAAAACGTGCCTTTGTGAATAATTCAACAAGTAGTTAGTACAAGAATATCAGTCGAAGTTTATCTGTTCCTTCTAGAAATAGAAGCGATATCTGGGCCCCTCGATGATTTGGTTTTGACCTATGTACCGGGCCCGGTCAGAACCTAATTGATGTGTTCAATTTAGTTCTATGTCGAAACAAATCAGAGATCGAGAAACAAATGCTGGACAATAAGTAAGACCATGTTCCATGTGTTTGTCCGGCTGATATCATGAGAACAGAGGATTATATGATCACTTATCTTAAATGGCGTATCATCATCATCTCAGTTCTGAGAGACTTTGAAAGAGCTACGATTGCTAGTCGGATTTTGAAGTCATATTTGCAAATATAGTTATTAGACTTATCCAAGTGGGAGACTGTTGGATATAGTGTCTAAGTCCATAACTTTATTTGGTATGTACTTGACCCGACACGGCATGGTCCATTTGGGTTGCATGGCATTGCAATACTTGGATAGACTAAATGAGAGATTAAGGCACTTATGATTATTAATATATTATAAGTCCTAATATATTAATAATAGTATTATTTAATTAGTATTGATCAAGTATTAATCTAGTATTAATTTGGTGATCAAAGTGAGACTATTTAAATATATAGGGTTGATTATGACAATCATCAATTCTTTTATGGTGGATTAATGATCCATGGTTTATGGGTTTGGTTATAACCATATGGAGCTCCATGGATAGTTCATGGGAGTTACAAACCCATGGGTCATGGGAAATCAAGAGTCATGACAATTAAGGGCATTCATGTGTAAACCCTAATTGTGACAACACTATAAAAGGAACCCTATGGCTAGCAAAATCGTGACCTGGTGTTACTAGAGAGGGCATAACCGATTTTGAGTGCTAGAAGTATTATCTCAAGTTATTCCAAGTCTTGTGGTGTTGTGTGAAGCATTTGAGGCACAACATTTGGGGTGCTAGGCTCACAAAGTCTTGAAGGAATCCAAGCAACAACAAGGTATGTATTTCTACTAGTTTTATGTTCTATGTAATCCCCATGCCATGCTAGTTAGGAAATAACCTTGAAAAAGAAATTTGCATGTATATAGAGAAAACATAGATTCAAGGTTATTAGGGTTGCATGTACACTTAGGAAGTGTTAGAATGCTCAAAACCCATCACTTAAGACCTTTTAACTGTCTCGTGAATACAATAACTTATCACCAACAACAGATAATTCTTCGAATGAAAGGTCTCACACTAAAACAGTTGGACTCAAATAAGAGTTGTGCAATAGTGTTAAAACCCGACCTTCTAAAATTATCTAGTCTCCATAATATGTAACTTAGCATATTTGATTACTAGTTAGTTGATGTTAATGGGGACTCCTAGAAGCACAAAGTAAGCCACATTTGAGTGTCGATTAATCAGAATCAAAGCATAACCTAAACATGCCATCCTATCATTGACTGGTCAATACTAGCATGCAAGTCTACAAGCTCATACGGCAGGCATACAAAGGCATATCTCCTATCATTCTATAATGCAATCTTCAGCATATCCTTATCCCTAATCTAGCATGCAATTCACAGATACACAATTCAAAGCATAATACAAAACATGTATGGGTATTTTGGGAAAACTTACATGAGCTAGGTCGATTGCATGCACCACACCCCTTTCTTTTATTAGACCATTTCTTTTTATAAAAATATGTCAAACCCTCAGTTTGAGTTCAGACATACCCAAGAGTATGCCCTAATCTGTCACACCAAGGCTCTGATACCCACTTGTAAAGTCCCAAAATTTAAAAATAAAAATTTCATTTTTATATTAATAAAATCATCAACCAAACATTTTTATAAAACCCATAAGGGAAAAATCAGAGTATATCAATCAATCATCCAGAATACATCAGAGTTAAATAAGGCTGAAATCATGGTGTGCGCAATGCGATCATCCCGAGATCTTCCCTTTCGATCCGGAATTACTTGAAACGTAAACCGTAAGCACGAAGCTTAGTGAGTTCCCCAAAATACTGCATAACATACATATCTTCCAGCTCAAGGCTATGTCGGTTTTATTTCACCCGCGAGTCTATTTCAACTCATATGTCAGCCCAAGGCCGTACCGGGTCTATTTCATCCCAGAGTCTATTTCAACTCATATGTTAGCACAAGGATGTATCGGGTCTATTTCACCCCCACATACATATATAAAACAGACACAAAGGCATACATTATGTACAACAGGAGTCACAAAGACTACAAGCACATAACATATCCTAGTTTCCTACAATATAGTGAGCAAACTCACCTCAGTCTGTTGACAGTCAAACATATGCTCAGGATGTTGAACCAGAGAATCCTCACGCTAACCAATCAAATAAAACCCTAATTAATAATTGGGCCATAAACCATATCCGGGAATCTAATTCACTAGTCCCAAAACCCAGGGTAAAAGACTATTTTACCCTTCCTCACTTGACCCATAAATCGAGGCCCAAATTCAATGGCTCTAAACCCCAATAGTGTCCTAATTCCTAAAGGACACCCAAAGCCCCATACGGTCCCAAGCACAAGAAAACCCAAAGCCTATCAATGGCCCAAAGTTAGAAAACTAATGGCCGAACAAGGCCTAAAAACCAAATATCGTGTATCACTTTGTGACCAATCCTTGGTCACGTCGTGAGGGTTATCCATTCCGATTCCAGGGACTTGTTCTTGATTCAGACAACTCAGCAAGGGATGGGTTTCTCATGCTCACGTCATGAGACATCATGTCTCATGTCGTGAGAATGGTCTGAATCCAAAACCAACGTTTCAATGTTCTTAAGCCATAAATTTCCTCAATTACAGAAGCTATAGGGACCCTAATGGTCCACAAAAAATGAATTCTTTATGGACATGCATGCATCATGCATTTTCCCCCACAATTTTAGGTCAAAAGTAGAAATATGGCCTCAAGTTCTCATGCAAGCTTCAAATAGTCAACCAACTTCTAGATCTGGATGATATGATGCTCAAAGGACCATTTACATCCATAAAGTTGCTAACTTTATGGATCTTCTTTACTTCAACAAGCTATAACATAAAGAAATGATACCAAAAACCTTGATCTAGCTGTGAAATGAAATAGAGCTTGAGTCTTGATACTTACAATGGTCCAAACAAGAGAAGAGTTGATGACAATAATGCTTTCTAGGAACTTCCTTCACAATGATGCTTCTTCTCTTACTTTCTTCTCCTTCAAACAAGAAAAACACTGAGGATATCAAAGTGGTTCGAATTTATGGTTTCCAGAACGCTTAGAGGGTAAGAGAGGCTGAGGATGGGCAACCCTAGCATCTTATTCCCATAAATACTCGAATCTTAGGATTTGGGGTCATTAAGTTGGGCTCACGTCATGATACGTCATGTGTCACGTCGTAAGACTCCAAAAATGCGGGTTAACAGGTCAACGACCACTCACCACGTGACCACCATTATTCATGTTGTGAGCCTCCTCCAAAAGGCCAAAAATCAAGAAATTAAGTACCTCAAGGTTCTAGATGTTACACATTTGGGAAATTTTGCTTACTTGATTTGAAGGATTAAGACCTTAAGGCATTAAGTTGTTTAGAGCATTCTTCACAACTAGGTGGTCACGACGTGGCGACCGGATTAATGACTATTAAGTGTTGACCTTGACTATGACCGTTCACATTTTGAACAAGTTTGACTTCAAGTCAAATTTAGGGTTTTGGCTTGTAGATTGAGATTTGGTCCATGTTTGTTGTATAGGTGACCATTAGTGTTGGTTATTGGATTTTAGATCAGTATTGTTATCTTCTAAACTACGAGGTGAGTTTTCTCACTATACTTTGTACTACAGTATGTGTCCTTGTGTGTTACATGATGGTATACTGAAGCGATATGTTAGATTGGTAAAACCATATGATTACATGTAATTGTTGGTTATTGATTATTATTTGCATATGTTGACATAAATGTGGTCGGGTGGAGGCAGTACTCCTTGCTGTAAGCCAACAAACTCAGGAGCAATCTAGTCATAAGTCGAGGGCCCGAGAAAGGGCAATCCAGTCTTATGATGTGCGCTCAGGAATAAGCCAATCATAAGCTGAGGGTCGGGAAGGGCAATCCAGTCTTATGTTATGGGCTCAGGGGAAATCTTGTCTTATCTTGTGGGCCCAGTGTGCATGCATTGTATATATATTATTAAGTGGGGTATTTTTAGGGAACTCGCTAAGATTTGGCTTGAAGTTGTGGATTTCAATGTTTTTTCAGGTACATCAAATGATTGGGGAAAGGAAAAGGCATGATCTGACACATCATCCTGCTGATTTATGTTTTTAGATATTAATTGATACTTTGATTCTATGGATTTGACTTGAAAACAATGGTTAATTATCATATTGTTTTTGTAAAAATATTTTATAAAAATGAAAAAAATTTATCATGGTTTTTGGGATGTTACAGGATGAGTGGACTAAAGGATTAAGTGCTTAATGAATTCAGTTGGCCAGAGCAGCTCCCACGACATGGAGGATTAGTCTCCAAGACGTGGAGAGAGGTAGTCTCACGAATGTTTTGTCCAAAGTTCAACACCATGTGGCAGAAGCCTGGCCACAACGTAGCGATCGGCTGTGATACCTTTGATTGTTGACTTTGACTATTGACTTTTGACCCAGTTGACTTTTGGGTCAACTTCAGGGATGTAGCGCCATAGATTGAGGAATTGCCTTTATTTGATGAATAGTTTGCTTGTAGTACAGGTTCTTGCCTTCAAGTGAGTTGTATGGATATCTGTTAGCATGCTAGGTGAGTTTTCTCACTATACTTTGTATTGTTGAATGTTTCCATGTGTGTATAATGTTGTTATCTTGTAGTGATTCGTTAGACTCGTAGATCTGCTATGATTACCTATGTTTGCTTGTTACTGTTTTGGTGCATATATCGACATGGTGTGGTTGGGTTGAGGTGGTAGTGATTTATGTTGTAGGCCAACAAACCCCGAAGTGGTCCGACTATATGTTGTAGGCTCGGGACCGGTACAGGTTTATGTTGTTGGCTCAGGAGGTGGTCCAGCCTTATGCTTTAGGCCTTTTATGCATGCATTATATATGTATTGTTCTATGGGGTATTTTGGGGGAACTCACTAAGCATTGGCTTATAGTTGTGGATTTAATTTTTTTTCAGGTACTTCAGAAGACCGAGGGAAGGCGAAGACATGATCCTACACATCCTCCTGCTGATTTATGTTTTGAGAGATGATCTTGATACTTTGATTTCTATGGTTCTATCTTGAAAAAAAATGTTTGATTATTTATGTATTTATGAAAATTTGTAACATCCTGATGTTTTGGTATTTCTAAATTCATCCTTTTAATTTTATTATATGTCATTTTGGCCCCAAAATCCAGGAAGTTGTGCTTTGAAGCCCTAATGGCAATTTTGCAATTAAGGCAGGAGGAGTACGCCATGCGTACATGTGTGTACGATAAACGTATTAAGTTGCGCCCTAGTACGCTAGGTGTACTAGCTTCAGGAGGAAACCCTAAATTTTAGGGTTTGGGTGGTATTTAAACATCTTTATGGCCTCATTTCTCTTCGCCTAACGAACCTCTACCCTCTCTTCGTGATTTGAAGCCCTAAAAGCATCTTATGAGGCCATTTCAAGCATCAAAGAGTGTCTTTGTGTGATTAGAAGGAATGAAGGGTGGTCAAGCTCAACTTGGAGGAAGAAGCATCTTAGATCTGGAATTCATCTTTCATTTGCAAGTCCTTCAAGGTATAAAGCTTGCACCTTTGTCTTCTAGTCTTGTAGATCAAGAAATGGGGGTTTTATGTCACTTTTTTGGTCCCAATTGTCTCATCTTGGGAATAGCATGTTCTGGACGTTTTGAGTTGTCCTTTCAGTCCTTAGGAGGGGTCCTTAGCCATAAAAATGAAGTCCCTTTGGTCAGATTTGCTCCATGCATCTTGTAGGAGGTCTTAATGGATTAAGACCATGTGTTAAGTTCTTATTAGGCGTGTAAAGTCATAAATTTAGAAACTTTAAGACTCTAAGGTGTGTTTTGATCATGGATCTGGAATATAGGCTTAAGTGCTTAAGCCATTAAGCACTAAATGGAGTTTGGAGGATGCGAGGGTATGCCCCGCGTAGATGACAACCCCGATGGTGGTCTTCTGTGACGCTTTGCGTACGCTATGTGATGGTATGTTGGGTTGAGGTGGTCCTGCTATGTGCTCAAGGCCAAAAGATCCAGGGTGTCCCGGATAGACTGCAGGCCGGTGGGGCGTACCAGTCAGGCCGAAGGCTCGGAGAAAGTTCCAAATAGGCTGAAGGCCCAGTGAGGCGTACCAGTCATTTTGAAGGTTCTGTGAGCGTACCAGATAGACTTTGGGCCGGTGGGGAGTTCTAGTTAGAGTGAAGGCTATGTATGCATGCTTTTTACGGTTGTTATTATGATTATGTGTTGTGTTGGCACTTTGGGGGAAACTTACTAAGCATCCGCTTACAGTTTTGGGTTATGTTTCGGGTACTTCAGAGGATCGTGGGAAGGCGAAGGCGTGACCGTACACATCCTCATCTTTTGGACTTATGATCTTAGGAAAACTCTGATATTGAACATGTTTTGAAAACTATGTTGTAAACAATTTATGATTCTGGGTCGGTTTTAAAAGTTTAAATTTTTCATGATTTTTATGGATGTTACTGTTGGATAATGTGTCTAAGACCATAACTATATTTGGTATGTACTTGACCCGATTTGGCATGGTCCATTTGGGTTGCATGGCATCAGAACAATTTGGATAGACTTTTGTGAGAAGAGGATTTTGGTACAATATAATCTTCTCTCAAGTTATTCCAATTGTTGGTGGTGTTGTGTAAAGCATTTGAGGCATCACATTTGGGGTGCTAGGCTCACAAAGTCTTAAGGAATCAAAGCTACAAGAAAGGTATGTCATTCTACTAGTTTTTTGTATTACATGAAAGTTTGCATGTATAATAGAGAAAACGTAGATCCAAGGTTTCTAGGGTTGCATGCACACCATAGGAGTGTTAGAATGCTCAAATCCCAACAGTGGTATTAGAGCCTAGGCTAGTTCTCAATTATACTTGATGCTACTTGCTTAAAAATCGATTTTGTGCTCACTGTTCAGTGAACTCGTCGAGTCCATTGGGGGGACTCGACGAGTCCATGTGAAAATTCATCCAACTCGTCTATTTGGTTCATCCACTCGACGAGTAGGAGTCCCTGAGTGCAGAATTTTGAGTTTCAATGCTGGAATTGCACTAGGATCATTACCCTAAACAGTTTTTAGATTGTTAAACTCTTTATCTGATCTAAACTTTTCTGTCACACCCCAAAACCGGAACGGCGGAAACGTTCAGGGGTGGAGGACGTCATGTTCAGTA
The DNA here is from genome assembly GCF_052849685.1 of Lactuca virosa. Taxonomy (NCBI): domain Eukaryota; kingdom Viridiplantae; phylum Streptophyta; class Magnoliopsida; order Asterales; family Asteraceae; genus Lactuca; species Lactuca virosa. Next base: position 28,221,443 of record NC_136427.1, read on the forward strand.
TCACAACAATGAATAGTAGTAAACAAGCAACAACATCATCCATTGCATTAATAATATAATTTAATACAAGTGTGTTTTGTCAAGTTTATAGACACCAAAAATATGAATCAAAATAAAAGATGAGTCTTGAACGAGCTCCATCTTCTCAAAACCTGGCACCGGTACCTGTCTACTGGTGACCTGAGAATACAAGTTATTTTGAAACAGAGTATCAGCTTTAAAGCTGGTGAGATCATAAGTATTTTAGTGTATGTGTTTGTATGAAAGTGTTTATAAGTATGTGATGTGTAAGTTTGTGATTTGTATGTGTTTGTGAATGTTTGAACTCTCCTAGAAAACCCTATGTTTTCTACTAAAAGTAGCCTTCTACCAAGGCATCAAGTGTTTGTAAAATGTCTCTTGTAAGAGTATGTATTTTCCCAATTCTGACTATCATTAACCAAAAATATAGTTTTTACATTACTGTTCATTGTGTGAAGATCACAAAGTGAATGCAATGGGGAAACAAAATAGTACTGTAGTGTTGTATTAAGTAACTACTGCTGTACTAACTACCTTAAATCAATTGTTATTTAAAGTACCATGTGATATGTATGTACCATACAACCGACTAAAAACACGACGATGAAAGACGTCGGAAGGAATGACGTTTGGCACCCGTAGACATGCAAGTCCCACGGTAGCGAGCAGCAAGGTGTAGGATAGTCAATCCAGTATAGATCTATACACAAACTCAACGCTCTCCATTTAAGGAGATTCTGGATACAAAACGAGCCATGACAGGTGATGTCATGCCCCGTTACGTGGCTCACATAACTGTAGTAGTGTTCTTGTATATGTATTGTGTGTACTAGTTGTATTGTGTGTTCTCTCTCTGTCTAGTATGAATGTATGTTCTCTCTGTCTAATATGTTCCCTTGTATAATGTATAGTATGTACTAGCTGTATTGTAATGTATGTTCTGACTCCTTGTATGTTTCATTGTTCTAGTAATAGTATTAGTAACTTCCTAAACTATACCTATTATAGTTTACTAGTAATGTTGTTTGTACGTATGAACATGTTTGTATAACTTTGCTACCCAAAGGTATTGAATAGAAAGAAGGAACCTTTATATCTATATACATATACATAATATATAACTAGAATTCAAACGACCTTCGGACAAACAACCGATACCCTAAGTCCACAACCAAACAAGGAACAGGAGGTAAGCTGAGCTATCAGTCCTAAGTCCTTTCAATCCTACTTATATAACTATATCCATATAGATACACATTTAACAAAATACAAGTTTAAAAGAGTTTAATAAAAGTATTTGACATGTAAAAGAGTTTGTAAGACAGTTTGAAGTAAAACAGTTTGAAGTAGAACAGTTTGAAGTAGTACAGTTTGAAAAGTAAGAAATCCACTTGTTTGGTAGTTATTAATCACATGTGATTGATATAATAACTATAATAGTTCAACTTGTATTCCCCCCCCCCCCATAAAAGCATTTAAAATCATTTAAAAGGTTGATTAAGGGGTATGAACTCACCTGTAGTGAGTGGTTTGGATGAATGGATGGTATAGGATGCTAAGTGTCAAGTGAAGACTTGAACACACACACGGATCCTAATTAACATATAATAACACACACACACACACACACACACACACACACATATATATATATATATATATATATATATATATATATATATATCCAATTAGTCATTTAACAACTAATAAATCAAGTTAAGACACCCTAGAACATGGAAAACACTTTGATTTAAGTGTTATAAGTTCCAAGGATTACATCTAAGGGTTGTAGGGCTTAGCTTTTGAGTTTACGGTCCAAGGGTAAACTCTTTATGAGTTTACGGTTTTGGGTTTACGGTCCCAATGGGTTTACGGTCGTTAACCCATGGTAACTTCTACCATTTTGTGTTTTAAGGTCTTCTAAGCCAAGGTTAAGCATCTTGTAGTTAAGTCCAAGCCTTCGGAAGTCATTGTGGCACCATTTCACCCCTTTGTAGAGTTTACGGCCCATGGACCATTTCTCCATGAGTTTACGGCCGTAAACTCTATGGGTTTTTGGTCTTTTGATGTTTAAGGTCCTAGACACTTCAAGGATGTGATCTAGACTAGTATCCAAGGCTTGGTAAGGGACTAGGGCTCACAATGGCCCTTTCATTAGGGTTTACGGTTCAAGAACATGTCTTGACCGTAAACACCTTTGATCTTGTGTTTCTTTGTTGTTTTCTAGTTGTTTAACAAGTGTATCAAGCCAATAACAAGCTAAGGTAAGAGTACTTACAATATAGAAGCTTGTAAGGGTGATTAAAGTCCAAGAACACTAGTGTGTGTTCTTGGTGTTCTTGGTGAAATGAAGAACACTTGAAGATCTACACATATGGAATGATTTCATGGATGAAATCATGTAAGATCACTAGATTAAGGAATATATCTACTAACTAAGGTAAGAAACACTTACAAAGTTGAAGATCAAGAAGGAAAATCGGATGATACTTGAGAGGATTTGAGTTTCTAGACTTGAAAATGGTAAAAAAGTGTATAAAATGACTAAGTGTCATATTTATACTCCTTAGAGTTTACGGCCATAAACACCATGTTTGGGCCGTAAACTCCAAACTCTTGGAGTTTTGAGACTTTATTGATGCACAATAAACCCTAGAGTATCCTCTCTGCAGTTATCTCTTGAAGTACTAACTTTAAAACACTCAAACTGACTCCAAAAAAAGCTTAAAAGTTAGCAGAAACAGTTCTAACTTCTATGGAAGTGAATGGTTGTACATAATAGAAATTTCGGGTTGTCACATCATCCCCCTGTTAGAAGGAATTTCGTCCCGAAATTAGAGTTTAAGCAAATAAGTAGTTACAAATAACTAAGTAAAAAGATGAGGATATTTCAGTTTCATCTGATCCTCTCGCTCCCAAGTGAATTCAGGTCCTCGCTTGGAGTTCCAGCGAACCTTCATTATCGGGATTCGGCTTTGCTTTGTTTGCTTGACCTCTCGGTCCATGATCTCTACAGGTTCTTCCACGAAGTTGAGGCTCTCGTTGATCTCGATTTCGTCGAGTGGGATTACAAGAGTCTCGTCGGACAGAAACTTTTTCAAGTTCGAGACGTGGAAAGTAGAATGTACATCACTGAGTTCACGAGGTAAGTTAAGTTTGTAAGCTACAGGGCCGATCCTAGAGAGAATCTCGAAAGGCCCTATGTATCTTGGATTTAGCTTTCCACGCTTTCCGAAGCGTATTAAGCCTTTCCAGGGTGAGACCTTCAATAGAACACGGTCGCCCACCTGGAATTCCAACGGTTTCCTTCGTTTATTTGCGTAGCTTTTTTGTCGGTCTCTAGAGGCTTTCAATCGTTCACGAATCTGAACGATCTTCTCTGTCATTTCCCGAATGATCTCCACATTTTCAGGTTTCAAAGCGTCGAGCTGAGCTTCCTTAATTTGCGTGGACAAGTGTGAATGGATAGTCATAGTCAATGATTTGACCTTACGACCAAAGTATTCTTTCCGACTTAGGGCGTCAGCTACTACGTTGGCTTTACCAGGATGATAACGAATTTCACATTTGTAATCACTGAGTAGCTCGACCCACCGTCGCTGTCTCATGTTGAGCTCCTTCTGGTCGAATATATGTTGTAGGATTTTGTGGTCTGTAAAGATTGTGCTTTTTGTACCATACAGGTAGTGTCTCCAGATCTTCAGAGCAAACACAACTGCTCCTAGCTCAAGATCGTGAGTGGTGTAGTTAACCTCATGTGTCTTCAGCTGTCTCGATGCGTAGGCGATGACCTTACCTCGTTGCATCAGAACACAGCCGAGCCCTTGATTTGACGCATCGCAATAGACGACGAAGTCTTCTATCCCTTCGGGGAGGGATAGTATTGGTGCGGTGCATAAGGCTCGCTTGAGCGTTTGGAACGCTCTCTCCTACTTCTCTTCCCAATCAAAGGTCACACCCTTCTGGGTCAGTGTTGTAAGAGGTTTCTCAATGCGGGAGAAGTTCTGAATGAACCTGCGATAGTAGCCAGCGAGGCCTAGAAATTGACGAATTTCGGTAGGCGTCTTCGGTGCTGACCAACTCTCAATGGCTTTGATTTTGGAAGGGTCCACGTGTATTCCCTCTTCGCTAACCACGTGCCCTAAGAATTCGACTCTTCGGATCCAAAATTCGCATTTCGAGAACTTCGCATAGAGCTTCTCCGAACGCAGCGTTTCTAAGACCTGTCGCAGATGTTGACTATGCTCCTCCTTACTACGAGAGTAGATAAGTATGTCATCGATGAAGACGATGACGAACTGATCCAAGTAAGGACGACACCCCCTATTCATTAAATCCATGAATACTGCGGGCGCGTTTGTTAATCCGAACGGCATCACTACGAATTCGTAGTGCCCATAACGAGTTCGGAAGGATGTCTTCGGAACATCCTCTCCTAGCACTCGTAGTTGGTGATATTCGGATCTTAGATCGATTTTTGAAAAGAAGTTCGCCCCTTGAAGTTGATCAAATAAATCGTCAATACGAGGCAGAGGATAACGATTTTTGACGGTTAGTTTGTTGAGCTCCCTGTAGTCGATGCACATACGAAAAGATCCGTCTTTCTTCTTGACGAACAAGACTGGAGCTCCCCAGGGTGAGAAGCTTGGTCTTATAAAGCCCTTGCTGAGCAGTTCGTTAAGTTGACCGGACAGTTCTTGCATCTCTGCAGGTGCTAGACGATGGGGCGATTTGGCTACGGGGGTAGCCCCTGGAACTAAGTTGATTCTGAACTCGACTTGACGTTGCGGAGGTAATCCTGGGAGTTCTTCTAGAAAGATGTCGGGAAAGTCGCGTACCACTGGGATGTTCTGAATGTCTTTCGTTTCTTGGCTCACATCTACCACATGAGCAAGGAATGCGCGATATTCCTTTCGCAAGAATTTCTGGGCTTGAATGCTCGAGATGATACGAAGGTTCGTGCCGGGTTTGTCGCCATAAACTACTAGAGTTTCGCCAGATGGCAGATTAAGGCGAACAGCCTTTTCATAACACATGATGTTGGCACGATGAAGACTCAACCAATCCATGCCGATAATGTCGTCGAAACTTTTAATTGAGACCGGCATGAGGTCGATCGAAAATGAATGGCTATCTAACGTTAGGGTACACCCTATGTATATACTGCTAGTGCTCTCCGTTTTTCCATTAGCCATTTCTACAGTGAACGGTTCTTTAAGTGCTCGTGATTTATGCTTAAGTAAATGAGCAAACTTTTGGTTCACGAAACTCCTCTCCGCTCCACTATCAAATAGTATACATGTATAAGAGCTATCGAGGAGAAACGTACCCGTGACCACTGTGGGGTCGGCAACCGCTTCCTCGTGGCTTATAGCCAAAACTCTTCCTACTCCGTCGGCGTTCCCTGCCTTTGGGCAGTCCCTTTTGTAGTGACCCACTTCGCCACAATTGTATCAAGCTTGGCCCACTGCAGCGCCGGGGACTTGGTTGATTGGCCTCGCCGGAGCATTGCAGAAACGGGCAGTGTGCCCCTTCCTGTTGCAGTTTGAACACTGCATTTCCCGGCAGGCTCCGATATGGTGGAAGTTGCATTTGTTGCACTTGGGCAAACTTCCAGCGTACTGCTTTACCGGAGCAGCAGCGGCAGGTGCTATCGCAGCATGAACTGCCACTACCTGCTGCTTTTTGGCAGCTTTCTTCCTCTTCTTGTCATCCCAGAATTTCCGCTTGGAATCAGCGGTTTTAGAGGGTTCTGAGATGGCTAGGGTCGTTGTTGCGGCCGGGGTACGAACCCCATGGTCAATAAGCCGCTGTGCCAATCGCTTGGCACTATCGAATGTAGTGGGGTTTGAAGCTAACACATTTCCCTAAAATGGAGGCACCAGCCCCCATATGTATCTTTCTATCTTCTTTCCCTCTGTATGAACCATGTTGGGACAGAGGGCCACCAGCTCACAGAATCTGGCGGTATAGGTCACAATATCGGAGCCCTTCATGGTTAGGCTCCACAGTTCCTGCTCCAGCTTTTGGATTTCGCCCCTCGGGCAGTATTCCTCAATCATGAGGTCTTTCAAAGTTTCCCAGCCCATAGCATTAGCCACTATAAGAGATAGTGACTTGACATGGCTATTCCACCATGTCAGGCCTTTTGCCTCGAAGGTGCAAGCAGCAAATTTGACTTTGCTTCCTTCCGGGCACGAGCAGATCTCGAAGATCGACTCTGTCTTTTCGAACCATTGCGAGAGGGCAATGACTCCGCCAGTCCCTTTAAAGGACAGTGGCTTGCAGTTGGTGAAGTCCTTGTAGGAGCACTCTCTCAAGCACACGAGGATTTCACCATGAGTACATTGAACAGGAGTTCCTCCTCCAGTGGAACCAGAAGAATGATATTGAGCCATGGCTGTAGCCACAGCCGCAGCTACAGCAGCATTCAGAGCTGCCGTATCGATTTGAGGAGCAGGTGGTGTTGCAGTTATCGGAGGATCGCGTCTCGTTGATCGACGTGGAGGCATCTTTCAACTATAAGTTTAGAACAATGAAGATATTGATAAGAATTTAATAGGGAGAATTTGATGAGAAAGACTCATGGACTAACTCTCCATATCCCAACAGCACAATTGAATAACACGATTGAATGTAGATCTAGTACTAAAAGATGATCGCATTTGGATAAATATTTCCATGAGATCAGATATCTGTCAATAATACTGGAATTACAGATGTAATATGTTCGGGAAAAATGACCTAGAAGTAAGCCTTACATCAACCAAGATGGGAAAATTTTGACAGATCTATGACCTAATCAAGACCTAACAGGTCTAAGTTTTACAAAGATAGGAAATTAGACTAGAGCTTTTACATAAACTAAGTTATATCCAAAAGAGCAGTCGAGGAGACTCTATCTGCGATGAGAACTACTAGAGTGAGTCCTCGATTCTGACAGAAGGTGTTCTATGTCTCTAATACGCCTTTCAGATCTCGCTTGCTGAGCTCGAAGTTCCCTGACTTCAGCTCGGGTTTTAATAAGTTCTCTCTGCAGAGCTGCATTATGGATTTGAGTCCTTTCATGAGCAGACTCTAGCTGGCGGATGCGGACTGTGTTAACGCCAGAGTTGGCGTCAATCTCCACGACTCGGTCGATGGCTGCTCGACCTTGCTCCACATTCCGAGCTATCCTACGGACCATGATGGGTAGGACTCGATCAGCTGAGCCCTCTTCGCTTAGATTGTAAACGCTTCTGTCTCCATTGTAGGACATGGGTTGACCCTGTTCCTGACTCCATCTGTTCAAGTTTGTGGCCCACAAAGGTGTGAGTCCTTGAAATGTTGGATGTGGGTTAGGATTTGGATTTTGAGCTACTGGGGGTAGGTTGTTGACTTCCGGCTCTGAGTCAGAACCATCAGAAAAGCCTTCAGCATCGTGATCATCCAAAGGGATTGGATGATCATGTTATGGCTCTTCATCAAACCATCCAGCATTGCCTTCGTTTGGGAAGTATGGATCTCCAGGAAGATGGAATCCAGGCATGATATCTACGCGAGAAAAGGGGTATAAGATATAACTAAATAGACACACTAATTAGATAATTACAAGATGATCTTTATTAGTTACTTCAATACTTGTTTAGTGCATACCAGTTATATGTACTCCATAACAGGATAGACCTTCGAATAAGTGACCCTAACTCTAAGCCCACAACCAAACAAGGAATAGGAAGTAAAGCAAAGATCACAGATTCTAAGTCTATGACATCCTAGTTACATATAACCTTAGCATATCCACTTAGCAATTATTGACCTACTAATAAGGATCTTTAATTCTCAGATAAGTAATTATAGTAACACAAAATACTCCTATAGTATTTTAAGTTTATGTTCTGTTCTATTGTTTTCATTGTAGTATTGTTGGTAAGTTTTTAGACTTGTTGCAACCTCACAACCATCCTTAGGCACATGCTAGTCACTCCTCGGATAATATAGTTGATCAGGCTATATCTTCCCAGATTTGACTATATATCTCTAAGTCTACTTGTGATGCCCAACAATCGTAATACTTTTGTTCTGTCCTAGTGACACTGATTTTAGTATGAATGCAGGTATGTATACTTGGTTAAATATTTTATTATTTAAAAGTATAAACTCTTTATCAGAGTATTTTAATCCCGCTGCGTTTATAGTTCGTATATCTTTTATGGGTTGATATAATCGATTCACTATAAACAATGCTCTGATACCAATCTGTCACACCCCAAAACCGGAATGGCGGAAACGTTCAGGGGTGGAGGACGTCATGTTCAGTATCACAACAATGAATAGTAGTAAACAAGCAACAACATCATCCATTACATTAATAATATAATTTAATACAAGTGTGTTCTGTCAAGTTTATAGACACCAAAAATATGAATCAAAATAAAAGATGAGTCTTGAACGAGCTCCATCTTCTCAAAACCTGGCACCGGTACCTATCTACTGGTGACCTGAGAATACAAGTTATTTTGAAAGAGAGTATCAGCTTTAAAGCTGGTGAGATCATAAGTATTTTCGTCTCTGTGTTTGTATGAAAGTGTTTGTAAGTATGTGATGTGTAAGTTTGTGATTTGTATGTGTTTGTGAATGTTTGAACTCTCCTAGAAAACCCTATGTTTTCTACTAAAAGTAGCCTTCTACCAAGGCATCAAGTGTTTGTAAAATGTCTCTTGTAAGAGTATGTATTTTCCCAATTCTGACTATCATTAACCAAAAATATAGTTTTTACATTACTGTTCATTGTGTGAAGATCACAAAGTGAATGCAATGGGGAAACAAAATAGTACTGTAGTGTTGTATTAAGTAACTACTGCTGTACTAACTACCTTAAATCAATTGTTATTTAAAGTACCATGTGATATGTATGTACCATACAACCGACTAAAAACACGACGATGAAAGACGTCGGAAGGAATGACGTTTGGCACCCGTAGACATGCAAGTCCCACGGTAGCGAGCAGCAAGGTGTAGGATAGTCAATCCAGTATAGATCTATACACAAACTCAACGCTCTCCATTTAAGGAGATTCTGGATACAAAACGAGCCATGACAGGTGATGTCATGCCCCGTTACGTGGCTCACATAACTGTAGTATTGTTCTTGTATATGTATTGTGTGTACTAGTTGTATTGTGTGTTCTCTCTCTGTCTAGTATGAATGTATGTTCTCTCTGTCTAGTATGTTCCCTTGTATAATGTATAGTATGTACTAGCTGTATTGTAATGTATGTTCTGACTCCTTGTACGTTTCATTGTTCTAGTAATAGTATTAGTAACTTCCTAAACTATACCTATTATAGTTTACTAGTAATGTTGTTTGTACGTATGAACATGTTTGTATAACTTTGCTACCCAAAGGTATTGAATAAAAAGAAGGAACCTTTATATCTATATACATATACATAATATATAACTAGAATTCAAACGACCTTCGGACAAACAACCGATACCCTAAGTCCACAACCAAACAAGGAACAGGAGGTAAGCTGAGCTATCAGTCCTAAGTCCTTTCAATCCTACTTATATAACTATATCCATATAGATACACATTTAACAAAATACAAGTTTAAAAGAGTTTAATAAAAGTATTTGACATGTAAAAGAGTTTGTAAGACAGTTTGAAGTAAAACAGTTTGAAGTAGAACAGTTTGAAGTAGTACAGTTTGAAAAGTAAGAAATCCACTTGTTTGGTAGTTATTAATCACATGTGATTGATATAATAACTATAATAGTTCAACTTGTATTCCCCCCCCCCCCCCATAAAAGCATTTAAAATCATTTAAAAGGTTGATTAAGGGGTATGAACTCACCTGTAGTGAGTGGTTTGGATGAACGGATGGTATAGGATGCTAAGTGTCAAGTGAAGACTTGAACACACACACGGATCCTAATTAACATATAATAACACACACATACACACACACACACATATATATATATATATATATATATATATATATATATATATATATATATATATATCCAATTAGTCATTTACCAACTAATAAATCACGTTAAGACACCCTAAAACATGGAAAACACTTTGATTTAAGTGTTATAAGTACCAAGGATTGCATCTAAGGGTTGTAGGGCTTAGCTTTTGAGTTTACGGTCCAAGGGTAAACTCTTTATGAGTTTACGGTTGTGGGTTTACGGTCCCAATGGGTTTACGGCCGTAAACCCATGCTAAATTCTACCATTTTGTGTTTTAAGGTCTTCTAAGCCAACGTTAAGCATCTTGTAGTTAAGTCCAAGCCTTAGGAAGTCATTGTGGCACCATTTCACCCCTTTATAGAGTTTACGGCCCATGGACCATTTCTCCATGAGTTTACGGCCGTAAACTCTATGGGTTTTTGGTGTTTTGATGTTTAAGGTCCTACACACTTCAAGGATGTGATCTAGACTAGTATCCAAGGCTTGGTAAGGGACTAGGGCTCACAATGGCCCTTTCATTAGGGTTTATGGTTCAAGAACATGTCTTGACCGTAAACACCTTTGATCTTGTGTTTCTTTGTTGTTTTCTAGTTGTTTAACAAGTGTATCAAGCCTATAACAAGCTAAGGTAAGAGTACTTACAATATAGAAGCTTGTAAGGGTGATTAAAGTCCAAGAACACTAGTGTGTATTCTTGGTGTTCTTGGTGAAATGAAGAACACTTGAAGATCTACACATATGGAATGATTTCATGGATGAAATCATGTAAGATCACTAGATTAAGGAAGATATCTACTAATTAAGGCAAGAAACACTTACAAAGTTGAAGATCAAGAAGGAAAATCGGATGATACTTGAGAGGATTTGAGTTTCTAGACTTGAAAATGGTAAAAAAGTGTATAAAATGACTAAGTGTCATATTTATACTCCTTAGAGTTTACGGCCGTAAACACCATGTTTGGGCCGTAAACTCCAAACTCTTGGAGTTTTGAAACTTTATTGATGCACAATAAACCCTAGAGTATCCTCTCTCCAGTTATCTCTTGAAGTCCTAACTTTAAAATACTCAAACTGACTCCAAAAAAAAGCTTAAAAGTTAGCAGAAACAGTTCTGGCTTCTATTGAAGTGAATGGTTGTACAGAATAGAAATTTTGGGTTGTCACATTTTCTTTCTTCCTTTTCAGATGTCTTCCAACAATGCTTCCGGCTCAAACCCTATTGGCTCCTTTTCTCTCATAAATCTTTGTGGGAGAGTCATCTTTTACGGGATCTAATTTCAATTATTGGATTAGGAACATAAGGATGGTCACTCGCTATGAAGACAAGGAGTATGTCCTTGATAAGGAGCTAAAGGTTATTGACGAGTCTTCTGCTACTCCAGAGGAGATTGATGAGTACACTACCCATGAGAAGGATGCCACTAAGGTATCTTGTATCATGATGGCTACCATTACAACAGAACTCCAGAAATCCTATGAAGATTTCTACCCTTATGAGATAAACCAGGACCAGATGGAAAGATACCATCAGGAAAGGTAAGAAATCATCACCTCCATGATAACAACAAAAATGAAGGATGGAGAGTCTATCACAGGCCACCTGCAGAAAATGCAAAGATTCGTGGACCCTTTGCTAAAGTTAAATGTGAAATTTGATGAGGAGTTAGCAATAGATATCATTCTACACTCCTTACCCTCCTGTTACGATCAGTTCCGCATGACCTATCATATAAACAAGGAGAAGGTCACACTTAGCAAACTTCAAGGACTTTTGAGGACCACTGAAACTAGTTTCAAAGGTAAGAATGTTGTTACCACTCCTACCACCGCCCCTGTTCTGTCAATCGGGCAAGATAAAGGGAAAAAGAGGAAGACCCCTTCATAGGGTACCAAGGGAAAGTCTCTTGATGGCTCCTCTTCGAGTGGAACCAAAGGTGGTTCTGCCACTCCCTCTTCCAACTCGAAGGATGCACAATGCTTCTACTGTCAGGAAAAATGGCTCTGGAAGCGAAGCTGCCCCAAGTACTTGCAGGATCTTAACGATGGGAAAGTGAAACCCACCCATGCAGGTATTTACACTATATTGTCTAATAACTCACCACATACTAATTCTTGGGTCCTTGATACAAGGTGTGGAATTCACATTTGTTCTGATTTGCAGGGCCTAAAAAGAAGTGAGGATGTGGAGCACGGGAAGATAAACTTGATCATAGGGAATAGGAAAGTTTCACCTGTCACCAGGATTGGAGTTTATTCTTTAATGCTTAGTAGTGGGTTAGCATTAGATTTGAATAAATGTTATTACTCATTTGAAATGGCGAGAAATATTATTTTTTTTCATGGTTTGTACAAACAAGGATTTACTTTTTCATTTGATAATGAATGTGGTGGTATTAATGCTTTTTAAAATGGTGTTCTTTATTTTAAAGCATTACCTTGTAATGGTGTATATGAAACTGTGGCGGTTGTAGACAACTTAGGAAATAATGTATTGCATATTGGTTCTTCCACTAGTTTGGCTAAGGCATCGTTGTGGCATTGTCGTCTTCGACATGTCAACAACAAGCACATAGGCCAACTCCAAAAGGCTAGAGTCTTGGAGTCATTTGACTTAAAGTCAGATGATAGTTGCGAATCTTGTTTACTTGGAAAAATGACTAAGTCACCCTTCACTGGTACTTGTGCTAGGGGTGAAGGTATGTTGGACCTCATACACACTGATGTGTATGGACCCTTCAGAACCGCCACAAGGGATGCTAACCGCTTCTATATGACTTTTACTGATGATTATAGTAGATATGGCTATATCTACTTAATCAAGCATAAGTCAGAAACCTTTGAGAAATTCAAGGAGTTTAAACATGAAGTGGAGAATCAGTTGGGCAGGAAGATAAAGATGCTCCGATCTGATCGAGGTGGAGAGTATCTTAGTATCGAGTTCCTTGACTATCTTAAGGAATGTGGAATTGTTTCACCATTGACACCTCCTAGGACACCACAAGTGAATGGTGTGGCTGAGAGGCGCAATCGAACCTTGTTAGACATGGTTCGTTCCATGATCAGTGGAGCTTCGTTACCAATCTCACTCTGGGGGTATGCCTTAGAGACTGTCGCCCATATCCTTAATCTAGTCCCTACCAAGAAGGTTGCCAAAACAACTCACGAGTAGGGATGCAAAACGGGGTGGATATTGGCGGAGTCTGCAATCCCCGTCCCCGAACCCGACCTCCGATCCCCACATCCGTCCCCACCTCCGCCCCGACGGTTTCGGGTGAAAAAATCCCCGTCGGATTCGGGGAACCCGATGGGTACCCATTTAGTAACAAAGTTCTATTTTTAAAAAGACATGAAAATATAAAACATAACAATAATTACTTTAAAAATAAAACATAACAGTAATTACGACTATTACTTCATTATCGGTATATAAAATTAATAATGTTTTGAAATATGAAAATGTAAAGTTGTTTTGTAAATAAACAACTTTTGGGACTCTTGATTAAAGCTTTTGACCAATCATTTTTTCTAATTAAAAGTTGCCGTATTATTATTTGTTGCTGCTTGTCTACATAATCGAAGAGGCGCATGTATGGTAAACTTTTTCAATATCCTATGTCTCGGCAAATGAAAATGTATTTAATTGAATCGATTTCTGATAAGTTTAATATATATATATATATATATATATATATATATATATATATATATATATATATATATATATATATATATCGGGTTTTAAACGGGGCGGATAATAGTATACCCGTCCCCGTCCCGTCCCCGATTCGGGAAAGAAATCGAAACCCATCCCCGATCCGTTACCCGATAAGACGGGGAATACCCGATCCGTTCGGGTCGGGTCCCCACGGGTAGCGGGGAATACCCGATCCGCTTGCATCCCTACTCACGAGATGTGGACTGGGAAAGTTCCCACTTTAGACCACATCAAGATTTGGGTTTGCGAGGCTTTCGTGAGGCGTGAGACTCACGAAAAGCTCAAACCTCGAAGTGAGCGGTGTATTTTCATCGGCTACCCACAAAATCTTTTGGTTATCTCTTCTACAAACCGAGTGACAATGTTGTCTTCGTGGCGAGGAGAGGAGTCTTTCGTGAGAGAGAATTCATAAGCCAAGGAAACAGTGGGAGGAAAATTGACCTTGAAGAACTTCCAGAGTCAAGCAGTGAAGGAACCTCAAACACTAGCAATCAACCTGAGGAGGAAACTCATGTTGAGCCGATTGATGAGTCCGTACCTCTGAGGCGTTCCACAAGAGTTAGGAGCACACCTGATTTTTATTATGGTTTCCATATTACTACAGAAGGTGATGCATTTATCAGTGATAGTACACTGATAAATTTGGATGAACCTAACAACTTCAAGGAAGCCATGGCAGTTCCTGAATCTGCCAAATGGAAGGAGGCTATGGACAGTGAGATTCAGTCCATGTATGACAATCAAGTTTGGAACTTGGTTGACAATGTACCGGGTCGTAAGACAGTCGGATGCAAATGGATCTTCAAGAAGAAGACTGACATGGATGGTAATGTACACACGTATAAGGCGTGATTGGTTGCAAAGGGCTTTTCTCAAACTCCGGGAGTTGATTATGATGAGACCTTTTCACCAGTAGCAAAGATTAAGTCTATTAGGGTTTTCTATTAAAAACAGATTTATAAAAAGATTTTGTAAAAAGATTTTCTCAGTCCTCGATTTGGGTTCAGGTGCACCCTGTGCTAGCCCGAATCCCTCAAACCAAGGATCTGATACCAACTTTTAACATCCCAAAATATTGAGTAGAATTTTCATTTTTAATCTAATTAAAAACCACCCATTCCATTTCATCAAAAGATAATCATAGTATGAAAGTAGCCTCAACAAATATCAGAGTAAAAACATAAACCGATAGTACGGAATCTCCAATGGATACGATGCAATCAGTTCAAGATATTTCCTTTGCTACCTGAAGTACATAAAACATTTAAACTTAAAACTATACACATAAACCTGGATGAGTTCCCCACGATACCACATACCCTAGCAGGCGTCACCCAATAAATATGTAAATGGGCCTCGCCCAGTGGTCCTACCCAATAAACATAATAGAGGGCCTCTACCAATAACATATAAACAGGCCCCACCCACTACCATATAAACAAGCCCCCCTTTAATAACATATAAATGGGCCCAACCCAATAATCATACAATAACCATCAAGAGTCACAAAGACAACAAGCCTCTAGCATCTTACATAGTATAGTGAGTAGAATCACCCACAGTCAAGCAAACAAACACTACAACTCACAGGAACATAAAGGTTGGCTCAACAACCGCCTAACAAGAGATAAAAGATAAAACCTCAGCCTATGAACCAAACCAATAGAGTTGACCTATAGTCAAACTTAGTCAAAAGTCAACAAAAGTCAACTTATGGGACAACAGGCACGCAACGCCCTTCTAAGGGCACTATGCTTCCTTACGGGACAAAAAATTCGACTTCTTGAGTTAAAACAAGAGCGTTACAGAAAAGGCTAAAAGCGCCCCTCTCGCAGGAAAAGGGTTAGTGCTCAGGCTCATCTTATAAGGGTTTTCAACTTAATTCATTAAGTTAGAACCCCATCTTCAAGATCCAAACTCTAACAAGGTCTAAATGGATGAAGTTTACATCTTTATCCATTAAGACATGTGTAACACCCCGTTTTTTCTTTATAGTATAAATGACCAGTCACGTAAATAGACGTCTTTGATAGAAGAATATTTAGGATAAATAGTCTTGATGAAATTCATAGTAATCGCAAACCTGAGAGCATGCGTAGAGAGAACATCCAATCTGACTTCATAAGAGGAAGTTATGATTTTTAGAAGTTTCAGCGCATCAGTGTACGACACAGAAACCGAATTAGAGATCGGTCGATTGTTAGGAAAAAAAATCTAAAGAAGAATTGAAGACATATTATATATGATTCCGTCGATATAAAAACAGTCGAGAACGAAATTCATATGAGAGAATTATGATTTTAATACAGACTTTAACCGTCTAAGCTAGTTAAAAATACAACTTTATAAATAATTCGAAATTAGCCAACGGAGTCTAAATGAAAGTTGTATATATCGTTGATAGCTACACGTGGATATAAAGAACATCAAAAACGGAACTCATATGAAGAAGATATGATTTTTTTAATGAAATGCAAAATTTGTACCCGTAGGCGCACATGCAAACAAGGTGTCGCACGCACTGACACATTGACGCGGCCTTCTAGATTTTTGTCATGTGTCATACTCTGAGTGAAGCCACGTCACCAGCCCCGACAAGATACACGAAACTCATCTGGCCTACACGGCGTGCACACCTACTCTAAATAGAAGTTTTCGGCGTCAATCATTCCACATACCTCCCATACTCTCTCTCTCTCTCTCTCTCGGTTTTATCTCCAATTTGCCTAATTTTTCCTTAGTCTTAAGTATATGGCAAAGCCTTGAGGTCCTTGAGTGGTCAGCATTAGTAGCTATCAGGTCGGAGTTCTACCAGTGCAATTCTCGGACTTCTATCAGAAAAAAAATCTTGTAAGTTAAGTTATGCTTCTAGTGTAACTTATATTTATATTCATAGTCGTTGTCAAGGTATATATATATATATATATATATATATATATATATATATATATATATATATATATATATATATAGGATTTATCAGTAATTTCAGTTATAATGCTAATTGATCTACTTATGGGAGAAGTGTCTAGAATGGTCATATTGGCTTGGTTGTTGGATTTCAAAAAGGCAATATACGAAAATGGTCCGGCCTCACAATCGTCTGGCCTGGTTGATCCTTGTTTGATAGTGCTATCAATTTCATTGGGATTAGTAATAGGTCTTGCATATGTTACCAGATAGTCAATGAAATTAATAGGTTAAAGTATTATATATTCATACTCGTTCAACGCCTTATACATCAATCGTCGGATTGCCAGTAGAATCGCCCAGATAGCTGCAATATTCTGAGTCATTGTCAAGGTGAGTTATCTCACTATACCATGTAGTACAATATATATCCATATATGTTAGGATAGGGATGATGGACTTAGTTAGGGGATGATGGTGGAACAGTAAAGAGGTCGGGAGCCTATAAGCATGCATGTCGACGAAATGGTAAGTAGGTCGTAGGTACACATTGACCCGTGCTGACGAAATGACATGTAGGCTATAAGTACATGTAGACACGTGTTGAAGATGAAATGGTTGTGTTGTAAGTCTAAAATACACATATTATTGGCATATCGTGAGCCATTGTATATATGCATGTATATTTATTGTGGTATATGGTATTTTGGGGAAGTCACTAATCCTAGCGCTTACCTAGTTGTTATAAATATTTTTCAGGTACTTCGTGAGAAGGGTAAGGTTCAACTGTACACACGCGCATTCATAACATGTTTCTGCATAATGTAATTATAACCTTGATACATTCAAATAAATAAAAATAAAAATTTTGGGATGAAAACCGAGACATAACAACATGCTACGTCAACCAATATCTAGACTTTTGCCCTCTAAATGGCCTTAATCACCTGGAAGAACTGCATGGCTTGAAGAAAAGGCTAAAGGTCCAATCTTTATTAACTCATAAGGTCCTAAAAGCAACACGGAGTGCAT
This sequence comes from Lactuca virosa, assembly GCF_052849685.1. Lineage (NCBI taxonomy): Eukaryota > Viridiplantae > Streptophyta > Magnoliopsida > Asterales > Asteraceae > Lactuca > Lactuca virosa. The sequence continues at coordinate 28,239,084 of NC_136427.1, forward strand.
GAAAGATGTTTGATTTTATTCAACTCCAACATCTCACACAAAGGGGAAAATGAAGTATAAAAGGAACATGGATCAAGATCTAGCAAACAACATGGAAAGTTTGAAGCTTTATACTCACAAAGGTCTAGGAGATATGCAACCTTTCTAGATCTACAATGGCTCTTCACTTTTATGAACCAAAAGGGAACTTGTTCTTCAAGCTTCAACCACAAAGGGGGCAAAATAAGCTCTCAAGATAATTCTAAGCTCAAAACGAAAGGGAGGCTAGAGTTCTTGAAAACACTCTTTAGGGTTGATGGAGGCTTAGAACGATCCAACCATAGGGACTTGAGTGCCTTTGAATAGCTCAAAAACCCTAAAAACTTGGGCAGCCCATGGGCGCGTCGCGCTCCACATAGAGGGCATCGCGCTCACTGGGCCAAAACAAGCCCAATTCTCAATAAATGTCCGGTTTGTGCAATGCCCAAAAACATAAACCTAATTAAAAAGATACATACTGGGAATAGGATGTTACATTTGTTGTAACAGATTAAAACCAGAATTTCTCATAACTTTGGGATAAAAAAATGCACTAAATTTATCCAATTCTAAACTATTAGAACTTCTTTCAAACCACAGAAGTTAAATCCAACATGTTATACATTTAATTTAAGAGAATTTGTACACAGATTACTAATAAGATAGATATAATGTCATCATACAATGCAAAAGTTCTATAATTTATTTAGATCGGCTATAGAATCAATTCATTACATAAATTAACTTGCAACTAAAATTTCCAAAAACAGGGATTTAATTTACTTGAATCATAAAAAAACATTGAACAAAGGGTGGGTCTAATAGCAGGTGTTAGTCATAAGGACTCATCCCATTTTAATCCTAAAGGACCAACCATTTTAAAAATTATTCAAAAGCCAACTACAAAGACCATTATGTCATTTTCTTTATAACATGAGAGTAAACTTCGAATATATTTCATGTTTGTAAGATGAGTAAACAAAAGAAAACAATAGATATTATGGATAGTTGGTTGTCAAAATGATAAACATATTTCTATTTCATGCTCCGTTTTTTTTTTTTTTCATTTAGCTAGTTTTGTTGTATTCTATACATTAGGAATATTTTAACCGAATGAGAAGGATATGAAAAGAAATGTGTAAAAGTTAGACTGATAACAGTTTAGTCCAATATTAACTTTACAACCACAATCACTATTAAATGTGATTAGTAACACATATAAGTCATTCTTTATAGATTCCATATAGAGACTGGCGATTGGCGAATAAAGAACACTAAAAAAAATACAAATATATTTTACTGCAAAAAATCCAACTAAAAGGGTACCATGTTACCAATTTGGAGTCACCTTCATAAGTTAGCATATCATCTTGTATTGCAAAATCAAGCAAAAGAATAGTTGCAAAACAAATGTACTTGAACCAAGGATACAAGCCTTTACCCATTAACACAACCTGTTGAGCAATTGAGGTTTACAACACATATAATATACTGTCAACAAGATATTACTGCACAATGTTCATAAGAATGTGAATTTCAACTTCCTTAATATTACAAACATTAAATAAACACAACATCAAATTATATGTGATGTATTTAACTTTTTAATAAATTCAACAAACTTGGGGAATACTATTTGACATAAATGGAGTGGTCTTGCCTTCCTCAATGCGTATACTTTTAACGTTTCTTCCTCCACTTTATGTTAATAACTGCTACAATCAGATCGACCAAACATGAGTAGTGTTTCCATGTAAGAATTCACGTTGAATGAATATCCTCTAATCGGATCATTGCAATGTCCTGAGTTGGGCTCATAAACAACAAGCTGAGTCGGCTCAGAAAGATAATCGTCCACTTCCATTATCGGTCCTCCAGTCTTCCTAAAACCCACCGCCTTTATTGACCCACGTTGACCCTTAATTGTGTATAGCTTTGTAAACGATACTTGAACACCATTCTCCATCATCCATACATCACAACGAACTTGTTCCTCGGTGTTTATATTGTATTCAAGCATGACTAAAGATTCCCCTAGTTTAGAAATAGACAACCGTGCAAAAGGGTGGCTAGCTAAACTATCGGGGATGTCTACAACTTTGAAACTCTCATCAGTCATATCAAATGACATAATCAGATTATGAGTACGTAATCCACTATCTATACATGAAGAACACCAGTAGATATACCTATCAATAACTACCTGCGGTTGTCTAATTCGTATTGAATTACTCGGTAGATTGGTAGATAGACTTTTCCATTTCCCCGAACTAAAGGAATAAACCTCAACTTTCCAAAGATTGCTAATTTCGGTTTTCTTATCCATCCATGAAGGAAGTTGTGTGATCTGGATGATCTTGGGATCGATAGTAACAGGACAAACACCAAAAGCAAGAACGATTTCTTGGCGCGCATACAAGATATCAGGTACAACAAAAGCTATAGATTTTCTGATAGAAGGATTACAAACAACAGCCAATCTCTTTTTAAAGTTGATTTTAGAAGTCTCCGGATCCCAATGATAACCATCCAAACACAACAAGCCATGAGAACTACCAACTATTCTTGGAAGTTTAACGGACAGAGGAAGAGTAGGAACAAACCTCTGCTGGGGGAAAGAGTCGTCATCGACAAAAGAAACGTATTTTACTTCTCCTCTCGGATCTTTATACCATACAAAAAGATGGTGTGGGTGAGTATGGAGGACGCTCTGAGCAGCAACAAACTCTGCGCTGTCGATCAAAGACTTCCAAGCTTTTGAGACGGATCTGAACTGAATCAGTGATTTGACAGGAAGCCGCATGATGATTTCTCCTTGGATATGGAAAGGTAGTTCGTCTGACATTTTGATTTTAGGTGCCGGTGGTATATGGTATTTGACAGGAGGAGTAGTATAAACAGGAGATTTGGGGACTTTGGTTATTGAATACTTCAACAAAGGAGCTTTCTTGATAAATATGCAGCTTTGGGTATTAGAAATTTCAACAAGGGAACTTTCTTATGAATTATCCACAAATCTTGTCGGCTTGACTTTTTGGATCGACAAAATTACATAAATGGTCCCTCTAGTTTTTCATTTTATGTGGTTAGGGTCCAAACATTTAAATAGTTGTAGATTTGATCATTTTCAACAAGTTTTGTTGTGATTTTAGTCCTTTTCCGTTAACTTTAACAGCTTGCCTTTAACTTTTTTAAAATTACTATTTTACCTATGGGACCATTTCTGCAACCAAACTACAAGAATAATTCGTATATATCTTCTTTTTATTTTTATTGAATTATTATATATTAATAAATGTTATTTTTAATACATATTATTTATATCTTAATAAATATTGTTTTATTAGATTATTAATTTCTTTTAATTAAATTTTTTAATTTTTTTGTTATTAGGTATTTTAATTGGATTATTATATATAAATAAATATTATTTTTAATATATAATATTTATATTTTAATTAATATTATTATATTGGATATTAATTTATTTTAGTTAATTTTGTGTATTGGAGTAATTCTTCTTTATTGGATTATTATATATTAATAAATATTATTTTTATCCTAATAAATATTACATTATCAGATTAATAATTTCTTTTAGTTAATTTTTTTAATTCTATTTTTTTTGGATTAATTCTCTTTTATTCAAAAGTTACTTTTAATTTATTATTTTCTTTATATACAAAATATTATTTATTATATTATTAATTTATTTTTATTGTATAATATTAATTCTTTTTAATTTTATTAGTTCCAATAAAAAATTGTCGGAATATTTAAAAGTTTTGCCTCTTATCAACGAAAATCACCGTGATCACTGCCAAACACCTTCATCGATGGTCTGACGTAAACCCTACTAACTTTTTCCACCCAACATCACTGGTAGCCACCTACAAAAACCTCTTCACAATCTGCTGGAATCCTCCATATCCCACATAATGCACAACAAACTGATATAAACATTAAAAGTGGTGGTAGTGATCGGGTGATGGTGGTTGTGTTGTCTATCTCTAGTAGGATGTCAAGTACACCAAGAAAATTACACCATTTGCTTGTAAATAAAACATAATATAATGGTAAAAGGGGGCATCGATCCGCGGGGAAATGGTTGTATTCAGTTACCAATGCAATCCAATAGAACGAGTATAATAAAACGGACTAATTACAATTAATCTAAAAGGGGGTTTTGTGATTGCTTGAAAACTAAAAGACCTGAATAACTAAAAAGCTTGAAATTAAGGAAGATGATGAGATGCTCAAATATAGGAGACAATTGGTCAACCAAGGCAATTCAACACTATGAACATTTGTGTGCTTATCATTAAGATTCAATATGAAGCTTATCATTTATCCTAAATTGGTTATAGCAATCATGAAGCAAGATATGCTACAATTCCTCGTAGGTAGTATGGAGGTTGGGGAAGCCTGCAACATACCTCCTTAATCAAAGTCAAGGATTCAATTGAAACAATTAAACCCAAGAAAGTTGATATAGCCTTAAGAATGAAGGAATCCTCAATTCCTAAAGGATGTCAATGCTTACACATCGATAAAAAGTTTAATTAAAAGAAATTAATAACCTTATAAAATAATATTTATTACTATATAAATATTATATATTAAAAATAACATTTATTAATATATAATAATTCAAGAAAATTAAAATGAAGATATGTAGATATGGTTCTTGTACTTTCGTTGTAGAAATGGTCCATAAGGGTAAAACAGTCATTTTATAAAAGTTAACAGCCAAAATGTTAAAGTTAACGGAAGAGGGACCAAAACCACAACAAAACTTGTTGAAAAGGACCAAATCCACAACTTTTTAAAGGTTTGGACATTAGCCACATAAAATGAAAAACCACAGGGACCATTTTTTACATTTTTGTCTTTAGAGTGCTATTAATTTTAGACAAAATTGCAAAATTGGTCCATGAGATTTACAATTTTTTTACAAAGTTGAGTGGCTAAGGAATTTGATTTATGAAATTCCATTATGGCCTAAACCGATATCTACCATTTCTATCAGATGTGATAGTGCTTCTACCTTGGCTAAGGCTTATAGTCAAGTGTACAATGGGAAATCTAGACATTTAGGTGTTAGACATAGCATGATTTGTGAGCTCATCTAGACAAAAGGCTTAGCAAGAGATCTTGTACACAAGGCGGCTGTAGGGATGGGTTTAAAGTCCACTTAAAATCTTTTATATTGAGATACCCAATTCCCATCTAATATGATATTAGATGCTGAATTCAATGTGGAAAGCTTGATATTTGAAGATTGGAACACATTATTATCATCATCCCAAGGTATGTGTTCAGTACTGCAAGTTAAGGAGGTTGAATTTATATTCTTAATAGTTCTTTTGAAAAATTGCATTTGCAGGTGCAAGAATAAAAGAACTACCTATATAAGCATGAAGTTTAGCTGCTTCAAGAAGTTAGGACTTGGCTTTGATATGCTTATTGAAGGATGGGACACAAGCTAGTAAAATATAGTGTCAAGTTAGAACTTATGAGAATGTAAACTGTTGTGTGTATTATCTTCATGTATTCACTATGGATAGAAAGGGTTCAATCCTTAGTGACACCCTGATATTCAAATATTTGGATTATATAATATACTAATGTGAAATTCAATCGTCACGACATTTCATTTATGCATCAGTTTTGTTGGTGTTATGTTTCATTTTAAGTTAATCAAGATTACACTTAAATAGGGGAGGTTTGTTGGTGATTTGTTATCAATAATGTTATTTAAGTGTAATGGGATTACTTTGTTGACTAAAAATGATATTGATAAATATTAAACAAGTAAGGAAGGTGTGGAGTACACACTTGTTTAAGTTTGATCAAGTATTAAAGTATACTGTCATTTAGGGGCGAAGTCCCTGAACGAACGGGGGTCCGGGGGCAGCGCCCCTGCTTGCGTGGTCGAAGGGACGGCAGACCCTGGCGAGGTCGAAGGGGCAGAGCCCCTGGCTGGGGTCGAGCTGTATTAAAAATGCATCAGAAAATCCAAATTTTGAATATTTGACCCATTTTTGACTTTGCATTAATCCTTATATAAAACCCGGATTTATGACAGTTTTGACTGTCGAGAAAAACTGTTGTATGACAGTTTTGACAATTTTTCAGACAAGGAAGGTTTATAACCAATTTTTAGTCAGTTTTCTGGTACTTAAGAAATTACACCATCTCATTCTCTTTCTTTCTCTCTGATTTTCTCTGAGTCTTATCCAATTGAGGATTTGGGAGTACCACCCAAATACTTCGATTTGAAAGTGATTATCACGATTCTCAGATTTCCAAGTGCCACTAAACCATATTTCTAACAGGTCATTGTTTGAATGAGTGCCCTCAAAGAAAATTTGTAAACTTCATTGAAACCAACGATGAAGAGTCTTTCAACCTTGACTGACCGGATATTGACCTAGAAGAACTAGAAGGAGCAGAAGTCGCTCAAGAGGAAGGAGAAAGGGTAAATTGTTTGATCCAACGTGTCATGTTCTCTACAAAAATAGAAGATTTTTCTCAAAGAAATAATATTTTTAAACGTTGTTGTAGCATGAAAGGTAGAGTTTGCGAGTTGATTACCGGTAGTTGTGAAAGTTTTGTTCTAGGAAAGTAGTGGGACATCTAGGACTAAGGTCTGAAAAGAATCCTAAACTGTATGTTATTGGGTCGGTTCAAAAGAGTCCAATGGTTAATGTGACCAAGATTTGCAAGGTTCCAATTGCTATTGGAAAATACTATAACAAAGAGATGATTTGTAATGTTATTGATATGGATGTGAGTCCTGTCTTACTAGGTCGACCATGGCAGTTTGAGGTCGATGTAACATATAAAGGGATAAGGAACATGTATATATTTAATTGAGGTGGAAGGTAATTGAAATGGTTCCAAATAATGATCAGGTCTCGAAACTAACTAGTGGTGAAACGATGAGATAACCATTAGTGCATGTGGTAGTAGTAAGAGTGTTTGTAGTAGAAGAGAAGGACACGACTCATGAGATCATACAAGCACTTCTTGAGGAGTTTCAAGCATTACTGAGTAATGAATTACCAAATGAGCTTCCTCCATTGTGGAATATCCAACATCACATAGACTTGGTTCCCGGAGCTAGCTTACCGAATCTACCACGCTACAAGATGATCCCGAAAGAAAATCAAATTTTACAAGAAAAAGTGGAAGAGTTGCTACAGAAGGGTTTCATTCGTTAAAGTATGAGCTCATGCACGGTTCCTATGTTATTGGTACCTAAGAAAGACGGAAGTTGGAGGATGTGTGTTGATAGTCGTGTTATAAATAAGATAACTATAAGATACAATTTACCTATCACACGATTAAATGATATGTTAGACATGTTGGAGGGTTCCAAGATATTTTCAAAAATCAACTTGCGGAGTGGATATCATCATATTCGATTAAAGCCAGGAGATGAATGTAAGACTGCATTTAAAACAAAAGACGAATTGTATGAATGGATAGTGATGTCGTTCCGACCGTGCAATGCCTCAAGCACTTTTATAAGTCTTATGAATCAGGTACTACTACCTTTTATCGTTAAATTCATTGTACTATATTTTGATGATATATTGGTTTATAGCCGTGTTAAAAGGATCACGTCGGACATTTAAGGCACGTTTTTGAAGTTTTGAATAAAAATAAGTTTTATTAATCTGAAAAAGTGTGATTGGGTGAAAGAGAAGTTGTTGATATCGGGGTATGTTATAAGCTCTAAAAGGATTTTGGTTGATGAGGAGAAAATCAGAGCAATCAAAGAATGGCCTAGACCCAAAAAAGGTTTCAGAAGTTAGGAGTTTCCATGGGTTGGCGACATTCTACCGCTGATTCATTAGAAATTTCAGTAGCATAGTTGCACCCATTACTACATGTTTAGAAAAAAGGAAAATTTCAATGGGGGCAATGAGGCTGATATCGCATTTACACTAATTAAGGAGAAGTTATGAACTACGCTCGTTTTAGCATTACCGAATTTCGAAAAATTGTTTGAAGTAGAGTATGATTCGAGTGGGGTTGGTATTGGGGCTGTTTTGTCAGAACAATGCTTTTCGCATTGCAAACACACATGGTGTTGCTACTAATTTTACAAGAAAATTTGCTAAACCAACATGGTTCGAACTAAGTGTTGGTCCTTATGATATCTAAGATCGTGTGGGTATTCAATCAACATTTTTCACGGTGGTCGTTATGTAGTTATTTATAAGTGGATAGAGGTTTCCAACAAGCAATTTTTTCAATGATTTTTTTCCATATCAAAACTGATCTATGGATGGGGTTGTTGGAGATATCCCTCGCTTAGTCTTGAAGAGGTAAATCGTTTCTCCCTTTATGATTATTATTTTTGTTCCTTGTGATTGTAAAATTTGTGACCAGCGGTTCAATGTTAGTGGGCGATTGATTATTGTTTCCGATGTGTTTATTGTTTATAATTGTCACCCAAAGTCAAGACGGGTTTGGACGGTTCTCCAACAACACATCTATAAAGGGTGTGGGGTGGGCTTTATAAATAAAAAAATGCAATAAAATCAATTAATAAACACAGCATGAGTTAAAAAAATAGAGATCAAGCTCATAGAGTACCACAAACCACACAGACCATTTGTGTAATTTCGTGATAATAATAATAATAATAATAATAATAATAATAATAATTCTGTTGTTTTGGATTGTATACAGAAATATGGATGAATCCATAAAAGATGACAAGCATTGGACTACGGCATCACACTATTCATATTTGTAAATTGTGCTTATATTTTTTTAGTTTAACACAAACTACATTAATTATATTAATTATATTGTGTGTGTGTTTTTTTTTTTTAAAATAGAGGTTGGGGCGTGACCTCGTATTAATGAATCGGTATGGAGAAAGTGGTCAATATTGCATCAAAGGCGACTGTATTGGGTGGAGAGTTTCAGTTGGTTGGAATGACGTATCGGTGGGTCTCACAAGGCATATGAAAGTTATCTTTATCACTTTTACATACTCCCTCGTACTAATAGTTCATATGTTTTTGGTTTCCTAAAAATAATAGTTTATTTTTTAAAATAAATATCATTTTTGTCAAAATACTCTTCACTATTAGTTAAACTACCATGAAACTAAATGCAATTATCATGAAATTAAATTCAACAAAATAGTGTAATTATCATTTTATTTAATAAAGCTGGTGGTAATTAATACTTCCTTAGTAAAGTGTAGGAAAATTGATAAGTATGGATATAACATTACTCAATATATGGGAATGGCGTGGAGTTGTGGTTGTAAAATTAGAGATAGAGAAGGAAGTGTCAGATTTTTAACGTCTTCCACTGATTATGCCCAATCGTATTAACATATATACTAATATAATAATTTCGATGTGTTTTTATGGAGAAAAAATGCAGTATGCTTTTATTATGGATAAAAAGTAAACTATACTGTCTATATTAGTAAAAAGACAATACTAGGTCGTTATTAAGAATAAAATATAATGTATTTTACTATTATGTATAAAAAATAAGGTTTGGTCCAATTATTGATACGAAAAATAATTATATTGCATTTATTGGTGAAAAATTGTATATTTTTATTATGGATAAACAAATGTAATTATATTGTCTATATTGGTAAAGAGATTATAATTTATTGCTATTATTGGTAAAAAGTAAAGTATGTGTGTATTATGTGTAAAAAATAAAGTGTGTTGCTATTATCGATAAAAAAGAAAATTATATTGCTATTATGGATATAAATAAAATATGTTATTATTATGGATAAAAATGTAAGTATATTGCCTATATTGGTAAAAAAGAATGTATTTTTTTGTTGTTATGAATAAAAAATAAAGTATGTTGTTGCTATGGATAAAATATAAAGTACGTTGTTATTATTTTTATCAAAATAATGTGTTATATTGTTAGATAGAAAATAAAATGTTTTGCTATTATATAGTATGTTGTTATTATAGATAAAAATAATAATATGTTGCTATCGTGGATAAAAAAAATATAAATACATTCCATATATTGGCAAAAAGGTAAATTTGGTTGTTATTAATGATTAAAAATAATGTATAATGTTATAATGGATAAAAAAAGGTTAATATATATAGTTTGTTTTGCCAATTATATATTGTTTATTTTTTTAATTATATAGGTTTGTTTTAGTACGAAGTTGCAGCCCAAAATTGAAGACTTGTAAAGGGAAAATGAAATGGAAAAAAAGCTTGAGAAGAGATGCAACAAAATTCAAGCCCAACGTTATGCACTCTGAATAAATTTATGAAGCAATTAGGTAATATTTATGGAAATCCACCTAACTCTTCCTAATTTATTGTGTTTGTTGTTTTAGACACTTGTTGAGCATTTATGTTTATTATATTTGTAGTTTTGACACTTTCTTAAAGCATATTTTGTAATGTACATTTTTACATACATATTTACTATATTTGTAGTTGAACTTGTACAACAAATTTTTATATTTAATCTATTCTTCTTACAGTTTGGATTGAAAAAATTTAGAATTCGTTTATTTGTTTTAAATTTTTTTCTACACTAAAAACGGTCAAAAATGAGAACTGTCGATATTCTATCGGAAATTATAAAAAGTGAGGTTTATCAGTATTTGGTTTGAAATTGTCAAAAATGATATACGTCTGTAATATGTTCATTGAGTATTCCATCAACAAACTCACATAAAAAAGTCTATCAAAAATATGTTGGTATTTACCGGCTGTACTTTCTGTCAGGATAGTCTCACAAATTCCTTCGGAAATCCGGCATAGTAATTTACCCACGCCATTATTCCAAGTATTTTGCTTTCCGAATTAATCAAATTAGGCAATTTCCTAGTTGTGTAAATCATCTTATTAATGAATAAAGTACGACCATGGTGCAAATTTATAAAAAAATACAACCATGAAAGTACCATGTTGACGAAAGGTTAGTGAATGGTAGAGAAAAACCAAGACATTGTGATAGCTATAACCTTGCCGCCAAGGTTCTAAATGGCGTGAGGCCTGGCTTTGGGGCAAGGTCAAGCCTCAAACAATGACGATCTTTGGCAAGCCATGGCGAGTCATGTCGTTTTTCTAGGCGGGACAATTTTATATACATTATAAAAGATAAATCACTTACTTATATAATTATGTCAAATATATCAAGCTTTTAGATGTTTTATATTAACACTCAATATGAAAAAGTTAACAAAACACAATTGTTTTAAGTCCGATAAAAAAACAAAAAAAAAACCCGTGTCTAAAAAAAACTCGCGTCATAACGTGCTAAGGCGCCTTGACACGTTATTTGGGCGCCACGCCTAACAAACCCACCTGGGGCGTTTTCGTAACGGCTACACTACACCTCACGTCATGCACACTTTGGCGCGTGCCATGGCACACCTTTTAGAACAATGATGATATCAATTGCTAGCAACAACAGATCTTCAAAAAACATAAAACAAGTAACGTGAAGATTAAAAGCACCAACGAAATCTCATGGAGCCTCAACAACTATTGATTGGTACTCCCTCTATCCCAAAATTATTGTCCACGTTTGACTTTTTAAGTATCTTTTGTTCAACTTTGACCGTAAATAATTTACTTTTTGTTATATAAGTATTTTATGCAAGATATATGAATAGATTGTTTTTTAAATGTATTTCCATTGTTATAAGTTTCATCAAAAATTATATAACACAAATAAAGTTATTTACGGTGACATTTGACATAGAAAGACTTCAAAAGTCAAACGTGGACAATAATTTTAGGACGGATGTAGTATGAAAACAAAGATAACAGTCAAACATATAATTCCACCTTCAGAAGAACAACCTTATACTAATAAAATGTTACTCCAAAACACCTCTAGCATAAAGACTCCACAATGCACATAGATGTTCTTACTCTTAAGTCTTTAGGGTCTTATAATGAAAAGATAATCAAAGAAATTGCTTTGATGCAACATCTTGACGGTGACACCATCTCTCACCATTAAGTTCCATAGGGTCTAATAAGTCATGCAACCAAACACAATTTATAGGAAAAATAGAACTAATAAGTAGTTGGATAGAAGCTTGAAACTGATTTTGGCTTGTGATCCCACCCCCTGCATGGGCATTTGACAAGTAGTTGATTGCTATTAGGCATTATAATTTTCCCCGTTATCAGAATTTTCGATATAATTTTTTTCACCATCGTAAGACAACTCATCAAATGAATGAATATGAAGCTGTTAATGAAGAATATTGCCACTAATCCCACCTAGACCTCATAAATTTAACCCCTCTTGAGATTTGGTTATGACAAACTCAAGTTTACAGCCAAATATTTTGTACTCATTGACAAACCACTCACATATTTTCCTCAACTAAAGTTCAGCATCGATGACTGAATCCCTAAAATTACTCCCATCAGTGTCTCGTTCCTTGTTTAAATACTTTATAATAATTTTACAAGAAGCATTGTTTCATAGACACTACTAGAAAACTGGTGCAATAGCTAGAACACAATCCATAGCTATTCTGTAGCTATAAGAGAATAGCTACGAAATTGCTACGGAAAAATGTTTGTAGCATAATGGCCCGTGGCTAAATTATAGCTACGTAATCGCTACGAAATAGCTACGGAATTTTCTATAGCTAGCATAGCTACGGAAATAAATAGCTATGGATTTCTTACGGAATAGCTACAAAAATAAATAGCTACGGATTAGCTACATGATTAAATAGCTACGGAATAGTTACGGATCCAAATAGTTACGGAATAGCTACGGAATAGATATAGAAATAAATAGCTACGGAATAGCTGCGGATATAAATAGCTACGAAATTCCGTAGCTAACTTTGTTTTATTTAAAAATAAAAATTTAAAAATTTAAAAATTTAAACATTTCCAGTTTTTTGTCAAATACCATATTCAATTTACATTTGTCACAAAAAAACGTCCCTGATACCAAGTTTGACACATTCCATTCTATTATTCAAAATATCATACAAAAGTAAACACTAATTAACAAAACAAACAGTACCAAGTGTTTACAAATTTAATTGTTCCAAAATACTAATTGTCCTCGGGTGGATGGATTATCAGGGGGAGCACGGGGTTGATTTCCAGACATATTCATCATCCTCATAACCATTTCCATTTGTTCTTTCATTTGTTGTTGTTCAATGGTAGAAACTTGCGCATGCAACCTTTCAACCTAAAAAAATGGTAACACAATTCAATACTTAAACAATATTAGCAATGTACTTTAGTTTATTATAACAATGCATTTTTGTTTATAATACTTATAGCAATATACTTAACTTTTAACCATAATAGCAACGTACTTATGTTTATTATCAATTAACATTGTCAGGAAAAGAGGGTTTCCTTGTATCTTTCCATGAAGGAAAGCACTGACAGGAAAATATGGTTTCCTTAAATATGCTATTTATATTATAAATATGCCTTAAATATGATATTTATATTATAAACATGCTTTTTTAAGGAGTACGAGTATCATTCCTTTTTAAGGAATATCTATTTTTGTTAGTAGACGGGTATGTTACATTTTTATCCACAATTGTAAAGTCATGTATATTTCTTTTGTATTTATTCCATGTTATTGTAATTATCGATTTGAGCGAGGAAATAGGCCATCGCATGGAAAACTATAACCGAAATCCTTGTTATCTGGAATTAAGTTGGAAACACGCGCATCTAACGCACCTTTTACTAAGATCAACGTAGTTGTATGTAAACCCAAAGCAATAGCATGACATTGAGATTTCTCCCCAACCCCTTCTTAAAATTGATCCCTCAAATCTTCTTCACAATCTCTGTCTTTTCCAATCCTGTTCAGCTATTGCCACCAATCAGAACCTCATTATCGGTTACACTACAAACACACCACTGTCCCTTGCCAAAACGTATAAACAACATTAAAACATACGCCCTTCTTCTCCTCGACCTTGAACGTCTCAACTACGATGCGTGGACCATTTATGTAATTTTGTCTAAACTAAAAAATAAAAATAAATATAAACTGAAATTAAAAGTCTAATTTGAAATTTGTTATAATAAATACAGAAAATTAAGTAATAATTATTTGATATGATGATGGTTGATACATGAATGATAGGAGGTTTTATACTTTCTCCAAAGAAATGATATTTTTATAAATGGTTTTCGTCTTTTGGGTGCTAAAAGCATTTTCAATGATCAAGCTATTCTATTATTTTAAAAAATTCTTAATTTATCATTTCATAAATTTTAATATGTAATAAATGATATCTTCAACGATTAACCTCTTACCATAGCTTTTACAAAAAAAAACCGTTAGTTAATGTATCCCTATCTATCTAAAATATTCTGTAAAATCGCTTTCTTTAGTCGGTAATTTTTAAAGCATATACCGCATCAAAAATGTCACAAGCAAACAAAAATATAAATACAATTATTTTAGTGTTTTTTTATTTTTTATACACAAAATACGAAAAAGTTATTAGGTCATAGTTATAAAAATAAAAAAAGATTGGAAATGTTATATAAATGATATAGTATTTATATTTTATAAAAGAATTGTTGAAATCTCCCATATTTCAACCCAAAATTTTCAATTAAAATTTTTAGTGTGTATTCAAATCCTAACTACAAAATCTTAAATATTACCATTTAATCTTATAACATTTATCAGAGTATCATCAAAAGTTATTAGGTTCACAAATCTCCCATTGATGTGATGCAATCGAGCGGTGCCCCTCCGTTAATATATGAAAACCTGAAAACATTTAAACCACAAAGCGTAAGCACAAAGCGTAGTGAGTTCCCCAAATGCCACATACAACACAACACAAATAAACAGTTATGGTTATCAGCAACCCTGGAGACTACCAAAGTCTTAGTGGGCAAACAGCATGTCCGGTGGATTATAAGCAACCTTGCAGTCTACCAGAAGTCTTACTGGGCAAATAGCTCGCCTGGTGGGTTATGAGTAACCCTAGAGACTACCCGAAGTCTTAGTACAGAGTAACACATATCATAGTAACAATAAATAATACCCAACTGGTCAACATATCAGTAACACTCTAAATTTTCAAACAAATTTTTCGTTTTCAAAATCACATCATTCTCAATATCACATCTCAAAATCCCCAATTGTCAAAATATCAAAAACTCAAATTCATAAATTGTTTGATAAAATCCAGAATCCTCTAAACATAAACTCCATCTCGTGTGTACAATCAAGCCGACTCCTTCCTGCGATCCTGAGAAGTACCTGAAACACATATCATATAACACGGTAAGCACAAAGCTTAGTGAGTTCCCCAAAATACCACATACACAAATAGTAAGCCTCTCATGGCTATAACTCGGCATAGACCTTCCGGTCTCATGTTTCTCTGTGAGGACCCTCCGGTCTCACGGCTCGGTGTGGACCCTCCGGGTCATGTGTCTTAGTGAAGACCATTCGGTCTCACAACTCGGTTTGGACACTCTGGTCCTAACTCAGTAAAGCACAGAATAATATAGCATATATCACTAAGACAAAATGCATAATATCACATAACTCAATATAATCACATAGGACCCTCCGGTCGATAACTCAAATAAGGCCCTCTAGTCACTCAATATTACCACTCAGGTAAGTATAGTGAGAAGACTCACCTCGTAAGTAAGCAAGTAGATCTAGTACCCCACGAACAGTCTAGACTTTGCCTACATAATATAATTATCTCCAATCAACAATTTGCAATAACCACCAATATAACACTTCTACTAGGTCTCCAAAGGGTGAAAAGACAATTTTACCCATCCATGGTCTCCAAAGTCCACAATTAACCAAACCCTAAAAGTCAATGAAAGTCAACACTCGAGTCAACAGTCCCTGTTGACCGAACTCGGCGAGTGCACCTATGTGACTCGTCGAGTTCCTCCTGTCCTCAAAAGAATCGGGAAAACTCCACCTCAACTCATCGAGTTGTCTCGTCAACTCGCTGAGTTGTAGCGCGTCCAGACTATCGGGGAAAACCCTAACTGACTCGTCGAGTTGGCTCATGCACTCATCGAGTCCCTCTTGACCAATTCTCATTCAGTCTATTCTAAGCATAAATAATGTCCCGAACTCTAGATCTAACCTCTCAAGGCTGAAATACCACGTAAAGCTGCAAGCTTTACGTCCATGCATGGCATCTAGAGCTCGAAAGGCCAAAACAAGCTCTATTATAAGGTTTAATGTGTAAAAGCTTGCCTCTATCTTGATAAAGCTTGGACCTTTGGGCTCAAGGGACCTCATATTGTCCAGATCTGAAGACTCAACTTCATGAAAAGCTCACAAAACTCAAGTGCTCAAGGAAGGATGGAAAAAAGGCCCTAAACTCCTTAGAAAAGAGATCTAACCAAACAATGAGCAAGGTGGTGACTTTTTACCTTCAAACTGAAGCTAGCACTAAAAAACACTTGATCCAAAAGGCTCTTCTCCTTCCAATCCTTGATGCTCTTCACTCCTCTTCCAAAAGTGCACTAGAACACCCAAAGTTAGCTTCACTCTCTTTCTCTCTCTCTCTCTCTCTCACACACACACACACATAAATGAATACAATCGATTAGGGTTTTTCACAGGGAAGAAGGGTGATAAT
Organism: Lactuca virosa; assembly: GCF_052849685.1. Classification (NCBI taxonomy): domain Eukaryota; kingdom Viridiplantae; phylum Streptophyta; class Magnoliopsida; order Asterales; family Asteraceae; genus Lactuca; species Lactuca virosa. The sequence goes on from NC_136427.1 coordinate 28,255,735, forward strand.
GGAGGTGGAAATGAGGGCTTAAGGTCCTTTAAATAGGACACAAACCCTGAAAATTAGGGTTTTCTCACTCAGCACCTACTCGTCTAGTTGGGTTCCTCCAACTCGTCAAGTAGACTCTAGAAATCACGCGGCCATTAACTCCTCTACTCGACGAGTTGGGGCATCTAACTCGTCGAGTTGCTCTAACAATATAAATGTAATTTAATTGAATATTATACCTAGGAGTCGGGATGCTACAATTCTCCCCCACTAGAATCAGACTTCGCCCTCGAAGTCATCCTCTAGAAACAACTCTGGATACTGCTCCCACATCTCACACTCTGGCTCCCAAATCCACTCGGATCCCTTCCGATGTTGCCACTAAACCTGAACCAAAGGCACCTCTTTATTCCTCAAAACCTTCACCTTCCTATCCAAGATCGTTACCGACTTCTCAACGTAATTCAGGCACTCATCAACCTGAATGTCCTCTAAGGGAACTGTGACATCCCCTAATTTCTCGGCCAGAAAAGACTGATTTAATCTATGCTTTTTAAAATCAAATCAGAGAAATCTTTATAAAAGATGTTGCGGAATTGGTCCCCAAAACAAAATATGATAAAAGTTTGTCAAAACCTTTCTTTAAGTTCATCAATCAACAATAACCCTCATTACCCGTTCCCGTTATCCTCACTTTACGTCCCTAAACACTTATCACAAGGGACCTAGCCTAAAGAATATAATCGGGATGGACACTACTGCTAAGGGGTTTCCTCAGCTATACATGTCCTAAAGGCAACCATGAGGGGGATTGGAGTACAGCGAATGAACGCCCAAGTTCATTAACACCTACAGGTTGCAGGACTGCTAGCGTTTCCCACTGGACCGTCTAGAAAAGTCTGTGGTCGTCATCCAAACTCCGCTAGATGACTGAAGCACAAATCACATCGAGGCCTCTCATCACTTTATTTCATCACACACCAACTATCTACCCATGTTCTACCCAACTTATTTATAGATAAAAATATATATACAGTTTAAAACTTGTATAAAACATCAACTCAACAGTCACCTCAAATAAATAATTAATATATTTACACATAGCACATATTTTAAGGTAAATACTTCATATATATGTGTAAAATGAAAGTGACTATACACTCACTTGATTTGATGATAATCGGGCAGCAATTCGTTTCCTAAAATGTTCGTTTCTAATAAAACCAGAAGTTTTATTCAGAAACTGGGCTCTGAGAGGGTCGGGCTTCGAAACCGAAAAGATAAATTTTCCGGGCTTCTCGGGCTCTTCGTGGCGTATTTCGGGGGTTATAATCGATACCGGGGCTTTGGGGAATGTTAAGATGAAGAAAATATGGAATAAGGGGCTAAAAGTGACAAAACTCCAAAAGTAACCGAGAAGGCTCGCATACCCCTCTTATTTATAGGGTCCGAAGTCGGTTTAGGGGGGTGGGGTCCGCAGGTGAGGGTGCGCAGGTGGCTGCACATGGGCTGCGCGTGCGAGGCCTCGGTGTCGCCTCCTGATTGGACCGCGGCCTAGGGTCTGAAGTAGGGGGCTCGTGGCTTCCTCCGAAGGCTTCGGACATGTGATAGTAGACACGCGTCGGACAGGCATTGGACCGCATCAACAGCTCGGATGACTCAGCCTTATTTCAGACACGTGGCACATGCGAGGCGAGGACACGTGGCTGAAGTCCACCTATGCGAAATTCCTCGGTTTTGGGGATTTTCTCGATTTTCGCGCAAAAACTTCTAAAATCCATAACTTTCGCATACGAGCTCCGTTTTTGACGTTCTTTATATGCACGCGTAGGTAAAATTACGCTCTACGACTTTTGTTTAGACTTCGTCGGCTAATTTTGATTTTAATTTTTATATTATTATTTTTAACAGACCAGGACAGGAAATCCGTTAAAAATTCATAACTTCTTCATCCGACGTCCGTTTTCGTCAGACTTTTTACCGTTGAGCTACTAATGACGAGACCTTCGATTCTCTTTTAGGTCGTGTCGGCTAAAAATCACTCGATCTAAAATTCGAGTTTTTAACTGTCTACTGCTAAGCTGAAACTTCGAAAAATCATAACTTCCTCATATGAAGTCAGATTTGGGTGTTCTTTTTATACCTACTCTCGGTTTAACGAACACTACGAGTTTCGTTTAGATCACTAAGGCCAAAAAGTAGTTTATCGAAAACTCACTTTTTACAACATTCGGCACCGTGTCGGTTTTGTCGCGAAACTTCGACAGGTCATAACTTCTTCGTTATAACTCGGATTTCGGCATTCTTTATATATCCGTAATCCTTGTTACGCCCACTACAAGTTTCTTAATAGATAGCGGCTTTATCTAATATTTAATTTTGACGCTCATTTTTATTCTTAATTAATTAAACCCTAATAATTAAGCATAAAACACATAATTCACATAATATTCACATAATTCCTTTTCATTTCTTCAAAATGAGTTACAAAGGTTAACCTAGATTATAATGTCAAGATTAATGCCTAGCCTAGAAACACGGGCATTACAATTCTCTCCCCCTTAGGATGATTCCGTCCCCGGAATCACACATCAGCAAACAAATGCGGGTAGCGACTCATCATGTCACTCTCCGTTTCCCAAGTGAGATTTGGCCCATTCGTATGTTTCCAACGCACAAGCACTAAATCGACCATCTTGCATCGCAACTTCTTAGTCTTACGGTCAACGATTGCCTCAGGTTCTTCAATCAACCTCTTGTTTTCATCCAACCTTAACTCAGAAATCTGAATTATGTCGGGCATATCTCCCGTGAACTTTCTCAAATAGCACACATGAAAGGTATTATGAATACCCTCCAGTTCTTCCGGTAATTCTAGCTTGTAAGCTTGATTCCTGATCCTCTGAAGAACTTTAAATGGTCCAATAAACCTTGGACTCAATTTTCCTCTTTTACCAAATCTTATAAGTCCCTTCCACGGCGAGACTTTAAGTAAAACCGAATCTCCAACTTCGAAGGATATCGGTTGTCTTTTCTTGTCAGCATAACTCTTTTGTCGATCTTGAGCAGCTAACATCCTTTCCCTTATCACTTTTAACTTTTCAGCAGTTTGATGGACTATCTCAGGTCCCATAAACTGCTTTTCCCCAGCTTCCAGCCAGCATGATGGCGTTCGACACTTTTCCCCATACAAAGCGTGATAAGGTGCCATCTTGATGCTCGAGTGGAAACTATTATTATAGGAAAATTCTACTAGAGGTAAGTGTTCATCCCAATTACCTTGGAATTCTAGGGTACATGCTCTCAACATATCCTCCAATGTTTGAATCGTTCGTTCTCTTTGGCCATCGGTTTGAGGATGGTAAGCTGTACTAAAACACAACTTGGTACCCAATTACTCTTGTAGACTTCTCCAAAACCTTGAGGTAAAACGACTGTCACGATCGGATACAATCGTTAACGGAACACCGTGTAGCCTCACAATTTCCTTCACGTAAGAATTCACAAGTTTATCTATAGACCATTTCTCGTTAGCGGCTATGAAATGCGCACTCTTAGTGAAGCGATCAACGACCACCCAAATCATGTTGTGACTGTTCCTTGTTCCGGGCAGTTTAGTCACAAAATCCATGGTGATATCCTCCCATTTACCCATGGGTACAGGTAAAGGTTCTAAACTCCCATACGGTTTCTGATGTTGTGCCTTAACCCTAGCACATGTTACACACTCGGCCACATACTTAGCAACCTCGAGCTTCATCGTCGGCCACCAGTAATAGGGTTTTAGATCCCTATACATTTTCGTACTGCCGGGATGAATCGAGTACATGGTTTTGTGAGCTTCTTCCATCAGAAGACCTCTTACTCCTCCCGTCTTAGGTACCCAAATCCTATCTTTGAATACCTTCAATCCCTGACCGTTTGTATCAAACACCAACGTTTTTCCCAAATGTTTCTCCTTTCGGTCATTCTTTTCTAAAGCTTCCTCCTGAGCTTTCTTTATACTTTCCACAATTGTCGAGACGACTTCAATTCTCAGCGCTCTTGGCCTTCTCTTTTCAAGATTTACCTTTCGACTGAGAGCATCAGCAACAACATTTGCTTTACCAGGGTGGTAAAGTATCTCACAGTCGTAGTCCTTGAGTAGTTCTAGCCAGCACCGCTGTCTCATGTTCAATTCCTTCTGATTAAAGAGATATTGAAGACTCTTATGATCAGTGAAAAGTTTACACTTAGTACCATAAAGATAATGCCTCCATATCTTTAAGGCGAATACTACCGCTGCCAACTCCAGATCATGAGTGGGGTAGTTCTTTTCATGCTCTTTTAACTGCCTTGATGCATACGCTATCACTTTATACCTTTGGGTTAGAACACATCCTAACCCAACTCCAGAGGCATCACTATAGACTGCAAAGTCATCAACTCCTTCAGGTAACGAAAGAATCGGTGCTTCACACAATCTTTTCTTCAACTTTTCAAAGGATTCCTTATGCTTTTCATTCCAAGCATAAGTAGCTCCTTTGTGGGTCAAAGCTGTTAATGGAGTAGCGATCGAAGAAAAGCCATGGATAAATTGGCGATAATATCCGGCTAATCCTAAAAAGCTTCGAATCTCTGTAGGACTTTTTGGTTGTTCCCACTTCATCACAGCTTCAATCTTTGTTGGGTCAACCATTATTCCTTCTTGGTTAACCACATGACCTAAAAATTGGACTTCTTGAATCCAAAATTCACATTTGGAGAACTTTGCATACAACTTCTCCTCTTTCAGAACTTCTAGCACTTCACGCAGATGCTTTTCATGCTCCTGCTTGCTTTTCGAATAGATCAAGATATATTCTATGAATACTATCACGGATTTATCAAGTTATGGTTTACAAACCCTGTTCATCAAATCCATGAAAGCTGCTGGGGCATTGGTTAATCCGAAAGACATAACCAAAAATTCATAGTGTCCATATCTTGTTCTGAACGCAGTCTTTTCGATATCCTACTCCCTCACCTTTAGTTGATGGTATCCTGACCTAAGATCGATCTTCGAGAAATAGCTCGAACGTTGCAACTGGTCGAACAGGTCATCGATCCTCGGCAACGGATACTTGTTCTTTATTGTCGCTTTATTCAGCTCTCTGTAATCGATGCACATTCTCATGCTCCCGTATTTCTTCTTTACAAATAACACAGGGGCTCCCCAGGGTGATGAACTAGGTCGAATGAAACCTTTGTCCAATAACTCCTGAAGTTGTTTCATAAGTTCTTTCATCTCGGTTGGTTCTAATCGATACGGTGCTTTTGCTATCGGCGTCGTTCCTGGTAACATGTCGATACGAAACTCCACTTGTCGATCAGGGGGTAATCCAGGAAGATCTTCAGGAAAGACTTCTGGATATTCACACACCACCGGAATATTCTGCACCTCCTTCTTTTCCTTCTTAGCATCGATCACGAACGCTAAATATGATGTACACCCCTTGGCCAAACACTTTCTGGCTTTCATTAGGGAAATGATTTCAGAATTTAGACTGCGTTTGTCTCCATACACCATAAACGACTCTTTCCCTGGTGGGTTTACTTTTACTATTTTCTGCCTACATAATATTTCGGCGTCATTGGCGCTAAGCCAATCCATTCCTAAAACTATATCGAAACCATTTCACTCGATAGGCAATAGTTCCTCATGGAACTTATTCCCATCCAAGTCAATGAGTATGTTTTTCATACGATGGCTAACAGGTACAAACTTGCCACTAGCAATTTCGACTAATAAAGCATTAACTAGTCTATCAATAGGCAAAGCTAGTTTTCTACCAAATTCATGCGAAATAATGGAGTAATTGGCTCCAGAATCAAACAAAATTTGGGCAGGCAATTCATTTACGAGAAAGGTACCTGAAGCGACATCGACTTCTTCTTTTGCAGCTTCAAGTGTCATCTGAAAGGCTCTCGCCTTCGGCTTTGGTGGAAGATTGGGCTTTGCTGCATCCTTCCTCTTTGGTCAGTCCTTAAAAACATGCCCTTCATCATGGCACTCAAAACATATCCTCTTATCAGATGGACACACGTTGGCATAATGCCCAGTCTTTCCATATTTGTAGCAAGTCACCCCCTCGCTACATTTCCCAGAGTGCTTTTTCTTGCACTTCTCACACCATTTCACTTCACCTCCTCCTCCTCCAAACTTCTTAGACTTAGAAAATTTGATTTTCTTGTTGGAACTTGAAGTTCCTTCAAATTTTCTCTTTTCACAAACTTCCGCCCTCTCCAGACCCTTCTCTCTGATATGAACCTCAACATTCTTAGCAGCCCAGATGGCGGCTTTCAAAGTGGTTGCTTGCTTGACCATCGGACCAAAGTCCGCTGGTAATCCGAGGGCAAACTTGTTAACCTTAGAGAGTTCAGTTGGAACTAGATAAGGAACAAGCTTAAGCTTTTCTGTAAAACTAGCAGCGTATTGAGTAACGCTGATCTTTCCCTTCTTTAAATTCTGGAATTCATTATTAATTTCCAGAAGATCCTGCTCAAAGCAGTACTGCAGTTTCAGTTGTACCACAAAATCTTCCCAAGACATCTTACTAGCTTCTCCCTTGGGCATCAAATCAGCTCGTAACTTCCACCAGCTCAGTACACCAGATTTTAACAGAGGAATTGCAAGTGCGGTCTTTTGTTTGTTGCTGCACTTACAGCTTTCGAACATCGTCTCCATATCGGAGATCTAATTCATGACTTCCACTGGTGTCGGAGTTCCAGATAGACATGGTGGTTTAGATGCCATGAAATCTTTGTATTTGGACCCACGTCCATAAACTCCTCCATCCTGGTTGTTTTGTCTAACTATCGGTGGGTTGGCTTGACCAAGAGTCCCACTGTAGTTCCCTACTGATTGCCCTTCATTCAATACGGGCTGTTCAACAGGTATGGTAGTCTCTTCCCTATGCTGTTGTAGTAATCACCTTGTCTCCTCCATCTGGCGATCTAACATCATCTGCATCATTGCTTGTACCCCAGCCATCGTTATTGGCTCAGGTGCAGCTCCTACAACAGGTACTTGCTCAAATCCTTGAGGTTGAGGCTGTTGATCCCTGTTTCCGTTTGCATTTGCAGCTCCACTATGAGTTATTGCCATTACAATCTATATACCGAATAAGGCGAATTTAGGTCTTTATCCTTGTTAGACATTTCAATTCCCTTATCACTCCGAAACATTTACATGTTAGTTCTAATCTCGTAATCATACGCTTAGAATCCTACACACATAAGGTTTCCAGATCCGGTCGGCAACAGACCATAGATCCGAACAAATAATGGCACACATGGAAAACACATAGCATTTAGCACATAAGGGCATTTTAGGCATCTTTCCTAAAATAAACTAGTGCTCGTGTCTAAAATATGGTAGACACTCATCTCACAATCATCACTTAGCATTCTAAGTTTAAGTCTATAAATCCTACAATTTCTTAGTTCGGTTAAACTAATGCTCTGATACCAAGTGTGACATCCCCTAATTTCTCATCCAGAAAAGACCGATTTAATTTATGCTTTTTAAAATCAAATCAGAGAAATCATTATAAAAGATGTTGCGGAATTGGTCCCCAAAACAAAATATGATAAAAGTTTGTCAAAACCTTTCTTTAAGAAATATATAATTTCATTTCATATCAAAACTTCGGGATGTCATGTACCGATACAGACCAAAAGCATACACAAGACATTATAAGCCTTTCAACAGTTATTTACAACTACTGGCCTATAATCCAAAATCTCTCATCGTCCTCCGACTATGCTCGGGGTCCACTACCTGTAACATAAAAAGTTGAGTGGGTCAGGCTTGGGAGCCTGGTGAGCATATAGGGTTTTCAACCCATAGTAATAATAAACTTATTAAGTTCATCAATCAACAATAACCCTGATTACCCGTTCCCGTTATCCTCGCTTTACGTCCCTAAACACTTATTACAAGGGACCTATCCTAAAGAATATCATCGGGATGGACACTACTGCTAAGGGGTTTCCTCAGCCATACATGTCATAAAGGCAACCATGAGGGGGATTGGAGTACAACGAATGAACGCCCAAGTTCATTAACACCTACAGGTTGCAGGCCTGCTAGCGTTTCCCACTGGAATGTCTAGAAAAGTCCGTGGTCGTCATCCAAACTCCGCTAGATGACTGAATCACAAATCACATCGAGGCCTCTCATCACTTTATTTCATCACACACCAACTATCTACCCATGTTCTACCCAACATATTTGTAGATAAAAATATATACAGTTTAAAACTTGTATAAAACATCAACTCAACAGTCACCTCAAATAAACAATTAATATATTTACACATAGCACGTATTTTAAGGTAAATAGTTCATATCTATGTGTAAAATGAAAGTGACTATACACTCACTTGATTTGATGATAATCGGGCATCAATTCGTTTCCTAAAACGTTCGTTTCTAATAAAACCGGGAGTTTTATTCAGAAACCGGGCTCTGCGAGGGTCGGGCTTCGAAACCGAAAACATAAATTTTCCGGGCTTCTCGGTCTCTTCGTGGCGTATTCCGGGGGTTATAATCGATACCGGGGCTTTGGGGAATGTTAAGGTGACGAAAATATGGAATAAGGGGCTAAAAGTGACAAAACTCCAAAAGTAACCGAGAAGGCTCGCATACCCCTCTTATTTATAGGGTCCGAAGTCGGTTTAGGGGGGTGGGGTCCGCAGGTGAGGGTGCGCAGGTGGCTGCACATGGGCTGCGCGTGCGAGGCCTCGGTGTCGCCTCCTGATTGGACCGCGGCCTAGGGTCTGAAGTAGGGGGCTCGTGGCTTCCTCCGAAGGCTTCGGACATGTGATAGTAGACACGCGTCGGACAGGCATTGGACCGCATCAACAGCTCGGATGACTCAGCCTTATTTCAGACACGTGGCACATGCGAGGCGAGGACACGTGGCCGAAGTCCACCTATGCGAAATTCCTCGGTTTTGGGGATTTTCTCGATTTTCGCGCAAAAACTTCTAAAATCCATAACTTTCGCATACGAGCTCCGTTTTTGACGTTCTTTATATGCACGCGTAGGTAAAATTACGCTCTACGACTTTTGTTTAGACTTCGTCGGCTAATTTTGACTTTAATTTTTATATTATTATTTTTAACAGACCGGGACAGGAAATCCGTTAAAAATTCATAACTTCTTCATCCGACGTCCGTTTTCGTCAGACTTTTTACCGTTGAGCTACTAATGACGAGACCTTCGATTCTCTTTTAGGTCGTGTCGGCTAAAAATCACTCGATCTAAAATTCGAGTTTTTAACTGTCTACTGCTAAGCTGAAACTTCGAAAAATCATAACTTCCTCATACGAAGTCAGATTTGGGTGTTCTTTTTATACCTACTCTCGGTTTAACGGACCCTACGAGTTTCGTTTAGATCACTAAGGCTAAAAAGTAGTTTATCGAAAACTCACTTTTTACGACATTCGGCACCGTGCCGATTTTGTCGCGAAACTTCGACAGGTCATAACTTCTTCTTTATAACTCGGATTTCGGCATTCTTTATATATCCGTAATCCTTGTCATGCCCACTACAAGTTTGTTGATACATATCAGCTTTATCTAATATTTAATTTTGACGCTCATTTTTATTCTTAATTAATTAAACCCTAATAATTAAGCATAAAACACATAATTCACATAATATTCACATAATTCCTTTTTATTTCTTCAAAATGAGTTACAAAGGTTAACCTAGACTATAATGTTAATATTAATGCCTAGCCTAGAAACACGGGCATTACAGGAACCACCGCTGTCTCATCTGCTACACACTTCCTTAGCTGGGACATATGGAAGTTGTTATGAATCTGACTCAACTCTGTAGGAAGCTCCAACCGATAAGCTACCTTACCCACTCGAGCAATCACTTTGAAAGAACCGATGTATCTAGGGCCTAATTTACCCCGCTTCCTGAATCGGATCACCCCTTTCCATGGGGATACCTTCAGGAGGACAAAATCTCCGACCTGAAACTCCAGCTCTGAACGGCGCCGGCCGGCGTAACTCTTTTGACGACTCTGGGCTATCAGTAACCTCTGCCTGACCTGTTGGATCTACTCTCTCGTCTTGAGAACTATCTCAGTGCTCCCCATCACTCTCTGCCCTACCTCTCCCCAACAGATGGGAGTCCGACACCTCCTTCCATATAAGGGCTCAAAGGGAGGCATACCAATACTGGAGTGATGGCTGTTGTTGTATGAAAACTCAGCCAAGGGCAAGTAAGTCTCCCAACTTCCTCCGATGTCCATAACACATGCACGTAGCATGTCCTTAAGCGTCTGTATCATCCGCTCGCTCTGCCCGTCGGTCTGTGGGTGGTACGCAGTGCTGAAATGCAATTGGGTGCTCAACTTCTTATGAAATTTCTTCCAGAACTTGGAAGTAAAATGCACATCCCGATCTGACACTATCGATGTTGGCACCCCATGCCGTGTCACCACCTCTCGCACATAGATCTTGGCCAACTTCTCTGCAGAAGAGCTCTCACTGATAGCCAGAAAGTGAGCACTCTTCGTCAACCAGTCTACAATCACCCATATCGCGTCGACGCCTCACATGGTCATCGGTAATTTGGTGATAAAATCCATGGAAATCTATTCCCATTTCCACTGGGGAACCTCTAAAGGCTGCAACAGGCCATGTGGACGCTGGCGCTTCGCCTTGACCTGACAACAAGTCAAGCATCTCTCGACTACCCATCCCACATCCCTCTTCATAAAGGGCCACCAATAATCCCTTTTTAAGTCCAAATACATCTTGGTGGCTCCCGGATGGATCGAGAATATCGACCTATGGGCCCCCTCCATCAAAACACACCGAGCTCCACCCGTATATGGCACCCAGATCCGCCCATGATAGGTCATAAGCCCACGGCTATCTATCTCAAAATCAGAAATCTGCCCAATCACCCACTCTCTCTTACGGTTATCTGTTATCATGGCCACCACCTGGGCCTCTCGGATGGTATCTAAGACTGGAGTCATCACCCTCATCCTCATACACACGTCTCGGATCGGAGCTCTCACTGCTCGGCGACTCAGGGCGTCGGCTACCACATTTTCTTTGCCAGGGTTATACAAAATCTCACAATCGTAGTCTTTCACTAAATCCAACCATCTTTTATGTCTCATATCCAGGTTGGGCTGATCCATAGGGTACTTCAGGATCTTATGGTCTGTATATATATGGTGCACCGAACACCATACAGATAGTGGCACCAAATCTTGAGGGCGAACACCACCGCGCCCAACTCCAAATCATGGTTAGGATACCTCATCTCGTGAGGCTTCAACTGCCTCGATGCATATGCAATCACGTATCCCCTCTGCATCAACACATCGCCTATACCTGATATAGATGCATCAAAGTAAATAATGAAGTCCTCCACTCCCTTGGGAAGGGCCAACACTGGAGCTTCGCATAATCTCTGGCAAAGAGTCTCGAACGAGGCCTGCTGCTCGGGCCCCTAAGAAAAAGTAACACCCTTCCTGGTCAGTCTGGTAAGGGGAACGATAATCTTGGAGAAATCTCTGATAAATCTCCGGTAGTAACCTGCCAGGCCAAGAAAACTCCTAATCTCGGATGGGGACCTCGGCACCTCCCATCGCATAACTGCCTCGATCTTGGCCGGGTCGACCAAAATCCCATTCTGGTTAACGAGATGCCCTAAGAACTGGACCTCTCATAACCAGAAATCATACTCAGAGAATTTGGCATAAAGCCTCTCCGTCCTCAATACTCCAAGGATCTCTCGAAGATGCTCCTTGTGCTACTCTCTGGACCTCGAGTATACCAAGATGTCGTCGCTCTACATGATACCCAACCTGTCCAAAATGGACATGCACACCCGGTTCATGAGATACATGAACGCTACCAGTGCAACTGATCAAATAACTCGTCAATCCTCGGTAGCGGATAACGGTTCTTGATCGTTAGCTTGTTCAACTCCCGGTAGTCGATGCACATCCGGTGTGAACCATCCTTTTTCTTGACAAAAAGGATCGGCGCCCCCCACAGTGAGCTACTCGGTTGAAAAAAACCCTTCCCCAATAGCTCCTGAAGCTGCGAGGATAACTCCTGCATCTCGGGCGGTTCAAGGCGATAAGGGGCCTTGGCAATAGGCGCCGCACCCGAAATCAAATCAATCCGAAACTCCTCTTGCCTCTCGGGAGGCACACCCGGTAACTCCTTGGGGAAAACATCTAGAAACTCACACACAACTGGAACATCGGAGATGGAATTCGGCCTCTTAGTGGCAACTCTCGTATCCATCACATATGCTAGAAAGCCCATACACCCCTGCTGTAACTCTACCTCACCCTGGTGGCAGAACAGAAAGCTGATCCAGATCTGGTCCCCTTGCCATACACAGTAAGCACTCCATCACTAGGGTCTCGTATGGTCACCATCTGACGCTCATAGTCAATCACAGCTCCAAACCAGCTCAACCAGTCCATGTCCACTATGACACAGACGTCACCCATCGCTATCAGCACCAGATCTATTGGGAACTCAACACCGAAAATCTCCAATACACATCCCATGAATACATCGGTGGCAAAAATACATGCTCGTCGGCTATAGAAACCCTCATTGGTCGACTCAATGCCTCGCGTCTGACACTAATGTGATGACTAAACCATAAAGAAATAAAAGATCGAATCGCACCCGAGTCAAATAACACCAAAGCAGGCACAAAACTCACAAGAAAAGTAATTATATACAACACAACATAAGCATAAACAAATCTCAAAATAAGTTAAATAAGGAGATACGTACCAGCAACGACATCAGGTGTTGCACAGACCTCCTCCGCGGTCAAGTGAAATTCTCTCCCACAAGCCCTCGGAGGCTCGGCCTTCCCCGGCCGGCCATCAGTAACACGTAAAGTAGGATGATTAGCAGTTTGGGCTGATCCCTGAGTGAGCTGGGGACACTCGGCCTTCCGATGGCCCGTCTGGTTGCAGTGAAAGCAAACCGAGAATCCCTTGGGGTAGTCCCTCGCCATATGCCCCTATTTGCCACATTTGTAGCAAATCCCCGCTAGGAAAGACCCCTATTCGCTCTTTCCGCACTTGCTACAAGTGCGGCCCTTCTGGCCTCCAGCTCTTGAATCAGCAGGCTTAGCCCGCTTTGTCGCCGGCAGCGACTGTACTGGTCTCCTATCTCTCCACTGATGCTTTCCTTCCTCCTGGTCTGAATCTCCAACTCAATATCTCTCCTCTTGGTATTGGTCTGCAACTCAGCCAATGTCCGGTAAGATTAGTTCGCCACAGACTCCCGAATTTCTCTCCTAAATGTAACATCCAAATTTTCAAGGCCAAAAATTTCATTTTTTATTAAGTTACACATAAACTAGTTTACCAAAAATATAACCAATGTCGATTCAATTTATAAAACTGTAACAACGTGTTTCAAACCATATCATCGATAGTAATAAAAATCAGAGTACAATCCCAAGAAAAACTCATAATGCGGAAATCATGCGTGTGTGTGATGTGCCGCTACCGCGCCGACTCCTTCCCCTTCGCTAAAGAGGTACCTGAAACAAAACTGAAGACTGTAAGCACGAAGCTTAGTGAGTTCCCCCATCATACCACACACCATACAATAACATACTGTCAGGCAATTCTGGGGTGCCTGACTACCCAGATCAAGCCATTCTGGGGTGCTTGAATTACCCTGGTCAAGCCATTCTGGGGTGCTTGACTTACCCGTCGGTCTATTTCGCCCGACTACCGGGGACTATTTCACCCCCTACTACTACCATATAACACACATATACTGCCAGGCATTTCTGGGGTTCCTGACTACCCAGGTCAAGCCATTCTGGGGTGCTTGACCTACCCGTCGGTCCTTACGACCGACATACGAGGACTATTTCACCTCCTACTACTACCACATAATATCATAACATAAACATACTGTCAGGCATATCTGGGGTGCCCGACCTACCCTTTGGTCCTAACGATTGAACTTGGGGACTATTCTCCCCCTGCTACCACTATCACATATAACATATCATGCTAGCACATAAACCTATCAGGTAGCAGCAAACCAAGATGAATATCACAAAGACAATCATCTAACATACAACTCCTACTAGTGGGCCGGCATTGTGGCCGTAGACCCACCTCTACTGGAAGGTAACTCACCTTGTAAGGCTGACTGCTGAAATGCTGATCGGGAAATGTTTGACTGCTGCTCAAGCAACTCCCCAACTACAATTCCCATAAAGACACTTAGTCAAACACTACTGACTAATCTTTGGGTAAAGTGACTAATTTACCCCTGGTCAAAGTCAAATCCTTGGTCAAAGTCAACTTCCAGTTGACCTGACTCGTCGAGTTGGGCCGTCAACTCGTCGAGTCCCTTCCCTTTCTTTTGACCCCTTCCCGACTCCACTCGTTGAGTTTAGCAACGACTAGACGAGTGCTCCTTCTATAATATCATCGAATGAACCTTCATCCGACTCCCTCGAGTTCTCCTTCATCCAATGAATATGTCCAGTCTGTGACTCGCCGAGTTGTATGAACAACTCATCGAGTTCATCTTCAAAAGTTGGGACATTGCCTTGGACTCGCCGAGTCTGTTCATACACTCGCTGAGTCCTATGATTTCCAGATCATGGCTCTTTCTCAAAACGTCACAACACTCCTTGGGACTTTTCTAATCTTCTGCTAACACACACTTGGGTTCCTTTGGAACCATAACAGAATGGGGACTCAAGCCTCGGACTCGCTGAGTTCCAAGAACACTCGTCGAGTCGATGTTGTCCAAGTCTTATTTTCTCGACTTCCGATGTACAACACTCATCCAAAAGATAGATCTGAGCTTCTAAAATCGATCTAGCACGTAGATTTATGAACTTTACGTGCATGCATGGGAGTATAAGCTTAGTGGGCCCAAAAATGGAGTCTAAAGGGGTCCATGGCCTATCATGGCCATAAAGCTTGCATCATTATGCCATGCATTCGATTCTAAGACCTAGATCTGAGATATGAATCGATAAACTGCTTCATCCCTAAGGATTCATGGTTTTTGAGCTTAAAACCATCAATTTGGGGACTTTTAAGATCTAACACATAAAAGGGTCAAGTTGAGGACTTGATTACCAGAAAAGGTGCAAAAAGGAAGATAGCTTCTGGATCTACTTTGCCTCCTTTGAATCTTCAACTTCTCTCTTCTTCTTCTAGCTTCTAGATGCACCAAAAATCATTCACAAAGGTGAGAAACACTCAAGAAAACTTATGGGGAGACTAGGGTTTTGGAAGGAACGTTCTGGAGGTGATGGGGGCTGGTTTAGGGCTATAATGACGTTTAAATAAGGTGTAATCCCTCAGATTTAGGGTTTTGTCCAAACAGCGCCTACTCGCCGAGTCAGTCCCCGACTCGTCGAGTAGGTCACTTAAACTTCCCGCGGATCCCGTCTCTACTCGACGGTTTGGACCATCAACTCGTCGAGTCCCAGAGAAAATACATAAAATTCATAAATAAAACACATACCAGTAATCCAGTGTTACACTAAAGATGCTCAAATACCGACTCACACGTGTATGCTCGGTGGACAAGTGCTCAGAGTAGAACAACGCCCTCTCATGAAACATCCTCGTAATCTCTGTCACTGACTCTGTCTTCTGCTTGAGAGACAAAAACTCCTGTTCCAAACTTTCCCTCTCCACTTGGGGAACGTACTCATCTCGAACCAACTTGGTGAACCTCTCCCAAGTCACTGCAACATGATCTGCATGGGTAAAACTAGTCATCATAAACTTCCACCAGTCCTTCACTCCCAAGCGAAGCTAGTTCAACGCGAAGCTGACTGTAAGATGCTCTGCACATGAACACGTATAAAACCACCCCTCAATGTCGGATAACCATCTCATTGCAGCGATTGGATCCTGCATTCCATCAAACTCTGGTGGCTTCCTATTGCTGAACTCACAAAACAACAAAGAGTCACGTCCCTGTGGCCTGGCTGCGGCTATGGAGACGGTAGCTGCAGCAGCAGCAGCCTCCGTAACAGCAGCGTATCGCTCATCGAATGTCTCAATCAATGTGGTCTTAATAGACCCAAACATCTCCAGTATGACCTCTCTGATAGCTTGTAACATCCCATTTTCCTACTAGCTTCAAATTCATCCCTCGGATTTGAATTATGTCACTTTTGGCCCTTGGGAAGTTTGAGCTCATACATCTGGAATAGCATCACCATTCAAGACTCTATGGAGGTATAAGGTTCATAACTTTCCTCAAGAATGCTTAGATCTAGTGTAGTTTGATTTTGAATTCATTTTGGTCCCAATTATAAAACTTTATGGTTCAAATCCGATTTCTGGACTTAGAGCTGCCACTCTCAGTTCAAAATGAGTCCCTAAGGTACAAAGTTGCCATCTTGAATGTCTTATTGGATTCATGCATGAGTTAACATCATTTCTATGAGAATGGAATGCTATTTTGGATTTTGGGCTTATTTGGGTCATGTAAAGTCACCAAGTCAGTGACTTTATGGATTAAGACGTTGAAAAGGACTTGGATTTAGGATTGTAGCTTTTGGATTGGAGTATTAAGCACTTAATGTGAAAGTGGCTTAACAGGGGAGTACGCTGAGCGTACATGCAGGTACGCCCAGCGTACTCACCATTTAGCTAGTACCCCCAACGTACATAGGAGTACGCCCAACGTACTCAGCAGATATGGGCCTTGTGAGCTTTGGGCCTCGGTTTGGGCCATGCAGGGGATTTTGGTTCTTTAGGCCTTAGTGGGCCATCAAAAGTCAGATAATGTGGGCCAAGAAGATGTGTGGGCTTAGGGTAAGGGCCATTAGGGAGATTGGGCCTAATATAGGAAATTGGGCTATTTATGGGCCACTAGTGGGCTCGTAAAGCCTACCTAGTGTTGGGTTTTGTTTTAGTATTGGGCCTTGGCCCAAATTACAGAAAAGACAAAATGGACTATATAGACCCCTTAGTCAGGATTGATGGCCCATATGTTGACTCAACATTCGTTATTTTGGATAGTTCGTGATTTTCGGTGAGACAACACTTCATTAGTCGATACTTCAGTTCAGACCAGTATTGCGAGGTGAGCTACCTTCACTATATCAACAGGGTCTAAGGCACCAAGGCCGACCCTTTATCGGATTTGTATTCGAGTATTTTCTTGATATGTTTATTGATCTGCTAGATCTGCATCCTGGTAGTTAGGATGGTATTATGTTAGTAACTTGGTTTAGGTCGGTATCCTGGTATATAGGATGATGTTATGTTGGTGACCGGTTAGGTCGGTATCCTGGTTATAGGATGGTTGCCGTGTTAGTGATCTGTTAGATCGGTATGATTATCTGTTATATACATGCTAGCATATGATATTTATGTGCACATGATTGTTTGATTGGTATGGGGGTTGGGTTGAGGTGGGTCCTGATTCGTGTTGTAGGCCAACATACCTAAGGCGGAACGGATAGACAGCAGGCCCAGAAGGGCACATAGTTAGGCTGAAGGCCCGAAGAGAGGTCCGGATAGGCTGACGGCCCCGAGAGGGCGGTCCAGATGTGCCAAGGCTTGGAGAGTGGGCCATATGGACTGATGGCCTGGTACGGGCGGTCTATTCATTATGTAGACTCAGAGAGTGGACCAGGTGGACTGAAGGCCCGGTGCGGGCGGACCAGTCACACTGTAGACTCGAGATGCATGGCTGTTCTGTGTTTGTTATATGATATGTTTATGGTTGTATGTGGTTGGTATGTTGGGGGTAACTCACTAAGACTTCGAGCTTACATTTATCAATTATTGTTTCAGGTGTAGCAGATGACCGCGGGAAGGCGAAGGCGTGACCGTACACTCCCTCAGATTTTGATTTGGATTTCTGGGATACTCTGATATGAAACTATTTTGGAAACCTTTTTGTAATAACTCTTAGTATTTGAAACGTTTTTAAAAGTTTAAAATTGGCATGATTTTTATGGGTGTTACAAGTTGGTATCAGAGCCTTGGTTTGAGTGAATTGGAGGAACACTCGTGTGAATCCAATCTCAAATCAAGGAAAAGAGTTTCAAAATGATTTTCAAATGATTTTCAAAATAATAATGGAGGATGACAGTGTACGATCAGCCGGAGCCAGTAAGTAGACCCCAAAATTGTTGGGTTTTGTATACTACAACATCCTATGGTGCACATACAACCCTAAATACCTTGGATCTATGTTTTCACTAATTATAAATGCAAATGGTTTCCAAGGCATTGATCTTATAACTAGCATGCAATTGTCATATACCAAATAAGATACTAGTTAGAGTAACATACTTTTTATGTATCTTGAAGTCTTGATGTATTTTGACTTAAGAGCTTAGCCCCAATAGTGTGGAAGCCTCAAATGGAATCACAACACATCATGGACAAAAGATGAAACTTGCGAGAGAATTCATACACACCAAAACCGTCCATATCCTCCAAGAATACAACAGTTATCGATTTTTGCTATGAAGTAACATATTTATATGTGGAATTCCAAAGCTCATGGGTTAACCCAAACCCATACCCATGGGTTTATGATCCATGGTTCATGTGGCCCAACTTTTTATGTATCCATACATAAACTTGGTCCAACATGGATCATAAGCCCAACACATATAAATATAACTAATTACCATAATTAGTCCCCATAGATTTAATTAGTCTCTTTTGATCACTAAATTAATTCCAAATTAATTCTTGATCAATACTAATTAAAACATATGATTTCATATTAATATATTAGAGCTTATAATATATTTATAAATCATACATAACCTTCTCTCAAGAGTCTATCCTAACAAATTGTCCTGATGATATGCAACCCCAATGGACCATGCTACTGTCGGGTCAAGTACAAACCAATAATAGTTATGGGCTTAGATATCTAATCCAACAGTCTCCCACTTGGATAAGTCTAAAACTATTATTGCAAGTATGACTCCAAAGCCCGACTAGCAATCATAGCTCTTAAAAGCCGTTGTCGAACTCTGACCTAGTCAATGACATGTCCATTAGATAAGGGATCATATATTCCTCCATTCTAGATATCATATGGACTGAGACATGGATTATAATCATTCTCTCTGTCCATTTGTTGTTTCCCGATTTCCAATTTATGACGACTGACTAATTGAACAAATCAAATCAGTCCAGGCCCGGCCGAGCACTTACGTTTCTCATCACTAAATCATCGAGGGGCCCACAAATATCGCTTTTATCCCTCCAAGGGTAAAAGGAATGGATAAACTTCGACTCATATGCTTGTACTAACTACTTGTTGAATCATACACGAAGGCACGTTTTATAACATCAAGTTACTGATGCGTTTTCATACAATCAATGTTCAACCAACTCATAGTCAACAACTCATATCTCTAGGTTTGAAGAATATAAGATATTTTCGTCTCATGATCACTCGTGATAAAATCCATGAAGTGAGTCAAATGAGCATGGGTTTAATCCAATACTCGAATCTCAATCCAGGAGCACTCATGACTGTTGCAACAACTTTTGCTATGTCTAAACACTTTAGACATCTACAAGCCCAATTCATGACAGTCTTGATTCATACCTACTTCCAAAGTATGATTGACTGTGGAGAGTTTGAATAACCTAGTTATTCGGGAAGTCAAAACATGCAAAGTGAAACACAAGAATAATCGAATCCAATATGGTCTCAGAAATTATGAATATAAATAAAACACCTTTTATTTATCACCATATCGATTACACATTATTCATTGTATAATGTTTCGATTTATCAACCTAATACTTGAGTTAAAACAATAGTCATGCCATGCTCCAAGCATGCACAGTATGTTTGTCCAAACAATAGTTATGCCATACTCCAAGTATACACACTATGTTTGTCTATGATCCTTACTTTGTGAAATAGACCAATTGAACATTATTCCAATGACGCTCATTTCACAATCCCAAATCCTTACCGCAAATGTAAAAATACAAGATTCTTTGCGATTTACTGAAATCTGTTAGATTCTAAACATATATGCATTGATCCTCTTGTAATGACTATGCACAAAAGCCATAAAGACTTGGAAACATACATTTACAAAGTATTCCAATGGAGAGCAATTCCTTGGAAACGAAGTCTCAAATTCAAAGTACATTCCTTTGAACATCCTTCTTGCATTAAGTTTTATAATACTACACAGATTTAAAGAATAACTTCCACCTATGGAAACATTTCCACATTCCCATTTTGACTATTACTTCTGAACAAGAGTTGGCTCCTTTGAAAATATGTCAATACGGTCCTTCCAAAATTAACACTATACTTCCAATTGTCCATGAGCAACCAATCTTTGGTAAACCTCAGATTGTCCTCGACAATTGCTTAGTCATTTTAGTCATATCCAGTTCTAGTATTTTTTTTCCTCTTAATGCCCTAGGCATTTGGAAAAATTTAGAACAGATAAATATTACAACACTTGTAATCGATCCTATATCTGAAGCATATGGGACACGATTCATGATATCTCACATAAAGACATGATACTAGACCAGTCTTTTGCTATAATATTTCTATTGCTATTTGCCATGTTCTCATAATTCAGATTATGAAAAGGGATGCCGTAATCATAATCGAATTTTAGAAAGCAAATAATGTAATTATGACTAAATTTGATTAAAATCTCAATCTAAGCTTGTAGAATTGAAATGAAGTATGAATTCCTCTCCCTTAATTATAGAAAAACAACTTTTCAACCCATGCAGCTTCGCAAATGGAAACTTTTGTTTTCTATAATTAACATTGCTAACTTGAAAAACTTAACATAAAAATCATGCTCCCACTAACATGATAATTATTAGCATAACACTTATGCTCCCACTAGTTTTGACATGTATCCAGAAATTAGCTGGACTTCTAGAAATCAATACTTTATTGACTTTTTTACCAAACTTCAGATTTCGGATACAAGATGCTTTGATAAGACTTTATCAAAATCATACACTTTTTCTCAGATGGCTCACATGTGTGTCTAAACAATTTTTAGAACTATTAAAAGGGATGTCGTAATCATAGTCTCAATTTGTTTAGACCTTTGCCATTTCTCACAAGTCTATGGTAGTGTGCCGGTTAACCACACACGCTCCACTAATGACTTTGAGAATGCAAATATCATAATTGCTATCTTCCTAAAATCAATTTAGCGAAGGCGTTTCCTCACCATCATTTTCATGAATCGGAGAGAAACTTATGACACTTAGATTTTATAGTGGATGTGTTCCTATCCATGTGAATTTGTCATAACCACAAGAGGAGGTTAGTGACAAATCCAAACTCATATGGACTGAACTTGTTCAATCTTAACTTTTTGCTACCTGGCAGCACAAGAGCCTACCATTGCTTCCAAGTAGTTATGCAAACAATTGAGAACTCATAGAACCCATATGCATAGACAACTTTAACTGGAATGGGCAGAAATAAGAATATGTCAACACGATAGGTTACAAACCTCAAGTCGTGTGCTAGTGATAAACAACATGTTTTATTCTTGATTAGTTCTTGAAACTTGTTCAAGATCTTAAAGACTCCCACTGATCTCTTGACATATAATATTCTCTTGTCAAGAACTGTTCCTTAACGAAACAAATATTCAAGAGTTAGTGCGGATTCTTATCCAGATAAGCACTTCACTCAATTGGTCTTAGTTGGTCTTTGTTTTATCCAAAAACATCACAACTTACCAATTTCAAATGTACAATAGTAGAGAACATTTTACTCTACATTTGACAAGTGTTATAAACCTTCTAAGGATTATGTCACTCAAGTTACAATCTTGGAGTATGACTCTAAGACTTGTTTTGGAACGAAGTATGATTCATCTTTTTCATTTTAACCATTTCAACAATCCACGATTCCTCTTCTTAGCCAAACAAATGCACTAAGATGTCCTTAGGGAATCAATTGTGACATGGTTTCATAATCACTAAGATAATTATAAAAAAAGATACTCAAATACTCTCCCATCTTTTCAGATGGGAGAAACTTTTATCTTTCTGCCTAATTTGATTCTTCTTATTCGTTCTTCCCTACATTGAAACTTTTCCAATGTTTTAAAATTACACTTAAACTTGTAAGTATAACCATATTCACTAAACTTTAGTAAATCATGACTAATAGCCTTATTGGTCTTTGTGATGGACCTGACCAGCGCACAACCAAGTGTACCCTATCCTATAGTCCTTCACTTGACTCACAAGAACATGTGAACAAGGGATTGGTCTTAATTTTCCAAAGATGAAAATTCTCATTCATCATACAATACAAGTTGCATGATTCCAAGTTTATATCCAACTGAAACTTGGGTGATGAGAATTTTTCCTTATTTGGTAAATTATGACACTACCACAAACGAAAGAATCAAATCCATTTTCCAATATTGCTTTCAATGGAATCATATAAACAACAATTTTTCACAAATGTCATTGTAAGGATACTTAAAATAAATAAAATCATAACTATTCTTTTATTTTAAAACTTGCGAAAAAACTTATCGTTACAATGCAAATACGTATGTAAACTATGTTGTTATGTATTCTTAAGCAATCTATCACAGCTCTTAAGCAACAGCTCAAAATTCTGATCACCGAACCATGCGATCGAAATCCATCTTCGCGATCAGAATAAGCATATTCTTCCTTTAAGCTTCCTATCTTTTCTTTGATTCTTAAAAGCATCAAAATGCGACCTAGTCACATCATGTAATAAGAATCTCAAAATAGGAACTTAATAGAGTTAGACAGTGGACTTTCACACGAAGTAAAGTCCACCTTTTTTACTTTACCATCCTTATGATCTTTCTGGTAAATAGGGCAGCTTCGCAACCAATGTCCCTTCCTTTGGCAATAGAAATATATGGACTCTTTGGTAATGGTACATGAGACTATCTCAGACTTAGCCTTTCTCTTTACCATTTGGTCAACCGAGTTGACTATGGCCGATCCCTTTCCATTGGGAAGAGAAAGCTTTTCTGGATTTCCAATGTTACCATTGTCAATGTCCATGAAAGTTTGGGAAGTAGATCTTCCAATCAAATTGCTTTACCAGTGCCCTAAATCATTTCTGATTCAGCAGCAACAAACAAATAGGTAAGATCATTAAGGGTCATGTCGTGGTCTGTCACATAGTAGTCCTTAAATGACTCATTATGTGACTCAGGAAGTGATTGAAGAACCTAGTCAACAACCAACTTCCTTAAGACTTTGACACCCAACTCTCCTGACCTGTCTATATACGACTTCATCTCTCCAAGATGTGAGCACACACAGACTTTGCTTGCCAATAGCGCTTGAGTGACCTTGAACTTGTGGGTTAGGGAGAATAATTGGAGGATGTGGAGGAAAAGAAGTATGATTTCCATGATCCAATCGTGGGACATCATCTTCATTAGGAAAGCTTGTTTCAAGGGATTTGGGAAGACGATAGTTGTCTGAACCAGACATCTACAATGGGAGATATTCAAGTTAGTTGATTTAAGTCCTTAATATAACACCCAATATGAAATATTGAGGCTAGGACCCAAAACAATATTTTATAACTTGGAAGTGGGATGTCGTAATCTAAGCTACAAAATATTTGAAGGTAGGTAAATGACGATTTACCAATTTCCACCACGAAAAACGAAAAAGAATTTTAGGTCTTAAGTGTGTTGAAACTCCTAGATCCTTTGAAATTCATTGAACTCTTCAATGGCATGTTTAAATCTCGATTGTGCCCACTCAAGTTTGTGACTGGGATGCCGAGGATCACAAACAAGGTGTGAATAACCATGCAAGTAAACTTGGTACCCTTAACTTTATCACCTAATTGATGTGCCGGTTAACCACACGCGCTCCACCAATCTATGATAAACATTAAGTTACCCTTTGCCACTCTTACTAGTCCATGTTAATGTGACGGTTAACCACACACGCTCCACCAACGACTTGGTAAGGTAGAAAGTGTAATTTCATGGGTTAGCACCAAATTCACATTTTCCTAAAGTAACTAAGATTGAGAATTTAATAAGGTTTAGTTACTTTATGTTTATCATTATAATTTTAATGAAAGGATAATTAATGTCCTGTCAAACCCGTTCGGCTAACGACCCTCCACCAGTCAAGGAAGCGGTGGGTGAGAGTGAACACCCATTAAACTGCCTTTTTATAGGCAGTAACCTTATACCCCCCTTATAGATCGGCTTCGTGAATGAGGCCTACTAACGGTAAGACTCACTTACTCTTATACATATATATAAATATTAAACCAATAATATTATAATAGTATACGGGTTAAATTTTAAACTTTTAAAATTCTAGGGTTTAATTTGAAATTAAAGTATTCATGAGGGAAAACTTTACAAATTCCAAAACTTAGTGGCATGTTTTGGAGGACTTTAAAATATTAAAAAATGAGACTCTTCATTTTCATAACTTATGGAAATTTTATGAGTTTTAAAATTCATAAATGAGACTTTTCTATCAATTTGGATCAATTTGGATCGACAATAACTATCACATAATTCATAAATGAGACTTTTACAAAAACACATATTATGAACAACTTTTAGATCAATTTGGATCGACAACAACTATCACATAACTTTTCTATCAATCTAAACTAACTCATAAGAACAAAATAATTCATATCATCAATCTTCAAGAAATTTGCATAAACATATAAACTAATACAAATCTTGAAATTATGACAATTATCTTCTATTTGGACAAGCAAGAACATTACCCTTTTGGAAAACAGATTTCTAAGTTCAAAAAACAGTTTAGGTAATGATCCTCCTCCAATAGCAAGTAAAAAATGCGAAATTCTGCACACAGGTGCATCACCACGTCGTGGTAAGGACTGCCACGTCGTGATGAGCAGTCAGATGCAAAAATGGCAGAATTTCAACCTTGGAAAAAACATGTAGCATTAAGTATAATAGAAAACAACCCGTGGCTCTGATACCACTGTTGGGTTTTGTATACTACAACATCCTATGGTGCACATACAACCCTAAATAGCTTGGGTCTATGTTTTCACAAATTATACATGCAAATGGTTTGTGAGAGAACAAGATCTACAACATCCTATGGCGCACAGACAAGGTTTGAGAACTCAAACCTTGAGTGAATGCTTGAGATCAATGACTTCTTGATAATGAATCTTCAAGTCGAGACTGGAAAGAGCAGTCAAGTCTTAAATAATCAGTTCAACAAATGATCAAGACATTAATTAAGAACATGAAGATAATGATCAAGGTAAATGAAGAACAAGAAGAATGTTTTTAATGTGATAAGAGTAAAATGCAAAAAGTAAGAGAAAGATCCGTGGTTGACTTGTATTGAATGCTCATATATATAGGAGAGAATGTTAGAGTGAATTAACCAAGAGTTTACATAGGGCCGGACAAAAGATACAAGTTTGGCTTCTGATTGTCCTAAATCAACTTTAAACTAAGTCCTATGAAACGTTACATCACAATACAAGACAAAAGTAATAAATGCACAAAAGACATAGAGACTTCATTCTGGACAAGTAATGTTCCAGAGATGAAGGCTTGGTCCGGATCAACATACATTCCGGACTCAGGATCAGCTCCGGAATGTGTTCCTCTTCAAAATACTTCACTCTCCTTTTCTCCAGCTCCCGACAGGTTCCAGATCACATCTTCTTTGGAACCAACAGCCTTCATAATATGTACTTAGGATTGCTAGAGGTTCACTTTCAGGTTCTAACAATCTCCCCCTAAGTGAACTTAGCAATCCATCAACCTTAGTTCATTTCTTGCTTGATGAAGGTGTATGCTCGGAATAACCATTCACGCACCGCAATGTACCAAGTTAGTTGACTTATAAACTTTTCCTTAACCTGTTCCGGAGCATAAGACTTGGACGCCCGGGATATGAACTTCTGCAGAGCTTTGGTAGGAACCAGGTGTTTGTCAAGGACTCAGAAGAAGTACTTATTATTCTTCTGATGGTGTAGACAAACCCTAGAACCGGTTCTTTGATCGAACCATCTGCAATAATTTCAGCTTCCGGAAGAACAAAGTCTATCTTTGCAACGAATTGTTCGGTTCCGTAGAGATGAGCAAGTTCGTAATCACATCGGCAGAACTCAGCAACATAGTCTTTGAGAAAGCTGAGAGCTACGTGGTAGGCACCCATACTGATGTCATCCTTTTGATTTTCTCTGAAGTAAGCAGAAAAAGTAAGGATGTCGTTTGGATTCATTGAAAGAAAATCCGCATCAGCAACGGTCTTGGGAGTTGGTTTGTTCCGGAGGAGATGGAAACGGAACAAGGGACAGTTCAGCTCAAATTTTACTAAAATTTTTATTCCAAAGCCATGAACTTTGGTGATCCTTTTTCTTGTCCATACCTCCTTGAAGGGTTGAGCATTCTTGGAGTAAAAGGTTTTGAGCCTTTCACGTTCTGTCCGGATGATCACTTCCGGATTATCAGTTGGATGGAGCGGAGCAAACTTTGTGTAGAACTTGCTGAAGGGAGAGAGAGGAAGATCCAGTTGATCAGTGTCATTTGAGGGAAGATCCTAATAGAGAGTTGGGATGATTTCCTTGGCTTGAAGGATGACTTCTCGACCCAGAGGAGAGATGTCACGCATCGCATCAGGATGATCTTTTAATGCTTGAATCAGGATGCTGTCCTCTATTGCCTTGTGAATTTCTTCCTCAGACCATCCCAATTTTTGTTTAAGGGGAGGTCCGGAGTGAAAGGCTTGTTGTTCAGAAGTCATGGGTTTCTTCCCTTTGTCTCTCTGAAGAGCATCAATAACCATCTTCATATTCTCGTCAATGACGAATTCCGGAGTAGGAGTTGGAAGCGGTTCTTCTGGAATTTCATCTGGAGTACGGAGAGGAGAGCCTTGATCAATTTGGGCTATTTTTGGTTCCGGAATGGGAGTAGGAGGAAGCATAGAGGGAGTGGCTCAGAAGCCTTGAGCTGTAAGGAAAGATTTTGCCTTAGCCATTTTGACGGCCATTTCAAAGGCGTCCAGAAGAGAGGATGGCTAGGAGACAGCGGACCAGATCCTCTTTTGTTCTTCTGATAAAACCTTCGGAGCAGTTAGCTTTAGAGCTTGAAGACCAAGAATTCCTTTGGGAGCTTCATCTGGAATATATACTTCATAGTCTTCATCATCTTCGTTTCCCTCAGTGATTCCCAGGATTCCGGAGACGATGTGAATATCTTCATCTTCGGAATCGAGGTCCTCATCCCGGAGTGTGAATTCCAAGGCTGGTTTCCATCTTCTGCTTGGGCCTTCTCCCCCTCTTGCATCGGTGAATCTTGAAACCGGTGCAAGCGACAAGTCCTCCTTGATATCATCAAGTTTGGAGAACACCTTCTGAAGACCGGTGGAGAGTTGAAGAGTAAGAGTGTCATAGGCTTCAAAAGTGGGAGCTTGTTCGGAGAGATGCTTGAATGTGGTGCTGAGGATGGCAATCATCTCATCAAACTTCTTGTTTGGAACATCGACAATGTTCAAGTTGAGCGTAGGAGTTTGATGAGGACTTGTTGAATGATCAGATTCATCTCATCCTTCTTCTGGATCTCCTTCTCCAAACGTTGAATTTGTTTCTCATGACGAACATGAGTATGCTTGATTAGGTCGTTGGTAGCAGACACAAGATCGTCATGAACCTTGAGCATAGAAGAGATGGTGTTGAGACAATTGTCGACAAGAGCATCATACTTGGAATTAAGTTGCTCAACAGTGTGTTTCAGCCGGGTGGAAATCAACTGGTCAAGTTGGGCTTCTCTCTCTGCGACGGATGGTCCGGACTAATGGGAGAGAGACTGAAGAATGACATCAAGTTTTGAATCGAGTCCGGAGACTTTTTGATCCAATTTCGAATTCAGTTCTGTTACGGATGCCTCTACAGATGACACTTTAACCATAGTGTCCGAGACATTGTTGCGGATCTCCAGAAGGGCAAATGGGTCAACATGGTCACCAGCTGATGATTCTGTGTCGGAATCAGAATGTTGCGGAGGAGGTTGGTGTGCGTCCGGATCTGAGGAGGGACTTGGTTTGGTTGTGTCATCATCTTCTTGAGGATTTGAGTGGGAACCATCGTCCGGAGTGGTAGAGGAAGAGGATCCGAAGTCAAAAGCAGACTTGGATTCGGATGCTTTGGATAGGTAGTTAACGGAGGTCATGAGATGTGCATCCGGAACAGTTCTTGCCTCTTCTTCCAACAGGACTTCCTCAGATACTTCTTCTTCCGGATCATTGTGGAACATGCTCTGATGGGTGGTGATTGGGGGTAGTTCCGAAGTGACTATATTGATGGCGTCATCGTCAGTAGGATGGACAAAGGGAATATTGCTTTGGATTGCCCTGTTCCTCATGGAGATGAGGGTGGATTCCACTTCAGCTCGAGTAAGGTCCGATCTTCGAGATGAGGCCCTGTTCACATAATCTTCCCAAAGAGGATCATTAGAACCTGGTCGTCCTGTACGCCTTCCGGGTATCAGACCAGTTGTGGCATCGGAAGTTGGAGAGACTGCTCCTCCTTCCGGATGCTTGGGTTTTGAAACGATGGTTCCGGAGTGTGTGCGTGTGGAAGAAATAATAGGAACATCAAATTTGACACGTGAGTGTGTTCCAGGGGGCTGCAAGGAACTTTGATCAACACCGACATCACCCTTTTGAGAGGGTGAGGGTGGAGAATGTGGAGACTCCCCGTGAGTGTGTGCTCGTCATGATGAAACATTGAGGGGTACCTCAGATGAGTGGGTAGGAGGGATGTGCGGACGGCCAAAATCAGCCGGAATGTCATGGGTGCCCTCCTGTTGAGAGGGGGCACTGACTTTGGATTTCTTTTTGGCCTTAGGTTTGGAGGGTGAAGCCTTTCGTTTGGCTGGTCGCTTAACTTTTGGTCCGGACATAGCATGAATGGCCTCTTCTAGAGTAGGCTCAACTGAGACCGGGGCAGGTTGTGTTGTGTCGAACACAACCGAGGTCTCAATATGGTGTTTCAAAAAGGGAGATTCGGAAGGAATAAGGGCCAACATATTATCCGGCAGTCGTCTGACCGGACCAAAAGATGATTGGTCCGGAATTCTGTAAGCCTTAACAAGTTTGAAAGATACACATACCTCCGGAGGAATGATGCTCACCGGAATGGGGACATTAAGTTCCTTGAAGACCCGTTCAATCGTCAGGGCCCAAAATCTAGGGCTCAAAATCTCGTTCGGTTTCCTCTTGATAGCAAATTTGCAAAAGTCTTGCCATAATACCACCGGAAGATCCATATCCTTGTTGCATCCGGAGTAAATGTTGAATACCACATTCAGCCAGTCTTTGCTTAGGGTATCAGTACCGCCGTGCTTGCCCGATGGCCCACGGATGATAAGATGCATAAGGACGGTCCAGAGCCCTGAAATGACAGTTTTCTTGAAATCTTTAGCCCTAAAGTCTTGAGTGTACCCGATGAAGTTGAGAAATGTCTGGAACTCTTCAGCAGTTGGTTCCACCACTTCGAAACCAGCAAGATTTGGTGAAATTCCAATGGCCTTGAGAAAGGTTGCTTTGTAGACGGGAATGGTGCGATCATTGATAATGGAGGTTTACAAAACATCATCTTCAAGTTTGATGCTAGTGAATGCACGATGAAGATGAGAGAGAGGGAGTGGAGGATCAGGGATTTTGGTAAGTGGAATGGAGAGTGGATGATGTGCAAGGAAATCAATCATTATCCTGATTGATTCGTCGTAGTCAAGGGGGTTCAAGGAGAACAGTTGGGTAGTGTCCCTAAGAAAGGGTTCTTGATCTGCAGATGATGATGATCCCTTCGATCCTTTGGATGATTTCTTCCTGGCTATGGATTTCTTGGGAGTTGGAGCAGTTGAACCTTGGTTCTTGGAGGACTCCATTGATGAAGATGAAGAAAGCTTGAAGAACACGAAGAACTGTGATGGTTTTTTGGGAGGTTTGAGAATTGAGAGATCGTAAAGAGGTAAAGGTAAATGCGAAAAAGTATTTATAGGTAGGGAAAGATGGGTCGGGTTGAAAAAGGTAACGATGAGGGTCCGAGATCCATCAGGTCGCATTTAATGTTGGGAAATTGAGATTAGACAAGTGAGGTGAAAGGGCAAGGCAATTGGTCTAAAAGAGGAGAATGTAACCGTCAATTCGTTTTCCAGTTTAGAGGGCGTGCAATCGTCTCACGTAAATCGAGGAAGATTGGATAAGGATCTTCCTAAAAAGTAACTGTTGAGAAAAAACCGTTTCAGCTTATTACCTCTTGGTATTCCGGATGAATTGTTCCAGACAGTGCATGATCTGGAGGATAAAAGGGATGTTCCGAAACATATATAATAAAAAGGGTTTCCGGAGCAAATTTTGAAAATTCCGGAGCAAATTGAAATTCTGGAGCAAATTTTAAATATTCTGGAGCATTTTTGAGAATTCCGGAGCACTTTGAATTTCCGGAACAAATTTGAAATTCCGGAGCAAATTTGAAATTCCGGAGCAAATTGAAATTCCAGAGAAAATTTTAAAAATTCCGGAGCAAATTTTAAAAATTCCGGAGCATTTTTGAGAATTCCGGAGCACTTTGAAATTCCGGAGCAAATTTGAAATTCCGGAGCACATTTTAAAAAATTCCTTTCCAGAGTGGATTTGCAGAATTCCTTTATTGATTGAGTTCCGAAATGATGATCCTGATGATGGTCGATCTTGATAGTTGTGATGAAGAGAATGAACTGTACAGCTTAAAAACTCAAGGGATAATTAGTAAAAAAAGACAGACAAAAAGATCCTATGTATTTAGAGGGAAAATACTTCCGAAGCAAAAATAATTGAGTTCGGAGCATGTTTTTCTTCTGAATACTTCTATCAAAGAGAACATGTCTCCTGAAAGAATTGAGGATGAGGCATCATCATACCCATTTTGTTCAGAAAACCATTAAATTTGGTTTCGTCTAATGCATTAGTAAAGACATCAACAATTTCATCGTCAGATGGAACAAAAATAAGTTCGATGTCACCATTTAGAACATGATCTTTAATAAAGTGGTACCGAATGTCAATGTGCTTCGGCATGGAGTGCTGAATTGGATTGTGAGAGATTGCAATGGCACTTTGAGAATCACAGTAGATAGGAATGCGTTGAAATCGGTAACCATAATCCAAGAGTTGAGATTTCATCCAGAGAACTTGAGAGGTACAGCTGGCAGCAGCAATGTATTCAGCTTCAGCTGTAGAGAGAGCAATGCAGTTCTGTTTCTTGGATGACCAGCTGACTAAACGACCACCTAGGAATTGACATCCTCCTGATGTACTTTTCCTATCGAGTTGAAGACCACCATAGTTGGAATCAGAGTAAGCTTGCAGAAGGAAACTTTCATTTGCTGGATACCAGATTCCGAGGCTCTTTGTACCTTTGAGGTATCGAAATATTTGTTTCACAGCCAAAAGATGAGACATCTTCGGATTGACTTGAAATCTGGCACATAAGCATGTTGAGAACATAATGTCCGAATGACTTGCAGTGAGATAGAGTAAGGATCCAATCATTCCGCGATACTTCTTTTCATCAACGGAAACACCCGAAGGGTCGACAAAGATTTTGTGACCGAAGCCCATGGGTACCTTTGCTGAGGCACATGTGTCCATTGAGTATTTCTTGAGAAGCTCAAAAATGTACTTCTCTTGATGAATGAAAATACCTTTGTTAGTCTGTTTAATTTGAAGGCCAATAAAGAAGCTTAATTCACGATTCATGCTCATTTGAAATCGACTGATCATAAGTTTGGCAAAATCAGCAACCATAGATGAATTCGTAGATCCAAAAATGATGTCGTCCACATAAATTTGTACCAGCATGAGATGCTTTCCATTTGATCTTCGGAATAGAGTGGGATCAATTATACATGTTTGAAAACCTGAGCGTTTGAGAAAATCAGTGAGTGTCTCGTACCAAGCCCAAGGAGATTGCTTGAGTCCGTAGACAGCCTTTTGGAGTTCATGACAGTAGTTCAGAAAGGAAAGATTAATAAAACCGGGGGGCTGTTGAATGTATACTTCAGTGTCAAGTTCACCATTAAGAAAAGCACTCTTAACATCCATTTGATAAACTTTGAAGCCTTTGTGGGCAGCATAAGTAAGAAAGATTCTGATAGCTTCAAGTCGTGCAACAGGAGCAAAAGTCTCGTCGTAGTCAAGACCTTCAATTTGAGTCAAACCTTTAGCTACCAATCTTGCCTTATTTCAGATGATAAATCCTGCATCGTCTAGCTTGTTGTGAAATACCCATCTTGTACCAACAATAGGGTGATGTTGAGGAGGAGGTACGAGAGTCCAGACTTCATTTCGGTCAAATTCTGCCAGTTCTTCTTGCATGGCTGTAATCCAATAAGCATGCTCTAATGCTTCCTTGATGGATTTGGGTTCAACCATGGATATGAATGCTGAAAAATGGCATTCATTTTGGATGTTGGTAGCTGAGTGCGTTTGTACACTAACATTCGGATTGCCTATCACTTGGTTCGGAGGATGATCCTTCGTCCAAACATGCAATCGAGGGAGTTCTTGTGCAGCCGAAGATCCTACATCAACAGTAGAATTGATTTTCTCCCCCTGAATGATTTGAATATTGGGATGATGCTCCCCCTGAACTTCTGAGCCGGAGAGGTTGACATCATCATCAGAAGGAAACTCAAAGAAATTTTCGTTTTCATCAATGTTGAGAGGATTTGAGTCATCGAAATCAGCAGCTGCATCTTGGAAGCCATCCACATTTGATTCAAGAGAGGGATTTGCATTATTCTCGCCCTCAACCTGACAAGGTTGAAACGGTTCAGAATCAAATGGAGGTAGGCTCGGAAGTGGACCGGAGCGGTTGTGAGAAACTGGGGCTTTCGAAGGAGGAATTGGAATCAGAGATGGTCTTGATCGAGATTCGGAATCAAGAGCGGTTTCGGAAGGACCAAAGAGGGTTTCAAAGTCAACCTCGAGAATGGTTTGACGGTTCGGGCATCCTGGCGGAGGAGCATCAGACTCCATGATGTGAGTGGGTCCAGAATTCCGAACAAAGTTGTCATCAAAGGTAATATCAAAGCTTTCTTCCAGAACACGAGTTCTTCGGTTGAGAACTCTGTAAGCCTTGGATTTGGAAGAGTACCCAAGAAAGATAGCTTCATCAGCTTTAGGTTGGAACTTTGTAAGCTGATCACGGTTGTTTTTGATGAAGCAGCTGCATCCGAAGACATGTAGGAACGAGATTGTTAGTTTTCGACCATTCATTGCTTCGTATGGTGTCATGTTGAGACGTCGATTAATGATACTTCGATTTTGAGTGAAACAAGCAGTGGATACAGCTTCAGCCCAAAGATAGAGTGGTAGGTTTGCATAGTTCAGCATTGATCGAGCGGCTTCAACAAGTATTCTATTACGTCTTTCAACTACACCATTTTGTTGTGGAGTGCAGGGAGCTGAGAAGTTGTGATCGATTCCTTTTTCTGTGAGAAACTTCTCAATGGTGGAATTAACAAATTCCAAACCATTATCACTTCGGATTTTTCTGACCGGGAGTTTGATAAGAACTTCTATTCCTTTGATAAAATTGATGAGTTTAGAGGCTGTTTCGGATTTCAGCCTTAGGAAGAAGACCCAGGTGAACCTTGTAAAGTCATCAACAATCACAAGAATGTATTTCTTATGATGAAGACTTTCTACAATGGATGTTCCATAGAGATCAATGTTTAGAAGTTCCAATGGATCCGAGATGGACTTTTCTATGATAACATGATGACCCTTCTTGGATTGCTTACCATACTCACATGCAGCACATAAATGATCATTTTTGAACTTGAGAAGAGGTAAACCTCTTACCATTTCACCTAATACAAGATCATTCATGTACCGAAAGTTCAGATGTGCAACCCTTCGGTGCCATATTCAACTGACGTCAGGAACAGCTTTGGAGAGAAGGCAGAGTTGCGGTTTGCCAATGATCATATTGATGTCAAGTGGGTACATGTTTTTGTTGCGAAGAGACTTTATCAAACATTCTTTTCGGTCTTCAGTCAGCACATAGCTATATTTTTTGCAAAATTCCACACGTCGGCTTGAGTCAGTGCGCTGAGCAACACTTATCAAATTATGTTTCAAGTCAGGTACATAAGCAACATGTGAAATAGAGAAGTTTCCATTGGTGAGAGTTCCATAACCACGAATTTGAGAATTAAAGTTGTTGCCATACGTCGCGTAACCAGCATTTGGGGAAAGCTTTAAATCTCGCAGAAAATCCTTCTGCCCCGTCATGTGCATGGAGCACGCACTATCAATATACAATATTGTTTCTTGCTCCGAAGCACAAAGTGCCTGCAAAATTAGTGAGCAATGGAGCTTTTAGGCTCCGAGTTAGACTTTGGGACGTAGGCATGGACTTTGGACTTTGATTGTGACTTTGGAACAACTATGCGTTTCTTGGTGAGATTACTTGAGTTCTTTGGAAACAGACAGAATGCTAATGTCTTTTCATCTATCCAGCAGTCATATTCAACTACTTGTGGGTTTGGAGCTGACTTCTTCAGAGCTTTGGTATCCGAAGGATTGACACTTTTTGTTATCTCCGAGACAGTTGTTTTGTTAACAGATGTTTTGATTTTCCACACAAGATTTTTGTTTGAAGATTGTGAAACAGTGGTTTTTGAACTTGTGGATTTGTTTGATGACACATTGTTCTTTGAAACTTTCGGTTTAATAATTGTGCCATCTGATTTTGCAATAAAGACAGATGGAACATTTCGAGGTGCCGGCGAAGTATTTCGGATGGGTTTGACATTGACATTAACATGAGCTTGAGGTGAGATTGAGCTAAGGACATCCTTAGATTCTGAACGAACAAAAGGTTCGGAAGGTCTTTTCAGGATTCTTGTAGGAACAAACGAATTTTGACTGTGGTTTTGACACAAGGACTTGCTTGTGTTGTTCCGGGATGAATTTGGTTTAGAGTTAGCAAGGAACCTGGAATTTTTTCTAGTCTTAATTTCCTTTTTGTAAGCATTTCTAGCTTCTACCTTGGGATCTACAACATCTTTTCTATTCACCATTGGTTTTCTCTTATGATGAGGAGAGGATCGAGAAGTTTGTCCTTTGGATGGATTTGTAAACTTAGGAGTAATGGGAACCAATTTGGTCTTTGAAAGAACTACGGAGTTCGATTCACATGATTCAGAGGACACATTTCTTGAGACTTCAACTTTATCATCTAAAGATGCCTATACACATTTCGAGGCATTAACTTCAGTTGTTTCCGGAATAATTTCCTTAATCACACAGTTGTTGACATGATTGCATTTAGGAACATAGTCTACACAATTTGGAAGACTATAATGATATTCCGTGGTCCGATTCAGGTCTAGGTTTATCAGAGGCGGAAGAGGCGTGGAATCAGGACATTTGACAACTATTGGTTGGAACTCAGGAATTAGGGACTCAAAAGATCTTTTAGCCTCCGAAAGGGGTGACAATGGAGAAACAGGGGTGTCCGAATGTTTAATGTTCAGAACCTCTCCCATGAATGTCAAATTTTGCAATTCCTTCAGGGGACTAACAATTGGTTTCGGAAACTCGCTTCCGAGACCAGGAGCTTTGGACCATGGATGACAAAAATTATGAGTCATCCGAATGTCAGCTTCAAGCATATCTACAGAGTTATGCAAGGCATCTATTTTGGCATTGAGATGTTTGTTATCAGAAATCAAAATATTTCGTTTAGAGTAAGGGATTTCACATTTATCTTTCAAAATGATACATTCATCTTTTGACATTACAAGTTCATGCTCTAGAGACTCGATTTTCAATTTCTTATCCTCAAAACGTAATCTAAGACGACTTAGTTCACAATCTTTCTTCTCACTGGCTTCTATGGCAGACTCATAAGCTTTATAGATGGTGTTCATATCTGTTTGGATATGGGTCAGATAAGGTTCACATAAAGTCAAATCAAAATTATTATCAGAGATCATAGATTTTACCTGCTGAACAATGCTTCGACCTGGTGGATATTTAGTGGCCATGTAGCAGTAGTGAGGTTCAGCAACATCATCTTCATCTTCGGACCCAGAAGACCAATAACCTTCATAACATTCGACCGTTTGTCTTGCCATCAAACACATATTTCTTCCAGACACCAAATCTTCATCATCTCCGGATGACCAATATCCTTCAACATCTCTTGAAACTGTAGTGACAAATGCCTTCTCACTTTCAGCCATTTCTTGTGCTTTTAGGATATAATAAGCTGAGTCTTTGACTTTTGGTTTTTGTAGAGCATCAGCTAGACAATCTTTGGCAAAATGGTTTGCATGACCACATTTATGACACAAGAACTTTGGTTTTTCTGAGTTGGAATTTTGAGAAGATTTTGGAGCTGAGTTTGGTTTAGTGAGGTTAGGCTTGTATGTAGGAGGATTTTCGGAGGTGTGTTTTGGTTCCGGAGCAGAATATGGTTGAGGATGGTTTTGGTGAGGAGCGCTGAATCTGTTTTGGTATGGTTTGTAAGAGGGATTGAAAGGACGTTTGTATTTCATTGAGAGTAAGGCAAACTCTTGTTGGAATCATCGTCAGGATAGATGTGTGTGGGTAAAGAATTTAAGGATGAATGAGTCAAAGGAACAGTGGGTTTGTAAGGTTCCGGAGCAGGTGGGTTCGGAATGGTTGATTCAAAAGAACTGACTAGAGCAAGTGGTCCTCCGGAAAGTTCTCTTATGGTTTGAGCAACGTTTGATTCATGTCCTTGAAGCTCATCAAAAAGTTGATAGAATTTCAATTTTTTTAAGGAACCATTGCTTTGAAGACAGGACTTTACTTTTCCCCATCCTTTACCAAGACTGTTAATGAACTTGAGATTGTACTCGAGAGGAGTTCAAACAATCCCATGAGCAGTCATGTTGTTGACAACGATTCGATATCGGTTGGAGGTTGAGGCTACGGATTCACTTGGAGTAGTAATGAAGGTGTCAAAGTCATTGACAACCGAGGTGAGGCATTTGTCCTTCATTTTTCGTAACCTTCAATCAGATCCTAAAGAGTGTCCCAAATTTCTTTGGCTGATTTGCATAGCTTGATGTGCTCAAAGAGTGATGGAGGAACACCAAGCACCATTTCCGAGAAGGCAACCTGATCAGCATGTAGCTTTTCAATATCATCAGCAGTTAGAGGGGCTGGACGAACTTCATCCTCTCGCATGAGTTGAGCAGCTGCATCTCTTACAACTGTTCGTACTGGAACATGAGGGCCTTCTTTGACGGATCTCCAGATTTGTTCACCTTTCTCTTTGGCTAGTAGAAACCTTTCCATTCTAACTT
This sequence comes from Lactuca virosa, assembly GCF_052849685.1. Taxonomy (NCBI): domain Eukaryota; kingdom Viridiplantae; phylum Streptophyta; class Magnoliopsida; order Asterales; family Asteraceae; genus Lactuca; species Lactuca virosa. The sequence goes on from NC_136427.1 coordinate 28,293,122, forward strand.
TTGCAATGATCATATTCTTCCACAACTAGCAATGGGGCACATGTAGGGCCACCCATGCTATTTGTGATTTGCATTGAAATCATTTGTTGAGGATTTGAAGTAGCCATTGAAGTCAATATATCTTCAAGATTAAGTGGTATATAGAAGAACTTTTATCCTTAACACATAAATGGTTGAAGTACCAAGGTAAATTCAAACCAACTATAATCTGATCTTATGGATTCAAAGGACAACCACTCAAGCTCTGATACCAATTAAGAGAACAAGATCTATGCGCAGGGACAAGGTTTGAGAACTCAAACCTTGAGTGAATGCTTGAGATCAATGAAATCTTGATAATGAATATTCAAGTCGAGACTGGAAAGACCAGTCAAGTCTTAGATAATCAGTTCAACAAATGATCAAGACATTAATTAAGAACATGAAGATAATGATCAAGGTAAAGTCAAGTAATGAAGAACAAGAAGAATGTTTTTAATGTGATAAGAGTAAAATGCAAAAAGTAAGAGAAAGATCCGTGGTTGACTTGTATTGAATGCTCATATATATAGGAGAGAATGTTAGAGTGAATTAACCGAGAGTTTACATTGGGTCGGACAAAAGATACAAGTCTGACATTCTGATTGTCCTAAATCAACTTTAAACTAAGTCCTATGAAACGTTACATCACAATACAAGACAAAAGTAATAAATGCACAAAAGACATAGAGACTTCATTTCGGACAAGTAATGTTCCGGAGATGAAGGTTTGGTCCGGATCAGCATACATTCCGGACTCAGGATCAGATCCGGAATGTGTTCCTCTTCAAAATACTTCACTCTCCTTTTCTCCAGCTCCGGACAGGTTCCGGATCACATCTTCTTCGGAACCAATAGCCTTCGGAATATGAACTTAGGATTGCTAGAGGTTCACTTTCAGGTTCCAACAGTTTGCAAGGCATTGATCCTATAACTAGCATGCAATTATCATCTACCAAATAAGATACTAGTTAGAGTAACATACCTTTTATGTATCTTGATGTCTTGATGTATTTTGCCTTAAGAGCTTAGCCCGAATAGTGTGGAAGCCTCAAATGGAATCACAACACATCATGGACAAAAGATGAAACTTGCGAGAGAATTCATACACACCAAAACCGTCCATATCCTCCAAGAATACAATAGTTATCGATTTTTCCTATGAAGTAACATATTTATATGTGGAATTCCAAAGGTCATGGGTTAACCCAAACCCATACCCATGGGCTTATGATCCATGGTTCATGTGGCCCAACTCTTTATGTATCCATACATAAACTTGGTCCAACATGGATCATAAGCCCAACACATATAAATATAACTAATTACCATAATTAGTCCCCATAGATTTAATTAGTCTCTTTTGATCACTAAATTAATTCCAAATTAATTCTTGATCAATACTAATTAAAACATATGATTTCATATTAATATATTAGAATTTATAATATATTTATAAATCATACATAACCTTCTGTCAAGAGTCTATCCTAACAAATTGTCCTGATGATATGCAACCCAAATGGACCATGCTACTCTCGGGTCAAGTACAACCCAATAATAGTTATGGGATTAGACATCTAATCCAACAAAAATACCATACAGTTATTTCATATTGTGATATGTTAGAACAACATGATAGTACTAGGCTAGGGCTCTTTAGGAATTGCATGATAGAATTGCCTGATTACATGATACCTGCTAGCCTAGGGTTTTCTTTATATGAGATCGACATCATTACTGTAGTTGATTAGTGTATGCATCACGGTTATACATAATTACGATCTTATAGCTGAGAATGTTTGGTTTGGCCTTATGTTCTGTTTTTGTCTGATTGGGGGCTTAGGGTAGGATTGGATATTCGAAAGTCTATAGGGTCCAACATTACGTATGGGTAGCATACACTAGTGTTGCAGGGTTGGTGGAAGTTTCATGGGTGGGTTGTGTTAGGCCGGGAGGCCAGTCAGGAGATATTTAGCATTCCTATAGGAGTGAGGATTGAGCGCTCGCTATGTTTATATATATTTTTAGGGTGTTGTGATGATACTTGAGAATAATATGGGTAGCTGTGGTAGGTAGTATAGGCCCGTACTACTAAAAGCACAGGACCCATACGCGTAGCAAGGAAGTCACAACCCTTAGGGTGTGGTTGCGGTTAGGTTCCCCGTCGTTTGTGCGGATTGTCTGTTATCTTCCTGTTATATTTTTAGTATCGTGGTTACGAGGCGTTTCGTGACAGGATCCGGATCAGGATCAGGACAAGACGATCAGGGTGCCTCAGCAGCACCCGAGGTCATCAGTCAGGATGGACCAGCATTGACAAAGGATCGAGTCAGGGAGATCATCCGTGAGGAGGTGGTCGAGATTGTCTGGATTCAGATTCCGGAGCTATTTGGGTCTATAAAGACCGCTATGCTGGAGTATTTTGATGACATATACGCACCCCTAGCTGAGACGGCTGCCGCAGCAGCTACAACGGTTGTAACACCGGCAGGGGGAGGAGCCGGTCGGGGCTTCCAGTACCGGGACTTCGACAACACAAAGCCCCTGACTTTCGATGGGATTCAGGACCCTATCATAACCATGAGGTGGCTTTCGGACATTGAGGGATACTTTTTCACATGTTCCTGCCCGACTGACTAGAAGGTCAGGTGTGCCCTGAACATGTTGAGGTCCGGGGTGAAGGACTGGCGGAGATTGATGATAGGGTCTTATTCGGATAAGCGGAGAGCAACAGTTTCTTGGGATCAGTTTAGGGAGATGTTCCGCTCCTGCTATATTCCACGGGTCGAGCGTGAGCGGCTAGTTGAGGAGTTCTTGGAGTTGAAACAGGACACGGAGTCGGTGATGGAGATCACCTGTATGTTCACTGAGAGGGTGATATTTTGCATAGAGTTTGCTTCCAAGCACGCTCAGATGACACGATATCTGAGCATGCTCAAGACTGACATTAGACAGTTCGTTGCTACACATCGATGTGATACGTTGCTGGATTTACATGAGGCCGCTAGGCGGCGTGAGCTGGAGATTGAGTTACAGTTGTGAGAGCAGAGGCAGGCCTCAGTGCAGTCACAGTAGGTGCCAAAGCGGTCCAAGACTGCTGATTCTAGGGTTGGAGGTCAGAGCGGCTGCACTTGTGAGAAGTACAGGAAGGGTCATGTCACACCCCCAAACCAAGGATGGCGGAAACGTCCGGGGGTGGAGGACTTCATGTATAGTATCATAACAACAATTGTAATAGTAATTCAAGCAAATACAACCAACATATATATAATTGAAAAAAGTTACATCATTGTATGAATTACATGTTTACGAATCAATTACAATATATTGACAAAATATGAAATAGTAGACGTCTTAGCGTCCCATCCTCAAAAGCACTTGATTACCTGTTTGATGATTTCCTGAGAATACAAGTTGTTTGAAAAAGTGTCAACACAAAGGTTGGTGAGTTCATAAGCTTTTGTTTGGTATTATTAAAAGCCTTTCGTTTGTGAAAGTAGTATTTGTGTTAGAAAATCCAATATTTTCCTTAATGTGTAAATGTAGTCTTAAAACCCAAAGACCGAAATGTACAAGTAATTTGTCATATTTATAGTAAAACAATGCAAGTTTAAATCGACATAAACTCGTTAAATTTTAATGAAGTTCCCGTAAATTCCAATGTTTATTAATACTTTATGTGAGTTATTATAACCATGCTATGACCTAGTTGGCCTGAAACGACGTTCTTCAGGCGTCGGAAATGTTATGACATTTGTCACCCCAGACCTGCCGGTCTAGCTGTTGCATGCAGCTTAGGTGTGGGTTTGTCAAACCCAATATAGATCTATACACAAGTATCACGCTCTCCCTCAAGGAGACTCTGGTTACAATACAGGACTTAATGGTAATTTGAAGTAAATGTCTCACAAAGTAATTAACGGAATTACGTGTTATGAAAACAAGGTACCGTATGGCCGTACCTTGCTTAATGAAAATATCCTTTGTATAAATGTACCCTTTTTCAATGTATGTGCTATGTAATGTATCATAAACTATACCTATTATAGTTTATCAACCAAGGGTAGTACGTAGTAATGTATGCAAACTATATTTAAAATAGTTTATTAAATGTTTGAATGTATCGTTAACGGAAATACGTGTTATTAAAACTTGGTACCGTATGGCCGTACCTTGCTTAATGAAAATATCATTTGTATAAATGTACCATTTTTAAATGTATGTGTTATGTAATGTATCATAAACTATACCTATTATAGTTTATCAACCAAGGGTAGTATGTAGTAATGTATGCAAACTATATTTAAAATAGTTTATTAAATGTTTGAATGTATCGTTATACTTTGATTATAATCACTTGTTATTCTTTATATTCAATATGTCCAAATCCATTTGTAAACTGATGTGTGTCCATATATTAAGATAAAATGACATATATTGCAATAACATATAATCATATAAAGATATACACCTTGCTCAACATATTACAAGGTGAAATGAAATTGACAGCAACTTTTTGTTGAAAACAGTTTCTGTTACTGTTTTTAGAAAATTTATAGAAAAATCATCAAAGCTCCAAATCCAAATCCGTAAATTTTGAGAGTTTGGAATATGAGTCTAGTTTGTTTGTAAATTTTATCAAGATTTTTAGTGATCTCTAACAGAGGTGAAAATGTCCATAATCACAGACTGGTCCGGGTTTGCCTCTGAAATGGTAGGCAGTTTTGTAAAAATCACCATAAATTGTAGAAACATCATATGGGGATGTTCAAGTAGCCATTTTAAAGCTAAGAGTTTGAACTACTTTCACCTGGAACAATTTTGAAAACTAAATTATTTAAGTTGACCAAAACAGTCCGTGATTGAAGTCTATCTTTTCTGATGTAATCTGTTAGAAAAAGTTTAATTGTGTTCTTGATGATTTTGCTTGTATTCCCCCCTTAAAAACTTAAGAAAACATGTAAATGTAGGGGTATGAACTCACCTTATGTGGTTTCAGTAGATGAAAGTGAGAGAGAGGAAGTGTTCAACCCAAGAACACTAAGAAGATGTCTTGATGATTCGAGAATCTAACACCGAATAAGATGGAACTTGTGTAAGATATCAATGTTTTGAGTAGAATGGAGTTTAATAATTATGTGAATGATGAAGATACTTACTAATTGAAGAAAGAAATCCCTGGAGAAAGCCTTGAAGTTCTTGAAGTTGAGAGAAAAGATGAGAGAATTTTGGAGAGTGTTCTTGGTTGCTAAGTGTAGAATGAAAGAATTTTATGGAGAATGAGGAGAGAGGATCAATCCTCCAGCTCTTAGAACGTGGGAAGAGCTGGAAATTGGGTGTAAAGGTCCACTAAGGAGACAAGGGGTAGTGGGAAAGAGTGGCTAATCATAGAGTGAGGTGGTGGTGGTTTGCTTTTGCCATAAATTAAGGAAAAGCAAATATTCCCTCAATAATTAGTTCAACCACTAATTATTTTAATATATTTTATAAAAACCCTGGAGATTTATATATTTTGGGGCCTTAGTTTATAAAATAAAGTTTTGAGTGAAAATCCCATGTTAAAATAATGAAAAACGGAGTTAAAACGAAGTCGTAGTCGAAAACCGGGAGAAAAAGCTGAATCTGCGAAGTTGCTCGGTCCTGGGCCGAGGTTCGGACCTGAGGCTTCGGACCTGAGGCTTCGGTCCTGAGGCTTCGGTCCGAGGCTTCGGTCCTGAGCACTTCGGATGCGAGGCTTCGGTCCTGAAGCTTCGGTTTTGGGTCCTTAAGGCTATTTTACCCGTTTTTACCCCGTTTCAAGTGGTTTTTGACCCGGTTAAGGGTCGTGATGACCCGAATGATTACAAAAAGTTAAAGGAACTTTTGAGAGAGATTTGGGAGAGATTTCTAATAGAGAGAGATTGAGTGAAAGAGATTGAGAGAGAGTTCTTTTGAGACCTTTTTGAGTGTTTGGCTTTGAAACGCAAGGTCCGTAAACCCCGTTAAGCCATGATTTAGTGTCCTACACAATCCCGATGATTGTGCAATAGTGTTTTATCGCTTTGGTTCGTTGTTTAGCACTGTTAAGGCTAAGGAAAATCAAACACATGAATTTTCGAAATGATGTTTTCTCATTAAAATAGCGAATTGTACAGTGATTACATAACGTAAACCCTAACATACAAGGGTTATTGGAGTTGACCGGTTTGACTTGTTGACTTTGTTTGACTTTGACTTGACCGAAATTTGACGGTTGTCACATCATCCCCCCGTTAGAAGGAATTTCGTCCCGAAATTTGCATTTGACTGGGACATCAAGAGTTTGGGAAAAGATGTGGGTATTTTTGTTTCATTTGATCTTCGCGTTCCCAGGTGAACTCAGGCCCTCGTTTAGCGTTCCAACGGACCTTCACGATGGGAATACGACTTTGTTTCGTTCGTTTGATTTCCCGATCCATGATTTTGATTGGTTCCTCCACGAAGTGGAGATTTTTGTTAACTTCGATTTCGTCGAGTGGTATTACGAGGGTCTCGTCGGATAGATTTTGTCAATCATATTTTTTGGGTAAAAAAAAAATAAAGTTTTATTAGTTACCTATAGCGACGACTTGTCGTCACCACAGGTTTAATCTATTACGATGACTTGTTGTCGCTATAGGTTTTTAACAATAGCCAACGACATACCTATAGCGACACACAAGTCATAATTTGCATGTGTGAAGACTTGGAGTACTTTCTAACTGGTTCATGTGTGAAGACTTGGAGTACTTTCTAATGAAAACTGTGCTACTGGGGAAATTGGAAACTGGAACGTAGCTTCAAAGTCAAGAATATGCAGTAGGCATGTGATGCATTAAATGCATGAGGCACACAAGTCATAATTTGCAGCAACATATCCGTATATGTGTGTGAATTGAAGAAGAAGGTTACGGCTCAAAGAATATATATATATTCATTTTCTCTTCATTTGTTAGATACACAATAACCATAACATCATAGACTATATATATTCCATTTCATTTGTAATTTTCACTAGTTTATATTCTGCGAGTGTTACCGAAATCATTTATCAATTTTTCAGAAGTGCTTAACTTGTTTTGTTGCATTCCCAACAATTTGCTTATTAATTACTTCTCCCACTTTAATTATATAAATCATCACATTCTTACCGCGACTTTTAACTTCTCCCTCACAAATGGATCCACCTGCAGATCATCAAAACCCCATAGATGACCTCGATTGGTTTCAGTACTTTGATCATCAAGATCTTTTCAGGTATATATAAACGTCACTCATTACACCATCTTACGCACAGAAAAGTGATTTTGTCGACATTGATCAAAACATGGTTTAGATTTGTAGTGATCAAAAAGAGTATTTCATCGTGTTGGATTTGATTATCTTGAGCTTTTTTTTTTTTTTTTTTTTTTGGATTTTTGCAGTGGTGACATGCTCAACCATCATGATTACGAGTTGTCGGAAAAATTGCATGAAGGGCTCGATCAGAACGTTTCCACAGTACTTAACAAGGATCAAAACATCATTTCTAGAAATGAGTTTCACGATCTTGATCCCCTTGAAGATATAAGCTTATGGGATTGTTGGGAGGATGGTAATTTACCATTGGTTAGTTTCAGTGAAGACTATAAATCCGGTGGTGAGGCTACATGTAGTGCTAGTGCTGTCACCACTGATCACGGTGGCCGGAAGGTAACAAAGAGATTGAGACCATTGGAGTTTGAAGAGATAGAGAAGTACTTTGAGATGCCGATAATCATGGCAGCAAAGGAACTAGGGATAAGTTTAACAGTGTTGAAGAAAAGATGCAGAGAGTTAAACATAAACAGATGGCCTCATAGAAAACTTAAGAGCCTTCAATCCCTCATTGAAAATGCCAAGGTAAATTATGATAATAACCTTCTATACATTACTCATGCACTTGGTAACCAAAGTAGTTTTGGTATTTTCTAAAATTTTAATCGTTAGCTTCTTTATAACTAAACATAGGTCCTAGGCATATGCCACATCAAATCAATTGATTTACTACGATCTCCTGATTTATATTTATATAAACTTAACTCATTGTAAATTTTGTGAACTCACATGAAAAATATATTGTATCTACCTTTAAAAAAATTAGGAGTTGGGATTAAACGAGGAGATAGAGACGTTAGAAGGGCACAAGAAGATGATGGAGAAATTGCCAGGTATGGAATTGACAGAAAGAACAAAGAAGCTTAGGCAAGCTTGCTTCAAAGCTATTTATAAGAAGAGAGGACTTAACAATCCTTAGCCATTTTGTTATCATTAGTGGATTTTAATCTACATTGTATGTGTTTTTCTCTTGATAGTTTGATACTCTTTTTTTTAGTTTCATTTTATGTATTTGTCTATTGATTTTTAATGCATAAAATTTTGTATAATTTGGGTATTATAGTTTGTATTATGTATTTAGCCATATTTTAGATTGCCGACACGACTACGCCGACGACTCTATACCAGAGGTCTATATAAATAGACTTATGAATTTAGTAGGAATAACTTGATTATAATCTTGTGATTTGTTCCATGTCTGATCCACTCCTAAGATTCTCTTGACATGCCCCCAGTTATGTGTAATTAAAATTTTATTAGACTGTTGATCCTAATGGGTCTACCCTAAGTCCACAACCAAACAAGGAACAGGTCCTAAGGTGGACTCACCATTTCTAGGTCAATCATTCCTTAATTACACATAACTTCGAGGTACACCTAAAGAATCTTAGAGTTACCAGTTGTAAATTGTTTGTAATACCAAGTAGTGAGATTCAATGAAATAAAATGCATGCCTATTTCATTGATAAACCTTTTAGTAAATATCCTTACCATTTATATACACATGTATATTTTCGCACTTTAGTGAACTGTTCTTGGTGTTTCTGTTAACGTCTTGGAGATGGAGTTATGGTAGTGGGTAGAAGTAGGTTTTGTACGGGTGTTAAAATTTACACATCATGTTGCTCCTGCGAGAATAGGGGTAGAAGAGATAATTAATAGACGCCTAATCCTATAATTACTTATAGGGGTGATCCTTATTAGTTACGTCTATAATCACGTAGTGCATATCAGTTATATATAATTTGAGATAGAATAGACTTTCGAATAAATGACTCTACTCTAAGTCCACAACCAAACAAGGAACAGGAAGTAGAGCAATAGTCATAGATTCTGAGTCTATAATATCTTTAATTATGTATAACCTTGGCGTATGCACTTAGTTATCATAGGCCTACTAATAGAGGTCTTTAGTTTTCACATAAGTTGGTTATAGTATCACCAAATACTCCTATAGTATTTTTAGCTGTTTAGATTCGATTCTTAAAGTATTCTCTGTAGGGTGTAGTTAGGTTGATAGATTTGTTGCCCATTATGACTATCCCCCAGTATATGCAAGTCACTCCTCGGACAGATATAGTTGATCAGGCTATATCCTTCCCAGACTTGATTTACATATACCAAGGCATACCCATAATGTACAACTCCTCTTCTTTTATTTTATGTTCTTCTAGTTATGACACCATATGAGCATGTATGCATGTATTTATACTTTTAATAAAAAATCATTTATTTTCTAAAAGTATATTTATTTGAAAAATGCACAAATCAGAGACTATTAGTCCCAATTGTGTTTATAGTTTATATATCTTATGTGGTTTGATATACTTAATTCACTATAAACTGTGCTCTGATACCAATCTGTCACACCCCCAAACCAAGGATGGCGGAAACGTCCGGGGGTGGAGGACTTCATGTATAGTATCATAACAACAATTGTAATAGTAATTCAAGAAAATACAACCAACATATATATAATTGAAAAAAGTTACATCATTGTATGAATTACATGTTTACGAATCAATTACAATATATTGACAAAATATGAAATAGTAGACGCCTTAGCGTCCCATCCTCAAAAGCACTTGATTACCTGTTTGATGATTTCCTGAGAATACAAGTTGTTTGAAAAAGTGTCAACACAAAGGTTGGTGAGTTCATAAGCTTTTGTTTGGTATTATTAAAAGCCTTTCGTTTGTGAAAGTAGTATTTGTGTTAGAAAATCCAATATTTTCCTTAATGTGTAAATGTAGTCTTAAAACCCAAAGACCGAAATGTACAAGTAATTTGTCATATTTATAGTAAAACAATGCAAGTTTAAATCGACATAAACTCGTTAAATTTTAATGAAGTTCCCGTAAATTCCAATGTTTATTAATACTTTATGTGAGTTATTATAACCATGCTATGACCTAGTTGGCCTGAAACGACGTTCTTCAGGCGTCGGAAATGTTATGACATTTGTCACCCCAGACCTGCCGGTCTAGCTGTTGCATGCAGCTTAGGTGTGGGTTTGTCAAACCCAATATAGATCTATACACAAGTATCACGCTCTCCCTCAAGGAGACTCTGGTTACAATACAGGACTTAATGGTAATTTGAAGTAAATGTCTCACAAAGTAATTAACGGAATTACGTGTTATGAAAACTTGGTACCGTATGGCCGTACCTTGCTTAATGAAAATATCCTTTGTATAAATGTACCCTTTTTCAATGTATGTGCTATGTAATGTATCATAAACTATACCTATTATAGTTTATCAACCAAGGGTAGTACGTAGTAATGTATGCAAACTATATTTAAAATAGTTTATTAAATGTTTGAATGTATCGTTAACGGAAATACGTGTTATTAAAACTTGGTACCGTATGGCCGTACCTTGCTTAATGAAAATATCCTTTGTATAAATGTACCATTTTTAAATGTATGTGTTATGTAATGTATCATAAACTATACCTATTATAGTTTATCAACCAAGGGTAGTACGTAGTAATGTATGCAAACTATATTTAAAATAGTTTATTAAATGTTTGAATGTATCGTTATACTTTGATTATAATCACTTGTTATTCTTTATATTCAATATGTCCAAATCCATTTGTAAACTGATGTGTGTCCATATATTAAGATAAAATGACATATATTGCAATAACATATAATCATATAAAGATATACACCTTGCTCAACATGTTACAAGGTGAAATGAAATTGACAGCAACTTTTTGTTGAAAACAGTTTCTGTTACTGTTTTTAGAAAATTTATAGAAAAATCATCAAAGCTCCAAATCCAAATCCGCAAATTTTGAGAGTTTGGAATATGAGTCTAGTTTGTTTGTAAATTTTATCAAGATTTTTAGTCATCTCTAACAGAGGTGAAAATGTCCATAATCACAGACTGGTCCGGGTTTGCCTCTGAAATGGTAGACAGTTTTGTAAAAATCACCATAAATTGTAGAAACATCATATGGGGATGTTCAAGTAGCCATTTTAAAGCTAAGAGTTTGAACTACTTGCACCTGGAACAGTTTTGAAAACTAAATTATTTAAGTTGACCAAAACAGTCCGTGATTGAAGTCTATCTTTTCTGATGTAATCTGTTAGAAAAAGTTTAATTGTGTTCTTGATGAGTTTGCTTGTATTCCCCCCTTAAAAACTTAAGAAAACATGTAAATGTAGGGGTATGAACTCACCTTATGTGGTTTCAGTAGATGAAAGTGAGAGAGAGGAAGTGTTCAACCCAAGAACACTAAGAAGATGTCTTGATGATTCGAGAATCTAACACCGAATAAGATGGAACTTGTGTAAGATATCAATGTTTTGAGTAGAATGGAGTTTAATAATTATGTGAATGATGAAGATACTTACTAATTGAAGAGAGAAATCCCTGGAGATAGCCTTGAAGTTCTTGAAGTTGAGAGAAAAGATGAGAGAATTTTGGAGAGTGTTCTTGGTTGCTAAGTGTAGAATGAAAGAATTTTATGGAGAATGAGGAGAGAGGATCAATCCTCCAGCTCTTAGAACGTGGGAAGAGCTGGAAATTGGGTGTAAAGGTCCACTAAGGAGACAAGGGGTAGTGGGAAAGAGTGGCTAATCATAGAGTGAGGTGGTGGTGGTTTGCTTTTGCCATAAATTAAGGAAAAACAAATATTCCCTCAATAATTAGTTCAACCGCTAATTATTTTAATATATTTTATAAAAACCCTGGAGATTTATATATTTTGGGGCCTTAGTTTATAAAATAAAGTTTTGGGTGAAAATCCCACGTTAAAATAATGAAAAACGGAGTTAAAACGAAGTTGTAGTCGAAAACCGGGAGAAAAAGCTGAATCTGCGAAGTTGCTCGGTCCTGGGCCGAGGTTCGGACCTGAGGCTTCGGACCTGAGGCTTCGGTCCTGAGGCTTCGGTCCGAGGCTTCGGTCCTGAGGCTTCGGTCCGAGGCTTCGGTCCTGAGCACTTCGGATGCGAGGCTTCGGTCCTGAAGCTTCGGTTTTGGGTCCTTAAGGCTATTTTACCCGTTTTTACCCCGTTTCAAGTGGTTTTTGACCCGGTTAAGGGTCGTGATGACCCGAATGATGACAAAAAGTTAAAGGAACTTTTGAGAGAGATTTGGGAGAGATTTCTAATAGAGAGAGATTGAGTGAAAGAGATTGAGAGAGAGTTCTTTTGAGACCTTTTTGAGTGTTTGGCTTTGAAACGCAAGGTCCGTAAACCCCGTTAAGCCATGATTTAGTGTCCTACACAATCCCGATGATTGTGCAATAGTGTTTTATCGCTTTGGTTCGTTGTTTAGCACTGTTAAGGCTAAGGAAAATCAAACACATGAATTTTCGAAATGATGTTTTCTCATTAAAATAGCGAATTGTACAGTGATTACATAACGTAAACCCTAACATACAAGGGTTATTGGAGTTGACCGGTTTGACTTGTTGACTTTGTTTGACTTTGACTTGACCGAAATTTGACGGTTGTCACAGGTCATACCCAAGTTTGTAAGTCTGGTGGTGCGTGCCTCAAGTGCGGAAAGGAGGGGCACTATGCGAGGGATTGTCGCCAGTTGGCCCTAGTTCAGGATGTAAGGATTTGTTATCAGTGCCATCAGGTTGGTCACGTCAAGGCCAACTGTCCAGAGCTTGTTACATTGAGGACTACTTTCGCGGGTCAGGGTAGAGTAGAGCCTTCAAGGACTCAGGGACGTGCCTTCCAATTTACGGCAGAGGAGGTCACGATAGCACCAGATGCGGCGGCAGGTATATTTCCATCTTTGATCTTACTATTTATGATTATATTGTGAATTTTCCACCTCTTTCTACATGAGTCATTAGAACTGTAACAACGTAAATTTTCAAAACAATTTTTCATTTAAAAACATACTTTCATTCACACGATAATCATAAAAACATAATGTATCCACTGTAACATAACAAAACATGTCCCAAAATCTCAATATCATAAACTCCATAAGTGTGTACGGATCATGCCGGCGCCTTCCCGCGATCCTCGCTAGCACCTGAAACACATCACACAACAACTGTAAGCATAAACGCTTAGTGAGTTCCCCAAAATACCACATACCCCACATACGCCTTTCCAGGCTACAACTCTGTAGGATCTTCCGATCCATGTGTCTCAGGGGACTTCCGTCCCAAATTCCGGTAGACCTTCCGGTCCTTAACCTCTTGACCTTCCGGTCCATATCATCTCGACCCTCCGGTCCTTACCATACGTAACATACATAGCACATACATACATATCATCTTGACCTTCCGGTCCTTATCATTCATAGCATACATAACACATACATATCACATAACCGCATATAGCACATACATCATAGCATACAAGACCTTCCGGTCACACATAGGTACCCTTCGAGGTAAAGTATAGTGAGAAGACTCACCTCAATGAAGTCGGATAACCTCTCGTGCTCAACGTCCCGACTTAGCCTCCTCCTATTATTCAAATAACATTCCCGATCAATACTCTCTCATGATCTCATCTCTACAGACTGGGTAGAAGGCCAGTCTACCTTTCCCTGAACTCTCCTGAATCAGTCTTGACCAGAACCCTAAAGTCAACGAAATTCAACGGTCAACTTTGACCCGACTCGCCGAGTGCACTAGGGTGACTCGGCGAGTACACGCCTGCCCTCTTCGCCCCTGGTCCTCTCTTGACTCGCTGAGTCAACCCTATACTCCACGGGTCGTCACAGGTCGCGAGTCGCGGGGCAACACGACTCGACTCGTCGAGTCTGCTCATGGACTCGGCGAGTTCATTCCATGCTCACACTCAAATGAACTTCTGAGGTCAGATCTGTTCCTCTAATCCATAGATCTAACCTTCCCAAGCTCAATAAACACGTAAAGGTTCGAACTTGATACTCATGCAACGTCCAAATGACTCTACTTTATGATTTAGCCCCAAATACAACATCCTAAGTCCATTTCTTTCATATCTCATCATAAAGCAAGATGGATAAGGTTCTCTGGACCACTATGGGTCCAGATCTGAAGCCTAAACATGATAAGGGACCATATCTCCAACAAATCATTCCAATAAAGGGTATAGAAAACCCTAGATCCATGGATTCTTTAAGAAAACAGAAAGAGGATCGATATGCTACCTCAAAGATGATTCCCTTTGCTTGAAAACCACAGATGTGCAACCTCGTTGGCCTCCTCTAAGCTGGAATCAACTTCTTCTTGCAAAACCAACCCACAAAGGTCCGATAATGGCTTATTCTCTCTCTCAAACGCTCAAGCACTATTAGGGTTTCTCTCAAGGGTCTAGTAGCCGCAAATGGTGGCTATAAGGGTCCTTAAATAGGTCCCAAACCTGAGAAATTAGGGTTTCATTAAACAGCGTGGACTCGCCGAGTCCAAGCATGGACTCGCCGAGTCCTTCATTAAATCAGACCAAAGCATGCGCGATCCCACTCGGCGAGTCTGGGCGCCTACTCGCCGAGTCCCTCTCTAAAATTCAATTTAAAATACTTAAAATAAGATACATGGGAATCCGGATGTTACAATTCTCCCCCACTAGAAACAGACTTCGCCCTCGAAGTCCTGCTCGACAAACAACTCCGGATGTTGCTCCCGCATCTCCAACTCCGGCTCCCAGGTCAGCTCGGACCCCTTCCGATGTTGCCACTGGACATGCACCAGTGACACCTCCTTGTTCCTCAGAACCTTGATCTTCTGATCCCGGATCGCGATTGGCCTCTCCGCATAATTCAGGATCGCATCCACCTGAATATCATCCAGTGGTACCATCGCCGACACGTCGGCTATACACTTCCTCAACTGGGACACGTGGAAGGTATCATGAATCTGGCTCAACTCCGCAGGTAGCTCTAACCGATATGCTACCTTGCCCACCCTCGCGGTCACCCTGAATGGACCGATGTACCGGGGCCCCAGCTTGCCCCTCTTCCTGAATCGGATCACTCCTTTCCAAGGAGATACTTTCAGGAGTACAAAGTCCCCCACCTGGAACTCCAGCTCGGATCGTCGCCGATCTGCATAACTCTTCTGACGACTCTGAGCCGTCAGTACTCGCTGTCTCACCTGCTGTATCTGCTCTGTCGTCTGCAGCACTATCTTAGTGCTACCCATCACACGCTGCCCTACCTCTCCCCAACAAATGGGAGTCCGACACCTCCTCCCATACATCAACTCGAAGGGAGGCATTCCAATACTAGAATGGTGGCTGTTTTTGTAGGAAAACTCGGCCAAGGGTAAAGACGTGTCCCAACTTCCCCCGAAGTCCAACACACATGCTCGGAGCATGTCCTCGAGCGTCTGAATCATACGTTGACTCTGCCCGTCCGGGTGTGGGTGGTAGGCAGTACTGAAATGCAACCTCGTACCCAACTCCTCGTGGAACTTCTTCCAGAATCTGGAAGTGAAACGTACATCTCGATCAGACACAATCAAGATCGGTACTCCATGACGCGATACCACCTCTCTCACATACAACTCTGCCAACCTCTCAGCAGAAGATCTCTCACTGATAGCAAGAAAATTCGCGCTCTTCGTCAGCCGGTCGATGATCACCCAAATTGCATCGACACCCCTTGCGGTCCTTGGCAATTTGGTGATGAAATCCATGGAAATCTGTTCCCACTTCCACTGGGGAACCTCAAGCGGCTGCAACTTGCCATGCGGACGCTGGTGCTCGGCCTTAACCCTGCGACAGGTCAAGCACCTCTCAACAAACCACGCGACATCCCTCTTCATACAGGGCCACCAATAATCTTTCTTCAGGTCCAAATACATCTTCGTGGCCCCGGGATGGATCGAGAACCTCGATCTATGCGCCTCCTCCATCAGAATGGTATGTGTCCCGCCTGCATACGGCACCCAAATCCGACCCTGAAAGGTCATCAGCCCTTGACTATCCGTCATGAACTCGGACACCTGCCCGATCACCCGCTCCCTCTTGCGGTTCTCCGGTATCACGGCCTCTGCCTGGGCCTCCCGAATGGTGTCCAACAACGGGGTCATCACTGTCAACCTCATACAAGTGCCTCGAATCGGGGCACTCTCCGCCCTACGGCTCAGCGCATCGGCTACCACATTAGCTTTGCCCGGGTGGTACAGGATCTCACAATCATAATCCTTTACCACATCCAACCATCTTCTCTGACGCATGTTCAGATTGGGCTGATCCATCAGATACTTCAAACTCTTATGGTCCGTATAAATGGTACACCGAACCCCATGCAAATAGTGACGCCAGATCTTGAGGGCGAACACCACTGCCCCCAACTCCAGATCGTGGGTGGGATACCTCGTCTAATAAGGCTTCAGCTGCCTCGATGCATACGCTATCACAGGCCCTCTCTGCATAAGCACCGCACCCAACCCCGATATCGACGCGTCACAATACACCACAAAATCCTCCATCCCTTCCGGGAGGGCTAACACAGTGGCTTCGCATAATCTCTGGCGAAGTGTCTCAAACGAGGTCTGCTGCTCCGGACCCCATGAAAAAGCAACACCCTTCCGGGTCAACCTGGTGAGAGGCACGACAATCTTGGAGAAATCCCTGATAAATCTCCGATAGTAGCCGGCCAATCCTAGAAAACTCCTGATCTCGGTGGGAGATCTCGGCACCTCCCAACTCATAACCGCCTCAATCTTGGCCGGATCGACCAAAATCCCATCCTGGTTGACGAGATGTCCCAAGAACTGGACCTCCCGTAACCAGAACTCGCACTTGGACAATTTGGCATAAAGCCTCTCCATCCTCAATACCCCGAGAATCTCTCTCAGATGCTCTTCGTGCTGCTCTCTAGATCTCGAATACACCAATATATCGTCGATGAACACGATCACCGAACGATCCAACATCGGTCTACACACTCTGTTCATGAGATCCATGAATGCTGCCGGTGCATTGGTGAGCTCGAAAGGCATCACCACGAACTCATAATGCCCATAACGAGTCCTGAACGCCGTCTTCTGGATATCCTCATCACACACTCTCATCTGATGATATCCAGACCTCAGATCGATCTTGGAGAACCAAGATGCTCCCTGCAACTGATCGAACAAATCGTCGATCCTCGGTAATGGATAACGGTTCTTTACCGTCAACTTGTTCAACTCCCGGTAATCAATACACATCCGGTGTGAACCATCCTTTTTCTTGACAAAAAGGATCGACGCTCCCCATGGCGAGCTACTCAGTCGAATAAACCCCTTCCCCAGCAGCTCCTGAAGCTGCGAGGATAACTCCTGCATCTCTGGCGGCGCAAGGCGATAAGGCGCCTTGGCGATAGGCGCTGCCCCCGGAACCAAATCAATGCGGAACTCTACCTGCCTCTCGGGAGGCACACCCGGCAACTCCTCGGGAAAAACATCCGGGAATTCGCGCACTATCGGAACGTCATCCACTGAACTCGGCCTCCCAGCGGCCTCTCGTGTGTCCATCACATAGGCTACAAACCCGCTGCAGCCCTGCTGTAAACTCTGTCTCGCTCTGGCAGCCGAATATAACGCTGACCCACATCGGGTACCCTCGCCGTACACCGCAAGTACTCCCCCACTAGGGTCTTGTATCGTCACCAACTATCGCTCGCAGTCTATCACAGCCCCAAATCGGCTCAACCAATCCATGCCCACTATGACACACACGTCCCCCATCACTATCGGGACCAGATCTATCGGGAACTCAACACCGAAGATCTCGAGTACACATCCTCGTATCACCTCCATAGCATACACCGCTCGGTCGTCAGCTATGGAAACTCGCAGAGGTCGACTCATCGCCTCTCGTCTGCTACTGATATGCCGACTAAACGCTATCGACACAAATGATCGACTCGCACCCGAGTCAAATAACACTAAGGCAGGTACAGAACTCACAAGAAAAGTACCTACGCATATCATCATATAAGCACAATATCTCATCTCAGCATAAAATAAATAAATAAGAATACATACCAGCCAAAACATCGGGCGCTGCGCGGACCTCCTCCGCTGTCAACTGGAAAGCTCTCCCACGAGCCTTCAGTGCCTCGGCCTTCACTGGCCGAACCTCGGTAACCCTAGCAGCAGGGGCAGATCCCTGTGCTGATCCCTGATGTAACTGCGGGCACTCGGCCTTCCGATGGCCAGTCTGGTTGCAATGAAAGCAAACCATAAATCCCTTGGGGCAATCCTTGGCGATATGCCCCTCCTTGCCACATTTGTATCAAGCACCCCGATCGACAGAACCCATCATGTCCCTTTCCACACTTTCCGCAAGTGCGGCCCTTCTGGCCTCCAGATCTCGTATCAGCGGACTTGGCCCGCTTGGCTGCCGGCTGAGACTGTGCCGGCCGCCGATCCATCCTCTGGGACTCGGCCTCCTCCCTGGCCTGAGTCTCCAACTCAATCTCCCTCTTCCGGGCATTTTCCTGAAGCTCAGCAAATATCCGATAAGTCGAGTTCGACACGAACTCCCGTATATCCCTCCTCAGAACGCCCAAATACCGGCTCATGCGTGCCTGCTCAGAAGACACCTGCTCAGGGCAGAACACCGCCCTCTCATGAAACTTCCTGGTAACCACAGTAACCGAATCAGTACCCTGCTTGAGGGTCAAGAACTCCTGAACCAACCGTTCCCTCTCCACAGGGGGAACATACTCATCTCTGAACATGGTGGTGAACCTCCCCCATGTCACCGCTGAAATCTCTACAAGAGTGAAGCTCGCCGTCACGAACTTCCACCAATCCTTCGCTCCCAAGCGAAGATGGTTCAACGCGAACCGTACCCTTAGATGCTCCGGACATGAACACTGTAGAAGCATCGCTCGATATCCGCAATCCATCTCATCGCAGCGATCGGATCCTGCGTCCCATCAAACTCTGGTGGCTTTGTGTTGCTGAACTGTCGAAGCAACAACGAGTCACCTCCCTGAGGTCTGGCAGCAGCCACAGCTGCAGTAGCTGCAGCAGTAGTAGCCTCAGTCACCGCGGCGTACCGCTCATCGAAAGTCTTAATCAGTGTGGTCTTGATAGACCCAAACATCTCCGGAATCTCGGCCCTGATCGCCGCCGCCATCTCATCGTGGATCATCTGACGAAGCTCCTCGTCACTCACGCCGCTCGACTCAGGTCTGTGGCGTGTCCCAACCATGATGTCTCTATAACACAATGTAAAAATATCAGAGACTCGCTCGAGCATACTCGCACTCGGTACTCAACCCTACTTGTTCCTTAGTACCCAATGTATGCTTACTTAGAGTGCGCACTGCTCCGGTGTCTTCAGTAGTATGCGCCCTATACTACCATCCACACCGCATCAGTATTCACCCTAAGTCCTCCTCCTTGGATCCCAGATCACAAGTACTCTATATCTCACTGGCATAGGCTACCCTTCGGTAGACCTCTCATCAGCTCCCCACTGCTACCTACTCGCTCTCAAGCATCACATAGCAGCAAACTCCTTCCTAGGCTAAGGCATCACAAATCAGGCCACTCTAGTCCTAACATGAATACCTAGCCTACTCTAGCATGCATATCATATCATAAAATATCTCATAATACATAATGTAAGGGTATTTTGGGAAATCACCGTTCGGGCGCTGGCTGATCGTACACACTGCTTCCTTCTGCTTTTCTCAAAATCTTTTACTTCCTTAGAAAAAAATTGTTTATTTTATGAAAAACTTTCTCAATTCCTCAGTTTGAGTTCAGATTCATCCAAAGATGCACCCGAATCCCTCAAACCAAGGCTCTGATACCAACTTGTAACAAGGTAATTTTTCAAAACAATTTTTCATTTAAAAACATACTTTCATTTACACGATGATCATAAAAACATAATGTGTCCACTATAACATAACAAAACATGTCCCAAAATCTCAATATCATAAAATCCATAACTGTGTACGGATCATGCCGGCGCCTTCCCGCGATCCTCGCTAGCACCTGAAACACATCACACAACAACTGTAAGCATAAACGCTTAGTGAGTTCCCCAAAATACCACATACCCCACATACGCCTTTCCAGGCTACAACTCTGTAGGATCTTCCGATCCATGTGTCTCAGGGGACTTTTGTCCCAAATTCCGGTAGACCTTCCGGTCCGTAACCTCTTGACCTTCCGGTCCATATCATCTCGACCTTCCGGTCCTTACCATACGTAACATACATAGCGCATACATACATATCATCTTGACCTTCCGGTCCTTATCATTCATAGCATACATAACACATACATATCACATAACCGCATATAGCACATACATCATAGCATACAAGACCTTCCGGTCACACATAGGTACCCTTCCAGGTACAGTATAGTGAGAAGACTCACCTCAATGAAGTCGGATAACCTCTCGTGCTCAACGTCCCGACTTAGCCTCCTCCTATTATTCAAATAACATTCCCGATCAATACTCTCTCATGATCTCATCTCTACAGACTGGGTAGAAGGCCATTCTACCCTTCCCTGAACTCTCCAGAATCAGTCTTGACCAGAACCCTAAAGTCAACGAAAGTCAACGGTCAACTTTGACCCGACTTGCCAAGTGCACTAGGGTGACTCGGCGAGTACACGCCTGCCCTCTTCGCCCCTGGTCCTCTCTTGACTCGCTGAGTCAACCCTATACTCCACGGGTCATCACAGGTCGCGAGTCACGGGGCAACCCGACTCGACTCGTCGAGTCTGCTCATGGACTCGGCGAGTTCATTCCATGCTCACACTCAAATGACCTTCTGAGGCCAGATCTGTTCCTCTAATCCATAGATCTAACCTTCCAAGCTCAATAAACACGTAAAGGTTCGAACTTGATACTCATGCAACGTCCAAATGACTCTACTTGATGATTTAGCCCTGAATACAACATCCTAAGTCCATTTCTTTCATATCTCATCATAAAGCAAGATGGATAAGGTTCTCTGGACCACTATGGGTCCAGATATGAAGCCTAAACATGATAAGGGACCATATCTCCAACAAATCATTCCAATAAAGGGTATAGAAAACCCTAGATCCATGGATTCTTTAACAAAACAGAAAGAGGATCGATATGCTACCTCAAAGATGATGCCCTTTGCTTGAAAACCACAGATGTGCAACCTCCTTGGCCTCCTCTAAGCTGGAATCAACTTCTTCTTGCAAAACCAACCCACAAAGGTCCAATAATGGCTTCTTCTCTCTCTCAAACGCTCAAGCACTATTAGGGTTTCTGTCAAGGGTCTGGTAGCCGCAAATGGTGGCTATAAGGGTCCTTAAATAGGTCCCAAACCTGAGAAATTAGGGTTTCATTAAACAGCGTGCACTCACCGAGTCCACGCATGGACTCGCCGAGTCCTTTATTAAATCAGACCAAAGCATGCGCGATGCCACTCGGCGAGTCTGAGCGCCTACTCGCCGAGTCCCTCTCTAAAATTCAATATAAAATACTTAAAATAAGATACCTGGGAATCCGGATGTTACAAGAACATAGGAGGGTCAGAGGAGTTTTATATCGAGGGGTTGTAGATGGTTAGTATCCAGGGGTGTTGGAGAATGGGGAGTTAGGATATAGGATCAGCATTGCAGGACTAGTAGTTTTGAATCAAAGATGCAGAAGTGTTCAGCTGGGATTCGGTTTGTTTTGAAGTTCGGTTGATCCATGTCGGGAGGGTTGTTATGCGAAGGTTGTTCACTCCAGGGTTAACCGTTCCATAGTTAAGGGTGATAATACCTAGTAGGGATGGTTGAGTTGTGCTTTGATTTTCCCGCCAGTAGGTAATTTTTAGTGTCCCAAGTGGGGGAGAATTGGAAATTCTCATATGGAGCATCAGCCATTGAGGGTTCTGTTAGCTGCCAGGGTTCGACAGTGCATTTAACACGAGTGTGCGGGCTATTTAGCGCATGTGGTAGACAAGCGGGTCAGGGAACAGACCACGGTTTTCCGAGAGGGTGGACGATCGACAAGAAGCCTAGGGTTAGAGTCCATGGAATGGATCAGGAGTTCGGAACCCCTAGTGGATGAGAACAGTCTGCATGGGAGAGATCACCAGGAAGGGTGGTCCAGGGAGATGCTCAAAATTTTAGAGCGGTCCGGATAGACTAAAGGTCGATGGGGCATACCAGTTAGGTCGAAGGCTCGGAGCACGGTCCAGACAGTCTGAAGGCCCAGACAGGCAGTCCAGACATGCTGAAGGGTCGGAGAATGGTCCAGACAGGCTGGAGGCCCAGAGAGGCGGTCCAGACATGATGAAGGTTCTGAGGGTGGTCCAAATAGACTGAAGGCCTGGTGAGGCGGTCCAGTCATGCTGAAGACTCTGTATGTGTTTGTAGATCTATGTGCGGGTATTGAGTATGTTGCTATGCTATAGCAATCAGTAGGTCTGTCCCCAAGTATTTAACATGCTGATGGAGTAGGCTGAAGACTCTGGTGTATTTTTGGTTGGATCGGAAGTTGTTATTAGAGATTGGATGGAGTACAGAGGATATTGGTGATCTCATCAGTTCGTAGTGTCTCAGATGATTAAGCTTCTTGGATCGAGTAATACTCCAGTTGGGGACTGGGAGTAGATCCGAATGGGTATTCATCAACTTTAGGAAGGCTTGGGATTAGAGTGTCTTGTCATTCTGGTTCTGGGAACCGGATTAGATCTTTCTCCTGATCGTTTATAGCGACACATTATATGTGGGTAGGGTTTAGGCGGTCCTGCTCTATGAAGTAGACGAAGATACGCGGTGAGGGCCGACTGAAAGTCGTAGGCACGGAGGCTCAAAAGGAGCGGTAGGGTTGTGGCGGTAGGCCGACAAACCTTGAGAATTTCAATCCGATGGTTAAATTGATTTGACATGTTGGTGTTCCAATCTAGGGTATTCCATCCTGAGGATGAATGGAACCTATGATCAATTGGACTTTGCATATTGGTATTCGAACCTGGAGGGTGACATAGGCAAGATATGAGTGTCATATCGGTTGGCTGGTAGCGATAGGTATGTTGTTGGTGGAAATCACTTGCAGGACTGTATTCCATGGAAGTGGTGGGCGACATGGAGCGACATGGTAGATTATCGTCGGTATTATGTAGGCATCTTATCCTGATGGTCTATTAGGTGGCATGTTGTGCTTGATCGGGCTGGGGCGGTCCTGCTCTATGCAGTAGTCCAAGATACCTGGTGCGGGCCGACGGTAAGTCGTAGGCACAGGGTTTCAGCAGAATATGACCCATGGTTCTATTTTCGGGTAGGAACCTCAGGTTCCCAGAGCTGAGTAGTCTGTTAGTAGTAATGGGAAGGGAACTAGCGATGGTTACTATGAGTGGTCTGTCAGGGAGTTGGACCAAAATCAAGTTTCCAGCTTTGCGCGTTTTAGGTGGAGTAGGGCTGTGTGCCGCATGGGTTTATGGATTCGTTTTCTCTGGAACGAAGAGATTTACGTGGGGTTTAGTTTCCTTCGAAATACGTCGGATGTCATGGCTGTGGAGTGCCCCTCAGGATGTCGGGTTGCCGAGGATGGTAAGGAATGATTTCGAGGTCGAAATCGAATTTAAGTGGGGGAGAGTTGTAACATCCCATTTTCTTAGTACCTTCAAATTCATACCTCGGATTTGAATTATGTCGCTTTTGCCCCTTGGTTTGGAAGGAAGTGGCAACAAAAGGACCAAGCATGAAATGGTGGCAACTGGGTGAGTGCACCGAGCGTAAGCTGGGGTACACCCATCGTAGAAGGTTAAATGATCGGGGGTGTGGGAGTAGTATGCCCAACGTACGAGAAGTACGCCCAGCGTAGTTTCAGAGATCATAAACCCTAATTTGGGGGCTAAACACTACATAAGGAACATTATGGCTCAAACCCTAGCCTCCTTATCATCCTCCCCAATCTCAGAAAAAACCCTAGAACATCTCATCCCTTCATTCTTGTGTGATCTTGAACTTGAGAGGCCATCTTGGTGTTTTTAAGCTTGGAAGAGGAAAGAAGAAGTTGGCAAGGAAGGACTTGGGAAGTTTGAGCTCATACATTTGGAATAGCATCACCATTTGAGACTCTTTGGAGGTATGAAGTTCATAACTTTCCTCAAGAATGCTTAGATCTAGTGTAGTTTGATTTTTAAGTCATTTTGGTCCTAAGTATAGAACTTTATGGTTCAAATCCGATTTCTGGACTTAGAGTTGCCACTCTCAGTTAAAAATGAGTACCTAAGGCAGAAAGTTGCCATCTTGAATGTCTTATTGGATTCATGCATGAGTTAAGATCATTTCTATGAGAATGGAATGCTATTTTGGATTTTGGGTTATTAGGGTCATGCAAAGTCACCAAGTCAATGGCTTTATGGATTAAGATGTTGAAAAGGACTTGGATCCGTGATTGTAGCTTCTGGATTGGAGTATTAAGCACTTAATGGGAAAGTGGCTTAACATGGGAGGATGATGTGCGTATATGCAGGTATGCTCAGCGTACTCACCATTTAGCTAGTACGCCTAGCGTACTCATCAGATATGGGCCTTGCGAGTTTTGGGCCTCGGTTTGGGCCATGCAGGGGATTTTGGTTCTTTGGGCCATAGTGGGCCCTCAAAAGTCAGATAATGTGGGCCAAGAAGATGTTTGGGCTTAGGCTAAGGCCCATTAGGGAGATTGGGCCCAATTTAGCAATTTGGGCCATTAGTGGGCCACTAGCGGGCTTGGAAAGCCTACATACTGTCGGGGTTTGTTTTGGTATTGGGCCTTGACCCAAATTAGAGAAAAGAAAAAATGGACTATGTGGACCCCTTTGTCAGGATTGATGGCCCATATGTTGACTCAGCATTCGTTATTTTGGATAGTTTGGGATTTTCGGTGAGACAGCACTTCGGGAGTCGATACTTCAGTTCAGACCGGCATTGCGAGGTGAGTTATCCTCACTATATCAACAGGGTCTAAGACACCAAGGCCGACCCTTTATCGGATTTGTATACGGGTATTTGCTTGATATGTTTATTGATCTGCTAGATCTGCATCTTGGTTGTTAGGATGGTATTATGTTTGTAACACCCATAAAATTCAAGCCAAATTTAAACTTTTTAATACATTTTAAAACCATTAAGTTATTACAGTTTGTTTTCAAAATGGTTCAGACATCAGAGTATCCCCAGAATCAATAATGAAAATATAAGGAGGTGCACGATCACGCCTTCGCCTTCCCGCAATCATCAGAAGTGCCTGAAACAAAATCAACAACCGTAAGCCCAAAGCTTAGTGAGTTTTCCCAAAATACCAACGCCATACAAACATAACCATATCATATAACCAATACAGAATAGCATGCATAATGAGTCATCAGCCTGACTGGATCGCCTCACAGGCCTTCAGTCTATCTAGACTGCTCTTCGAGCCTTCGGCACGTCTGGACCGCCACGCAGGGCCTACAGCATATCCGGACCGCTCGTCGCGTATGTTGGCCTGCAACACAAAGCAGGACCGCCTCAACCCAACCCCCAATCAAACAAACATGTGCACATAAATATCATACACTATCTCATTTCATATAATAGTCAAACCGATCACCAATCATAGCAACATCCCAATAACTGGGATACAGACCTAACCGGTCACTAACATGGAATCATCATCCTATAACCAGGACAATCATGTGCACATAGACATCATATAATACTAGCATGTATATATATAACAGTCAAACCGATCTAACAGATCACAAAGCATAGCAACAATCCTATAACTAGGATATCGAACTAACAGGTCACTAACATAGCATCATCCTATATACCAGGATCCGACCCAACCGGGTCACTAAAGCATAGCATATCACCATCCTAACTACCAGGATATAAATCAGTAAGCATAACATGCAATAATCCGAATACAATCCATAAAGGGCCGACCTTGGTGCCTTAGACCCTGTTGATAAAGTGAGGAGAACTCACCTGGCACTGCTGAAGTCCCGCCGATAAAACTCCAACTGCTGGTTGATAGATTCCTCAACTGTCAACATCAAACAACACCCAATTAATAATTGGGTTCCAAGCCCAAAGTCCAACTCACACACTAAAGGCTCAATAGTTAAGTAATGGGCGAAAGCCCAACATATGGCCCAATTTTCCAAATTGGGCCCACACCCTCATATGGGCCTTACCCTAATCCAATCAACATATTCTAGTCCATATGATTATTCTTGGATGGCCCATTAATAATCCGATTACCAAAGCCCAAAGGAAAGGCCCAACACAAAGCCCAAGTGAAATTAGGGTTTCATATAAAATGACAATTAGGGTTAAGTGTTTCTCACTTAACTCATTAAAGACTTAATCCATTAAGTCTCTCACTTTATTACATAAGTCATATGGTATGATTGGGCTTAATACACAATTCCATTCCAGTGGTCCAAATGTGGGTCCCGATAAGTCCAAGCCCCTTAACCCATTAAGGACTTAATCCATTAAGTCCATTATTGCCTTAAGCTAGTTTGTCAGTCATTATTAATTATTATTTTAGGTTTAATAATTAATTTCTCATGTGTGTCCCAAACGATTTATGCAATTAGGGTTTTATGCCATTAGGGTTTTCCAAACCCTAATTAGGGTTATCCAACCCAATACTAGCCCATTAGTCCATTGGTTGGGCTTTTAGGTCACATTGGGACTTATTGGCCCATTAGGGTTTCTTTGGTCCCACATTGTCCAAACATTCCTCAAACGAGGTCCGAACACAATCAAGCACACTGCCACCCAACACGGCGGCCGGTGGCAGCAGGAGGTGGCAACCACCACCCTACGGTGGTGGTGACAAATTTTCTTTTCCATTATTACATTTTGTTACAATTTACGACACCATCCAATTAACACACACTCTCTCACATACTAATAAATACACACACAAACATAGCCACCGAATGGCGGCAGGCGGCTGTTCATGGTGGCAGCCACCACCTCACGGTGGTTGTGGTGGCCCACTAGAGATTCCGACTAAGATAGCCACCCACACACAAAATTAACACCCGAAAGCAGCAGTGTACGCACATTCCTTCCCGGAAATAGACCCAACACCCACCTGAGGTGGGCCGCGACGGCAGGAGGAACATGAAAAGCGGGCAGTAGCAGCGATATGGCGTCCGGCGGCGGCAGACGGTTGCAACGACACCCAACAACAGCAGGTTCGACCTGCCATTCATACAACCATAGCTCTGGTTTAACCTCTCATCCCGCAGTCTCCGATGCCCCACATGGAGCTCTTCGCTGCCCACAGCATCCGGCAGCGGCGACAGAAGAAGACGGAGGAGGGTAAAGAAGTCCTATCGGTCCACGGGAGCAACATGTCGCCTGTCTTGCGGTTCACAGCTTTGTCGGCGGCACATCAGCGGCACGACAGCACAGCAGCGGACAAACACGGCTGGTGTGACATCCCCATTTTCACTGCCAGAAAAGACCGATTTTGTTTAT
Source organism: Lactuca virosa (assembly GCF_052849685.1). Taxonomy (NCBI): domain Eukaryota; kingdom Viridiplantae; phylum Streptophyta; class Magnoliopsida; order Asterales; family Asteraceae; genus Lactuca; species Lactuca virosa. Next base: position 28,320,872 of record NC_136427.1, read on the forward strand.
GCTTTATAAAAATCAGAGTACCTCTTTTAATAAAAATGATGCGGAATTTGTTCCCAGTAAAACATGATAAATACGTTATCAAAGCATTTCCGAAGAAAAGTATTTTTATTCATTTTAAAACATTTGGGATGTCATGGTCAATACAGAAACATAAGCATAAACAAAACTTACATTCATTTACACTAGTGATTTATATCTCCTTAATCTCTCAGTGTAATGTAACTTCATATCGACACCTGTGATACAAATAAACTGAGTGGGTCAGGTTGGGAAACCTGGTGAGTACATAGGGTTTTCAACCCACAATAATATAATTATTATGTTTAAACAATCAAGCAATCAACCCAATTACCCATCTGTAACACCGGATTCCTGGTACGATTTTATTTAAGTATTTTCTTAAATTTTTGCCATTAACTCGGCGAGTCTGCGTCCCGACTCGCCGAGTAGCAGCGAGGTGGACACGGGATTTAAACTGGGAACTCGGCGAGTCGACATATGGACTCGGCGAGTCCACCTGTCTGGATGAAACTCTATTTTCAGACATTGCACCCTATTTTACCCATTCTAAAACACCCATTTCGTCCCATTTTCCTCCCAGAGAGCAGTAGAGAACGACCCTAGCTCCTTTAGTGTTCTTGAGTGATTTTGATCTTCCAAAGAAGGTTTTGGAGCTTAGAAGAAGAAGGAGGAAGTTGGAGTGTTCCAGAAGTGAAGGTAGATCCGAAATCTACTCTGGGGAAGGCATCAAATCAGGTAATAAAACCCTCACTTTGCTCATTAGCTCTTAGGTTCCTTTTTGTCCCCAATGGTTGTTCTTCAAGCCTTAAAACCCCTAGATTTCGTGTATATATGTGATAAGCAGACCCTAGGAACTGAGACCCATGAGTTGGATCAGTTGCATGTCTCAGATTTGGCCAGATTGGGTGAAGAGTCGAAGGGAACTCGGCGAGTGCCAAAGTGCACTCGACGAGTTCCATGAAGATGGCCTTAGACTCGACGAGTTGGATGAACAACTCGGCGAGTCCTATGAAGATTGCCTGGTACTCGGCGAGTCGTTCTTCAAACTCGGCGAGTCCCTTGAATATAGCCTTGAACTCGGCGAGTTGTTCTTCAAACTCGGCGAGTCATATGAACTGTCACTAGGATAAGAAGGATTTAAGTGTAGGAGGTCCAACCCTTCGTAGTCGCACGTGGAATTAGCAATTTAACGTGTAGCTATAGTCCCAGAATCTCCAAATCTCCAAGGTTGATGTTCTGATGGAAGATTGGAGCGAATTGTGAGATCTGTTCATCGGACTCGGCGAGTCCCCCCCTTGGACTCGACGAGTCCAGTCGCGGGTTTGGTAGTTGTCCCCGTTTAGCGAGTCAGGCTGACTCAGTGAGTGGGAACAGGGACCCGATGAGTCAGAGTCGGGCTAGACGTAGAAGGACTCGGCGAGTCGCTATATAGACTCGGCAGTCCAGTCAATCAGAGAGTTGACTTTGACCAAGAAGTTGACTTTGACCAGTCATTTGACCTAAGGGGTATTTATGAGTACCTAATCCATGATTACAGATTTATAACCGGACGGTTACCGGTGCGGCAGCCAGGCGTAGGTTGAGCGGGTTTTCAGCAGCTACCCTCGAGGTGAGTTACCTTCCAGTAAAAGTGGGTCTAAGGCCACAATGCCGGCCCACTAGTAGGAGTCGTATGATAGATGACTGTCTGTGTGATAATCATCTAGGTTTGTTACTACCTGATATGCTTTATGTGCTAGCAGATTATGATGAATGGGTTATGTGATATGTTATTATGTGGTAGTAGTAGTAGGGGGTGAAACAGTCCCCAATCCGGTCGACAGGACCGAAGGGGTAGGCCAGCACCCAGATATGCTAGGCAGTATCCGGTCGACAGGACCGAAGGGGAAGGTCGGGCGCCCGGAAATGCCCGGCAGACATGTATGCTATGTGATTGTATGGTATGAGGTTCGTTGGGGGAACTCACTAAGCTTCGTGCTTACGTTTTATAGTTTTGTTTTCAGGTACCTCTTAAGCTAGGGGAAAGGAGCCGGCGCGGTAGCGGCATATCACACACACTCTTGTTTCCGCACTATGGATTTTTGGGATGTACTCTGAATATTTTACTATAATGTTACCGGTTTTCAGACATGAATTAATATTATGAATGTTTTGTAACGATGTTTTTATGTATTAACCTAATTTAAAAAAAATGAAATTTTTAGCTGGTATTTTTGGGATGTTACAAGTTGGTATCAGAGCCCTGTTTTGAGGGATTCGGACACACCTTCGGGGGTGTCTGGACTCAAATCGAGGGATTAAAAGATTTTTATAAATAAATGATTTTTTTCTAAAGACTAAGTAAAAGAGTTTTGAGAAAGAAAGAACAAGGTGTGTGATGTGCGCGACCGGCCGAGCTCAAGTAAGTTTTCCCCAAAGTACCCATACAAGTTATTATTATGATTATCAGTTCCAGTTTCAGTAGAACAGCATGCTAGAATAGGACTAAGGATCTAGGAATGATGCCTTATGTGCCTGCTTTATGTGTTCCAGCTTTATGAGAATTGCATGCTAGTACAGATCAGTCAGTATGATAGCCAGAATAGTATATACTTGATTATGTGTACTCAATGCACGAATATGCTTGCTATGTGCTTTTAGGAGTTCTAGTTGTCTCTCACTAACTAGTAAACGAATATGTTACGTTACATATTGCAAGGACTAAATAATTTCAGAAGGTTGGGTCTAGCCCTGCTTCGCAGCTCTTGTCTGAGTCCAACCGTTGTAGGGTAGGACCTCTCATTCGAAGAATTATCTAGTATGAGTAATATGTAATAGTATTCGCGAGCTAGTTAGGGAAAGAAAGCAGGGACTTCTTGTGCAGCTGATGGCAGAGAGTGGGATGGCGATTACTTAGGGCAAGCCTAGGGCGAGAGTAGCACGAGAACCGCAATATTAGTAGAAAGGACTTGGTTGAGTTGAGGCAATTCTTGAGGAAAGTACGGATAGACGTGGAAGGTAGTATGGGCCCGTACTACTGAAAGCGGAGGATCCGTACTCGATTCAAAAAGGGCCGAGACGAGACCGAGGACTTGTGATATGTATGTGAGCCTCGTTAGTGGAATATAGTTTGATGGTGGTTATGCTATGTTCTGCAGTATGGTGACCACACGACAGGGAGCGGGAGGCTCAGGATCAGGATCGGGTTCGGGTTCAGGGTCCGAACCAGTTGATGAGGGTCTACGCGAGTTCATCGCGTCAGAGATTACCAGGGGCATCCTTGAGTCGACTCCCATCATCTTCGGGTCGATCAAGGAGGGTATTGTAGAGTTGATGGAGTATCGTCTCAGGGCGTTCAGGAGTGATATGGCGGCTAGCTAGTCAGGACCACACACACTGTCCTTTAAGGACTTCAGGGGCAGTGGTGCATCAGATTTCCATGGGACGAAGGACCCCATTGCTGCCAGACGATGGATTGCAGACCTTGAGTCTGCACAGCTGATCCGCTTCTGCCCCGAGGGGTCGAAGGTACGATTTGCAGCAGGGTGTCTACGTGACAGAGCTAGAGATTGGTGGGAGTCGGTTTGTGACTTTTTGGGAGCCGCGGCCATTGAGGCTATGACATGGCCGGACTTTGTGACACGATTCAGGACGGAGTTTGCGCCTGCGGTGGAGCTCCAGCAGTTGGCACGGGAGTTCTTGGATATGAGCCAGACGACAGAGACAGTGGCGGAGATCACCACCAAGTTCTGGGAGAGGGCGTTACTGGTACCTCAGTACGCGGGTGATGAGGACATGAGGAGGACCCGCTACCACGACATGCTCCGAGCCGACATTCGGGAGCATGTCAGTTTTTCAGCTTGCCCTACCCTGGAGTCCATGATTGCCAGGGCAAGGGAGAGGGAGATTGATCTGGGTCGCATTCTGAAGAGAAAGGCTGAGGAGGGACAGATGACTGGGGCTTCGGGGAAGAAGCCCAAGGGATCAGATCCGGGCCCAAGAGGCCCACCGAGTCGTAGCCGCTGCAGGAAATGCGGCAAGTCGCATGAGGGACCATGCAGGTTAGGATCGTCAGGCTGCTACAAGTGCGGCAAGATGGAGCACTTTAGCAGGGATTGTACTGCTCCTACTCCAGTATTTCAGACGTCTGAGTTGCTGTGTTTCCAATGCAACCAGAGGGGCCACAATAGGGCCAATTGCCCTCAGTTGACAGCAGCAGCGCCAATACAGGCGCCAGCTCCAGCGACCCTGCGGATTACGGATGGCCGGCAGGGCAAGGCAGAGGCTCCGGTGGTGAAGAGCCGGGCATTTCAGCTGACAGCCGAGGAGGCACGCGCTGCACCCGATGTGGTGACGGGATCGTTCCATGTGAACAGTATTCCAGTCCAGGTGTTGTTTGATTCGGGGGCTACCCGATCCTTTGTTTCTCTTGCACTTAGCAAGAAGTTTCCTGAGTCCTTGGGCATGTTGGATTGCCCTTTAAAGGTCGAGATTGCGGACGACCGGTCGGTGCGAGCATCAGAGGTCTTCCGAGATTGTGTATTGAGGTTGTTCGAAGAGCGGTATTTGGTTGACCTAGTTCCCATTCCATTGCGGGGAAACAAGGTCATTATTGGTATGGATTAGCTGAGTCCCAATGGGGCAGTGATAGATTGCGCGCAGCAGTTAGTACGAGTCAGAGCCCCAAGTGGGGGAGAGTTAGTAATTCAGGGTGAGAGATCACAGCGAGGGCCAGCCTTCTGTTCGGCAGCGAGGGCAGGGCGTTACCTTCAGCAGGGTTGCGCAGGATATGTCGCATATGCCATGGACACCCGGGAGGTGGGTAAGGCGACGGTGGGCGATGTGCCCGTAGTACGAGAGTTCGCGGATGTATTCCCCGAGGAGCTGCCTGGGATACCTTCGGAGCGACAGGTGGAGTGCAGGATCGACCTAGTCCCTGGTGCGGCTCCGATAGCCAAGGCACCGTATCGGTTGGCTCCTCCTAAGATGCAGGAGTTGTCTACACAGCTTCAGGAGCTATTAGATAGGGGTTTCATTCGACCAAGCAGTTCACCCTGGGGAGCCCCGATTCTGTTTGTAAAGAAGAAGGACGGGTCGCATCGGATGTGTATCGATTATAGGGAGCTGAATAAGGTAACGGTGAAGAACCGCTACCCACTCCCGAGGATTGACGACCTCTTTGACCAGCTTCAGGGAGCATCTTGGTTCTCCAAGATAGATTTGCGTTCAGGGTATCACCAGGTGAGGGTCAGAGAGGAGGATGTGCAGAAGACGGCATTTCGGACACGTTATGGCCACTATGAGTTCGTGGTGATGCCTTTCGGGCTCACCAATGCTCCTGCCGCGTTCATGGACCTCATGAACCGCGTGTGTAGACCGATGTTAGACCGGTCGGTGATAGTATTTATTGATGATATCTTTGTTTACTCCAAGACGCGAGAGCAGCATGAGGAGCATTTGCGAGAGGTTCTAGAGACCTTGAGGAGGGAGAACTTGTATGCCAAGTTCTCCAAGTGTGAGTTCTGGTTGCGCGAGGTGCAGTTTCTTGGGCACCTTGTCAACTAGAACGGAATTTCGGTGCATCCGGCCAAGGTGGAGGCCGTGATGAGATGGGAGGTTCCGAAATCTCCATCTGAGATTCGGAGTTTCCTGGGATTGGCTGGCTATTATCGGAGATTCATCCAGGATTTCTCCAAGATAGCATTACCCCTGACCAGGTTAACGAGGAAGGTCGTGGTCTTTCGTTGGGGGCCTGACCAGTAGGCAGCATTCAAGACACTGAGACAGAGATTGTGCGAGGCGCCAATCTTAGCCTTGCCAGAGGGCATGGAGGATTTTGTTGTATACTGCGATGCGTCCACCTCAGGTTTGGGCACAGTATTGATGCGGAGAGGGCATGTCATCGCCTACGCGTCGAGGTAGCTGAAGCCTCACGAGGCGAACTACCCGACGCATGATTTGGAGTTGGGGGCCGTTGTGTTCGCCCTCAAGATTTGGCGTCATTACCTCTATGGGGTTCGCTGTACGATTTACACGGACCACAAGAGTTTGAGGTACCTTATGGACCAGCCAAATCTGAATATGAGGCAGCGTCGGTGGCTTGATGTGGTAAAGGATTACGATTGTGAGATCCTCTACCACCCAGGGAAGGCCAATGTCGTGGCCGATGCGCTTAGCCGCAAGGCAGCACCGATCAGGGGTATCTGTTTGAGGATGATGGTTGTGACTCCGCTTCTGGAGCGGATCTGGGAGGCTCAGCAGGAGGCTATGAAGGAGGAACATCGGAAGAGTGAGCGGATTGTGGGACAGGTTTCCTCCTTCGACCATGACAGCAGGGGATTATTGACATTACACCACAGGGTGTGGGTTCTATACCTCGGAGGCGTGCGCCAGGTTCTGATGGAGGAGGCGCACAAATCCCGATTCTCCATTCATCCAAGGGCAACGAAGATGTATATGGATCTTCGTCTGGACTATTGGTGGCCCTGCATGAAGCGGGATGTAGCATGGTACGTTGAGCGGTGCCTGACCTGCAGGAAGGTCAAGGCCGAACACCAGAGACCGCACGGCAAGATGCAGCCGTTGGATATCCCGCTGTGGAAATGGGAAGTCATCACGATGGATTTCATCACCAAGCTTCCCAGGACCGCGCGGGGAGTGGATTCGATATGGGTCATCGTCGATCGGTTGACCAAGAGCGCCCACTGTATCCCGATTCAGGATAGCATCTCGGCCGAGAAATTGGCCGATATCTACATCAGAGAGGTAGTGGCACGGCATGGGGTGCCAGTTTTAGTGATTTCGGATAGGGATGTGCGGTTCACTTCCAGGTTCTGGAAGAAGTTTCATGACGAGCTGGGTACTCGTCTGCATTTTAGTACAGCCTTCCACCCGCAGACGGATGGCCAGAGCGAACAGACCATCCAGACTCTGGAGGACATGCTGCGGGCGTGTGTTTTAGACTTCGGTGGTAGCTGGGATACCTATCTTCCTTTAGCCGAGTTTTCATACAATAACAGCTATCACACGAGTATTGACTGTCCTCCCTTCGAGATGTTGTACGGGAGGAAGTGCAGGACCCCGATATGTTGGGGCGAGGTTGGACAGAGAGTCATGGGGAGCACCGAAGTAGTGCTCAAGACGACAGAGAAGATTCAGCAGGTCCGGAGCAGGCTTCAGACTGCTCAGAGTCGGCAGAAGAGTTATGCCGATAGGCGCCGATCAGACTTGGAGTTCCAGGTTGGAGATATGGTTCTCCTGAAAGTGTCGCCTTGGAAGGGCGTCATCCGATTCAGGAAGCGGGGCAAGTTGGGTCCCAGGTATATTGGACCGTTTAGGGTTGCAGCCCGAGTGGGCAAGGTGGCATACCGGCTGGATCTGCCAGCCGAACTCAGTCAGATCCACATCACTTTCCACGTCTCCCAGCTGCGGAAGTGCCTGGTGGATGACTCAGCGGTGGTACCTTTGGAGGACATCCAGGTTGATGACAGCCTGAATTATATCGAGCGGCCTGTGGCTATCCTAGACCGGAAGTCGAAGGAACTGAGGAACAAGAGGGTGGAGCTGGTGAAGGTGCAATGGCAGCACCGGAAGGGCTCGGAATGGACTTGGGAGCCCGCGGATGAGATGGTGGAGCATTATCCAGAGCTGTTCCGGGAGGGAGCGGCAGACTTCGAGGACGAAGTCTAAAATAAGTGGGGGAGATTTGTAACACCGGATTCCTGGTACGATTTTATTTAAGTATTTTCTTAAATTTTTGCCATTAACTCGGCGAGTCTGCGTCCCGACTCTCCGAGTAGCAGCGAGGTGGACACGGGATTTAAGCTGGGAACTCGGCGAGTCGACATATGGACTCGGCGAGTCCACCTGTCTGGATGAAACTCTATTTTCAGACATTGTACCCTATTTTACCCATTCTAAAACACCCATTTCGTCCCATTTTCCTCCCAGAGAGCAGTAGAGAACGACCCTAGCTCCTTTAGTGTTCTTGAGTGATTTTGATCTTCCAAAGAAGGTTTTGGAGCTTAGAAGAAGAAGGAGGAAGTTGGAGTGTTCCAAAAGTGAAGGTAGATCCGAAATCTACTCTGGGGAAGGCATCAAATCAGGTAATAAAACCCTCACTTTGCTCATTAGCTCTTAGGTTCCTTTTTGTCCCTAATGGTTGATCTTCAAGCCTTAAAACCCCCAGATTTCGTGTGTATATGTGATAACCAGACCCTAGGAACTAAGACCCATGAGTTGGATCAGTTGCATGTCTCAGATTTGGCCAGATTGGGTGAAGAGTCGAAGGGAACTCGGCGAGTGCCAAAGTGCACTCGGCGAGTTCCATGAAGATGGCCTTAGACTCGACGAGTTGGATGAACAACTCGGCGAGTCCTATGAAGATTGCCTGGTACTCGGCGAGTCGTTCTTCAAACTCGGCGAGTCCCTTGAATATAGCCTTGAACTCGGCGAGTTGTTCTTCAAACTCGGCGAGTCATATGAACTATCACTAGGATAAGAAGGGTTTAAGTGGAGGAGGACCAACCCTTGGTAGTCGCACGTGGAATTAGCAATTTAACGTGTAGCTATAGTCCCAGAATCTCCAAATCTCCAAGGTTGATGTTCTGATGGAAGATTGGAGCGAATTGTGAGATCTGTTCGTCGGACTCGGCGAGTCCCCCCCTTGGACTTGGCGAGTCCAGTCGTGGGTTTGTTAGTTTTCCCCGTTTAGCGAGTCAGGCTGACTCAGTGAGTGGGAACAGGGACCCGATGAGTCAGAGTCGGGCTAGACGTAGAAGGACTCGGCGAGTCGCTATATGGACTCGGCGAGTCCAGTCAATCAGAGAGTTGACTTTGACCAAGAAGTTGACTTTGACCAGTCATTTGACCTAAGGGGTATTTATGAGTACCTAATCCATGATTACAGATTTATAGCCGGAGGGTTACCGGTGCGGCAGCCAGGCGTAGGTTGAGCGTGTTTTCAGCAGCTACCCTCGAGGTGAGTTACCTTCCAGTAAAAGTGGGTCTAAGGCCACAATGTCGGCCCACTAGTAGGAGTCGTATGATAGATGACTGTCTGTGTGATAATCATCTAGGTTTGTTACTACCTGATATGCTTTATGTGCTAGCAGATTATGATGTATGGGTTATTTGATATGTTATTATGTGGTAGTAGTAGTAGGGGGTGAAACAGTCCCCGATCCGGTCGACAGGACCGACGGGGTAGGCCAGCACCCATATATGCTAGGTAGTATCCGGTCGACAGGACCGAAGGGGAAGGTCGGGCACCCGGAAATGCCCGGCAGACATGTATGCTATGTGATTGTCTGGTATGAGGTTCGTTGGGGGAACTCACTAAGCTTCGTGCTTACGTTTTATAGTTTTGTTTTCAGGTACCTCTTAAGCTAGGGGAAAGGAGCCGGCGCGGTAGCGGCATATCACACACACTCTTGTTTCCGCACTATGGATTTTTGGGATGTACTCTGAATATTTTACTATGATGTTACCGGTTTTCAGACATGAATTAATATTATGAATGTTTTGTAACGATGTTTTTATGTATTAACCTAATTTAAAAAAATGAAATTTTTAGCTGGTATTTTTGGGATGTTACACCATCCCCATTATCTTCTTTATTCTTAAGGATCTACCCTAAGAATCAGCTATTTCTCGTTCATTTATTCCTAAGGATTATCCTAAGGAATAAGTACGAATTCCATCGTTGTCAATGACACATCTGTCAAACACAGCTGCTAGTTCTGTCACTTAGGCGCAGCTACCAAAATTGTGACATTCTCTACGAGGCGCATCTGCCGGTATTGTCCTTTAGGCGCATTTGCCAGGGTTATCTCGTTTATCAACACTATCGTTTCTGAGAATCCACCCGCAATACATGTCAATGGGTTTTTAGAGTACACCGGTGAACACATCGTTCACAACACCTACAGGTTGCGAGCCTGCTAGTGTTCCACTGGACTGTCTAGAATAGTCTGTGGTTGTCATCTATACTCTGCTAGCTGACGGGGCCAGCATTTAGGTACAAGGCTTCTCACATCGTCCACCGCTCACCCTCACCTCATGGTCTATTTCACCTCTCACCTCATCATCCAACTCATATTTCATCTATTACATCTACCCATGTTTTACCCCAATATTTTCGTAGATATAAAATACATATACAGTTTAAATCATTTAAAACGTGTTATAAAATCGTTCATCTAGCATAGACAACAAGTACTCAGATAATATGCACACATAGCACGTAATTTATATAAAATACTTAATATCTATGTGTAAGATGAAAGTAACTATGCACTCACCTGAAAAGGTGGTGATTCTGAACTCAGACAGCCCTTCGCTTTGTTAAAAATAATTTCTTTCGACAAAACCTAGTATTATTACGACTAGTGTTTAGTCTACTATTTGCCGAGACTAAATAATAGTCTAGCTATTATTACTATTATATAAGCGTTAAACAATACTTATATAACCCATAATATTAGCCCAAGTACTTATTATAAGTTCCTAATAACGTTACTATAATTAAATAAAAGCTATATTAAAAATAGCGTAGGCGTAGCTCACTTACAGCGAGTTTTATAGAAAACTGGGCTTTGCTTGGAGCAGCGTTCCCGAGCCGAAAAGCTCTTCTTCTCGGAGCCGTCAAGCACTCCGGGGCTTCCGCCTCGTGCTAGGGAGGTTCCATAGGCTTTTCGGGAGGTTTCGGGGCTAGAAAGAGGTTTTAGAGAGAGAGTAAAGAGAAGAAAGAATGGGAAAGGTGTGAAGAAAATGAGGATGGGAGAGGTTCTATTTATAGGGTGAAAAATGGCTGAACTTGGTGCCACATGTCACCATCTAGTGGCAAGACTTGGGGAGAAAGCAATGGCTAAGATTGTGTCACATCACCCATTTTCGCACAGCACACTTCCGACTTCTAAAATCCGTAACTTTCACATACGAGCTCCGTTTTGACGTTATTTATATCCACGCGTAGGTAAAAATAATATCTACAACTTTCATTTTGACTCCGTCGCTAATTCTCGACCGATCTTAAATTTAACAGCACGAGGAGATTATACTGTTAAATGTCCGCGTAAAATTCATAACTTCGACATACGGACTCTGTTTTCGTCTGTCTTTTTACCGTTGAGTTCCTATTAATGAGATCTTCAATTTTCATTTAGGTCGCGTAGGCCAAAAACTGCTCAAACTAAAATTCGAGTTTCGGGTCGTGCATTGCTAAGCCAAATCTTCGAAAATTCATAACTTCCTCATACGAAGTCAGATTTGGGCGTTCTCTTTTTTGTATGTTCTCGGTTTAACGTATACTACAACTTTTGTTTCTATCACTAAGGCTAAAAAGCCCTCTATTGTAAATTCACTATTTACGTCTCCCGGTGACGTGCCGGTTTTGCCGAAAAAGTTCGACGGGCCATAACTTCTTCGTTATAACTCGGATTTTGGCATTCTTTATATGTACGGAACCCTTGAGACATATTCTACAACTTGGTTAAGATTATTTATTCTAAATAATCTTTTGTCTAAAGTTCGTTTTCGACCCCTATTATCTCTAAATTGACTAGCCCGGGTCTACGGGCGTTACAATTATCTCCCCCTTAGGATGATTACGTCCCGGAATCATCAACGAAACAGGGCTCACATGATGACTCCATACGTTATCTCTTCATCCTAAGTAATAACCGTAATTTTGATGTTTCTTCAGACGAGTATCTAGCTCTAAGACTTCCTGACTGCAGGCGGTGCCCGATCTTGGACCCGCTCTCTATCTCATGATCTTCATGTCGTGATATCGATCTTTATTGGAGACTCCTTCTTTAACAAACTTAAGATAAGTTTCTTCCTTCGATTATTATAATAGACCGATGGGTCATGTTCTAATGACCTCTCATCGTATGATGCGTTGCTTGGACTCAGGTCTTTTAGAGTCAAATTCCAGAACAGACTATACCTTCCTTCATGTTCTAATCACATCATAAAAGGTAGTGTTTCTAGCTACAAGCAACTATCGCGATACCTCTACCGATCGCTTTTATTATCTTTTATTTCAATCTTCCGACTTAAGTCAGATGCTACATCAAACTTGCACGTAACATACTCATCGTAGTCGGACTCAATTAGATATGATACTAGGGTCGGAATAACAATCATCTTCTTAGTCATTACCGAAACGATGGTAACGACATACTTGAATAAAACGAAATCAATTACTAGCTTCTTGGTAACCTTGTGACTTTCCCTGATCCAAGCGTGAGTCCTGTGCTTCCGGTAGTATATGCATCTACTACCTTTCACACCTACTCATACTCGTCCCAAGTATTGTCTCGCAGTTTTCCAATTAACCATAAAAAAATCACATAACAAATTGACACATCAGATAACAAAACGAAGGTTTTATATTATTCCTTGAAACGATTACATAGGTGCTCAAGTTCAACCTATATTATGCCTCTAATAGGCTACACCTCCTGATACTATCCACATGGCTTCTTCATAACTTGATCCTCGGATATCCATCCTTACTCCTGATTCCTAGCATTGCCATCTACTTCGTCAGGGATCATTTGGAATGCTCTTGCTTTTGGCTTTAGCGGCGCATTTTGCCTTGCAGCTTCGTTCTTCTTTGGACAGTTCTTCGAAATATGCCCATCATTTCCACATTCGTAGCACTTCTTGTTGTCGAATGTACAATCTCTGGAATAGTGACCGGTCCTACCACACTTATAGCACGTCACTTCTCCATCGCATCTTCCGAAGTGCTTCTTCTTGCACTTCTCACACCATCTTGCTTCACCTCCTCCCCCTCCAGACTTCGGGAATGTTCTCTCCTTGTTGGACCTTGAAGATCCTTCATGCTTCCTTTTATCGCCAACTTCAGCTCTCTCCAGACCCTTCTCTCTTATCTGGGTCTCCATATTCTTAGCAGCCCAGATGGCGGCTTTCAGAGTGGTTGCTTGCTTGACCATTGGACCAAAGTCCGCTGGTAATCCGTGGGCAAACTTGTTGACCTTGGAGAGCTCAGTTGGCACTAGATAAGGAACGAGCTTCATCTTCTCCGTAAAACTTGCAGCATACTCGGTGACACTCATCCTCCCCTTCTTCAGATTCTGGAATTCATTGTTGATCTCTAGAAGATCCTGCTCAGAGCAGTACTGCATCTTTAATTGCACTAGGAAATCTTCCCAAGACATCTTGCATGCTTCTCCCTTGGGCATCATGTTAGCTAGTAGCTTCCACCAGCTCAGTACTCCAGACTTTAACAGAGGGACCGCAAGGGCGGTCTTTTGTTTGTTGCTACACTGACAACTCTCAAACATTGTCTCCATCTCGGAGATCCAGTCCATAACTTCCACCGGTGATGGCTTCCAGAAAGACTTGGGGGTTTGGATGCCATGAAATCCTTGTACTTGCATCCACGTTCGTCATTTCCTCCATCCTGATTGTTTCGTCTAACTATCGGTGGGCTGTCTTGACCAACCGTCCCATTATAGTTCCCTCCTTCTTACTTCCCATCCTTCAGCTCGGGCTGTTCAATAGGCATTGTAAGTTCCTCTCGATTTTGTTGAAGTAAACGCCTTCTTTCCTCCATTTGACGATCCAACATCATTTGGATCATCGCTTGTACCCCGGCCATGGTGATTGGCTCAGGTGCAGTTACTACAACAGGTATTTGTTCAATCACTTGGGGTTGTTGATTCCTATTTCCATTCGCGTTCCCGACTCCACTTCGGGTTCTTGCCATTTCGATCTATACACCAAATCAGACGGTCGGTGTGTAATGACGAGAATTAAGATAGGAAAGATTTTATCTATGATTGACGTATAATCCCCTTATCTCTGCGAAAAGTTATATGCCAGTTCTAATACCGTAATTAAACGTTTAGAAACCTGAACAACTAAAGTTTCCAGATCCGGTCGGCAATAGACCATAGATCCGACCATATAATGCATATAATGCATAAAGCATTTAGCACATAAAGCATATTAGGCATACTTTCTAAATAGGCTAGTGCTCACATCTCACAATCATCGCTTAGCATTCTAAGTTTAAGTCTAGAAATAAATCCTTATTCCTAGTTCGCTTAAACTAATGCTCTGATACCAACTGTGACATCCTCATTTTCACGGCCAGAAAAGACCGATTTTGTTTATGCTTTATAAAAATCAGAGTACCTCTTTTAATAGAAATGTTGCGGAATTTGTTCCCAGTAATACATTGATAAATACGTTATCAAAGCATTTCCGAAGAAAAGTATTTTTATTCATTTTAAAACATTTGGGATGTCATGGTCAATACAGAAACATAAGCAAAAACAGAACTAACATTCATTTACACTAGTGATTTATATCTCCTTAATCTCTCAGTGTAATGTAACTTCATATCGACACATGTGATACAAATAAACTGAGTGGCTCAAGTTGGGAAACCTGGTGAGTACATAGGATTTTCAACCCACAATAATATAATTATTATGTTTAAACAATCAAGCAATCAACCCAATTACCCATCCCCGTTATCTTCTTTATTCTTAAGGATCTACCCTAAGAATCAGCTATTTCTCGTTCATTCATTCCTAAGGATTATCCTAAGGAATAGGTACGAATTCCATCGTTTTCAATGACACATCTGTCAAACACAGCTGCTAGTTCTGTCACTTAGGCGCAACTACCAAAATTATGACATTCTCTACGAGGCGCATCTGCCGGTATTGTCCTTTAGGCGCAACTGCCAGGGTTATCTCGTTTATCAACAGTATCGTTTCTGAGAATCCACTCGCAATACATGTCAATGGGTTTTTAGAGTACACCGGTGAACACATCGTTCACAACACCTACAGGTTGCGAGCCTACTAGTGTTCCACTGGACTGTCTAGAATAGTCCGTGGTTGTCATCTATACTCTGCTAGATGACGGGGCCAACATTTGGGTACAAGGCTTCTCACATCGTCCACCCCTCACCCTCACCTCATGGTCTATTTCACCTCTCACCTCATCATCCAACTCATATTTCGTCTATTACATCTACCCATGTTTTACCCCCAACATTTTCGTAGATATAAAATACATATACATTTTAAATCATTTAAAACGTGTTATAAAATCATTCATCTAGCATAGACAGCAAGTACTCAGATAATATGCACACATAGCACATAATTTATATAAAATACTTCATATCTATGTGTAAGATGAAAGTAACTATGCACTCACCTGAAAAGGTGGTGATTCCGAACTCAGACAGCGCTTCGCTTCTTAAAAATAATTTCCTTCGACGAAACCTAGTATTATTACCACTAGAGTTTAGTCTACTATTCGTCGAGACTAATTAATAGTCTAGCTATTATTACTATTATATAAGCGTTAAACAATACTTATATAACCCATAATAATAGCCCAAGTACTTATTATAAGTTCCTAATAATGTTACTATAATTAAATAAAAGCTATATTAAAAATAGCGTAGGCGTAGCTCACTTACAGCGAGTTTTATAGAAAACTGGGCTTTGCTTGGAGCAGCGTTCCGGAGCCGAAAATCTCTTCTTCTTGGAGCCGTCAAGCACTTCGGGGCTTCCGCCTCGTGCTAGGGAGGTTCCCAAGGCTTTTCGGGGGGTTTCGGGACTAGAGAGAGGTTTTAGAGAGAGAGAGAGAGTAAAGAGAAGAAACAATGGAAAAGGTGTGAAGAAAATGAGGGTGGGAGAGGTTCTATTTATAGGGTGAAAAATGGTTGAACTTGGTGCCACATGTCACCATCTAGTGGCAAGACTTGGGGAGAAAGCAATGGCCAAGATTATGTCACATCACCCATTTTCGCACAGCGCACTTCCGACTTCTAAAATCCGTAACTTTCACATACGAGCTCCGTTTTTGACGTTCTTTATATCCACGCGTAGGTAAAAATAATATCTACAACTTTCATTTTGACGCCGTCGGCTAATTCTCGACCGATCATAAATTTAACAGCACGAGGAGATTATACTGTTAAATGTCCGCGTAAAATTCATAACTTCTACATACAGACTCTGTTTTCGTCTGTCTTTTTACCGTTGAGTTCCTATTAATGAGATCTTCATTTCTCATTTAGATCGCGTAGGCCAAAAACCGCTCAAACTAAAATTCGAGTTTCGGGCCGTGCACTGCTAAGCCAAATCTTCGAAAATTCATAACTTCCTCATACGAAGTCAGATTTGGGCGTAAATTCACTATTTACGTCTCCCGGTGCCGTGCCGGTTTTGCCGAAAAACTTCGACGGGCCATAACTTCTTCGTTATAACTCGGATTTCGGCGTTCTTTATATGTACGGAACCCTTGACACATATTGTACAGCTTGGTTAAGATTATTTATTCTAAATAATCTTTTGTCGAAATTTGTTTTCGACCCCTATTATCTCTAAATTGACTAGCCCGGTTCTACGGGCGTTACAGCTGGGAAGCGGCTGTGGAGGGTCCAATGGTGGTGTGCGGCTACCGGAAATGAAGAGGGAGGTATAAGGGTGGGAGGCGGATGAACTCGTGGAGGTGGCGACTGTATACATTTTAGGGTTAGGGATGCAAGTGACGGGAATGGTCACAGTTAAATACCCCGACTCCATGCAAACTTAGGGAAAATGACAGAACTGGTCCCTCCCATTCCAAACTCTTCAAACAAAGTCCAATACTTACCATTTAAACCCTGACTCCTTAAAATACTTTCAACTTTGATCCAATATTTTACCAAATGGCCCCTCTTTCAGAAAATCCTTACAATTCAGGTCCAAATGTTACCAATTACACCCTACCTTCTAAAACCCCTTTCAAAATAAGTCTTGAAATTAAACCTTAACCCCCGGAGATTTAATTATTGTCATTTTGCTTCCCGAAACCAACACCCTACCAATTTTATTTAATTTTGAGGTCTAATAATATAAACTAATAATAAAAATTGCTTCTCGGGGTTCCGGGTTTATCATTTAATTATTTTATTTAAAACGGGATGTTACAACTCTCCCCCAATTAAAATTGATTTCGTCCTCGAAATCGTTTCTTATCATTCCTTACACGCCCAACAACTTGCAGTACAATCCCGAGCTTCACCCTAGCCTTTCCAAGGAAACCGTAACCAACCCTCATAGGGTTCCAAGACCTGAAAATGAACAAATCCGTTGCAATATGATCATATTTACTGAATCTGAAATCTGAAGTCTCGAGATGGCATGGCTCCCTGTCAGACTGCCCGCACTGGATCATTGTTGAATGCATTGCACTTAACTCCCAACTCGCTACTCAACTTCTGATAACCTGAGGTTCCCACTAGAAAACAGAATCACAAATCGCACATTGCTAACTATGATCCTTTAGTTCCCGAACCACATACATATAATAACCGGCTAATAAGCACAAATACTCATACCTGGCCCAATCAGCCTCGGGCTGGAATACCAGGCATGCCTACGACGGGTCCAGTCATCCTTAGGATGGAATACCCTCGTATCACACACTCATGTTTGGTCCAATCAACCCTCGGTTTGGAATACCAAAAACGTCAGGTCCACTCAATCGTAGGGTCCGATCATCCTCATGATGGAATACCCTAGATTGGAATACCACTATATACATAACTCGGGTCTAACCCATAACTTGAAATCCAAGGACCTATCCTTGCATCTCATCCAATAATCCTCTTATTCGCCTCAACCGAGTGACACTCATCTGAAATACTGGGTTCCGGCCCGTTCGCGGAGCTAAAGGTCTCCCACATAGTTGCCTCACACAACTTCTGAACGAAATCCTTCTCTGGGACTAGGTGCCACTAGTTATCATGCCGTTGTGGCTCTAACTACCTCCCGATCCAACCGATCGGGTCCATACGTCGAATCCTGACGTCATCAAACCCAGGCTAAAAGTGATTGCTACCTAACCGATGGTAGCCTTATATCAGAAACAATCTTATACGTTCCCTTGCTTCCTTGATCCCATAACTGTAGTGGCACTCCTACAGTCCTATCACTGTCTCAACCTGATCTAATCCTTCTAGTTAAATCCGAAATCCAATCCGTGGATTTCCATGTCCTCAATGTTGCAACCGAGCTGGTGGGTACTACCGTCCCTTTCAGGATCTAACAACGCGCTCATGCTATCTACCAACCAAGTGAAGGCTGCGGCTATACCCACAGACATACATCACTCAAGCACTATCTGCTGCTAGTGAATGCTACGGCTACCCCCGCAGTCTTACAACACTTTCCATACTACCTGATCACTAGTGAATGCTACGGATACCCCTATAGTCTTACAACACTTTCCACACTACTTGATCGCTAGTGAATGCTACAGCTACCCCCGCAGTCTTACAACACTTTCCATACTACCTGATCGCTAGTGAATGCTACGGCTATCCCCGCAGTCTTACAACAATTTCCATACTAGTCGAACACAAACTCGACCTAACACATAACTGAACTTAATTCATGGCTAGAATCCTAACTTGATCCCCAAATTCTGCTATCAAGCATCGAGAAGATGCGATTACCATGCTGGGAAGTCTTACCGAACTCCCAACTCACACAACACTCTAACCAAACCTCCACTAGGGTTGTCTTCCTTCCTAAAAACGATGCGAAACATATCACAGTTTCAAAGCCAATCTTGCTTCTGCATTCCGGGACGATTCTCCCCCACTTAGCTTTGACTAAGTCTTCACAATACATGATAATTTGGAGAATTCCAGATCCTCCTCACTTTCCAACGATCGATCCGATGACAACCAGACCTTTCCAACTAGTGCTTCATTACCAGCCAATCGCAAGTGATCACATACTTCTAAGAACTAGCTGAACACTTCCTGAATCCCAGGGAAACCATCAGTCTCTAAAGCTTGAATGATCCCTCACTCAAATCTTGAAGATCTAAGGATAGGTGCTCCAACTAATATCTCAGCAACGAGCTACTTCCCTTGGCACTATCATCCGCCAATCAATAACGGTTACTAGAACCACTGAATCCGGACAATGCTGAATAACCGTCCTGTAGGACCCTGTCCGTAGACCTCCCACATAATACCCTTCTTCACAAAGTGTTCCAATAATTCTCCCGCTATCGGGCTCTAGAATCATCTCATTCAGGGTCTCGCACCCTGAATCACTCACCAGCTCAGTCGTCCACGGCTGAGCTACAGTAGCTGAAACAACCTTTTTGCCCTAAACCGAGCTACAACTACTCCCAAGACATAGTCTACAATCCCAAAAGTGCAATAGATCACGGAATCAATCCTCACCGTCTGATACAAGAGATCCAAAGTGAATCGGATCTCACAAGATTCTTATGCCACATCGACCCACCCGCGCTCACCAGCACTGAACTAATGTTGCCAAACCCAGCGAGCAACTGACCCGAGCAGGAACACAACCTGATCCTAGGATCCCAAGTCTGCTCACTCCTTCGAGCTCGAAAACTGAAAGGTCAAAATCCTTGCCCCGGAAGACAACATTCCAATCCTATCAATTAACCATTCTAATTCCAGCTGCATAACTCCAGTTGAACATAATCATTACTCCTTTTTGGAGTCCCCGCGACTCACATTCTGGCCTCGAGCAAACCTCTGAAGCCTCAAATCTAGAAACTAATGTGCTAGACTCTCCCGCTTAACCTGCGGAATGTAACAAGTACATAGCATCTCCCTGATCCCAAGTAACTGCAGCCCTCGACTCATCAGAATACGCCCCAGTAACAAGTCCCGGTACTGAAAAGCTCGACCAGCTCCTCCCCCTGCCGTCGTTACAACTGTTGAAGCTGCCGCGACAGCTGTCTCAACAATGGCTACATAGCGCTCATCAAGGTACTCAACCATGACGGTCTTGATAGACCCAAACATCTCCAGAATCTGACCCCGGACAAATCTCGATCACCTCTTCCCGGATGATCCCACTGACAATGTTGGCCTATCCTGGCTGCCAGTTCCCGATCCTAACTTGAATCCGGTCTCAAGACGTCTCGTAACCACCATTCTGGTAACAGACCAGAAAGGTCTCTGATAACCCATATAATGACAAAGAGCCAATTCCCAACCCAACCCTAGGGGTTGTGAGTTCCTTGCTACGCGTATGGGTCCTGTGCTTTCAGTAGTACGGGCCCATAGTACCTTCCACACCTACCCATATTCGTCTCAAGTGTCCTCACAACGCCCTAATCAATATACATAATCATGGCGAGCGCTCAATCCTCACTCCTAGAAGAATGGTAAATATCTCGTAACTGGTCTACTGGCCTCACACAACCCACCCATCCATGAAACTTCCACCAACCCTGCAGCACTAGTGTATGCTAGCCATACATAACGCTGGACCCTATACACTTTCGAATATCCAATCTTACCCTAAGCCCCAATCAATAAGAACAGAACATAAGGCCAAATCAAACATTCTTGGGCTATAAGATCTTAGTTATGTATAGCCGTGATGCATACACTAAACAACTACAATAATGATGTCAATCTCACATAAGGAAACCCTAGGCTAGCAGGAATCATGTAATCAGGCAATTCTATCATGCAATTCCTGAAGATCCCTAGCCTAGTACTAGCATGCTGTTCTAACATATCACATAATCAAATAACTATATGGTATTTTGGGGTCTACTTACTGGCTCTGGCTGATCGTACACCCTGCATCCTCATTTACTTATTTTGAAAACCATTTAAAAATTCATTTTAAAATCCTTTCCTTGATTTGAGACTGGATTCACACGAGTGTTCCTCCAATTCACTCAAACCAAGGCTCTGATACCAACTTGTAACACCCATAAAATTCAAGCCAAATTTAAAATTTTTAATACATTTTAAAACCATTAAGTTATTACAGTTTGTTTTCAAAATGGTTCAGACATCAGAGTATCCCCATAATCAATCATGAAAATATGAGGAGGGGCACGATCATGCCTTCGCCTTCTCGCAATCATCAGAAGTGCCTGAAACAAAATCAACAACTGTAAGCCCGAAGCTTAGTGAGTTTCCCCAAAATACCAATGCCATACAAACATAACCATATCATATAACCAATACAGAACAGCATGCATAATGAGTCATCAGCCTGACTGGACCGCCTCACAGGCCTTCAGTCTATCTGGACTGCTCTTCGAGCCTTCGGCACATCTGGACCGCCACGCAGGGCCTACAGCCTATCCGAACCGCTCGGGGGTATGTTGGCCTACAATACAAAGCAGGACCGCCTCAACCCAACCCCCAATCAAACAAACATGTGCACATAAATATCATACGCTAGGTTATTTCATATAAAAGTCAAACCGATTTAACAGATCACCAATCATAGCAACATCCCAATAACCGGGATACATACCTAACCGGTCACTAACATAGCATCATCCTATAACCAGGACAATCATGTGCACATAGATATTATATAACACTAGCATGTATATATATATAACAGTCAAACCGATCTAACAGATCACAAAGCATAGCAACAATCCTATAACCAGGATATCGACCTAACAGGTCACTAACATATCATCATCTTATATACCAGGATACCGACCCAACGGGTCACTAAAGCATAGCATATCACCATCCTAACTACCAGGATGTAAATCATTAAGCATAACATGCAATAATCTGAATACAATCCATAAAGGGCCGACCTTCGTGCCTTAGACCCTATTGATATAGTGAGGAGAACTCACCTGACACTGCTGAAGTCCCGCCGATAAAACTCCAGCTGCTGGTTGACAGATTCCCGAACTGTCAACATAAAACATCACCCAATTAATAATTGGGTTCCAAGCCCAAAGTCCAACTCACACACTAAAGGCTCAATAGTTATGTAATGGGCCAAAGCCCAACATATGGCCCAATTTTCCAAATTGGGCCCACACCCTCATATGGGCCTTACCCTAAGCCCATCAACATATTCTAGTTCATATGATTATTCTTGGATGGCCCATTAATAATCCAATTACAAAAGCCCAAAGGAAAGGCCCAACACAAAGCCCAAGTGAAATTAGGGTTTCATATAAAATGACAATTAGGGTTAAGTGTTTCTCACTTAACCCATTAAGGACTTAATCCATTAAGTCTCTCACTTTACTAAATAAGTCATATGGTGTGATTGGGCTTAATACACAATTCCATTCCAATGGCCCAAATGTGGGTCCCGATAAGTCCAAGCCCCTAATCCCAAAATTAGGGTTTCCACATGAAATAATGATTAGGGTTAAGTGTTTCTTACTTAACCCATTAAGGACTTAATCCGTTAAGTCCATTATTGCCTTTAGCTAGTTTGTCAATGATTTTTAATTATTATTTTAGGTTTAATAATTAATTTCTCGTGTGTGTCCCAAACGATTTCTGCAATTAGGGTTTTATGCCCTTAGGGTTTTCCAAACCCTAATTAGGGTTATCCAATCCAATACTAGCCCATTAGTCCATTAGTTGGGCTTTTAGGTCACATTGGGCCTTATTGGCCCATTAGGGTCTCTTTGGGCCCATTAGGGTTTCTTTGGTCCCACATTGTCCAAACATCCCTCAAACGAGGTCCAAACACAATCAAAGCACATTGCCACCCGACACGGCGGCCGGTGGCGGCAGGAGGCGACAACCACCACCCTACGGTGGTGGTGACAGATTTTCTTTTCCATTATTCTATTTTGTTACAATTTACATCACCATCTAATTAACACACACACTCACACATACTAATAAACACACACACAAACATAGCCACCTAATGGCTGTAGGCGGCTGTTCATGGTGGCAGCCACCACCTCATGGTGGTGGTGGTGGCCCACTAGAGATTCCGGCTAAGATAGCCACCCACACACAAAATTAGCACCCTAAAGCAGCAGTGTACGCACATTCCTTCCTGGAAATAGACCCAACACCCACCTGAAGTGGGCCACGACGGCAGCAGGAACATGAAAAGCGGGCAGTAGCAGCGATATGGCGTCCGACGGCGGCAGACTGTCGCAACGACACCCAACAGCAGCAGGTTCGACCTGCCATTCATACAACCATAGCTCCGGTTTAACCTCTCGTCCCGCGGTCTTCGACGCCCCACATGGAGCTCTTCGCTGCCCACATCATCCGGCAGCGGCGACAGAAGGAGACGGAGGAGGGCGAAGAAGTCTGATCGGCCCACGGGAGCAACATGTCGCCGGTCTTGCGGTTCACAGCTTTGTCGGCGGCACAACAGCGGCACGGCAGCACAGCAGCGGACAAACTCGGCTGAGAAGCGGCTGTGGAGGCTCCAATGGTAGTGTGCGGCTACCGGAAATGAAGAGGGAGGTATTAGGGTGGGAGGCGGTTGAACTCATGGAGGTGGCGACTATATACATTTTAGGGTTAGGGTTGCAAGTGACGGGAATGGTCACAGTTAAATACCCCGACTCCATGCAAACTTAGGGAAAATGACAGAACTGGTCCCTCCCATTCCAAACTCTTCAAACAAAGTCCAACACTTACCATTTAAACCCCGACTCCTTAAAATACTTTCAACTTTGATCCAATATTTTACCAAATGGCCCCTCTTTAAGAAAATCCTTACAATTCAGGTCCAAATGTTACCAATTACACCCTACCTTCTAAAACCCCTTTCAATATAAGTGTTGAAATTAAACCATAACCCCCGGAGATTTAATTATTGTCATTTTGCTTCCCGAAAGCAACACCCCACCAATTTTATTTAATTTTGAGGTCTAATAATATAAACTAATAATAAAAATTGCTTCTCGGGGTTCCGGGTTTATCATTTAATTATTTTATTTAAAACGGGATGTTACAATGTTAGTGACTTGGTTTAGGTCGGTATCCTGGTATATAGGATGATGTTATGTTAATGACTGGTTAGGTCGGTATCATGGTTATAGGATGGTTGCTGTGTTAGTGATTTGTTAGATCGGTATGGTTATATATTATATACATGCTAGTGTGCTGTAGGCCAACATACCCAGGGTGGAACGGATAGACTGCAGGCCCAAGAGGGCACATAGTCAGGTCTAAGGCCCGACGAGCAGTCCGGATAGGCTGAAGGCCCCGAGAGGGCGGTCCAGACATGTCGAGGCTCAGAGAGTGGGCCAGATAGACTGAAGGCCCGGTGCGGGCGGTCCATTCATACCGTAGACTCAGAGAGTGGACCAGGTGGATTGAAGGCCTAGTGTGGCCGGACCAGTCACACTGTAGACTCGAGATGCATGGTTGTTCTGTGTTTGTTTTATGATATGTTTATGGTTGTATGAGGTTGGTATTTTGGGGTAACTCACTAAGCCTTCGAGCTTACATATATCGATTATTGTTTCAGGTGCAGCGGATGACTGCGGGAAGGCGAAGGTGTGACCGTACACTCCCTCCTATTTTTATTTGGATTTCTGGGATAATCTTATTTGAAACTATTTTGGAAACCTTTTTGTAATAACTCTTAGTATTTGAAACGTTTTTAAAAGTTTAAAATTGGCATGATTTTTATGGGTGTTACATAGCTGCAACCACCTCCTCATGAATGATCCTACGGATCTCCTCGTCACTGGTACCACTACTCATGGGGTTGTTGCTGGTGATCACCATAGTGTCTTTGAAACGCAAAAACAAAATCATCAGAGACTAGCTCAATACATACATACTCGATTACCCACCCCTACATCATCCTTAGCATCCTATGATTCTTACTTGAGTCGCACACACATCTGGTGCTTTCAGTACTACGGGCCCAATACTACCTTCCACACCAACCTATAGTCGTCCCAAGTCCTCCTCCTAGGATCCTAATTCATAGTACTCTATCCCTCAAGGATCTCACTACTTTCTCGGTAGATTCCTCAATGCTCATCTAGGTATCTCTCCCAGACTACTCAAAACTCTTTCTAAAGATTCCTGCTATGGTCCTCCCTGGTTAGTACACACACAAAGCAAATAGCAGATAAAATCAATCAATAGCATACCCTAGGCTAAGGCAACATGAATCAGGCAACTCTAGCCGTAGTTTCTGAAGTACCTAGCCTATTGTCTAGCATGCAACTCTAATATCTCTTAAATATCTCATAATATACACAATTAATGGTATTTTAGGAAATCACCGTTCGAGCTCTGGCTAATTGTACACACTACTCCGTCTCGTTTTCTCTTTAAAAATCTTACTCGTTTTAGAAAAATTGTTTCTTTTAGAAAATTTTTCTCAAATCCTCAGTTTGAGTTCGAACGAACCCGAGAGTACATCCGAATCCCTCAAACCAAGGTCCTGATACCAACTTGTAACACTCTAAATTTTCAAACAAAATTTTCATTTTCAAAATCACATAATTCTCAATATCATATCTCAAAAACCCCAATTGTCAAAATGTCAAAAACACAAATTCATAATTTTTTTTATAAAATCCAGAATCCTCAAAACATAAACTCCATCTTGTGTGTACAATCAAGCCGGCGCCTTCCCGTAATCCTAAGAAGTACCTGAAACACATATCACATAACACGGTAAGCACAAAGCTTAGTGAGTTCTCCAAAATACCACATACACAAATATTAAGCCTCTTATGGCGATAACTCGACATGGACCCTCCGGTCTCATGCATCTCGGTGAGGACCCTCCAGTCTCACGGCTCGGTGTGGACCCTCCTGTCATGTTTCTCAGTGAAGACCCTCCGGTCTCACAACTCGGTTTGGACCCTCCGGTCCTAAGTCAATAAAGCACAGAATAATGTACCATATATCACAAAGACAAAATGCATAATATTACATAACTTAATATAATCACTTAGGACCCTCCACTACAAGAAAAAGACCCTTTTACGATGGGCAAACCACGACACTCATTGATTTATCTTACGCAAAAGAGAGTGACATTAAAAAAGTGTCATATCTTCAAAAAATTTAAGGATTTAGGTCACTCATTATTGCGTTCCCTTAAATTAGTGCCTCATGTAAAAAAAAATTAAAAACACGGAGGGCACTTTATCTAAAATGTGCGTCCTCTGTGAATATCGTTTTGATATATTTTTTTTAAGAAACACGCGTCTCTCCTCTTAGAGGGAAAATGAAATCTCCAAAAGTTTTAAACCCCGCTTTCTTCTCCTACATTCGTATCGTCTCTGTTCTCTAACATATCCTCTCCTTCGTCTCTGCCCCTCACCCACCTCCACTACCTCCAACCCACAACGATTCTTCAAGCCTGCACAACGTAAGCTACGCTTTTTTTGATCGGAGACTTACGCCCCATTCGCTTCACTCTCAATTGCAACGTCGCTCAGCAACTACGACTCCTCCACTGCAATGGTGTTGTGACTCCTCAGGATACAACATCGGCGACTACACGCCTATCAAGTAATCTCTCTCGTACTCATCATAGAAGAACGACAAGTAATATATCACCATCGGTACGTAAGTAACTCCTCAGGCTCACCGTACCACCTCTTCCCCACCCTACTGCATCTACTAAGACTCCTCAGGTTTACAAGCCCAAGGTCTGATTGTACTAACGTATGAAAAGGACGCTTCTACCCTGCCTTATTTCTTCAGTCGTTCAACAAATAAGGGGGCACGCAATTTCTCGTTCATATCTCGACTTCATCTTCTCAATCATGAAAAAGGCTCATGATTTTTCCCTTCATGTGCGATTTCATCTAGTATTATCGATTTCTCCGTTATGCCTCTGATTTTTTCCTGCATCTACTTCTCATCTCTGAAAACAACTTTATTTCATGTTTCAGCTTATAGCTATTGGCTTAGAACTAGCTGCTGTTTGGGAAGCTATCTGTCAAGCACATGTAACAGGTATCCAATTATTAATATATACAACTAGGTTACAAGAATAACTTCTTTAAATCAAGAACCAACTAATTAAACTAATGTTATATAGTCTCTTATATGTGATGTAAATAAGCTATTGAGGTAGTTTTTGATCAATTTTAATTCTTTTTTCTCTAGCTATTGAGCCAATTCAAGATTGCAAAGAGAGATGGGGTTTGTCATTTTGTTTTCGGTTTTAGTCTTAAGTTCGTATTCCTACCCCTATATGTTCACTTATTTGCTGAATTATATGTTTTGAAAAGAAGAATGGAGTTGTATGCTCTCAAAGTGGTGATAATTCCAATAAATTTAGTCTTTTGCAGTTTTTTACCTGCCTAGCTAATGAATATGAAAGAAGGCATTAGTCAACTTCCTCTATTGCAAGGTAATTTAATTCCAGATCTATTGAGGTAGTTTTTGATCAATATGAAAGAAAGTAACAAATTCATTTTCAATCTATTCATTAAAGTGTAAATAAGCTTACTAAGCTAAAAAATGATAAAAATATTAATGCTAATGTTTCCTCACCACATGTCAAGTCTATTTTATAATTTTTAACTTATAAGTCAAACTTTCCATTTATGTGAATGTACACTCACTTTTCACTTTCTATTCCTCTATCAGACATTAAAGTGCTTGGGTCAATTTGTTCAGAACTTTCAAAGCTTGGCAGAAAGTCAGTTCATGGTTAAGTTTGTCTTTTTTCCATTGTCCCCCTCTTGCCAAATTAGCTCTATTATTGTTCATAAAACTTAAAAAGATTGTTTGTTTTTTTTCCAGAGGTTTTGGTTCCATTATGGCAAACATTTGTTTTATCTCTTGTTGTATATGAGAGATCTTCAATTGAAGGACTTGAAGATTCATATGAAGGAAGATATGATTCTGATGGTTTCGAAACAAGCCTTGAATCCTTTATCATTCAAGTAAAATTTTTATTTGTGTTTAATATTTATAGATGTCAAATAACTTCTGCTCTTCTTTATCTTTAACCAATTAACCGTATGTTTTCATCTTCCTATATTTATTTTTGTAATCATTACAGGTTTTCATATATATATATATATATATATATATATATATATATATATATATATATATATATATATATATATGATCATTTCCTCGTGGCCTTGCCTTGATGCTTCTCTGTTGTAAGTTTGGCTTGGTTTCTTGTACTTGAGTCTTATCTGAAAATGTGACTTTTTTACTCTTTTTGTTTACAGGGAAAGTGGATACATGATACGAATCCATTTGAATCATTGAAATACCAAGAACCTCTTGCAGCATTGAAAGCTAGAATTGAAAAGGAAGGATCAAAAGCAGTGTTTTCTCTATTGATAGAGAAAAATATTTTAAACAATCCTCATCTTGTCACAATTGAAATGCAGGTACTTTTTGATTTTAGGTTTAAGGTTTTATTCCTTTTTAATTATAAGACATGACGCCAACTCAGTGTTTTTCAAGATTTCTTGATTTTGCCTCTAATGTACTAGTTCCCAACATTTATCTGTTGAGACCTCCATAAAGCTCTCATTTGGACATTCTTCTAAAAAAAAATTGAACTTTTTATTTTATGGTAAGATGATAGATACTAAGCGTTTCAATTAGTTCATTACCTTATTAGAACATTAAGTACCATTTCTTAAATATATCCTAACTAGATCAGTGAAAAACGATGATGTATACGAAGTTGGTGTTGACATCCTTTGATATTTAAAAACCATAACGGTATGACATGATCAAGCCACCTTAAACTGAATGATGGATGATCCAATGGCACCTCCTTTTTTATCATATGGTTTATTTGATTTTTATTAGACTTTTTAACAGAGTAATATGTATAGGTATAAGACAACAAAAGGTAAGCTGATAGTCATCAATTAATTAATTAATAAGATGCATGGAATGGAGTTGGAATCTGTTATCCAAAAGAGAAAAAAGAAGCCCATGCCCAACAAATCAACAATCAGTTGTTTCAGATGTTCTTGACCCCTGACATTAATATAATACCCCAAGTCCAACCAGTTTTTTTAAAATGTCGACAAGATCACAAGACTAGTATCTTTTTAACACGTTATTATATAATAATAATAACATCAGCAAGACTAGAAACCAGCCCATCCAGTAGGTCGGGAAGCCGACTTACTTTCTTTGTTTTTTAACTCCTCCCCATAACCAAAACGCCTAGAATTAGTGGTGTTGATAGGTATATTAGGTGTTGTATTTTCCTGAGAGTGAGAGCTAGCAGAGGCAGGAACTGCTGTGAAGCTTTCCGCTCCAAAACCCCAACTGGTGGTGCCGCCTTCAGCCGCTTGCTTGTTCTCGTGCCCATTGTTTCTTGTTCTAACAAATTTGGAGTTGTTTGTGGGATTCTCCTCAGGAAATGCCTGCCATGAATTTTGTTCAGGGGACCCTTTATAAAATAATCCCTTTTCAACCTCCCAAACTCTTCCATCTTTCTCTTTCTGCTATTAAAATTAAACAAACAAACTAATACCATTCTTTTTGCCTACAAGAAACCAACTGAATTGACCAGTGTGGTGAATTCATCGAGGGTATAATGGAGATTGTTCGGGATGACAAGAACATAAAAGATTTGCATGTTTTAGACACGTGAAGAGATCTGGCAAGCATGTACAGGTGGCTGCTAACATGTGCAAGTTGTAAAAACATAGATAACATTCTTTTTCATTAGTTGGATCAAATTCATCTTCCATTTTTGGAAACTGAAAACTAGTTTGAAGGTGCTTGATCTGGCAAGCATGTACAGGCGGCCGGTGACATGTACAGGCAGCCGGTGACATGTGCAAGTCGTAAAAACATAGATAACATTCTTTTTCATTACTTGAGGCTCCCCTGAAATTATTATATTAAAAGAACATTAGAAAACAATAACTTTCAACAATTAAATTTTTTTAAAAAAAGTTTTTTTATTTACCTTGATAGCATTGGTGAGTATCCCATTATTCCCACAAACACGTTTCCAATATAAATTCTCGGAAGTTTTTTCATTCAAAAATGTGCTTTTAGAAAAGCATAAAGATGCATCAGCCTAGTAAGGTACACCATGCTAATTGCATTTGGTTTTGGTATACTTGTTGTAATTATTAATTTTGATCTTTTCATTTATTAGTTTCTTATATTTTAGGAGTTTAAGAATCTAACTTTTTGTTGTCCATGTTCTTTATGAAGGTTGCTAAGCCAAACAATTTTGAAAAAATTCTATTGCTTCTCCTTCCGTTACTCCTCAACAGGTAATTTTTATGTTTTTTTTGAACTCCAAATAGCATCTCAAATACCATTTTATTTTATTTTTTGAATTTCTATTTACTTTGTTGATTTGTAGTATCCTGTTTAGTAAAAAGTCACAAAATTTGTGAAGGGCAGTTTGGTCTTTTGACAACAGAGTCATCTAGATGCTGGTATAAATAGCAGGTCAAGGCAATCCTGTTTCAGCATTTACCCTATACAAGCATATTTGATCAAATTGTTCAGATTATTATTTGATCAAATTGAAGATGGTTTTTGTCTATGTGGGCAATTTTCCCACTAGAGGTATATATGTATTCAGTCATTTCATTAGTTTTAAATCCTCAAATAATCCATTTCATTTGTCGGGATTTATTAGGTCTGCAAGAAGCATACAAAGCACGCCGTGCAACAGAGGAGACGATTAATGATCCACAAATCCTAAAACATTTCTGGCAATTCCCAAATAGTTTGTGTTTTATATGTTTGTTCTTATTTGGATTAGGAAGATTTGTTTTTCTAGTTTGACTGATGTTAATAAACTAACAATTAAATGTGATTTGTTTTTGAATATTACTACATTTATTTATGAAATTGATTGTTTTGTTATATAAGTATTTTATTTTGCATTATGAGACTTTAAATGTGTTATTTAATTTGAAAATTAGTAAATCTATATATATATATATATATATATATATATATATATATTTAAAACATTTAAAATTATGACACGCAAAAATGTGTGTCATCTTTCTTTATGACAGTGGCTTTAACGATACGCAATGCGAGTCGTAAACACGCGTCGTAAATTTATGACACGCAAATGCGTGTCATCTTCTTTATGACAGGGCCTTCCTTGACACGCATTGCGTGTCGTAAGCACCCGTCTTAAATGCGTGTCGTAAATAGACGACGCGCAAAAGCATGTCGTCTCTCGTTATGACAGGGCCTTCCTTGATACTCATTTGTGCGTCGTCTGAGCGTTTTACGACACGCATTGCACGTCGTAAAAGGCTTTTTCTATAGTAGTGCTCTGGTCGATAACTCAAACAAGACCCTCTAGTCACTCAGTATTACCACTCAGGTAAGTATAATGAGAAGACTCACCTCGTAAGTAAGCAAGTAGATCTAGTACCCCATGAACAGTCTAGACTCCGCCTACATAACTGACTCGTCGAGTTGGCTCATGCAGCGTCAACTCGCCGATGTTGAAGGTTAAAATCACAATCTGTTTAGTGTTTCACAACTAGGTTTTGGCACTGGTAATCAGGTTCTCATTGATGAGGATGAAAGCATTATCTCCAAGAAGAAAGCGAAGGAGATTATGCTAAAGTCGAAATGAAAAAGTGACATGTTTACTATTTACATGAAACCATTTGTGGGCATTCCCTTAGTAATCATGTTGTCAAAAACATCTTCAGACCTAAGTTGGTTATGGCATCGATGTCTTTCTCATCTCAACTTCAAAAATCCTTACAAACATGTTCTTAATGATCTTCGTCGTGGTTTACCTATTTTAAAATTTGATAATGATTCATTGTGCGATGCATGTAAACAGGGAAAACAACATCGATCAAGGTCATGTAATTAACATTGATTTAAAAATCATCGAACCTTTGGAACTTCTTCACATTGGCTTGCGTGGAACTTCGAATATTGAGACTCTTATTAAGAAGAAGTACATACTAGTTACTGTTGATGATTTTTACAGGTTTACTTGTATTTTCTTTCTTCGACAGAAGTCAGAAACTACTCAACTGGTGATTGATTTTATCAAGAACATCGAATTGAGCTTAAAGAGGAAAGTTCGAAAGATAAAGAGTGATAATGGAACGGAGTTCAAAAATTGAATTATTGTTTCATTTTTGACTGATCTAGGAATATCTCATAATTTTTTGTTCCCATATACACCTCAACAAAATGGTGTAGTCCAAAGGAGAAATCGTTCCTAGTGTGAAGCGGCGAGAATGATGCTCACTTATGTGAACTTGCCACAATACTTTAGGCAGAAGCAGTTTCGACTACTTGCTTTACGCAAAATCATGCTTTCATTCATCGTCGTTTTAACATAACACCTTATGAGATAGTAAACAAAAGGAAACCTTATGCTAAATTTTTCCCTATTTGTGGTTGCAGATGTTTCATCATGAATCTCATGGGTAATCTTTCCAAATTTCATTCGAAAGCTGATGAGGGATTTTTCTTGGGATATTCTCAAAATTTTGTAATATATCCAGTATTGAACTAGTGAACAAGGGAGATAGAAGAAACATTCAATCTAATATTCGATGATCATTATGTCAAAAGAATTGAACAACCTTTCGTTCAAAAACCCATTATTGTTGACTCAAATGTTGATTCTAAGCAAATGGATACTTTTGATATTGATGTTGATTTAATTTTTGGTATTCCAGATAGGGCCATTAATGTAGAGCACAATGCGGATGATAATAAAATATCTGAGGCATCAAAACACTCTGATTATTCAATAGTTACAAATGAAGAAACCGAAGTACATTCTTAATCAACTTCAAGAGTACATGTCGAAAAGCGTACATGTTTTGACTAATGATCAAGTGGAGGGGGGAGCACTTGATTTTGACGTCTCAAAATAAAAGTCGGGATTCGTATGTTGAGGGGGAGAATATCACAAGTCAAGCTCATGTTGAAGGGGACGTATGTCTAATCATGCTGAGGTCGAGAAGGAGCATCACAGCTCGTATCCATTGATCGAGGGGGAGCCAAGTGGACAGAATCATGATAATGGTAATGATCAAGAGCTTCATTTTCATGATGTAACTGATAATATCTCAATTGTAGGAAAAGATTCAGAAGTTGATGACATCTTTGAAAATACACCTTTATACTTCGATCCTGCATATCCATTGATGGACAAGTGGACCGGAAATCATCCGAAAGTACTAATTCTTGGTGATCCAAATTTTGGCGTCTTTAATCGAGCACATATCCGAGCCAAAAATGAGGTGTTCATTATTCATCAAGAATTTTGTATGTTTAATGTTTTCATTTCAAAATTAGAACCAAAAATAGGAAAGGTTGCATTAGAAGACTCCGATTGGGATGTTGCAATGAGTTTGAACTTGTTGAGTTCGAACGAAACAAAGTTTGGAGTTTAGTGTTTGATTAGGTGTCTAAGCCCATAACTATAATTGGTATGTACTTGACCCGAGAGTAGCATGGTCCATTTTGGGTTGCATTCACTAGAACAATCTGATAGGATGGATATTTGAGAAAGAAGTTTATTATTTAATTAATATTGATCAAGTATTAATTTAAAATTAATTTGGTGATCAAAAGAGACTAATTAAATATATATAGGGGTTGATTGTGTAAATCAATGATACATATAGGTTGGGCTAATAATCCACAGTGGATTAATGATGGGCTAAGCTTATGTAAGGTTTCATATAGTGTTAGTCCATTACAAGCTCAACGGTAAGAATTAGGGTTTACACATAACCCTTGGAATTCTACACTATATATATGTAACCCTTTGGAAAGAATTGACACACTAGTGATCTTAGAGATACTATAGTTGAATTCTTGAGTGCCTATAACTTCTCTCTCAAGTTCTCCAATTGTTGGTGGTGTTTTGTGAACCATTTGAGGCATCACACTTGAGGTGCTAAGTTCTTAAAGTCCAAGTAATTCAAGCTCCTACAAGAGGTAACCTTCTAACAAGATTTTATGATTCATATGTCAATTGCATGCTAGTTAGGATTCATGCTTTGGAAAATTGTTTATTGCATGTATAACTGAAGAAAACTTAGATCCAAAGCATTAGGGTTGTATGTGCACCATCGGAGTTTTATAGCCCTCAAAACCCTTCAATGGTATCAAAGCATAGGATTGTTTTCTGTTATATTGATGCTTGGTTATTTTTCGAAGCTAAAAAAATCGAATTTCTGGCCTCTGACTGATGAAATCGCCGATTCCAATGATCTGACTCGACGAGTTCACTCACAAAAGGGCAACTCAACGAGTCCAATTCATGCACTCGTTGAGTAGAACCTTCTGCTTGCAGATTTTCGATCCTTTTGACCAGAATTGGATTAGGATCATTACCACAAACTGTTTTGTATCATAAAATTTGTTTTTCTTGATATGATAATGATTATCCTCGTCCAATTAAAGGAAAATTGTCAAATTTTAAGATAATAAGATGATTATTTGTATTATTTGATATGAATTGTCTTGCTATATGAGTTACATTAGATCAATGGTAAATTATATGATAATATTATTAATTGAAATTGATCTAATTGCTTTTAATGAACTCCGTAACTTGTCCTCAAGTTATGGAACATCAAGGGTCTGATTTATTAAAATATATTAACTCATAAGTTATGGAAACACAAAAGTTTTGAAGAGTTTCAAAACTCGCCCTCAAGTTTTGGAATTTGTAAAGTCTCACTTATGAAACATTTAATTCCAAACCATAGAATTTTAAAAGTTTAAAAGTCAACCCTTATATTACTATAATATTATAAGTTTAATAATTATACATATGTATAAGACAAGTCAGTCTTACCGTTAGTAGGCCTCATTCACGAAGCCGGTCTATAAGGGGGCGGGGGGTATAAGGTTACTGTCTATAAAATGGTGGTTTAATGGGTGTCCACTCTCACCCACCGCTTGCTTGACCGGTGGAGGGTCGTTAGCCAAACGGGTAGGATAGGACATTAATTCTCGTTAAAAGTATAATGATAATTATAAAGTAACTAAATGTTTTATTAAATTCCCAATCTTAGTTACTTTAGGAAAAATGTGAAAATGATGCTATTCCATGAAATTGCACTTTGCACCTTGCCAAGTCGTTAGTGGAGCGTGTGTGGTTAACCAACACACTAACTTGGACTAACAAGGGTGATAAAGGGTAGCTTGATGTTTCTCATAGATCAATGGGGCATGTGTGGTTAACCGGCACATTGATTAGGTGATAAATGACATCGAGTATACCAAGTATATGTGCATGGTTATTCACACCTTGTTTGTGATCCTCGGTATCCCAGTCACAAACCTGAAGGGCATAATCCAGATTTAAACATGCTACTGAAAAGTTCAATGAATCTCAAAAGAATCTAGAATTTCACTCCAATTAAAACTTAATATTCAATTTCATTTTTCATGGTGGAAATTGGTAAATCGTCATTTAACTACCTTCAAATATTTTGCAATTGGATTATGGCATCCCTCTTCTGAATTGTAAAATATTGTGTTGGGTCCTAGCCCTAATATTTCATTTGGGTGTTATATTAAGGATTCTTATCTAATCTAAACATTGTCTTTCTTTTTCAGATGTCTTCCAACACCGTTTCTGGCTCAAACCTTTCAAGCTCTTTCTCCCTCATGAACTTGTGTGGGAGGGTCATCTTTGATGGTTCAAACTTCAATGATTGGATTCGTAACATTAAGATGGTCACTCGCTACGAGGACAAGGAATATGTCCTCGACAAAGAGCTCAAGGAAATTGATGAAACCACTGCTACTCCTGAAGAGGTTGCTGAGTATAGGGCACATGAGAAGGATGCCACAAAGGTGTCTTGTATCATGCTTGCCATTATGACAGTTGAACTTCAAAAGT
The DNA here is from genome assembly GCF_052849685.1 of Lactuca virosa. Lineage (NCBI taxonomy): Eukaryota > Viridiplantae > Streptophyta > Magnoliopsida > Asterales > Asteraceae > Lactuca > Lactuca virosa. Next base: position 28,356,490 of record NC_136427.1, read on the forward strand.
CCTATGAGGACTACTACCCTTTCGAGATGCACCAAGATTTAATGGAAATATACCATCAAAGTGATCGTCAGGAAAGGTATTAAATCATTGCCTCCATGATTACAACAGAGATGAAGGATGGAGAGTCCATCACGAGCCACTTGCAGAAAATGCAAAGGTTTGTGGACCGCTTGCTGAAGTTCAATGTGAACTTCGATGAAGAGTTGGCCATTGATATTATCCTACACTCATTGCCTCCTTGTTATGATCAGTTTCGTATGACTTATCATATAAACAAGGAGGAGGTCACTCTTAGCAAGCTTCAAGGCCTTTTGAGAACTGCTGAAAGTAGTCTAAAAGAAAAATCTGTTGTATCTACTCCTACTCCTACAGCTGCTGCCCCAGTCCTGGAAACTGGACATGGGAAAGGGAAGAAGAGGTAGGCTCATTCTAAGAGCCGCAAGGAATAGTCTCATGATGGATCCTCTTCTAGTGGAACCAAAGCTAGTTCTGCTAATCCCTCTACCAATCCAAAAGAAACATAGTGCTTCTATTGTCATGATAAAGGGCACTGGAAGCGAAGCTGCCCAAAATACTTGCAGGATGCCAACGTTGGGAAAATAAAGCCCAACCATGCAGGTATTTATACAATTCTATCCAATAAATCATTAGATTCCAGTTTTTGGGTCCTTGATACAGGTTATGGTTTCCACATTTGTTCTGATTTGCAGGGTCTAAGAAGAAGTAGGGATGTGGAGCACGGGAAAATGAATTTGATCATGGGGAATAGGGAAATGTCGATTGTCACCAAGATTGGAGTTTATTCTTTATTTCTTAGTAGTGGGTTAGAATTAGATTTGAATAATTGTTGCTACTTATCTGATATGGCAAGTAACATTTGTTTCTTTCATGGTTTGTACAAACAAGGTTTTAGATTTTCATTTGATAATGAAATTGGTTCTATTAATGCTTTTTATAATGGTGTATTTTATTTTAAAGCATTGCCTTGTAATGGCGTATATGAAACTGTGATGGTTGTAGACAACTTAGGAAATAATGTGTTGCACATTGATTCTTCCAATAGTTTGGATAAGGCATCCTTGTGGCATTGTCGTCTTGGACATGTCAACAAGAAGTGCATTGGTCAACTCCAAAAGGCTGGTGTTTTGGAGTCATTCGACTTAAGGTCGAATGACACTTGTGAATCTTGTTTGCATGGAAAGATAACCAAGTCAGCCTTCACTGGTACTTGTGAAAGGGGTGAGGGTTTGTTGGATCTCATACACACCGATGTGTGTAGACACTTCAGATCCACTATAAGGGATGCTAACCGCTTCTATGTGACTTTTACTGATGATTTTAGCAGATTTGGCTATATCTACTTAATCAAGAATAAGGCAGAAACCTTTGAAAGGTTCAAAGAGTTTATACAAGAAGTGGAGAATCATTTGGGCAAGAAGATAAAGATTCTCTGATCCGATCGAGGTGGTGAGTGTCTTCGTATCGAGTTCCTAGACTATCTTAAGGAATGTGGATTTATTTCATAATTGACGCCACCCAGGACACCACAACTTAATGGTGTAGCTGAGAGGCACAATCGAACCTTGTTGGACATGGTTCGTTCCATGATGAGTAGAGCTTCGTTACCTATCTCATTCTGGGGGTATGCCTTAGAGACTACCACCCACATCCTTAACCTAGTCCCTCGTTAGCACACATCAAGGTTTGGGGTTGCGAGGCTTTTGTGAGGCATGAGACTCACGACAAGTTCAAACCTCGTAGTGAGCGTTGTAGTTTCATCGGCTACCCATAAAAGTCTTTTGGATATCTCTTCTACAAACCGAGTGACAATGTTGTCTTCGTTGCGACAGGGGTTTTCCGAGAGAGAGAACTTATATGCCAAGAGGACAGTAGGAGACAAATTGACCTTGATGAGCTTCAAGAGTTAAGTGATGAAGGAACCTCAAACACTAGCGCTCAACCTGAGGAGGAAACTCCTGTTGAACCAATTGACGAGTCCGTACCTCTGAGGCGTTTCGGTAGAGTTAGTGTTCCACCTGTGTTATATGGTTTCCATATTACTATAGATGGTGATACATTTATCAGCGATAGAACACTACTAAATTTGGATGAACCTAACAACTACAAGGAAGCCATGGCAGGCCCCGAGTCTGCTAAATGGAAAGAGGCGATGGATAGCGAGATTCAGTCCATGTATGACAATCAAGTTTGGAACTTGGTTGACATTGTACCCGGTCGTAAGACAGTTGGGTGCAAATGGATCTTCAAGAAGAAGACCGACGTGGATGGGAAAGTACACACATATAAGGCGCGATTGGTTATGAAGAGCTTTACGCAAACTCTTGGAGTTGACTATGAAGAGACCTTCTCACCAGTAGCGAAGATTAAATCTATAAGGGTTATGCTAGCCATTGCCGCATTTCATGATTATGAAATATGGCAAATGGATGTCAAAACCGCTTTCCGTAATGGGAAGTTGGCTGAAGATGTTTACATGAGTCAGCCACAGGGTTTTGTCAGTGCAGAGTACCCTAATAGAGTGTGTAAGCTTGATAAATTCATTTATGGATTCAAACAAGCATCTCGCAGGTGGAATCTTTGTTTCGATGAGAAAGTCAAAGAGTTTGGATTTTCGAGAAGCGAGGATGAGTCATGTATATATGTCAAAGCTAGTGGGAGTATAGTTAGCTTTCTGGTGTTGTATGTGGATGACATACTTCTCATAGGAAATGACATCCCAAGCTTCCAAGAGGTTATGTCCTGGCTTGGGAAGTGTTTCACTATGAAGGACCTTGGGGAAGCTGCCTATTTTCTAGGGATAAGGATATTGACAAACAGGAGTAAAAGAATAATTGGACTTAGTCAAAGTACCTACTTGAACAAGGTGTTGAAGTGTTTCAACATGGAGAATTCCAAGAAAGGTGACTTACCTATCCAAAGCAATACCAAGCTGAGTAAGACTCAGAGTCCGAGTACAGAGGCCAAGATAGCAGAGATGAGTCGAGTACCATATGCTTCTGCAGTTTTTTCGATCATGTATGTGGTGACTTGTACTCACCCTGATGTGGCCTTTGCTTTGAGCATGGTGAGCAGATATCAAGGGAATCCTGGTAAAGCTTACTAGACTGCGGTAAAGAACGTTCTTAAGTACCTGTAGAGGACTAAGGACTGGGTCCTTACCCTCGGTAGGAGTGATGACACCAGCTTTCAGACCGACAGAGATAATTTCCGCTCTCAGTGGGGCTGGGTATTTACCCTGAATAGAGGAGCAATAACTTGTAAAAGTTCCAAACAAGAGACTATAGTTAATTCAAAGTGAGAATCAGAGTACATAGTAGCAAGCGAAGCGTTGAAGGAGGAGATATGGCTGAAGAACTTTATTGGAGACCTTGGAGTTGTACCAGCTGTAAAGGAGCCTATGGAGATTTTCTGTGACAGCGAGAGTGCGGTCACCTTAGCGAGGGAATTGAGGGATCATGGCAGATCCAGACACATCGAAAGAAAATATCATTTCATAAGACACCGGATAGAAGAAGGACCCTTCATAGAAAAGTGGGTATCGTCAAATGAGAACCCATCAGATCGCCTTACGAAGGGACTGAGTAGGGTTAAGTACTTGCAGCATGCGAGCAACATTGGGCTGAAGGACGATATTAGTTTCAATGATTATATAGCTATTTAGAAACTTGTAATCGATAAAATGTAATTGAAATTTGATGATTATATAAAAGGAGTTTTATTTATGAGTAAAGTTAGTATCTTGTGTCAATTGTTTACTATTGTTTCATTTTGCATGTTTTGACTTCCAGAATAATAATATTATGCAAGCTATCCATAGTCGATCATACTTTGGAAGTAGGTATTGAGGCAAGACTGTCATGAATTTGGCTTGTAGATTGTCGAAAGTGTTTAGACATAGCAGTAGTTTGCTACAACATTCATGAGTGCTCATAAGGTCTGAGTATTGGATTAAACCCATGCTCACATGAATCACTTCATGGAATTTATCATGAGTGATTGTGAGACGATAATATCATATAGCCTTCAAACCGAGATGTATGAGTTATTGACTATGAGTTGGTTGTACATTAATAGTGCGAAAATGCATCAGTAACTTGATGTTATAAAATGTGCTTGTAGCACCGAAATTTTTCAAACCAAATTCTTCATTTTAAAACATAATAATCACATGTCATATTTCCCGAAAATCTCAAGTATCAACATTAATACATTTTGTTTATCAAAAGTTGTTTATCATAAAAACCACGATCCTCCAAAACATGTCTCCAATGCGAGTGTGTGTACAATCAAGCGGGGACCTTCCCGCGATCATCGGAAGTACCTAAAACACATAACACATAACACGGTAAGCACGAAGCTTAGTGAGTTCCCCAAAATGCCACACACTCATTAGCCACTCTAGGCTATAAGTCGATAAGACTCTCCGGTCAATGTGTCTCAGTGGGACACTCCGGTCCCAACTCAGTAAGCTCAACATAAATCACAAAGACATAATGCAAAATATCAAATACACAGATAAGCACAATAAAAAGCTCAATCACACAAAGGTACCACTCAAGGTAAGTATAGTGAGAAGACTCAACTTGCAAGAAGTCAGCAAATCTCGAACACAAATCACCGGCCTAGCCTTAGCCTAACATACACTACAATTATCCCTAATTATTCACGGCTCTCAAGAGGCTACACTAACTCACAGAAGGGCAAAAGACCATTTTACCCCTCAATGACCTTAAATGTCCATAAATTGACCAAACCCTAAAAGTCAACCAAAAGTCAACGACAGGGAGTACGCTGCGCGTACCAGCTCCTTACACAGGGCGTACTCGGCTGCCATGCAGGCATCCGGGATGCGCGACCCCTACACTGTGTGTACTGGAATTATGCCCGGTGTACGCTCCAGTTTCACCCTTCTCACTTGTTTGGTCTTAAACAGTTCAGACCTTGGCTCGTATTTCAGATCTAGACTCTCTAATAGCTCTTAACCCATAAAGTCAGTGACTTTAAGCCTTTGCATGGCTGATATGGTCACCAACACCCAAAATATTCACTCTTTTGACTCAAGAAGCTCCTAACTCATGCATGGATTGATTCCAACGACCAAGATTGGATTTTTATGACTTTACATCACTAATATACTCAGAAGGGTTGGTCCTAGTCTTTGGAACTCGAGATCTCATAAAGTCTCCACCTTTTTGGGACAAAACCCTAAAAGTCTCTTCTATGATGCACACAACAAAAGAGTGGTTAAGTTTGAAGCTTTATACCTCTATATGAAGTCCTCAACTCAGATTTGCTCAGATCCAAGAGCTTGGACTCCCACTCCTTCTTCTCCTAAGCTTTCTCTTCTCTTCAAGAACACACAAAACTCTCAAAGGCTCACAAATGCACTCACAAGCTCTAAAACGAGGGTTAGTGCACACTTAGGGTTTGATGTTTGAGAATGCTGGCCAGAAATGAGGCCATCATATCCTTTATATAGGGGACTCACCCTAAATTAGGGTTTTCACTGTGGGCCTAGTACGCCCAGCGTACCCTTTGCTATGCCCAACGTACTAGGTGGCTTCCGCGTCAAATGCACGCATACGAGTACTCCGAGCGTACACTCGCGTACGCCCCGCGTACTCATTCACCACCTTATCTCATAAAGGGGCTAAAAGGGACAATCACTCAAAGACCAAGGGTTATGAGGTATACTTGTACTCGGGATGTTAGAATTCTCCCCCACTAAGATCAGACTTCGCCCACGAAGTCATGCTCAGCAAATAACTCTGGATACTGCTCCCGCATCTTAGACTCTGGTTCCCAAGTCACCTCGGACCCTCTACGATGTTGCCACTGTACCTGAATCAGGGGCACCTCTTTGTTCCTCCGAACCTTCACCTTTCGATCCAAAATCGTGATCGGCCTCTTGATGTATTTGAGGTTCGCATCCACCTGAATGTCCTCTAGGGGTACCACTGCCGTCTCATCGGCTACACACTTCCTTAACTGGGACACGTGGAAGGTGTTATAAATCTGACTCAACTCTGCAGGTAGCTCCAACCGGTATGCTACCTTACCCACTCTGGCGGTCACTCTGAAAGGACCAATGTACCAGGGCCCCAACATGCCCCACTTCCTGAATCGAATCACCCCTTTCCATGGGGATACCTTCAGGAGGACAAAATCTCCAACCTGAATCGTCGCTTGTCTGCATAACTCTTTTGGCGACTCTGGGCCGTCAGTAACCTCTGTCTGACCTGCTGAATCTACTCAGTCGTCTTCAGCACTATCTCAGTGTCACCCATCACTCTCTGTCCCACTTCTCCCTAACAAATGGGAGTATGACACCTCCTCGCATATAGAAGCTCAAATGGGGGCATACCGATGCTGGAATGGTGGCTGTTGTTGTAAGAAAACTCAGCCAAGGGCAAATAAGTGTCCCAACTTCATCCGAAGTCCATCACACATGCTCGAAGCATGTCCTCAAGCGTCTGAATCGTCCGCTCGCTCTGCCCGTCTGTCTGTGGATGGTATGTGGTGCTGAAGTGCAACCGTGTAACCAATTCCTCATGAAATTTCTTCCAGAACCTGGAAGTAAAGCGCACATCTTGATCGGACACTATCGAGGTCGGCACTCCATGCCGAGCTACCACCTGCCCAACCACATGCTCTCTCTTGCGGTTCTCCGACCTCATAGCCTCCACTTGAGCCTCTCGGATGGTATCTAAGACTGGAGTCATCACTATCATCCTCATACACACATCTCGGATCAGAGCACTCTCTGCTCTGCGGCTCAAGGCATCGGCTAGCACATTAGCCTTTCCTGGGTGATATAAGATCTCATAGTCATAGTCTTTCACTACATCCAACCATCTCCTCTGTCTCATATTTAGATTGGGTTGATCCATCAGATACTTCAGGCTCTTATGATCTGTGTAAATGGTAGACCGGACACCATAAAGCTAGTGGCGCTAAATCTTGAGGGCGAACACCACTGCCCCTAACTCCAAATCATGGGTGGGATACCTCGTCTCATGAGGCTTCAGCTGACTCGACACATATGCTATCACATGACCCCTCTGTATCAACACTGCACCCATCCCTGAAATAGACGCATCACAGAAAACTACTAAGTCCTCCATTCCCTCCGGAAGAGCCAACACTGGAGCTTCGCACAATCTCTGGTGAAGAGTCTCAAATGATGCCTGTTGCTCAGGCCCCCAAACAAATGTAACGCCCTTTCGGGTCAATCTGGTGAGAGGAACCGTAATCTTGGAGAAATCCCTGATAAATCTCTGATAGTATCCGACCAATCCTAGAAAACTCCTGATCTCAGAAGGAGATCTCGGCACCTCCCATTGCATAACTGCCTCAATCTTGGCCGGATCAACCAAAATCCCATTCTGATCAACGAGGTTTCCCAGGAACTGGACCTCTCATAACCAGAAATCACACTTGGAGAATTTGCCATACAGCCTTTCCGACCTCAATACTCCAAGAACCTCACGCAGATGCTCATCAAGCTACTCTCTGGACCTTGAATACACCAAGATATCATCAATGAACACGATCACCGACCGGTCCAACATAGGTCTGCACACCCAGTTTATGAGATCCATGAACGTCGCCGGTACGTTCGTGAGCTCGAAAGGCATCACCACAAACTCGTAATGCCCATAACGAGTCCTAAAGTCCGTCTTCTGAATATCCTCTTCACGCACTCTCATCTAGTGATACCCAGATCTCAAATCATTCTTCGAAAACCAAGATGCCCCCTGCAACTGATCGAACAAATTGTCGATCCTCAGAAGTGGATAACGGTTCTTGACCGTTAGCTTGTTCAACTCCCGGTAATCAATGCACATCCGGTGTGAACCATCCTTTTTCTTGACAAAGAGGATCAGCGCTCCCTACGGCGAGCTACTCGGTCGAATAAATCCCTTCCCCAACCTCTCCTGAAGCTGTGAGGATAACTCCTGCATCTGTGGTGGCGCAAGGCGATAAGGTGCCTTGGCGATTGGTGCCGCTCCCGGAACCAAATCAATCTGAAACTCCACTTGCCTCTAGGGAGGCACACTTGGCAACTCTTCGGGAAAAACATCAGGAAACTCGCACACTATCGGAACCCCGGAGATAGAACCCGGCCTCTCTGAAGCAATTTGCGTATCCATCACATACGCCGGGACACCCATACAACCCTGCTGCAAACTCCGCCTCGCTCTGGCAGCTGAGCAGAAAGCTGACCCAGATCTAGTACCCTCGCCATACACTGTAAGCACTCCCCCACTAGGGTCTCATATAGTCACCAACTGTCGCTCGCAGTCGATCACTTCACTAAAATGGCTCAACCAATCCATGCCCATAATGACACAGACATCACCCATCGCGATCGGTACCAGGTCAATCGGAAACTCGACACCAAAAATCTCTAGAACACATCCTCGGAATACATCAGTAGCAAAAACCGCATGCTCATTGGCTATAGAAACTCTCAGAGGTCGGCTCAACTCCTCGCATCGGATACTAATGTGACGACTAAAAGCTAAAGACACGAAGGATGGACTCGCACCCGACTAAATATTTTGACTTTACCATCCTTGGATCTTTCAGGTATATATGGTAGCTTGGCAACCAATGTCCCTCTAAATGGCAGTAGAAACAAATGGGTTCTTTTGCATTGGCACATGAGACAATCACAGACTTAGCCTTACTCTTTACCATTTGGTCAACTGAGTTGACTATGGCCGATCCTTTTCCATTGGGAAGAGAAATCTTTTCTGGACTTTCAATGTTACCATTGTCAATTTATATGGAATTTTGAGAAGTAGATCCTACAATGAAATTTGCTTTTCCAGTGCGCCAAATCATTGTTGATTCAGCAGCAACAAGCAAATAGGTAAGATCAATAAGGGTTATGTCGTGGTCTGTCACATAGTAGTCCTTAATGAACTCACTATATAAATCGGGAAGTGATTGAATAACCCAGTCAACGCAAACTTCCTTGAGACAACGACACCCAATACTCTCAGCTTGTCAATATGTGACTTCATCTCCAAGACGTGAGCACATACAAACTTTCCTTCCTGCCAATAGGGCTTTGAGTGACCTTGAACTTGTGGGTTAGGGAGAATTATTTTAGGAGGTGGAGGAAGTGAAGTTCCACTACAGGACAAAGAAGGGATTAATCTTTCACCTTGATTGTCTTGTGGAATATCATCTTCACGAGGAAAGCTTTTTCCAAAAGATTTGGGAAGACCATAGTTGTCTGACTTAGACATTTATGATGGGATAAATTCAAGATAGTTGATTTAAGTCCATAATATAACACCCAAATGAAATATTAAGGGTAGGACCCAACACAATATTTTACTATTCGAAAGAGGGATGTCGTAATCCAATTGCAAAATATTTGAAGGTAGGTAAATGACGATTTCCCAATTTCCACCATGAAAAACGAAATTGATTATTAGGTTTTAAATGGATTGAAATTCCTAGATCCTTTGAGATTCATTGAATTTTTCAATGGCATGTTTAAATCTCGATTGTGGCCTTCAAGTTTGTGACTAGGATACCGTGGATCACAAACAAGGTGTGAATAACCATGCAAATTAGCTTGGTACTCTCGATGTCATTTATCACCTAATCAATGTTCCGGTTAACCACACATGCTCCATTGATCTATGACAAACATCAAGCTACCCTCTGCCACGCACTGTCAGTTCCAGATTAGTGTGCCGGTTAACCACACACGCTCCACTAACGACTTAACAAGGTGCAAAGTGCAATTTCATGGGATAGCACCATATTCACATTTTTCCTAAAGTATTTAATAAAAGTTTAGTTACTTTATAATTATCAATATATTTTTAATGAAAATTAATGTCTTGTCAAACCCGTTCGGCTAATGACCCTCCACCAGTAGAGGAAGCGGTGGGTGAGAGTGAACACCCATTAAACTGCCATTTTATAGGAAGTAACCTTATACCACCCTTATAGACTGGCTTAGTGAATGAGGCCTACTAACGGTAAGACAGAATTTACTTATACATATAATATATTAAACTTTTAATATTATAATAGTATAAGGGTGTATTTTAAACTTTTAAAATAGTAAGTGGTTTAATATATTAATTAAACTATACTCTTAATTAATTAAACTTAAACCATGTCATTATGGAATTATTAATTCTCTTTTAATTAAACACTTTAATTAACTATTAATAAAGTCCATAAACATGTAATATGAATTATTCAAAAACATCAAGATGCTAAAACAAAATTAAAACTATTTAATTTATTATTAAGTTATGAACCCATGAGTTACACTTTTGAAAACTTTTCAAATAACTTCAGTTTTAGAATTCAATGTCTCATAAAAAAACTTTTCAAATTCCAAAACTTGAAGGCAATTTATGTAACTCTTGAAAACTTTTAGAATTCTATAAAATAGACTTTCAAAGTTCCATAACTTGAGGGCAAGTTATGAAACTCTTCAAAACCATTTATAACAAATTTTGTAACCTTTGAAGACTCTTGGAATTCATAACTTAAAGAGTTAATGAATGTGACTTTTCACATCCATAACTTATGGAAGTTTCAAAACTATTAAGATCATAACTTTTAAAAAAGACTTTTGAGTTCCAAAATTTATGACAAAATTTGTAACTCCTTAAAACCATTTAGATCAAACTTTTAAAAGAAAATTAAATGATCATATCATTCTATCTTTCAATAAATTGACCTAATTCAACTCTTGTAGTAAAATGACTCAAATTTTACAAATAATTAGTTTTCCATAAAATCAACTAATTATCTTAAAATTTGACAAACTACATGTTTTTTTTTCAACTTTGAAAATCAAACATTTGCATCAAATATAATCAAAAACAACTCATGGCCCTGATACCACTGATGAGTTTTTTATACTACAACATCCTATGTTGCACATACAACCCTAAATGCTTTGGATCTATGTTTTCTCTAATTATATATGCAATATTGTTTCCAAAGCATTAAGCCTACAACTAGCATAAAATTGATATAAACAACATAGAAATGAGTTATAGAGTTACCTCTTTGTTGTAGCTTGTATTTTTGGCCTTTAAGAACTTAGTTCCCCAAATGTTGCACCTCAAATGGCTCACAACAAACCTAGGAAAAAGGATGACTTTTAAGATATTTCTTCCACTCAAATCGGCTATAGTGACTCCAAGAACACTAGTGTCATTTTTGGATGCTAAGGGACTTCTTATATAGTGTGACATGATTAGGGTTACACCATGTAAACCCTAATGGGCATGATCTTCCATATTCCTTAGGCTCCATGAGTTTAAAGGTCCATGTATCATCCATGGGTTGTCACATGGGTTTAGCCCAACCTAAGGAATCATGGATCATTGGCCCACACCATAAGAATGAATGATTTACCAAATAAACCCCTTACATTTAATTAGTCTCTTTTGATCACAAAATTAATTCCAAACTAATTCTTGATCAATACTAATTAAATAATATGATTTCATATTAATATATTAGAACTTATAATCTATTAACAAATCATAAAAAACCTCTTCTCAAAAGTTCATCCTATCAAATTGTACTGCTGATATGCAACCCAAATGGACCATGCTACTCTCGGGTCAAGTACATACCAATTATAGTTATTGGCTTAGACACTTAATCCAACAATTTGGATCATCAGACTGGTTAAGGTCGCAAGAGTATTCTTCCGGATTACAGGAGTTGGGCAATCGTTGAGATGGGCTATTAATGGAACACTAGTTTTGGTAAGTGTATGGCATAGACAGTCCATGATGTATGAAGTTCTATGGTTTGGGAATCCATCGGACTTATGGGATGAGAGAGATTCATCGAATCCAAGTGGGGGAGAATCGATCTGAATTTCCGGGAGTTGCATCGAGTGTGGAACTAGGAAAAGTTTCGCATGCTGGTCAGGAATAGAGATGAACCAAGTGGTCATTTAGATTGAGGTGGTGTATGTGGGAGTTTAGGGATCTCCAGCAGCTTGTTGACACCTTCTTGTTATGCATAACAGGTTTGTGGATTGATCTAGATTGTGGGTTGTGTTAGAGCCACGCTGCCTATTCTTGTCTGATGAGGGTTTTGGAATTCAAAGTATGACCCGAACACCTGGTTGGATGTGGGTTTCGACTTAGGTGTGTGGGGTTGTGACAGTTATGGAGTAGTAAGACCATGGGTGGTAACCATGGTCAATTTGAAGTGTTGTAAGACTGCGATGGGATTGATGTATTCCCTAGACAGAAGTAGACAAATGTTGGCGATGGTCATGAGTGTAAAGGGGAAATCATATTTTTCCTTTGGCACGCCGTTCAGGACAACCGAGGAGTATTTCTCTGTTGTGGGTTGAGGACATATTAGGGTCCATAGCGGAGTCAGGCCTTCATAGCTCTAGGCAGGCGGGATCCGTGAGCGAGGCGGCTCCGTGGTATAGTTGGGTGGGACCCGTGGGCGAGGCCCATGTGAGTTTGTCAATATAGGTGAGACCTGGTCGAGACCATTGAGTCAAGGATTTGGATCTTGATTCGCAAGATCAAGTGGTGGTCAGTGAGTGACATAGAGACTGGTAGTTTCAGTGATGGTTTGGGAACCTTTATACCTCGGTCTAGCAAGGGTTGTCATTATTAGAAGGTCTTGGAGAAATACAAGTGCAGATCTGTGGATCTCGTTTTATGAGTTAAGTATCAGGTCTGTTTATGGGTAAGATCTCAATTCGGGTATCGCGAGTGTTTTGTGTAGAATTTTCGTTTTCGTGGGTTGAGGATTGGGGTATCTATATGCCGAGGGCATTGATCAAAGGGTTCAAGGGTATGAACAAATTCAGTTTTGGATGGTAGATCAACTCTTGTGATTTTTTCTTGGATTGGTTCTATTTGTGGAGGGAATCAACATAAGTCAGGGCAGTATTATAGATTTGGATCTTATATGTGGGATAGCTTGTTATTTGGAGGAGATGCCAGGTCATTTGCAGTTGGGTTTGGATAATCTCAAAGTAAATAATTTGATCATGTTGCATAGCTCTCATCTGAGTCTAACCTTTGTAGGGATGAGTCTCATACTCGAAGGATTATCTGGGCCTTGGTCAAGTAAGTGTTATGCAGGGATAATTGGTCGGTTATTCTGTTTCAAATGGGAACCTCAAATATCAGAAGCTGAGTAGTCATTTGGGAAATTAATGGGATGGATTCATCATTGGTTCAGTATGGGCAGTCTGTCAAGGAGTCGGACCTTCCTGAGACTTCAGATTTCAGTTTGAGCAATTGTGGTTAATTTTCAAGGGATTATTTCGGATGGTGAAAGGATTAGTTCATTTGCGGGTTGGAGAGCCCTACGAGGGTTAGTTTCGGTTGCTTTGGGAAGGCTGTAATATTCTCGGGGTTGTGACCTAGTTGCTCAGGTTGTTGGCTTGTTGGGATTGGTAAGGATCGATTTCGAGGACGAAATCTAATTTAAGTGGGGGAGAATTGTAACATTCCGTTTGAAATTAAATAAATAAAATTAAATAAAATAATAAATAAACAATAAGCCCAAAAACCCCGATCTGTAATTTACATTTTTATTTTATTTTAGCCCTAAATCCGTAATAATTTATTAGTGTTAGCCACAAGGAGTTAAATGTCATAATTTATGGAAATTGTGGATTACTTTGTAATATTTGGACTTGTAATGTAAAGATTTTTTTAGAGCAGGGAGCTGTTTTGTAACTTTGGGACCTAAGTTGAAATAAATCTGGGAGGGAGGGACTAAATCGTATAAATGGAATTATTGTTTGAAAAGTCACGGGACTTAAGTCGTTCCTTCCCCTCCTCCTTCATTCCTTGCATGTGAAACTCCAAAAATAAAACCCTAACCCTAACAATCTCTCAACCGCCACCCTCATACCTTCCACCCGCCGTCACCACTCCCTTGACGACATCGTCAACCACCGAAGCCAACACCGCTACTATCCTACTGTCGGCAACGAATAACGTCGTTAGGGGGGAACTTTCGAGACCAAAGACGACTGTGAACGACTGTTGCCACCCTTCCTCCGCTACTTCTCCTTTTCTGTCGCCATCCGCAGTCGCATCACGACAGTTGCCAGTGCTACTCCTACTGCCCCCTCACATTCTTTACGTCCTGTAGCAGCCGCCGCGACCACTCGACGACTCTCCTTCCACTTCTCTGGTCAACGTCACCACTCCGAGGGAGGCTACTGGGTGCGTTTTGGCATGTGTGTCGTGCATGTGTGTGTGTGTGCTGGTGTATTGTGACAACCCGAACATTTTTCTGTAAAAGTTAGCCGTTTTCTGTTAAATAAATTTCAAATTTTATTTGTTCCGTTAAATTCCTTTGGCTTGGAAATCATTTAAGTTATATAATCGAATTTTATATATGAGTCGGAACCAAAATCACGCGAAAATCCGAGTTTCCTTCGAAAAATCAGCAGTTTCTGGCCCGAGTGATGTTCACGGCCGTAAACCCGATCACGGTCGTAAACCCGATCACGGCCGTAAACCCGTTCAAGGCAGGCCCCACCACCGACCATGAAAACCCCCTATATATATGTACTCCTACCCCTCATTTTCACTTTTCTGGCCGCAAACAACCTTTCTCTCTCTAAAAATCATCACCCGAAAACACAACAAAACACAAGATTTCTCTTCATCTATCACTCTATCCGCCTTGGAACTCGTTTTGGAGCATCAAAACATTCGTTTTTCATCAAGATCGAACATTGTTGTTCTTGAGTTCACGGCCGAGAACCCTTCAAACCTTCAAAGACCGTGAACCCTTCAAGGGAAGTGAATCGTTCACGGCCGAGATTCGATCACAGCCGTAATCCCCTTCACGACCGCCAACCCTCCTTAAGTCGTGAACTTTACTGAAAACTCGCTTTTTCCGATTCAGTCGAGTCCCGGTAAAATTCCTAAACCAAAAGCAAGTGTTTTTCCAACACTATAGATAATGGTTTCTCTAATATCCCAGTTTCGTTGTCCGACACTTTCATGCAACGATCAGTGAGTTCATACCCCTATGCTTTTACTGTTTTAACGTTTTCAGGGGGGAATACAAGCCAACCACAAATGATAGCCAAACACAAATGATTTTGTGAATTTATACAAAAGGATTTCAACATGCTTAAAACTGATGCAATTGATACAACGATATTGTTTCCACATTTTTATAAAATATTTAGATATTTTAACCCATTTGTAACATGCTGAGCATAAGGGACGTTTTCAACTTACAAGCATAATTGCATAGTTTTCAAATCAATACACAAACCAAATTCATAACATACATACTAACTATAATAGGTATAGTTTGGGATTTCAATACACGATTTTACATTTATAGGCATATAAAATATGACAAACTTAGTTTATGATTTACATTACTATCTTTCGGATAACAAGAGTACATTACTAAATAATTATGTAAGTATAATTATTTATACTCTACAAGGCATACATTCATATTTAAGTACATGAGAATATAACACTACACGTAAACTAGTTAATACATGATTGTGAGACACTACTTCAAATTGTACCCTTTAGGGTACTGAACTAAATCCTATCATAGTATAACTAGAGTCTCCTGGAGAGAGAGCGTGAGATTTGTGAATAGATCTATTCGGGACTGACAATCCCACACTTGAACGACTAGCTACAGTTAGGCAGACATGACTGGGGTGACAAATGTCATATATCCGACACTTGAAGAATGTCGTAAAGGTCACTAGTTCATATTAAGCATGGTTATACGACTCACAATAGTATAAACTAACCTTTTGTTTACGGGATTTCATTCTTCATTAGTTTTATTTTAATTAATAGAACTACTATACATTATACTGGAGGATTCCAGGGGATAAAATACATGGTTTTATTTTAAATAATGAAACTACTATACATACTGGTGGTAATGATGAGACAATGAATCAAGTATTGAACGAATTAGAGTGTAAACTCAAAGTAGAATTGAAAGATTTGAAAACCGATGTAAATATGATCTGTTTGGCTCTATTACGCTTTTGCAAATTTTACAGAGTACAATGAATATTCTGTAAAGACTTTGTTACTAAGACACTAGTAACCACTCCTATTTATAGAAGAGAAAAGCGTACAAAAAATATACTAAGGACTAAACATGAAGCTTCGAATATTATGCCCTAGTAAAATACATTACAAAAATGTTCGAACACCCTAAATACAAACTTCGACTATTACAACATTTCGACCCTAACAATCTCCCCCTTTGTAATCAAAGTCGAAGTCTTCAGTTTGTAAGTAGAGTAATGGAGTACAGCAAAACTCTTCGAACCTCATTATACCAAGAAATAATTTTCTTCAATTCCTTCTTGTCTCCTTCATTGTTCTTTTTGCAGTGGTTCATACGAACAATCAAGTTCGTATATTGAGATGTAGAATATCTCTCCACTTCTCTAGCTTGGAACAAAAACCGCTTCGCTTTTCCAGCTTTATCCTTTCCAGCAAAAACTATTCCAAATGGCTTTAAACATATTTCTCCATTAGCATATTTCTTTAACTTAGTCTGAGTCAACGAAGGAGCCATTGGAACTTTTAATTCCATTCCCTTTGCAGTAGCCAACTCCACATCAGTCAGTGCTAGGCACTCATAATAATTCTCAATGAAGATTTTTATGTGAGCAACTCCAAGTTTGAATTCCTCTGGATCTGTGTTTTGCAGAAAAGAAAAGGATTTGTCTTTCAGAAGCAATGCCACTTGTATAAGGTCATACAAGTTCATCAGAGGAAAATCTGCAATAGTGAATTCGCATGTTTTTCCATTTGCCCTGGCCATAACATATTTAACATTTTGAACAATGTTTTCAAAGACCACATCCTTTTTCATGCTTATCACCTTCTTGATCTTGATCAGTGACCAAACATCCTCAGGGGCTTTGCCAAGTACTGCATGAAAACGAATTTTCATATGAGTTCCTTCATCTTTTTCTTTGAAATTCCCTTCAGCTTTGAACTGAGGCATGATGAACATCATCTCATTTATAGGGAAATCCAACTGGCATGCATCAGTGTTTGTAACCACATAACTCTATTTTGGCTTCTTATCAAATGAGTACATGTGATTAAAGGCAACCAAGGCTTCGATTGTTTCATAGTTGTAATGTTTTGCTGGATCACCTTTATTCATGCCCTTCGGATCACCAGCCCTCTGAGTCATGATGCTTTGAATAAGCCTCATTTTCTCGAGTTCAGCTTCAGCTTCAGCCTTCTTTCTTCTTTAGATTTTTCAACCAGAATTGATTTTCCTTTGTCTTTCGAAGCAGATTTTTCAGTTACGTCTTTTAGCTTCGAACCACTTCCACCAGATTCCAAAGGTTTACCAATTACCATTCCTTTCGAAATTGTCCTTGTAATTGGTAATGTTGTTACGATTGTTGAGGTCACTGGTTGAGCAGACACAATTACTGGTTTTGTTGAAGGGATGCTAGATGAAAATACATTGCCCACCACTTTCGCTTCTTCTTCTGTTGACTTCCTTTCTCCCCCTTGCACCCTTGTGAAAACAGGAGGGGCAGTAGTTGTGGGAAGAAGACTAGATATGCAAAATAGTGGATCAAGTTGCTTGTTAAGTATGGCTTCGAACTGCACAAACTTCTGGGATAAAAATTCTGGAGTAATCAACGGTGACGAAACCGGTTTCGTTGAGATCTCCTTCAACTCCTTTAACAACTTGATCACACCTTCAAAATTTTCACTTTCAGACTTGGAG
Organism: Lactuca virosa; assembly: GCF_052849685.1. Taxonomy (NCBI): domain Eukaryota; kingdom Viridiplantae; phylum Streptophyta; class Magnoliopsida; order Asterales; family Asteraceae; genus Lactuca; species Lactuca virosa. The sequence continues at coordinate 28,374,274 of NC_136427.1, forward strand.
ATTTGAGTTATTGGAGAACTAAAACCTTCGTATAGCTTGACAAATCGAGTGACAACATCACAAATGATATCGACCTTCTGATTCAAGGACGCATAATCATGTTGAACAGATAGAATTTCCTTTTTCATGTCTTCACGAAGTTCGTGAATTTGGGAGTTAACATCCTCCCTCACTTTCTTGACTTCCTGAACAAAAAGAACATGTCGTTCTTTTATTATGCTTCACAGATCCTTAACTTCTCCCATAAAATCAGATCTGAGAGTTTTAACACGAAGCTCAGAATTCTGATCTGTGTAATCAACCTTTTCTAAATTAACAGACTCTGAGGCTTTCATCATTCCAGAAACTTTGTTGATTACTCTTGATTCAAACATCTTGAGCATAGAATCAACCTCCAAACTTGAAATAGATGAACCTCCGCCAAGATCAGCTTGGGATTGAATGATGGAGTTCAACTTTTGATTAAGAATTTTGTATTGCTTCATTGTCATTAACATATGATCAGGAAATTCTTCTTCTTCATCATGAAACTCTAGGTCTTCGAATGTTCCACCAAACCCTTCATTATCAGTTTCAGTGGGTGAAGATGGTTTGGGTGTATCAGTGGATTGAGAGGAAAAAATGGAAGTAATTGGTTGATTGATGATATGTTCAAAGGTTGGTGAAACAGTGGTTGATGTGAGAGGAATAGTAGATGTTGGTGTAACAGAAACCAATGATTCGAAAGGAGTATAGATAATTGGACCTTGATCTGCATCTTTCGAACCACCTTCACCCATGTTGACATTTGCATCCGTATCAGATACGTATGCAGGGATGCCTGAAGTTCGAACCTCCTCAAAAATTGACTTGGCAATCGAAACGTCGGGTGGTATGATAACAGTCTTCTCAGGAATGGAACTTGTAATGATAGAAGTGAACTCTGGAGTTTCTGGTATTCGTTCATCCTCTTCTGTAGACTCAGTAGATAAAACAATCTTTCGAGTCTTCTTCGTCTTCTTCTTTTTCGGTTGTGACAAGTGTTTTTCCATATCTTCTGCTGCTCTTTTCTTGGATCCGGGAGAAACAGGAACAGGTACCTCACGAATTAAAACTCCTTGGTGAGTAATTTGAGGCTTACGAATCAACTTCTGTGATGGTGACTTTCGTTTGTGAGTGGATTTCATCTTGATTCTTCGAAACATCCCTGTTTTCGAAGGAATAATCACGTTCTCTTGAGTCTCTTCCACTATTGGCTCAATCACTTGTGTTGCTTCAACTGTCACTGCAACATTTTCTGTCTTCTTCTTTGGAGATTTAGAAGATGTTGAACCATTCGTTTTCTTTTCAGGTGAAGCAGGATCAGCTTTCTTCGACTTTTTGGTCTTCTTTTCGTCGCGTGGCAACAAAATTCCCGTAGGAATAGAAGAATCGAATGTTTTCAGATATGCAATCAAAACAGGATTCGTAGGATCCACCCTTTTAAGCATCGCGTCTGGAATCCGAGCAACGTTTGGAAATTCATCAGCATTGTCAACAACTTCCTTCGGAAAGTGATAAGATTGAAAATTAACCTTCTCTTCTTCATTTGAAACCAAGATGCCTTCCTTGTTGTAAAAATGTTGCAGAATTAGACTCTACTACCTAGCACACGAAATGCCATGAACAACATTCGTATGTTCTACTCCTTTTTGGAATTCCTTCCATAGCTATGTAGAGTAGTCTGCTGGAAGATCATAGTATAAACTAGCCACCATGGCATAAACCTCCATCCTTCCTTTATCTAATCCAACTGTTCTTCCGGTTAAAGTCACTTATCTTTGACAATGGGGGCTGATATCCCATTTCATTAAACATATGAATTATTTGGGAGAATTGAAATTCAACAAAAGGAGGTGTATTTGGAATGTCAAGAATCTGACAAAACAGTTTCTTAGAAAGCCTAACCTTTTTGTCATTGATTAGGTGAAAAGTAATCGAATCAGAGGCTTTGTTGTATGTGGCAGTAGATCCTGCTTGAGAAAGCCAGGATACCGGAACAGAAAAGGAATTGAACATTGCTGTGGATAAAACAGAGTGTTTTAAAGAAACAATAAGCATCTTGAATTCTTCTGGACATTGAGAAAGTTCACCATCCACATAATAATTGGTAGATTGAATCTTCATAATTGGTGCAGAAGAAGTATCTTCAGTAGAAGGATCGACATGAGCAATAGTCGCCATTGTTAGGGTTTGAAAAAGATGAAGAACAGAGAATTTGGGTAGTTTTGAGTTTTGATCGCGTAAACGTATAAAGTACTCTTGAACCCCCTTTTATATGTAACCCTAAATGATTTGAATTTGAAGCGGGATGCATTTAATGAGATCCGACGTGGCACCTTGAAAATCGGACCTGTACAGCGGAAAGGTAGGCATGCGTCAAAAAGTGTCTGTCACATCACCTAGAAAACCGGACAGAATACCATACGTCACGTATACACAGCCTGTCATTATCCCCTTAATAGAATTGTAACCGTTAGAACCCTTCGAATGGAGGCAAGGCTCTTTCACGTTTGGGATAAAAAGCGAAGTCATTTGCCAGATGTTCGAAATCATCAGACTGAGTTGGTATTACTCAGAACCTCAAGGATTTCGTGTGTGTAGTGTGCCAAAGAAAGTTTAGACAAGAAACAACAAAAAAAATTTTTTTTTTTTGAATTTTGTGATGTCAAAATTTTAATTTGACACGAAGACAGTTAAACCCCGGGCAAAGGTTGCTTCGTTAATCATCAAGAGAGATGATCAACAGCTTGTGTATGTTCCCTTGAATTACAATCGAATACTTTTTGATAAGTATCAAAGGGCTTCTTTTAAGAATGCTTCGTGGGTAGGTTCAAAATTTCGTTACATGTCAACCTAAACATAAGGTGATAAAGTGTAACTGAAATTACTTGTATGACCAGTGTAGTCAGTGACAAGTCGGCTTTGAAAAATTTTAACATGACTAGGACATTCGAATGAAACTCACACGAAAATCATATTCATAAAAAAAATTTGTATACTGGATCTTGTTGGGTAACAAATATCGTGGGTTTCGAATGCTTGATCAAGACCACTCATTCGAAATGAATATGATTTGGAGTTTCGAACATTGGTACAGAAACAAAAGTTTCATATATATCTGGAACAATGTTCCCCGTCAATTCCTTAATTTGTAAGATTTTCGGGTTTCACTTCCGTCACGGACTCATGATGTCAGATCATAAACACAAAGTTTTTATATATCTAAGTCTCGATGGGTTTGATCAGAGACCTCTCGGATATACGTCTTTGTGTGTGATCGTGTAAGAATGTTTTGGATGAAAAAGATTGGTGTAAGACACGAAAAGTACCTCTGTTATGTTTTGGACCAAACATGAAACTCTTAACTCATTGTGAGAAGAGTAAGGTAGCTCAGAGACTAATGTGAATATAAGCCTGATTGGGAAGAAATTTTCGTACGAAACATTTCATTAAGGCTTTCGTACACACACATTGAGTCATGGAGGCTTTGGACGACATGCAGCAGCATGCTTCTAGGGACAACCTAACTAACTCGAATAATGAGAAACATATCAATTCATACGAAAAATTTTACCTGACCCTAAAACTGCCTGCATTGTCCCCTCTGAATCATCATCATAATCTGCAACAAAAGTATAAAAATAAAAATATTTTTGTTGTTTTGAATTTTTTTTTTAAATAAAGACCGAACAAACGAAAATCTTTTTGGATTTTTGATTTTTCGAAAATTTAAGGACAAACAAAAGAAAATCTTTTTGAATTTTTGATTTTTCGAAAATTTAAAGACAAAACAAAAGAAAATCTTTTTGAATTTGTTGCAAACAGACGAATATTTGGCATTCCTTGAAGAGTGACAAACGTACGAATTCGAAGCGTTGACTATGAACAGTAACCATTAACTCAACGCTGTAAATAAGTGACAATCATGCGAATTCGAAGCGGTCGAAGCGTTGACCATGAACAGTAACCTCTGAATGTTGAATGACTTTGTGTTATCTTTTATTCAGCGCCTCTGATTCATTCTTTTTCGCCTATCATTCTTATTTTTCGCATGGAACAGAATTGCCATCGATCATTCCAAGACCTTCTATTATTCGCATTAGAGATTTTTCATCCAAAGCTTTCGTGAATATATTAGCTAACTGATCAGCTGTTTTCACGAAATGTACTTCAATGTTTCCATCCTCCACGTGATCTTTAATGAAATGATAACGAAGAGCTATGTGTTTAGTCTTCGAATGCTGCACAGGATTATGACAAATTCTTATTGCACTTTGAGAATCACAATATAATGGAATCTTTTTCATATTAATTGCATAATCACGCAATTGACTTTGGATCCATATTATTTGCGAAGTGCAAGCAGCAGCAGCCACATATTCTGCTTCAGCTGTGGAAATTGACACACACGTTTGCTTTTTCGACTGCCAACTGACTAATTTGCCATCAAGAAATTGACATCCTCGACTTGTGCTTTTTCGATCAAGATTACAACCACCCAAGTCTGCATCTGAGTATGCTTGAACGAAGAATCCAGTTTTCGAAGGATACCACAATCCTAATGAAATTGTGCCTTTAAGGTAACGAAAAATATTCTTCACTGCAGTAAGATGTGGTTCGCGTGGATTAACCTGATACCTAGCACAATTACACACAGAAAACATGATATCAGGTCTACTTGCTGTTAGATAAAGTAATGAACCAAACATGCTCCTATACAACGTTATATCAACAGCAGGTTTGTCCAACGATGGTGTTAGCTTTATGCATGTTGCCATTGGTACACGAAGCTTTGTGCTATTCGTCAATCCTAACTTTTCTAACAGATTTTTCATATATTTTTCCTGATTAATGAAAATCCCTTCTCTGTTTTGACGAATATTCAATCCAAGGGAATTATTGATTTTTCCCATCATGCTCATTTCAAATTTTCTTTTCATCAATTCTTCGAATTGTCTAGACAAAGCAGGGTCAGTCGAGCCAAAAATAATATCATCAACATAAATTTGAACAAGCATTAGATGATTCCCCACTTTCTTTCGAAATAATGTGGGATCAACTGATCCTTGTTTAAATTTAGATTGTTTCAAAAATGATGTAAGCGTTACATACCATGCTCTTGGTGCTTGTTTCAGACCATAAACTGCCTTATCTAAAATATAAACATGATTAGGATATTCTTCGTTAATAAAACATGGGGGTTGTTCCACATAAACTGTTTCTTCAAGCTCTCCATTGAGAAATGCACATTTCACGTCCATTTGATAAACATCAAAATCTTTGTGAGCTCCATAAGCCAAAAATATTCGAACCGCCTCGAGTCTTGCGACAGGGGCAAAAGTTTCTTCATAGTCGATTCCATCTTGTTGTGAATATCCTTTTACAACAAGTCTGGCTTTATTTCAAATGATGTTTCCATCTTTGTCGATTTTATTTTTAAAAATCCATTTTAACCCGACAATCGAAACATTTTCAGGTTTAGGAATTAATCTCCAAACCTTGTTTCGTTCGAATTCAGACAACTCCGATTGCATTGCAACAACCCAATCTGAGTGTTCCATTGCATTCTTAATTGTTTTTGGTTCAATTTTAGAGATGAAAACATTAAACATGCAAAATTCTTGATGGGTATTCAATACCTCATTCTTTGCACGAATTTGAGCTCTTGTCAGAACTCCCTCTTGTGGATTCCCAATAACTTGATCCTTCGGATGGTCTCTTGTCCATTTTTCCATGGGTGGATATGCTGGATCAAATTCCAAAGGGGCATCTTCGTATATTTCATCATTTTCTGAGCCTGCATTCGAACAAGCATCATCAACATTATGCTCCCCCTCAACAACATGCTCCCCCTCAATTTCAGCATTCAATTGTTCTTTCTCCCCCTCGAAAGAATGCTCTTCATCATCTAAAGTATTCAAATCCAATTGCTCCCCCTCCAGTGGACTATCACTCATAGTTTCGCCTTCTTCAGGAGTCGATGGTGAATCATCAGTAAGTTTTGAAAATTCTGGTATGTGATTATCAGGAGCATGAACTTCAGCATCAACTGCATGATCTGAAATTCCAAAAATCAAATCATAATCAATATCATCCATTTGTATAGATTCAGTTTCAACTTGTGTTTCTTGTAAAATTGGATGATTCGTAAATCTATGCTCATTTGATTTAACATAATAATCATCGAATGTGAGATTGAACGTTTCTTCCACTTTTCGTGTTCGCTTATTTAACACTCAATATGCCACTGAATTGTGTGAATATCCAAGAAAAATTCCTTCATCAGCTTTTGCTTGAAACTTCGAAAGATGATCCTTGAGATTCATAATAAAACACCTACATCCGAAAACATGAAAAAACTTCACATTAGGTTTACGATTATTTAGAATTTCGTATGGTGTAATATTAAATCGACGATGAATGAACGATCTGTTTTGAGTAAAACATGCAGTTGAAACAGCTTCAGCCCATAGATATTGAGGTAAATTCGCATATTCCAACATGGTTCTTGCTGCTTCGCATAATGAGTGATTCCTTCGTTCTACAACACCATTTTGTTGTGGTGTATATGGAGATGAAAAATTATGCGAAATTCCTTTGTCCACCAAAAATGAATCAAGAACTTTGTTCTTAAATTCAGTTCCATGATCACTCTTGATTTTTCTAACAGTCTTCTTCAACGTGGTTTCCATCTTTTTGATAAAGTCAATCATAATTTGTGCAACTTCGGATTTGAGCCTGAGAAAATAAACCCACGTAAATCTGGAAAAATCGTCAACAATAACTAAAATGTACCGTTTATTGTTGAGAGTTGAAACAGTCGAAGGACCACACAAATCAATATGTATCAACTCAAGAGGTGCAACAATTTTTGAATCAATTGTGATTGGATGACCTTGTTTATGTTGCTTGCCAACTTCACAAGCTGCACATAAAGAATCATTGTCAAATTTAAGTACAGGTAAACCTCTTACCAGATCTTGTACCACAAGTTTATTTATCTTTCGAAAGTTGAGATGTGAAAGTCTTCGATGCCATAACCAGCTTAAATCAGATGTAGCTTTCGAAAGAAGACATACTGCTGATTTGCCTACAATTGGATTGATGTCCAAAGTGAACATGTCACCTTTCCTTTTAGATTTCAGTAATATTTCGTTTGTGTTAACATTCGAAATAACACTTCCTTCTTCGTTGAAAAGAACTTGATTGCCAGTGCCCACAACAAGTTGAGAAACACTAATCAAGTTATGTTGAAGACCTTCAACATATGCAACACGATTCACTGTGAATTGTCCATTTGTGATTTTTCCATATCCCATGACTTGACACTTTTGATTGTTCCCAAACTTTACTACTCCAGCTTTTTTGAGACTTCGAAAATCTCTTAAATTCTCCTTCTTTCCAGTCATGTGACGAGAGCAACCACTATCAATGTACCATTTGTTATCATATTGCTCGTCACACAATACCTGCAATCAATGAAAAATTTTAGGTACCCAAGGCTTTTTGGGTCCTTGGAAATTAGATTTCAATTTCGAATGAAATGAAGAACTTTTAACCCAATCACAAACTTTGGTTTTGAGACTATCAATTAAGTTCACTTCATCATCTAAAGGAACTGAAACATAAGTGTTTGATAGTTTCGAATGTTCACTGACTTTTCCCTTCGCATCTTGAGTTTGTGATTGAACAGTCTTCGCTTTTGTGACAGGTCTCCATGTTTTGACTGAGATATTCGAATCCTTAGATGATGAGCTGCCATTCGAAGAAGTATTGACATACTTTTCGTATGCTTCATGAATTTGCTCTTTTTAATATTTATTTGACTGATACATTTTTCCTCTTCCGTCAAGCCAATGATCAATGTTCTTCCTTGAAGTCATTCCTTTTTCCTGTGACGTCCTCATAGTTTCTTTCTTTGTGTAATTAGGAAAATTTGGCTTTTGAGGTACAAAATCAACTTTGGGTTTGGTAACATAAGAGTAAGCATAGGATGTATCAATTTTTGATTTAAAATGTTGACGTTGAAAAACTTTTTGATTTGAATTGGATCTTTCTGAAAAATCTCTTGTTTTGTTAGTTTTAGAAACTTTCGAAAACTTTGTTTGCTTATGTACTTCAGACCTTGTTTGATTTGAATGAGATGATTGTTGAGTTTTTGAAAAAGAATCATTTTTAACGTGGAAAACCTTTTTGATGGATTGTGATTCAGACATCTTTTGAGACTCAATATTTTGCCAAAATATTTTCTTTCGTGCTTGTCTTTTTGAAATGTTGTTTTCCTTCGAAAATTTGTCAATTTGATCTTTAAATTCCTTAGAGTTTAATTTGACAACTTTTTCATTTTCCTTTTCAACACGAATTACTTTCTCTTTTTCAACTTTTGATTTTTCAACTCATTGTTTTTGTGGTTTTTGTCGTTGAAAAATATATGAATTATTTGTTAAGTTGTTTTCAACTGTGTTTTGATTTGCGAAAAAACCTTCCTCATTTGTTTTTGAATTATCCTCCTCAACCATCTTCTTGAACTCTGGTTTGATATTCTCAACATTTCCGGTAGTTACGAAAACTTGATTTGGAAAAATGACATCATCTGTGCATTTGAAATTTGGAACAACCACCGTGTTTGTTTCAAGATAATGTTCACCTTTTTCATTCATCACTTTTTCGAACTTTTGTGTATCACTATACACTTGGTCAACAACTATTCGTGGAATTACTTCTTTCTTTGAAGATTTCTTTTCTTTCGAAACTTTCTCTACATCTTCATCATCACTATCATCAGTTTGGTAATCTTTGAGATCCACGAAGTTCATTTCACTAACTTTCGAAGTTGAGGGAATATCAGTTTCTTTCTCAACTATCAAATCCTTAACTTTTTCTTTCCCTTTAGAATTCGAAGCAACATTAACAATAGACAACTGAGAACAATCAACATCTTCAAGCTCACTAATTTCACTAATATTGTCAGAATTATCTTCAATATCAGTAAAATTAGATTGAGAATCAGATGATGAATTCGCAGTCTTTTTCAAAATGTGAATTTGTTCAGATTTAGTCAAAGTATCATTTACAGTGTTAACTAAATCATTCGAATCAAGACATTCATCAACTTTGACAATTCCATATCTATACTTGTCATTCGGAACTTTGTCAAAATCAGCTATTTCTTTTTCACAGTCATACGAAATGTTATCTACCTTAGCTCTTTCATAAGCTAAAAATGGCAGCAATTTTCTATGTTGTTCTTTACTGATTTCGCATGAATGATGAAGTTCAGTTATTTTCCCATATAATCTTTTAGCAGCATTACAGTAAATGTTTCTTTGTGCTAACAACAGTTTATTATCACTAGATAAATTGTCCCTATCAACCATGATATTCGTTATTTGAAGTTCTAGACAATCTATCTTAGTGATTTTCGAATCTAATTTCTTCTGTGTCTCTAGCAATTGCATTGACAGGTTCTTAGCCTCATTGCTAGCAGATACCACAATCGAATCAAAATAAGTAACAGTTTCATCAAAAGATACTAATTCAGAATTATAAGCATGTACTGGAATATTAAAAGATTCAAGAATGTTTCGTACCTTTGTGGTCATTGGTGATTTGTCAGCAGCTTTTGATACGAAGCATCTTCCATGCACTTCGTATGTTTCCTCCTCTGATTCTTCCTCCATTTTTGCAAACATAGCTCCATGGGTTGGATTTCGCATTTCCTCATCATCTGATCCAGATGACTAGATTTGATAAGTACCATCTTCATCCTCATTCGCACCCTTTGCAACCAGAGACAAATTCTTGGCTTTCGCACGAACCTCCTCCAACTTTTCAGCATAGTACGCCTCATCCTTGACCTTATTCTTTCTCTCATCCTTCTTTCGAAGCATACAGTCATTAGCAAGGTGATTAGCACCATTGCAATAATGACAATCAATCCCAGCATCTCCCTTTAGCTTCTTCTCAGACTTTCCCACAACAGGCGTCGAATCTTTCATCTCATCTTTCTTTTTCTCTTGCCCAGCACTTTTACTCAGAAAGTTCCCTTTTGTCTCAGACGACTTTGCCTTCGGATTGAAAGACTTTTTAAAGAACTTTTTCACACGATTGTTTGAATAAAAGGCAACTGCCTCATCATCTGAGTTCATGATGAACCCTTCATCTTCATCCGAAGCATCTTTCTCAGCATCTTTTTCAGAGATCTTCGAAACCAAAGCTAGTGGACCTCCCAACATATCCTTCGATTCTTCAGCTATTTCGTTCACTTCGCTTTCATGAGTCTTAAGTTGGTTGTACAAGTCATTCAATGTTGACGTATCAAAGCTCTGTTGATTCTTCATCATCATGCTCACACTACACCATTCCTTTCGAAGTCCCATAACAAATATCAGATTGAATTCCATGGCTGATCTGGTGATACCATATCGATTGCATCGATATATCAATTCATTAAGACGATCATAATAAACTTCAATTGTTTCACCATCTTTCTGTCTGAAGTCCTTCAGCTCCACTAAACATTGCTTCACAGAATTAACTTTCGTCTTCTCACTTCCCTGAAATTTTTCCTTGAGATTGTTCCAGATTTCCTTTGCAGTTGTACAACTCCTCACGTAGTTGTAAACAACTGGAGGCAAAGCTCCTCTTAGCTCTCTTACACACCTTTTCTCCAGCTTTTTCAGACGATCAGATTGATTTTCAACTTCAAAGTTTCCAGAGGAAGAACCAATTGGTTGAACATTCGATGGTGGATTGAGATTGCCAGAAATGCAATTCCACAGTTCTTCATCCAATCCATTGAGATAATCCTGCATACGATCAACCCACTGATCGTAATACTCAGGGATGAGCATAGGAATTTTGGTGGATGATCCTAGAAGATGAGAAAATGAAGTCATGGAATTCAGATTGAATGACGCCATTGTTGTACGGAATAGATCCTTGAGAATTTTTGAAGAAACTTTGAGAATTTGACAACAAACTGTATGATTCAAATCACAATCACTCTTAGAACACTCGATTCAATGAATTAAGTGCAGAATCGAATCACAGACTTAGATCTAAACAATTTTTCACTTTCAAAAAGTGCGGAAACTTTTGAATCAAAAAGTTGACTCAAAAACCTTTTGAACAAAGTGAAAATCAGATCAGAGATATGATTCCTGCTCTGATGCCAATTGATGAGACAATGAATCAAGTATTGAACGAATTAGAGTGTAAATTCAAAGTAGAATTGAAAGATTTGAACACCGATGTAAATATGATCTGTTTGGCTCTATTACGCTTTTGCAAATTTTACAGAGTACAATGAATATTCTGTAAAGACTTCGATACTAAGACACTAGTAACCACTCCTATTTATAGAAGAGAAAAGCGTACAAAAAATATACTAAGGACTAAACATGAAGCTTCGAATATTATGCCCTAGTAAAATACATTACAAAAATGTTCGAAGACCCTAAATACAAACTTCGACTATTACAACATTTCGACCCTAACAGGTAACCAGGGTTTTCCAACAGAACATTCTATAAATACTGGTGATAGCCAGGGTTTTCGTACTTTATGGAACACTGCAACAAACTCATACATTAGAAAATATTGGATTTTCTTGGAAACATACAAACATTTTCACTGATTCATTAACAGTTTTTCATTACAAAAACATGCTTATGAACTCACCAACTTAATGCTGATACTCTTTTCAGAACCACTTATATTCTCAGGAAATCAGTAGACATGTACTCCCGCAGCTTTTGAGAAGACGGAGGTTATAGGGTCACATCTTTATATTTTATTATCTTTTTGATGTATATGAATATGAATCAAACAGATGTAAATACCTTTATTAAATTCAATGTAATGGTTGTGTTTTCTTTGATTACTATGATGCAATTGTTGTGATACTACGCATGACGTCATCCACCCCCGAACGTTTCCGCCGTTTTGGTTTGGGGGTGTGACATGTATGTTGCTTGAGAGTGAATCAAAAGAAAAGCCACCACCACCACTGTGAGGTAGTGGCTATCTGTCACACCCCCAAACCAAGGATGGCGGAAACGTCCGGGGGTGGAGGACTTCATGTATAGTATCATAACAATAATTGTAATAGTAATTCAAGCAAACACAACCAACATATATATAATTGAAAAAGTTACGTCATTGTATGAATTACATGTTTACGAATCAATTACAATATGTTGACAAAATATGAAATAGTAGACGCCTTAGCGTCCCATCCTCAAAAGCACTTGGTTACCTGTTTAATGATTTCCTTAGAATACAAGTTGTTTGAAAAAGTGTCAACACAAAGGTTGGTGAGTTCATAAGCTTTTGTTTGGTATTATTAAAAGCCTTTCGTTTGTAAAAGTAGTATTTGTTTTAGAAAATCCAATATTTTCCTTAAAATGTATATGTAGTCTTAAATTCAAAGACCGAAATGTATAAGTAACTTTTCTTACTTATAATAAATAATGTAAGTTTAAATCGACATAAACTCGTTTAATTTTAATGAAGTTCCCGTAAATTCCAATATTTATTAATACTTTGTGTGAGTTTATTATAACCATGCTATGACCAAGGTTGCCTAAAACGACGTTCTTCGGGCGTCGGAAATGTTATCACATTTGTCACCCCAGACCTATCGGTCTAACTGTTGCATGCAGTTTAGGTGTGGGTTTGTCAAACCCAATATAGATCTATACACAACTATCACGCTCTCCCTCAAGGAGACTCTGGTTACAATACAGGACTTAATGGTAATTTGAAGTAAATGTCTCACAAAGTCATTAACGGAATTACGTGTTATGAAAACTTGGTACCGTATGGCCGTACCTTGCTTAATGAAAATATCTTTTGTATAAATGTACCCTTTTTAAATGTATGTGTTATGTAATGTTTCATAAATTATACCTATTATAGTTTATCAACCAAGGGTAGTACGTAGTAATGTATGCAAACCATATCCAAAATAGTTTATTAAATGTTTGAATGTATCGGTTGTACTTTGATTATAATCACTTGTTATTCTTTATATTTTATATGTCCAAATTCATTTGTAAACTGATGTGTGTCTAAATATTAAGAAAAATGTCATATATTGTAATAACATATAATCACATAAAGATATACACCTTGCTCAACATGTTACAAGGTGAAATGAAATTGACAGCAACTTTTCGTTGAATACAGTTTCTGTTACTGTTCTTAGAAAATTTATAGAAAAATCATCAAAGCTCCAAATCCAAATCCATAATATGTGAGAGTTTGGAATATGAGTCTAGTTTGTTCATAAATTTTATCATGATTTTTAGTGATCTCTAACAGAGGTCAAAATGTCCATAATCACAGACTGGTCCGGGTTTGCCTCTGAAATGATAGGCAGTTTTGTAAAAATCACCATAAATTGTAGAAACATCATATGGAGATGTGCAAGTAGCCATTTTAAAGCTAAGAGTTTGAGCTACTTTCACCTGGAACAGTTTTGAAAACTAAAATATTTAAGTTGACCAAAACAGTCCGTGATTAAAGTCCATCTTTTCTGATGTAATCTGTTAGAAAACGTTTAATTGTGTTCTTGATGATTTTACTTGTATTCCCCCCTTAAAACTTAAGAAAACATGTAAATGTAGGGGTATGAACTCCCCTTATGTGATTTCAGTAGATTAAAGTGAGATAGAGGAAGTGTTCAACCCAAGAACACTAAGAATATGTCCTGATGATTCGAGAATCTAACACCGAATAAGATGGAATTTGTGTAAGATATCAATGATTTGAGTAGAATGGAGTTTAATAATTATGTGAATAATGAAGATACTTACTAATTGAAGGAAGAAATCCCTGGAGAAAGCCTTGAAGTTCTTGAAGTTGAGAGAAAAGATGAGAGAATTTTGGAGAGTGTCATTTGGTTGCTAAGTGTAGAATGAAAGAACTTTATGGAGAATGAGGAGAGAGGATCAATCCTCCAGCTCTTAGAACGTGGGAAGAGCTGGAGATTGGGTGTAAAGGTCCACTAAGGTGACAAGGAGTAGTGGGAAAGAGTGGCTAATCATAGAGTGAGGTGGTGGTGGCTTGCTTTTGTCATAAAATAAGGAAAATCAAATATTCCCTCAATAATTAGTCCAACCACCAATTCTTTTTATACATTTTTATAAAAACCCTGGAGATTTATATATTTTGGGGCCTTAGTTTATAAAATAAAGTTTTGGGTGAAAATCCCACGTTAAAATAATGAAAAACGGAGTTAAAACGAAGTCGTAGTCGAAAAACCGGTAAAAAGGGGCCGTCTGCGAGGCCTCTCGGATGGGGGCCGAGACTTCGGATTCGGACAAGGACTTCGGTCCTGGGGCTTCGGCCTGAGAGCTTCGGATCCTGCGAGCTTCGGATCCTGATCCCTTCGGATGAGAGGCTTCGGTCATGAAGTTTCCGTTTTGGGTCCTTAAGGCTATTTTACCCATTTTTACCCCGTTTCAAGTGGTTTTTGACCCGGTTAAGGGTCGGGATGACCCGAATGATTCCAAAAAGTTATGGGAACTTTTAAGAGAGATTTGGGAGAGATTTCAAATAGAAAGAGATAGAGTGAAAACGATTTAGAGAGGTTTCATTTGTGATTAATTTGAGTGTCCGGCTTCATAACGCAAGGTTCGTAAACCCCGTTAAACCGTGTTTTAGTGTCGTACACACTCCCGATGAGTGTGCAATAATGTTTTATCGTTTTGGTTCAATGTTTATTGCATTTGAGACTTAGGAAATTCAACACACGAACTTTCCAAATGATGTTTCTCTCATTAAAATATTGCATTGTACAGTAATTACATAGTGTAAACCCTAATATACAAGGTTTACTTGAGTCGATTGGTTTTGACTTGTTGACTTTGTTTGACTTGGACTTGACTCAATTTTTGACGGTTGTCACACTATCATCTTCGACCACCGCTTGTCGCCACAAGGGTGGTTGTGTCGTGTGTGTTTTTGAATGTGGGTGTGTGTACGTGTGCGTGTTGCAGTGTTTGTCATCGTGTGAGTGTTTGTTTGGCCGGAAAACCGAAGAAACCCACCATCACCACCGTGAGTTCGTGGCTACCGCCTTCTGCCGCCACCAGCTGCCGTGTTGGGTGGCTGTGTGCGTAAATTAATGTGTGTGTGTGTATGTGTTTTCTACATAATAATGTATTAGGTGCTTATTATAGGATTTTAACTCGGAAACCACCAACACCGTCGTGAGGTGGTGGGTGCTGCTGCAGACCGTCATTGACCACCACCGTCTGAAGTGGTAGTAGGTGGTGCCCATCTTATTGAATGTTAAGTAACATAAAAACTTAATCTTGGACCTAATTGGCATGTGTTTGGGTTGGAAACCCTAATTAGGGTTTAGGAAACCCAAATCTTGGAGACTTTTATTTGGGACTTGTCGGGACCCGCATTTTGGACAGTTGGATTGGAATTCTGGATTATGCCCACCCACATTGTATGATTGACCTAGTGGAGTGACGCGCTTAATGTATTAAGTCCTTAATGGGTTAAGTATTCTTAGTTAACCCGAATCGTCATTTTATGTGGAGTGATGGCTTAATGGATTAAATCCTTAGTGGAGTGCGATTCGAAAGTGCGAGGTGAGTTTCCTCACCGGGTTTAGCGGGTCGAAGGCACCAATGCTGGCCCATGTTTATGTTATGTTGTTAGTATGCTAGATGTCTTTGTGACTCTTGCATGTGCCTGTGTTTATTTGTTTTCTGGGCTAAGGCCCGATGTCGGGCGGGCCCTGATGGATAAATGTATGTTATGTATCTCTATGATTATTGCATGTGTATGTGTTTATTTTATATATGTTATTGTACGTTGGGCGGGGCTCGTTTTACCGAGCTCAGCTCGATGTCGGGGGAGGCCCGATGCTGGACGGGGTCCGAAGCCGGGCAGCACCCTCTGACGAGCAGGGCCCACTATATGTTTATTGTATGTTTGGTATGTGGTATGTTGGGGAACTCACTAAACTTTTTGTTTACGGTTTTCTATTATGTTTCAGGTACTTCGGTTTTCAAATGGAAGAGCTCAGGATGATTGCAGGGCACATACCACATGTTTCCGCATTTCATGAGTTACTCTGATTTAATGATGTTTTGATAAATCCCGATTAACTTGGTTTGTTGAAATGATATGTATTAACGATTTTTAATTTAAAAACGAAAAAATTTATGTCATTATTTTTGGGACGTTTCAGCTCTTGTCTCCTCAGATGGGACCGTCACCGAAGGGTTACATTTAGAAACTTGGTTTGTGAACAAAACTTGTGTTAGGTTAGGATTGGTACAAGTCTAGAACTATAGGAACCAAAAACTCCTATATGTGAAAAAAATCCTTGCATGAAACCTATCTGATGGCTAGCGTCCTCTTAATCCCACATGAGCGTTTGAGGACTCCTATTTTTTATCCCGCTTCCATTGTGAAACAAATCAAAAAAATAGCAAGGGAGGAAGGAGAGAGGGCCAGATTTTGAGAAACAAATTATGAGTATGAGTGGGTGATGACAATTAGTGGTGCCTTGAAATGGACCTGTTTTGCTGGAATATTGTAACCAAAACAGTAATTATCTTATGTAATCATTCAATATTCCTTTTTCATAATACTCAAGAGTGATTTGTAAGAAAACAATTATTAGAGTACAATCCCAAAATCTTCATAATGCGGAAACATGGGTGGATGTGATGTGATTAAGTCCGACCCTTCCCTTTCGATCCGGAAGTACCTGAAACCATAACCATAAACTATAAGCACAGAGCATAGTGAGTTCCCCAAGACACAACATACCATAAATATCAACATATATTGGGCCCGCGCCCTACCTCGGGCCCCACTCGGCCTCAGGCTATGACAACCGGCAAACTTCTGGTCAAGTCAAAGTCAAGTCAAGGCCAAAAGGTCAACTGGTCAACTCAATTAGTGCTAATATGTTAGGGATTACTTTATGCTTACTAATGTACGACTGTAAATCTTAATGCAAAGTAACACTTGAAAGTCTCAAATGTTCAAGATTCTAAACCTTAATCAGATTGAGGGAAGCAACAACTCTACAAAACACTATTACATCCCCTTCGGTGGTGTATGACACTCAAAATAGAATTTAACTAATTCTAAGGACCTTGCACTACGAAGAAAAACATTAATAAAGGCCCCCGGCAAGGTCTCTCTAAATCTCCCCCACTATATCTCTCTCTCTCCCAAATCTCTTCAAGTATGTGAAATCTCTCCCAAACCTCTCCAAGTATTTGAAATCTCTCCCAAATATCTCTAAGTATGTGAAATCTCTACCAAATCTCTCCAAGAATATGAAATCTCTCCAAGAATGTGAAATCTCTCCCAAATATCTCCAAGAATATGAAATCTCTCCAAGTATGTGAAATCTCTCCCAAATCTCTCCAAGAATATGAAATTTCTCCCAAATCTCTCCAAGTATGAGGAATATATTCCAAATCTCTCTACGTACCTTCCTCAGTCGAAAACGGACCAAAACCGGAGGAGAAAACCCAAAAGGACCCTCTTGGTCCGGAACCCTCTTGGTCCTGAACCTCTTGTCTGGAACCCTCTTAGTCCTGAACCTCTCGTCCGAAACCCTCTTGGTCCAGAATGCCTTCTAAGGAACCAAGAGGACTCGCATCTTCGGAACCCTCCTAGCTTCAGATCTCCTCTATTCACTCCGGAAGGCTTAAGCTCCGGAGGATCTCGCATGAGCCTTGCTTCGGAAAGTCTGGACTACTTTGCACCTCGGTCCGGACTACTGGCTTCGCTCCAGAATGCGCATGCGACTTCGGAAACTCTCTCCTTGCTCTGGAAGTTGGATCAAGACTCCGGAATCCTTCCAAAGCCCTTCGGACCATCGCATGAGCAAGGCTACACTCCGGATTTTTGTCATTTTCGGACTTTTTCATCATTTTAAGGCACTTTGACGTCGGAAATCACACCAAACTCGTATTTTTCATATCTTAGACCAATTAAACACCTATTTTATGCAGAAATTAATTATTTTAAACATATTTATATAAAATAATACCCAAGATTTATTTAAGGGATCCTAAGTAGATAAAGGGTTTGACTTTAGGATGTGATGTAAATCTCTCATTTCCCATGTAAATCTCAGTAAAACACACAATACCCATGGAAAATAAGCTTTGCTCACCATCCCTCCATGCAAATGTCAAGTCACCACCTTATCTCTCCATTTAGAATATGTGAACTCCTCTTATCCCATTTCCTCACTTCTCATTTTCATCTCCAGCTAACTCCTAAGAATACTCCCAACTCCTTCAAGCTTTAAGTCTCATTTCCTCCAAAGAAAATTTCCAGATTTCTTTTTGTATGTATTTTATTTTCTTTTAATAGTAATTCTCCACATTATTCCTCGGATTTCATTATATTTACACATAAATATTTCCGTTGAATATTCTAAAGTTCAAAGAATCTTTCAAGTGTTGGAGCTTGGAAACTTCCTCACATCTCTTCAAATTACCCAGCCAGCTAACCAAGGTGAGCTTCATACCCCACCTTTTTCCAAGTTTTTATTGTTTTTGGGGGAGGATACAAGTCAAATCTTGTCTAAATCCTTGGATAATTGCATGTAATTGTATGTTTAGTGTGTGAGTTGAAATATTATTATTCTATTAAAACTTTCATGAACGTAAAATTTCACAGATCTCATGAAAATCAGAAAAATGTTTAAAAATCACCACATAAAAGAATATTGTGTGTACAAGAAGAGCCTTCCAAGGTTTTTGGATGTGTCCATTATACCCCCTTATTTCATATCCCATATCTAGAAATAAAATATAACATCCCAAAATTTCGAGCCAATTTAAAACTTTTGGATTCATTTGAAACCATTCAATTATTACAATTTGTTTTCAAAATAGTTTATACATCAGGGTTCCGAGAAATCATAATCGTAAATCGAGGAAGTGTACGGTCACGCCTTCGCCTACCCATGGCCATCCGCCGAACCTGAAACAATAAACTGAAACTGTAAGCCCGAAAGCTTAGTGAGTTACCCCCAAAATACCAACCTCATATAACCATATTCATATCATATCAACAAATACAGAACATCCATGCATCTCGAGTATACAGTGTGACTGGTCCGCCCGCACCGGCCTTCAGTCCACCCGGTCCACTCTCTGAGTCTATAGTATGACTGGACCGCCCGCACCGGGCCTACAGTCCATCTGGATCTATTCCGAGCCTTCGGTATGACTGGACCGCCATATGGCCTACAGTCTATCCGGACCGCTCGTAGGGTATGTTGGCCTTCAGCACAAAGCAGGACCGCCTCAACCCAAACATCAAGCAAATAACCACGTGCACATATAACAGGTAATCACCTAATAGTCCATAGACAGACAAACCAATCTAGCAGATCATATAGTATAGCAACATCCTAACCAGGATACTGACCTAACCGGTCACTAACATAACATCATCCTATATACCAGGATACCGACCCTAACCAGGTCACTAAACATAATACCGTCCTAATTACCAGGACGCCGATCTAACAGATCAATAAACATATCAACAATCCTATAACCAGGATATCGACCTAACCGGTCACTAACATAGCATATCACCATCCTAACTACCAGGATGCAAATCAGTAAGCATATCATGCAATAATCCAAATACAAACCATAAAGACCCGACATTGGTGCCTTAGACCCTGTTGATATAGTGAGGATAACTCACCTTGCAATGCCGGACTGAACCACGAAAACACGCTCCCGACACACTGCCCCAAACTCCAACACCTATAACCATCAATGATCCAATCATAAATACCCGCTTACCAATTATCCTTAAAAGTCAGAATGGTCAACCCTTGGTCAAAGTGAAAGTCAACTATCAAGGTCAACAGTCCATGTTGATCTCAACTCGTAGAGTATCCTTAGCCACTCGCCGAGTTCCTTGCATAACTTGCCAACTCGCCGATTTCCTTTGCACTCCTTCTGATCTCTAACAACAACTTCCGATCAAACCAAAATACACTGGAGTCTTTAGCCTACTCCAGCAGCATGTTCAACACTTGGAACAGACCTATTGATTGCTATAGCATAGCAGCCTACTCAATACCCGAACATAGATCTACAAACATATAGAGAGTCTTCAGCCTGACTGGACCGCCCTACCAGGCCTTCAGTCTATCTGGACCACTCTCAGAACCTTCAGCATGTCTGGACCGCCTCTCTGGGCCTTCAGCCTGTCTGGACCGTTCTCCGAACCTTCGGTCTGACTGGTACGCCCCACTGGCCTTCATTCTATCCGAACCGCTCTAAACTGTTGAGCATCTCCCTGGACCACGCTTCTTGATGCTCTCTCCCATGCATCCTGTTCTCACCCACTTGGGGCTTCAAACTCCTGATCTACTCTGTGGAGTATATCCCCAGCCTAACCCTAGGCCTCATGTCGATTGTCCACCCCCTCGGAAATCCGTGGTCTGTTCCCCGACCCGCGTGTCTACTACATACGCTAAATAACCCGCACTCCCGTGCTGAGTGTATTGTCGAGTCCTGGCAGCTAACAATCCCTGAATCTATCAATCCAAAACCCTCAGAGTTAAGCACACCCTCGACCGAATACTCGAACTGAACTCAAACCATGATCAAAACTCCAACCTGATTTCCACGAATTCTGTTATCAACTACCGAGAAGACGTGATACACATGGTGGGGAGTTTTACCAAACTCCCAACTTACACAATCCTCCAACCAAACAGCCACTTGGTTTGTCTTCCTTCCTGCCAACGATGCGAGACTTATACCATTTTCGACACCGCTCCTGCTTCTGTATCTTGGGACGATTCTCCCCCACTTAGATTCGACTAAGTCTTCACAACACATGGACATTGGGGAAATTCCCAACCCTTCTCACTTTCCCACAATCGATCCGATGACAACCAACTCTTTCCCAATTGATCACACCCTTCTAATAACCAGAGGATCACTTTCTATATCCCAGTGCAACCGACAGTCACTAATGCTTGAATGCCCCACCCTCATGTCCTGGAGACCAAAAGATAAATGCTGCAAATAATGCCTCAGCAACGAACCACTTCCCTTGGTGCTTTCATTCGTAAATCACTAACGGTTGCTGAAACCACTGAATCCTGATGATGATGGATAACCCTTCTGTGGGACCCTATCCGCAGACTTCCCACCTAATACCCCTTTTCCATGAAGGTGCTCCAACTAAGTTCCCCGCTCTCAGGCTCTAGAATCATTTTATTCAGGGTTCGCACCCTAACTCACTTACCCGCTCAAACATCCACAGCTGAACTGCAACAACTGAAACAACATCTACCCTAACCTGGGCTTTGAAATACTTCCCAAGACATAGTCTACTATTCCAAAAGTGCAATAGATCGCACAATAAACCCTTACCGTCTGATACAAGAGATCTAAGGCAAACCGGACATCACAAAATACTTATGCCACATCGACCCACCTGTGCTCAACGACGCTGAAATAATATCGCCAATCCCTTCAACCAACTGACCCCAAGCAAGAATACAACCTGATCCTGGGGTCACAAGCCTGCTCACTCCTTCGAGCTCGGAAAACTGAAAGGGCACAATCCTTTCCCTATAAAACGACAGCCCAATCCATCAATTAACCATTCCACTTCCAACTGCGAAATCCCAGCTGAACATAATCATCACTCCTTCCTGGAGTTCCTGCGACCCATATTCCGGCCTCGAGCAAACCCCCGAGCCTCAAATCTATAAACTTGCGTGCTAACCTCTCCCGCTCCACCCGCGAAAATATAACGAGTACAGATCATCTTCCTGATCCCAAGTAACTGCAGCCGTCTGTTCATCAGAATATGTCCCAGAACTAGGAAGCTCGACCAGCTCCTCTCTTTGCCGTCGTTACAACTGTTAAATCTGCCGCGGCAACCGTCTCAGCAATGGCTGCATAGCGCTCGTCGAAATACTCAACCATGACGGTCTTAAAAGACCCAATCATCTCTGGAATCTGTCCCCGAACTATCTCGATCACCTACTCCCGGATGATCCCCTCCTGACATGACCCTCTGACAATACTGGCCTACCCTGGCTGCCAGCTCTCGATCCTGATCCAGATCCGGTCTCGAAACATCTCGAATAATCCATACCATAATCATGGGAACCGACTCCAATCCAACCCTAGGGTTGTGACTTCCTTGATATGCGTATGGGTCATGTGCTTTCAGTAGTACAGGCCCATACTACCTTCCACACCTACCCATATTTGTCTCAAGTATCACAACAACACCCTACAATATACATATACATAGCGAGCGATAAATCCTCACTCTAGACGAATGCTATATATCTCATCACTGGCCTCCCGGCCTCTCACTACCCACCCATCCATGAAACTTCCATCAACCCCTGCAGCACTAGTGTATGCTAGCCATACATAACGTTGGACCCTATAGACTTTCGAATATCCAATCCTACCCTAAGCCCTAATCAATAAGAACAAAACATAAGGCCAGGTCAAACATTCTCAGGCTATAAGATCTTAATTTTATACAGCTGTGATGCATACACAAGTAACTACAGTAATGATGTCAATCTCATATAAGGAAAACCCTAGGCTAACATGTATCATGTAATCGGGCAATTCTATCATGCAATTCCTAAAGATCCCTAGCCTAGTACTAGCATGTTGTTCTAACATATCACAATATCAAATAACCGTATGGTATTCTGGGGTCTACTTACTGGCTCCGGCTAATCGTACAATTCACATCCTCTTTTACTTATTTTGAAAACCATTTAAAATCATTTTGACAATCTTTCCTTGATTTGAGACTGGATTCACACGAGTGTTCCTCCAATTCACTCAAACCAAGGCTCTGATACCAAATTGTAACATCCCAAAATTTCGAGCCAATTTAAAACTTTTGGATTCATTTGAAACCATTCAATTATTACAATTTGTTTTCAAAATAGTTTATACATCAGAGTTCCCAGAAATCATAATCGTAAATCGAGGAAGTGTACGGTCACGCCTTCGCCTACCCGCGGCCATCCGCCGAACTTGAAACAATAATTCATATCATATCAACAAATACAGACCAGCCATGCAGCTTGAGCATACAGTGTGACTGGTCCGCCCGCACCAGCCTTCAGTCCACCCGGTCCACTCTCTGAGTCTACAGTATGACTGGACCGCCCGCACCGGGCCTACAGTCCATCTGGATCTATTCCGAGCCTTCAGTATGACTGGACCGCCATACGGCCTACAGTCTATCCGGACAGCTCGTAGCTTATGTTGGTCTTCAGCACAAAGCAGGACCGCCTCAACCCAAACATCAAGCAAATAACCACGTGCACATATAACAGGTAATCACATAACAGTCCATAGATATACAAACCAATATAGCAGATCATTAGTATAGCAACATCCTAACCAGGATACCGACCTAACCGGTCACTAACATAGCATCATCCTATATACCAGGATACCGACCCTAACCAGGTCACTAAACATAATACCGTCCTAATTACCAGGACGCCGATCTAACAGATCAATAAACATATCAACAATCCTATAACCAGGATATCGACCTAACCGGTCACTAACATAGCATATCACCATCCTAACTACCAGGATGCAAATCAGTAAGCATATCATGCAATAATCCAAATACAAACCATAAAGACCCGACATTGGTGCCTTAGACCCTGTTGATATAGTGAGGATAACTCACCTTGCAATGCCGGACTGAACCACGAAAACACGCTCCCGACACACTACCCCAAACTCCAACACCTATAACCATCAATGATCCAATCATAAATACCCGCTTACCAATTATCCTTAAAAGTCAAAATGGTCAACCCTTGGTCAAAGTCAAAGTCAACTATCAAGGTCAACAGTCCATGTTGATCTCAACTCGCAGAGTATCCTTAGCCACTCGCCGAGTTCCTTGCATAACTTGCCAACTCGCCGAGTCCCCATGCCACTCGCCGAGTCCAAGGGAATCTTCATCGGACTCGCCGAGTTGTTCATCCAACCCGTCGAGTTCATGACCATCTTCATATGACTCGCCGTGTCTAGCATGCGACTCGCCGAGTCCCTTCAGTGCTTCATCCACACAGATGCTTTTTAAGCCATGCTAAGACTCCATACTGCAGATCCAACTTCCCAAGGCATGCTTATCACGTAAAGTTGCGAACTTTACGTGCATGCAAGGCTCTAATGACTCATAATGCCAATCCAAGCTTGAAATGGGGTTTTACACTCAAGGAGGGGTTCTTACTTGCAAAAGCTGATAACTTTATGGACTTACAAATCAAAGAGAGTTCAGATCTGAAGTTACAACTTCAGATCTGAGCTCATACCCAAAAATAGCTTCATAACCAAACCAAGAAGCCCTAATTTCATCCAAAGAGACCTAGAATGAAATGGAGTTGGGATAACAGCTTAATACTTTCCCAAAAGATGCCAACTGAAGTAGATCCTGATCCCCACGAATTCCTTGCTTCAATCCACATGTTTCCCCCAAGCTCTTCTCACCAAGAATCCTCTTCCAAAGCTTAAAACACACAATGGGGCACACACACATGTATTAGGGTTTGCTAAGCTCTCCAGGGACTGTAAAGAGGCTGAAGGTGGCTTATGATTCTTTAAGTAGGGTGCCAAACCCCGGAAATTAGGGTTTTACCTTACAGCTCCAACTCGTCGAGTCACTCTTCCGACTCGGCTAGTTGGTCACTTAACACGCGGTCCAAATCCGCTGCTACTCAACGAGTCAGGCAACCAACTCGTCGAGTAGCCTTGAATTCATGAGAATTCATAACCATATATTGGTATTCGAGAATCGGGGCGTTACATAAAAAGTTGTTGAAATAGACTTATAAGTTGACACCATTACTAGAATCTTCAAAGTTTGGAACTTTATGCTCTGTTAATGACTTTTTCAAACTATTAGGGAGTATTTTATAAATATTTGATATAAATAATTTCGTCAAGAAAATGTACGATTAGAGCCTTTATGACAGAAATATTTGCGTGTCATAAAGCTGATGTCATAAAATCACACAAGTCAACGTTGTATACAAATCATAACTTGGCATTTTCCGACAAATTGAGTCGCACTTAGTATTTTATAAAGGGAAGAGCCGTTTTTCCGACTTCGCTAATACTAGGTCGATTTAATAAATATTCAAAGTGGATTATTTTTAACAAACGAAAAGAAACTAAACGAAATATCTAGTCAACGACTGCAGCTATTATTATTTATTTAGTAAATAATGGTTTTTCACAATTTGCGCAAAAATCGGTTAGTATTCTAGTCAGACAAATCTTCACACTACATATATTTATATATAATAATGTACGCTCAAAGTCCTGTAAGAGTTATAACCAGAGTCTCCTGGAGGGGGAGCGGGAATTTGTGTATAGATCTATACGGGGTTGACACCCCGCACCTTCGTTGTTCGCTATAGCTAGACCGGCAGTCTAGGGTGACAAATGTCTTAAACGAAACTGACGCCTAAAGAACGTCATAATGGGCACTCCGTCATATTATTATGGTTATAACGACTCACTAGAATATATCAGAAATGTATTTATACAGATTTCACTTTTGGTTTACAAACAACTATGTTTTGCTTTGGTCAAATGAAACTTTTCTATACAAGTGTTATGGTTTTCAAATCTACTATTTTATACATCATAAAATATAGGATTTTCTGGAGGAAACAATTATATACGATTTCGAAAACGACTAACTAAGACACACATGCAACTATACTCGAGTTGAAACAAGACATACAACTATTTTGATAAGAAAATATTGGATTTTCTGGATTTCTAAACTATCAGCAAAGTATTATACAAAAATGCTTATGAACTCACCGACATATTTTATGTTGACGCTTTTCAACGGCTTTTATTCTCAGTAAACCATTATGCAGGTTTTGGATCGCGAACTCAAGATTATTTTGCTATATTTTGGATTTGTTTACCGATGACTCTTTTGTGTAAAATTTGAGAACATAAACATGATGTAAAACAATGTAAGCTTGTTATATTGATGTATGATGTTTGGATTTGCTATGTTTCATTTATACGCAATTGTTATGATACTGCACAATGAAGTCACCTGCCTCCGGCCGTTTCTGCCATTCTGGTTCGGGGGTGTGACTGATTGGTACCAAAACATTATTTATAGTGAGCTAGTATATCTAGCCATATAAGATATACAAATATAAATACAATGGGACTAAAACACTCTGACTAAAAGTATACATACTTGTTAGGACCGTATCATAACAAGAACAAAACAAGATAACTTAAAGGTTGAACACTACAGTCAAACCTGGGCAGTTATGTAATCATATATGGGATAAATATAGTCTGATCTACTATATTTATTTTTAGATATGACCAACATGTGTTCGGGAGTGGTAGTGGTGTTGCAACAAGTATAAAGCTTCCCAAATGGTTACCCAAATGTTTTAAGGACCAAACCTAAAATAATTAAAATACTATATGAGTATTTTGGCATTCTATCTAATTTCTCGTACTCATATATTCTTGTATAGACGACATGGAAAGCTTTCACCTCCCCGGAGACCCTTACTTTCCCAATCAGGGGAATGGGGGTTGGATTGAGGAAGACCCAGAAGAACACCTCGAGGAACCCATGGAGGATCTCGAGGAACCGATAGAGCTCGAAAAAGAAGACATTGATGAAGAGGTCGAGGAAGATCACGAGGAAGAGGTTGAGGAGGACGAAGAATCGGACGTAGAGTCTGAAGTTATTAACCCTCCCTATATGGCAAGAGTACCACCGCATAGGATGGGCTACAATGACCCTACGCCTCCTTGGGCGGACGATATCGAGAGATGGGGCCGACGTCAGGGTCAACAACCACCATTTGGGATGAACCGAGGTTACTACAACCTCCAGCATGGTGGACCAGCGGATCGCGCACTCCCTGTCATGGTCAGACGTATTAGGGACATCGGTGACCAGGCTCAAGTGACCACCGACCGGGTAATGCAGATGCTGGTAGCTATGCATGTTATAAATGCTCGCACGCGAGACCTAGAGCGAGACTTCTACCCAATGGAACGACTCATAAAAGATCTTGGCACTACACGAGCTGAGGTCAGAGAATACCAGGAGAGACCCACCGCGCTGTAGGAACGTGTGCGGGTCACTGAGCGTAGGTTAGCCGAACTCCAAGGTGCGTCTACCTCATCGGCAGCATCACCAGGCCCTACTCGTCACAACTAGTACCTGTTATCTTGATATCCTATTGGTTTTCCCTTATGGTTTTCCCTTATACTTTTCCCTATGTACTACCGACGACATGATTAAGTGATTACACTACTCATGGAGTCGTTACTCTGTTAGATTTTATTGCACTTCATGTATTTGTATGCCTTACTCGTCACAACTAGTACCTGTTATCTTGATATCCTATTGGTTTTCCCTTATGGTTTTCCCTTATACTTTTCCCTATGTACTACCGACGACATGATTAAGTGATTACACTACTCATGGAGTCGTTACTCTGTTAGATT
Source organism: Lactuca virosa (assembly GCF_052849685.1). NCBI lineage: Eukaryota > Viridiplantae > Streptophyta > Magnoliopsida > Asterales > Asteraceae > Lactuca > Lactuca virosa. The sequence goes on from NC_136427.1 coordinate 28,401,861, forward strand.
TTATTGCACTTCATGTATTTGTATGCCTTCTAAAGGAAAAATTTTCATGTACTCAAGAAATTAACATCAATGAAAAACGGATATATATGATGTGTTATCTGTGATGTGCTCTATTACTATTATTGCATGTTAATTTCATGTCCACACTTACTCCTACACAACAAAATCACCGATACTATTCTATAAAATCGTGAAATAAAATACTTTGGATACTCATTGACCTTCTGATCCATGATAGAAAGATGCCGAGGAGATCAACCCGTAGGAATAACAACACACCACCACCACCGTCGCCCCCGCCGGAAATGAACTTTGTGGCCTTCCAAGCGGCAGTCTCAGCCGCAGTAACAGCAGCTCTAGCCCACATCCAAGCCAGAAATAATGGTGGTGGACAAGGCCAAGGGACAGGAAGCTCCCATAACGGGATGAATCAAGGGCCCGTAAAGGCCTGTACCTACAAGGACTTTTCCAATGCAAGACCCCACACATTCAACGGGACCGGAGGACTCATAGCTCTGAAACGATAGATCGAGAAGGTGGAGTCGGTGTTCGAGATATGTGAATGTCTGGAAGGAAGTAAAGTCAAATTTGCGGCCTGCACTATCATCGACCAGGCACTGTCATGGTGGAACGGTCATATCGAGGCCATGACACTTCCCGTTGCAAACTCCATGACCTGGGAAGAACTCAAAGAAATGTTAATCGTTGAATACTGTCCCCGAGGGGATGTACAAAAACTCGAGCAAGAACTGTGGAACCTTACGGTGCAGAATTCAGACATTGACGCGTACATCTCAAGGTTTAACGAACTATCCCTTCTGTGTCCTTGTATGATTACGTCCGAGGGAAAGAAAGTTGAGCGATTCATCTGGGGGCTGACACCTCCCATTCAAGGTAACGTGATTGCCTCGAAACCTGAAACCTACGACGGTGCAAAGCGACTGGCCAAGAAACTTTATGATCACGGCAATAAGAAAAGTACCAAAGCAACCGAGGGAGAGAGCAAACAAGAAGGAGGGAACAAGAAGAATCGAGACAACAAGCGTAAAGGACGACATAATTCAGGGCCATCCAAGAAACCACAAACAGTAGTAGTCCATTCTGCAACCACTCCAGCAGTACCAGCCCCAACCGCCCCAGCCTGAACCACAACCGCGCCAACAAATCCATATGCGGGATCCAATCCCAAGTGTAACTATCACCAATACAGAGCATTCAAGGATTTCCAATGCACCAACTGCAATCGAAAAGGACACATTGACCGGTATTGCAAGATGCCCCCACAACAAAACAAGCAGCCCATTGACAACAACGCCGGAGCCAGCCGTGCACGTTACAGATGCGGGGAAACCGGCCATTTCAAACGTAATTGCCCCAAGAACAAGAATCAGAACGCTGGAAGGGTTTTAGCCATGGGGCAAGGAGAGGCGGTGCAAGATCCAACAGTGGTGAATGGAAGGTTTCCCTCAACAACTCTTATGCGTGCATTTTATTTGATAGTGGAGTTGAGCGAAGCTTCGTAAGTCACGAATTCAAACACCTACTCAATCAAAATCCTCACAAATTAAACGAAACTTACACGGTCGAAATGGCCAACGGTAAAACAGAATCAACCAACGATATCTACGTAGGGTGCACACTAACGTTAAATAATCACTCCTTCCCAATCTGTTTGATGCATGTTAATATTAGGAGCTTTGATATGATTGTTGGCATGGATTGGTTAAGCCCCCACCATGCCGAAATTATGTGTCACGAGAAGGCCGTTCGCCTTCACCTACCCAACAACGAAACCCTAATAGTTTATGGCGATAAGCCCGGTTCAAACCTCCGACTTATTTCTTGCATCCAAGCACGAAAGTGCTTGCATAAAAAGAATCACGCCTTTCTTGCTCATGTCATTGATAAAACAAAGGAGGAGAAAAACCTTAATGATATTCCAGAAGTACGTGACTTTCCTAACGTATTTCCCGAGGATTTGCCAGGAATCCCTCCCAAGCGCCAGGTCGAGTTCCGAATCGATCTTGCACCTAGAGCCACTCCAATCGCCAAATCACCCTACAGGTTCGCTTCTGCCGAGATGCAAGAGTTATCTAGCCAACTAAGCAAACTTCTCAAAAAAGGATTCATCAGGCCAAACTTTTCACCTTGGGGAGCTCCAGTTCTAGTTTTCAAGAAGAAAGATGGATCTTTCAGAATGTGCATAGATTACCGAGAACTAAACAAACTCACCATCAAGAATCGATACCCACTTCCCCGAATCGATGATCTATTTGATCAACTCCAAGGAGCCAGTTACTTTTCCAAGATAGATATGAGGTCCGGATACCATCAACTAAGAGTCCGAGAGGAGGATATCCCAAAGACTATTTTCCGAACCCGTTATAGGCACTTCGAATTCGTAGTCATGCCTTTTGGTCTCACAAACGCACCAGCAGCCTTTATGGATCTGATGAACCGAGTCTGTCGGCCGTTTCTCGACAACTTCGCAATTGTTTTCATCGATGATATACTCGTTTACTCTAAGAGCAAGGAAGAGCATAGGCAACATTTACGACAGATTTTGGAAACATTGAGAGCGGAAACGCTTTAAGTAAAATTCTCCAAATGCGAGTTCTGGATTCGTAGAGTGGAATTTTTGGGCCATGTAGTCAGTGAAGATGGAATACATGTGGACCCTACCAAGATCAAAGCTATTGAGGGTTAGACAACTCCAAGAACCCCAACCGAAATCCGACAATTTTTAGGCCTTGCTGGTTATTACCGAAGGTTCATCCAAAATTTTTCCAAGATCGCCAAGCCTCTCACCACTCTCACCCAGTAGGGAGTACCTTTTCATTGGGACGACAAACAAGAAGCTGCTTTCCAAACCCTGAAACGAGCCCTATGCAGTGCTCTAGTGCTGTCCCTGCCAGAAGGAACGGAAGACTTTGTAGTATACTGTGATGCTTCAAATCAAGGGTTAGGCTGTGTGCTTATGCAACGTGGAAAGGTGATAGCTTACGCATCTAGACAACTAAAGACATACGAAGTAAACTACACCACCCACGACCTCGAGCTGGGAGTTGTACTCTTCGCTTTAAAGATTTGGAGGCACAACCTGTATGGCACAAAGTGCACCATTTTCACGGACCAGAAGAGCCTCCAGCACATTCTAAATCAAAAGGAATTGAACATGAGACAACAGAGATGGGTCGAATTGCTGAACGACTATGAGTGCAAAATCAAGTACCATCCAGGCAAAGCAAATGTGGTAGCTGATGCCTTAAGCCGGAAGGAGTACTCGGGTCGCCGAGTAAAGATGTTGACAATGACCGTCCATTCCCATCTGTCCTCACAAGTCAAAGAGGCTCAGCAAGAAGCCTTGAAGCCGGAAAACGTCACCAATGAGGCATTGCGCGGAATGGAAAAGAATTTGACGGTCAAAGAAGACGGAGCCTATTATCTTATGGACCGAATCTGGACGTCGAGGTTCGGTGGATTTCGCGACGTGATAATGAGTAAGGCTCACAAAACAAGGTACTCTATCCATCCGGGTTCCGACAAGATGTACCTGGATATCAAACAACATTATTGGTGGCCGAACATGAAAGCGGAGATTGCCACTTACGTAGGCAAGTGTCTTACTTGTGCCAAGGTTAAAGTGGAGTATCAGAAGCCCTCGGGCCTACTATAGCAACCTGAAATACCCGAGTGGAAATGAGAAAGGATCACAATGGATTTTATAACCAAATTACCCAAGACGGCAGATGGTATGGATGCTATCTGGGTGATCGTTGACCGATTAACGAAATCCGCCCATTTCTTACAATAAAGGAGACATACAAAATGGAAAGGCTAACGCGAATATACCTGAAGGAGGTAGTGAGACTTCACGGAGTCCCCATATCTATTATCTCAGATCGGGATAGTAGATTCACCTCTCATTTTTGGCAGTCACTCCAGAAAGCATTGCAAACCCGACTAGATATGAGCACTGCCTACCACCCCTAGACAGATGGCCAAAGCGAGCGAACCATTCAAACTCTAGAATATATGCTCCGAGCATGTGTGATAGATTTTGGCAAAGCCTGGGATGCCCACCTACCCCTAGTTGAATTTTCATATAACAACAGCTACCACACAAGCATAGCAGTCGCCCCCTTCGAGGCCTTGTATGGTCGGAAGTGAAGATCGCCCCTTTCTTGGGCCGAGGTAGGTGACACCCAGCTGGCAAAAGGACAACTACCGTATAGCACCCTCACAGGACCAGAGATTATCCGAGAAACAACCGAGAAAATCGTCCAAATCAAATCACGACTTCAAGCGTCCCAGGATAGACAGAAAAGCTACGCAGACAAAAGACGAAAACCACTGGTGTTCCAAGTAGGGGACCGCATGCTGCTAAGGGTCTCTCCCTGGAAAGGGATGATCCGTTTCGGGAAACGAGGAAAGTTAAACCCGCGATACATCAGACTATTCGAGATTCTCGCCCGAATTGGTCCAGTGGCCTATAAGCTGCAGTTACCCTCCGAACTCAGCAACATGCACCCCGTGTTCCACGTATCAAATTTGAAAAAGTGCTTATCGGATGAAACCCTTGTTATTCCGCTAGAAGAGATTGAGATAAACGAGAATCTTTTGTTCGTTGAAGAACCAATCAAAATCATGGACAGAGAAGTGAAGTGTACCAAACAAAGTCGCATCCTAATTGTAAAGGTTCGTTGGAGCGCCAAGCGAGGGCCTGAATTCACATGGGAGCGCGAAGATCAAATGATACAGAAGTACCCCCACCTATTCGCTAACCCTTGAAGGCGACTTCAAAGCGAAATTTCGGGACAAAATTCTCTCAAGCGAGGGATGATGTGACAACCGGCAAACTTCCGGTCAAGTCAAAGTCATGTCAAGGCCAACGGGTCAATTGGTGAAGTCAACTAGTACTAATATGTTAGGGATTACTTTATGTTTACTAATGTATGATTCTAAATCTTAATGCAAAGTAACACTTGAAAGTCTCAAATGTTCAAGATTCTAAACCCTAATCAGATTGAGGGAAGTAACAACTCTATAAAACACTATTACATACCCTTCGGGGGTGTATGGCACTCAAAATAGAATGTAACTAAGTCTAAGGACCTTGCACTACGAAGAAAAACATTAGTAAAGGCCCCCGGCAAGGTCTCTCTAAATCTCTCCCACTATATCTCTCTCTCTCCCAAATCTCTCCAAGTATGTGAAATCTCTCCCAAACCTCTCCAAGTATGTGAAATCTCTCCCAAATCTCTCCAAGTATGTGAAATCTCTCCCAAATCTCTCCAAGAATATGAAATCTCTCCAAGTATGTGAAATCTCTCCCAAATCTCTCCAAGAATATGAAATATCTCCAAGTATGTGAAATATCTCCCAAATCTCTCCAAGAATATGTAATCTCTCCAAGTATGTGAAATCTCTCCCAAATCTCTCCAAGAATATGAAATCTCTCCCAAATCTCTCCAAGTATGAGGAATCTCTCCCAAATCTCTCTACGTACCTTCCTCAGTCGAAAACAGCCCAAAACCGGAGGAGAAAACCCAAAAGGACCCTCTTGGTCCTGAACCTCTTGTCCGGAACCCCCTTGGTCCTGAACCTCTCGTCCGGAACCCTCTTGGTCTGGAATGCCTTCTAAGGAACCAAGAGGACTCGCATCTTCGGAACCCTCCTAGCTTCGGATCTCCTCTCTTCACTCCGGAAGGCTTAAGCTCCGGAGGATCTCGCATAAGCCTTGCTTCGGAAATTCTGGATTACTTCGCACATCGGTCTGGATTGCTGGCTTCGCTCTGGAATGCGCATGCGACTTCGGAATCTCTCTCCTTGCTCCGGAACTTGGATCAAGACTCTGGAATCCTTCCTAAGCCCTTCGGACCCTCGCAGGAGCAAGGCTACACTCCGGATTTTTGTCATTTTCGGGCTTTTTCATCAATTTAAGGCATTTTGACGTCGGAAATCACACCAAACTCGTAATTTTCATATCCTAGACCCCTTAAACCCCTATTTTATGCCAAAATTAATTATTTTAAACATATTTATATAAAATAATACCCAAATTTATTTAAGGGATCCTAAGTAGATAAAGGGTTTGACTTTAGGATGTGATGTAAATCTCTCATTTCCCATGTAAATATCAGTAAAACACACAATACCCATGGAAAATAAGCTTTACTTACCAGCCCTCCATGCAAATGTCAAGTCACCTCCTTATCTCTCCATTTAGAATACATGAACTCCTTTTATCCCATTTCCTCACTTCTCATTTTCATCTCCAGCAAACTCCTAAGAATACTCCCAACTCCTTCAAGCTTCAAGTCTTATCTCCTGCAAAGAAAATTTCTAGATTTCTTTTTGTAAGTATTTTATCTTCTTTGAATAGTAATTCTCCACATTATTCCTAAGATTTCATTATATTTACATATAAATATTTTCGTTGAATATTCTAAAGTTCAAAGAATCTTTCAAGTGTTGGAGCTTGGAAACTTCATCACATCTCTTCAAATCACCCAGCCAGCTAACCAAGGTGAGCTTCATACCCCACCTTTTTCCAAGCTTCATACCCCATCATTGGGTAATTGCATGTAATTGTATGTTTAGTGTGTGAGTTGAAATATTATTATTTTATTAAAACTTTCATAAACGTAAAATTTCACAGATCTCATGAAAATCAGAAAAATGTTTAAAAATCACCACATAAAAAATACTTTGTGTACAAGAAGAGCCTCCCAAGCTTTTTGGATGTGTCCATTATACCCCCTTATATCATATCCCATATCTAGAAATAAAAAGATGTTGAAATAGACTTATAAGTTGACACCATTACTAGAATCTTCAAAGTTTGGAACTTTATGGTATGTTAATGACTTTTGCAAACTATTAGGGAGTATTTTATAAATATTTGATATAAATAATTTCGTCAAGAAAATGTACGATTAGAGCCTTTATGACAGAAATATTTGCGTGTCATAAAGCTGATGTCATAAAATCACACAAGCCAACGTTGTATACAAATCATAACTTGGCATTTTCCGACAAATTGAGTCGCACTTAGTATTTTATAAAGGGAAGAGCCGTTTTGCTGACTTCGCTAATACTGGGTCGATTTAATAAATATTCAAAATGGATTATTTTTAACAAACGAAAAGAAACTAAACGAAATATCTAGTCAACGACTACAACTATTATTATTTATTTAGTAAATATAGTTTTTCACGATTTGCGCAAAAATCGGTTAATATTCTAGTCAGACAAATCTTCACAGTACATATATTTATAAATAATAATGTATGCTCAAAGTCCTGTAAGAGTTATAAACAGAGTCTCCTAGAGGGGGAGCGAGAATTTGTGTATAGATCTATACGGGGTTGACACCCCGCACCTTCGTTGTTCGCTACAGCTAGACCGGCCGGTTTAGGGTAACAAATGTCTTAAACGAAACTGACGCCTGAAGAACGTCATAATGGGCACTTCGTCATATGAGTATGGTTATAACGACTCACTAGAATATATCAGAAATGTATTTATACAGATTTCACTTTTGGTTTACAAACAACTATGTTTTGCTTTGGTCAAATGAAACTTTTCTATACAAGTGTTATGGTTTTCAAATCTACTATTTTATACATCATAAAATATAGGATTTTCTGGAGGAAACAATTATATACGATTTCGAAAACGACTAACTAAGACACACATGCAACTATACTCGAGTTGAAACAAGACATACAACTATTTTGATAAGAAAATATTGGATTTTCTGGATTTCTAAACTATCAGCAAAGTATTATACAAAAATGCTTATGAACTCACCAACATATTTTATGTTGACGCTTTTCAACGACTTTTATTCTCAGTAAACCATTAAGCAGGTTTTGGATCGCGAACTCAAGATTATTTTGCTATATTTTGGATTTGTTTACCGATGACTCTTTTGTGTAAAATTTGAGAACATAAACATGATGTAAAACAATGTAAGCTTGTTATATAGATGTATGATGTTTGAATTTGCTATGTTTCTTTTATATGCAATTGTTATGATACTGCGCAATGAAGTCACCCGCCTCCGGACGTTTCCGTCATTCTGGTTCGGGGGTGTGACACATGCCCCGCCCGACATCGAGCCCCCAGATCTGTCATTTATTAGGACCCGCCAGGCATCAGGCCCCGCCCAGTACACACATAATCATACAAACATATAATCATACAAACATATAATCATACAAACACATGCGATAATCACAAAGACAATAACATACCATATAGTCGTTAAGCCCAACCCGACATCAGGCCTTGCCCGGTAAGCATAAAACACATACTGATAGCTACCAGACAATATACTCATCAGGCCCCGCCCGATAAACATATAGTCCACAAAACGAATGCAAGAGTCGCGCATACATCTTGCATCCTAAACATAACAATCATGGGCCGACATTGGTGCGTTAGACCTGCTAGACATAGTGAGGAAACTCACCTCGCACTGCCAAATCTCGTAGAAAGAATCCCTGGCTGCTGGCCCGCTAACAAAATCCTCGCGCTGCCTATCACAAAATAATCATCTAATCGATAATCGGATCCTGACCTACACTAAGAATCCAATCTAGGGTAAAATACCTTTTTACCCTTTCGATAACCTGGACCAAGGCCCAAGCCCAATTTTCCAAAGGCCTAAATTCCATTATAAACACCCAAAGCCTAACTATGGCCTAATTTTCGAAATTGGGCCCTCAAAACCCTTTATGGGCCTAACCCCCAAAGGAGCCTAAAAGGTACAAATCAGAAGCCCAAAAAGAAGTATAATGGCCCAACCAGGCCCAAACTAAGAAAACGCAACAGTGGCTCAAACCTCAAAAGCCCAAAACGCTCCACTGAGGAGTACACCCCACGTACTCAACCATGATGCACAACATACAACTTCCTGATGCACAAGCCTTGCATTACGCTAAGCGTACCTCATTGTATGCCTAGAGTACTAGTCAGGAATCCAAAAATCCACATTTCACTCTTAATGGGTTAAGACAAGATGTCCAAAACATAGATCTAGTCCCTAGGCAAGGTCATAACCAATAAAGTTTCCAACTTTACTCACAAACACGTCTTAATGGAACTCAACACTTAAAAAAAGAACTTAATAAGAGCTTAATACTTGCATGGACCAAAATGTTTCATAAAGTTTCCATTGTTATGAACAAGGGATCTTAGTGGAGCTTAGATCTAACATCTACTACTTCTGGTGTAGATCAAAAACCCATCTTTACCACAAAAGACTCCAAAATGCACAAAATACTCCATGAACTTGATCTAACATGTAACATCATCAAGATAGAAACTTTATACCCCCAAAATTTAGATCAAGATGCAACAACCCTGGATCCAAAAGCTTCAAGCAATCCCACATTTCTCCAAGAAGTTCCTTCTTCTTCTATGAACACCAACAAGCATGAAATACCACCAAAAGTTGAAAAAACACTCAAATAGGGGCTACGTTTTCGTTTCTAGGGTTTGGAGGGATGTAGGCTGAAGATATTAGGGTTACGTGATGAAATAAGGAGCTTAAATAGAGTCCAAGACCCTAAAATAGGTTTGGGTCTGACTGGAGTAAGCCCAACGTATTTCTGGTACACCCAACGTACTCCGAAGAACACTTGCGATGCATCAGCATATTACGCCCAACGTACACCAAATTACACCCACCTGGTCTTAGCACTAGTACGCCCCGGGTACTCGCTTTCACCTAAAAACCACTAAAACATTTGAAGGCCATAACTTCTTCGTTCTAAGTCTGTTTCTAACGATCATTATATCCACGGAAAGGTGACAAGAAGCTATACGCTTCTATAAATTCATACATTCCTTAAACCCAATTTCCATAAAAGCCTGAACTAACACTTTACCAGTATACCCCTTGGCTCCAAAACACAAACCGAACACCGGAACATGTAAGTTACATTACCTACACCCAATGGGTCTAAATATCTATTTCAACAAAGGCCCTAAGCCTGATGATAACCGATATTCGGGTCACAACCCTGATTTAGGAAACAATACAAAACATGGTGTTACAAATATGGTCATCGGAAATATGAGGTGGAGGAGGATGGGGTTGTTTCTCGAGGCTCTTGTTTGGTAACCATCCCTTACTTTTAGATTTATTTTATATTATTTATTCTTTAAACCACCAACAAACACCACTACCGTCAATGGAGGTAGCGGCAGCCATAAAATCATTTCAACCACCACCTTACCCCGAATGGGTGGCGGTGAGGTCAACCATTTAAAAGATCTTGGCTAAAAGTGTTTAAATGATAAAATTACATTTTTTATTGTCATAATCTTTGGTGTTATAGTTTTATCAACCATACGACCACTACAAACTGCCATCAACGGAGGTAGAGTTATAACTCTTATTTAACCATGGCTTTACTCAAAAGAAAACACTACTTTGTGACTATGAAAATCTTCATTCTTGAATGAAAGACAAAGTACATGAACTTGAACACGAAAAGGAATATAACATTTTTTTCTTTTATAAATATCATTGATTCCTCACGATTCGAACATTCCGCATTTGCAGCTTCTTATGTGCAACCAATCTAAGGATCTTAAATAAAAGGCTAGAAGAAGCGTGTTTAAGATGTGAAAATTCATTTAAATGCTTTAACAGTATGTCAGCGATTTATCATTTTTAAGAAGATAATGTTCTCCCTTCGGCTGAACTAACAAGTTTAGTTTTTTTTTTAGGAGCTTTCTGAACATTATGAAATAGAGAAAAACGAACTAATCAGTGAAATTAGAACACTATAAAGTGAGATAAGGCACTTATCAGCTTCTATTTTGGCAAAAGAGAAGAAAAGTATGAGAAAAGACCTTGAGAAGACATAAGTAAAATTAAAAGAAACAAAGTCGAAGATAAGGAATACCATTCAATAAAAGAAACAAAGTTAGAGGTAAGAACTTAGTAACATACCACCTTTACTCTGGTAATCAAGTCTTAACCGAATAGTTTCTACAATTTACCATTTACCCTCCATATTTCTTATTTATAGTGTCAAAAACCATCAGAAGAGAGAGAAATAAAACATTCGCATGGCCAAAAAACGATTCTTGAACATGATATAAATAAGGGAAAATGACTTACAAGCCCAGCGGAGTTCCAAACCGTTCAAAATCTCTCAACCATGTTTTGCATGTTCAATAAAACCCAACGAACTTAACATTTTTTCTAAAAATAAAGCCAATTAACTTACACTTTTGTTCAATTCTCATTCGGACAACCGGCTAATGGAAGTCAACGAAGAGAAACAGATGACATGGCTTACTACATTGAATTAAATATCGGGAAAATGACTTTAAAACCAACGAAGTTTCAAAACTTTTTAAAAAATCTCAATCATGTTTTGTCTGTTAAAAAAACCTAACTAACTTAACCTTTTGTTTAAAAATACCCAACAAACTTATGCTTTTGTTCAGTTCTCCTTAGAGGCAAGAAGATTTATTAGGTATACAGTTAGTTGGCAAATGACATGGCATTATATTTGATGATATTTAATAAATAGATTAGAAGTTCCGTTAATATAACGAGTTAGTGCTTGGAGAAAAGAAAAAAGAACGTCTGTATTCGATCTCTTGTAGTGATACTAAGAAATAATTTGTCGATTCACAAATTCCTTCTCGGTTGTGCCAATTTGTTATTTGTCTTCACTTTGTAAATATTAAAATCATTTAATAAAATTGATATCCTCAATTCAAATTAGTCATCTCTTTTATCTTCATCAACCCATTGCCAAAAAGGACATCTTTTGCCTGGTTTCTCTTCGTTGACTACCATTAGCCTGTAGAGTCTTATGTTAACCCACAAATGTGGGTTGGCCCTAATGACAATTGAACAAAAATGTAAGTTAGGATTTTTTTTTTAGACAAAATGTTAGGTTCGTTGGGTTTTCTTGAACATACAAAACATGATTGGGGTTTTTATGAACAGCTTGGAAACTTCGTTGGGCTTGTAAGTTATTTTACTTAAAAAAACATGAAACGTTAATTAATTCTTAGGAGAAGGTGTGATTTGGTTCTTGATAGAAGCTCAAGTATTTTTGAACAAAGAAAAACGAAAGGACTTTGTTATTTGTTATTAATGTTAATCAGGTGATACAAACTTGTTTTCAATTAGCATTAACATCTTTATGATTGATTTGGGATCAAATTTAGATTAGTCTTATGAGACAACCAATTTATGAAAGGTTATTTAGATTATGTATTATTATTTTTGTATGGTTAATATATATATATATATATATATATATATATATATATATATATATATATATATATATTCAGAGAGAGAGCTATGTTCAAATATTTCTAACAACTATTGTGTGCTTTTAAGGACCAATAAGAATTCAAGAAATATTAAATCATTAAATAAATCTATAAGGGTATATTAGTAATCTTAGCTATGATTAATTATGGTAAATAGAAAAAATCTTTAATTATCTTTAAACCTAGGAAATTGAAAACCCTATATCCGTTATTTAAAAAGGAAATAATCATATTGAACGCTAACCTAAATCACATCTATAATGTTCATCTTCAATAGCCAGCATCGTCACTCAATACCATCGCCAACGAACTGTTGGCTTTTTGCACTATTGTGGAATTGGTTTTTTTATTTTTATTTGTTGCACTATTGTGGTCGTCGGCACATCTTCTGTAGCTAGTAGCGAATCTAAAACAAAATATCACGTGGTTCCTAAATTAAGTGGAGCCGATAAAAAAAATCAACAACACTTGTGAAGGGGTCGGGCCGGGTCGGATCGTATACGATTTAATGAAATATAACTGAAAAATCGATCAGGCACCACCAATTAAAATTTCAAAAGACCGACTAAAGTATAATTGAAAAAACCGAACGATTTAATGAAAAACTAGTTGATTATTAGTGCATTTATACCTTATTGTTTGATAAAAACTATATATTATATTTAACCCTATATATTTAAAAGCACAAATGCCCCATGTAACTTATTTTTTTCTCCTCTTAAAATGATTTTTTAAGACATTTTTTTAAAAACAAACTCAAGGTAGCTCTTTTATTTTTTCTAAGGTGGTTCTTAATTTTTGTGGTATATATATTATAAA